>NW_028301594.1:7495000-8745000 GCF_987345545.1 Pholcus phalangioides
GTCTCCTCTTACTAATACTCAACAAGATTTCTCATTTAAAGGGTTTTCCCTCTCCTCATGTTTTTTAATGACAGTTCTTTTTAAAGAATGTTATAATCTGGATCCATCTTGAATAGTTTCTGAGAAGGGGATATTTTTTTTTACGATTTATCTTAATATTTTTATTTTACTTTTATTTTTGTGAATTCTTCTTTAGCAGAATTGTTTTACAGTGTTTATTATATTGATGCTGCACTGCAGTAACCAAATCATATAACATGGTATTAACTATTTTGCAGGAACTTCGATGAATACTAACCCGAATGCCATGCATAGTATTAGAAAGAACACAGTCTTTACAAATGTGGCAGAAACCAGTGATGGCGGTGTCTTCTGGGAAGGTCTTGAAGATGAACTTCAATCTGGTGTGAAGATAAGATCTTGGCTCGGTATGGACAACTGGACACCTGATGTAGGCAAGCCAGCTGCTCATCCTAATTCTAGGTATGAGCATATATGCGGAAAAAAATCTATAGGAACTTGTTTACTCAAAACCAAACTGCATAATCAAATATTTTTTCATTTATAAGTTTGATCTTGTTATTTTTGAAAAACATTTTTGAGACACTTTTTTTTCCCTTCCAATTATCAAAATAGGTTTTGCTGTCCAGCAAAGCAATGCCCAATAATGGATCCTCATTGGGAAGATCCAAATGGGGTTCCAGTCCATGCTATTATATTTGGGGGAAGAAGACCCAAAGGTACAGTCATATATATTTTTAAAATTCATTGTTGATCTGTTTTTATTCTGTAAAGTAAATGGCTAAAGTATTTTTTATAATTCCTCTTTAAAAGAGCTATTTGCACAATTTTGAACATATAAGGTCCAATGTCCAAAATTTGGAAACTTCGTACATTGGTCGTAACACCTACAGTCAGACATCAGTATAGCATCACCCGTTGGGACTTAATAAAATAACTTCATAAGCAGGGTGACTTAATAATGGGTAATTACAATTCACTATATACTAGCAAGGACTGATAAAGTGTTTATGGGCCGGACGACATTAAAAGTGATGTTATACCGAGGTCTTACTGTGTACGATTAAATTTGTTTCCTAGGGTTGTATCTATTGATTCCAACTACTGTGAAACCTGTAAACAACTGCCAGTAATGGGACTGTTAAAAATATTGCCGCTATTGAGAGTGGCTATTTTATTTCTGGAGAAAAGATTTACAAATTTGTGATCTGTAAAGCATGAAAATGGTAATCCATCTGGCAATTAATCACGATTATTTTTATATAAATGATTATATCAAAATGTATGCTTGTATCTATTTTGGTATAAGATTTGAGCCTGCAATGCTGAGATAGAACACAACAGAAAAAACTTAGGGAGGAAAAACTGATATAGACCAGCAACCCCTAATAGTTCTTTGTTCTCACCCACGATAAACTAGACATTCTTTCCAGGACGTTCCCAGGTCTAGTCTGATAGTTGACATAAGTACTAACAAATATTCTTGTTTTTTTAAAAGATTGACAAAAATCCAAAAATTAATACCCAGGATAAATATTTCTATTCATTCTATATTTGCATACTTCATTTTTAGGACAGAAATAGCCTTTGGAGTAGGAAGTGCTGATTGAACAAAGGGTTTCTAGTTTTCAGATGCTTGCATATCTCCCTTGTGATTGGAGTGTTGACAACAGTTCTATTGTCTCCTCTGATCTCTCCAAGTTATTTTTTTCTCTCCACGGCCTTCAATGTACCCATCTAGCATTTATACCCAGGAAAAGAAAGCACATTCCCCCCCCCCCCCATAGAGTTTGTGGGGGGATGGAAACTCACTTGAAAATCGGGTACAGAATTATTTTTCTCATCACAATATGCATATTTCTTTGACTCCATGTCCAAAGCTGTTCAAGTATTATGTTATCATTGATGGGGAGTTTCCGATTTGCTGACTTTTGATGACAAGGGAGAAGGGGGGTTTGGATAGTGCTTACGTCATCAACCACCCTTTAAGAAAATATGAAATATGGCATTTTACTCAGTGCTCCAAAAACGAGAAAAACCTTTCGATAGTTTGTGGGCACTTGAAGTAACATCCCCCCCCCCATTGATAAGTGCCCTACAGGGCCACTTTAGTGATCTTTGTTTCGCTGATCCAAGTGCTCTGGAACTGTGCCATGCTTCACTCAAGCGATTGTAATTATGTGCTACGGATCACTTAAATAATCTGAGAATATGCCACGGGTAAATTGAGATGTATAACCGCACTGTGGGCCATTTAAGTGCTCTAAAACTATGTCACATGTCACTCAAGCGATCTCTAAATGTGTCATGAATTGCTTAAGTATTCTGGGACTGTTCTGGGTCATTTAAATGATCTGAAAATGTGCCACGGGCTGCTTAAATGTTCTGAAAATGTGCCACGGGCTGCTTAAATGTTCTGGAATTGTACCACGGGACACTTAAGCAATCTGTAAATGTGCCGCTTAGGTCATTTTTACGAAATTAGGTTTGAGGAGGGCAGGCCGCATCAGATAACCCCCAGGGCCATATTTGGTCCGCAGGTTTAAGGCCTTTATGCTATTTATCATTATATGGCTTAGAGGGTGGGTTGCAATGAATTTATTAAAGATAAATTTTGAGTTCATAGCCTTCAAATAACATTGAAATTAACAGAAATTGATTATAATAACATATAAAGGTGTTGTCTTCCGAAATTTCAAATTGAAATTTTTTTTTTGTATTAAAAAAATAAATTTTTGATCGTGTGAGTGGGTCACAAGCTCCCCCCCCCCCCAGTGTACGTCTCTGATCCCACCAATATGCGTTAGGATTCAGAGGGGCAGAGCTGATGACGAAATTTTGCTGACGGGGGGGGGGGGGGTCAAAAATGGCTTAAAAATTGCTTGCATAATATTTGAACGGCCCCAAAGTGGTTATTATTCTGAGGTTGTAATATTAAATCTACGTCTAAGGGATGCGTTCGGTTCCTACAAAATGTGGCTGTTGTTTGGAGGTTACCATTTTTCAAAGGTGGCTATTTGTGGAAGTTTTACTGTGATTAGATTATTTTCATTGCAATGTTTCTTGTATTGAATTTCAATGCAGTTATTTTTCTGCTGTTTTTGGCCACTGTGTGGTGGCTGACGGACTTTCATTGCAAGAACCTGGATTCATTTCCCCCCCCCCGATCACCACAGTGGTGGTCGACAGAAGTTTGTTTTCTGTGGTTTCTGACTTTGAGGCACGAATGCCAGCCGATCTCTCGTTTAAAAAGTTTCATCACAGAAAGCAGCAGGCCTACAATGGTGTAATTATTGCACTTCACTCATAGTTAGAAAAATTGATGACAACACTACACATATATATAATAAGCGGTACACAGTAGCAAACTTCACATTGGGTTCACAACATGTACACGCATATTCCAACATGCACCAATTCATTGGAAATTCTGCAGATGAATGTGGGAGAGGTGCATGTGTGGTGTAGTAGTAGTAATTTCTATTGTTTCTTACTTATTTAGGAGTGCCTTTAGTGTATGAATCTTTAAATTGGCGACATGGTGTATTTCTTGGTGCTGCGATGCGCTCTGAAGCAACTGCTGCTGCAGAACATAAAGGTATTTCTTTTTAGTCATAACAAGGAAACAATTTTCTGACTAAAGATTTATCATTTTGACTTTAATTTTGCTCTATTCAAAACGATTTTGCTTTCATACATTTTATTTTAAATATACATAAACATTATGATTGTCCAGAAATTTAATCTGGTCATTCAAAGATAAGTAATGAAATTTTAAGATGCGTATTCGCTTTGCATTTGTATCGCAAACTTGAGAAATTTTCTTTTATCTCCTAGGCAAAGTGATCATGCACGATCCTTTTGCTATGCGACCATTTTTTGGCTACAACTTTGGCCATTATCTAAAGCACTGGTTGAGTTTTGAAGAGCGCAAGCAAACAAAGCTTCCACAGATATTCCATGTCAACTGGTTCAGGAAGGACGAATCTGGAAAGTTTCTTTGGCCTGGGTTTGGAGAAAACAGCAGAGTTCTTGACTGGATTTGCAGGAGAGTCGATGGAGAAGACATTGCTCAGGTGAATTTTATATTAATGTCTTTGCCTTAGGAAATTTCTTTGATCCTATATTCAAGGCTTTGAAGAGATGCACAAAGCATTTTTAAGGATTAATTTTTTTTCTAATTGAAGTTTCTTCAATTTTATGTCTCATTCGATCGGGTCCAACATGGCAAACTCTTGAAGCGTTTACACGAGATTGGAATAGGGGGCAACTTGCTGAATTGGATAGAATCGTGGTTAAGAGATAGGTCGCAACGAGTTATGGTGAACGGGGAATTCTCTGGTTGGACAGACGTCACAAGTGGAGTTCCTCAGGGAAGTGTCCTTGGTCCCATACTTTTTTCACTTTTTATCGATAAACTCGATCAGGGTATCGATGGAATTACTAGCAAATTCGCAGATGATGTGAAGCTAATGGGGGTAATCGGGAATGAAAGCGATAGGGAGTTGCTCCAGACCAACTTAAACAAGATTGCAGCATGGGCAAATGAATGGAGCATGACGTTTAGCGTAAATAAGTGCATGGTCGCTCATTTTGGTTCGAACAACCCACGGTTCTCTTACGAGTTGAATGGTGTCACTATCCCGGATGCAACTAGAGTCACCGATTTGGGAATTCTCATTGACGAGCGACTTAAGTTTTCTGAACATTGTTCAGCGGTTGTCAAAAAATCGAATAGAATGCTTGGTCTCATTTTCAAAAAGGTCTCTTCGCGTTCTCCTAAAGTCATTCTTCCTCTTTTTCGAGGCTTAGTTCGTCCTGGACTGGAGTATGCTGTAAGGTTTTGGAGACCATACCTACAGAGGGACATAGACTTGGTTGAAGGGGTGCAGAGAAGAGCTACGCGTGTCCTTATTGGCACACAGGGCTTGAGTTATGAAGAAAGACTTCATTTTTTGAATATGTTTACATTGGATGAACGCAGGTGTCGAGGAGATATGATCGAAGTGTTCAAAATTTTCAATGGGATGGATAGGATGGACCATGAACTTTTAGTACACCGCCAATCGACTGCTTTTACAAGGGGACACCAGTATCGATTGGTGAGGGACAATGCAAGGTTATGGTGTCGCAGGGAATTTTTCTCCAATAGGGTTGTTAATAAATGGAATAGCTTACCCCCGGAGGTAGTAAATTGTAACACAATTGACACGTTTAAAAAGAAATACGATAAACATGTTGGGGTAAATCGAGAAGCTATCCATTCTTAGAATAAGACAACCATAAGTATTCTTTATGGGCATTGTATAATATTTTATCATGTGTATATATTGTTTGTAATTTGTGTTAATTGCATTTTTAATTGGGTTGCTGTATTTTTGAAACATATGACAACCATATTTTTATGGGCATCTTTTTATCAGCCACCTCGTTGGGCATTTTGCCTGTTGTGGCGTTGTATTTGTATTTGTATTAAGAATGTTTTTTACACATGAAATTATAATAATGGCTAACAGCTCTATTCTTTTTTACATATATATATCAAAGTAATTGAATAAAATACAGACTTTGCAAAACAATTGACACACTTTGTTCTGCTATTATGTAAAAGTTTACTCTCCTGATGAAACATAAATTATGAAGAAGGGAGAGACCTTTTTTCAGCCAACAGTATACTAAGAAAAGATATTTTCTTACTAAATACCAAGATCTTAGAAAGGAAAGCAGCAGTCTCCAATAGATATTGAACAATTATAAGTCTTCTTTATTATTATATAAATTTAAAATTATATAAATGGTCTTGCAATCTGGGAAAATGCACTATCCAAAATGTCACTGAGACACGAACCTTCTCTTTCCTTAATGTGCTGAGTATAGGCATAGTAGCTCAACGATAGGTCACTAGGGGCACCTCTAACCACAATAATACAATGAGAAAAGAGACTTTCTGGATATTTATGCTGAGATCAACTCTCAAAAGAAAAGTTGTGCTACTCTGCATGTTAAAGAAAGAAAGTGTCTCTGGCATATTTGGATAGTGAACTTGTCCAGATTTCAAGAGGACCATAGTTAGATTCTGGTCAAAACGGCTGGCTTTTCTTTCAGAGTTTATCTCAGCATCAGTATTTTGAAAGGCTTTTTTAATAAGGTGTGAAATCATAAACACCACCCAGAAAAGAGAAAATGCATCATACTCATGAAAAATGATAACTTCTTGCTTCAACAATACGCGATATAACGATAAATCCCTCTACAATGATGTATATATTTTTTAATCCTATTTTTGTAGTTGCCTGTAGTCTAATGTTAAATTATTTTCAATACGATACTATTTACTATTCCCAAATCAGAATGTACCAAAAGCAGTGATGTATGCTGAGAACAATCTGGGGAAGAGTTTTTTTAAGAAAATAAGAGGAAAAAGTAATTCTCGTACAGTGTTTAATCTGTCATCAGGGGAATTTTTTAAATATTTTTTTAGAGATTTTGAAAGTGCTTTAAAGATATTTTTTTATAATTTGCTCAAAATTTTCTCTCATGCAATTTTAACTTTGAAAGTTTTTGTTTTTCCCAAGGGTATTTAATAACATTGGTATTTCATGCCATAATCACCGAAAGTGTTAATGAAGTTGATATTGCTAGTTTCTATGTGAGAACAAAAGTAAAATGCAACAAACCCCTTTACAGGGACAGTGCATGTAACCAAATTCTATTAATCACAACATTCTATTCTGATCAATTGTAATTTTTCATGGTGAATAAACACTTGAAAGTGCATTTTCTGATACTATTGACAATATCAATATAGAAAAGATATAACAGCATAAATTTGGTGGCATGAGTTAATAATATGGCCTCTCAAAATAACAATAGTTATCATTATTTTGAGTTATTAGTGATTATAATCACTCTACAACAATTTCTTTTTCTGCTAAGTATTGTTGTATTGAAGTTTTTGTGTATTTCACATAAAATGATAAATTTTAGGTAGAAATTAGTGGCAACACTTAAGCTCCTTGTATTTTGTCTATTGTTATTGAGTATTATAGCTATGTTATAGAAAGGTGTTTTTTTTTTAAATTTCAGAAAACTGCAATCGGTTACATCCCAAAGCAGGGAACTCTCAACACAGATGGCCTTGAAACATCAGTGGATATGGATGCCTTGTTTCATCTTCCGAAAGATTTCTGGATGCAGGAATGTCAAGATATTAAGAAATATCTTACGGAACAATTAGATAAAGATTTGCCTGAAGAGATCTCTGGAGAACTTCAGAACTTACAAGAAAGGGTTAAGGAAATGTAAAATAGTTGAAAGGAAAACAAAAAGAAAAGAATTGTGTTATTTTTGCATATAACTTGGGAGAACACTTAGATACGCTTTAAAAACAAGCCTCACCATGTGTAGGTTACTTTTTAATTCAATCTTTTTTTTGCAACATCAATGTTCATTATTACTTTGTGTCAGTGGCCAAAGTTTTATCTGTTAGCTATGTCTTTTTGTGAAAATTGGTGGGGTTTTATGTATGTATGTTTTTTCCCTTTCCATGCATGCTTTTAACTTTCTAATTTTTTTTCATTTACATAAAGAAATGGCTTTTGTTGTGAATTTTTAATTCCCTCTTTGTATTTCGTATCTTCTGTGTGCATATGTCAGTTTGTTTTCTGTGTGTATACATGTTTGTTGTTTGTCGCCTAATTTTAACATTTTTATTTTGAATCATTCCTCTTTAAACTTCCCCCATAATTTTTTGGAATCTGTAGTTATTTATCAGTCTGCTTGGGCATTTGCTAGTCGAGTGTTTTTTGTAGTTTTGATGAGCTGAACCTGCTTTGTGAGCAGATTGTGATTTCTCACTGAACTTTGTATGAGCGTGCTTTTTTTTCTTCTTCCGAGGGATACGTAATGAGTCGAGGCTTATATTTTCTTATAGGGATCATACACAAGTGCTTTTGGCTTGTATTTTTTGAGGCATGTCAAGTTTTTTACATGGAAGAAGGATAAAAATGTGAAGTTAACTTTTTTTTTTAATCTTTCGATAAAAAAAGTCTTTAAAGAATGTTTTTAAAAACGTTATTTCGTAAGACTAGTCCATTATTTATTAGAAGCTTGAGTATTCGAATATTATCTATGAATATTTGATTCGATAAAAAGATTATAATGTATCCTTTATTTTTTCCTTTTTTTCAAAAATTATGCTAATATGTGCATGAAACAGTTAATTAGGTTATTACTTTTCTCTGCTTTTGCTAAGGAGCTCTCTAGGCAGGCTTTGCTGTTGAAAATGGATGTATTTTATTAAGAAAAGTTAATGTTTGAGGGGATGTATCATTAGTTGCTGGGCTTTTGCCTGTTTTGGAGTCATCTTTTATTAGAATGTTTCAAAACAAGGCAACTGCGAATGATTTTTTTAATGTGTCTTCTCATAAATAAATAAATTTTCCTTAAGTTTTGCTAGTTTAAAAAAATTTTCAAAGAGTTCTCTCCTAAAATTTAAATTTTTTACAGGAAAAAATAATCTTGTATCATTAATTTATTTCGAGGTTCTTCAATTCTCTATATGTTCCAAAACGGTGAAATAATGGTAATTGAAATAGCTTTCTGTATGCTTACAAAATTTTTCTGCAAATGCTCTCTGTGCAGTATTTTTACATTCTATTTTTCTTCCTTTGCTGAGGCATATTTGTGTTAATTGATTTTATAGTTTTTCAATACTGTAATTGTATTTGGTAGAAATGCATATAGGCATTTTATATTTTAGTGGGTTTTTTTCTCTCTGTCAATCTATTTTGGTGAAATGTTTTCTGTGAAATATTTCAATATCTATTTTCAATGAGCTTGAATTGTAGTCGTGTGGGAATTTAGAGCTTTTTTTGGGTTCATTTTTTATTATGATGCATTGCTTCGTTTTTTAGATCTTGCTATGAGTGGTTGATTGTGATACGCATGTTTATGCTTACTTACATGTCAAGTATATGTGAGTATATTTTATCAAGCGTGTTTCTTCAGTTGAGTCAAGAACCAAATTATGTTTGATTACAGAAGTTGATTTATAAAATTATCAAGTATTATATTTCTCTGAGTAAGACCCACGGTTTTATTAAATTTATGGATACAGTGGCTTTTTTGGGTGCTTTTGAAATATATCAATCAACATTGTTTTACTGGTTTGACAGAGGGCAGCACCACTAGAACACGAAACATATAAGTCAGACACCATAAATGCATGGCGCTCTTATTCTGAAATACTATGAATAGAGAAAATTTTGTGTGTGTGCTTTCTCATAGCTTTTAATCATTTCGATGTGTATATTTTGGTGTGAAAAAAAAGAGAAGACAAATTTTGTTATCGCATCTACATTATAACTGATATTTTAATTTTTAGAATTGGATTTTATGTATTCATATGAATGTGTTTATATTAATTTAAAATATGACCATGATCATAACGACAATCATTCATTACATTTCAAAATAAAAGCAAAGCATCATGAATTAATCTTGAAACATTTGAATTTTAAAAAAATTATTTTTTTTACATGAGTTTGTGTGAAAAATTATTTAATGATTGAAATCTGATTCGATATGTAGCATATTTTACTTATTTCTAACTCTCGTACCCTATAATGAATGACATTTTTGCATGTTAAAATTGAATAAGAAAGTTTTTGAGCTTTAATGGCTATAGGCTTGACCAAAGCCCTCTCTGGTCACATGAAAGAAGTTCAGTAGTCTATATTCTGTATTTGAAATACTGTGTGATCACATCATAGAAACCTTCTTTGCAGAGAGAGACCTTAGGGTGTGCTAACATCAACAGTTGAACTCTTGGAGTTGCAATGCCAGTCACCAGGGCACATAGAATGTTCAAATTTCATTTTTATCGTATGTATGTAAAATTAATATATCGTGTTAAGTTTAGAATTTTGAGATTCTTCATCGTTGCAAGTACATTTATTGTATTGAAAAATTATAAAAAAAAACAAAAAAAAACAAACACAAATGGCACATTTGTTCTATGATTTGGATATAGCCAACAAAGAGCGAAATCAGGAAATGTAACTGACATAAATTACAGGAAAAAACATTTATTTTAGAATCTATCCCAAATCAAGATGCACTACATGCCACTAATGTGATCACACTGACTTAGTTATTAATCTGTTATTGTTATCAGAAACCCACTGAAACAAATATAGAACTCAATAGGATGACCATAGATATGGTTTTTTCAAACGAAACAAAACATAATATAAGTTAAAATCCTAAAGAATTTTTTCCTATGTTAGGATATTGGTTCATTCCATATGTTGCATAAGTGATGACAATACCGGAATAATATTATCAACAGGATTTGCATAAGTGGTATCTACTGTAAAACATTTCTACAACAAATAGGAAAAACTCTCTGCTCAACTGACCAATCCCGGCAAAATGGTGCAATGCAAGCAGGAAGACGAGTCAAATACAAGCTTTCCCACAGCCACTCGTGAGAACAGATGTCGGTAGAGGAAAACTTTTTTCCCATCGTGTCGGCCTAAGCCAGAAAACTTTCACATTTCATTTTTACACATAACCAAAAACATATCTTTTCCACCACTCGCTTTGTTTGCTTCTGGTGGGCTACAGGAGCATTTTAATTCTAAATGTTATCCTCTTTTCGAGACATAGAAAGCATGTCTTAGCACAAGCAAATGCAGACTCCCACACACCAAGAAAAAAATAGACTAAGGAAATGGGAAAGAAAATGCCATTTTTTTTCTTATTCACTGCAGAATGCATATAATTGCAATTCAGCCAGATGATTGGCAAATGAAATCAAAACGTGGAGTTTTGTTCTTAATCTGAGATTTGATTCTTAATGCTATGTAATTTTTCTTTTTGGAAACCTCGTAACAATGTACCACAAAGCATATCACTTTTTTTCCTACTTTAATATTTTTTAATAGTTGTTTTTATGGAATCGCATTTATTTCATCATCAGATGTTAGTTTTCAGTTGGTACATTTCTTTATAACCCTTTTTTTTTTTTTCAAACCCTGGTACACACTAACATAAAGGCTGAGTTGCTTTTTCAGAAAGTTCAGTCTGGACTTTAACAATAGAACAACTACAATCCTTGGAGTCAAGGCTACTTCAACTCCAGCCATATCACTATATTGCAATTTACTGCCGCTAACGAATTGGGTTGGAAATGAAGGTGCCATCTATTGGTGGTCGTCTCGAGCTCATTAGGGAAAATATGTTATCCATATTCTTCCCCAGGTTAGAATCTGGGACCTGATGGCAACCTTCGTGGTGGTAGAGGAGCATCTTACCACCACTCAGGCGCTGTGGAGTCGAGGCTGGACTCCTGAGGTTAAAAAAATATCTACTGGGAGAAGCGGCAACCTGTAAATTTATGCTACTGTAATCTGGGTCTGAAAGGATAAATCAATTCACACACACAGAATCAAACAATTGTATGATTGCTAATTATATTTAAAAGCAATATGAAGACATTTTGCATAATTTCATGTATCCAGTGTTTGCTATTATCAAATTTTGATTTTGAGGTATTTTTCTGGAAATAAAATTTTAAATAAGGAACTGATTTTTCTTTGTCAACTTTTTTTATGTATACAAAACACCCAATTATGGTATTGAATTCAGAATGCTCTTTTTTTTTTTTTTTGAATTTATTTATATTCAATTAGGAAACTATCTTGTTGCATCAATGCACAATTTTTCTCTTGCACGTTAAAATTGTTTCCGATTTTTTTAAAGAGCTTTCTTACAACAGCACATGTAAATTAAGTAGGTAGCTCGTTCGAAGGGTGGCCGTCCAATGCCTATTTGAGAGACCAATGCAAAAATTTAGTGTTTGTATTGTCTGTTATAATGTTTAATATTTTTTTTGTAGAAGCATTCCTGTTTAATGATTTTCTTTTTCTATTGTTGATATTTCACTAAAAGGAAAATGTTTTTTCCCTCTTTTTTTTTTATGAATTGGAATATTTTTTAATGAAATTTATTTTATTAGAAATCGTCAATGCATTTTTTTTAAAAATTCTCTGTATGCAATTTTCTTTACGAAATGTTGTTGAAACCCTTAGGAAAGAATTATATTAGAGATTAAAGAGACTGTATAATTTATGTGTTGTTGGTATATTTCTTGTGTTTTATGGTTCTGTGAATAAATAAAAAGTTTCTTTGTTGGAAATTTTGAGTTTTAAAAATTAATTAGTCGTAGTCAATAATACTTATTAATTTCTATATTTTAGCCAACTCTGTACTAAGGTGACATTTTGTTCAGGGGATTTGCATTACCTTTTGAGTTTTTTTACGCCACAATGAGAGAACTATTTTGGGCCACATTACTAGAGATGTAAAATTCTCGAGAATATGCTAGGACTACTATTATAAATAACTTCAGAATATTCTCTTATTTATAATAAAGTTACATATAATATCCTTGAAAATATTCTCTGGAAGGACTTTCATAAATTACTGGGGACGCGTTTCGAAACGGCCGCTCCGCAAAACGTTAAAACAGCATTTTTGTTGAAATTGAAATTTGGTGAAATTTTGGAGAAAAAGAACACACACCATGCATGCAAATGTAACCAGGGGATGAAGAAACCGTACGCAAATCTGCGTCACATTGACTAAAAGGCGCCAGCCCTGTGAAGTTATTCCAGCGTGCAACCGCGAGCGTCTTTAACAGTTGTGAAGTACGGGATAATTGCGGGCTGGCGTTCGTGCCTTTTATTCACTGTGACGCAGATTTGCGTACGGTTTGTTCATCTTCCCCAGGTTACATTTGCATGCATGGTGTTCTTTTTCTCCCGATAAATTTCAACAAGAATGTTGTTTTAATGTTTGCGGAGCGGCCGTTCCGAAACGCCAGTGCGTTCGCGTTTCATGTTAGACCATGCATTCTTTGATGACAATTGTTGGTATTGGAGTGCAGAGACTGGTAAAACCTGGGATTTTTTTACCGGTAAGACCATGGTGACATAGGCGGAGATTGACTTGGAAGTCTGGGGGGGGGCAAGGTCATTATTGCTGGGGGGACACGATGATGATGTCAATTCATCTATACATTAGATCAGTCGACTCCACGTTTGACTCTTGCCCCCCCCCCCCGTATCTCCGCCCATGCATGGTGAGTTGGTAAATGCTTGAAATACGCTTGTGAAAGTTTTCATTTCTGACTTTTACCAAGCCACACCCCTTTTTTAATACTAACGTATTAGTTTCTACCGTTTATTAATTAATCAATAGTTATAAAAAAATACTAATTATAATTAACTAATCAACATGAACGTATTAGTTCCAAGATAATTAATTAATTTACTCCGAACAATAAAAGCCCGTTTTAATGAATCAATGAAAAGTGCACTTTTGTTTCGTCATGCCCCTTATTATTAGTAATTGACTAACTTAGTTAATTAAATAATTAATAATTGACAATGATAATAAATTAGTTAACCATTAATAATAATTATTATTAAAAATAACTATAATTACTAATTATAAATGGGCATTTTAGTTCACTCCGAACAGTATGAACTTTAAATCAATTAATTCATAAATTTACGATTTACTTACATAGTTAGCGTCAGGAACTGGCAAGTTCATGTTGGTTAATTAATTTGACAATTAATAATTAATGGGTTAATCAATAATTAGTTTGTTAATTATTAATTAATTGTAATTATTGGATAATTATAATTACTAGTTAATTAATAGGCAGCAGGAGCTCATGGTGGTTTATTGATTCATTAAAAACGGCCTTTGAATTCATCCAAGTCCGAAATGAAAACGTTTACAAGAGTATTTCGGGCTTGTAACAAGTCGCTCGGTAAAACCTAGGTCTTGCCGGTAAATCCTAGGTTTTACCAGTGTTCGGGCTTTTACCGTTACATACATGCCAGCGCGTGTGTGTGTGTGCTGTCGGAAAAAATATGTGCTTTTTCGAAATTTTACATACCCCAAGCACACGTCGGTCGGGCAATAGATTTGTCTAGCCCTGATTCAGGTATCTGCCATTTTCACTTCAAAATATGGAACACAGATGGCAGCAACATTATAATACGAAACACGCACTCTGACAGCATAAATACTGAAAGAAAACAAAACCTCACATTCGGGCATGCACCAATTATTAGAAATTCCTCAGGAGGAATGTTTACAACGTGCATGTACGATCGAGTAGTCTCAGTGTCTGAAATCTGAGCGACGTGCCCATTTCGCGAAGACGTTAGACTTGGACCGTGCGCATATATGAAAGAATTTACGGAATTCGATCTCTCCAGGCCCGTCTTCACGTCTGAGCTCCATGGCCCCCACAAGGGGTGGGCTGAAAAGGCTCCAGCCCTGAGGCCTGGGAGAGATTTTATTTTCTTTTTTTTTCACGCTATAAATTCATCATAAAGGGGCCCCTGAAAGTCTCGTCGGGAGTCCGTAAAAGATCCCAGCCTAGAGGGATGTGGGGGGCCACGCACACACGCGCGCACAGCACATGTGCCGAGCTCTTTTTTTCATTATTCTAAGGAAGAAAGTCTTTTTTTTGGCAGTGAAACACGGAGCTGAATGGCCAACAAGGCCGCAACTCGATAATCGGGGCAAGCGTGCATTTTGGCACCCTCTTGTATTTTAGAAAAAATATTAAAAGCGCGCCTCTTCTGGTCCAGGGACACTAGACCAGCTGCCCCCCCCCCCCCCTTCCCAAGTTGCGGTCTTGACAGCCAATAACAAAATCAGATGAAATATTGAAAAAAGAACCACAATTTATCTTAAATTAATTAGTTCTTAACGTTAACTCTCTTAAGTTAATTAATTCTTAACAATTTATTTAGTTGTGAATATGAACAACGAAAGGAAATTAAAAAAATTTTGGAGTACCTTCGGCGTAGATGGATTTGTTCTATTAGTGCAATAAATTGAAAGAATCGTGGCGAAGAAATACATAAAAATTTATTTATAATTTCATACTTATACTATATACATTTTAAAAGTGTATACAACAAATCAGAAAAAAAAATGAATTTCTTCAGAAAATGGTAAAGCGCTTTTTCGTAATAATTTGACGCTGTTTTTTTTTACCTGAGTGTAATTGAATAAGACCTAATGGAGTATTATTCCATGTAAGTTCCAGTCTCTTCTATGTACGAACGTACGCAGGCACAATATTCATGTCCTATATTTTCTCATGTTACAATATAGTAATACGACTTCTCTTTGTCTCTCATAGTGACGGACTCGAAGTACGCTGCATAATCCACATGGCATTCGCTCTAGTTTTACGCCATTTTTAATTTCTGCGCACTGCTCCACACGAGAAGAAGGGCAGGCAATCGTTCTTTTTCTCGAACTGATAATCTTTCATCGTAAGAGAAGAGAATTCATCATAAGAATGATTCGACCATCGGCCTATCAGGCTGGTACGTCAGTGGCTGTAGATGGCCGCAGGGCGGAGCGATGTTGCAGAACGAGGTGCATATGGGTCCCCTGACCTCCATTCTGTGTAGCCCTGGGTGTCTTCTTCTCATTTCGTCGACTGTGACAGCGTAGTCCGGTCCCGGATTCCGACCGTAGAGGTCCGGTTTACGAGGATACATTTCGTCTCCTGCAGAAGAAAGAAATCAAGGAATTAGACGCAATACCCCGACGCTAAAAGTCACTCGCACAACTACAGTAACAGTCCGTTATAACGAGAATCGCGCTATAACTAATGATTTACAATTGATTGTCAAAAAATAGCTAATGTTGAAGATACGAAAAATATTCAAAATTAGAGAGCATTCGCTATAACATAAAAAAAAGCCAATTTTTCCTTCTCTCCCTTCAAGAATCGAGCATGATGATTTTTATCATGGTATATGCACCTCGTAAATATTACTCTGAGGCTCTTCTAACGAATTAATAGACAAAGAAAAGCGAAGTTTTTTATCCCCCCCCCCTTCCTATTTTTGGACTTCCTCAATATAGGCATTTGGTATGTGATTATTTTACCCGACTTTTGTCTTTCCGAGTGACTAAGAGACCACGCGACCAGAAGTTTAAAGTCGTTTCAGGATGACTGAAAAAATAGTGCCAGGAATAAACCCTCCGATTAGTAGAAAAATGAAAAATGTAAATGAGTCCATGGAAGTGAGCAGTGATATGATAATTGAGAATTTCAATCGTTTAGTTGGTTGATTAAATCACTTTAATAACTATGCAGTCTTGGAATATCAGCAGCTGTGAGACCAAAAATCAATTTTATGGCTCGAGTTCTTGATATTAGGAGTCTTGATATGACCGCCTTAAATTCACACCTCGAAGTCGGAAAACCCCAGAAAACAAACTTCAGCTGACCACCACTGTGCTGCTTGCGGAGATCGAATCCATCATCATGCCCACACGACCGCACAAAGGTTAGCTTTTAATGCTGCGGCATACCGCTACCCTAAGGTTCCACGGAACACTGTAAATTTATGATCTAGGATCTAGGAACTTTAGAATTCCGTATTTACCATCATTATAAACCGAGAAGAACTTTTGAAGAAATCAATCCTACTTTTATGTTTTCGGGAAGGGAAAAGGCAGTGGAAACCATAACCTGATCCGATCTCATCTATATATATGACGATGTCTAGGTCATAAGTTACCAATAGCCGGCTCAACCGAGGTTCTCTACGGAAGCGGTTCTCAACCGGTGCTCCACGGAGCCCTTGGGACTCCTTGTGCACTCTCCAGGGGCTCCGCGGCCGCTCGAGGAAAATAAAAAAAACAGTAAAATTAAAAAAAATAATTATAAATATTTTTAAATAGTAAAAATAAATCAGTAACTGATGAATAATTGAAAAATTGGCCTACGGGGCTCCACCATAGAACTTTTTACTTAAAAGTGTTTCGCGAGTCAGAAAAGGTTGGAAACCGCTGCTCTACGGTATCAAAAGCTGTAAGTAACGCTATAAAAATATCTATACAGTAGAACTTCTCGATAACGGATACCATGGGACTGAAAGTTTTGTCCGTTAACGCTAGTGTCCGTTAATATATAGAGAAATACATTGGGGTCAGTTTCACAACCTTCAAAAAGTGTCCGTTATTGAGGTTCCACTATATTCTTTGTATAACCATATAGTATTTGTTTGAGTTCTGTGGAAGTGTCTCGTACTCGTCAAACGTTCCACGTGAACTAAAAACGTTGGGAATCTTCTTGTCTAGATAATAATCCACCTTTTAAAATACTCGCACCGTCACAGTCTGACGAATTCCTGTCTTTCAAGGCGTTCTCGAAATCGATTGCGTAGACGTTGTTGTTTGACGCTGAGGAGAAAATGTTTTTACATCAAAGACAGAAAACGTTTCAATCGGTTCCAAACGCGGAAGCAAATCGGTCAAAATATTTAACTTGAACCGTTCGAAAAACTTGCCGACTGCGAATGTTATAAAGCTTATAGAAATACTGTTCAAATATCAGGGAATGATTTCGGTTTTTTTTTTTCTAGCTCTAATTGCTTCGACTTACGGATCCGTCATCCAATTAGATAACCAATGACGACCATTAAGGTCTATCTTCCTCAAGGGTAACTATAACTACCCGCAGGAATGCTAGAAGTTGAAAAGGGGGGGGGGGTTGCAAAACTCATAAAGAGGGCCGGAAGAGTCTCAGAAATTCAGAAAAGCTCAAGAAGAGAAGAAATTTAGATGAAGGAAGCGGGAAAAATGCAGGAAAAGGAGAGAAAGTGGGAGAAATTTAGAGAAAACAAGGAAGGGGCAGAAATTTAGGGCGAAGCAAAAAAAAAAAAAAAAAAACGGGAAGAAAATCTGAGAAGACAGGAAGGGGGGAAAAAATTAGAAGAAAGAAGCTGGAAGGAATGTGGGAAAGGGAAAGAAAGTGGTGGAAAAATTCGAAAACGGACAAAGTAAGCAGAAATTTAGGAAAGAGCAGAAACGCCTTAACTCATGGGCTACCGGGGGGGGGGGGGAGCCTCTAGTTGGCGCAACCTGTCGAGTTCATAGGTGGCCTCATGATAATCAGGTACCCTGTACAATAAGATCTGGTACACTGATTTACAAGAGTAATGATGTGAATTGGTTATCGTGCACTTCCAGTCAAGTTGCCACCCTCCCCCCCCCGAACATAACTTCGTTCGGGGGGAGGCCTCTGATGTTATTAAGCCAGCTCTGCTCCGGTTGGGCCACATCACTGGCATTTTTATGTAAAGTGGGATTTCGAGGAAGCTTCCGATAGAGGTGAGCATTCATTACGGTTTTTGTGAATCGTGTGGTGTTTTCGGCAGTGCAAACCATCAACGTCAGGTTCACTACATGCACACTCACATTCCAACATGTACCAATTCGTTAGAAGTTCCGTAGAGGAATGTGGACGAGGTGCATGTGTGGTTTAGTAGTAGTAGTAGTGCAAACACTCCAAAATTCAACCCGAACTAATTGAATCCTAAAGCCGTTACCTTCCCAGAAACAACTAATGAGGTAGCGAAGAGCGACGAAGAGTTGTTTCCTTCTCGTTAGCAATGAGAAATGATTGATTATTAAAACTCTCAGCTTGGCTTCTTCTTCTTGATAGACTTTCACATCCAGTTCGGTCGCATCACAAAAAATCGCTGTTCATTCATTCATACGCTAATGGCGGCGGTGGCCTCCCCAAATAAGCATTTCTTACTGTTTCCATTCACCCGTGACCTCATAGTTCAACGACTTAAATCGTTAAATATCGAGGTTATGCTTGAAGGCCGTTTGACCTGCATTATCATGCAGGTTCACGGACTCTTCAGACAGTCTGAAAATAATTTCTTATAAATGTCTGAAGAAAAGAATACGTGCAGGGCCTTTCAGAAATGCATTCACAATTCTCTGAGAGAGTTACAGTGTGTGTGTGCTCGCGCACATGACGAAAAAACCGGAGTCACACAGGAATGTTAGATCGTGAAGGCATATTCATGCAGTAGATGACGTTATTCGACTTTGACAACTACTACATTGCCAACTAACCATAAATGCACCTCGTAAACATTACTCTGCTGAAATTCTAAAGAATTGGTAACATGCAAGAAGGTGTTGTGCGTGTATATTTGTGGCTCTGACATATATACGTTGTCAAGTTATGCGTTTTCATGTCATGCTGGTGCTGCCACCTGCCTTCCATTTTTGAAGTGAAAATAGCGAATGTCTGAATTTACTGTTATTGTAAATATCGTGACTGATGGACATAAATCGGTAGTACCTGGCAAAAGAGAGATTGCTCCATCGAGGCACGTGATGATGACTGGTAACCACCGTTCGACGCCGTTGTGTGCCCTCTGGATCGCGAATGACTGCAAGGACTGGAATGACTGGAAATGGATGAGCCTCGATAGTTCGTAAACCTGAGGAGGAGCCATGAAGACGGCATTGGTGGCGTGTTCTTCCAGCATCTCTTGCGGCGTACACCACTGCGCACAATTAAAAAACAAAAATTCACATAAACACCACTGAACATTAATGAACGCTACATAGATAACAATATAGCATCATGAAAAAAAAGGAAACACGTTAATGATACATATATTCCAAGACTCGTTAGAGGAATGAGTTTGCGTGGATGATGATCATCCTGGAATTATTCAGTTCATAATGGCACATTCATGTAGCAGGTACGTGCCTAAGCAGTGCCAAATAGGAAGCGAAACAGCGAATCCTGCTGGTGCGTTACTTTGAAGATTCATTCCTTATTTTTGATTTCAATGACTAGACATTTGACACATTTCGTGGCATACTCTGTGGAACACCAGTTGTTTCTTCCAAATAAAAAAAAATGACTAGACAGTAGGCCTAAGTAACTCTATTTTGACATTGAGTGACACATCGAATCAATTCAATAACAAATAACGTTGGGAAATAGGTTAAGATGGCGTTTTTTGATGCTTTCTATTGAGAGTGGGGGTTTGAATAAAGCAAAGCTCATGTAGGAGTCATAGAAAGGAGGTTTAACTCTTGTATTATTGAGGAAAAAAAGAATATATAAAGAGACGAAATGTCTCAAGACACAATGAGCAGCTAAAAATAACTTCAAGCGGTGATGTCGGATTGACATTTAGCTCTCAAAATAACTTTGTTTTCACTGTGTAAAGTATCACATAAATTCGTAAATACACTGCTGGCCACCCAAATTGCAACACCAAGAAAGACAAGAGATATCGCAACAATATTTATTTTGTAGATAACATGTTGACCAAGCATCAAATGATTAAATTTATAGACTTCTGTGAAGTGTGGTTCCTGCCAAAATCAGTAGCCAGAGTAGCCGCCATTGTTGGAGATCACCGCTGCCACACGCCTCGGCATTGATTCAAAGAGACTTTGGATGTGTTCTTGGGGTACAGCAGACCAAGCAGCTTCCACGCGTTGCCAAAGTTGATCTGGTGTGGCAGCTGGGATGTAATCTGGGTCAATCGTTGAGCAACCATGGACCACATGTTTTCTATCGGCGAAAGATCCGGAGAGCGAGCTGGCCAGGGAAGCAATTCAATCTGGCGATTGACGAAGAACCTTTGGACAATGCTTGCCACGTGTGGTCGCGCATTATCCTGTTGAAATATGGCTGTGGGCAAGCCCTGAAGGTAAGGAAGGACAACTGGCTCCAACACCTCGGAGATGTAGCGCTGGCTTTTTAAAGTACCGGCAATGCGTACTAGAGGAGTGCGAGAGTGATATCCAATACCGCCCCATACCATAATACCCGGTGCAGGACCAGTGTGGCGGTGCATAACGCAGCTGTTCAGCATCCTCTCTCCACGGTGTCTCCAGACTCGAATCCGACCATCGTGGTGTTGCAGACAGAAGCGTGACTCGTCAGTAAAGACAATTTCATTCCATTGTGCCGTCCACATCCTTCTTTCATCGCACCATTGGCGGCGGAGACGTCTGTGGTTCTGCGTCAAGGGTAGACGAAGCAATGGACGTCTTGCGGACAGACCACTCTGCTGTCAACGGCATCGAATGGTACGCGCAGACACTGGATGATGCGGTACAGACTGAATGTGCTATGCTATGGTTCGTGATGTGGCTGAGCGATCCGTCACTGCCATACGCACAATACGCCTGTCATCACGTGAAGTGGTGCACTGAGGTGGATGCGATCGAGCACGTCGGTCCGTCGTACCCTCCTGCATCCAACGATCACATATCCGCATTACAGTTGTTTGGTTTCGTCCAACACGACTACCGATTTCCCTGAAAGATAATCCACAATCTCGGTAGACCACTATCCTTCCTCTGTCGAACTCGGATACTTGATCAAAAGATGATCGCTGTTTTCTACGAGGCATAATTGATCGTTTTTTTGAAAAAACCACAAGAAAAACACAATTGCCGTACTTCAAATCGTCGAAATCTCCAAGCCTTAAATAGCGCTTTGAAGTGGCGCCACAGGCGCGCGTGATGTGCGTCTGCGCTGAAATTCTAATCATTTGCATATCTCACCTCCGCTAATGCATGTTGTAAATTTCATATTATTTGCATGCTTCCTTCAGGGTGTTGCATTTACGGTGGCCAACAGTGTAGTTTGAAAATTCATAAAAATTGAAGGAATTGGTCCTATTTGAATGACGATTGGAGGAAAAAATTATTTTCACGAGAGGATGGAGAAGAGGTTGAAGGGTGAAATTTGCACCCCGTCTTGTCCAGAGCCCGGGGCACCAGACCCGCTTGCTCCACCTCCCTAGTTTACGTTGGGCCCCGGGAAAATATATATTTTTGGGTACCTTATAATTATGTAGTCTTCTTCGAGGTAGAGGTGTACGCAGGGGAAGAGGGTCATGTGGGCTGTGCCTATATACAGGGTGCGTAGGTAACGGGGGCGCATGGCATTTTACTGGCAAACCGTTGGTCCTAGAGGCATACTTCCAGTTAGATAAAGAATCCCAATAACGTATAGTACTCAGAATGTCAACGAGTGGAACGGTTTTACCCGTATTTAACGCTGTTTTTTTTCCAACTTTCTTCCGTTTTTTCGAATTTGAATGTCAGTCGATATTGCACTTTGAAACGGGAAATCTTTTCAGTTGGCATCAGGAGAGCCAGAGCAGCAACTTTCTAATTGGGTTTGTGAGCACACGGTGTCCGTATGAAAAGTTATTTTTTATATTTTAATAACTATACAGCCCCGTGTAACATAAATGACTTAGTCGCGTAGATACTTTTTCTAATTAGTTTTATGCCTCTAGGGTCAATGGTTTGCCAGTAAAATGCCATGCGTCCTGTGATGGACCTTGTACAGAAAATACAAAAAGATTCAATTTCGGGACCCTGGAAATTTGTGGGCACATTCCCCTTTCTGCCGATGCGAGAAACAGTCTCGGGGTTCCTTTGCGTGTCGAGTCATTGGTCATCTGTTCGAGGCCGCAGAACACGAAAATGATCATCGATGGTTCTGTCACACCCTAAGGCTTTTTTTTCCTTAAAAACCATGAAAAAATTAATGATTATCAAAAAAATCGATGCCGTATTTGATCTTTAATGCATCGACCCGGAAATCAATCTCCAAAATGACAGCCGGCTATAGAGGTGTGGTCACCTAAAGAACTCTTCCGAATTGTGTTTCTATTTATCGGTGACGTGCGCGCGCGCGCGGTCACATGATAATATGCTGATGAGGGGGCAAGACAATGAGAAATAAACTCTCATGGACAGTGGACGACGATGGTGATGATGAAACTGTCTCGAAATGGTGTTAGGAGAACCGCTTCACAATAGAATTGACCTCGGACTGGTCAAAAAGATACGGCTTTTTGAAGAAGTCCTAGCTAACGAGATTTGTATCCAGACAGACAGGCATGACCGCTGACAGCCCAGAGAGAGACCATCTTGGGATGGTTTGCGTTCTTTCTAGTTGATGTAAACCATCTAAACAGGACGGCATGCATTATCAACAAAAGAATTTATGCTTAATTTCAATCACCATCGTCATTATGTACGATTTTAGCATCGCTCAAAGGATAATGAATAAGAACTGATCTTAGTCAGTCTTAAATCAGTCACTTGGTGAAGTGGTCAGTCACTTGGTGAAGTGGTCAGTCACTTGGTGAAGTGGTCAGTCTGGGACTAGGCGTGGATCCAATCGGGGACGAGCGATCTCCCTCTTGAGAGCCAGAAATACAGTAGAATATGTTCTGGCTCATTAAGTACGGGATGTACTGTACAGGATGGTTATGAATAAGCTGACACTACTCAGACATATGTAGCGCTCATTCTGATGGGGAGTATTTTGATGAAACTTGATATATAGGGTATATGGACCATGGGAAAAAGAAAGATTTAATTAAAAACTAGTTCAATTCATTTCAAATAGTTTAATATTTTAATAAAAAAATAGTTCAATTTTCGACCACCAGATGAAAATGGGCACTTATCTTTTGGTTAAATAACCATGGTCCAAATAACGTCTATACCAATGTTTCAATGAAATACGTTCACCACAATGGGAATTATGATTTATTTACCTCAATCACCAAATTTCGATCATAAATTTTATACTGGTTTACTGGCGATGTGCATAATGGCAATGCCCATGTATACATATATTTTCAAGTTGTATAAATGGTTAGATCCCCCGGAGGCACCCGAGTCCTCAGGGACAATGCGCTTATATCACCGAGTGTCACAAAGCCTGTGTGTCTCTCGGTTCTTGTCACTATCACCACAACGAGAGCTCAGTATAATTGAGCTGAGTAGTGTCAGTTGAAGGCTCTATTATACTGGCACTACGCTGACCTATGTAGCGTCCATATTTCATTGGAACTTGGTGTATACGTTATTTGGACCATGGGAGAAAGATACCTGCGATGAAAAAAAACACCACTTTTTCACCTGGTGGTCAAAAGTTGAACTATTTGTTTTATTAAATCTTTCTTTTGCCCATGATTTGTATATCCTATATACCGAGTTTCATCGAAATACTAATTCGCCCTCCCGATATATAGCCCAGGATCCGGTCTGCGTCTAGACTACGGAATGGTTTAATTCGATGTTTGCGAACACACACAATGTATGCATTGAATGCACAGAGCGCTGGGAACTTGGACCTCAGGTCACTAAAGGATCCTACTCCAATAAAATTCGACTGAGGTGAGGCCTACCCCCAACCAGTATAAGTAATCAAATCCCGTAAGTAGTATCTAGGACAGTATTTCTCAACTGGGCTCTGATATCATTCATTTTCTGTTGGTCGTGTGTTTGACTGAGCCTTCGACTCACAAAAATGAATGAAACCGGGCCGTAGGCTTGAAAAGGTTGAGAACCACTGATCTAGGACGTCTCTATAGGACGTACCCTATGGGACGTCTGGCAATATGAAAATACATGAAAGCCCTAAGACAGTATTGAAAATAGAGTCTAAATCAGGAGTTGTCAAACCCAGGGCAGGAGGTAGGTGTCAAGGGTGCCCGTACATTGTCTACGTATTTACACTCATGGAGGGGGGAGAGGGTGGTAGAGTCACTATTTTAACCCTATCTTAAAATTTAATAAATTTCTTGATTTTTTTATGCAAAAGTTATGAGTTTTAGGCTTTGAAGGTCACTATCACAAACAGCAAAAGATGAAGACTCCCTTCCTCCACTATTTAGAGTAGGATTTTTTTAACGGGCCTTCTAGATTGGTTTTCTAATCATTTGTGCGTGTGCGTGCGTGGAAGAGAATTTTAAATTACATGATGTGACCCTTGAACTTTTACGCTGGAGACCTATAAGTCTTTTTTTTTTTGTCGGGGTGTGCAGATATTTAAAGGTGCCGCATTGCATGTAGGAAATTCGTATTAGGACGCATTGCAAAAAGAAAACCCTTTTTGGGATACAATATAGAAAGGAAAACCATTTTGGCATTGCTAAAAGAAAACCCATTTTTAGAACGATTTGCAAGAGGAAAATCAATCCATTTTGGACTGCATTATAAGAAGGAAAACCCATTCTGGACTGCAATGAAAGGTGGGAAACCGTTTTGGTCATACTAAAAATGCAAAATATAGCTGATGAAATCAAATTTACAGTTTCAAAACCCAGTGAACGCAACTTATAATAGAAGCTTTAGTCTGATGGTACGTGTTTTTATTAGATATGATATAGCGATCTCTTGAAGTTCGCAATAACGAGGTGTAACTGTAAAACTAAAACAGCTGAGTAGAGGTACTGTATATCAAAATGGGAAGAGCTTACCTTGAGCGTAATGACTTCACTGTGGTCCAGTACAACGTCCGGCTGTTTGTCCAAGCAACAGACATAAAACATAGTGTCGTAGCGTCTGTGGCCCACGGAGGTCGGCGTCAGCCAGTCCCACCACTCGTGTAGTGACCAGATATCGGGACAAACGTTCGCTTCGAGACAGAAGTCCGTGAAGGCCAGCGGATCCTTCCTGATCTTTTCCTGCCACGCGGCCAAGTCTATATCCTCGTAGAGAGTCTTCGAAGAGGAGTTTTTGCCGGATTTTGGTCTTAACCGCGTCATCAGCAGCACTCCGGTCTCTTCGAAGGTCTCGCGTATGGCAGCTATCCGTAACGCGACGTCCGGTGGCAAGGGGTCCTGATTCGGGGTGACGTTGGCACACGCCAGCGTGACGGACTCGGTTATCATGCACGGTCTGGGCCCGTCCACTTTGTTGGCGAATTTCTGTATCGAGTCGCGGTTGACTCCCTGGGCGTCAAACACTTCGTACCATCTTGGCGAATAGTCGCTGAGCTCCGCTAGTCCACCGGGGAACACAAAGGCGTTGGCCATGAAAGAGCTCAGGCTGCTTCTCTTCACCATCAGCAACCTGTAGTCACAGTGGTTCCTGGCTGCCAGGTCGACGTTGGACGATCTCGCTCGTCTTAACATAATGGCTAAGTTGTTTCCGACCAATTCCTGGAGCGTGGCTCGGACGACTATTATCACACTGGCCGCTTCTTTCCATGGCGGGATGTTTTCCATTTCTGAAAAGAGAAGACGAACAATTTAAAATTGGATAGTCAAAGATACAGAATACCTTCTTAATAGACACCCCCCTCAGATGCGGTCACCCCTCTTTTACTGCGAAATAATAATCTTCTCTTGTATAATAAAAGTATGCAGTTCAAAGCCCCTGATTAACGGTCACCCTCTTTTTGCATTTTAGACATTTTTTTTGGGCCCTCTTGAGCCATGATTTATAAATTTTGGGGTGTGGGGAGAGTTGGTGTTCAAAAAGCGTAACATTATTAAAGAATGTGCAGATATGCTGCAAAATATCTACATGAACAATATTAACTCACCAAACAAAAATTAATGAAAATTTAGAGTTGATAAAATTTGAAATTAGTGAAAGAAATATTTAATTCCAGAATTTATAAAAGAAATAACTAAAACCTAATGAGAGTTAATAATAATCCCAGAATCGATGGAAATTCAGAATTTATGAAAGAAAAAAATTTTAGAATTAGCGAAAGTCACCAATATTTTATGGGATCCTTTTTGATTCGGGTGGACCAGGGTTCAGGACCCATCAGCACAACCATTGAGATAACATTGACTGGTTTCACAAATTTTGAAAATTGAGAATAAGGACTTACTGGGAAATTTTGAAAACCAAGCATTTTGTTATTTAGGAATATTCAATGAGCATTTTTTAAAATTCGGAATGGGTCGCAAAGTTAATAGGGATGTTGATTTTGGGTCGCGGTTAAAAAAGGTCAAGATCCTTTGGTACAACAAAAAAAATCGTACTGATATGGCTACGGAATATCAGAGAAATATGAAATCTCATGCAAAATAAATAAATGAATAAGATAAATAAACAAAACCGGCCATAATGAAGATTTTACGCCAACGACAGTCGCAAAAATATCCATATAAGTACGTTTTTCTCGGAACAAAAGATTAAAGAAAACTACAGAGTATTCATTTATTTCGCAATCCTCTGTATATCAAGAAAACCAGCAGAAGAGGCCAAGAACCCAAATAAGAAGGGCAACGAGAAGAATAAAAATAATAATGGACCAGTCACTGACCGAATTATTCCATCAGCTGGACACAGTTTCGGTCGTGGCTTCGCTGGCGGGCAGAGGAAGGTCTCGGAATCTTACATAAGCGAAAACGTGACAAGATTTCTCGAGCACGCGATCTTTTCCGAACGGAATGTAGTAGTAATAATAATAACGATAACAACTGTCTTTACGTGAGTAAATGTAGCAAAAATGGTTGCACTGCCAATAAATAAATAAAAAAAACTCTTGAACTGAATCCTTTTGAATTCTCGGTGACAGCCACCGGAAGAAAATTCCTTCGAATTCGGATAATTTCTTGGAAACTGTTCCACAAACACGGCCGTCTCAAGGACTAGGGGCGCTTTTAAAATAGCAAATATTATTACCATGAAGATGATTCATTTTTGACATTTCAGCACGAATTTTTAAAGGAAAGGATCACCATTTACTGGTTTTTAATTTATGAAAAATATGTATTTCTTCCTCCTTACATTTTTTGGAAGGTCAGGTCATCAACCTCTGTTGTTGCTGATTCTGAGCGATTTTCATGAATTTACATCACAAGTTTTAAATGTTAAAATAATTGTAAAAATCATGAAAAATTATGTTAGATAAGTTGAGGAAGATAAGAATAAAATTTTCCATAAAAAGGGTTCATATAGTCAGACCAGGTCTCTATTTCTCCATAGGTAAGGGAAGCAATCACAATGAGCCCCAAAATTTCAATAACTTATGCTAACTAATAGAACCGGACCTGGTTATTTTGCGGCCCTCTAAAAATTTTATATACATTCCGTAAGGGGTGTGTCGGCTCTGGCGTAAACTCGAGCGAGGATTAACTTATTTTAATTTTCACCGAAAATCAATTTACGGGATCCTCTTAAAGTCCTAACTCTGAGCTTGTAAATCCTGTGTCGCGGATTTTTCCATATACAAGACCATCTTGCCTGCCTGGTTGAGAAGGGCCCCAGTATTAACCCTTTCCGCGGCATAGTGGAAATTATCAAACCTCTCTCTAAAATTACATATTTTCCTCAATGAAGTAGGCTTTCTTCCGATTTTTTTTATAGATGCAAAGTAAGGGGGCTACAGAGAAAATTGTTCCAGTGACAAATCAACTTCACAAAATATCTTTACTTGCTAATGCTAAAACAAGAAGCTTTTAAGGAGGCGAGATATCTCGTCAATGCTGCTGAAAAGGTTAACGAGATAATATACAAAACAAAATTATGTCTGACACATAAAAGATTCTGAATTGTGGTGTCTCGCACGCCAAGTCAGTTGGAAACAGGATCCCAAAGAATCTCTTTGCCCGGAAGCTAACGATGGTGTCAGGATTATGGTAGAGGATGACAAAGCTCTTACTTAGGAACCTCATTTTTATCGACCATCCATACTTTCAAGGTTTTTAAATTCATTTCTAGAAATCAGTGGCACAGCCAAATAAAGGTTTAGGTTTGGGGCCCTGTCAAATATCAATGCCCCATTCACAAACCATGTGCGCCAAAGGTTTTTTTCTAATGATCATGTTTGTACTTTGTTCTTCTATGCGTACAAAAACTCAAAATACTCGTAACGTAATAAGTATATCATAGTCTAGTTTCAAGGCTCCTTATATTTTACGGCCCGGTATGATAGCGACCTTCGCAATCAAGTGTGTGTGTGTGTGTGTGTGTGTGATGTCACTCCTCACTATCCATGCGAAGATTTTAACTGCTGGCTGATGCTAAGATGAATTCTCAGGAAATAAAGTTTAACTACCTCTACTGCAATGGTTTTCAAACTTTTTTTACCAGTGGCTGCCTTGGCCTTGTCATCGTTTATCCACGGCTGTCCAGAATGGTCTAGAAATGAATCATTTCAAAGCACCGAACAGGCACACATCAATACACCTACTCTTCGCGACATCTCTGCCAGAGGTTGGTGGCACTCTTAGGAGCCGCGAGCACACTTTCAGAACCACTGCTCTACGGGAATCGAACTCACGTCCTCTCGCGTGCTGAGCGCGCGCGCTAAACCAGTATGCTACAGAAGCAATGAACTTCTTTCCTTAGAACTTATATGCGCTGAATGCAGGATCGTGCATGGACGACTGGTGGGTTCGATTTCTTGTAGAGGCAGTGGAATTTTTTTCCTGAATTCATCTTCGTATCAGCCAGCTGTTAAAACCTTCGTATGAATAAAGGAGTGTGACGTCATCTTCAGATAAGTCACCATCAGGTGGTCATTGTAGCTGAGTTGGGTCTGACTCTCCATCTACGGTCCCGTTCAGCGCATACAACCTCTAGGGAAAGAAGTTCGTTTCTTCTGTAGTATACTGGTCTAGTGCGCTCGTCCAAAATGCGAGAAGTCCTGAGTTTGCCACAGAGAGAGCCAGTTGAATTTTCTTTCTTAAATTCTTCGCACATCAGCCAGCTGTTAAAACGTCCGTATAGTCGTGGAGGCTCTGTAATGTTCGATGTGCTGAATCCCCCCCCCCCCCGCAATACAAAGTTGGATCGATTTAGAAAAGAATTATCCTACGAATCTCAATACATTATCAGGAAGTATGAAGATTATATTGATAACGTGACGATTTTCTCAAACTAGTTAGTCTTGATCAGAGGAAGAAACAAAAAGCTTCCAAGATAATGACTACGGCGCAAGGCAAAACCTAAACCGGAAGGTGAACGAGTTCTCAGAAAATACTGACGTAACTTTGCCACGAGGAACTACATATTTACTCATCATAGGAGTTAATTCATTTTTAATGAGGTAGGTGAAAGATCTCTAATTGAGTTTGGATGAATGAGTAACCAGGAAGAGAGATATCGTGGCTTATGCAATGAAATCGAATAAGTCCATGCTTCTGGCTTTTCATGTTTCAATCACTAGATCTGAACTATTAATTCGAAATCAATATTTGGGGAGAGGATAGTTCGATTATAACTACTACGTAACCTTTGTGAAAGAGTCTCTTCTCTATGGGGTGAAATTTTTCTGGTCTTGAGTCCGGATAGAGACTATCTCTTCTGAGGAATTTTTTTTTTTGAGGATGGGGTATCTTTGATGAATTTTTCGGCGTGTAAATTTTTAAATAAATAAAGGGTGAAAAGTCACTGCCATTTTTTTTTAGAAATTAAACTTTTCTAAATCCTCTGAAACTACCTAAATTTTCAGTAATAAAGCCATGGCTTATACAGGGTGTGTAGGTAACAGAGAGAATAGCATTTTACTGGTGAACCGTTGATTTTATAGGCATACTTCCAATTAGAAAAGTATCCAAATAACGTGTAGTACTCTACTATGTCATTTATGTTGCAAGAGGTTGTATAGTTATTGAAATAAAAAAAAAATTAAATTTTCATACGAACATCCTGTGCTGAAAAACCCAATTAGAAAGTTCCTGTTCTGTTTCAAAGTGAAATATTCACTGAGATATTCAAATTCGAAAAACGGAGGATAGTTTGGAAAGAAACAGCATTAAATGTGGGTAAAACGGTTTTTACGAAATATTATACTTCGTGTATTTGTGAAATGAAAATCGAAGTTTGGATATCTGACGATTTGTTAGAATTTTCTGAATTTTAAAAATTTGAAAAAAGATAAATTTCAAATTAAAAATTTCAGAAAAAAGGGATAAATTTAATTTTTTTTAAATACTTCTCATCGGTCAATTGTTAAATCGGAGGTTCATTTTACCCAAATATGTGTAGGAAAGATTTCTACAAAATTTCAGAGTTTTTGGTGCTGTATTTTTTTTTAACCTTACGGATGATCCATAAAAATTTCAGAAATTCGATGTGAGAAAAATACGTCCAAAGTTTGGTTCTTGAATACTTTTACACTGTAATTCATTATTTTATTTTTTGAAAGAACCGATCAACACTGAATTTTTTTCATTTGATTTGCAAAAGTCATTTCTGAAAAATGGAATCATTTTGAAGCCTTAGAGATCGCGACACCCTTCAAATTAAGAGCAAAGGTCCAGAAAAAACAAGATCCATCACTAAGAAATTTTCTAGAAAGTTATTTTATAATTTTGCATAGAAATCTCGAATAATTTCTAAAACAAAACAATTTTACGATCCCAATCATAACTTCTTCATTTGACGCAACATCCTTTATAGGAAATTCAGATTAACTTATACAAACTAATTGCTTACTGATAGTCACAAAATACCAAAAAGAACTTACCCGACATGGAATAGAACAAAAAAAATTTGAAAATCCAAAAAGTTAAAAAAAAAAAAAATACAAGATGCAACAGAAACAACTAAATGGACGATGATACTAAGATGAAGCACATGTTCCGCTGAATAACCGTTCTCTGTTATCGTTAATCCTCAGGTCACACACGTCACTGTTTCTCATTTCGTTTCCCCAATAAAGATTCATGGATGAAATCTCAGCATGAAAATGACGACTAACACCACATTCACGGAACATGCCTTTATTTCAGCACACTGTCGAAAAGTAAACGGACCGACTCAAGAGGAAGTCGTAAACACCTATCTCTCGATACCGTTATGGATGATGCCAATCAGCAAGCAGCCTCTCTCATCCGCATCCAACAACACACTAGTCTGGAGTCCTGTCTCCAAGAACTCGATTTTAACACTAACAAAAAGTTCATCGCCAAGATTTCCGCCAAGACAAGATCGGAATCTTTACAGACTATATGACATTTTCTTTTTCTTACTTTTTACTTCTGCCATTGTTGTATTCGCCCTATATATACTGTTCTTATTCGAGAGAAACTCTTCGTGATTGGCTTCGAGTTCGAGACGTTTCATTTCAATTATAAAAGTCGATTGAGTAACGGCAATGAATTAACGGCACGGAATCGCGGGCGAATATAATGAAACAGGATATTGATTCCAACATTACACAACGGATAATTATCTATTGCGGGATGATTCCTGGTGTAGATCGATTGCCCTGACGCTGAATCATCTTTCAGAAAGAATAAGCAGATATTGCCCACATCTCAATTTCAGAAAGATGGGTCATTTACCCTCGTCCTTTGATTTTTTTTTAACACGGCAGGTAAAATTTTCATCTAAATTTTTGTTTGGCAGATTATTCTTACTCGAACCGCAAGCGAAACAGTCATCCATCCCTCTTTTTCTTATGTAGACATGCCCAAGGCCTGATTTCCGCATGGGCAAGTGGGGCAATTTGCCCAGGGCCTCTATAACTTTGGAGCCCCAAAATTCAAACAACATATATTCACTGAATAATGAAACATCTTTGACCCTTGTTATAAGAACCTCCTAATTCCTATTTTGCCCAAGTTCTCTTCGTATTGAAAATGGGTCCCGGACATGCCAACATTAACACGAAGGTCCTCTTCAGTGATGGATTTTGAGATTTACCAAGAAGATTGGCAACCCCCCCCCCCCCACCAAGGAAAAAATAATCATAGCCCAATAAAAAATTTTCGGGCAATGGATTTGTCCAGCCCTGGTTTGCGCTCAAAACATTAAAAAAAAAATTCCACAATGAACAAGTTTTTTTTAACGTTATTTCAATGGTTCAGCCTCATGAAAGTAGACGAGGCATAGTATTAACCGATATTTCACTGCATCGATAATTTTATAAGTGGGCATAACATCAAAATAATTAATTATTTTTTTGAGAACTTGATTTCTTAGATAGGAAAAACGATAAAAAGTGCAAAAATACAGCCAAAATTTATAGTACGTGTAAAATTAGAAAGTAGTATTTAAAGTTGACGATAGATAGCGCTAAAATCGTGACTAATTTATTTGCGCACGCACAAAATCGAAACCGAAACCAACCCGAAATGGAACAAAATTTGTCCCCCACAACAAAATAAGCAAAAAAAAACTGATTAACCAATATTTGCTACGATCTCTCTACGATTGAGTTCAACGGCAATAATTTTGATTAAAATAATAACTTTCAACATAAATCTCTCTCTCCCAACAGAAGAGATAAATGTATTTATATTCCTATATAATATGCCTCTATTCAGAAATTAACGTTTTAAGTCACCAGCAGAGGACGCTAGTAAAAATAAGACAAAATAACTGCCACGGAGATTTTAATCATGATCATCAACACTTTCAGGGACAAGTAAAAGTTATGATCGCCATAAAAATCAATATTAATCTTAGAATGGTACCTAGGGAAATCTATGCTTAATGATGCCCATACTACGTCTCTCAGACGCGTAGGTACCATTCAAGGGTTGAAACTGCCAATTTTATTGCGTTATATTGTATTTATCGTGGAAATGTAGAAATTTAAAAGAATTTTCTGCAACATCAAAATTTTAAAAATTCTATTGAATTGTTACTTTTGAAATCTTGACATTGCTTGGGTATAGGGACCGAAAAAATGATGTATAAAATGTTAAGCCGGGAGGTGGATCTACATGCAATACATGTATGATATACATACATCTATTGTCATTTTATAATACATACATGTATTGTCATTTTATAATACATGCACGTATTGACTTCAACCTACTATATCAAGCATGAAAATCAAAATGTGCTTCTCTATATGATGTTTTGATGCTCAACTGCATAAAATCAAGTAGTTTTCTCAAATACATAAGGGTGAAAACTTTAGCTTGTTTCACCTAAAATAACTCGTAAACCGTTGGCTTTCGAAACATGCACACTTAATTAGAAAAAGTGTTCAAATAACGTGCCCATCTCAGCTGTGTCATTTATTTTTTTTACTAAGGGACGTACTATATGCACCGAGATACAAAATTTAGTTATTTATACAATCCCCCATCCTCCTGAGTCCATCAACAGAACGTTGTTACTCTGTCTCTCCCGAGTCCAACAAAAAAACATGTTTTTAAATGCAATACCTCACTGAGATATTTTAATTCAAAAACGCTGAAAATGAGAGGAAAAGAACAGCATACGAAGCATAGAATGAGGTTGTCCGTTAGTCTGTGCGATTCTTTCCCTCATTTTCAGCAATTTTTAACACAAATATCTCAGCGAATATTGCTCTTAGAAACGTGGAACTTTTTTATTGAGCTCGGAAAGCCAGGGCAACAACAAGTTAGAGGACAGAGGCAATGTATAATAAACCTAAGTTTTGCATAATACGGTACGTATACGACCCTTCGTCAAATAAATGACACGTCTAAAATGGGCACGTTATTTAAATGCTTTTTCTAACTGATAGCACGTTTCTATAGTCAACGGTTTACGAGTTATTTGAGGTGAAACAGGCTAAAGTTTTCACCCCGTATATTTCCAATGACCAATAAATTACATCTAATGGCTGTATTCATCAATAAAGTTTATTCGTAATCGCAGGTTAAATGATTAGTGATCGAAACGGATTGGTTAAATTCAGGATTGTAACCAATCCGTGTCGATCTTTAATTTTTTAACCCGTGATTGCAGTTAAACTCTTTCGGTGAATACAGCCGTAAGTAGGCCCGTAATTAAAACCTTTTTTGGAGACTATAAAACAGATAAGTTGATAACATTAATCCTTGAACTTTTTTCGAAATATCTGGCACCTGTAAAGGTATTAATTTCTACATTTCTTTAATCTCAATTTGTTTCCTCCGTGATCGTCTGAGGAAGTCACCACGTTGATTACTTAGGAAATTGTTTATATGTCTTTGAAAACCTACCACTGAAGAAGGGAAATATCATGTGTTTCAAAAAGTCATAGATGAAGTCAAACGATTAAAATTAGCTAAATAAAATTTCTGACCATGAGCAGAAAAGTTCATACAATCTCTGGAATTCCGTTATCAGTTCCGAACTACCAAGGTGATGCTCATGTTTTCAAGCTTCCAAACTTGGTATGAAAATGATAACACATGAGCAAGCAGTGTGTGTGTGAGAGTGCTTTGGGTAAAATATTTGCTCTAATGATTTGTCACGGGAAATCATCGAGGGAAAATGTTTTCGGTAGTGTCACTAAAACTTAATGGGCCGTATTAAAATGGATTCGATAATAGCCTATATAATGATTCATAAGAGAAATAACATAAATGGGCATTTCACGAAGTGTCCGAAAGGAATAGAAATTCTCTGGTCGAAGTTGAAATTAGAAAAATACCTCCTATTTTTTTTAATACCATATACAATATAGATGAATGAAGAAATATGAAAGAGTAAATAAACCTTGCCCAATAATACTCAGAAGCCACGAGCGAAAAAGGCAAATAATGTGCGGAAAAATGAAAATTCCTATAATTTGTATTTTTTTTTTTGTATATTTACCTTTTTTCGATGGTAGCTTCCGAGTATATGAAAAAATAGAGAAATTCAACAAAAACACCAAAAAAGGGAGAAATTCATCTGTGGCAGTAACATTGCCGTAAAATAATTACTGGGAGGAACGATATTCCATTGAGCGTCAGTATAGCCGAGTTCAACTGAATTTGCAAACTGGAAGCTTAAGGATATCCCAAGGGCATTTGATCTTGCGGCAGCATTGCTATTCTAGAATATTAAGAGCTATGTGCTAAAAAAATCAAACAAACGCGGTAAAGCATTGTGGACTGAATGATTAATCGTGTTCGATGGTAAGGGGGGGGGGGAGTGCTGCTAAACCTCATATTGCACATTAATTCATGAACAGTCTTTGACTTAACACCCAGTTCTATTAATTCATTTTTTTTCCACAGAGGTCTCACCTTGGCTCTCTGCGGTAAACCTCAATAAGGAAATGGCCTCCACCCATCACAATGGCCACTTCTTTAGTCGAGAAACTGGTTCCCATTGAGTTTTTCTTTTTCCCCTTCATTCAGTTAAAAATGAATTAAGACGGAGAGAAGAATGCTAATTTAATTCATTTTTTTTAAATAAACAACTTTTCGTTTTCACAGTCTATAAAACAACAACGCACCAACTGACACTGTGCTATTAATGGTATCCTATTGAATAAAGTTGAAGAATTACTAATTTGAATATCCTTATATCCGTAGACAGAAAAGTAATGAATATTAATTAGTATATTTTTTCATGGCCAATTTTTTAAATCTGGCCAGTTCGTGAAATGGCCGGCCACTTTTATAAGCGTCTTGTAAATTTTCTGATGTTTTTCCTCCATTTACGTAAGAGCAAAAGCTAATACAGTAAAACCCCTCTTAACGGACACCCCTCAGATGTGGTCGCCCCTCTTTTACTATCAAATAATAATTTCCCCTTTTGTCATAAATATAAGCATTTCAAACCCCTGATTAACCGTCACCTCTCTTTTACGGACGAATTACAACGATACTCGATAGAACGATAAATCCCGCTTGATGTTTTTTCGTGGTTCATAGAGTATTGTTGTATAGAGATATCACGATGATACATGACATGACATGACCGCTGACCGCCCAGAGACTCCATTGAGCATGATACAGTATTTTCCAGGTCTCATCGTTAGAATCCAGGTTCAAATCTCGTTGACGGCGCAATGGTGGTCATGTAAAGTTGGTTTCCTGCGGTTTTCCCAGCGTGAATGTGAGCTGGTCTTCCATTTGAAAAGTCTCTCCGTAGAGAGCAGGCAGACGTACAACACAATACTTATATAACATGAAAAGTTCAAGCATTGGCCATCTTTACTTCAAAAATATGGAAGACAGATCAAAGCCTGGTGCTGTGGAAGATGGCAGCACCAGCAGAACGCTAAGCAAGCAAAACTCTGACAACATAAATACGTTAGGGCCACGCACGCACGCACACACAACACGTTCCAGCATGCCGATTCGATAGAAATTCTGCAGATGAGTGTGTACGCCGGGTCATACAATTTTTGTTGTACATTGTACCAAGTATGTTAATAAGCTTTTCATATAGCCCGCGATAGTAGCAACCAGTCCCGATGGTCCTACATCTCGTATCGCTTCGTCAGATTTGCACTGGCATTATCAGCAGCATCGAGCCCCCGAACTTAAGCCTACTTGGCCCCAAAAGATCAGGTCAAGTGGGTGCATCTAGAAACTAGCATATGTCCGGAGGATATCGGTTTTGAAGGAGTTTGTACGATATTTCATACAAGTGATCATTATTCCATTGATGTTCTGGATTCGAAGTTTTGTATTGGCTTAATGGTTTGAAAATGCGGCCCAGGTTTGAATTAGTGTGGTCATAACTCATAGGTCCACCCGAGCACGGCCCGGGAGTGCTCATGATATTTAGATCTGGTTACAATTTTCCAGTATGACATTTTACTGCCGAACCGTTGATTCTAGAGGCATACTTCAATTAGAAAAAGTTTCCAAATAGGGTGTAGTACTCAGATATGTCATTCATGTTTCAAGGGGGTTGCATAGGTATTAAAATAAACAAATTAACTTTTTATACAGTCTCCGTGTACCCCAAAACCCAATTAGAAAGTTGTTGTCCTGCCTCTCCTGATGCCAAAAAAAAAATCCATGTCTCCAAGTGCAATATTCACTAAGATATTCGAATTCGAAAAATGGAGGAAAGTTGACAAAAACAGCGTTAAATGGGGGAAAAACCGTTTTACCCGCATTTAACGCTGTTTTTTCCCCAAATTTCCTCCGTTCTTCGAATTCGTATATCTCAGTTAGTAATTTTTTTCAGTTTTAATTTTTTTTTTTAATAACTATACAACTCCTTTCAAAATAAATGACATATCTGAGTACTACACGCTATTTGTAAACTTTTTCTAATTGAAAGTATGCCTCTAGGATCAACGATTCACCAGTAAAGTGTCATACCCCCCCCCCTCCTTCCCGTTTGCTATGCACCCTGTATAAGCAAGAAGGTAAAAGTAGTTCTAACCAGGTGGGAGGCCCTCAAATCATATCACTTTGTGCTGGGGCCTATGATGCTCTCACGATTGACCTGGTTCGAACGTAAAAACTCTATAGTAATCAATGTAATGTGTTTTATATCGAATCGAATATTTACGGACTATACAATTTTTTCATTGTATATGAAACCAAGTATCTTTTTCTTTCAAACCGAACACGAGTCCGGTGTATTGTGAAGCGTGAGTGTGCGTGTATCTAACGGTCTAATTACGTATGTAGTGTTGTGTCTGTTTTTAGTGCTGAGATCTATATTTCAAAGTGCGAGTAATATTTCAGTAATGATTGCGTAATATTTGTACTGTTGTAGGCCTGTTGTCTGTCATCCTGTGGCGAGACTTTTTAATGGAGAGGCTCACATTACCACAGAAAACCAACTTCAGAAATTGAATATCTGATGCACTATAAAATTTAAATTTAAAATTAATCAGTTATTTTCTGGACCATCCAACAGCATCATTTTCGAGACTAATATGGAAGCTGAATGTGACTTGGACTTTCTCAGCATTCAATTGGAAAATAAAAGTAGTTAAAAAGGCATTCAATGGAAATTTTATGGCTTTTCACTGCCCATAAATTTAACGAGCAAGAGCAGCGCGTATTGATTATTTTTACTAAATTAAAGAGTATCTTAAGATTTATTGTCATTTTTCTGAAATTTTATGGCAATCGGAAGCCAACGTGTGTTGAACTTACAATTCAAACTTATTACTGCTATTTTTTACGAATCTTCGGGGGGGGGGGGGGGGGAGAATTGTCGGCCAAATGTCCGCGATGATCTATGTGTTGTACTTAGACATTGAATGGTAATTGCGAATTCTGTATGTCTATTGGAAACCGACAGAATGACCTTTCTTTTAAAATGTGAACATTAATTTAAATATTCATATAGTATACACAGAAGTGATGAAAAAATATATTACATTGAATATTATTAAAGATTATTTTATCACCACCTTCAGTTGTTATGGAGAGGTCTTTCTCCGACAACTTCCTCAATTATGAAGTCAAAGTTTAAATACGAACACAAAAGCTGAAATAAACGGGTTTTATATTATAATAAGATAGCGATCTTGCTATGGGTGAAATTTTTGGCATATTTTTTGAAATTTTTATCTTGAACATGATAATGCGTATTTGAACGGTGACCCTACATATAAATCCCACATACACTGTATATATATATATTCTTCTCAAAAGACAGGCTAATAACCCGGATGTGGCTTGGAATTTCCTATAACCACGTAAATTATGCAATAAAAGTCATTAGAAGGGCGTTCTTTGAACATCTCAATGAGTTTTACTGCGCATGAACTAAACGAGTAGGAGAATGGTATAGAAACAAACTCTTCGGGGTACGAATTCTGATATATATTGGCATTTTATGGTTTTTTAACACAATCGGAAGCCAATAAGTATTTACGTCATCGTACAAGATTAGCTTTAAAATAAAAATTTTTGTAGAATGTTTTTGGAAAATTCTCAGTTAGTGTCAGTGAGAATCCGTAAAATTTCATCGTGATCGAAAAGGGGTTAAATAAGTTCTATGTGAAACTTCTAAGAACATTGAATTAACGGGTGTCTCGATCCCCATGAAGTCAATTTTTCAGAAATTACTTTGAAAAGCACTCCATTTTGACGCAAACCAAATGGAAAACATTTTGTATTAATACGTCAATTTTTTTTCTTCTAAAATCGAAAAGAAAAGAATTATAGTGTAAATGTATATATACAAGAAACAAAAAAAAAACCACTTCAAAACGCGATTTTCTTAGATTAGATTGCAGTTTTTAAGCTTGTCCGTAAGATTAAAACAAAACAACTGCTTCCGAAATTTCTGAAATTTTGTAGGGATTATTTCTACATTTTTCCGTAAAACAAAGTGTTGAATGTGAGTATCTTATCATTCGTTAGAATTTTATGAATTTCAAAAGTTTGAAAATAAAGAAGATAAATGTCAAAAGTCTGAGTTCAACATTTTTTTAACAATGATTTTCATTAGTCAATTGCTGAATCGGAAGCTCATTTTACTTGCAATTAATGAATAAACATTCCTACAAAAATTTCGGACTTCTTTTTCATTCAACAACAACAACAACAATAAAAACATGACTAGCAAAAACTTGTACAAAAACATAAAAACAGAAACACAAGAAATGCATGAATTAGGAATGATTTCACATTCACTCTGCGACCCCAAGGGACTAGGGTGTCCTTCCAGTAGGTCCACAAAAAATAATCGAATATCTGCAAGTCAAATGGCAAACCGTCATAAATTTTTCAAAATTAGTTAATCGATGGTTAGGGTTATGGAATTGATTTCACTTAACATCTCTTTTTTTTTCTTTTTTAAATATAAAGTAACAGAATAAGTTGCATTTGATGAGCTAAAAAAATTCAGAATTTCGATTTGAGAAAAACAACTTCAAAAAATTTGTTTCTTGAATACTTTCACACTGTCATCCATTACCTCTCTATTTCACATTTCATCAAAATAAAAGTACTTTGAAAGAACCAATTGACCGATTGATACGAAATTTTTCGCATTTGATTTGCAATTGAATGAAATATTTTTAAACTTATTTTTGCTTTCAAAAAACGCCAATATTTTGAAGCTTCAGAGGTCATGACACCTCTTAATTAAATATTAAATCAGCAAATCAATTAACAGGATTTCGGGAAAACAAATACTATCTATGAAAAAAAAAAAACTTGCAACTATATATTCAATGAAGTTCACAAAAAATAAACGTCTGACCTCGTACATTTCTTTTAAATAAATATATAATTGTGCTCGTGGAGCGATCGGAAAGTTTTTAGTACGTGAGATTGACATGTTCGTACCAGGAAGTTGTAATCTTTCATGTTTACATACTTCAAGGGGCAAAAAAAAAAAAATCATACTTAGTTTCTATAATATCAATTATAATACCGTGTGTATGCTTTTCCAGCAAAACTTTCTTCAAATACTGTTTTAACAAGACGAGAGACGGATTTCTCCCCCCCCCCCCTCTCTTTTTCTTGTTTCGAAAAGAAATTTTACAGAATTAGGAAAAAAATGAATGCAACAAGAATACGTGTTGTATCAGGAAGAATGTGCCGTATTGTGATTCACTGCTCAAGTGTGAACTTGACACATATTTAAAACAGCCTTGGTAATGTTTTTTTCTGTTTCTCTCACATCTTCAAGTGATCTGGAGCGTTGAGTGCAAAAGGTTTGAGAAATATCACCTTTCTCGTCTTTTCTTTTTCCTCGTTTAGTGCAGCATTCAATGCCTTGAATCCCTTTTCATTGATTTAAAAAAAAAAAAATTAATCATTGCTTTTAAAAAATTACTGTGAATGGTTATTTAACATGGATTGGGTATTATTTTAAATATAACGGCTGTTTTGTGAAATTTTGTATTATTAAATTAGTAAGGTTAGGATTTCTATGACTATATTTTTTAAAATGATTTTGCATGTTTCGCTATTTTCACGTGATAGAGCATTTTTTTAAGTTTTGAAGTCCTTTTAGGGCATTTTTCGGGATTTTTCAATCATTTTCCGAGCTTTTTTTTTCTTTTTTTTGCAATATGATTCAGCATTTTAAGAAAATCAGTCTGGTTTCCTAGCCATCTAAATTTCTTAATGAAAGACTTGTACAGGATTGAGATTAAAAGGGGTGGATCTTGGTGTTCAGGACATATGTACTGTACATTCATCCTATTGGCATTACTGGCTCTCCCCCATTCCACCTTCTTTAAGCTGGAACTAAAATACAGGACTAAATGTTCGGCAACAGACTTGTTGCAAAACTGTCTTTTACTCGAGGCTGCCTGGTGGGCCCCCTTAAGGTTCCCTCCCACTGAATAATAATGTCTGTAAATTGTGATTCATCATTAAATCTTCTCTGGCCAGGTCACGTAGATAAGAAGGCCTCGACATTTTCACATCCTTCGCTATTTTTGGACAAGGCCTTTGTCGGGGTAGAAGAAATCTCGGCAACGGGAAAGTCCAGTGGCAGAGTTCTGGCGTTCATTCATGCCAGGGTAGGGGAGATTTGGAGGCTTCCCCCCGTTGAGTTCGCCTGTTACTTACTGATTTTGTGATATACATGTGGTAGTTAGTAAATTGAAGAGAGCTTCAGTTCAAGCAACAACTAATTTTCTAAAGTAGTATTAAATGCATAAAAATTTCTCATTCTCACATGAGTTCGCTTTAAAGCAAATGTTACCGGAAATAGAAAAAGGGAAATTCTCTGGGTCTTTTTTTTTGTTGTCTTTTTAAGGCATATTTTTAGTTTTCGTAAGGCATAAATGCACCTTTATAGAGCATTTTCTACCAGTATTTAGCTCATAAAAATCCTAGCTCCCATTAATTAAAAATTATTTTATGAACGGTAAAACACTATGTAACATTGAATAAATGTGTTGTGGATATTTTTGGTTTGGCGTAACTTTGGTTTCGATAATGGTAGGCAATTCAACCTTTCTGATGATTGATTGGCGATGATTAGCTCCACTTTAGTTTCGATGAAATATAGTCACCCTTGAATATCCCCGATTTGTGAGATCAATAACTAGCATCTCTATGGAAAAACTGCCATTTATCGCAGAATATTTTGGTAATACTTCCTTACAACTCACATGATGCTGCTTCTCAGATGTTCGACCTCCAAAATAACAAAAAATTCACTTTTCCGAGTTCAAAAGCAGAGTTTAAAACATAAAATTGCTATTTTCTGCCAATTCAGGCAATCAATCAGTCATTGGGAAATGAGGCTGAACAAAAATCGCGTTGGTGTGATGCAGCATATTGGCTTTATACGAACAAAACTTTCGGTCCCCATGGGTGTCCGTTATCAAGAGGTTACGTTATAATTAATTATGATAAACATAGTCATATTATAATTTTTAATTTACGAACATAATCTCAATCCGTTAGGTTTCAGTAAAGAATAAAAATTCGAGTAAGTTTCGTTGATATTACAGGAAAAAAAAGGGTAAATTGTTATTAAAAAAATCGGCACGCTAAAAATTATGGGAGTGTACCGTAAAATGTAGGTCACGTTTATGGTCGTACTATACATAGTTATTTCTGGCCCACAATGACAAATCTGGCCCCGTGGACGAAAAATGTCGTGTGCCCTTTAGACACTTCCTTGGTCCTGTATGAGTTGGCTAATGTGTTGTGAGATATCTCTGGTTAATATTTTTCTAACAGGAGGTACAATTTTTCTATAGATTTTGTACAAGACCATAATACAAAATGCTCCCGAAATGAACATCAGAGGTTTACAAATTTTCAGTTCGCGCGGAACTCTTGATGGTTGGTTATAAGACTCATCCACGGAACCAAAATAATCGTGAATATTTCTCCAACATGGATACTTTTATTATAACTTCAATGAAAAAGTTCTTGACATGGGCGTATTGGAAATATTGGGAGAGCTCAGAATTATTGGAAGGGGGACCTTGAGCCCATGGGCTGGATACATGTTTACATGTTTATACATGAATGTGGCTTTTGTTGCCGTTGGAACACCAGTAGGAAACAACGATCCTCCCATAATTCCATTTCATGAAATTCTGCAAATTCTATATATTCAAACATTCACTTTCATTATTTCACAAAATTATCATCGAACTTCACTCATTATTATCTTATTTCAATGTACCTCGAACATCATTTGAAATTTTAAAAAAAAAGTGGGCAGTCCCTAAATTACTCAAAAATTGTAATAAAAAAGAAAACTATAAAAATATATACCGAAATATACTATCAATAGATTGATTTCAATATTCAAAAAAAACTATTACTATATTTATCAATAAATTATTGCTGAACTATTCAGCTTTTCCAGAAAACGGTACAGATCTTGAATATTATGCAACTCAAATTCAATAATGTTATCGATAACTTAAATTTACTTACGTTTTCTGTGTTTAAAGGTAATTCATTTTCATGTTCTTTTGTTTTGGAAGAAAGCAATAATCATTTGGCGAGGTTACCGATGTGGAAATAATTTATTTTTTGCCTAAATCTGTCAAATTTCTCTTCAACAAGAATGGGTTTTTTTTCCTCACCAAAATAAAAGTATGTCAAATTATTGCTAAATTCGACGCAATAATAAAAATAATAAATTCTATGGTCTATGGAATCAGTAAAAATAATAAAAACCGCACGCAAAGGTTTTTACTTTACGACGCACATAGTCTGTCACGTTATGCAATACATGACAGAAGAAATTTTCTCATAAATAAATTAAAATATACGTTTATCTCGTGCAATTTTTTTAAAATCCTTCCGAAACCATTTATATTTTTGGAACTTTGCAGAAATATTATCATACTCGAATGCGTATAGTAATAAAGTTTCACAATAGAATGAAACTAAATTATCATTACGAAATATTAAAGATTTTAGGCCATATGAAATCCTAAAATACAATATGAATGTCCGTGAACGAAAATCTTTAGTTGAAAATTATTGAACCACAAATATTTTTCCCTTGATAATTTAAAAGAGAATACATAATAAAATAGAATAAGAAATAATAATAAAATAGAAAAGTTATTAAATTGAACAGTAACTCTTCAAAATCAACTAGCTGGAAAATAAAGTGATGTAATTTTTGATATGTTAATTAATAGTTGATCTTTAAAGTCATCCCCTCTAGTCACATCGCCTTGGTTCAGTCTCTCCCGGATTCACGCCTGGCACGGACCGGGGAAAGGTCCTCATGATAATGAGAACTGGCACATAATTTTCGAGTATGTTCATTTTTAGGTTGGCACTTCGAGCCAGCGGACGCGGTTCCTCCTTTAAATTAGTCCAGATGTGCTACTAATGTTCTGTTAATTCCACGGTTCGAACTTTTTTTCAAAGACTGATCTTTTTCAGTGGCATATTCGGGGGGGGGGGACGGTAAGCTCGAAGTGGGCGGGAAATCTAGGTAATTCATGATCAAGAACATAAAATTATAATGGAGAAAAGCCGGCAAAATCCAAATAACCAACAAGTAGTGTCATAAGTGGAGGCCATAAATCTGTCTGTGATCCTTTGTGATCCTCTGGGTCCACGTGCTAAGATAAGATGTTCCTACTCCACTGGACGCTCAACGAGAAAATATGGAAACGTTGTGTGCATCAAACAATGGAAGCATTGGACACATTACAGAAGTAGATAACGATGGCTAATTCGAGCATCTACATAACTTCTGGAATTCGAGGACACATCTCAGGTAAATTTCACTTTTCTTGTAAATTCAGTAAGTAGTATAATAAAAGTGTTTAGGGTCGAAATAAGTCTACACACACAGTATTTGTATCCCCCTCTCCCAGCCGAGTCATTGTCCCAGTTTCACACAATACTTAAAAGCCAATTAGTTTCTCAAGATTCTCCAAGATATTTTGACAAAGAATTTTCTCTTGCACTTCCATAGGGCATGTGAAAACAAAAAATTGGCATCCTTCCCATGACCTTTACAATTTTTTTTTTTTGGTCCCCATCCTTTTTAACATGATCACACAATTAACAGCAACTTCGCGAAAGGAAATTCCGTTTTCGTAGAAGGAAGTTTTACTATATATAAGAGAAAGACGTCACGGTGACCCATTTCTACGTATAATATAGGAACCGATTTGTAGAAAATAAGACGAAAAAAAAAAAAAAAATGCTGAAAGGAAGTTATAGGAAGAGTGTATGTAAGAATTAAATAAGAAAAGAGCAGAATGGAGAGACGACACGGATGTGAACCGGTTGAGAGTGACCTGAAATGGCATTCCATCAGGTACGTAATGCAAGCGTCGGAGAGAGAGAGAGAGAGAAGGGCTGCAGGTGGATATATAAGAGAAGCATCCTGGTACACGTTATAACCGAGCAAGAAAAAGTCTCTTATAACAAAAAACAAAACAAAAAAATGTCTGGACCTAAATTCTTTACCTTTTTTCTCTCTCTCTCTCTCCTCCGTGACGTCACGTGCATTATTTATTCCACTGGGGCGAAATACAAAAAAGATAAATATTTTCTTTTATAGGTTAATCAATCAATACCGGTGTATTTATTTTACTTTCACGAAGTCAATAAGTGTGAAGTGCTTTTCGCTACCACAACCTGGTCAAGTCGACAGGAGTGTGTTCGACTTGTTGCTCGCGAGCACCGCGATTCATTCCATTACTTTGATTTTTCTCGACACCCGTGACAGAGGCTAGCGACGTACACTTCGAGAACCACTGAGCTCTGTATGGCATTTGTTTTTTTTATGATCCGTCAGTTTTCAATTTCACTAACACCATTCAAGAACTCAACAAGATGCGAAAGTAAATATACAGTGTCCCATAAATTCATAAATACTTCAAAAATTCATTAAAAAAACGGAAGGAATCTGTATATTTGAATGCGGTTTGTTCCTCTCGAGGGGGAATTTTTTTGATTCAGGGAAAAAAATTTAGCTCAACTTTTTTGTCGGTAGAGGGTGTTGTACGAATGCAAATCACTGGAAATATGCAAATTAGAGTCCTGTAAAATTCAGGGTGTACGATTGACAGCTCATTTCTGAATTTTTCTGGTACTGGCGCTTACATAAGGTTTTCATTGTGATGATTACCATTGGTGGATAAAGAACTTTTGATGAAGTGGTGTGTGTGTTTTATCTCACTCATGAATTCCCGGCTGAACCTTTACGAACGTAACGAACACAGAAGAGATTGAAGAAAGGTTCAAGTCCAATCACTCTTACCGGATTGGTTACCCTGGTCCCCCTATCAACAAAAATTTAAACTAAATTTATTTACCAAAAAAAACAAAAAAAACAGAATCCCCTTCGGAATAACTTTTTCGCAAACCGCATTCAAGTATATCTTTTTTTTTCAATTTTAACCACTTTACGTACAAGGTTTTGGCAAGAAATTTAGATTATTTCTTGTTAACGAACCGATGATAAATCTGGTAATCTTGTCCTAACCTAACCACACGCTAGAAAAAGGAAGAAATGGGAAAGAAAAATATGTAAAAGGAAAAAGTATAATAGACAAGATGAGTGGTGTTTTTTAGAGTCTTCTTTTCACCCTCACCCTACGTGTTCTCTTTAGCTCTTGCCTGTATATAGTAAAAAGATACATTACAAAGAGAGAAAAGAGAAGAAGTAAAAGCAACTTCGGTAGATAATACGGTTATACTATAAAGCTTCGCGATGGTGAAAAGAGCGAGAAAAGAAATCACAGAGAACATATTTGAATTTATTCCACTGATGTTTGGACGTAATATTACGCCCGCGATCGTAAAAATTTTAATGAATTTTTAAAACATTTACGAATTTATGGGACACTGCGTAAATTCTGTTAAGAAGTTATTTTTTTCCAAAGGATAGATATAACCAGGGCCGTTTTAAGAGCATCATGGGCCCCCGGGTAAAGCGATTTTTCTGAGGCCCTACCTAGTAAATTCAAGAAAATTTCAAACAGATCTCATTTTTTTGGGGCCCCCTCTTCTCTTGAGGCCCCCAGGCCGTGCTCGGGTGGGCCAACTAATTACAAACTGCAAATGGAAATTAAATCATGGTTTGTTTTTTTTTTCACGTATGAGAATCGAAATTTTTTTCCTAAAGAAAACTGGTTACAGAGTTTGAATTCTAAAATTCCACTTACTTCCAATTTCTTTAACCTCTTCTATTTCGTCTCTAACTCTCCTAGGACTAGATTCCATCTTGATAGTATGTACTGAATATATGAATGAAAGGTATCGAAATACGGATCGATCAGAATTTAAGGGCAAAAACTTTCTCTTTCGAGTCTTAGAGTTGTGTGTGTGTGTGTTTGATACAGTTTTTTTGCATCGGGTTGTTACCAGACTAGTTTTTTGATGCGTTGTCCTTCGACCAGTTCTTACCTCATGGTCAACCAGTTATTTTTTTCTATTCATTTTATATTATAATTATTTATTTGTTGTCTGAGCTAGTAAACAGGGAGAAGGTGAAGCTCGTTTCGGCATATTGACGAAATGGCCGCTAGGCAAAATCGGTCACTTCAAGATGGCAATTTATCAGTTAAATCAGTGGTGAAGCGATAGCGGGAGAGAGTCAATGAGATAAATAACAATACTGACTCACTGTAACAATGACTTATTCAGAGAAAAAAGATATCCATTTTATTCATCTAATTTACGGACTTTTTTTAGTTATTTATTTATTTTTCACCTTGGCCTTTCTTGCATACAATGGACAATAGGCAATGTTTCTTTTGGAACGTGTATAATTAGAAACAATGTCACGAAACCCTTCAGAAAAAAAAGGATTGTTGTATACGAAATATGTACTAACGAGATTATCTCCTTCTGTTGTATGTGGTTTCATGGAATAAAGTAATAAACTGAGCTTTTTTTAAACTGAACTTTTTTTAGCTGTTTATAGTTTACCGGGGAATTTACTATAATTTTTTTTAGTTAATAATTTTAGGACCACTGTTGTCTCTGTGGATTGACTATAACTATCGTTTCGCAAAGCGTTTTCCGGTTCTTCTGTTGAGATTAATTGTTCAAAAATCATCATATGTCTGAGATTGTTGTTCAAATTATATAGTTGCTGAAATCATTATTGCTGATGCCGTTGTTCAAAAATCATTATTGCTGATGTCATTGTTCGAAAATCATTGTTGCTCATACCATTGTTCGAAAATCATTGTTGCTCATACCATTGTTCAAAAATCATTGTTGCTCATACCATTGTTCAAAAATCATTACTGTTGAGATTCATTGCGCAAAAGATACTGTTGCTGAAATCATTATTATGAAAAATATATTATTGCAGAGATAATTGTTCAAAAACCATTATTGCTAAGATCATTGTTCAAAAATCATATTGTTTTTGATCAATGCACAAAAGATATTGTTTTTTATCAATGCGCAAAATATATTGTTGATGAGATAATTTTTCGAAAATCATTGTTGATGAGATAATTTTTCGAAAATCATTGTTGATGAGATAATCTTTCGAAAATCATTGTTGCAGAGATCGTTAACCAAAAATCATTGTTTAATGTTAAAATTTTACATTTCATGAAAAAGTATAAAATTATATTTGACTTGACACATTTTTTGGACCATTCCCCCCCTCTCAAAAATTTTTAACTAATTTTATTTTGTACCAAAAAAGTTCCCCCCCCCCCCTCGTGAGAATAACCTTTTTGCAACTGCATTAAAATATACCAATATTCCCTCATTTTTTTATGAATTTCCAAACTATTTACGACTTTATGAGACACCCTGTAAAAAGCCACAAATTTAAATTTTTTCTTGAGGCCATAAAAGTTTTTACATTTTCTCTCAATCATATATTTTCTCTCATCCTTATCCTTTAATGGAGAGAAAAAAAGATCAATTTCTCCCTCTTTTCTGATAATATTTTTTAATATTTTACTTTAACTTTAGAATCGGCAATATAATTTTTATTCTGTTGAGACACTCTTCATTAAAAAAAAAAACACCCCACATGGTACATAACAGTACACGTACGTGAAATAAGTTAAATATATCTCAGAATGATCTCAATTGATTTTTTTTAACGGTACTTACATGATTGAAGATGACTGTAGATCAACCACAAACACCGTCTAACTTTCAAAGCAACTGTTAAGTTGTTTGGGTGACCGCCCGTTCCGCGAAGAGCTCGAAATTACAAATGAAACGCAACCATATACCGAAAGCTTTAACGGGACGGGGACAAGGTCGGATAAGGAGACAGCTAAGAAATAAGAAACTGTCAAAAAAAACACATAAGCCCTAGGCATTTATGGAAAGGAAAAAAAACCCAATTTTTAGCTAGATGGATTGACTCAATGAGGAAGCGTTTTTTTGGATAAAAGAAAATGTAAATGCGTATTCGAGCCTGCCCTATGTCTCTCAGTGGGAGGTTGTCTATTCACTCCCGTAATATACAAATCGAAAACAAAGTTGGATAGACCTTTTTGCTTGCAACGGTAAAGGGCGCGATGCCATCGACTGACGGCAATTAACTCTGTGAATGGTCTTCCAAAAATGACAAGGAACAAACACGGTTCGAGAAACCATTCGGACCGTCTATTTTGAATACATATATGAGCGAAGTAAACACACTCAAAGAGGGAACGAGGCCATTCAAATGCTGTTTTATTTTAATGCTCCGGGTATTTATAGACTCGAAATATATTCCATTCAATTGGCTTATTAATGATTGTTCGGTTTGAGGGATTGAATTGTGTTTATGTTTATTATTAGACTGAGAAAGTACAGTGATTCCTCGGCTTACAAATTTTTCGGCTAACGAAGATTTTTTTTTTTCGTGATTTTTCTGCTTTGACTAACGAACACTTTCGCTGACATGGATGCACTATGGAGGTATTATGGGAATAGGTATTAAGTGCTAGATAATACCTCCAGGGATGCATGCGCTAACACAAAATAGCCGCGTCGTGAGTTGAATTTTAGCGCCAATCACCGTCAGAATTACTGTCACTAGAGCCCAATTAAGTCATGTCCACCCCGGAATCTTTTCCTAGATGTATACCTACATTTTTTTTCAACCGTACACCAACCAGGCTCCGCCGATATTCGCGAATAAATAAATTGGTGAAAAAATAATTCATTGACGTTTAAAAGTAAAAAAAAAAGTACCTACACCTGTTCCTGAAATTTTATGAGCCATTTCATGTAAAATAAAAGATTCAGCTAATAAAAAATGCATTGATAAAAAGGGAGCCTATGTTTTCTGTGCACACGTTCTTTCAGTGCAAGATTCTTCAGCATCAAACTGAACGCTCTGGAAATTTTAGAAGCTTATCATTTCCATCTGCATGTATCAGACACAGAAATGAGCAGATCAAATCACAAATAGATGGGGACACCTACGAATTCGATGGATGTGTCAACACTACCTTCGGTAGACTAATGCTAGTGTTGGTTGTATACATTACTATAAAATTAATTATCTTCAGTATCTCTCATCTGCTTATAGATTCTCATTTATCTAATTTTGAAGCGGTTCACTTTAGCCTTCAATCAGTTTTTGTCTTTTTTATAACCAAGTTTCTTGAATTAGAAAACTTGTCTTTGAATTTTGGGCAGAACCTAGAATGAATTAAACGATTTCCCATGAAAACCTATGAGAAATCACGTTATGGCTAACGAACGTGTTTCCGGAACGAATTATCTTCGTTAGCCGAGGTACCATTGTATATGATTTTTATTCGATATTTATTTTTTGTGTAATTCGTAGAAATTACAGTATTTTTTGTGTATAATACACATATATAAAATCTCATATTTTGATAATGAAATCTTGAACATTAACTGCTAATGGTTTATTAAATTAAATGGTTCTTAATGATTTTTTTAGAATAAGACCCGAAGAACGCATATATTATATATATTATATATATATTGTGTACCTAACTCAAATGATTCTAATAAAGATATCGACCTAAATGAATCAATTAATTTTGTATTTTATTTTAAATATCAGTTTTGGTTCAAGTGTGAAGAGGATAAGCTGTGTATTATACGCAGGAAAATATTGCTCACTGCAAGCATGTCTAATAGTGGTATTCTATTGGTTGTTCAGATGAAACGATGACGGAGCTGTCAACAAAACAAATATTTGATGGATTTATCATGAGGTGACATTGACAACACTGTATATTTCATATTTGTAGTAAGAGCACAGTGGTCAGTCTGAAGCCCCGCTACACGAGTTAAGTGATTAAGTAGTTAACTAAATTTTAAACTCTAAAATCTGTCCCAACGTAAGTAATCAAATGATAAACGCTAATTGGATAATACGAGGCCACGCTCACTGGAGCGTGTAATCTTTACCTCCTCCTACGTATAGTGTCTACTTAATCGTAAAAAAAAATCTTATTCCCCTAAACCGCTTAATCACTTACCAACTAAACGAGTGTAGCTGATAAATTTTGAAAGCTACATAAAAATCCAACTAACTTTGGTCCCCATGGGAAATTGTGATAATGTTTAAAATCTCCACTGCGCTATTCAAAACTGCAACATTGTCATTTTATTTCATTGCTGAGAACGTGACAGGTTATTTAATCTCTGGAGTGGCCAGCACTCTCCAAATGGTTGATCAACCTTGCTTTAGGAGGTCAGAAAGACCTCCTTTACCCAGCGAATCTGCCTCACAGAGAACCATTGACTGGCTCAAGAAGATTATCTATATGTCAATGTTTCAAGGACCAGTAAAATGTCTGAAACAATTCAACGTACCACTTGTGTCCCGTACTACGGGACATTTCTGTAATTTTTGTTGATTTTTTTTATGCGTTTGTCCCGTTTTTTCAACGATACTTTTTGATTTTGCAATATTTACTAAAGCCGTGAACACTTACGTACTCATAATATAAATAATAATATAATTTATATTATTTATATTTTTTATTTAAAAAAATGAGGACAAAATGTTAAACCTGATTAAATGATAATTATGGCAAAAATTACAAATACACATTTCACATATTTATCAGGTTTAAAATTTTGTCCTCATTTTTTTTAAATTTTAATTACGATTGGTGATTGTCCCAACTTTTGAAATGTTTTTGATGTCAATTGGCGATAACCCGTATTTCACGAATTACTATTTTAGATCCCACCTTACCGTATTTTTCTCAATGAAATATGGTCATCAGATCATTTAAATATTTTTTTCGTGAAATACATATTTGTTTACTGTGATTTCTAGCAGCCCTTTATTTTCACACCCTTCTGAGATTTTAGCAGTAATTAGTAAGTTGCAATGTTTGGTAAAATTTAGTTATACCCCCGTGTCACTAAATATTTAATATTTAGGATATTATTTTCTTGCATTCTTCTTGATGGTGTATTGTGAACCTCTTTCTCTCTAAGTATGAAAGTATTAATTTATTTGAACCCATATAGATGTTAATAATATCAGTTATAGCAGGTGAATAATTTTATCAAGTCTGCCTGCGGACCACTTATGACATCCCCGCGAACCATAGGTGGAAAAACGCTGCGAATGAAGATATATTTACTCGTACAAATTCGAGACTATCCACCCCGTTATTCATTAGATGTCTGGAAACCAATCGTAGAAATAAATTGTCTGAGAGATGATGGCACTTTTGACTTTGACCTTGCCGATCTTTACCTCCATTTTGCAATATCCGGGACATTGCCTCAGCAGTTGTCGTTTTAATTGAAAAATGTTTGTGGGAAGAAAGAGAGATATCATTACGTATATAGATGAAGAGCTTTTCTTTCTGAATAACCCAGTCTTTTTTACCTCTAATTATAAACCTATCCTCACATCCAGATTTAGATAGTCTTTCTTCTTTTTGCGAAATACTTGCATCAACCTTGAAGAAGTCTCTTGAAAAAGAGTAAAAGAAATACCGTCAAACTCGGTTATAACGACATCGAAGATTTAAAGAAATTCTGTCGATATAACAGAGTTGTCGTTACAACCAAGGTAAACATTCTCAAGACCTTTCAAGTGTGAAAATTATAATCAGATGCAATCAAATACTGTACACGAAGTAGTTATTTCATCATGATTAAGATGACCATATTTTAGGGAAGAAAATCGGTATCATAAATACGGGTTGTCAGCAATTCTTACCAATGTAATACAGGGTGGGCAATAAGTCCGTAGAAACTTTAAAAATGAATAAAAACCGTAAAAGTAACCGAAGTAAAAAACGGTTTGCAGGGTTAACATCGCTAGGTCACGGAAATTTTTTTAAAGCAGGAAAAACACCCTCATAAAACAATCGATAGGTGGCGCTGGTACGAGCGACTTCGGTGGAAATATACAAATGAGACGGTTATAAGAACTTGCGCTCCTAATCCACAATCAGTTCACAGTTGTAAACCGTGTACGTGGACCTGCTGCCCTCTGCCGTTGCTGGATTTGTGACTCGCCTGCAATGTGTTATTCCCTGTGGTGGTAGTCATGTCGAACAAATACTGCTGTAATAAACGATTTGGAGGCATTCTGTTTGTTATTTGTGTATCTTTTCTTTGACTTGTGTACGCCAGTACTACCTATCAGATGTTTTTTTAGTTATTTTTCCCCTGTCTTAAAAAAATTCCAGTGACCTAGCCATGTTAACCCTGCAAACCGTTTTTACTTTGGTTATTTTTCCGGGTTTTATGCATTTTTAAAGTTTCTACGGACTTTTTGCCCACTCTGTATTACCAATCGTTACGTCGATAAATCATTGCGTATAAATAATCCTTGGCGGAAATAAAGTGCTATAGCAAGTATGCGGTGGCTGCTTTGCGGTGTGTGGGCATTGCGCTGGACTCTCATCATAAGAATCCAGGATCGAACCTCGTTGACGGCACAGTGCTGGTCAGCTTTAGTTGGATTTCTGCGGTTTTCCCACTTCGATGCGTGAAAGGGAGCCGGTCTTCAATTTACAAAGTCTCTTCTCAGAAAGCAGACAGACCTTCAACATGATACTTACATAACATGAAAATTCAAGCACATTTACCATCTTTACTTCAAAATTAAGGAAAACACGATTGGCAACACCAACAAGAACACGAAATAAGCACAACTCTAACAACATAAATACGTCAAGGCCATGCATGTACATACACACACAACTCTTTCCGACAAGTATTATCAGAAGATATAATTTTGAAAAGCAATTTCACTCTTCTCCAAAATTTTAAGGGGTATTTTTGTAAATCAAGAGGGTTTTTTTTTTATCAGTGAGAAATAACTCCATTAAAAAAAAAATTGCCTGAAACTTGAAGGAATATTTTCACTTTCCAACGAAATTTGGTGAAATTAAATTTTGATGCATATTTATAAACACTGGTTTCGACATGTACCAATTCGGCAGAGGAATATGTTCGAGATGCGTGTACGGTTAGTAGTAGTAGTAGCAAGTATGGAGTGACATGAAATGTATTTCACGAAAGACAGGTTGAAAGGACAGTACAGTCATATTCCTAAAAATTAAACTCCGTCAAATTTTATGAAACTCCGTCTCTATCCACGATTTTGGTAAAGATTGTAAACTAAAGTAAGCTTCATTGAAAAATGAAAGATTTTCATAAAATATTGGGCAAAATTACGGGAAAATACAGGAATGTCCGGTTTACAGGTGTTACCACTAGAGAAATCGAACCGTAAAACGTGTAATAAATTTCTTGTTATCGTTACTTATCGATAGAACAGCAGACATTCTCTCAATATATACTGAATTCCAATTCCATTAATTTCTTTGGAAAACACTATAAAAATGGAAGTAAAAACGTTCAAAATTGTCATTATATCCGAGGTAGCAGAATTTTATACACGTTATACGCAAGGCTAATTATCATTATTCTCCGTGAGAATCAGTCGTTATCACCAGTGTTTGAAGTTATAACCGATGTGTCATTAAAATTTATGTCGTAATAACCGGGTTCGACTGTATTGAAGAAAATACTCACCGAACTTCTCAACGACAGTTCGAGAATTACCATTCATTGTCCTTTTTATCCGGTGGTTCAGAATGAGACGTGCAAGGAATATGAATGTCGCGCGTTGGAAAAACTTAATTAGGCAAAAGATCGCAGATGTAATCAAGACCTGTCTTCATCAAAAAGTTCACGTTGATGTCGGATCTTCGAGATCTTATGATGTCCGACGAATTTTCGTGCCGTTGAGTACTTATTCTGGTCCGAATCGAAGTTTATCGACATAAACGTGGACCAATCACAATCTAATCCACGACCGCAAATGCTGAGGTAACGTGTTACCTAATTACGATCCAATCCCTCTCTTTGCCTTTCAACCATTACAATACCGTATTGCGGCGGAACAATTTGTGGTTTTTAGGATGGAATTTCCCGATATACTTATCTAAGAAATCTCTCTTCTTGCATCTTTCTCCATAAACTTCTAAGAAGAGTGACGAAAAACGTTTTTCATAATAATCTGGAAAGTAATAATAATAATGTCTTTCAATAAAAAACAGAAAAGCAGCGAGTCGTAGTAGCTCATGGTTTCAATTGAGCAACCATTTCTACTAGAATGCATGCATGCCTCAGTAGTTTTATGTTAAAAGCTGTCATCAACTACGCACGCACTTGAAATTCTGTGTAAGATCACATCTATTTCTTTTATTTCATTTTTGCTTGAAGTTATCAGGAATTGAAATAAATTATTTCCTGGATATTTATGCCGAAAAAAGGCTTTGGAAATAAAAATTTCTTGACTCCGCCGGGAATCGAACCGCGGTCCTCTTGCAATCTGGGCACGCACACTTGCGAATGCCACCAACGTGCTCGCTAACTTTTAGTTTTTTCAAAATTTTCAGCATCCAGAATTATATCTGAGCTGTACAACTTATGTGGCGGGACGCCGTATTGAAAGTTATATCGTATTCAATTTTGTTAATTTTTCTAAAGTAAAATAATAGAAATATTATAAATTCACTAATACCCTACCGTTCCCTCCACAAATTTACAGTGAAACTTCGCTACAACAATAAATCCCCCTACAGCATTTTCTTGTTTGAAATTGCTTTTAGTGTAATTGTTGAACACTTTTTGATACAACGATATCTTTAACTGTGTTAATCCCTTTATAACGGTATTTTTGAAGATATTTTGAAACCACTTCAACGATATTTTTTGAATCTGGCCAAAATGGCCTTCAATATATTTTTAAACTCATCACCTGCATTTGTTTCCCCCCAAGGGTGTCTAACGATACTAGTATTTTGAACCACCTGGCGTCCAAAAAATTTTAATGAAGTTGTCGTTATTGCCGTTTTTTGTGTAGTACACAAAAATATAATATGGTAATATCTCTTTACAGGGGCAAAACATCGGACCGAATTCAATTACTCAACTAAGTTAAACTTAGGTTAAAGGGTTAAAATGTTAAAAACTTAGGTTTTAAAGTTAGGTTTTTCAACTAAGAAATTACAGTTTTTACGATTAAAACTGATTAAAAATGCATTTTCTGGTGGTACTGACAGCGCCGATTTAGAGGTGATGTCAAAAACAACATAAATTTGGTGATGTGTGATGACAACGCTGATCTATGTGCACGATATAAATAATCCCACGATAATAATCCCTCTACAACAGTCATCTTCAACCGGTTGCTCGCGAGCACATTGGTGCTCCCCCAAAACATCAAGAGGGATCTATGTTGATATCCGATTTCGTGCTCACGAGTAATGGATGAAAGCTTCACCCTTTGAAAATTGTATAGATTTACACAGATTTTAGGCATACTTATGTCAAAGTTGTCGTAAGAGTTCTTTCCTCGTTTGATGATGGTATGTGCAGTACTCGTGACTTAATAAAGGGTGAAGACCCCTGCTCTACAATGATATTTTTTCGTGGTCCGTATCGGGATTTTACTGCGTAACATCTTTCTACTTTAAAAAAAAATCAAATTAGAATATTCATTGAACGCCGTATAAGGTTTTTACATAATGAGACGTGCATTTCTCGGTTCATAAATTTAAGGAAAGGAAAAATAAGCTGCATATATATATATTTCTTCAAGACAACACCATGACGTTGAATACCCGCTAACTAGCGTCTGATTGAAGGTGAAATGTCATCACCTGTATTTTAACAATCAAATAAATACCCTAAAATTATCAATTTAGGAAAAAAAAATACACACTTAAAGTCACGTCAGATGTGTACCTTTTAAGAGTATAAAAAAATGGCAATCCCGAAGCTCAGCACCCCCCTCCCTCCTTCGAGAAGTAGCAGGATAATAAATTCGGAACTTTTGGTAAAAGGATCTACCCCAGTGGACTTTTGGTCTGCAGAAGAAAAACAATGTTGAGCATTATAACATCTCGTATTGACCACCACAACATGGAGTCAAGGTATGATCCATGAATTCGATGAAATACAGTCTCGATTAGCATTCTCGTCTCGATATCCAGTGTTTCTCCTTCATACGCCCCGAGAAATATGTAATGGCAATGACCTAAATCATAATGTCGAAATGTTTTCTATGGCCATGATTCAAATGTACATAAGAACAAGAATTAGGGTCAATGCTCAAGAGAGTCTTTATATCAAACGAGTTTAGATGAAAATTAATTCTGATTCACCTTCTCATTTGACAGCAATACGGTAATAATTAACCGAAAAATTTTAATATTATCTTTTTTTCTTCGGTACATCGACTGGTTTTTATTAAGGATTCGGATACGTTTCTTAACCTGGACATGGACACTCTGGTCCCCATAATTCTGTTTGAAGTAGCGATAAAATCCGATTTCTAGGAATTCTCTAAATGGGGGTTATTATTTCGTGCCCTATTTCAAAAGTTATCAAATTTCACTTGGACACCCCTGGTAATTACGATCGTTTGGACGGGTCATCTCTTGCAGTGATCTTGAAGTCTTATTAATTGATTCATGATTCATCAATCGAATCGAGATTTCGAAGTAATGGTGAGCCAGAAAGCTACATTAAAAGAAACTTTCGAGCGACTTCAGCCAGAGACAAGGGAGAGAGAGACACTCGAACATGGGCGGAAAGGGGGGTCATTAGGAGCATCGCCTTTCCAGCATCAATGAAATGGACAAACTGATATGATATACAGGGTGTTTCGAATTGTTTGTTCATAGGAATATCTCTGCAACCGTTGACTTTAGAAGTATTCGAATTACCAAAAGTTTTCAAATGACCTGCGGTTTCTTAAAATTTCGTAATTTCGAGGTTTGCATATACATAAAAAAGTAAAAAAAATACTTTTTAAACAGTCCCATTGTGTTAATACTTCCACATACTGAAATGCAGAACAGGCTTTGAAAAGTTATTTGCGAAAACTTCCATATCTTTAAATGCAATATTTACCGAGATATTAAAGATGAAAAATTACAAAGTTTTGGTGACATCGCCGTGTTAGCGTGTTTATATTGGCTTGAGAATCTCCATTTTTATGGACTGTACACAAATGAAATGACCTCAACTATCGGTTATTATAGGTTAGGTTATTATAGGTAACAATTATAATTGCTAAAACAAGAACTATATTATAATTTATAGTTATATTTAGTTTATCGGTTATTATTTACATATTTTTACGATCCACCAAACAAAATGACATTTTTTTTTAAAAAACCGGATGTCGTTTGAAAATGTTTTGTGACTGAAAGTATATTTCTAATGCCTGGATTACACTATAAAAGTTTCATTTAAGTTCTTTTATAAGACCTGAAAAATACAATCAATGAGCGTATCGGTTACATCTGCTCGAATGTAACCTACGCGCTTATTGGTTGCATTTTCAAGTTTTATAAAAGCATTTTTAAAAAACTTTTATAATGTAATAAAGGCCTTAAGTGAACGGTTATAGAGATAGTCCCATGGACAAAAAATTTGAAACACCCTGTATATAGGTGTGCACATAATGACATCATCATCACTTGTCCCAACGCCCCTTCAATCAGTGGTGCATGAACCGGATTTGCTTTTGATGCTGGAGCACCCATAGGTCTTGTACACTTCCGACGCCCTGCTTCCAACCATTCTATCTGTGTATGTGTTACGCGGTAAACGTGATATATCCGATTATAAATAATAACCGGTTACTATGCATAATCGCTGAGCAGTTTGGTAAGTTAGATAAATTTCCCAAAATATCTATCAGTTTTACCGGTGATTATGCATGGGACCCAAAAGTCGTTGGTAAATTTTATAAGCACTAGAAAAAGTATCACTTTTTACCGGTGACTATGCACCCAAGGGTCGCGCCATTGGTAAACACGATAAATCGTACGTTATACTATACATAATAATAATATATCAGGGTGCGATCGGAAAATTTGTTACCATTTTATCGGGGTCCGACTATATTCATCACACATACTAGACTCATTTGGATTTTTTTTTTTCATATTTATCAAATTCACCAATTACACTAGGTTTGTGTACCCTAGGCTGTGAGTATTATGCATAATCACAGATAAAGGCGATAAAAATTTCAAGTATTTATTAAATTTACCAACGACACTTGATTTCTATGCATAATGTCCGGTAAAAAAAGAGTGATAAATTTATCAAACTTATCAAGACGATTGGTAAGTATGCATAATAACCGATTTATCACATTTACCGTAACATATGCACTCTAAGGTGAAAGACGCAGTTTTCGTCATCTCGAAAAAAATTACTAAGGTCCTGCATACGCATGACGTCCACGTACCTTGCCCGGACGAGCCCGCACATTAAGATGGCCCTGATTCTATGGACACTTGGTTTGGATTCTGAAAGTAGTAACACTTACACCCCATCTTACTTCATTTACAAGCTTTATTTTTTCACACCTGTCTTTATTTTAGAACTTTATGTCCCCCCCAACCACTTTTCACGGATCGCCCCCCCCCCCTAGAATATCCCGGGTCCGCATGATTCCATATGGCTCCAGGTTGAGAACTACTACACTATCTAACCATCTTCTGACCGGAGATTCTTTCCAGTTTGAATACTACTGCTCCATTCAAATATTATACGCTATCTAGTTGTACCGTACATACTTCCTTGTTGACTGGCTTTTTTTTAGCAAAACCACAATGAGAATGATGGATGTGCTATGAGGTTCACGTCCATACCATAAATATCCTCGCTCAAAAGGACCTATGATGCAAATGTGCTGTTTATTTTGCCGAGGAATCAGAGCAAATATGTGAAAAAAGTTATAAAAAAGAAGTGGGCTTTATAATCTTTGATTTTCTCGTTGCCATTTTTTTTCTTTGTTATAGTAGGCTTCACAGACGCAAGAACAACCGGAAACACCATGGATCCAAAATGGACACACAAACATTGCCGCGCGAATTAAAAAGTTGAAGGTGAAATACTTTTGCCTCATCCCTTCGGCCTATTCACCTCGGCTTAAATCCCCGCGGGCCATCGCCAGAGTTTTCGGGCCGCGATTTTCTTTAGGTTGTAAAAAATACCCTGGAGGTCATTAAAAAAAGCTGCCACATATTCTTCTTCTCCTTCCACTGCTTTATTTTTGACATATCGGGTCAAGGTTAGATGGAAAAAAAAAGTCCATGTTCAGAAATGAGGAAAAAAAAGCAATTAATCCGGGGTCTTTTTTTAGGTTGATTAATTTGTTATCAGATGATATGTTTGTTAATGATTGAAGTGCCACGTGGCTAACGGGAAATCGATGAAATATTCATTTTTTGCATTCATGCTCAATTCTGATGACGGGGGGGGGATTTAAATGGTGATTATGTAAGCGATTTGGTGTGAAAATACGAAAATGGGGCGTTAATTTTATCTAAATGAGAATTGAAAAAAAAATTGAATTTAACATCAGTCGAGTCGGAAAAAATAGCTTCTTTCATTTCACAGAAAATCTAATACTTAATAAAACCAAATACATGTGATTATAAAAAAAAAATTATGTTAATTGAGCTCACTCGCGCTCACATAGAACCATATCGACAACTTTTTCATCAAGACTCACCGGGTCTGTTCTCAAGGTGCTTCCAATTAACAAGAGAAGCTAGGTCTTATAGACCTTGCTTCTCTTGTTAATGAACATGTTAACCCTTTCGAAGGGTTTTAACAGCTGGCTGACGCGAAGATGAATTTAGAAAAGAGAGAAAAGTCAATTGTCCTCTTGCGGGAATCGAACCGACGTCTTCTCACTTGTCGGGTGAGCTCACTAGACTACAAATGCAACGAATATCTCAATCTTTCCTTTGAGCTCGTATGCTATGAACGGGATCGTGCATGGACGGTCGGACCTAATTCAGGCCAAAGCTCACAATTGCTGACACTGCCACCAGATGGCGACTTATCCGAGGATGATATCACTTTCCGCTATCCATACGAAGGTTTTTAACAAATGGCTGATGCGAAGATGAAAGAACAGTTGTATTTTTTCCTCTCTTTCCTAAATTCTTATTCGCATCAATCAGATGTTGGAAACCTTCGTATGGATAGCGTAGAGTGACATCATCCTCGAATGTTAACCCTTTATTTGGCAATGTTGCACTCAAAAGCAACACATGAGTTTCTTATATTTTTCAAGTAAAGGCATTTTTATATTTTGAGCTCGTTTTGGCATTGATGCTTCTAAGCAACTTCTAAACATTCGACTTTTCCTTGTGAGATGTTCAAGAAGTTTGTATGATTACCATCAGAATGGCTCGAAGGTACGCGTCTCCTTTCTATACAAGCCAAAGAAGAACGATTTTTAACCTTTGCATTTTTGAGTGAAATACCACGTGCGGTGGAGACATATTGCTGTTCATACTTCAACAATCATAGAAAAGTAAGTTGGCAAGCAACAAATGAAATTTTTGTATTCTAATCTACGTAAATCATATAAATACAGTGTTTTACTTGAAATGCAACACCCCCATAGTTTTTTAATATTGGCACTAATTTTTTTTTAAATTCAGGATACCTCATTTGTTTAATATATGCCTCTCAAAATTTTTCTCTATTGGATGTTTCAATGCTTGCCAATTAAATGGTTAAACTTGAAAAATTATAGCACATTAAAAAAGCATTTTAAGGCATTTTTCTTCATTTCAGTTTTTTTACTAAAACTGATTTATGTAGGAGTTATTGGTTGAGACCAGTATCAATCTAGAAGGCTTTGACCCAGCTTGCTTAATTTTGTTGACGGGGGTATCAAAAATAGCCAAAATTATGCTTACGTAATATAGTGAAACCTCGATGATCTGTGGATCAAGAAAAAATATCGTTGTAGAGGGATTATCGTTATATCGAGAGGTAGCATTATCACACTCCTTTTAACCAGATCATCACCCGCAGCTCTGTCTCAATGAAGAGATTTTAGCAGATGGTCAAAGACCTGGCCCATGCTGGAAGCAACGTTATCATCCATCCATCACCACCAAATTTATGCTGTTGTTGGCATCTTTTCTAGATTGGCGATGTTGGTGCACCATAAAATGAATTTTTTTATTCGCAACAAAATGTTAAGATTGATCATTTTATTAATAAAATATATATAGCTAGTTATTTCACACTGTAAAGTGGCTTACTGCACAGCACTTTTGTGTGCTACACAGAAACTAGCTTCCCGACAATTTCATCAACACTTCCGTGGGGTATATAGCGCAAAATATCGATGTGTTTAAACATCCTCGAAAGGACAAAATTAGTGAGAAATTAAAAAATATATTGAAAGTGATTTTTTGAGAGAAACATTAAAAAAATCGTCACGACAGTTTCAACATTTCTGTAAAGCATATCGCTACAGAGGGATTTATCGTAGTAGAGGATATCATTGCATCGAGAAGAATTTAACATTAGATTACAGGCGATTTCAAACAAGATTTGAAAAAATGCCGTTTTAGAGGGATTTATCGGTATATCGCGTGTCGTTGTAGGGCAAAGCCGCTTGAAAGATCTCTTAATTACGCTCTTAATGCAGCTTTGTTGTAGGGAGACTTCACTGCACTTGGACGGCCACAAACCAGAAATTCCGTTTGCACTAATCGTAACAAATTTTTGCCTTACATGCAGCGCCATCTATCGTTTGTTTCGACAACCTAAAACTAAAACCGAAACTAGGTACATTTGGCAAATATTAAGATTTGAAATATGTTTCTAGGACCCGTAAAACATTTTTAAGCTCAGTTTTGTTGATTTAATTGACAAATTGACTTAATTTTAAAGAAACAATTTTAGATAGTTAATTTCCAAAAAAATTTTTTATATGAGAAGTTAGTACAGTACATCGTAACTCAAACATGTCTATATAAAGTTAAATTAAAATTTTGACTATTATTAATTACGGAATTAATTCCTTAATGGAGGGTTTTTGACGTCACTCCATCGAAAACCTCAAATATTGCTTTTCAATATAAAAATTGACATTGAAAATACACACGTTAATTGCATGTAATGTTATACAAAGAATAAATACTTAATATCATTGTAAAATAATTTTCTACTCCAAAGAATTATTTTGGACAATATACAGGGTGCATAGTAAACAGGGGTACAGAATTTTACTGGCGAACCGTTGATCCTAGAAGTATACTTCCAATTAGGAAAAGCTTCCAAATATCATGACCTCATATACGTCATTCGTGTTTAAAGGGGTGTATAGCTATTAAAATGTAAAAATTAACTTTTTATACGGACACTCAATTAAAAAGGTTTTGCCTTGTCTCTCCTGATGACAACAAAAAAATTCTACGATTCTAAATGCAATATTCGCAGAGATATTAGACAAAAAATCGGAAGAAAATTTGGAAAGAACAGCATAAACAAGGGGAAGGAGCGTTTTCCGTTTCAGAGGTGTTTCCCAAAGTGGGCAAAATCACCCCCCCCCCCGGGGGCAATGGAAAGCTCCAGAGGGGCGGCAAAAGCTTTGGGTTTAGTATTGGATCTTATGAGTTGGCTTGTGTTGGGGCAATGAGAAGAAAAAATGTTGAAAAAGGGGGGCGATGGAACAAAAAGTTTAAGAAATTATGAGAACTATAGGAACCTTCTTATACATATTTATTCACATTTGAGTTATAACTAGAGACTAATTTTTCTTACGTCCGAAAATTTCAATATGTTGAATATTAATTTATTATCATCATTAATTCTAGGTTGTTAAGACATAGTAACATCATTTGATTCGAATCTGGCAACGTTTCTTGTGTGCAGCCGAGCACGAAGAGGACGTGAAATCACTATGTATATCGAGGGCCTTGAATACATGGCCCGCAGATCACATGCGGCCATCGAAGCTTTTCGTAGTGGCACGCCGTCACACCATTCGATCTTGAAGTATGACTTGTTTGCCCTTGAGCTTCAATTTTTTTTTTTTACCCGCAATGTCCGAAAGGTTGACGATGCATACAATTAGTGTATTTAGCGCATACTACTATATCATAGGTGAACAAACATATTCCTGCCCTCGGGAAAATCCAGCTCATTCGAAAATTTCATACGGCCAGTGAAAATATATCCTTACTTTAAAATATCCTTTATAGGACATGCGCACTGTATTTTCCCACGTATAATCCATGGGCTTTTATACATTAAAAAAACCAAAAAAAAAACCAAAAAAACACTCAAATTTCAATGTGGATTATACACCCTCTTATCTGCAGGTTTTATTCCTCCTGACAGGTCGGAATAGAAATTTACATTTTAAAAATTAGTTTGTAGAAAATATGTTTTGAAGAATAATAGAGGAAATAAATAGAGAATAAGGAAGAATAATAGATGTTAGTTGAGGCATATAAGCTATGTACAGTGTGTCCTGTAACTGCTAGCACAGTCTTTATCTCATCACCCGTCCGTCGTAGAGGTATGGTTTCAATTTAAAAAATGCATTCGAGAATTGCCCTGAGTTTTCAGAGTGAGAACAAAGTGCGCCACAAAATAAAAAAATCTAAAATTTTATACGGCCCCCTCCCCTTGTCCTCAAACTTCCAATTAGAAAGTTGTTGCCGTCTTTTCTGAGCCCAGCAAAAAAAATCCCATATTTCTAACTGCAATATTCACTGAGATATTTCAATTCAAAACTTTGAGAAAAGTTGGGAAATAACAGCAAAAACATATGGAAAACGCCCTTTGCAATCATTTGTGTTGCCCTTTCCTAATTTTTCTACGATTTTTCAATTTGAATATCATATCACAGCGAATATTGCAGTTAAAGCATGGAATCTCATTTGTTGTACTCAGAAAAGACAGGGCAACAATCTAATTGTTAGAGGGAAGGGGGAACCGTATAAAAATTTAGATTTTTTGTTTTGTGACACACTGTATTTTTACTCTCAAAACTAGTACAGGATAATTTTTTGACACATTTTGAGAGCTTTTTAAACTGAAACCATACCTCTACGACAGGCGGTTGATGAGAAAAAGGCCACATTAGCACTTATAAGACATTCTGTACATAGGGGTAAATAAGAAAAATCTACATCTTTTCTACAGAATCGGAAAAAATAGCCCCTTTCAATCCTTAAAATTTTATTATATTGATGAATTAAACTTGCGGCTACGCCACGAGTCGCGAAATTCGCATCTACGGATTACACGCAGGAAATGCATAGCAGATCTTGTGCATATCAGATTCATAAATCAAAATGGAAATGACTTGATGAGAAATAAATATAGAATCAATATACATTATAATAAAAAGAAATACAAAAAAAAAAAAAAAACAAAGGACACAACCGAGGAAACTGTCCAACGAGGTGGATGAAAAAACACAAAAAGTCTACAAAGATATCGATGATAGAGATATCAAATATATTGAAAAATTCAGCACCCCAAAATAAAAGCAACTTTCACGAAAAACTTTATATAGAAAATATAAGATACACTGCCCACACACAAAAAGTTATCATTGTTTTCATCTAAGAATGAATAGCGTCTCGATCTATCCTAATATGAATATCGCTATTTTTCTTTTTAAAAGTGTCAGTTGAGGTAGAATTCACGACACTCGAGGGTAAGTTAATCCATGCGTTCACAACCCTGTTGGGAAAAAAATATTAAAATAGAATGTAATTTAATTAAAGTTTAAACAGAATGTAATTTAATTAAAGTTTAAACAGAATGTAATTTAATTAAAGTTTAAACAGAATGTAATTTAATTAAAGTTTAAACAGAATGTAATTTAATTAAAGTTTAAACAGAATGTAATTTAATTAAAGTTTAAACAGAATGTAATTTAATTAAAGTTTAAACAGAATGTAATTTTATCAAATTCTACCTGCACAATAATCAATATACATATCAATTTATTGCTTATACAGCGTGACTCGGAGAGAATCATCCGATTTCAAAGTTATGTACTTAATTTTTAAAATTAAAAGCACGGAATGTTGATAAGTCATATGTGAATATAAAGGAAGAAATGTGTCTACGTTATATGAACACTATTTTTAATGGTCGATTTAAAGAAAGGAATTCCAACTTGCAAAAGAAACACTTTCCTAAGCCTTACATTAAAAAAATAAATAAACATTGGAAACTATTAAAAAGTAATAAATATTGTTAAACGGTTAGTATCACCAAATTAGAACCGGGAGAAACAGTCGTTCCGAAAACAGCTTTCACAGCATTTAATAGAATGAAATTTTAAACGTGCTCGATCCCTTACCAATCGATACTACAATTCGTTGTCCATCCTATCCACCCAGTTGGAAATTTTAAAACCTTCAATCATATCCTCCCGACACATACGTTGTTCCAGTGTAAACTTTAAAAAAACGAAGTCCCTTTTCATAGCTCAAGCCCCGTTTACCAATGCGTGGCTCTCAATGAGATGATGAATGAAAAAAATGGGGACTAAAAATGCATAGCGTAATATTATAATTTCGCCTCACTAAGATTCTATCATCCCTAGATATTTCAGATAAAAATTAATTAAACGAGAAAGAAAAGAAGGTGAAGAGAAGGACAATGGCGTCATAGATGGGCTTTAAATGTGCTCGGAACTAACTCCCGTGAATTCGGAACATTTTACGTGATCCGTACATTAGTGGGGCAAGGTTGTAGTTGAGATTGAAGAGATACGCGATCGCTACGGGCAATAATAATGTTATCTGAGAACATATACGTATGTTACTTGGAAAAAGATGGTCTTGCGAAACATACGCTATTTTCTGATCCCTTTAGAAATGACCATTTTTCTGGGGTTATCTCGTTATCATTATTCGTACCGCGCTTTTTCTGTCGCGCAGCACTAACCTTGCCCTAAATCAAACTGTATATGATGCAGAGAAGAGAGAGAGAGAGAAAACGTTTCTTACCTTTGGATTTCTTTTCCGATTCCATTAATATGCTTATCAAAGGAGATATAGACGGAAATAAGGCCCTAACGATGGTAGAAAACATCTTTTCCGAAGTCGTTGACGGAAGAGTTACAAATGTAGTACAATCTATCTCTAATTACGTTGAAACGTTAGGATTTTTCCTCTCTCGTCTTCGGGTTCGGCTCGAAAGTACGTCTACTTTCTCTTACTAAGTTCAGCAAAGTGCGTTCAAAAGAGATTTCGAGTGAGTTAATGTCCTTGAATCAAAACCCTTTGAATAGGTTTCTGTTTAATGAACAATTCACCAGCAGTCACTGCAACTTCGACCGGTTTATTTTGTAAGCTTCTTGTACGAAAGTACAAATACAATAATTACATAAGATGCCCTTCAGAACATCATGATGCCTCGCAGAGATAATTTGTAGTCCCTCTTTCTTCTTTCTTTTTGTATATTAAACAACAAAGAATGCAGCTACCATGCCCTTCACGATCCTGTTATACACATTCACCATATAACTAACGTGTCAATCATATAATTCGATTTCCTGTATACCTATCAGATGCGAGGAAATTCGGCGCCAATTTTAGAGCAAGCACTTAGCAATTAATAATTAAATCAACGTCATTTCGGACCATATATCATCGAAATTCCAGTTCTGCAATTTTCTGAGTAGACATATTTGAAGATCATCCCTTTAGCTCCTTCGCAGAATCTTCAATCACGGACACTGATTACAAAATCTGGGTTTATTATTCTTATTGCTAGGGGGGGTTGGGAGCACCTCGATGCATCCAAATTCATCGCACGCAATATTTATTATTTTTTAATTCCAATTCGACGAGCGATCAGGAGCACTAAATTCACGTCGTCAACGCAGAAATGTGGAATCTACACTGGCTCAAATACATTTGGGCAGCAGCGTTACGTAGGACAGCCCACCGGAATACCCGTTAGTGAATAAACAACAACAATACTTCATAAATATCAGGCCAAATACCCGAGAAACTGACCTTGAAAAATTTTAACCGGGTCAGCACGTGCCCAGAAGAAATCACAGAGCACGTGTCAAAGACCCAACACATACGCCGAAGATCCTCAAACGCAAATGAGCGATCTGTTGTTACTTACCCCTCATACAAATATATCTTTTTTTGGTCATTACAATCGTCATCACGATTTTTTGCTACACCTTTTATCACTAAAAAATTCTTTAAGAACGTTGTCCCTTTTTCGAGTTTGAGTGAGTTCATTGTACTGTTGAGCCCCTCCACAATGTGTATGCTTCTGTGATTCTAGTAAGGCCAGTTTTTCAACTTCGCTTTTTACGTGAGTGATGTATTTTTTCTTTCTTCTCCACATTTTCTTTTAAATGAACCGAAAATTCAGAGACAAGCACCACATTCCACAACACTTTATTTGAGATCAAAACATCTATCAAAACTGACTTAGTTGTTAACAACTTAATAAATCTTATTAAACTTATTAAACCTTTAACAATCTCATTATTTTCCAAACCTTTTTTTTTCTCAGTCAATTTTAACCGTAAAATTTCACTAAATTCATTTTTAGTATCAGTATTTCTGCATAAAATATCGTGTGGGATTTAAATTATCTTTCTTTCTTACTGAAATCATGAAACATGGATTTTTGAAAAGGCAAAAATGCTTCAAGATCCAACAAAGGAGTCTTGTGCCTTGAAACATAGTAAAAAAATTAATAAATAATAATAATAATAATATCCTGGGAAAAATAATATAATGAGTATTTTTTTAAGTATAAATCATGTATTGAAATAAAAATACCAAAATAATGACATAAATGTGATTATTAATAAATATACACAAAAGTAACAATAATGGAGGTCGAAACGTACTCATGTATATGAAATGCATAATTATTCTACATCAGTGTTCTTAAACTATTTGGAGCGCCACCACCCTCCCCTTCTGACAAGAAATTTATCAACGACCCCGCTGCATACGGTGACCATATGTCCCGATTTTTTGTTAGCAAATGCGCTGTCCCGAAAGCTGTTTTCGGAACGACTGTTTCTCCCGGTTCTAATTTAACAATATTTATTATTTTTTAACAGTTTCTAATGTTTATTTATTTTTTTAATGTAAGGTTTAGTAAAGTGTTTCTTTCGCAAGTTGGAATTCCTTTCTTTAAATCGACCATTAAAAATAGTGTTCATATAACGTAGACACATTTCTTCCTTTATATTCACATATGACTTATCAACATTCTGTGCTTTTAATTTTAAAAATTAAGTACATAACTTTGAAATCGGATGATTCTCTCCGAGTCACGCTGTATAGGCAATAAATTGATATGTATATCGATTATTGTGCAGGTAGAATTTGATAAAATTACATTCTACCTTATTATACGTGGGAAGCAGTTCATCAGAGTAAAGACGCTTTTTAAGTGTGTCATATTTTTATTTAGATTGCGAAAAATAAAAACAAATTTCTTGCTTGGACGTTTTGAATAATTTCTCGCGACTCCCCTTAGTTTAATGACGCAACCCACACTTTGGGAACCAATGTTCTATTTTATACTTGTAGAAAGGAAAATTGAATGTTTTTAAATCTTTAGTTCTGTCAGCTCCTTTGATGCTAGGGGATTTCATCAAAGATGCAACATCCGGGCTGTCAGCATTTGCTATATCTGGCACCTGATAAAAAATAACATATTTTCTCACCTCTCCTCCTAAGGAAATTAATTAACTTGCTAAGTTGGATGGATCTCCCAATGTAAACTTTACGTTTTTCTCCAACAAATTCGACCAGGAATTAATCAAAGGTGGATGGAAGAAAAGAAATAGGGTAGCGGAAGTTTTTGTAAAGCGAGAAATATAGAACTAAAATTTAAAATATATATTGTATTTAAACGCAAAAGAAGAATAGTTAAAAATTAGTGTAAGTTGAGTATTTCAAGGTAACTAGGAAAATTGCAAACTATGTCCTAAAAAACCCTCTTGAAAATTTCTCTCTTTCCTAAGCCCAATTATAAAAATTCCACGTTGTAAAGTTCGTTGGGATATTTGAATTCAAAAATCGCTGATTCACTGAAGGAAAGAACAGCATTAACTAACGGACAAACGCATTATAGGCTTCATATGCTGTTCTTTCCTCATTTTTAGTAACTTTTGAATCCAAATATCGAATATTGCACTTTAAAACATGGATTTTTTCTGTGCTCAGGGGAGACAATTAACATTGAAGGAACGCGCGAACACACACCCAATTCACATCTTAGAGAGATACCGAAGCGTACCCGAAAGACGGATGTGTGCGTGTATCTGGAAATTTATTAAATAATAACAAAAAAAATCAAATACAACAACTTATGGTCATATATAAAACACAGCGCGCCCTATTATATAAGTACATCTCAAATGGTAATTGGGAATCACAAATCATAAAACCAAAACTAACTTAAATCATATATCATAAAATCAAGCTCGGGAGGTACAGGGCAACAACTTTCTAAATGGGTTTCATTCTTTTCCATTTTACACGATCTCTTTTGTGATATTTTTTTTTTTGTTTCAAGGTAGACGATACTCTATTGTTTCTGAAAAATATCAATAACTTTATTCACAGCTCTTGGTATGATTGAGCACTGCGTATCGGGGAACGTATACACTTCGTATCGTGGTCAGAAACGACGTTTGACTTGAGCAGACGTATATTTTTTCTCTGAGCAAAACGGGAGATAAGATTTGGTATACAATCCAAATAAGATCCCCGGTCAGCGTGGATAGTGATTATTACATCTATCCTCCAAAGACGGCACCTATTGCGCGTCGAAACACATTAGAAATTTCATATTTTTCCGCTTATTTGTCTTGTTGCCATTGATCTTGTTTTGTGAAAATATCAGCACAAAGGATTATTTACTCTTCCATATCTGAAACGGACACGTTATTTGGATACTTTTCTAATTAAAAGTATGTTTCCGTCATCGACGGTTCAAGATAAAGGGTGTATAAGGGTGTATGACTTTACATCCTGTATAACATAAAACGAAACGTACCTGTTTGGACCGTCGAAGGTAACGCAATGTACATGTAGGAGACGGCAAATACAGAACCGAACAAAAATGCGAAAAAATTGATGAGTTCGTAGATATCTTCCATGAGGGATGAAGCGTGCTCCTTTATTCCAACTAAATGGGAACGTTTCCCGTTCACCAAACTGATCCGTTTATGGACACAGTATGCGAGAGGAACGCATTCGTATTCTCGTTTAGGTAGCAATGAAACAGTGATTCGACTCATGGAAGTGTAAGGCATCATGTACCACACCATTAAACGAGGATATTTATCATAAATTGTTGATCAAGCTCAATTTAAGTCCTTGAAGAAAAAAAAAATACCGACAGATAAAAAAAAGGGGGGGGGGAAAATGGCATTTTATTTTCCGTCAATTTCATTCAGATAATAATGGTCATCTTATATATGAATATAATTATGCTATCTTCCTTGTTTTAGTCGATATTTTTTTATTGTCCTAGACGCTGGGAGCAGCCATTGATATTCACTCATGAAATGTGCAGGGAATGATAAAACACATCAAGAAATAAAAAAAAACTTCTATTTTTTTTTTTCCTTATCAAACGGACAATTTAATTAAACGAGGAATAATTTGATGGAATGGCGCAATGACCATTCAGGCTATGTTTTCCTCTACATGCATAGCCTGCGGAAATAATCGGTTATTAGCAGTGATTACAGATTTCAACATCATTAGAAACCTGTCTATCTTCTCCTGCACATACAGGGTGTATAAGTTCCTTTATTCTGGAATAACTCGCGAGTCGATGATTCTAGAAGCAAACCTCGAGTTGGAAAAAGTGTTCAAATAACGTGTAGATCTCAGATATATATGTCATCTATATTGCAAGGGGTTGTGTAGTTATTAAAATTTAAAAAAAAAAACCTTTTTATTTGGTCACTATGTCCTATAAAGCCCAATTAACCCAATCAATTGTGACTTAAATACCCTGTGTGCACTCAGATTTTACACAATCAACTCGTACTGACGTGACGTTCACGTCCTTTTGTAACTGGGCCTTTAATTCTGGTGCAGTGTATATATATCTTCACGTAACTTCCAAGATAGGTAACACGAAAGGCGTGAACCTCACGTCATACGGGTTGATTGGGTTAAAAAGTTGTCACCCTGTCTCTCCTGAGCCCAACAAAAAACGAAAAATTCACGTTTTGAAATGCATCATTCGCTAGGTTATTTTATTAATATAATAGGTAATTTTGGGTTATTATTAATATACTACTTAGACATGAATTTTTACTTATTTATTTATTTATTTTATTTTTATTTCATTTTATTATATTTTTTGGGGAGGGGCCCAGAACAGACAGGGCAACAACTTTTTGATTGGAAGTTAGAGGACGGGGGACTTTCTATTTTTCGTCAAAACTATGCTTTATTTCATTTTGTTTAATTCCTCCAACGAATGATAAAAAAGTAATTTCAGTTTTGGGGCCTTGATCCCAAGGTAGGGTCTTCAGTGGACCCCAAGCCAGAATTTTTCACAGGCTTCTCTTTAGTAAATTCGGATCCGAACCCCACCGGCCCCTCAGTGATAGTCGACCGTTGTTGGTTTTCTGTAACTCCCAACTTCGAGGCGCGAATGCGAGCCGATCTCCCCGTTAAAAAAACTCGGAACAGAGAGCAACAAGCCTACAACGGTGCAAATATTAGATCATTACAATTTACTCAAAATTTGAGATATAGATATAGCAGCGTAAAAAATTCACACACAACGCTAGATACGCACTCAAACTGTTAGGTACCCGACACATACTTCCAGCATAACTCAATCGATAGTAAATTGCTCATGGTGATAGACCAGAGTTATGCTCGGTTAGGAAAAAAAAGGTATAAGCCCCCCCCCCCACATCCCCCCCCCCCGAAAGTCGATTTCTATCTTTTTTTTCGGATAATACAAGATAGCCTCGGTCCCGTTTACCTCAGGTTATCGCGTTATCGCGACTCTACTGTATTTGGATACTTTTGCTAATTAAAAGTATGTTTCCGTCATCGACGGTTCAAAAGATAAAGGGTGTATAAGTGTATATATGACTTGACATCCTGTATAACATAAAACAAAACGTACCTGTCTGGACCGTCGAAGGTAACGCAATATACATGTAGAAGACACCAAATGCAGAACCGAAAAAAAAAGCGAAAAATTTGATGAGTTCGTAGATATCTTCCATGAGGGATGAAGCGTGCTCCTTAATACCAACTAAATCCTTGGGAACGATTCTCGTCCAGCGCAGCTCGCCAAACTGATCATTATCGATACAAATATGTAGGAGGAACATATTCCCGCACTCGTTTAGTTAGCAATAAAACACTGTCGACAAACTATAAACTTTTGCGCAATATATTCTCAGAAGGAACCAACGGAAAAGCAAAATACAAGGAAAAAGTTCGATTTTTCCTTGCCTTTTTCGTTGGTTCTTTTGGAACGTGAAAGTCGTTCTCGGACGATGATAGATAAAATCATCCTTTATCACACCAATTAAATGAAGATATTTATCATAAGTTATTGTTCAAAATCAATTTAAGAACTTCGAAAAACTTATTCTGACACATAACATACCATCCTTTTTTCTGTCTTTCTTCCGTCAATTTTGTTAGATAGTAATGATGTTCATATACATACAGGGTGTTTCACGAAGGAACCCTAACTTTGAAAATAAATAACTCGGAAACGGTAATAGATAGAAGCATGAAACCAGTGCCATGTTTATTAAAAAACTGTAAGAATCTGATACAGAAGCCTCAAAAATTTAGTTACAAATTGCACCGATAGATGGCGCCGCAGATGACACTACCATAAGTAGGCTGTATATAGTCGGTAATGCAAGCAGACCTCGTTGCATTCACATCGAAAGCGATTCAAAATGTGCACCTTTCACACAACACACATGTCGCAAACGCAGAAGGAAACTGTCAGTGACTCTCTGCAGTGTCACCGGAAATCAACACACAAGCTTGACAAATAGCCTCCTCCAGCTCGTCGAGTGTTAAAGGATTGTTGCGGTAAACAATGTCCTTAAGTGTGCCCCACAGAAAGTAGTCGCGGGGTGAGGTCGGGTGACAAAAACGGCTTGTGTACGGTGTGGGTGAGCCCCATCTTGCATGAACCACGCCGTACATGGTCGATCGTCCAACGCTTGTTGAGTGGCGACAAATTGTTTCAAAAGCGCAATATACCGGTCAGTCGTCACCGTTTCTCGTAAGAAAAAGGGCCCAATGATGCCTTTGCGGGAGATTGCAGCCCAAACGGTAAGTTTTGGGCAATGGAGTGGTCGTGCGTGAGATAAATGTGGATTTCCGGTACCCCAAAATCACCAATTGTGTTTGTTAACGACACCATCCAGATGAAAATGCGCCTCTCTGTATTCGGGCCACATCGAAACCAGAACCATCAATCATGTTGAGCAAGCGTCTCGTTAGCGGAATCCTCTCGTTGTCTTTCAGCTCGAACTGGTATGGCGTGCCGGCATTAAATCTCGTACGGAAACATGTGTAATGTTTTCCGCAGGATTTTGTACGTGTTGGATGACGTGATACCGGATTCAGCGGCAAGTCTGCGGACAGATTTATTCGGATGACGCTCAATAACTGCAGCAAGTACCGTTGCATTTTCAGGTGTAACGACGGAGTGGGTGGGACCCATATTTCCGAATAACGCATCGGCCACGTTGCCTGTCTATTGAAATTTTTTGAATAGCTCACGAATTGTTTTCCCATCTGGGCCTTTTGCGACTTGAAATCGCGTTTGAAAACCTCTCCTTGTGGCAGTAGGACTGTGATTTAATCGGTGGTACTCCAACACAATAAACACACGTTCTTCCATGGCCGGAATTTCTTTCACTGTACGCTAATAGTGGTCACGTTTCAACGGCGAAATCTTCGACGACTGATCGCTCTCGGCGTCCGAGCTATCTTTATAGGAATTTGTAATGCCGCCATCTATAGGCGCAATTTGTAACTAAAATGTTGAGGTTTCTGTATCAGATTCTTACGGTTTTTTTAATAAACATACCACTAGTATCACGCTTCTATCACCGTCTCCGAGTTATTTATTTTCAAAGTTGGGGGGTCCTTCGTGAAACACCCTGTATATATATATAATGATGATGATCTAAGTACATTTGAGAATATAATCACATGCTATCTTCTTCGTTCTACTTCGATATTTTTTATTGTTACAGATGCTGTGCGATTCTCTGCTATGTCATTGGTATTCATTCATGAAATGCGCAGTGAATGATAAATGATCTGCGCGACATTTCAAGAAAGATAAAAAATAAAGTTTTTTTCTCCCCCCCCCCCCTTATCAAGAACAAAATTTAATTAAACCAGGAAAAGTTTGATGGAATGACGCAATGATCATTTCGGTTATGTTTTGCTCTGTACGTATGTCCTAGGCCCTAGGGAGAGTAAACGGTTATTAGCAGTAACCAGAGGCGGATTTATGGTTTTGTCTCCTGTGGGCTACACTAATATTGCTCCCATTCTGCTAATTTTTTTTGACCACTCATTCAACGAATTCACCTCCCTGAACCCGCTGGGCCTCGCCAATCCTATAAATACGCCTGTCTCTAAATCACTCTTTTAGCCACTCGCTTGCTTGTGTACTCTTTTTGATCACCCTCCCCCCCATACTCTCACACTCTATATTTTATTGACCTGGTCACTCTTTCGGTCATTCACAGGCTTGCAAACGCTCTAGTTCACTCTTTTGGTCGTTCACGTGCTTGCACGCACTTCAGGTCACTCACGTGCCCCAGTACACTCTCTTACGCCCGAGTGGCGTCGTGGTAAGCTGCTCGTCTACCACCCAGTGCTATCTTAACGCATGGACAGACCCAAGTACGGCCCGGGGGCCTCATAAAAATGAGAAGTAGTTGAAAATTTTTCGAGACTTTGCCAGGTAGGACCTCTAGAAAACCACTTGGTCCGGAAGCCTATGAAGCGCTTAAGACGGCCCTACCACCATGAAGGTTTGCATCAGGTCCACGGGATCACGTGTGTTCTCTTTCTATTTTTCGTCTCGCTGCTCGAGTATGTGAGGTGTAGAACAAAACAATGAAATTGTTTTCATCGCTAGTCACTATTATGCATTCTCATACCTCGTGGTCGCCTCACTATGTGTCCGGCTTAACAAGTGGATTAACGGTTTCACCGCCTGTGGGATAATTGAGCCACCAAGTACTACACCACACACATGCAACTCGTCCATATTCCTTTATGGAATTTTTAACGAAAGAGCTAAAATTGGAATGTGCGTACATGTGTTGTAAGGTGTGTTTCTGTGTGAAATGCTTTTTTTAGTGCTGCCATCTATTTTTCGAACTGTGAGTAAAGTGTAATGATTGAATATTTGTGCCGTTGTGTAGGCCTGTTGCTCTTTTTCACGGAAAGATCGGCTCGCATTCACCCCTCGTAGTTGGAAACATCAGAAAACCAACTTAAGCCGGCCACCACTGCAGCCGCTTATATTTATTTTATTTATTTATCATATACAATCTTATTTATCATATCTATTATTTATCATATCATATCTCGCAAGGGACAGAGTGGGGGCCATGTTTGGTGTTGGTGGCCACCACTGCGGTGCCGGTGGGATTCGAACCCGAGTCCTCGTGATGCGGGTCCGTCACTATGACGGGATACCTAGTGGAGATGAAGATGGAATTCATTGGAAGTGCTCGCCCGGACTGCGAGAAGTTGGTGGCTCGATTCCCCACAGAGGCATGTGAATTTTCTTTCCGAATTTCCATCTTCATCTCCACTTAGCAACCAGTCTTTCGTACTTTGTACGAAGAGCGGAGAGTGACATCACGCGCGTTTCTCTCTACTTAAGGAAAATGGTCACATCAAAATTTTGTGAAATTGTGATGAAGAAAAAGGCCGAATTCCCCACCACCACCAATCATCATTGGAATGTTCCAGACATCCTCAACTTGAATCAAAGGAAAATTATAGCGTCAAAAGAAATGAGAGTGTAACTATTAAATTTGCCTCCCTCTCCCATTACGTAACAGTAACGCAATCCCAGTATTTTTGTGGGTCGTGAGTAATTATGGAATTGGCAGGCAAATTTATGTTCGTTTCCAAGTATTTCAACGCCATTTTGTGCGTGCGGCAGCCTGTAACGAGAGTGTAGTCATTTGCTCTACTTGAGCCAGTGCCAGCAAAAAAATTTTTCTTAAGTTTTATAACAGTTAATCGGTCACGATAGTGCACGGAATGGTCTCACGCAAGGCTTCTAGAACGGACACGATTACGTAAGAGCAGATGTAATCCGTATACGATATCATTAAATGACAATACAACCACCATTGGAGTCGCAGTGTAATGTCTTAATACGGAATATCCTGTTACGATTACAATTTCCACACATATCAGAGATCACCGATCGCAGCAGCATAAAATAATAAAATACTGTATATGAGAAATATATAAAAGCGCATCATTGAATGAATAGTGAAATAAAATAGTGCGGTCAAGCTGAGTTGTAACGAGGGGCCTCGGATATAATGCTAATAATTGGCGTTTCCTATGGAGAGTAATATCAATTAACCTCGCTTATAACGTCGAAGAAAACACAACGGTCTCGGATCTCTAACGACCATAGACTTAAGATATAAATAGACCGCGCACGCTATTCATAAAACTTGTCGAACGTGAAGAAAAGATGAGCAGTATTGTCGGGGAAAGAACAGGTTCTGCGCTATTACATTTGGCGCGTTTTCGCAGAAGCTACGATGTTGCTGTAACGAAATTTGACTCAATTCGATCAAGTTGATGAAAACTTTCCTTTATTTTTTCAATGAATTTCACTCATTTTTATGTGAAATATTTAGGGAGTATCAGATTTGAAAAAATAAATTCTATAAAATAAACAAATATTGGAAAACCGAATTTTTTTATTTTCCATTAAGGGATAATTCTTAATAATTTCTTAACACATGGGTTTTTAAATTTTAATTGAATATATAATATTTGAAGGAAGTGAATATAAACAGTATAAATTTCATGAAATAAATTTTTTTGGCACAGTTTTTAATAGCTTTCTAAATATCTATACACACACAGGAAACAAAATATTGTATACAACAAATATATAATGTTTATGTTACTGTAAATTTGATACATTATACATAACATGTTGGAGTAAAAATAAATGCTAGAAAATCGTATATGTTGTAAAGCCTAATTCATTTATATTTTTAAATATTCTCTTCATTCACTTTGTCGCTTTTAATTTCGAAAATTTATTTATACTAGGGGTTATTGAAACAAAAATATATCTTTCCAGAACATTACAATTACTCTATATACTCATGATTAATGTATAATTAACTATAATGCATCATATTATGTTATGTAATGTAACACATTCACACTCATGCCATATTCAGTCATGAAATAATATTCAAACAATAAGAAAAAGTTTCATTTCTAACATTCCTGAAAAACCTTTTATAACCTCATCACACAAAACTGTAAACACTTACATAATATTTCAGGATTAAAATAGATTTTACTCAAGAAAATTACAGAATCTCATCATCAATTTCTCTAAATTATAAGAATTAAAATTCCATGTAGAATTAAAATTCCATATATATATATATATACACACTTTAAATTATTACATATATACTCTACATGGAATTTTAATTCTTATAATTTAGAGAAATTGATGATGAGATTCTGTAATTTTATATATATATATATATATAATATTTTAGGATATAATATTTCATATATATAACATAATATTTACACATGCCACACATATATATATATATAAATGTGACATATGTAATCTCTTCGCTCCAAAAGTATGCATATGTTAATCTTAATTTAAGGTATTAAATCGTTTTTAGAATGATTCTTTTTCAAGATAACATCTGAGGTACACAATATATGACTTCAGGTCTTAGTACAGATATTGACTCAAAAAATCAATTGAATAATTAATTTTCTTGTTTGAAGAGGCAATTTCACATACAACAAACATAAATTAATGAATAAAAATATTTCTTTTCTGTAATAGTTTTATCTCAGGTGTGAAGAGGGGTAAAAATACTATTATTTTTAGAGGTTGTTATGCATTTTTATGCCAAACTGCAATTGTCTAGAGGGGGGGGGGGAAGTTTTCCTCCCATTCTATTTAAATAGAATATTTTTCATAAATTTCTCCTTCTGAAAAGCATATTTTCTTCCAAGTTGAGCAAAACTCGAATGAACTCACTAGCTCGCCAAATCTCGCCAAATCTTGCGGAGACGTATATTTCAGTTAAAACTTCATAAAACTCACAATTTCAATCATTTATTGCCAAAAATTGTATTAAAACATTTAATAATGATTCATGACATTTGAATTTTACCAAAACTTGGAACTTTAATTGAATTAAATCCAAAATGGAGTTGTTAAAAACTGAGATTACGTCAGAAATCCATTGCATCGTCAATTTAATATTCCAATTTTTAATTTATAAGAAGGGGAATAAGCAAAAAAGTATTCCCTTGTGAAAGGATAATGTTCCTCCTTTCCTAAACCGTTCAGAACATCCGAAAGCTGCACACGTGGTGACCATTCTAATGAAAAATAAGACAGCACGTGTAGATCGTCATACGAGTAGCCATAAGGAAAGCATTGCCAGCGAGATTCCCTGACCAGCCTTTCGACCGGAGTCACGTGACTCCGGATCTTTGCTTCACATTGTAACCCCTCGCGCGCACTCTATAGTATTATTACTCTGTGCTAACGACCCATTTTTCATCACTTTTGCTTCCGTTTATATGGCGGTTGCTCAAAAAAATTTCTATAATTGGAGCTGGTACAAAAGCAATGTTTCTATGTTTCTCCGTTGTTTTATTGGTACCTAAAAGTACTGGAAAAAGAAATGTTACATGCTTGACGCTTCGACTTGCTCATTAACATGACCCATGTAAGGAGCATTTCGGTATTTCCCAGTTCCAGTTGTAATAAAAAAATTTCAGTTTTTTTGACAAAGCTTTCTTATTCATAATTTTTACAATAGTCGGAAATAAATGTACTTTGCATGATTTATTAAATAGTGAATATGACTAAATTTTCATCTACCATATTTGCCTTATTCGATTCCCCACTTTCCTTTGTGCGTGAAATACATTTGAAATTACTCCAGACTTGCTGAATCACTCTATTTCTCACTACAAGGGTTGGTTATTCAAGAGCAATATTTGACAATTTCGCCGGCAAAAATTTTGGCAAGAATTTGCGATGTCCCGTATTTTTCTCGACCAAATATGGTCACCCTACATTAAATCAAATAACTTCAGAATCTTCGATGATGTTATAAGCCGAGTTTGTCTGTAGTTATAATCAATCACTACACACAGTTCATATGTATTTAATTTTTCTTCATCCCGTTACTGTATTCGTCATAATCGAAAACTTACAAATGGACGTGTGATTGATAATTCATAAGATGCTTGTGAAGATGCAAAAACGAGAAATGTACTAGCAAAATGGAATCATTGCCTGTGCTAGGTTAAAGCCAAAGATCATTGTCTCCACATTCTGGAGCACGGCCCTTCGGCAGAGACCCAGACTTTTCGCGGACTCCTCTATAGTAAACTTATAGCTTGAAAAAGCAAAGAATTATGAGAGTTATCCTGGGCAATATCAGCCCCCCCTGAGGGAGAGGGGCATGTCGAGGCCATACTCATGTCCAACTTGGCCAATAATAAATGTTGGTCATGGTTGACTAGTGTGGCCACTCCCCCATTGGCAATCATCGTCAAATGTTTGAGGCTGGAAGGTATTGGAGGGCGGGTCGAAGAGAACGACCATGATCAAAGCTGCATTTAGAGCACTTTTTATTTCATATTTCACTTTCAACCAGCTTTGACCTGAACCTTCCAGCCCATCCTAAGTCAAAGGAGAGCCTCCTTCCTTCCTGATCTTACAATCCGTTTGACCACGAACTAGTCGGAGAACCCCAACAGACACAACACGCGTCGACACATTAAATTGTTCTGGAAGCAAATATTCACCAAGGAACATTGGGCCAGTGTGTAACCAGCATTTGCTGTTGGTACTTCATTGCAGCAGGAAGAGAGGCAAACATTGAAAGCAAATATTTGCGAATGGCTACTGGACCATGTTGGACATGAGTGTAGTCCTAGCTTAAGAAGTTCCGTTTGTAAAGCCAGCAAGTCTATATGCAAATGCGTTTTGCCACAGAAACTCAACAGGTCCTTTTTTAACAGCATTGAATCACATTCAACAGAGAGTAATCCATTCATTTTTCCTTGCTTTCAACAAACACTGTAGCAGAACTGGATTAACCAGACCTGAATCTCGAATCTGTGCATGGCTTCAGTATTCATAGATAACAGTATCGACTCGCTTTGGATTTCTTATATATGTTTTTGAAATGCAAACGTTCTGCTCACTGCTTGTGATTGTCTTTTCATTAGCCGGCTACAAAGAAATATGCTGCAACGTCATTCATCCGCGTCGCATCCCATACCGGCATCATTCAGACCAGGTAGTATTACTAAGAATGGCCAGGCCGCACGCCCTGGTAAAGCACGAGCCTATCGAATCTCTGATCAATCTCTTGAATAAAGGTAAGCAATCGATAGGTTTGCACACAGAGAATCCAAAATTATTGTTGAAGGTCTTGAAACAAACATCTCGGCATAATCCTGAAACTTTATCTAAAGAAACGGAACAGCAATATGCCAACGCGATCCTTGGAGAGCCGTCGGACCTCTATGACCAGCCTGACGAGGAGAAACTCCTAGAGCTATCCGGTGAAGGCAAGGAACTGCACGTAGACCTCGCGACTGAAGTTTACTTAGACAAGCCGAAGCAAGGGGCGAAAAACGACCGGGTACAAGGCAATTTCGAATTATCTGTAAAAAAATTCTACCCTTCGCAGATTGATCATGGCTTCAAAATGATCAACATAGTGGAGACAGAAGTCATAGAGCCTGGTAATAGCCGCACGACCATCGCGGCAGTGCCGGTAGAGGGTGATGAGCAGCTGATCGAAAAAGCTGACTTTTATCGGATGAAAACCAAGGAAGGTCGTTCGGGCATACAGCCCGTTAACATACCGAAAGTACGAGAACGTCAAACTTATTTTAGAAACAGGCGAAGAGACATTAAGAGTCTAGAAAAACTGGATACGGAACGATCTCGAACAGTTTCGAGCGAAACTGACCTTCGTCAGGGAACAAGACTGGACATAGCAGCGTATAATAACTGGTGGTTGGTGCCTATACTCATCTGTTGCTTTTCAGCAGCTGGTCTAATTTCCGCCGCAGTTCTCGAGCGGCTGAGGCTGATGGAGTCGGACGACGACGAAGACGTCATTTTCCAGAGAGAAAAATCCAATGACCATAAGTGCTGCTCTTTATTTCCATGTTTGACGTCGAGCGGCGGAAATCCACCTGACAACGATCTTGAATTGAAATGCCAAAATGATGACGACTCAGAATGCCAAGATGATGATGATGACTTGGCTTGGCAAAATGAACTGGGCATATGGTTATGATGAGAGAAAGTATAAAGGATTATTTTTATTCAGACATGCGAGTTCTGTAGTCTATGTTAAAAGAAATATAATGATTTTCTAAGTTATTCTCCCATGTTGGCATAATCAAGAGTTCGAAAATCAGATTCTCAATATCAGAACTCGAGTCCGAGAATCTTGATCAAAAATGACTGCAGTCAAACTCGGTTATGACGGCACCTCATATTTTTTCATCTTTAGCTACCAAAAAAACAGCACAGACGAACATTCCTTCAATGTTATGAGCTATAATTTCCTAGGAACGTTTTGGGAAATTGCCATAAAAACGACAAAGAATTTCGTTATATCAGAGGTCTCTGTTTTCATCGACATTATTACACGCAAATGTCATCAACATTATTCTGTATGATAGTTTCTCAACTCTTTTAATATCGCGGACCCTTGTGGTGAAGGTCAACGCTCCGTCGACCTCCTACAGCGAAGCTGAATTTCGAGCCACCCCTCCCCCAAAAAATCCAAAATTTATTTTTTAATAATTTGCATATCATAAAAAATTGAAGTAATAAATTACAATTTCATACCACTCAATTTGTCATTCATGCAATAGTTGGTGAATGAAAATGACCTCGCGAACTCCTTACAAAATACTCACGGGCTTTCAGACCACAGATTGAAAAACACTGCTACATGAGAATCCACGATTACCACCAAATAATGACGTTATACCCGAGGTGTCGTTACAAACGAAGTCGCTATAACCCAGTCTACGCATGTGATGAGCAAGCTTTTTTAGGAACGGGTCAAAAAACAAAAAAGAAAGGATTTTGTCGGGCCGGACATATTCGGATATTGATTCATGATTGCAATTTTTATGCTCAAAAGTGAAGCGACGATGGAACCTCTACGCGCGCCACATTTTCCCCGCGGGGCGTAGTTTACCCATCACAAGCCTATACCATGACGTCATTCCAAGAACACAAATCATACAAAAATATTTAAAAAATGGAAATATGGTATTGCAAAACTTCTTTTAACGGAATAAACTTCTCTTACAAGGGGTTGTATAATTATTGAAATATAAAAATTAACTTTTTATACAGTCCTCCTTTGCCCCAAAACCTAGTTAGAAAGTTGTTGCCCTGTCTCTCCTGATGCAAACAAAAAAAAAATCCATGTTTCTAAGTGCAATATTCACTGAAATATTCAAATTCGAGAAATGAAGGAAAGTTTGGAAAAAACAGCATTAAACGAAGTTAAAAAGGTTTACCTGTATTTAAAGCTCTTCTTTCCCAACTTTTTTCCTTTTTTTTTAAATTCAAATACCTCAGTGAATACAGTCGAATCCCGTTATAACGAACGCCAAGAGACCGGAGAAATCACTTCGTTAAAACGAAATTTCGTTATAAAGGAATTCCAGATTACCTAGCATTGTTCCTATGTAAACTTATTTGGAAAATTAGAAAAGTGTTCGTTAAAACGAGATTTTCGCTATAACGGTATTCGTTAAAACGGGATTCGATTGTATTACACTTACGAACTTTTTTTAGTAGGCACCAGGAGAGACAGGGTAACTTTCTAATTAGGTTTTAGTACACAGGGTGTCCCTATAAAAAATTATTTATTTTATTTTAATAACTATACAAACCCTTGCAACATGAATGAAATATCTGAGCACACGTTATTTGGAAACTTTTTTTAATTGGAAGTATGCCTCTAGGTTCACCCAAAGCGCTTGAAGAGAGCACTTTGCAAGCGCTTTGGGTTCACCAGTAAAATGTCACATTCCCTGTTTGCCATGCACCCTACCCTGTATACATAGTTAATTACGTATTGATTTCCATCTCCTTGATTTGAATAAAATTTTCTCTAAACTATCTGATTCAGTCAGAACAGTTAAGAATGGTTTTATTGTATGCTTTTGAAAGAAAACAAATTAGTGAGAAATTAAAATTTCACATAAATTTAAACTCATCATTTGTATATTGCAGTAAAACTTTGTTTAACCGTCAGTTTTTGTTATCCGTCATCATCGTCTAAAAAAAATACGGAAGAAACAGCCGCAGATTTTAAGGTCAAAAAAAGATCGGATCACCGCTATGGTCTGTCTATGTAAATGCCACCGACAATCATACATTACCCCTGCTTGTAATTGGTAAATCCAAAAACCACATGAAAAATTTCAAAAATTTAAATATAAACGCATTGCCTATGAACTATTATGCCCAAAAAAGTGCTTGGATGGACCAAACAGAATGGTTCCGCAAAGTTTTCGTGCCTCAAGTTAGAGCTCATATGGCCGAAAAGCAGTTGCGACAGAAAGCACTGCTGTTAATGGACAATGCCCGACGATGATCACCATTATCATATGATGGCCAAATTACATGCCTCTTTATCCCAGCGAATACAACTCCACTTGTACAGCCTATGGACCAGCGCATAATTGAAAATGCGAAGCGACGTTACAGAAAAGCTTTTATTGAAGGCTTGCACTTATCTGATGATGCTGTGACTGTCAAAGAATTTTGGAAGAGATGCAGCATAAAGGACGCTAATGGATTGTCAATGTCGCCAATGTCTGGGCTGACCTTAATATTGAAGTTTGTATTGATCGTTTTGTGTGTGTAAAATTAAATACAACATGTATGTATTATTCATTTTTAAAGGATTTTATTTTTATTTTCGTTCAAGCCATGAATCACGTCACTGTACATATGCATCAAAAGATTTCTGTTATCCGTCTATTGGGATATCCGTCACAACTGGTCCGGGCGGTGACGGTTAATCAAAGTTTTACTGCATTTCATTCCAGATTAATAGCACTTTTAAAGCATTCATCTGCATTTTAAATACTACTATGTTCAAAACATTTTATTACGGAAGAATGAATGCAGATAGAACCTGTTCAAGGTATCCGACTACGTTTCTTATCACTTTTTTATAAATCGGTACCGGAATGAACTTTAATAATATTTTTTGTGATAGGAAATGTCTCAAAACAATTAAAAACAATAAATTTTGGTCTACCCATGTCATTTTCTATGAAAAAATCATTTTTATATCAAATTTTAAGCAAAATTCATGTGATATTCCAAACTCAATTGCGAAAAATTCTACTAATGGAATGCTTTGGGTTTTTCACAGTACATTCAACTAGTAATGGTGTAGGTTATGAACTAAAATTTAAAGGAGTGCATGGCGTCCTCATAAGTTACATTCAAATCCATTGATGTACTTATAAATTTTTGGAAATTTCATTCAACATTTCGTCTATAAAACACTGCAATTGGACAAATATGTCATAAGCCTTAAATTTTAATTCATAACCTTGGCAATTTATAGCAGAATATCATATTAAAATTTTGTAATGATTTGAATAGATTTTTAGAAATCATTTAAGTAAAATGTTAAAAACAGCATTCTTCATTAAATGTATTTAAAATTTTCATTCCCGGATCACTTGCATGTAAAAACGCAAAACTAGAGTGAATGTGACTTTGAAGCTGATTGCAGGCCCGTCATTCAGGGGGGGGGGGCTTTTGAAAATACACTAGAAATGGTATATATATATACAAACACAGTCAAATCCCGTTTTAATGAATACCATTATAGCGAAATTCTTGTTTTAACGAACACTTTCTAATCCTCCGGATAAGTTTACATAGGGACATTTTTAAACAACCTGAAATTCCTTTATAACGAAATTTCGTTATAACGAAGTGATTTCTACGGTCTCTTGGAGTTCGTTATAACGGCATAGCTGCCAACTTTTGAAAATGAAAATTCGGGAGATTTTCACGCAAACCCGTATTTTATGCTAAAACCACTCCCTAATAAATGCAATAGGGATTTTTTCAAATAAAATAGGGATTTTCCAAACATAAAAGTTAAAACGTAGGGCATAAAATCCCTACTCAAAAACTGAAGTCAAATTAAAATAGGGAGTTTACACACATGGAAGTTAAACCCCTTGGGAATAAAATTCCTACGCGAAAAACAAGTGAAATTGGAGGTCAAAACTTGTAACGATGTAAAAATAAATATTGTGAACAAACATCCTGCGCGAATGACCCCAAAATCATCGGAAGATGAAGGAAAAACCGTCAATTTTTGAAGAACACGTGACTTTTTGTGACACTTGCTTGATGTTTTTTTTTCACTTCACGACTGATGATGGCAGTCTTTCCATGACCGATGTTTATGTCCGTAACACAACTTGTACAAAAAGGAAAAGTCGGCCCCTCTTCTGGAACGTTTGATGAAAGTAAATTCATCATAATAAGTATCTTTAAAATTGATTAAATATGTTTTTGCTGATCAGTATTCATGTTTTGTTATATCGCACGTATGTAACTTCAACAAAAGAAATTTTCACCATATGCGCGTCGCTATAATCTTGAATTATTATCCAGGACTATCGGCTGCTAAGCCATTTCCCTGCACGAAAAGACAAACAACTTTCTTGTTACCATCAGAGGGTTTGTAAAACTTCCTTAAAAAGGGAATTTCCCCATTTACGACGTGTGACGTCATTTCGAAAGGGGGAAAAACGAGGCTTCATGCCCCACAAGAAATTCCTTAGGGATTGTTTTCATAAGCGGGGATTTTTTTTTAATGAAGTAGGAATTTTTTAGGGACAATTAGGGATTTTTTGTAATTTTCGTAAAAATTCGGGAGATTTAAGAACTTTTCGGGAGGTCGAGCGATGAAGCTAAAATTCGGGAGATTCCCGAAAAATTCGGGAGACTTGGCAGCTATGTAACGGGATTCAACTGTATATATACATACATTGAGTACATGTGCTTTCCCCCCCCCCCCCAGAAAAAGTTGAAATGACGGCCCTGGGGGGGGCTGATTGCCATATAAACAAAACAAGGCCTGTATTGGGATCACAAAGAATAGGGCTTTCATAAAAAATAAAAATCAATATTTTCTTCCAAAATGACACTTTCAACGTAGTCAGATACCTTAATTGGTGTTTCTTACGAAGTAACTACCTTGTGCAATTATGCATTTTTGCCATTGTTTATACCAAGATGTAAATGCGGATTGCAAGTCTTTTTTTTGTCACATCCTCCAGTGCCTTTGTCGCTGCTCGCTTCACTTCTTCCAAACCTGAGAATCGTTGTCCCTCATCCCCATGCAAATTCTTTATCCCAGGAAAAAGTCACGTGGGGCCAGACCAGGGAAATAAGCTGGTTAGTGAGCGAATCAACATAACAACTATTTTTCCCATATATTTATGATTTGAAACAAAGAAATGGGATAATGATCAGTAAGTTTTCAAATCAGAATTTTAATATATTCTTTATTGTATTATGTAAATATAAAAATTCAACAGGAAAAAGAACAACTTAAGAATCAACAAATATCACAAACTATGTCATATGTAAATCAGTGGATTTCATCTGTCAAAATATCTAATTAACACTAATATGTAAAGACTAAAAAACCAGTAGAGATATACACACACACAGTAAAACCTTTCTTTTGCAGTCACCGGTGGGACAAAAAAAAACTTGTCCATAAAAAAGGGGTGGCCGGCGACCAAAGGGGTTTGAAACGGGGGTTTAAGATGGATAAAATAGGGGAAAAACCTTTAGCAAAATGCTAATGTAATGATTGGTTGGATGTCTACTAATTGCGTACCTCCTGTACGCATTTTTGTGAAAGTGGCTACTACTTTTTTCGCATTCTATGATTTTCTTTTGCATTTTGCGAAAAATGCAACCGTAGCTTAAACCCTGGTTTGAAATTAATACTTTTATCATACAAGAAGAAATTATTATTTGGCCATAAAAGAGGGATGACTGCAACTGACAATGGGTGTCATCCCGTCAGTACGAAGGGTTTTTACTGTATATACATGAGAAATTTCATTCAACGGTAAACTCTGTTGATCACAAAACAAATATAAATTTTTACAATAGTTGATGAGGGTTGTGACACTTCAAAAAAATTTATAGATCACAACCCCCCTCCAACAAAGCCAATACTTAAAAAATTGGATTTTTTTGTTGAAAGTTTGTAAGTTGAGGAGTCTGTTTTCAAAAGGGAACATTTAAAAAATTTTTTTACATTAAATAACATAAATGTACCATAATTTTTAGAAGAAACGGTGCATTGCTGTAAGCATTACACCTACAAAAAAAAGCCTATTACCAATCTAAAATTTTTTCAGAAATGCTGCAATGCATACAAGTGCCACATCTTTGAGAGACTTTCTCATAAAATCTGAAACTGGTCAGTTTTGTAGCGGATGGCCCTTCTCAATAGTATAAAAACCATTGAGTTGTTCATTTTGCCATAAAATTGCACATGATTGCACAAACTGAGATATCCTGAACTGATATGAACATAAAATTTTTTTTAGTTAAAAGCTTTCAAAACACAATTTTCAGAAACAGAAATGTTTATAAACGATGCACACCTCAAAATAGAACTTTTAAACGTGTAAACACTGCGGTGCACTTCCAGAAGTTATGGTAATTTGTGCCAATTAATTCGCCAATCATATGCTTGCCCATTCCATACCTAAAGGAACGTAGCTAAACCAGGACCATTTTTTTTTATCTAGTCAATTCCAAACATCTTTGTTTCTACACAAACTTATCGGGATTTGAAACTAGGAATATTAAATTCAACCAAAGCATGGTGTGCAAAAAGTGTGGCACCAAAAGCCAGACTGTTTCCATTATACACAACTATCTACATTACAGGAGAGAACACAATGTTTTGTGATTTTTCGGTGACATATGCTAACCGTTTTATTTTCACGTTCAGTAGTTGAGGAGTTTATGTTCAAAAGGAAATATTTAAACTTTCACTAATTCACAATAGAAGTAGAAAAAGGCATTCCTCTAGAATGAAATGCTTTACAAAAATGGAAATAGCCCAAGCAAATAGTATGTAGGGGGGAGGTTCAAGTATTACGTCAGCAGATTTTTAGCCAGATGTGACTCCCTTCCCCCATCAGCAAAACTCTGACCCCCCCTTGTCAGCAAAATTTCGTCTCAGCTCTGCCTCTTATCTCCTAATGCATATTGAGATCAGAGACTCGTGGGGAGAGAGGCGCACCCCTATGCCCCCCTTTGAGTATAAAGGTATTTTCTTCTGAAATTTTAATTTTTTTAAAATATTTTTTGCATAAAAAAAATAAAATTTTGATGCAAAAAAAAAAAAAAAAATTTTAATTAAAATTTCAGAAAAAAATATTTTTATCTATTATTATAATAAATTTATGATAATTTTAATGCTGTTTGAAGGTTAAAAACTCAAAATATCTCTTTAAGAAATTCATTGTGACCCACCATTGTGAAGCCATATATTCTCAACCCATGGTCTGCTGGCCAAATGTGGCTCTCTGGGTTACCTGATGTGGCCACCTCAAACCTAATTTTGTAAAAATGAACTAAGCAACACATTTACAGATCACTTGAGCGACATGCTTAACAGTTCCAGAACACTTAAGTGATCTATGGCACTTTTACAGATTCCTAAAGTGGCCTTTGGCATACTTTTAGAGCACTAAAGTGGCCTGCAGTGCCGTTCTACATCACTCAAGTTACCCACGGCACATTCCCAGATTACTTGAGTGATCCGCGGCATAATTACGGATCACTTGAGTGACGCACAGACAGCTCCAGAGCACTTAAGTGGCCTGCAACACATTTCTAGAACACTTGAAGAATCCGAGGAAAACTTAGAGATCGCTAATATGGCTTTATAGAAGATTATAGGCTCTATAGTGGGAATGTTAGTTCATGTGCCCACAAACAAACAAGAGAAAGTTTTTCTTGTTTTTGGTACATTGAGTAAGATGCCATAAAAATATTTCATATTTTTATAAAGGGTGGTTGATGATGTAAAAATCATTCAAACCCTCCCCCTCCATCCCCGTAGATGCTGACATAATACTTGAATGACCCCTATAGGATTATTAGAACATTTAAATACTATGTTGATAAGTGAAAATTTCAGAAAAAATGAGAATGTTCTCCCTTTTTGAAAATAAGCTCCTCGGTTATTTTGCAGAAACCTGATCCAACAATTTTCTTGATTTAATCAAGGTTTTCAAAGTTCTTGTGTGAATTTGACTTCAATTTAACAATTCCCTTGATTTACCAAACAAAACTGTTGGTTCTGTTCATTTGCAAATCATTGTTCGACAAATCGTTATTAAATCAGTATAAGTTTTTGATACTAACAAACATAGATCAAATAGAGAGCAATAACTTTTTGAATGATGAAAATGGACTGAAACACCTCATTATCATATTTATCAGGCATAAATCCAGAGCAGAGTGATGTGGGTGATCCCCAACTTTCAAGAGCCACAAATAGCATGGAAATGAATGGTGATGTCTTATAAAAAATACAGGACTTATGGCCACCATACTACCTTTACTGTCATTAATTAATCTCCTCCCTGGACAGGTCACCCTGAATTTGTGATTGATTTATATACATTTGAATGTGCAACAACATAATTTAATGTCAATTAATCTCAGTAACCATATTTGGAAAATATTAAGAAGGAAAAACTAATCCCTATACCTCAGTGGGCAACACATAAGAAATACTGTCTTTTACGGGGATTTTTTGAGAAAAGTTGTTTTAGGGAAATTTATGTACATGTAAAAGCATATCAGTTTAAGCTACAACCAATACAAAATGTTTGCCTTCAAATAAAAAAAATATTGAACAGAAAACAAGCACAGCCAAATCTCATTAACACAAAACCACATAACATGAAATATCTCTTGATGCAAAATATGTGTTTGGTCCCATCTAAATCAACAATTTTTTCAAGTTTATCAGATAACAGAAAATAATTTCTTTGATTTCTTTGGTTTTGTGGTGACAAGGTTTAACTGTATTCCAACAAAAAAAGTCTTAAAAAGGAAATAAAGCATATACAGTCGGCCCTGCTTAACCGAATATTAACAATTCCAGCACACTACATCAGATTAAGTGGGGATATCCAATTATGCAAGGAACAGTTCAATTGCCATTTTACAATGTTAGTATAATTTGTATATTAAAAACTGATGAAGGATCAATATTAATAAAGCTTCTCAAATAAATCAGATGTAGAAAATGGAATGAAAATTATATTTATTTACAATTACCACAATACCAAAGATTTCTATTTTTCATTAGGAAAGTTAGCTCTCTCTACTGGCTCAACAGAGAACAAAAATAAATTAATTAAACATACGTATTGAAAAAACTTAAATAATTGAAGGCCAATACCTACTATTTTTTTCTTTAAATCTTAACCCATTAAAGACGACTTCAATTTTTTGAAAGAAAAAAAATACTGAATGGAAACACTCTCACCATTTATTAGCTAAGAAAAAAAATTAAAATGTCAAATGGCAAATTTTCCTATCAACTGCCGTTAATGGGTTAACTTAGTAACATATTTTTCTCTAATTCTAATTGTTTCATTCAATAGAAACATTATGTGTATAGTGGCAGATGTGTATTAACAGTTAAAGTGAGAAGCATAATATTTGATTCAGCGGGGGAAGTCATTAAAATTATCAAATTTAATTTATTAAGCAGGGAACTTTAACATCACTATGGGAGAAATTTTGGTGCCAGACTATTCGTTTATCCACTATCTGATTAAGTGAGGCCAATTATACACTATCAAATTTCTTTCAATTATAAGCTACGTTGTAGTCAATAATAAAAATAAATTTACTTATTTAAAATTTAAAAAAATACCTTAACTATGAAAAGAAATTGATATAAGTAAAAAAAGTACTTGAAGAATCTCTCTAAAAATTTTCTACATGTTTGATGCAGAATCAAAACTCTAGTCATGACTTTCAACAGGAACTTCATTGACATTGTGGTAATCTTCTGGATCAATAAACTGAAAATATATAATAAATATTTATGCGTGGAATGGAAATTTTGAACAACTAAGAAAAGTATCTATAAAAATAGTAGAAATTTTTATATTGTGCTAACACTTTCGATTTACCAATTACTTTAACATAATTGTCATATTTACCCGTGCGTGTGTGTGTGTGTGTGTGTGTGTGTGACTATAAGATGCACACACACACAATTTTTCCTTAAATTTTTTTCTCCATCATTGTGGGGACAGACAAATGGTTGTCTTAATGCAAGAGAAAAAAAATTCAATATACTGATGCCTACATGCTCTGTATTCTCATCAAAAGAGTTGTTCACCTTATCATCAAGTATGATACTTTCTACAGATTTTTTAAAACTTTTTTTAAAGAAATTTAAAGAAAATTTAATTTACTTTAGGAGAATGCTACTCATTTTTATCCAACAGAAATACTGCCCTAGAGATCCACAGAATTAAAAGATATCCCAAAGAAAGTTTAAAAAAGTTATACCAAAATTTTACACTAATTTACAAAGTTATTAACTCATACATCTATTTTATTACAGTAGGGAGCAGGCGCACACTACTTAGTCTGTGTACAATGACTGAGAACAGGTTTGGACTTGTTAAAAGAAATTTCAAGACTGTCAAAAGGAGGCGAAACAAGATACAACATCAAAAAGAAATGTCTTACTCTATCTCTGAACTTTTTTTACGGGGTACATGATGATTATTAGTAACAAGGCGTGGTTAACAAATAATGTGCATTGACAGAATGAACAAATTAATTTAATTCCAAAAGAAAATAGTTATGAAGGTTATTAAAAAAGTTACGTGAAAAATACATCTCACATATTTAAACTTATGATACCACATACATTCTGAATTTACTCACATCTTTCATTTCCAAGTAGCTCAATGCTGTCAGAAACGAAGACAATGCATAGCCCTCTTCACCAAGCATGTACCTAAATTTTCATAAAATTTGAGAGTTTTCCAGTCTTTTCAAAAACATATAACATGATATATATACACATACAATCAGGCCAGTCATTTGGGGGGGAGGGGCAAAGCTCAGGCTTTTGAAAATACACTAAAAATGGTATATATATATATATATATATATATACATACATACATACATTGAGTACATGTGCTTTGCCCCCCCCCCGGAAAATATTTGCTCCCCCCCCCCCCCTGGAAAAAGTTGAAATGACGGCCCTGCACACAATAATTATAGAGGACATCTGATTTTCACACAGCTACAGAAACTAATCACATACATATTACACACAATGCATATATAAATGCAATCATACAATAAACTCTTAATATTGAAGTCATTCAAAAATCCTAGAAAATCGTTTGGCTAGAACATTATTGTCAACACCATTTGAAATTTAGTTGGGTATTATGTCTGTAATATTTATAATTATTGTAAATTCCTTGTCATTAGAACTTCAAATAACAGAGCAAACTTGCTTACTTTGCATCTATCAATGACTGAAGTGCACAACACTCAGAGACCAAGTGAGGCAAATTGCTTCTCACCAACACATACGAGAGAACTGGAACAAGCTCATCTGCCCCACTAGATATAAAAATACAAGTATATATAAATAACAACATATATTTCAGTTTTCCTTTTCAAATCTTAATGAGGAAGTTCAATAACACTTTAAATGATTAGGGAAATAGCATAAAAATAAATTAAAATTTTTTGTTACCAATCATATAATCCTAGGAAAAAAATATTCTGTAAATATCATTTCATCAAAACATACATGTAATTGGGTAAATATCAACAATTAAATTTATAGTGCTAAAATCAAATAAAATTTATTAGATTTTTTTATCAGGCCATAGATCTATTTATTTCCTTTTTTTTTTAATGCTTGTTAATAATAGTCTATCACAACAAATTAAGCAATCCAAAACAGCTATGTTGAAAATCAAAAAGTTTTCAGCTTTCAGCCTCCAAAGGCATAAAATTACTAAAAATATTGAGGACTCAAAAATATTCGGAAAGGGGGAATAAACCCAATTCCATAGGTAGCATGGAAAGGGAGGCAAACATTGGGGGCAGCAGGGCCCCATAAGCTAGATGCAAATTTGCACCTATAGCATACAATAATTGCAAATGGTTATTCACAAGTCATATATGTATGCTAAATACTATGATTTCTTGCATATAATCCGCAGATTATATGTTGAGAAAGGATTCAAAATTTTTAGTGCAGATTACACAAGGTGTCCCGTAAGTCCTAATTTGGCATTTTTCTCATCAAAGTTTCGTCGTAGAGGGGTGATTCCCCTTTAAAAAATGCTCAAAATGTGTTCAAAAATCAACCTGTACCAGTTTTGAGTAACAGTACAGTGGGTCAAAATAAGAATACCTGAAGTTTTATACGATTTCCCATGACATCATACTTCTAATTAGAAAGTTGTTTCCCTGTCTCTTTTGAGCCCAATTAAAAAGTACCATGTTCTTAACTGTAATGTTTGCTGACACATTTGAATTAAAAAATCTGAGAAAAGTTGGAAGGGAAGAACAACATAAATGAAGGAAAGAAGTGTTGTCTGTAAGTTTATGCTGTTCTTTCCCAACTTCTCTCTCTCTCTCCAATTCTTAAATTCAAATATCTTAACGAACTTAGACAAATATATATATATTTCTTTCTTTTTTGTTGGCCTCAGGAGACTGTAAAAATACAGTGTGTCACAAATAAAAAATATAAATTTTTATACAGTTCCACCTGCCCTCTAACTTCCAATTAGAAAGTTGTTGTCCTGTATCTCCCTAGGCCCACAGAAAAACTATGTTTCTTAGTGCAATACTTGCTGAGATATTGAAATTCAAACTCAATAAAATTGGGAAAAAACCAGCACAAATGAGGGCAAAGAGCATTGTCCGTTAGTTTTTTTTCTTTCAAAACATTTCTCTGATTTTTAAATTTAAATGTCTAGCGAATATGGCAATTAAAAGCATATGATTTCTTTCTTAGTTGGGGTCAGAAAAGACAGGGCAATAACTTTCTAATCAGGTTTTCTGGGACGGTGTCCGCATAAAAATTAAGATTTTTTGTTTTGTAATAAACTGCATTTTCACTCTCAAAACTGGTGCAGAGTGATTCCTGAACAAATTTTGCATTTTTTTAATTACAACCATACCTCTACAACAAATGATTGATGAGATAAAGACCAAATTAGGTCTTGCCGAACACCCTATAGACTACAAAATATTATAGACAGCTCATAATCAATTGATTAAAAAAAATTGAAGTTACTATGAATATTGGAGAAATTACTTCAGCATTTGGCAAAGTGTCAATCTTGAACTCGCTTATAGATTACAGGACCGTTTTTCAAGATATTTCTTTGAAAACCCTCGCAATAAAAATTCACTGAATCATAAATTGCAAACATATTATTTATAGTTGTACTTAAAAGATCAGTTATAATCCCAAAACATGCAAAACTTAGTTATTTTCCTGTTGATTTTTGTGATAATATATAGAAAATTAAGTAACAGGGACTCACACCATATGTCAGAGTTGATCTTTGGAAAGTAAAAAAGTCATAAAGTAGATCACTAGATTAATTTTGAGGCCAACTTCCCTGGCTTACATGGTACAAATTTTACACTTTTTGGTGACATATATTTCATATCTTAGAATGACAAATCTCTCTGCCTTAGAAGGTATTTACTTAAAGAACCTCAATAAAACTGAAGGATATCCAATAGCTTTAAGTAAAAAGATAAATCAAAATTGTATCAAGTCACAATTCAAATAATAATTTAGAAACTATATGTTTACATACATCAATCTTTCACTGGCTTCAGCAGCTTGCTTTCTTCCACACAAAGAGAGCTTTTGACAGACATTAACTGTGAGATAAAGAAACTTTGAATCAATAAGATACAATGAAAAGACAATTATGCAGTCATTTCTACAGAATCATTGAAATTGAATATCAATGAAATTTATTACCGCAGGTTAGATGTTTGAAAACTCGCACATAAAATCTCTGCACATGAAGGTTTGAACAGAAATTAGCAAAAGAAGGTTCAAATATTAAATACAGTCGAACTTGGTTAAAATTTGAAGACCAAAGTCACAGGAAAAAAAATTCAAATTTTCTAAAATTTGAATTATCCAGTTAATCTATACTGGATCTGCAAAGTTACAACAAATTGAAACTTAATCATCAACATTCACATAGGATAATTGTTACAAATTATTAAAATTTCATCATCAGTTATGAAACTGTTTCCCAATTTTAATCATATACAATTATAATAATTAATCTTAGTTGCTACATTATTCCACTATTCTGGAATCAGCATTACTGCAAAATTTCTTGATCATGCTGAAAACCTGATTTAAGGAAACAGTTCATGATCACTAGTAACGAAACTGTTTCCCAAATTTTGCTTACCATTCTTATGCTATCAAGGAAATATACCTTAACCAGTCAAGTGGTTACGACGGCGTTTGCCGTCGCTGCCATATGTAATGTCGGTGCCTACGATGGCATTTGCCGACGCGCAGACTTTTTTCGGTCTTTTTCACCAGTCAAGTGGTTAAGACAGCATTTGCCGTCGCTGATATGCGTAATGGTGTTGCCTACGACGGCATTTGCCGACACGCAGACTTTTCGGTCTTTTTCACAGAGATATGACGGAGTAATTTGTCATACATGTGCTGCCATCTCTGTACAGCCATCTTTCTACTTTATTATCTCATCACTAGATGGAGGTGACAATTATATTTCAAAATCTGAGATTATTATTACTATTATCTTTGTCATGTTTTGCAAAGCTGCATCCCCATCGCTTTTGTTTCAATTTCCAACTCCCTTGCGAAGATGCATCTGTTTTATTACTCACATATCTTTTAGCAAAGGTTCAACCACTATGGTTCCACATAAATCCTTCAACAGCATTTCTTTTAGTCACAGGACATTATGACTGCCCTTCCCCACTTTTGGGGAGTCATATAATGTCTCGACACATTCGAAGCATAAAAAAACATGCTATAAAAAAAATATTTTAATATTTCAAACTTCCAAGAAAAGGAAAAAAGAGGGAAAAAGCATGCGCGTCTTCAAAAAAAAGTGGGCACTGCGGGTAACGCTCGGAGAAATTAATTGGACAGTTGACTGGTTAATTAACTTATTACAATCTGATCATTCTGATGCTTTCCATACTCTTAATGGTTTGTTAACTCTTACATAAATTATCTTTCTAACCACAAAAATATTTAGATTTTGAATGTTACATCTTGATGAATACGTTGAAAAGCTTAATTGGTATTAAGTGGTACACAGTCTCGATGCACTCCAGCTGCACAATTTTAAAATGAGCATTAAATTATCAAAAAAAAGAGCACAGGACAAACAAAATTTTCAAACTTTCATGTGTTGTTCAAAATTTAATGTTTAACAACATGAATGAGAAAAGCGAAGTTTGTCTTCATTTGCAGAATTTTTCCAAACTAAATTTTCTTTAAAAAAATCATGATTTTTTTTCCTCCAACTTCTTTATCCAAAAGGTTAAAATTAAACAGTAAATTTTAACATTAAATTAGATATAAAACTCAAGGCGAGTTCATAAAAGTTAAAATTATCCAAGTTTTACTGTATTTTGTCCAATTCTTTCATTTATGAAAAAAAAAAAACACTTTCCATTGGCTGAACGTTAATTTATCATTACCAATGATAAATTACGATACTCAAAAATACTAATACTCTACATCAGCAATTTGCACCTGATGTGAAAAGAAAAAGCGTACCAAATAAAAATGAAAAATGAGAACTAAAAACACTATATATAATAAAGACACATGCTTGTATATATGCCCAGATGTGTCTCAAAATTTTAGCAGAAAGCACCACAGGTATAAAGGTATGAAAACTGCTGTTGTATATTTCTGAATAGTACTGATACCTGTATTAAACACCTCAACACCTTCAGGCTATTCAAAACAAAAGGAGGGAAATGTTGACAAATAATGTACTACTGTTTGGGCTCACACAGTGAATGCCATCCATGTGATTCTCAAAAGATAAGTGGTCAGTTTTAGACCATCCATCACACAGCCCTGATCTGGTATCTAGTGACTTACTTTTGTTCTGAAGAAACGTTTTAGAAAACTAACAGCATATATATGATGACGACATGATAAAAAATGAAATTACGTGATTCTGGTAGCCAGTGATAAATTTATGACATTGGGGCACAGAAACCATTACCCATACCAAGAGAAAAGTGTATTTGTTCACCGAAAAAAAAAGTTCCTTTCCTTGAATATTTGTATTTTCAGTCCTTTTTTGCATTCGCTCTAAGCCAATATCGCTATATGGCGATGTGGCCTGGGTATCCCCCAGTTTAATGGTACTCACTTTAACACGCTAACACCCTTTTTCCTCCAAAATAGAATCTGTCTATAAGGGTGCATGATGGAATCTGGCAATATTAAGAAAAGTAATGCACATTTTCATAGCTGGGGGAATAAGGCATGCATTAAGCTGTGTGCTTGGGCAGTCTTGATCGTCAGGTGCATGCTCATCTAGGGACATATCCAAAATTAGCTTCTATGCTTTAAAAAATATGCAATAAATATGCAAACCGATCGTGACCACAGCTTTCAGCCAGAAAGTTTTACGCAAGTCTCTCTGATGCACCAACACCATCAGGTAAATCCTACTCATCCAATGGCTCATGACTTGTTATTTTGGACACATTATACATGTATTTAGCAAATCACTCAACGACAACAAGAGCATGAGTAGCCTAAACATACACTTAGACACAGTAACTCTATTAGTAAGGAAAAATATTTATTCCCACCACTCGTCTCCCACTTACGTTTTCCTTACTCTATGAAAAAACCATGAAATAGGCATAAATCTAAAAAAATCTGAAATTCTGCCATATTTTATAGTAATGCTAAAAAAGCACAAGAAACTACTGTAATTAAGAAAAAAAGAGCATACACACCTAGAACCGATAATTTGTCTACAAGGGATATCAATGAAGACACCTTCTTTAGTTGCTGTATGCAGTAAATATAGACATCTTCATAATCAGATAGACGATCAGCAGGAATGCCAAAATCATATGAAGTCCTCTGACAGTTTTGCATTGTCTTAAAAACTTTCCACTCAGATGGTATGTTGGAAATTCTACAGAATGACAGAAAATAAAAAATAAAAAAAAGCAAAAGCACAATGACATATAATTAAAATTATTGATAATTCAAATATTAAAAAAAATTAAACTTGTAAGTGCATCTAAATAATAAATGATTGCCAATTTCATTTGAGTTGAAAATATTAAAACCCACTAACATCCTTATCAGAAAAAGATGTTCGTATATACAAATAAAGTTACATTGTTTGTTCATCAAATGAATGATAAGCTGTTTGATTTAGTTGACTCAATAATCCATTATTGGATGTATACACCCATTCATATGATCGTGAAAAAACCAGAAATACTAACAAAGGAAGAGTAAATTCAAAATGTTTAAAAAAAGAACAAATTTGACAAAGATTGCTGCTTACAGATTAGAACTCACCGAAAAAGTGTTGTAATAAGAGGCAGTAAAGGCGATATCAGAGAACATTCAGTGGCTTTATAGAAAGCAGTATCTGCTTCATCTGGTAACTGTGACTTGTATGCTACGAAGGTGACCTCCATAATGATATCAGTACTATCACAAATATTTTGAGTTATTGCTTCCAATGTTTTCTGCAGGTGCTCAATTTTTTCTTTCTGGTCTTCCAATATATTTACCTCTGTCACTAATGATGTATTGCCATCATGAGTATTTAAATTATCTGGAAGACTCGCTAAAAAATATCAAACATTACAGAATATTAACAAATACAAATTTGATTAAATGAATTCACAGTAATATACTCTCAAAAGAACTAAAATCAAAAAAAAATTTGCGAAATCATAAGAATAGATTATTCAAGTAGTTTTACAGATGGAATTATTTTAAATATACAAAAATTTGTGTTTACGTAAAATGGTTAAATACTAATCTGCCTATGACACCTATACCGTCTCAGATTTTTCTGATGTTTTTAAATTAATTAGAATGTTTTTTTTAAGTCAGTAGGGTTTCAAATACACCCCAAGGGGTATGTGAGAAGCTGCTGAGGAGTACACAGGATGTGTTTCATAAGAAAGAAAATAACATAATTATAAAGATGTGAATGATTATGACATACAGCAAGGGGGTCAGTCCTTGGTTCCTTTTGTGTATGATAATGGGTTTCTTAAGTAAATGATAATTGAAAAGTGGAAACAGCACAGCAATACAAATATTTTAAATATTTGTGGCTGGATAGTATATGCTGCTATTAATATAATAAAACAAGAGAGTTTCAACTACAATCATATCAAAAAATTTATTCTATCATTTCTTACATCTAAATTACATTACATATATTTTACCTGGAAAAAGAGATATGTAATTAGAATATTCCTTCAGGAGTGCAGAGAGAGATTTCTTTAATTTCATTTGTACCATGGTCAGCCACTGGAACAAAGGATGATTGCTACACCTGCAATACACATCCTTTTAATACATAAGTATTATTTTTCTTCTACAGCAGTTGTAAACACAATCTGATTTATGGTTTGAGAATTTTTTTTCTTTTGTTTTTTAATGGCATGTAATTTTATATTCAATCAAGTTGAAATTAAGCATGATCTAATGTTACAAATTTAATAATTAATTATTGTCATTAATAAATTCCATAAAATATTAAGATCACCAATCAATTATTTTTTTAATTTCTTTTATACCACGCCAGTGAAGTAGAGAAATTTGAAAATCTCCTTTTGTCAATCAGAAGATTAATAAAAATTATGACCTAAGATTCAGAGCTGGAAAATATTGGCAAATAGCAGCTTGAAATACTTATTTTGTGGTTAAAAAAAAAAAAAAAAAATACTTCAGAGATACTCCAATGAAACTAGTTTTGTCATCATTCATACCTGAAGGTTCTTTCAAATATTCTTTGGATTACCTCAGATGCAGGAATTCGCATTGGATCTTTATCAAAATCTAGTAAATCAGACTGAAAATCAGAAGGAAGAGAGAATTAATTAATAAAATTGACCAATATATACTTTAAATACTTTATACGATAAAAAGAGAAACATGTTCTAGAAAATGTGTATCGATTAAAAAGCTTTCTAATACAAAACTACTAAGTTCAAAATATTTCAAAGATGATAACAATGCATAGTGAGAAAATAATACAGATTTCTCTTTATGTTACTGAAAATGGTAAGAACATAACTATTTTAAAGTTGTCTACCTGAGCAGCTTCATAAAATAAGACTTCTAGGTAGAGTTCTCGCTTCTCTTGCTGTACTGCATTTTGACAGGGCCCATTCTGTGTCATACCCCTTGAATATAGTTGCAAGGTTAGATAAAATGTAAAGATAAAGTAGCACATAGATAAATCATACAAGTATGACTCTTTCTCAATCACTTAAACTTGGAAAAGAAAAAAAATACAGATTACTACTCTTCTTATAAATATTTCTAAAGGGGAAAATGGGCTTTCTAACTGACTAACTTTTATACTAAGGAAGAAATCGTCAATTTCAGCATGTTCCACATGAAGAAACATGGATATAAAATGCTGTGATTAAAATAAACTGTTTCTCACTTCAAAGCTTGATTCAATGCTTTTTCTTTTTCTTCTTTTTGCTTTTTTATTGCTTGAAAAAAAATTTATTAAGAAAAAGAAAAGAGAAAGTAAATTTCATAACTTTCATTAAAAAAATTTACAATAAAAAACTTAAGTTACATTCTTTTTTTTTCTTTTTTGTTTTTGCTTTGATAACATATCAGGTCTACTTAAATCTAGTATACGCCTTATTTATCATACACTCTGATCAAAAATTATCAAACCTATAAATTTTTGTTATTATATGTCGACATTATAATGCATTCAATGATGAGAATAATAATTTAGTAAAAATATATTTGAGAATCGGAGCAAATAAAAAAATTAAGAGAAAAATGAAAAATATAAAAATATTATTCAGAAAACTTAATCCACTCTTTTTTTTTGACAATAACATAATAAGTGCAAACCGATACAAAAGACAAAAACAGAAACAAAAAATACATATAAATACATAGATTAGGAACATTTACTCTGTGACCCCAAAGGACTAGGGTGTCTTTCCAGTAGGTCTACTACTGGCAGACAATCTATTGTCTGCTGATACATGGCAAACCGTCATTTATTTTTCAAGGATTTTTTTTTTCAATTCATGTTATTATTAAAATAATCTTTTACCTTTTTAAAAAAATATTTGTTACTTAACCTACTTATCTTTAATTGATTGCTAAGCAATTTGAAATTTTGAACTAAAAAAACTGATTTTTTACTACAGTCGATTCCCGTTTTAACGATTACTGTTACAGCAAAAACCTCATTTTAACAAAAACTTTCCTAATCCCCCCAGATAATTTTAACAATTTTTTTTGGAACAATGTGAAAATTTGGAATTCTTTTATAATGAAACTTCATTATTATGAAGTGCTTTCTCCAGTCTCTTGAAGTTTGTTATAATGGGATTAGACTGTATAACTCAAAAATAACTAATAAAATAAAGGATATTTCTTGTCGCTTAGCCTTTGCAATGCTCAAATTTTCAGCTAGTCGTCTTTGAAGTTCCAACTGCTGTAAAAAGAAAAAAAAGTGATCAACCTGGAAATCACAGTAGCCAGTTTTTGAAAACCTCTAAAACATTGAATTGCAAATAAATTATTTCCCCACTTATTCATCAATAAATTTAGAAAGCTTTTATTCACCTTAATGACAATGTCCTACTAACTAACATGCAAATATATCAATTAGGATTATAAAATTTCAATATAAAATTTCAAAATAAAATATCGTTGACTGAAGATATACAGAAGTGATTTTTGACGCAAAAAAAAAAAAAACCCTAAAAAATCAGCATATTATTCGTACCATCCTAAATCATGACTTTTTTTTCATCACACTTGTTCATGCAACAAGTTCAACTAGTCTGGATACAATTAGTTTTTTTAATTAGCCATTCTATGGTTTAATGTTTGCAGTTCATTTCGAATGAGCTCTCACATGTGAATTAAATGACTGCTACAATGAGCACTTTGAAGAAAAAATACTTCAAGAAAAATGTATAACAAACCAAATCTATGGAAACATATAATATATAACCATTAGAACTATTTTACTTGAAATTTAATAAAAATGAATAATTTGTGATGCATCAAATGGCATACCAGATTTTGCTTAGCATATTTATCTCTAGCATTATTTATCCTAATCTGATATCGTCTGAATAGTGTGGCATTCTCTTCATCAACTTTACTGAAGACTGGATATCTAAATTTAAAAAAAAGAAACAATCAGTTGTTTGTCAATTAAGTTCAAAGAATTCATGCATTTAAAGACTGTAACTGAGAACACATATAGTTTATCACCTGGAATTACTGTTCATGCGTTTGAGTGTCCTTGGACTAGAATGTGGAGAATGATTTACACATGTGGACCTCTGCCATTTCATGGAGGTGGTTGCTTCAAGAAAGCTTTGTTCATCTGTGCTAATACTGCTGTCATTTGTACAATCACCGTCAGGAATACTATCGTTGTTCATGTGTCTTAATATGTTTGGAAACCTATTTTGATCAGTAACAGCACTAATTCTATTCCTCAACCATGATGCATCAGTTGATGACTGTGAAGAGTCTTTAAACATGAAAGTAGAAAAAAACAAACAATGCAAAAAAAGTTGCATTAATTTTCAATTTTCAATCAGAGTTTCTTGCACTAGTTTATTTTATTTTATTTAAATAAAAACATTTCAGACAACACAAACAATTTCAGAATTGTAATGTACAATTTCTTAATTATGTACAATAGAACTTGACAACTATCATTCTCATGGTTGGCATAATACTGAATTCAATGGGGAGAAACCTCTTTAACTCAACACAAAATAGCTAAATCCTGCTTAAGTCCACTACGATTTGTGATGTGCTATCACATCAAATTTATTGAAATTTCCCAAGTTAATAAATTTTCATGAAATTTCTCTTGTATATTTTAACAATTCTTTGTTTCATTGTTTTTTGTTAGTTGAAAATGATTTCTCACATCTTGGAGGTAGGATCGCTTCCCATTTTTCGGAGCCTGGAAACCTGACCAGTGGACTATGAAAGTCACAGATAAGTGCAGATGGTATCTCAAATTTTTGAGCAAAAGATGGTTTAATAAGCTGAAAAAGTATTTTTTTAGATCAAAACTTTTAAGTTACAGAAATGAAAGTTTTCTAAACTTTTGGCAATTTCATCGCTCATTTGCAAATAACAGATATTTCAATGTGCTTAACCTTTTTCTACTATAATTTGAAACTTTTCGTATAAAATTACAGATAATTAAAAAAATTCATTTACGGATGATGGAAGAAAATTGTTCAACTATGTATAAGTATTTATTAAAAATTAGGAGAAAGAGATCAAATGAAACTTCCCTAACTTGACATCTGCTAAGTCGACATGCTCATCAATATTTTTGGGGTGTCGAGTTATCACAGTTCTACTGTATAAGCAATCTATTTAAATGCACATACAAAATATATAATAGGATATCCCAATGGGTAATTGTGCTTTTCATTATAGTTTGAAAAAATAAAAATGAAAGAGAGCAATTGTAAAAAAATTGAGATAAAAGTTTTTTAAAATAATGAATAAAACATAATAATAATTTATCCCTCAAACTGATACAGTGGAACCTGAACGAAATTGAACATCAAAAGATTTTATGCAGTACAAAATGCCATATCCCGATCAATCGGAGGCCAACTTTCTTATTGAAATTATTGAAATATGAAGATTTCCAGAGCTCTCTTATATTTCAGGTGTATGAAATAATGGAATGTTTTATGTCTATTGCAACTATAGGCAAAAAAAAAACCCTAGTTCTGTTGTCAATATTGTAAACACTTTAATATATCTCTATATTCTGTCAACAATTTTCAATGAATATGGAAATGAATCGAAACAATTTGAGATTCATAATGGAAAATACCTGTGGAGACGAGAATCGATCCAGCACGATCTGCACAATCACATAACACTGATAGAGTTTGCTTCAATTCATTTTTTGAATTATCATCTATTTTATCAAGACCTATGGAAATTGAACATACATAAAATGAACTTTTTAATTAAACCATATTTTACTTTATTGAAACAAATTCAAATTTTTACTGGTTAATTAAAAACTGAGTTGAATACTAATAATATAAAATAAGTTATAAAAATAGGGATAAAAAGATACGCAAAAGATATAATTTCTTCTCTTGTGCATGAATAATAGGCCTACCTATTGTGCAGTGTATAAAATGTAGAATATGCATTACAATATGAAATAAAAAGTTCTATGCAAAGTAAAAAAAAATTGATTGAAAATAAAAATGAACATCCAAAAAATGATTGTGATCAATAGTAGTATTTTATGATGAACTTAGCAAATATTTATTGCTATTATTTTTTTCATTAGAAATGCAAATATGTGTGCAAAGCTGGTATATTAGAATGTTTCAAACCTCCATCATGTAAAGGAAAAAAGTTTAAAATCCTGACAATATAGAACATTCTCAACCCATTTTTACGATACACACAAAATTTGACAAACACATACATACTTTTTATTTAGTTTTTTTCTCAACACAAAAGAGTTCACTTACTCGAATATAAACTTGTAATCGGTCTCGAAAAAAAAAAACTGAAAGACCATTCCACTTCAACTTTAAACAGTGAGTTATAAAATGAGCAAAGAAGAGTGTTCACACAAGTGAAAGTTTATTCAAAAATATCATTTTGATTACATAGACAAATTAACACATAGTAGACGGAAAAAGGAAAAGGCATTTTTAATTTCTTAAATTCAAAAGATTATAAATGCGATCTGGAGCATGGTTTACTCGTGCATTATAACTTATCGCAATGCAACAGGATAGGTAAAAAATAGACTATTAATTCGATAAAATAACGAAAGACATCTCAGTGGATGCAATACATTTCATTCTATAATACAGTCGATACTCGTTTTTACCAACTCCCAACAAGAACGAACAATTAGTTTGTAAATGTTCGAACGTTTGCGAATGGGAAAGACTTTCAAAGAAATGACATGTTATTTGGGACCAGAGGACTATTTTGCAAAAACGTGTTGGTTTGTAAAATTGATCATCGACTGTATTGAGGTGTTCTAACATACACAAAAAATGTATGAGAACTAAGGATTGATTTGTTTGGCAGTGCAAATTCCACAATGTGATAAACTGTCAGGTATAAATTGAAGATCTTGCTTGATTAAAAAAAAATCAATAATCACTTGTCATGCTAAAATTGCATTAAATTCTTTTTTGTTGTGACTAGTTCTCAAACTGAGCAAACACAACCATACTGAACTAAAATATGAACATTTTATATAGACCATAAACCAAATGATACTCACTCACTCCATTACAATAGAGTGAGCCAGGATTTGCAGCTTATGTGAATATAACTCAGGTGAGAGTATAAAAACAAAACCTTTAAATTACAATGACAGACTTAAAAACAAAATGTTATCTCAACTGACGAAAACCCACACATTTTTCAGAGTTTCATGCAAATCACAACATAACGCTTAACTGGTCAAAGCAACAGACGAAATTACCTGGCAACACATTATCAGAGTGATATTGCTCCAATAGAAATGTTGACAACATGTGAAGGCACTGGAGGTATTTTTGGAAAGCAAGCTGCAAATAAAATTATAATCTTAACTGATTAGGAATTAAATGAAGCTGAGTTTCTTTTACATAATTTAAATCAATATATTCATTAACACATTCATAGATTCATATTTGCAAGTAAATTTTTATTTTTATTTTATGCAGTTTATTATTTAGAAACTATTATTATTCTTTTCAATTTACTGTATTTCACGGCATACCATAAAATTAGGGAGAACACTAGCTTTTTGAATGTTGGAATATGGTCTATTCTCAGTATGCCGGGAAAAGTGAGGTTCAATGAGGATCACATTATAATGCATTTGAAAGACTAATATCAATTTATATGAAATTGTGAATAAATAAACGAATCAAAAAATGAAATATTTTTTCTTTGTAGAAAGCATGTTTTGCCCAGGAATTTAAAATCAAGATTCACAGTAGCAAAAGCAAACAAAGCTAGAGCTATCAGAACAAATTTCATAAAAAAGGTAGGTATCCTAAAACTCTGAGAACAAATAAGGTTCAAATCAGTCAATTCAATAGATTCTTCGAGTCCAAATAGTAAGAATGTTTCAGAATCTGTGATGAATTTCCTGGCATGCTGTCCTCCCTTGCTGTTTTCAAGTATGCTAACTAATTGGAAAGTGCAGTATAGCCTGTAAAGAAGTTAATCACCCTATGTTTCATGAAATAAATGAATGGCCAAAAGTTTCCTACTGCAAGAAAGGGAAATTCAGAAGTTGCATAAAGAAAGTTTTTATAAGGGTATGGAGTAGAATAAAAAGTTACTATATTCCCCAGTACATTAGCTGGCATGCCAGGAAACAGCAAGAAAGACAAGCAGGCAGGAAATACCAGTGTTTTTTAGCATGCCAGGAAATTTGAGTCAGATTCCAGAAAAGAGTAACTTTTTAACTAAGTTTGCTTTCGTACCATAAATTTTGATCTATTAAAAATGTCAGATACTAAATACCATTCTCATAGATTAGATAAGCTTAATGAAAAAATTGGTAGACTGCAAGGTATTTTTACATTCTTTGATCATACATTCAAGATTTGAATAAGCAGAACAAAAAAATTAGAGAATTGCTCTCCAAAAAGTTATATTGTAACACAGAAGTGACACAGCAAATTTCTTCTTCAGAATATATTTATATCTCTAAACATGCAAAAAAAAAAAAAAGTGCAAAACACAGTATCTGCATTTTGAATAAGGCTGGCGATAATTAAGTTAGAGCGATATGTAAATGCTTAGTTTTACATATCCAATTTACTAATTCCCAGCAAACATATTTGCTACAGTAAAAACTATCATTTTATTCCAATTAATGAATTTATAAAGCATAAAATATAGATTGATATCAGCCTTTTGATTTTTCATGAAATCTTTATTGCACCTTGCTTTTAATAAAGGGGAATACAGAACAAATGCTGGAATTCTGTATTAATGATAGAATTCTTATGTATGATATGCATAATAGCACTAACACTCAGTTACAGTAGCACCAGTTGAAATCAAGTATAACTCTTAAGAACATGAGAGTTGTTCACCAAAAATATGTTTTGGAATTTTTTTAAAATAATAACATATATTCAAATGCAATGGCAAGCAATTTCATTATTTTATAAAATAAATTAGTTACTGGTTGGTTACTGGAATAGCCACTGGCACACTTTCAAAAAATAGGTGTGATTTAGAGGGCTTTTTGATGGTAACCCAGTGTTTCTATTTGGGCTTGAAATTTGAGCTATGACCTTTTCTACCTCGCACACTAGCACTAAAGGCTTGGCTGGGTTTTTCATCGTCAATTGGCAGTCATCCCGATAACCAACCAGGACCATAAATTATTAAATTTATGCATACCTCATGATCACCCTTACTGTCTAAATTGATTGCTGCAGAAACGCTCTGAAATGCTTGAGATTTTTTAGACATTGTAAATCTGAAAAAAAAGTAAATTTACATACCTGCAGTACATTTACATGTGAGTGTGCATTTGCATGTGAATGTGCATTTGCATGTTATATATAGTGTTTTGCAATGAGTATCGAAAGTGTACAAACATGTATGATGCATTCCTTCTGACAAGCATAAAGAGAAAAAAATTACACCTAGGATTCCTGAATTCTTAAAATTTTAAGATCTTCAGAGATTAAAGAATGGTAAATCTTATTTCCTGGGAATTCTGGGTAATTCCTGAAATCATATTTTTTAAGTTTTCATAGATTGAGAATAAAGTGGTCCTCACATTGAGTGGAACCCTCTAAATATATATATATTCTCTCTCTTCCCCTTTTCTCCCTCTTCACTTACTCATGGGAGACATGGAGCTCCCATGAGTAAGTGAAATAAGTGACTAGTAATGAACAGTGAAACTTTTCAGACAATTACTACTTAACCATACATGCAACTCTTATTAACATTCTTTTGGGGAATTTCTAGCACAAATTTGTATATATACCAATATGCATGCATGCATATGACAGCTGAGAAACTTGATAAGCACAAAATCTTGAAAAGGAATTTATGACTTTCACACAAATTCCTTAGCAAAAGAAATTGACTTTTAACACATAGAAATGAATTACCTTTTGGGTTTGATAATACAATTGAATAATCAACGTTAGATTAACTCAAAATTCCAAAAAGTAATTTTAACACCTAGTCAGATAGAATTTCACCTCTGGCTGTATGTAGTAACTGGAAGGGTGTATGAGACGTACACCCATATTACTATGCAACTGGATCAAGTGCATTCAGATACATCGGCCATCTTCTAAAATTTTGGCATGGGGGGACACATACTTCCTAGTTCATTGTAAGACTTACACAATGGTGTCACAACAGATTCTACAACTGCATACATGTCATTTATTTCACATAATGCAGTATTTAAACCTTAGTAATATTGTCTGCTTACAGCAATAAAGTTGTCCAGGAAGGGAGGAGCATGGGGTCCCCACATCCTGGACAGGGCTCCTAAACTGGGCCCTTTGGCAGGCTCCCAAACCAGACTTTTCAAGGGCCCTTTTATAGCGAATTTACAGCATTGAAAAAACAATAGAACATAATTGTCTAAGGCCTCAGGAATAGAGCCCTATCAGCTCCAGGATGGGGGTCATGGAATAGAGAAGCTCTGTATAACATAAGGACCTGTTAAGTTGACTTAAGTTGGGGTGGGGGGGGGGAAAGAACGATAAGAAAAAAAAAGTTCTGAAAAACAGAGCGCTGGAACATAAAGTTTGGTCGCTAAAAAGTTTTAATTCTAATATAGTGGATATTCTTAGGTTGATATTGAATTTTACTTTTTAATGAATTTCCGGGAATTCAAGAAGAGAGATTGTCAAAAATTCCTGAGAATGGGTGTGAGGAAATTCCCCTTACAAAAACTCTAAAGACACACACTAAACATTCTTTCCTTAGAAGAAAGTGGGGGGAATCATTGTGCCATGATGGAAGCAATCAAATTTTGAAGGGTATCAATAGGATGGACAAACACATTATAAAATTAGGGGACATTGGATATGACTAAGAAAGATAGGGATAGACTTTGGTGCGAAAGGGAGTTCTCAAACAGGATGGTCAATATATGTTGAGAAAGATATCCTCTCCACTTGTTAATACAATATTCCTCGAAAGAGTGGTTACATTTGGAGATGATGATTTTAGGAAGAAAATTCATCTCTGCCTTTACGGAGACTCTTAGAGGTAGAGCGCTCATCCAGGAAACGAAACTGGGGTTTGAATCCCTGCAGACGCAGAGATGAATTTTCTTTCTAAAATCATTCATCTCCAAACATAGCCAGGATGGTCAATGACTGAAATCTCTAGCTATCTGTTTTGAATTTAATTAATGACCGACCCCAAAGTATGATAATCATATCAGATGCATGAGAAACAATCTTAGCACAATTATGAAAAGTGGGAGGAATCTTAAGAAAAATAAAAATATTTTTCTAGGGATTCTTGAAACTTTGACAAGGAAAGAAACTAAATTTTATTTATTTATTTATATATATATATATATATAGCTTCCCTGTTGAATATTGTATTAGGTACAGTGTAGGTGAATAACTAGTTTTAAAACATAGTTAAAACACTTAATAAAATTGCATTATTTCCCCCACTATGCTACTAAAAACAATCACACAAGCTTCACAAAATACATGTCATTAATAACAAATTTTCATATCACATTAAAATTGATGGTGGGAGTGTAACCAATAACATGTATTATTGTCCCTCTGATAATTAATTAAAACTTCTATGATCAGTACCTGCATTAGACCAATTCAAAATAATTTAGCTTAATTTTTTAAGTATTGAAAAATCAAATTATCGAATTTTAAAGCAAATTTTTGAAACTTGAAAAATAAACTCTGTTTACAAATAAACTTGGCAAGACGCAATTTGGCATGTCGGGGCGGCCTGAACATCTCGACAACAAATTCGTAAACAAAAACTTTTTTTTTTTTGCTGGTGGTGGGAAAGACAAACGTTTCTTCCTCCACGTGATTGGCATCATAACCAATCAAAAGAAGTCTTTTGATTCCTAGAATTTTGAATGACGACATACAGCTCGCTGTGATTGGCCGATGCGCAGTTATCCAACATAATGACCTAGTGATGATCATTTTTCCTCTTAACTTTAATTTTCCTGTGTATCAAAGGAGCGCTTTCTCATAGGAAAAATTGGAGGAATTGTGCAGTTTGTATCAACACAATCTAAAATTTATTATAAGAGCCTCACGTGAGTATTTATTTGCTTTAATTTTTTTTTGCTGCGTATACACACCGTAATCATATTTTTATGGTCATAGTCGTAATAACTTAGATGGTTGCTAAGATACAGGCACCGGGGTGTATTGCGTGTATTGTATCATCTATTAAAAGGTCATTGTTATCAGTGAATTTGCCTTTTTACCGAAGGATCGTCACTCTCACAGGTGCGTTGTTACCTCCGAATGAATGAAATTTTACCAATATTTTATCCGCGAGGCCACGTCTTTTTATCGCTCAAATTTCCTCCATTACCAGGAAGTCTTGAACAAAAATAATGATAAAAATCTATCACAAATGAGTTAAATCACAAAAACCAACATTATCAAAATACAAGAATTACAGAAGACTGGATGTTGTGAAGATATTTATTATTTGAGATGTTAATTTTTTAAGGAAGGAAAAAACTCATCTCTGCCTCTACCGGGAGTCGAACCCGGGTCCCTCGATTCATGTCATATTATCAAAATAGAGTATCATGAAAAATTAGTTTATCACAAAATTTTGTACAGTGAAACCTCTATATAACGACACTGAGGACGAAAAAAAAAAATTGTTGTAGAGAGGTTATCTAATCATTATACAGGCACCGATCGAGGGCAATGTGATGGGAGGGGAGAATTGTGTAAGTTCTTTGAATCATCCCGTATTTTGTGAGATAGGCATACCCATGTTATTTGGCTCTTGGGAGGATGGGATCGTTCATTTCTCCCCTTCCCACTGGATTCAGGCCTGAACAAAGGCAGAAATCTTCATCTGCAAAGAAGAAGATTCATCATGAAGTTGAAACAGGCATCTTCAGTTGCGAAAGGAGCTGAGACAGATCCCTACCGAGACAGACATCTTTAGCTGCGAATGGAGTGAAGGCATTACCTTCTGCTGCGAATGAAGCTGAAACAGATATCTTCTGCGAATGTAGCAGACAGATATCTTCAACTTCAAGTGGAGCAGAGGCAGACAGATCTGAGGTGATGTGTCCAAGAAGTGACTCAGTGTGTAGATACATTGGACCATATCGTATCTTATGGGACAGACAAATTTATCCCCATATTATTCGGCTCTTGGGAGGAGTGATCACCCTCGATCACCCCCTCCCCTAAATTTGCACTTGTCATTATATCCAGGATTATCATCCGGTGCCACCAAACATGCTGTTGTTGGCATCTCTTTGAAATTAGCCTTGATAGTACTAATTAACTTTTTCCCCTCCTGCAGCATCCCTTTCACTAATCAATGCTTATCCGTGGCTCCCCAGAGCAGTTTAACAAAGAATCTCTTCAAAAAACCTTTGTCAGGGGTGCCATGTAGCAACCCCTTGACAAAAGTTGGTGCTGCACAGTTGAAGAATCTGTGGTATAGTGGATATGTATTGTACTAAAGGATATCATTGTATCGAGTGGAGTTTAAGGCAGTCTATAGGCAATCCTAAACACGATTCGAAAAAATATTGTTGTAGAAGGATTTATCATTATATTGAGTATGTATTTAAAGAGGTTTCACTGTATTTTAACAAAATCAAAAGATTCACTTGATCTCTCGTCTTTTTCTCCCCTTTTACAGTAAAATCTGTTTTTAACGGAACCTGTAATAGGGTAGGAGTTTTGTTTAATTTGTAAGATGTTATGAATTTTTATTTAAGCTCATGGGCTAAACAACAACAAAAAAAATAGAGAAGAAAAGAATATTTTTTTCAGCAGTGAGTGTTTGTGTTAAAATTATTAGCCTTTAAAAACCAGAGGGTCGGGGTATAGATACAGGACAGTTTTGATTAACTGTTATTGGTTAACAGGTAGTGCCACAGCCTTTTAGAGGCTGTGGCACTACCTCCCAGTGAATATTCTGAAATGTGGCATACTGCAGTGTCAGCACGAATTTGTGTTGTGTCCTGTAAATAGGAAAACCTGCTTTGATCAGCTTTTCTACAAGGTAATTCACAAGTTCATGCCGCTAACTGAATTGTGTACAAATTTCAGAAAACTTGGGGTATCGCAACACCCAGGGTTGCAACTGGGGGGAGGGGCAGGTCTAGGTTGCTGGGCCATAAGCCATAAGCGGGGGGGGGGGGGGTTGGAAATTTAACTCTTCTTCAACATCACAAGAAGGTGCCAAAATGAGTGCTTGGTCTGGCTGACTAGGTCAATCTAGCTGCACCCTTGCAACACCCCTCTTTACTACTCTAACCATATTATGAGTTGCTTCCACCTATTCAAACCTCTAAAAGAGTTCCCCAGACATTGGTATTGCAGCACCAATGAAGAATGCGGTCCTGGGATGGTTCAAGTATATAGGCTACTGACGAATCTTTCTATGCTTGACATTGCTGCAGAATCTGGAGGCTTTGAGTACCTGAGACCCTCTGAATAAAACTTGTTGAGGCTTAGCCCTTTTTCAGGGCCACCATTTCAACTTTTTCTGGGGGTGGGGAAAGAACATATTCAATTTATGTGTATATATATTTGTATATGAACCATTTCTAGTGTATTTTCTAAAGCCAGGGGGTGGGGTTCATGACGGGCCTGCCCTTCTTCCAATAATTCATGAATAAGGCTAGGATTTTTATAACCTAAAAACTGATCGAATATGCTCTATAAAAATGCATTTGTTCCCTTAAAACATGTTCCTAAAAAACATGCTTCTATAAATAGGCTGGCCATATTTCCTCGAGAAAAATACTGGAAATTGTACAGGAAATCAATCATTGTCAAAAATGATGCTAAAGGTGCATAAATAAAATTGGCAATGATTACTAATATCGTCTAAAAATCACCAATCATTGCCAAAAACTATGTCGAAGGTAAGTAAAATTGCCAATTATTGCTAAAACCACCAATTGCAAGAAATGAAGGTAGGGAAGAGAGAACTTGTCTTAAAAAAATCTCTCTTCATTGTTATGCTGAAATATGAAAACATGCCTTAAACTCTGAAGATCGTGAAAAATACCCCAAAACTACTGAAAATCATTAAAAAAATGCTCTATCATATAAAAATATTGAAATATGCAAAATCATAGAAATCCTAGCCCTATTCATGAAAATACAATCCCCTACACACACACCTTCCTTGCATACACCCTCGAGTCCCATAAATATTAAAAAACAAAATATTTTAAAGACCTTAACATTTTTATTTTTCTTTTAGGGTTATGAACTCTGTCGACACTGTGGCTTTGGTTTCAGTGAGAAATAATTCTACGAATGGAAAAATTCAAGAACAAAACCTTAACAGCGATTTGAAGGAGTTGCTGAATTATGATGTAAAATTGTCTGGTTCATTCATTGCAGCTGGTGATGCTGAAGTTATAGCTAAAGAAATAAGTAGAGTTTCAAGTCAGTATTCTCATGCCATTGTAATAGTAGAAAATTTCCATTATTGCAATGAGACTTTTAAAGGAATTGCGAGTGCATTTTCTGACACATTAACTCGCAATGAATATTTGAATGATTTTATCCATCACTGGCCAAGAAATGGATTTACGGAAACAACTGTATCTGAAATTTCATTGATTCCAAAGTCTGCTGTGGTGCATGATGTATTATATCAGCATGATAATTTGCTTTTCCCAATAGTTTCCGTTAAAAATGTACATGTTTTTCTTACAGTTCCTGCACTCACTTCGCAACATGTATGTATATTCTTGAAGTATGTTTTAATAGATAATGGAAGAAAACTGTTTTTGAATACCAAAAAGTATAATGATGTAGTTAAAGTATGCCGTTCATGCTTGAAACACTTTAAAAACAAGATCCAGTTCATAATCAGTCATAGTGATGATCCAGAATCTGTTTATAACTTGAGGATATTTATTGGAGCAGTTTCGGTTGATCTTTTAAATGAAGTCGAATCATATATGCGAAGCCTATTCTTGTCAAATGTTATTGTTGGTTCTGCGCATCCAAGAGCTGAAGAATCATTGAAAAAGTTCACAGACCTTCAGAATTTGCAGACTATCAAAATTCCTTACCTATTGGAAAGCATTAAAATAATCGAAGAATGTTTAAAAAAGTATGCACCCGACAACATCTGCCTGAGTTTCAATGGAGGTAAAGACTGCACCGCTTTGTTACACATTGCATCTTGCATATTCTTACAGAATGGGTATACAGGCAAGTTGAAAGTATTTTATGTACAGGGCAAAGATCCTTTTCCTGAAATCGAAGAGTTTGTACATCAGTGCGTTGAAAGGTTTGTTCCCTATTACATATATATAAATGATTTCATCTTTTTTTTAATACAGTGAACACTCATTAACCCAGGGTCTTCAATGATTTTCTCGTGGGCCACATTTGACCTTCTGAGCTTTTTGTTGTGGCCTGCTGATCATTTTCAGAAAGTGGTTGAAAACATTGGAAAAACAATTGATTCTAGAATTAATGAAAGAAATAATTTCTTAAATAATGAAAGAAATAATTTTAAGGGGAAAAAATAATTCCGGGTCAAATTTATGGAAATACAAAATTAATGAAAGAAATAATTAAAAGATTTTTAAAACAAATAATTTCAGAATTAAAAAAAAAAGATAAATTAATTAGATAATTTCATAATTTCTGGTAGAAATTATTTCACAATCTATAAAAGAATAATTGCATAATTATTGAAATAGTTTCAAGAGATTGAAGAGATTGCGATGGAAAATAATTTCAGAATTACCGAAATAAATAATTAAAGAATCATTTAAATTGATTTCAAATTGAAATTAATCCCAGAATTAATTAATTAATTTAAACAGTAATTAATCAAAAACTTTTTCAGAATTGGTGAAAAAAAATTATTTCAGAACTAATCAAAATTTATAATTCATTGAAGATAATTTCAAAATGAATAAACTTCTTTAATTATTTCTGTTCTTGTTTAACTTAGGGACCTATTGCCCCCCCCCTTTCTATTAAGATGTCATTTAATTACGTGAGTTGGTGACCTGCAACTTCATGGGAAGTTTCAATTTGACCCGCAGTGTCTGGAAATCTGGAAGGTTGACAACCCCTGCATTAACTGTATTTTCTTTAATGCGTGTATCTTGTTAGTATGGGCAGTTATTTTTTCTCACCTTTCTCTATGGAACAACAATGTTAAAAACAGGGCTTGATAAATTGAAAAAGAAAATCAGTCATCGTCAAAATTTTCTAGGAGCCAAATATTTTTTTTTTCTCAAAGAAGAATAGCCGAAAAAAAAAATATTTATTTATTTATTTATTTTTATTTTATTTTATTTTATGGGATTTGGTGACCTTTTCCAATGGTGGTGGAAATGGTTACACAAATTCTGAAGATTTTGCGTTGTCCTCAGACTCCAATTTGGTCATCACACATAGAAAATTTCAGGTGCTGATGCCATTTTTTTATTCACCGTGGCAAACTGGTGTCCGAAACTGATTAACAACATCATTTAGCACCAGATGAAGTAGACAGAAATTTTCTCGGAAGAAAAATTTTTCACTGGGAAAAGTGCTGGTTTTCTTGCAATGAAGGGTGGTTTAATCGATTCAAAAATGATATGTAATTTTCTGTGCAATCAGTGGTTCTACTCCTAAGTTTGACATAGATTTAAAAAATATATATAACCCTGTTTCATTGATAAATGAGCATTTGAGAATTTACACATGATGTGTATGTTGGGATAAGTTAATACAAAAAATATTCTAGTGATTTATTAACGAGAATTTTTTTTAAAAATTCTTTTTATACTCTGTTACCATCTTTTAAACTTTTGTAACTCGCACTTCATTTAGTGTAGGAAAAAAAAATCGCCATTCTCCTATTCACTGTAATGTCATTCTCAAATTGAGGCTTGAAATAAATTAAGATGTTTTGTATTTGTGGTCAAGAAAGTTTAAATTCAAGACAAAAACAGATTTTTGTTTCTTAAATTTCATCTTTTGTATGTATTTAAAACAACAAACATTTTTTTAAATATTTTGCGATTTCAATGATAACAATCACAATATTTTGATGACCTGTTGATATTTTTATCATTAGGTATGAGTTGGAGTTATTGACTCACAGCTACCCCATTCGGAGTGCTTTAGCTGAGTTAAAGTCAGCCCATCCTAAAATAGAGGCAGTTCTTATGGGAACTCGTAGCACTGATCCTCGAGCAGCAGATTTGCAGACTTTCCAAATGACGGACAGGGATTGGCCTCAGATTATGCGAGTTAGTCCTTTATTATGCTGGGAATATAGTGATGTATGGAAATTTCTGCGTCACTTAGATGTGCCTTACTGTTGCCTGTATGATCGTGGGTGAGTAAAAGTTAAAAAATAATTAGCATGGTTGAATTTTAGGAAACAAAGAAAAGCTTTCAAAATATCAAGAAGTAATTTAATTTATGAAATGTGTTTATAGTAGGTAGTTGAAAAAAATATTGTACATTATACAGAAATCACAATTTTTGTTACATTCAAAGCCAATTATCATAATGTCTGTCCTTGCACCGACTCTAAAGTTCATAGAAATTTCACGACAAATGATTTCCCTCTTTATATATAATAAAGACTATTCTATGCATAAAAAATAAAAAATACACAATTCTTCATATTTTTGAATCAAATATTTTAATAGACTAAAGATTTGTACCACTTATTTCTTAGCGTTTTCTTTTTAAAGGCAGTTTTTCTAACAGCAGGTTTTTCGCATCTTGTACTTCATAAAATATCCTTGATTGCTGAGAGGTATAGGAATGGAATTTTACAGCCATATGGCTGACATTTTAAGGGTGCAGTTTGTACCCAGTTCATTTTTGTGGGTGACGAGGCTTGTTTACATAGGGCATACTTGGTTGATATTATCTTGAAAGTGAAGATATTTGTTGGATGGATTGGCCGGCCAGATCCTTAGACCCAACCCCATTGAACACATGTCTGGGGACACACTTGATGAGGCATTCACAGTTTACCATTCCCTACAGAGAACCACCCATCTGAACTAGCATCTCTGACCCATTCCTATGTAATTAATTTGTCATTCCATGGAATGTACCTAAAACATGAGACAGTGTCTCAAGTTAGACAAACTTGACTTTTTTTCTACTCAAGACAGGCTATAACAAACAAAAATGGAAATAAAAAAGATTGAACTAGCATTTTATAGAGGACTTTACCTAACATTGCCCTAAGTCAGATTGTAACATTACTCAGGTTTTTTTTCACTTTCTCTCTTAAAACCTATATATTTCCATCAGGTACACGTCTCTTGGTTGTCGCAACAATACTTTACCCAATCCCAATTTGAGAATACTCACTGAGGATGGGAAAGAATATTTCTGTCCAGCATATCTTCTGGATGAGCCCAGCAATGAAAGAGAAGGTCGCAGTTCCAGCTTATGAACAGTAATGGAAGTTCAAATTTAACTGAGGTAAGTAGATATTTCAAGCTCTTGATTGGTGTTAATATACAGTATATGTATTCAGTACTATGCTGAGGAATTTATTAAAAGTGAATAATTCATATTAATGTGTACAAATAGCTCAGTACAGTAATTAATATTTCATTTTTCATCATTCAAATCTATTGACTTTTCTTTTTTTTTAAATTTAAATTTGAAAAAAAAGCATACCCAATATACCACTTTATTATATGAATAAAATAAAAAATCATTCTCATTGAGTAACATTACACAATATAATAAAAAATTATAATAAAATATGCCAGTATGATGAAAAGTATATAATTTTAAAGCATGCTTAGAAATTAACTCAAAATTTTACAATCATATTAGAAGGGAAGGGGCAAAGAGAGCAATTTCCTCAGGTAGCAACCTTTAAGGGATGACAAATTTTAGGGGATCAAAGAATGTTTCACAGTGGAGAGGGAAAATTCACGTCTGCCCCACCCCCATATCATTCCTAGTTCAAATATTACGTAAGCAAATTTTTTTAGTCATTTTTTACCCCTCCCCCCTTGTCAGCAAAATTTTGTCATCAGTTCTGCCCCTTTGAATTCTAACTCCTAACGCATATTGGTAAGATCAGAGATGTACACGGGGGGGGGGGGGCCTTCATTGTTATTTGAAGGCTATGAACTCAAAATTGATCTTTAATAAATTTATTGTTACCCACGCTCTAAGCCATATAATTATAAATCGCATAAAGGCCCTTGGCCTGCGGACCAAATATGGTCCTGGGGGTTATCTGATGCGGCCTGCCCTCCTCAAACTTAATTTTGTAAAAATGAACTAAGCGTCACTTAAGTGTCTCGTGGTACAATTCCAGAGCATTTAAGCAGCTTGTGGCACATTTTCAGATCATTTAGGCTGCCGTGGCACATTTTCAGATCACTTAAGCGACTCGGGACACATTTAGAGGGACATGTGACATAGTTTTATAGCACTCAAGTGGCCCCCAGTGCAGTTCTACATCACCCAAGTTACCCGCAGCACATTCTCAGATTATTTAAGTGCTCCACGACATATAATTACGGATCACTTGAGTGATGTGTGGCACAGTTCCAGAGCACTTAAGCGGTCCGGACACATTGCCAGATCACTTGGATCTGCGAAACATTTAGAGATCACTAAAGTGGCTCTGAAGGACACTTATCAATAGGGGGGAGGAGGGAATGATACTTCAAGTGCCCACAAACTATCGAAAGGTTTTTCTCATCTTTGGCACACCAAGTAAGCTTCAATTAAAAATATTTCATGTTTTCATGAAGGGTGGTTGATGATGTAAGCATTATCCAAATCCCTCCTCCCCCTTGTCATCAAAAGTCAGCAAATCGGAACCTCCCCCCCCCCCCCATCGATGATGACGTAATACTTGAATGGCCCCTATACACTATTGACTTATTCTCTACCCCAAGTTATGTGTCTTTTTGTGAAAAATTCACATTTATGAAGATTAAGCACAAATATGGAATTGATAATGAGATAGTAGAGCTTATTGAGTGTTAATCAAGTGAGATTTTTTTTTATACAGTCACAATATCTTGTTTATGATATTATGGTGTAATGAAACTACTTACTTTTTAGAGGCTACAGTGTATATAAATATAGAAACTACCCAAAATTTAGAAATTCCAAAGCTTTTATAGTATTGGCCATTTTTGCAGAAAAGATCACAATTTCATACTTGAAACTCAACTTTATTGCCGGTCGTAAGCCAAAATTATGTAATGTGATGTTCTTTGATGACACTCACCCTATCTGCAACTTTACTTATTCTCAACCCAAGAGCAAAAGCAAAAGGTGTTTTATTGCCTCCAAACAGATTTAGAACCACTGTGCTGTATTTTTTCAACTTGGTTCGAGCAAGGCTGAAATTCATAATATAGGTATTGATTGTAACAAGATACTTTTTTTTGTAGTTCTTTGCCATCCCCCTTTACGTCCCTGCCTGAGTGTTCAGAACCTTGTGTTCAGAATTCATACACATTATGAATGCATTATGCATTTTACTTTAAAAATAAATGTATTTTAGCATTTCATAGTATTTATACATAGAATTTTTTTTTTCAGTGATAATGGAAATTTCACATAGCGAAAGTTTGTCCCTTCAAATGGTTGCTGAAATCTGCTTTCAACTCAGTTCTGTGGTTGCACCAGCATTTACACCCAAAGCAGGCGCTGCTCTAATAATCAAAGGAACTGGTGAAATGATTATAACAAAAAGTGGTATCAAAATTATAACAGAGGCTCAGTGCCATCATCCGGTATCGAGAGTGATTCTGAAAGCTCTTTCCACTTTTCATGACAAAACTGGCGATTGTTCAAAGCTTTTTCTACTTCTTTTGAGTGAAATGATGGTATCTGTGAAGCAACAACTAAAAAATAATAACTGCAATGAATACGAGCTACGAATGGTCTTGATCAGTGATGCAAGATCATTTATGGCAGTTCTTCCATGTGTGTTTCACCAATTAAAAAGTGTAGTGCAAAAGGCTTTACTAGATAGAAAAATTGCCCACAGGACTTTGCAGACAGATTTAAAAGAGATATTTCTGTCATTCTTCCGTACAAAGTTCCCGTTAAGCATTGCTAAGCATCTATCGTCACTCTGCCAAAATTTTGCAATTAGTATTATTGTCAATAACTGTCAAATCAGTGAAAAGGTTCATTTTATTCGTGAAAATTTTCATCTTCTTTGTTCCAGATCTGTTGATTCCCTTGAAAAATCAAAGGTCATAGATGGCATAGTGTTCAGCAGAGTTTTATCCCCACTTCTGACACTTGACCTGAAAGAAGCATCCTTTGTTGTGTTCCTGAATTTGTCTGAATTGAACTGCAGCGATGATGAATTTGTAGTAAGAGAGAGGAACGCATCAAATAATTTGATCCACTTCAGGTATAGGATGTATGAAAAAATTGTTCAAAACCTTAAAAATAATCAAATTTCTGTGGTTTTGATATCATCTGTCGCAGATCCAGAGTTTTTGTCTTTGTGTAAAAAGAATGAACTGGTTCTGTTGGATTGTTTACTGGATGATGAATTAAATTTGTTGATGTCTTTGTCAAATATATCAGCATTAAATGTATGGCAACCAAAAATAACTGACAATGATATTGGCAAGGCTGATTGCATTAGAACAGTCATACTTGGTAACAGAAAATATCTGAACATTTCTCCTCATTTGCATCACATTCTGTTTAGACCTCATCATCTTGCTCTTTGTGCTCCTCTAGAAAGTTTAGGCAAAGAGTATTATTTTGAGTGTTCAAATTCAATCAAATTGCTGTGCAATTATTTTTCAGAACTTTTTACCTGTGATATTTTGTGCACCTGTAAAAGTATGCATGGACAATTCAAGTCACAAAACCCATTTCCCATTGATTCTGAAGCTTCAAAATATGTAGCATGCCCTAATATTTTATGGGAATTACATTTGAGTAATATTCTAAAATCATCTTGTTTCAAATCAAATCTAGTGTGTAGTATATTATCAGATGGAATTATGAAAGTAATGAGAAAAAATTGGCAGCTTTCAACGCTTCTGCCTGATATCAATTTGAAAAATTTCGACAGTGACAATATATTTTTTCCTATGAAAACTGAAGATAAAGACACCATTTTCTATGAACCAGTATCTAATAAAGAATTGCTCATTTTCAGCGTACTTACAATTTTCATACAGTTACTCAGTGTGAATGAAATATGTGTAAAGTGATAAATTTCTTACTCTGCATCATTTTCAAATTCAGAATGAAATAATTTCTTGCTTCACTTTTTTAAATTAAAAAATATAGAGTATAACCAGCACCTCCTATATATAGATAGAAGACCTCTGCGCAGGTTGCCAAGTATAAGATCGTTAACTCCACATCTCTCGACCAATCAGGTTCTACCAGCATAACAACTGTTTTCAATACGCTGCCAGCCATAGAATCAACTGACCAATCGCAAAACAATGGTGTAGGTCAAGCCACTTATGTACGTAAACCCGAGACTCCGGAAAACTTGACTTTGATCCAGTTTATCTACTCTGCTGATGATGCCAACCACTAGTGTTGGGGAAACATTGAGAACTAACTCAAACGGACGACGGCCTTCGAACCCGAAAAAACAATTTTTATCAAATGACGGCCGCAAAACCTTAACTATTTACTACTTAGCAAGTTCACCACATTTTGAACCACAGCATCCTATTTCATTTCTTCTTATTTTGACGTAGAATCTTCTTGGTTGGCTCACAAATACAGCATGTTGATTGGATGTGGTGCATAGAAATCGCCAATTCTGAGCCCAATCATTCTTTTCTGCACAACAATGATGCAGAGCCCTTCTACCTCTAGGAGGTGCTGGTATAACTTCCTTTTTCTGAAATATAGAACACTCTGAACCCATTTGGGTATTTAAGAAACTGGATTGGAGTAAATATCTTCACAGACCTGTCAAAAGGTTAAAATAAGGGGGGTTTCTGAATCCTTCAAAGGGGAGGGAAAATTTAGAAATTTGTTAATCTGCTTAATAAAATTTTAATATGTAAAAATATTAACTCACAATTATTTGCAATGTTTCTTTGGTTACCTGGCCCTCTCAGTATTAATATATCCATTGAATTTCCAAGTGTAGAGATGCAGTTTGGTTGTTCCAATTATAAGATGTTTAGGTATAGGAGGTTTTAATGTAGTTTAAATCTCATTATGACCTTATACTAATATTCCAAATGACGGTTTCGAACAGCAGCATACAATCCTTGCAAATATTTATTCAATTATTTTTAACATTCCCTAAACACTGTAGTAATTATCTTTAGTCATTCAACAATGTTCTTGGCAGTTTTTTTTTTCCATTGTACTTCCCAATCACTGTAGGATACACGAGCTTGAAAATTTTATCAATTTAAGATGGTAACTCATTGCAATTTATTATCTAATTTCATTATATGCTGTATAAATTGAAGATGTGAACTGTATTTCTATATCTGCCTCATGTAAGTAAACACTGCAGTCTGAAAATAAAATAAAATATAAGTGCTGCATCTGTGTATCCGCATCTTCCCAGAATGAGATTTAACTTTAACGTAATAAATGTATTACTAATATTCTACAAACAAATATCTATTAAAAATACTGAATGAATGAACGCCACAACTTTGCCACTGGACTTATCCTGTTGCGGAGATCTCTTCCAGCCCAGTTTCGTGGCAGAGTCTGGAACAAATAGTCAGCAGTGGGTATTAAATAGATATTTGAATTTTATCCTACAATTTTCATAGTTAACATGTAGAAAATTGTTTTCTCAAAACAAAAAGTGTCATAGGCGCAGCATGAGCACTACAAGCTGTCAAAATTATGTTTTAAAATATAAGCGCTAATAGATCAAGAATAGAACTATGGTGATTTTCTTCTGTGTGCCTTTGTCATTTTTTACATGTCTGATGGCCTCATACCCAATACCAGTCCATCCTGAAATCAAATCATTATTGAATGCCAGTCGATCAATATGCATACTTTTATTTGCTCTCACAAGTTTTTGTAATATTATAATTTCTTATCAGAAATCAATGAGTCATGAGAAAACTTCTTCATATTGAATCAGTTTCAATCAACCTTGGTTATTATTTCTCTTTAATTGTATTTAGATGTTGTAGAAAATCATTAATTGCAGTTTTATATGCAGTTTTTTCTTGTAAATCAAAATCAATTGTATAAAAAAATGCCTGTAATGAATTTTTTAATTTCAGGTAAAAATTTTTGATTCTTCCCCCACTTAATAAATAATATTTATATATACAGTGAAATATTTCTATTAAGGGTCATCCCTCAGATGTGGTTACCCCTCTTTTATGGCCAAAAAAATTTTTTTTTTTCAAACTCTTTTCAATAACAACCCCCCTCAGATGCTGTTGTCCCTCTTTTATGGATAATTTATTTTTCCCCCCTGGTGTCCCAAAACAGAAGTACTTACTGTAATTACAAATTTTAGTATGGCAATATTCTGTTTTTTCGTATTAAATTCATATAATTGCAGTTATTTGATTCAATGACAATTCTCTTCTACAATTTATAATTGTGTGAAAACTTCATTTTCAAGCTCCTTATCATACTTGTATTTTTTTTTATCAAACAAAATGCAGCAAAAAGAGTTGATTCATTATTATATATTCATACCTTTCCACCAATAAAATTCAAGATCGCATCAAAATTTATATACAATGTTGCTTACAATGAAATGTAATATATTACTGTATAATAATTCAATCTTTTAAGAAATGTATTTGAAAATGATTAAATCAAATTATTCTTTACATTATCATATTCAGTGATTCGTTGAATAGTAACATGCAAACCAGATTGATAGCATATAAAGAAGAATAAGTTTGTTCTTCAAATAACTAAAAGTCATGGTATGTTGTTATTTTTCCTACCAAAATTAGAATTTAATTTATTAAATTTTCATTTTTGTTATTGCAGACATTAATTTTGTTTTGTTTCTGCAAAAGTATTATTGTAATTTCCCTTTTTGTTTTTAATCTACACACGTATGTGTGAAGTTATTTTCATATATTTATTGATCTCTCCATTATTCACTTCTAAATTTATTTGGCAGTATTTCCGTTGATTTTTTTTTTCTTGAAACTTTGTTTCCTAGTAGCTTTAAGTTGTTTTGTCTTCCCAAATGCTTATTGATTACAGTAGAACCTTGATTACCTAAAGTTGGATTATCCATGAAGCAGATTAACCAGGGTACAAAACTTATAAAATCTCACAGAAAGAGAGTGAAGAAGAGCCAAGCACCACACAGGGACAAAGAGCAGATTACCATCTGGAGTTATCATGTTATTCTACTTCTAATTACCTTATCTCAGGTCCCTGAAGCATTGTATCAGTTGCCACAGAATAGTTAAGTCCCTGACCAAGCATGAGATAATGTTAAATGTGTATATGTAACTGTTTTTTGTGTCTGTTTACATTGAACTTTAATTTAAATGGTGATTGTTTAGCATGAATAATGTAAAAACACATTCTGGATATGATTATTCATTTGGCAAAATGCTCAAATATATGCATTATTCAAACGATTATATAGTTATTATTGTTATTTTACAACTTTTTTCATATTCATAGTGATTTAACTTTGGTTTTTAAGTTATCTTTCTCTCTCTTTTCCATTCTTGTTTTTCCTACCATTATTCCAGTTAATTGAGGTTCTATTGTATATATTACCATAGACGGTAATGAATTAGAAATATGTATTGAAGGAAGAAGGGGACAAAAGAATAATTTTGGAGGATTATATGAAATAAATATTATTATGAAATCAATTGGAGTTGATAGATCTGCATTTTCAGATTTATGGTCACATCAACGTTTGTAACAGAAACTATCAAAATAAATGAAGTTTATTAAAGGACAAAGTGTGTATATTCAATGTTTGATGCACTTGGGTGAATACCATTGTAACAGACAGAAAACTTAGTATCCACTTCAGTAGTTTATCCCCTTATTCAAAGCATGGTGATATTGCTTTGGCCCACCTGGTCGCAACAGTGGGGGGCTTCATCACAATGAGATGTGGCCAAAATTTTCTAAATTATGTGAAGTTATATGCATTTTGTATAGCAGATATTTCTAGCCAAGTAGAAGAGGGGTATGCCCCCCCCCCTCCCACAAGAATGGGGTTGACAGGGCTCTATACCGAGCGATTATCATTATTTTTTATTTTGCTGCTATAGAAGAGCCCTTGAAATGTCTGGCCTGCAGGCAGCAGGATGTGGAGTCCATGGGGGAAGCTGATTTCTGAAAAACCATTATTTACTCGAGAGGGGAAGTGGCAATGATGATCCCAGTAGCACACTGATATAGAACGACGTAGAGATTTTGATACCACTCGCGCGCGACATCGTTACCGATATCGTCCGACGTAGTTCAACAGAGAAATTTGGATTTTTTCAAGAGAGACTAATTATCATACAAGATATTCTCTTACTACATCGTTTGATATCGGACACGTAAACATTTCCGACGTTCGATATTCATTCGACGTCGGAACAGTATCAGCACGATATTCTAACGATATCGTTGTGCTTGGTGTTGAGACGGCCCTGTCAACCTGTACTAACGAACACGATCAAGTTAAAAAAAAAAAAAATTCGTGCAGCTAAATTTGGATTTATTTTTTCATTTTTATTTGCATTAGGATATTTTCCCCCTTGTAGTCTATAAACAAACTCGCAAATAAAAAGAAAATTATCAGAGAAATATAGTTATATGTGAGCTTGTTCATGATTCGAAGGAGGAGGGAATGATGTAATAAATTACCGTTTGTGTGTGAGAGATCAATTGATATAACCAGTTCATTTAAAAAAAAAAGTGCTCCGCCACTCTGGGAGGGGGGGGGGGTGTTGATTAAAACCAAATTAAAATTATAAGGTTTGAACTTCGCGCCTAAAAATTTCATGTCAAAATACAGAACTCGTGCAGCCATCTATTAATAAGTTGAGGAAGCTGTAGTATGTACACTTAGTACTAGATGACAGCACAAGTATTGCATCTCATACAATACAATAATAATTATACAGGGCTCTCGGGTCTCATACAGATTCATTAACCTTGATAAATTTATTTTTTTGATCAACAGCATGCAACACTAAAAAAAAAAGTGTTATTATTTTCAACTCATTAATCAACAATAAGTCGGTATCAAAAGTAAATTTTCTTTAAAAGATTTTTTCATATTTAAAAAATTCCACATAATTTTATTAGTTTTCGAGTGATTGATTTAGTCAGCAGTCCCGGCCGTCTCGATTGTTCGTCGACTTGTATTTGTAAACAATTCGCTGTGATACATTGATTTTTACAATTGTGACGTCCCGTGTTTATGTTGATAGTTATTGTTTTCAAAATATTTTTTTGATGGCTTCAAGCTCTAGTCCGTCCAAAAAACGCCACAAATCTGAGAAACGAAAAATCGAAGAGAAAGTCCGAGTTCTCAAACATGTTGATACATTGTAAGCCTTGATTAGATTTCAAATATTTCATGAGGTTACAATATAATAGTATATTTTAAACTTAATATCAATCTGAGAAAATATAAGAATAAAACAGCAACAGCTCTATTATTATCCTTTACTAGCGCTGTGTTGAAGATTTTGTTCTTTGGCGAGAAGGAAAGCATGACGAGAAATCGCCAAGAGCAAAACAGAGTCGTTTTCGGACTTTTTTCTTGCCAAATCGTGGCTACACACACACGGGTATAGCTTTGATATAAGGGGCTACTTATGGATTTTCGGAGCCAAATATGTCCGTCGACCCGACCAAAAGTCGCTAAGACCGTTAGACACTACGGGCGGAGAAAAAAAAATCGCTAGCATGGAAAACAATAATGAAAACCCATTCAAATACGAAACACAAAGAGAAATATAATAGTATAAACATAAATAAGATCTGGATTATAAATATGATTTCTAGGTTAATAAATATGATATGAGGCTGCGGGACACTGTTAATGCCCAAGCAAACATAACAATGCTAAAACCAACAAGCATTAAAAATATCACTATCTAAGACTAAACATCAAAATAACATAAGGTATCCACTCTTAAATAAACAATGGTCCTGCATGAAGCAAAATAGCAAGCTATTGTAATGTTTGCTTTTAAGAGATGCCAAAAAAATATGAAAAAAATCTTAACATATAGGTTGCAAATTAAAATACTATGAGCTTAGTCAATGATAGTGATCTATTTACGTATTACCTATCTTACACATTTACATATTACCTATCTTACACATTTACATATTACCTATCTTACACATTTACATATTACCTATCTTACACATTTACATATTACCTATCTTACACATTTACATATTACCTATCTTACACATTTACATATTACCTATCTTACACATTTACATATTACCTATCTTACACATTTACATATTACCTATCTTACACATTTACATATTACCTATCTTACACATTTACATATTACCTGTCTGTAACACATTTACATATTATTTTGGCATGCAACTTTGTGGCACTAACTTCACCGATCCTTATCAAAACTAATGAAATGAGAATTTTCTACCCTCTCACTTCTGTGATACAACTACTATGAATTCATGTTATTGAGTTCCCTTAAGAAAAGACGTGTTTTATTACTATGTGTTTTTTGCAAGCAATTTACTTGGCAAAAATGGTTTTTATTCATATTTACCTCTAACAGATTTGTCTAATCGAAAGGAAAACTGCGCTGATTCCAGAGATAAAGAAAAAAATAGTTTTAAATATTTCACCTTTGTGAAGCAAGTTGAGATTCTGAGAACTTACTTCATGAAAGTAAAAGTTCAAATTTTGAATTACTTTAATTTTTACAACTGGCAAGATATGACAAAAACTATTTTTGTCAGTGTAGTTTTCTCCATGGTTTTTACTGCTATGGCAAAAAGCTTGCCAACTCTGCTCGGTGCCAATTGGTCCAGATTAGCAGGGTTCTACTGTATGTCAGGGCTGGACAAATCCCAGGTGCCAGATCACCATGATGACTAAAAAAATTTGTATTGATGCCTAAAATTTTATTTGTGTAGTTACTAAATCGCAGGACGAAATGTTCTGAATTTATAGTAGCATATCTGTCAACATGAAAGAGGGTCACTATACCCCAAAAAAAGTAAAAAGAAACATTATTTCTTACTCTTTTTTTCATTAAAAAAAAAAATTTCTGCCACCTAGATTTTTTTTGCAATTTGTCCAGCCCTATGTGTTATTTTTAAAATATTTATTTTTCCTCAGAATTGTTGGCTACCTTTTTTTTGCCATCTTTTTCATTTGCTGATCTTATCCATTATATATAGCATGTAACCTACATTGAAACATTTAACAAAAAGATTACAATGAGCAAGAATTAAAGTAATGATTTTGTTATAAGTCACACACACACTGGTTTTTGTCTTTCTTAGGGCAGTTGGTGTTTTATTGGATTTTTGACAACTTCATTAGCTGAATAAAGTTGCTGCTGGTACTCGGAGATATGAAAGTGTATGTGTGTGTGTCTGCAGAGCAATAAAATTCTCACTAGTGGAATCTTCAAAAACTGTAGTAAAAGGTGTTAGAGATTCATTGCTATCTGGCATTACGTTCGTTTCTTTGGAGTATCATTGTGGTTTAACCACTTTTTTTTACCATGTCCAAACGAGGTTCATATGGTTGCTTAACTCTAGAAAAAAAAATCCAAGTGATTGATGAAGTTGAGAAAGGGGTTAAGCGCAAGTGTGATATCGCTAAAGAATATGGCATACGCCCTAACACTTTATCAACTTTTCTCAGAAATAAATCAAAAATTAAAGACTTTTGGAGCAAACAAAATGGTCTTGATAGAAAGCGAATGAGAGGAGCAGATCATCCCGAAATTGATGGATGTGTTTTAAATTGGTTCCATCAAACACAAGAGCACGACGGACCTCTAAGTGGCCCAGCGATTCGTGCTAAAGCGGAGGAGTTTGCTCAAAAAATGAAAATTGTTGATTTTAAGGCAAGCTCTGGTTGGTTAGGTGGTTTCAAAGTCAGAAATAACTTGAAATTTAAGAAGAACCGCAGTGAAAGTTCATCTGTCAATAAAGAAAAATGGCTTAGCGAGTTGTCTGGGCGTCTTACTGAGTACAATCCAAAAAATGTTTTCAACATTTACGATACTGGGCTTTTCTTCAAATGCATACCAAGTGAAACATTTGCTTTTAAAGGTGAAGAGCGTTGTGATGATGAAAGAGTAACAATTTCAGTAGGAGCAAACATGGACGGTTCCGAAAAATTACCAATTCTAATGGTTGGAAAACAGCTGAATCACAAATGTTTTGAGTTGTTAAAAAGCTTACCAGTACAATATGAATACAACGAAAAGGCTTGGATGACTAGCCAGATATTTCAAAAATGGCTTCTAGCTCTGGATGAAAAATTTTGCAATGCTAACAGGAAGGTTTTGTTGTTTGTTGATAATTGCTCTGCCCATCTTAACGTTGTCCAGCCAAAATGCATTGAAATTGTACGTTTCCCATCTAACATGACTTCCATTGCTCAACCCATGAATCGAGGTGTAATCCAGAACCTGAAAAACTTTTACCATCGCTTAGTAATATGGAAAATGTTAGAAAACTCAAATTCCAATATGCAAACAGAAATAGATCTCCTTGATGTCTCTCGAATGATTAGTAAAGCTTGGGGACAAGTTTCCCAACAGACAATTGTGAACAGTTTTCATAAAGCTGGCTTTGTGCATAACCAAGGAATCGAGTCCGAAACCATTCCAAAAGAACCTACAGAGTTGGTGATCTCACAACAGTGGGATGATGTAGCAACTCGCATCACTTATGAATCGTATGAGAATTTCAATGATGAAGAAGCGGTTTACTGTCGACTTATGGATGCTGACATTGATGAGGGGATTAAGAATCAAGTCGTTGAATCTTCTGATGAAAAGGATGGAAATGTATCAGAGAAAGCAACTGAAGTCCCTATTCCAACACCTGCAGAAGCTGTGGACATGATAGAAAAAATAAGACGGTTTGTTGAAGCTCAAAGTAATGTTGAAAATCACATATTTCATTCCCTTAATCAGCTTCAAGATTTCATATACAATGCATAAGAGGAACACAAATGAGAATTACAAGTTTCTGTAAATAACATAGCCATTGAGCTATTTGTACTGACTGGCCCAAATAGTTTGTATAGTGGATATCTTCACAACCCTTACTTTAGAAACATATTTTCGATTACAAAAAGTTTTTAAATAACGTGCAGTTTTTTACTCAAAATATCTTAAATTTCCCAAAGGGTCGTATACATAAAGAAATATAAAAATTTATTTTTTATGTGTACCCCAAAGCTTCCAATCAATAAAATATAGATGGGACTCTGAAAATTCATTTAGAAAAAATTGCATATTTTAAAATGTAATATTAACAGACATACAGTGAAACCTTGATATAATATGCTCTTCAGACCAAGAAAAATATCATTGTAGAGAGATTATTGTTATATCTAAAAGCAGCATGTGTCACCAAATTTATGCAGTTTTTTGCATTTGTTCCAAATCTGCATTATTAGTGCCATCAGAAAGTGTGATAAAAAGTATTTATTCATTGTGAAAAATGGAAAAATGATTAGTTGATTAGTAAAATTTATTTGGATGCATTACCACTGTAAAAAAGTTTTTACTGCATTTTACTTTTAATCTTACGCAGAAAGTGGCATGTCAAAAACTTCATCAATACTTTCTGTGATCCTTTGGTGCTAAACAATGATGCTATTAGACCCCCCCCCCCCCCTCAGAAGACCAAAGATGAAGTCAAAATGAAATTCAAGACAGTTTTGAGCGAAATATAAAAGAATATTGTTGTAGGTGTTTGAAAATATCATTATAGAGAGATTTCTCATAGTAGAGAGTATTGTTGTATCAAGAGCAGTTCAACATTAGACTATAGGCAATTCCTAGTAAGATTTGAAAAAATGAGGTTTTACTGTGTTTGACTTTGAAGTTTTCAACATTCATCGCCAATGGTTAAGGTTGTGGTTCACAAATTGTAAAATGTAAATTTGATTCAAAAGTTAAAAAAAAATTTGTAATTGCCTAAATAATTGTGAAACTATGTTTTTGGGCTATTTTATTGAGAATTAAAAAATAAAATGGTTGAGTTAATTCCATTTGTGTAAGAGTACTAAAATATGACAACTTTTGAGCTTAGAAGCTCTATAACTTGCCAACACAGTTATAAGTTGCCAAAACATAGTGATTTTATGTATTTAATACCTTGATAAATATTGCATTCGAAATAGGAAATTTTTTTGCAAATGAATTTTCAGAGCAGGATCTACATTTGAATTATTGGAAGTTTTATAACACACAAAAAGATTTTTTGTAACTGAAAAAAGTATATTTCTGAATTCAATGGTCGCAGAGATATTTGTTGTGCAAACAGTTTGGGAAAGCTTGTATAACCTAGTGCATTTGATTCGAAATTGCATCATCCGTAAAAGCATCATGATGGTAAATATTAATCTTCATATGTGTAAGAAAAATATACAGCTTTTTTTGCTATAATATGTGTTGGAAATTTACTTCTCTCTATTTCAATGAATTGGTGCACGTTCCTTGCAACCTGAAGAGTAATAAATATCTTCTAGACAGTAAGTTTCCTCATCTTTAGCTATTCGAAGGTGTGGAATTTTTTTTTTGATTCGCAGTATGTTCTAAATATCCCCACAAAAATTGCTCCAGACTGAAAAGATATGCAGATCTTAGTAGCCAGACTTCTTTACGGACGGTTCTGTAACAAAAAAATTCCTCACGCATTTCCATGGGAGAATTTGCATTATGACAAGTATCATGTCTTGCTATATCAAGTTTCTATGTGACTGCCTGACGACATCTTGACAGTTCTCTACATATGAAGTTGTGTCAAAAAAACAGGGGACTGATTCCTCACCTTGACGATACACACCAGACACCTATTTTCATAGGATGTGTCAGTTTTCAAAGCTCCATGTTTAGTAATTTTGGCTTCAAGTGTGTCTATCCAGACATTCTACTTTCCCTAGATTCCTTGCACCTTCTTTCCATTCCAAGCAACGTCACTATACACATCCACTTTATCATTACATAAAAGAAGGAAAATAAAGAATTTAGTTAGACTTTCTCATTGTGCAGAATATAGTGCAATTCTTCATTAAATGCTTAACTATGCATTAACTAAACACCTGTTACAACGACAAGGAAATTGACAGCGTAAGTAATAGTATTTAAAACTTTTTTCTGGTCCCCCTTGAACTTTTAACTATTTTTGATTATATTATCGAAGTAATGAAATGTATGTGCCTGTGTACAGGGTGTCCTGTAAGTCCTAGTGCAGTCTTTATCTCATCAACCATTCACCATAGAGGTATGTTGTCAGTTTAAGAAATTATCAAAATGTGTTCAGGAATCATTCTGTACCAGTTTTGAGAGTGAAAATACAATGTGTCATAAAATAAAAAAATCTAGATTTTATATGGTCCCCTTTTCCTTTAACTTCCAATTAGAAAGTTGTTGCCCTGTCTTTCCTGAGGCCAACAAAAAAAAGTTCCATGTTTCTAAATAATATTTTATGAGATATTTGAATTCAAAAGTTGGGAAAGAACAGCATAAGTGGCAAAGGAGCATTGCCCATTAGTTTATGCTGTTCTTTCCCAACATTTCTCCAATTTTTGACTTCACATATCTCAGCGCATATTGCACTTAGAAACATGATTTCTTTTGGCCTGAAGGAAGACAGGGCAACAACTTTCTAGTTGGAAGTTAGAGAATGGGGAGTCATATAAAAATTTAGATTTTTTATTTTTTGACACAAATTTACACTGTATTTTCACTCTCAAAGCTGGTAAAGAGTGATTTCTGAACACATTTTGAGCATTCTTTAAACTGGAAACAGACCTTTATACAAACGGTTTACAAGATAAATCCTGCATTAGGACTTACAGGACACCCTGTATATTTCACCTAATGGTGAAACTTCTACTGTGGATAAGCATAATAAATTTTGCTTCAGTCGAACCTCTTTATCTGTGAAACTTCTGCATCATCTACTGTGATTTTGAATGCAATTTTCCAGTGATGTCTCAAAATAATCAATATTAAGGCATTCTCTTTTGCACTCAGCCTATCTGTAGAAAAATGACAGTCATTTGCTGAATTTAAAAAAAAAATGCAGTTTCAGTGTCCAGTTAGTAAGACCTTTCAAAGGGGAGATGCTAACTAATATCTCCCCATTAAAAAATCTCACCCAAAAAAGATCAACAGACCTACAATGGTACAAATATTCAATCATTACACTTCATTTGTTGTTTGAAAAATAAATGGCAGCATTAAAAATAACGTGCAACACTAGCGATATGCACACTTTTGACATAACTTATTTGGTATAAATTGCCCATGGTGATAGACTGGAGCTGTGCTGTGGGTTTGAAAAAAAAAAGTCCCAGTGTCCCTCTCTTGAAGTGTTAGTGGCAGTCCAGATCCTTTTTTTTCTTGGAACTGCTAAGACCAAGAGCAGTTCAACCAATCATGAGTGTCTTTTTTTGTTGTGGATATTCTATCACGAGTATGATATATACTCGTGTATACGACGACCCCCTCACTTCAGGAACACAAAAAGTACAATAAATTGAAAACCCATGTATAAGCCAACCCCCAAAAATCAGCACATTTTAGAGAGAAAATTTTTTTATATTTTCAAAATGCAATAGAAGCTACAATGAAAAATGACTCAAACTTTCTAATCCATTTCTTCTTCTGATTCTCCAAGCTTACATTGAAAGCCAAGTCATCTTCATTTTCATCAACCGTGCTGTTATTGCTATCATCACTTTCAAAGAGAATGTCATCTTCAGTTGCTGATACAACACTTTTTCAAGGATTTGATGGCGATTTCGGTGGAAACAGAATTCCATACCTCCTGAACCCACTGGCACACTAGGTCAGTGTTTCCCAAAGTGGGCAATATCGCCCCCTGGTGGGCAGTGGAAGAGTCCAAGGAGGCGATAGAAGCTACGTTTTTAACACAGGATCCTATGGGTTCACTTGAGTTGGGGGCAATGAGAGAAAAAAATTCTGAAGAAGGGGACAATGCAATGAAAAGTTTGGAAAACTATGCACTAGGTCAATGTCGGGTTTCTTTAAGGCACCACTTTTTGTTGTTTCATTATCTGTAAAATTCATCCATTTCATTCATAAATTCCTTGGATAATCTTTGAAAGGCTTGTTGATGCTCACATCTGAAGACTGTAAAATCGACGGGTATGTGTATCAAAACCAATACTTTGATACATAAATCCACTGTGTATCAAAGAAAACAACGCTTTTGATTTTTTTTTGCTTTGGCTTTAACATTGGTTCTGTTGGGTTTGAACATAGCTACAAAAATTACACTGCTGATTAGTGACACCATCTGAAGTAGTCTGTCCAATGACATCGCAGATCTTTTCAAGCTAGCTGTGTGGAGACAATGTAGCTATATGATTTGGTAAAGTGAGGGTCGATATTTTACCCTCCAAAACTGACCCGTGTATAAGCCGACCGCCTTTCCCAAATTAAGGAACAAAGTTCTCAACAAAAAAAACTCAAAGATGCTTATACACAAGTACATACGGTAGTTTGCAAAACTGCAGGTGCATTGAGAAACTCTAAAATCTTGTGTTGTGTGCATTAACTCTCTCACTGGTGTTGACAAGAAATCTTGTCTTCTTAAAAGCCTCTTATTTTAGTGATGAAAAGCTGGGATACTTTGTAAAGTTGTTTCTCAATGAAGCACTTTTCTCTTTACCCATTACTTTGCACCTACTGAAAACTCAGAAGTAAGCTTACTCCATTAAAAAAAATATGGCATTGTACAGCAGGGACTGACAAATCAAAAAAATATTAAGGCAATAAGCATGCGTTTTTGTTCAGTAAAGATTGTTTTAAACATTTTTTTCCAATTTTTCCCAGGACTTGATTACTCCTGCCCATATTAAAAGATGTACTGCAAATGAAATCAAAAAATTTTGTGTCATCTTTAGACATATTTATCAATCACATATAAAACGTTTTAGACACCGATACCAATTTTCTAGTTGCCATGGTGACCTGGTGCCTGGGATTTGTCAATCCCTGTTTTACAAGGGTTTTAGTGATTTCTACTATGCTGAGAAAAAAGTTAAAGTTCTTTTAGATTTACCTAATCAGGATAAAAAATTTTTGATAAGTCTTTTATTTAAATTTTTTTCTGTTACAGCAATATTTGAATTGTCAAGATTAGACTGTATTTGATTTTTTTCTTTTAATTATTATTTTATGTCTAAAAATGTTCTAACATCTGTTAGCAATACCTAACCTGTATATTGAGGTTTCTAGTTCTGATTATAAAATTATTGATGCTATGGTAATATATTCTTAATTTCATACATTCATTTACAGCTATGAGAATGCTCCTCCAGGCCTTGTTAAGAAAGATGAAGAACGCCCAGAAGACTGCATACCCGATGAACCAGAAAACCAGGAAGCTAGAGAGTTTTTGGCCAAAGCACCTACCAGAGGGCTATGGATGCCGCTCGGGAAGGAAGTAAAAGTCATGAAATGTAAGAAATCGTGAGAAATACATATAGTGGTACCTTGAATTATTTGTGTCTTTAATTATGTGTAGTCTAATCGAAATTTCACTGAAGCTGCTGCAATTTGAAAGCAAATATTTGACTTATGTGCTTCAAAAAAACAAGAAAAGGTTCTTTTGGTGAAGGAACACTGAAGAAGTTGAAGCCATCAGAGATTGTCAGATTATAGCATGTACAGTATTTGTCTTGCAAGCAAAATAAGTTTTTGTTCATAAAGATTTCCCTTTACTATAACATGCTAATTGATTTTGATTTTTATACAAATATCAGTACTGTAAGGATGTGTAACAAATCAAAGGAATTTCCAGTATTCCAAATTGGAAAGTTTGATTAAAGGTGTTTTCAGGATGATGCAAATAACTTTCATGAACGAATCAAACTCATATCTCGAGATACCACTGTAAAGCCCAGAGTTTGCCAATAAGCATCAAAATTCAGTTTTACTCCAAACTTTGTTCAGGTGTGAAAATACTCCTTTAAATGTGAGTTCTTATTAGAGTTATTTAACGCTAAAAAAATAACTTTTCTTTTTACAAAAATGTCCCTTAAAATTTTAAATAGGAGTGAAATTACTTTCCAAAATTATATTTTTGGATAACACTGGTAGGACATTCTTGAATTTAGTCTTGCATTTATTTACACAAGTTTAATGTAGTTGTGCAATGTGACAGTTATGTGTAATGTTACAATCAGGGTTGAGTTTTTGACATGTCAAGCATCAAAAACTGGTTTAAACTATCAAAAACCTGAATGAATGCCTTTCGATAATGTTTTGAACACAATAGATATATTGGCTCAGCTTGACCAGGGCCGCAACTAGATACTTTCTCATCCGGGGCAAGCCAGCATTTTGGCGCCCCCTGCATTGCAGTAGTTAAGGGGTGAATTCGGCACCCTCTCTTCTGGTTCAGTGCCCAGGCCACCAGACCCCACCCCCTAGTTGTGGCCCTGAGCTTGACCTAGATGGTCCTTGCGCCAAAAAAATCAAAATCCAAAATCCAATAGGTATATAACATGATGAAAAACTTACTTTTTTGTTTATTACAATGCTTTATTTTCAAACATTAATTTATTACAATAATTAAAAAAAAATGTTAATTATAATTTGCAATTTTGAATTTTTCATCATAAAAGTCTAGCACAGTGATTCCCAGCGTGGGCGTTAACTCCCCCTTGGGGGCAGTAGAAGCTACGGGTATAACATAGGATCCTATGGGTTAGATTGCGTTGGTGGGCGATGGGTGAAAAAAAAATTCTGAAGAAGGGGGGCGATGGGACAAAAAAGGTTAATTTGATGGATATGTTAAATAACAAAACACTTTTATGTAGATTAAAGGGTTTTATATTCAGAATTGTAATTACTGAGGAAAAATACCTATTTTTTGATATTTTAAATTTTCTGATTTGCCCAAAATTTTATTTCATATAAAAATTCTCATTCAGCATCTGTTAATACACTAAACTCATTTATTTTCTCCTAAAAATTTCTTAGCTCAGTGTGTATAAATTCACAGAGTTTTAAAGAGTATTTTCAACCAAAGCAGAGCTGATAGGACTTGATATCCAAAGCATTTTTTTTTTTTGCATGTTTGAATACAGCTTCAATTGGAAAACCATAGCCATTATAAATGATAGTAAATATACCATATCATAGTGCAAAAGTAAGAAAAACTAAGTTTTAATTAGGATAAGTTACAGGAGTTTCTTAAGCATCATATACAAGCTAGCATTGTCAAATTAAATGACATTTTAATTCTATGATTTAGTATTTTGATCTCTAGATATATTTCAATATTATGCACAATAAGAGTATCGTTTTAAGTACCAGTGGTTATTTAGATAGTTTAATAATAGAAATCACCATTACCTATATGATGTAAGTAATAAACCTTTTTTAAACACTTATCTGTTGTAAAAAGAGTACAGCATCATTTGATCATTTTTGTCGCACCACGGCCATTTTCTGCACACAAGGGCTAATTAGACCGGGACCTACAATTTATTGCTGATTCCGAACGGCAGGCTAGTTTTTCTATACTCATCGAGAGGTTGGTGTGCTGACCCCTCGATGGGGGACTCCCTGCTGTAGCAGTTTTATCTGTGGTCATGTCGCCGTTTTTTGTTGTACCCCTGTGTCAGGAAAGTTTTCTGACAAGGTATCAAACGAACCAGGTATCAAACTCGCAACACCTCTAAACATCCTTTGGTACCAAGGAAGCAGTTATTTTCCGGATATTATGCTGAGGTGAGCTCGGAAAGAAAAGTCATCACGTCTCCGCCGGGACTCGAACCCAGGCCCTCTTGCATACCGGGCAAGCATGCTCAGGCAAGATGCCCAGGCCCTCTTGCAAGTCCCTCAGCTCTCTGGCTGAGAAAAAAGCCATCTATATCCTTTGGTACGTTAGGCAAGTATCTTACAGACTGAGCTACCACGCCCCAAGAATACAGCAGATGTGGTTTATATCAATGCACACATATATAAGCAGTTGAAGAAATTTTGAAAGGTCAAGAATCATCTTGAATCAGAGAATGTCAAATCATTCCATAGTTTTCCCTTCAGTGTTTATGCTATGCTTTATTCAAATTGTATATTTTATAAGAAAAAAAAAACCATATGTATAAATAATTTTGTGCAAAATAATTCTGTAAAGAGTAGAAAATTATTTTACAATCATATTAATATTTATTCTTTGTATAACATAGTCACTTTAAACATTACATGCAATTAATGTGTGTATTTCCAATGGGAATTTTTATATTGAAAAGCAATATTTGAGGTTTTTGATGTAGCAGTTTAAACCGTCAAAAACCTGCTATGCTTGGTTACAATTATAGAAAGATACCAACCAATATTTTAAATTTGATGCTATTGAGCAAGGTATGTTTTTAAGTTTCAGTGGTTTTTTTAAATATATTTTTTTGAGTGCTGCTTTCTTAACGAATATAAATGTGATTGTGCTTATATCTACTACATCAAAGATATTCTATTTGCATTTTACACACAGAAAAGAAATTTAGACATTCGCAGATGGTCTTCTAACTATGTAGGTATTTAATAGGTTGGCGATGTAAAACCTATGGACATAGGACTGGTGACAGAGAATGTCCACTGTTTGTTGCTGGAAATGCTGCCATAGAAAAGTTCCGGTTTGTAAGTATATATATAATCTTGGTTTTTTTCTTTTAGTGTTATTTTGAGCTTGGATTGTCAGTGATGAGGAATAAAGTGTGTGTAAACTCTTGATTATTTGACACACTATTCTGGTGTGGAAAATTAAGTGTCAAATCAAGACTTTCTGGATATTTTGCTGCAATGAACTTGGGAAAGAAAAGTTTGTTGTCTCCACTAGTAATTGAACCCAGGACCTCTTGCAATTTTGGCAAGTGCACTGACCATTACACCACAAAGACACAATCTTTCTTTCCTTCCTTGAAACATGCACAGTAGCACGACTTGTTGAGTAGAGACCTTGCAACCTCTCTTAACTTTGGCGATTGGCCTCTGGAGTGACGGCAGTAAAGATGCAATTAAAAGAGATTGCAATTTGTCTATTCAGCAAATCATGTTTCAAGGGAAAAAAGATTGTGTCTCTGTAAACTGGTGGTGTAACTGTTACTGCACTCGCCAAGTTCGCAAGAGGTTCTGGGTCTGTTTCTCGGTGGAGACAACAAGCTTTTCTTTCCCAAGTTCACCTTGGCATAATATCCAGAGTCTCTTGATTTTGTCATGGGTTGAGAAAAAAATCATACGCCAGAATACTGTGTTAAGAATTATCTGCACTGTGATTGCCCTGACTTACATGAGTAATTTGTTCCAAGACTGAAGACATAAGTCTAGGTAAACTTTTTCTAATGGTAATGCTATTTCCCCCTCCTCGAGAGAAGACAGAAAGTAAATTTTCAAATTTTCTTTAATTTTATCTCTTTTTTTGAGTGGAACTCTTGGGAAACATTTATCTCTAAGAAACGTGACATGAAAAGCCTTCAAGCTTTGTTCAAAAGGCATTTAAATGTAAAAAAAAACCTTTTTTATCACTAAATGCTGGATGACTACTGTTATTACTTTGATTATAATTTTGAGCAAAATCAATTCATTTTGGGGTGCTTTGTGAAAGAGCTATTTATTTTATAGGTACATGAAGATCCCATGCATAATTTCATTGCTGAAAATAAGAAAAAGGAAAAACTTGAAAGGTATAACTTCTGTGTATAGCTTTCTTTTCAGAATTGATCAAAATGTAGAGATGAATTCTGATGTTGATTTCTGCATTTTATTTTTATTCAGTGGAGAATAAAAATTCAAGTAGGCTTTTGTAAGCTGTGAAAAAACAGGACATTTTTTTCTAAAAAACTCTGAAAGTCAGGACAGCCAAAATTATGTGAATATACCGCGAAAGACATGTTATATGGTCACTTCCTCACTTGAGAGACGTACGTTGGGAGGAGTTTAGGAAACCCTGTGCCCTCCCCCAAGCTGAAAAAAATTAATGTTTCTGTAAAAAAAGTGCAGTGTCAAATGAAAATACCCTTTATATGCTATATTAACTGATTTCTGTTAATTTATATACTTATTGAAGGGTGGTAACTCCAAATTTCTCAGGGAGGGGATTTTTTTGCCCTCCCAAGTAGATCCTACGCATGCCTCCTGCCTTACTTGTGTGTCGTGAGACACGGACGATCCTGCTTGATATAAATACAACTATTATGTAATAATATACACCATTAATCTTTCAGTGGGAAGTTGCAATTAAAACTCATTTTTCACTAATATGTCTCTCAGACAAGTATTCTTGACTCAAGAAGTCTTCTCTGATCAAGCACAAGAGATGTTTTGCTTTAGTAATACCATTAAGGAGTTTTGAGGATTATAAACAGTGTAGGAACAGTATTATTATAATGCTGTAAAATTGTTACACGCATTAAAGATGCTAATTGACAATATGTATAAAATTGTGTATAATTGAGTGCACATTAATGGTGCCCGGAAATTCAATTTTTTTGAGAATTTTCCAGGTTATTATAAGAACCATAGAGGAATTTTCAGAAACGTTTTTCTGCTTGAGAATTCTTAGCTCATTTTTAAAAATTTTTGAAATGCATTTTTTAATTTTTACCCCAGGGTTGAACAACTAAAAGCTTTGCTGGAATCTTCATCATCAGACAGTGATAGTGACAGCTCATCTACGTCGTCATCAAGTTCATCATCTGGTGACAAAAAGCAAAGGAAAAAAAAGAAAAAAAAGCACCATTCAAAGCATAAGAAAAATAAGAGACATAAGAAATAATAGGAGAGGAAAGAGAGGATATATCAAAATTTTATCAGCAATAATATTAGTATCGATAGAGTCTGACTGGTTATTACCAGACATGTTCACTAAATAAAGTCTGAAGCTGTGCTTCAAAGGAGTTCCTTGTACTTCATTAATTTATCAGTAATTAATTTGGTTGCTGTACTTCAATTTCTTCGATCACAGCAGGTATCAGATTGAATCTGTTAAATCTATTAAATTAGTTCCTAAATCATAGATTTAAAAAACTATTCTTCTCATGTTTGTAATTTAATTTTAACTTCAGTGAAACTGTATACAGTGCAATGTCAAGAGAAATTATTTTCCGTTCCAGACAGGTTTCCGTTTTATAAAAATGCACACAAAAATATATGGTGATTTTTATGTTTAAATCCAAGACGTGCTTCTTGTGGCTAGTTGTCATCCTTGCTCTGAATAAAATGCATGTACTAAAAATGGTATTGCTAAATCTTCTCTCCCTTCCCTATTTCTCTCCCAAAATTTTAAACAGAAATTATCAATATTTTAAAAAGGAACAGGAGTGTTTTCTAACAAAAGCCACCATTTCAATCGTAGATGAAATGCTAAATGGGATTCCACTAAATTTTTAATAGTAAATAGGCTTACCCCTTACTTCCAGAACCAGTTCAGATAGATAATAAGCATTCATCATGTTTCTAAGAAGTAAGAGTTTTCTAACAAAAAGGGGATCAGTACGACTTCCTCCCATCCAAAGGACAAAAACTTGCACTTGGACAAAAATTCTTTCAATTTCACAGTAGATTTTTTAATCTAAAAATTCAGTAAATATGCCTTCCGTTTTCCCTGTTAGACAATTTCAGTCTTAAAGAGGTTTCCCATAATTGAAAAAGCAGTAGTTATACAATAGACTATTTTTCTGTTCTGTTCAAGACAGGTTTCCATCTCATACAGGTTTTACTGCATTCTCATCAAGTGCGTTTAATTGCTTCTTACCTGGTAAGGTCTGGGAAAAACCAATTCTTATTCGATAGTTCACTGAAATTATTATGAGACAAGAGAGAGAAAAAAATATATGGATCAGAGGTTAAGGTGTAAAAAAAAAAACTGTAATAGGTGTGAACAAACATTTATTAAAAATAATGTTATAATATGAATTACATTTAATTTACACTTACATCACTCATTACTAAAATGATTTACACTATTTTACACTTGAAAACTGTTTAAAAATTATATTGGACAAAAAGTATTTTAGTTAGTTTGAATCTATTTTTTTCTCAGTCATTATTTGACCCACTTTAGAACAAATGCTTTCACAAGGAACTGAGCTGGCTAGTATGCAAAACCTTCTTCTTGCTATTTTGTACAAATGGGGGTATATTAACGTTCTTTGATCCCACCAAAGTAAAAGGTCGGACAGCCTAGGCAAACATGGTTCAGTATTTAACCAATTCCACGATACTAGCCACTTTAGTGTTTTGTCTTGCAGTTAGAGCTACTGTTTCATCATCGAATGCCATCCAAATCTTTGACGAGCTTAGAAAACCCGAGACAAAGGAAATTTGAGGTTGAGCGGAAAAGAGGGGGGGGGGGGGTCATTTTGGTTTTGGTCGATGGTGATTGTTTGGATTTTTGTAACTAACCCTTCACAAACTACATCAAATTTCCTTGTATTTTTAAATGTGGACTTTTTTGAAGCGGTTGTCAAGCAACGCTGATTCAGGGATTAATTCATGCTTCTTTGATATCAGCCTGTCACCGGTTTTCCTTTTAGCAGCTTATTGCATATTTCTTTTAATACAATAGGACAATTTGGATTTTTTGACATGTCTTTGACAAAGTCATACAAACTCTTGGACAAAACCATTGTTTTAAACAAAGTTACTCTATTTTAGCAGCATTGAATTCCTTGGTTACATCATCAAAAATTTTTAATGCTTATGTTCAATAATAATCCAATCACTCCACAAAAGTGTTTCGTCATACTGTAAAAAGTGCAAAAGTGGATATAATATCGGGTCATTATTACTAAATAATCTGTAACATTCCATAAGTGGAGTTCCAACATGTTGTTTCCGATTTGCTGACTTTTGATAACACGGGGGAAGGGGGGGGGGTTTGGATAATGCTTACGCCATCAACCTCCCTTTATGAAAATATGAAATATTTTTAATAGCATCTTACTCGGTGCGCCAAACACGAGAAAAACCCTTCGATAGTTTGTGGGCACTTGAAGTATCAACCCCCCCTATTGATAAGTGCTCTACAGAGCCACTTTAAAGATCTCTAAATATTTCACGGATTCAAGTGATCTGGAAATGTGTCCGGGCCTCTTAAGTGCTCTGGCACTGTGCCACGCATCACTCAAGTGATCCGTAATTATATGCCGCGGATCACTTAAATAATCTGAGAATGTGACTTGGGTAACTTGAGTGATGTAGAAACACACTGGGGGCCAGTTAAGTGCTCTAAAACTATGTCACTCAAGGCATCTCTAAATGTGTCACGGATTGCTTAAGTGTTCTAGAACTGTCCTGGGTCATTTAAGTGATCTGAAAATGTGCTACGGGCCGCTTAAATGTTCTGGAATTGTACCACGGGACACTTAAGCCATCTGTAGATGTGCTGCTTAGTTCATTTTTTTACAAAATTAGGTTTGAGGAGGGCAGGCTGCATCAGATAACCCTCGAGCCATATTTGGTACGCGGGCCAAGGGCCTTTATGCGATTTTATCGTTGTATGGCCTAGAGCAGCGGTTCTCAACCGGTGCTCCTCGGAGCCCTTGGGCACTCTCCAGGGGCTCCACAGCTGCTCGAAGAAAAAAAAACCAGTAAAATTAAAAAAATAATTATAAATATTTTTAAATAGTGAAAATGAATCAGCAACTTTGATGAATAATTAAAAAACTGGCCTATGGGACTCCACCATAGAATTTTTTTACTTAAAAGGGCTCCGCGAGTCAAAAAAGGTTGAGAACTGCTGGCGTGGAGGGTAGGTCACAATGGATAAGAATAAATTTTGAGTTCATAGCCTTCAAATAACATTGGAATTAACAGAAATTGATTATAACAACATATAAAGGTATTTTCTCTTCCGAAATTGCAATTAAAAATATTTTTTGCATTAAAAAACAGTTTTTTTTTATCGTGGGAGAAGGCAATACCTTCTAAAGCTACTCCTTGGTCTAGAAGGTGTTGGAGAAGGGCACATGCCCCTCCCATGATCCCACCAATATACGTTAGGATTCGGAGGGGCCGAGCTGATGACAAAATTTTGCTAACAAGGGGGGGGTCAAAATGGCTAAAAATTTGCTTACATAAATCTTGAATGGTCCCTAATTCATTAAAACTAATTAGGTATTTATTGCCCCTCCCTTCTGTATTAAAAAAATTTCATTTTCAAGTCGAATACACAGAAGCATCCACCGCAGTATTACCAAAGCTGTAGATACTATTAGTAATATTTAGGAAGCTGTTTGGTATCACCCGACATCAAACTATATATAAATCTAGGGTGATGTCGGCCTTATACTCAACGTCATTGATGATCCACAACTCTCCTATGTACAATTCAGTAACCAAACGTAAGGATTGATTGCATTCATTCACTTGTCAAAACTAAGAAAAAGTTAAAATTAATCTATTACTAATAGGTTAAAAAAAATTATTAAAATGTCGTAAAATATAAGGTGACCATTTGATTGTTATTTTACAGAACATTCCTGGTATCTTGACTTTGTTACAAACATGTCCTAACTTTTTAAAGAAGCTTACTTGAATTTTTAATATTTTCTGAAATTAGGGATTAGGATTATTTTTGTTCTTCCCCCATTGGGGAAAAATCATTTATCATTAATTTAGCAAGAAATTAAACATTTCAGTAGTATGTCTCCCCCCCCCCCTATTTTTTTAACTGTTGAAGCATTTACTTAAATGGTCTTCAAAACTTCATTCCAGACAAAGTTGACAATTTTTCCCCCTGAACAGTGATTTTATAGTACTCCTTCTCAGGAAAAGTATAAAATCTCAAGTTTTTTTTTTAAAATAAGCAATAATTAAAAAACAAAAATTACACCTTGCCATAAAATGCAAAGTTTAAAAAGTTGTGCCTGACAAGGAAAGGGTACTGAGGTGTCATCCTAAAGAAAAAAACTAAGAAAAAAATCTAAATACATTTGTCTCACCCAGAAACAAAAAAATAAATAAAAAATAGCAGCAGAAGAAGTTATTAAAGCCACAAAAAATTATATCTCATCGTATCTGGTGCTTCTTTGGCAATATATCTATAAAAAGTTTTTGCTTTTCTTCCTCCCCCTCCACAGTTTCTCTACTAGAAACTAGTTATGTCTTTTTCCCTCTATTTATCTGTGGTATACCTAATCATGCATTGTTTGAATCACATCACTCTAAGATTACAGGATTTTAAATTCATCCTTGGCATTAAAAATAATTTTCACTAATTTTTTTTGAATGACCCGTAATAATTCTGTCAGATTTTTGTGCATACTTAAATGAGTATAATCAGTGGTGATTTTTTCAAAACTTTTTGATGTCACCTTGAGATCTTTTCCTGTTACACCAGTGGCTCCAGGATTACCGAAACTGGGGCTGAAGTAATTTTCCACATCTCTGGAGTGAATCACGACTACCATAAGTAAGGCAAAATTACTAGTCGTCCAAGCTAAAGTAATAGCCGTGGCTGAAAGGCCAATTTCCAAAGGGTATCATGGCAAAAAAATTATTTTATCTGACAGCCACGCAGCATCAATGGCTCTTGACAACTTGAAGTTTCACCTTTGTGTCAAATACTGCATCGACATTCTGAATAACTTGGCAGCATTAGGCAACACCAACCTTTACTGGGTATCTGGACATGTAAATTTACAGGGAAACGAACTTGCAGACCAAATAGCCAGAGAACCTGAAACTATCTGGACCTGAACCTTTCTATCCTGTTTCGATGTCAAACTATGGATAGAAAATAAACATTATCATCAATGGAACTTGAGGCAGGACTGCAGACAGGCCAAGCTGGCCTTGGGAACCCAACCGAATATTGCCAAAAACTGATCTCACTGAACAGAAAACAGATTTGACAGGTTATGCTAACCTAACAAAGCACCCACACAACTGTGGCTATACAGATTCACCTATTTGCCTTGCGTGTAGAGAGTAAGATGAAACTCCACTACGTGGAATGATGTCTCGCCTTCTCTATCTCGAGAAGGAACTACTTTGGTGATCATCAGGTGGCACTAAGTGAAGTAGTGAATGCAGCCAGCATTTACAACTTGATAAATTTTCTCAATTATACTAAACACCTAAACTCATGGTGAGTATCAACTCTCTGCTCTAATTTGAACTCTCAAGCGTTATTTTACAATAACTTCATGTTGAGTTCTTGGCCATTTCCCTGGGAGACCACCTCTGCTCCTTTTCTTAAAAAGGGGATTGTAGACAGGAGCAGCCTCAATTATTTAGATATAGCCTCTATCAGTTGCAGTTTACTATAATTTCCCACGTATAGGGATTCAGTAAAATGGAAACAGATACTATTCCTTTCGTTCCCAAAGCTGTAGTAAACTCTGGGAAATTTCTGCAGAATATTTCTTCATATTTACATGATCCACAACTCATGTTACACTACTTGGTGTTAGAGTAATGGGCAAAATTTGCTTAAGCTTTTCTCAATTGTGGGATGCCAAAGAATGATGATATCTTTTCCTTTGTGAGAAGAGATTTAGCGAAAAATTACGAAATTCTCGAGATAATCCTCTTACGGGTAGAAGCATGATGACTGATCTTCTGTCCTTTTCCAGAGAGTAGTACTGTTAAATATCAGTTCAGGAAAAAAGTTATAGCGAGTCCTAATATTCCTTTTTTGTGTCCTTTCCTTGTACTGTACCCACTACTAAAATTCTGTTTAAAGAGACAATTATGTTTAGAAAGATAATCATTCATACAGTAAAACCTGTCTATAATGACACTGTAGGGACCTAGCATGAATGAACACCAGGGGTTCTGCCACCGGACTTATCCCGTTGTCGAGATCTCTTCCAGCCCAGCTTCGTGGCAGAGTCTGGAACAAAGTGAGTGCACCTAACAGTCTGAGTGCGTAGCTAGTGTTGTGTTTGATATTTCAGTGCTGCCATCTATACTTCAAATTTTTGAGTGACGTGTAATGATTGAATATTTGTTACGTTGGAAGCCTGTTGCTCTCTGTGGCGAGACTTTTTAACGGGGAGATCGGCTCGCATTCGCGCCTTGTAGTTGGAAACCACAGAAAACCAACTTCAGCCGACCACCACTGTGGCACCGGTGGGGTTCGAACCCGGATCCTTGTGATGCGAGTCCGTCACTATGACCACTCGACCACCACAGCGGTTGTAGGGACCTAGCAAAAATAGTTACAGTTTACCATTGTAGACAGTTTGAGCATTTATGCTTTCATATTGAAGAGGATTTCAAGACGGGACCAAAGAAAATATTGTTATAACAGTATCATTATACTCAGGTTTTACTGTATATCTTCAAAAACAAAAGTTATTGGGTTTTTAGTGGAACACTATTTCAATCAGAAAATGCTCATGATACAATTTAAAAATGGTCACCAAGAAAACTCTAGGGAGTTGAAAAAATTTTTTAACCCTTGTTTTGAATGCCCATCATGCTGGTAATTGACTAGCAAACAAAATAATTAAAAATATAGAGTAGCATGGTCTGAATGATTTCACATGAATTGGCAATATTTGTGTGATTAATACTGACAGTAATAATTATTTTTTGTCATGTTCAAATGGGTTTTTTGATGAAATTTTTAATTCAGTGCAGACTTTGCCATATCTCGCTAAATAAAAAAAAACTCCAATAATTACAAAAATTACTGATTATTGTTAAAATTCAGGAATGACAATGTACCATTTTTTCTTCGCTGAAAAGAATGAAATCTTTAAATCTTACTATTCTACTTCATTAACTTGAAACAATGATTAAAAAAAATAAGAGACATCACAGAAAAGTTTTTATTACCAAAAGAAAAAAAAAAGCTGAATATGGGAGGGAAAAAGTTTTTACATCATTTTTTCATCTTGATACTTATAATACAAATCCATACAATCTTCCTCGCTAATTTTCTCCCATCCACCTGGTTTCACATGATATACTGCAAAAAATATATAAAAAATTGATACTGTTATACCAAATTGAAATCTGTTATTCCTCCATTCATTACACATGGATAAAACATCTTTATTACTGGTAAGCAAAAACCACTTACCGTATATACTCGTGTATAAGCCGAGTTTTTTTGTGGAAAAATTCGTTCCCAAAGTGGGGGGGTCGGCTTATACTCGGGTCAGTTTTTTTATGAGAAAATATCGACCCCCGCAAACAGTAGCCATTTTTGTAACAGTGTTCTAGAAACCAGCATTATTGGTATGAGATATGTTCAAACCCCACAGAACTGATAGTGAAAGCCGAGGCAAAGAAATCGAAAACATCATTGACTGGTGGTGGCTAACGTTGATTGTACAGCCTTAGACGCGAGCATTAACAAGCCTCTCAAAGATAAAGAAACTACCCAAAAAAGTGGTGCCTTGAAGAAACTTGACATTGGCCTGGTGTGCCAATGGATACATGAGGCGTGGAATTCTATGTTTCCACCGAAACTATCATCCGATCCTTCAAAATGTGTTGCATCAGCAATGCGATGGACGGAACTGAAGATGATATCTATCCTCTTTTAAAGTGACAATGGCGATGACAGCCCAGATGAGGATAAAAACAAAGATGCCGCACCCCCTATGATGGATTACGATGTGCTTGGAGACTCAAAAGAAACGAATTAAGAAGTTTGAATCATTTTCTATTGTACATTTCCTTAAGCTGTTCATTTTGCATGAAAATATAAGAATGTTTTTTCTCTGAAATGCACAGAGTTTTAGGGGTCGGCTTATACACAGGTTTTCAATTTATTGTGATTTTGGTGGTCCTGAAGTTGGGGGGTCGGCTTATATACGAGTATATACGGTAGTTCTTTACATACAGTGGAATGCTTTTGTAACAAAATAAGACCTATCGGTGAGAATGTGAAACACAAATAGACACACACACATTCTGAAAAATACTAACCAAACTTCCAACATGATTCTTAGAATCATATTTCAAGAAAGAAAAAAGTGTGGCACATATATAGAATACTACCAAGTCAAAGCCACAAGCATGGAGAAACATGGAATCTACCCCACTCCAGAATATGAGAAAATAAAGTGCAGCAGTGGCAAAACATATTTGTGAGCTTGACATAAGCACCACATCAACATGCTGCCACACCTTTCTAAGTTTTAACTTTAATGCAAGTGGCTTTTTTTTCCTTGTGAAATACTAAGACATTTTATTAAAAAATGCTTGCTTAATGCTCTGAACCAATTCTGAACAGTTGAAATGAAATTTAAATAGTCAATAGAGTGTTGAATGTTATATGTTCATATTAATTTTTTATTATGAGCCTCCAAATATTTTACAGCCGATACTTCTTTTTAGGAACCTGTGCAGAAATGAAAAATAGTTAGTGAATGGGAAAGATGTTTAAAGAAATAGTGTATTGTTTGGGACCAAAAATATTAGTTCATTAAAACATGCAGTTTGTAAATTGGAGGTTCATATCAAACATTGACTATTTTCAAAACTCACAGCAGATACACCAAAAAGTGTGATACACAGAATCATTTGATCAAATTTACTATTTACTACAATTTGAATTTAGTCGTTCTGTGAAATACTAATTTAGTCCTCATTCCTGAAAGAAATTGCTAGCTTATAGCCTTAATTTAGGTGGATGTTGATATATATTAACATAATGGAAAAAGGGTCCCTCCCACACCAAGGTCAAACTCTTGTTTGACAGCGCTGCAGTCAATGTGTATAAGAGTGTATAAATAAGAAAAAAATCAAGTGTCATGACATTGTCAACTAAGAATATGTTGGAAACACGTGTAATTAGATTAATTAATGTGTAAATGTTATTTTGCATGTACACTAAAGCCTTGAAAATCTTCCGAGTTCTGAAAAATCGATTTTCTGGTTAATACAAGGCACTGAAAATTTCCAAATATACTTTTTGAGACTTTTTTTTAAACTCCAAGAGAAAGAAAAAAAAAATTTTTTTTTCCAGGAATACTAAGTACTACTTAGTACTGTATTGTGCAGTAATTTTTCAGTTTGACAGAGGTTGGTGTAAAAAAAGATTAGACTTCCTTGAATGAACATAGACCATTTTAGCTTTCGCAGAATCACTAAGAAAGGGAATCAAGTTTGACCATTTTTTTCGCAATGGTGGACAATGGCATTGTTCAATCACTTTCTTATCTTTGCACCCTTTTCACATTCATTTTTTGAAACACATCTTATAGCATCTATATCTTACTCAAGAATTAAAAATACAGTAAGTATGCTTGCTAGTAATGTGTTTTTTGTCTATTTTCTTAAGTAAAACCAACATTTAAAGCATTTTTTAAATTGTTTTTCAAATAAATTGAGGCCTTCGTCCCATCCACCTTGGGTTATTGAGGCTCTACATGTCTGGATTGAATACAGTTCTTTTAATTATTTCTCTTGAATGACTTTGAATTAACTAATATTCTCGTTTTATAAAAACCATTTTTTTAATTGACAATAAAGTAACTCACCCCGAACAATGCCTCCACTCATAGCATCCCTGTGAGTTGCATGGAATATTGCTCGACGACCAAGCTCATGCGCTTCCTCGTCCTCAAGATCAAATTTGTATTCAGTGTCAAGCACACCATATGCATAAGTTGATCCAGAGCCAACAGAAAACATATCGCCAGGGAAACGATTTCCATCATTATCAACATAATACAGCCCAGGTCCCTAATCAAAGTAAATGCATATGAATAAACAAATAAAAATGTGAAAGAAAGAATCCATTCTTATTCATTTAAATGACACACACAAAATACTGCAGCACTAGGTATAAAAAATCATGACATTAAAAAAAAACCCCATTTTTGGCATGACGCCAAAAACCTCCATTGAAAACTTCAAATATTGTTTTTCAATATAAAAATTGACATTGGAAATACACGTTAATTTGTATGTAATATTTAAAGTGACTGTCAAAGAATAAATACTTGATAGGGTTGAAAATTTTTTTTCTACTTTACAGAATAATTATTTTGGACAATATATACAAGGTGCATGGCAAAGAGGGGGTACAGCATTTTACTGGTGAACCATCGATCCTAGAGGTATACTTCCAATTAGAAAAAGTTTCAAAATAAATTGTAGCACTCAGATATGTCATTCATGTTTCAAGGGGTTATATAGTTATTAAAATTAAAAAAAAAAACTTTTATCCAGTCCCTGTGTGCTCAAAAATTAGAAAGTTGTTGCTGCCAACGAAAAATAAATTCCATGTTTGTAAGTGCAATACTTACTGAGATATTCAAATTCTAAAAATGGAGGGAAGTTGGAGAAAAAACAGCTTTAAATGTGGGAAAACCGTTTCACCTGCAATCAATGCTGTTTTTCCCAAATTTTCTTCCCTTATTCGAATATTGCAACAAATATTGCACTTAGAAATAGATTTTTTCTGTTGGCATCAGGAGAGACAGGGCAACAACTTTCCAATTGGGTTTTGGGGCACACGAACACATAAATTTTTTATTTTATTTTATAATTATACAACCCCTTGAAACATGAATGACATATCTGAGCAGTGTACGCCGATTAAAATCACTTGATTTCTTTAAAAAATCATTAATTTAAATCATGAAATTAAATTTTTTTTTTATTTGACTTTAATGATAATGAGGTAAAATTACATTTCATACCATACTAGCTTAACTTCTAGATTAAAAGAAAAAGGCAGAAAGATAGCTGCTCTATTTCTAGATTTCGTGCATGGGAAAAATTGCAGAAAAATATAAGGAGCTAAATTTAGATATAACTGCACCAAGTATTTGCAATGCACAACAATGGGGCACTAGGGTTCCCTGATAAAAAAAAAATTGTTTGTATAAAGCCTTGAATTCTATACCCTAATTGCTGATTTAATAATTGATGTTGCTCCAACATTAGTACTGTTAAACTTTAAATTTTAATACAAAAAATGAAAAAGTCTGGAAAAAAATTTGTTTTTTTTAAAGCATATTAAATTTTTGAAATAATAAAAATGTGTAGGCCTAAATTATTAAGCAAGATCATGCACAAGTCAGAAAAATGTCATAATAAATGCAGCCATCAACTGGGCAAAAAACAATCGCCATAATTATGTTTTTCATTTAGTTGATGCTGAATGACCCTTTGATTGTGCTTCGAGTTAATTGGGAAACCCTTCACCATATGCGATACTGAGTCGCCACCAGGCATTTACTTTAAAATGCCCTCATGAATAAAAACACTTACCTATGCAAGAAAAATTTTAATCAATGAAGGTAATTTGGGCCCAACAACCTTTTATGTTAAATAAACACAGATTTTGGACATTCATATTTCTTGCTTCTGGTTCGTTTGTTAGTTTATTCTTATTCATTACTGTTAAATTAAATTTGAGAAATTAAGCGATATGAAAATATGCATTCTTAATGATTAATAAGATTTGTTTCAAATAATAAGCAGTCAGCTAATTTTAATAAAAGAAATTCGATTTAAATAATTTTTTTTAATCATGATTTTTTCATACTCTGCCTTGTACTACACGTTATTTGGAAACTTTTTCTAATTTGAAGTTTACCTCTAGGATCAACAATTCTCCAGTAAAATGCCATACGCACTCTGTATGTTTTCTTTTCTTATAAAATATATGATTTGAATAGAGCATAAACACTGAAGGAAAAACTAAGGAATGATCTGATATATTCTTCAATTCAAGAATATTTTTGACCTTCCAAAATTTCTTTAACTGCTAATATATGTATATTAATATAAACATCTGCTATACTCTTTTATAACAGATAGGTGTTTATAAGTCCTTTTACACCATATATGTAATATGCTTGTTTGTTATTAAATTATCTAGATAATATCACGTACTTAAAACAATACCCTTATTGAGCATAACATTAGAATACATCTAACAATCAAAATACTAAATTGTAGGACTAAATTGTCCTTCAATTTGGAAGTGCTGGCTTATACATGATGCTTAAGATACTCTTGTAACTTAAGAATAAGTTACAGGGATATTACAGTTCTCTAAAAAATATAAAACACTTTAATTTATATAAAAGTAGTATTTTAACATGTATAAGGAACCCTTGATTTTTTTGGGCTTAAAATTTGGAAAAAAGTTGATAAGATATATCTACAATACTATCCATGTATAAGAAACGCCTTTATTTTTGGGACCCAATTTTGGCAAAAAAAAGGCTTCTTACACAAAGGGCATACTTTTAATTAAATATGGTAAGTGTTTTGTTATTTTACATGTCTACCAGGTCGAAAAATCATTTGACTACATTGGCAATATGTTTTTCACTGTTTTAGTACTGAATTTCTGGGGTCAAAAATCTCTGATCCCCCATCACACATATTTTGAATAAACAGTAGAAAAGTAAGTAGTTTAGAAAAATAAACCATAAAATTTCATGTTTTAGACTCTCTACCTGTTGAAAAATTCCAAATTGCAAATTATAATTAATGTTTAGTTTTTATTGTAATAAATTAATGTTTAAAAACAAATCACTGCAATTTACAAAAAAGTAACTTTTTCATCATGTTATATACCTATTGTGTTCATAATATAATCCAAAAGCATTCATTTAGGCTTTTGACAGTTTGAACAAGTTTTTGATGTTTATCATGTCAAAAACTCAATCCTGATTTAAAGTGCAAAGTATCCATTCTGTAGAGTAATTACGAGTACTCTAGTTATAATTATTTAATAATTAACTATAGTGAATTAACCACTATAAATTAATTTACTCGAAACAATAAAAGCCCATTTTTAATGGATCAATTAAATAACATGAACTTATTAGTTTGACTTATTTTCATAATAATTAATCATTAATAATAACCGAATGCGTCTTACCACGTTTAAATATTACTCTTTGAGACTTTTACTATCGGACTACCAGTCGATGAGTTGGGGGGTCCTCCCCCAACCGAGATGTGGCGAGATAGACGTACAAAGCCCTGTACAGCTGTGAACCACAACTCTCACAATTATCTTTACACTAATTCAAACAAGATCCTGCCTCCACTGTTAATTAATTAAGAATTACGAAATTTTAATCGAATTTTCAAAAATTCCACTAGATTTAGTATTTCGTGGTATAAAATAGATACTTAGTGAAAGCTACCCGTTTCATAATAGAGTTTTTATTCAGGGGGTTTCATAATCTATTTAGGGTGTTTTAGAGGTGTCACGAATTTGATACCTGGTTCTTCCTTGTCAGAAACTTTACTGACACAGGAGTACAACAGAAAACAGAAATGGCAATATGAACACAGAAAAAGCTTGCTACCCTAGGGAGTCCCCCTCAAGGGGTTAGCGCACTAACCTCTTGATGAGTATAAAAAAAACAAAGCTGCTGTTCGGATTCTGCAATGAATTGTAGGTCCCGGTCTAACTAGCCTTCGTGTGCAGAAAATGACCGTGGTGCAACAAAAATGATCCCAGATCAATGGAGAACATCCAAAATAAAGTGCAGTTAATCCCATCCCTATTATTTGTTTAATAAGAAAAATCTTGAAAAATATTTCTTCAAAACTCACCCGCTTGTCCCAGCCAGCAATCATTACTCCCTATGGAAAAGAAAAAATTAATAATCATTGAACTTCATAGATTATATGAATCATTTAACAAAACCGAATTCATGAAATTAATTCTAGGTCAGCACGGATCACAGACTCAAAACTAATGAAAATTTGATTATCAGCAATACCACTACTACCACTTAACAATACATGTAATTTGTAAACCTTAATTACAATGCTAAAAAAATAATAATGTTCTTAAGGAAATTTTAATGGTTTGGGGTATATTAAAGTTGCTGATTCCAAATCTGGCATTAGTTTTGTCAGATTGGCTCTAGTTTTTGAGATAAAGTGGAAATTTAATTTTAATAGTAATAATATAAACAGCATACAAATCCCATTGTTAAGAGTATACATTATCCCAAAAAATAAAGCCAATTTGGTAAAATTAATGCTGGATTCAGAATCAGTATTCGAAAGACTAAAATCACTGAAATATCTTTGGCAATGATTTATTGTATTTATTTATTTATAAAGCACAGTTTCAATGTGATTTGTATGCTGCTTATGTATTAGCATTGAAATTTAATTTTCACTTTATATCAGAAGCTAGAGCCAATCTGACAAAACAAACGCCAGTTTCAAAATCAGCCCCCTCCCCCCAAAAATCATCCTAAAATATCTTTAAGAACAAAATCTGTGCCGAGCAGTGTTATCAGCAATACTACAAACAGGTGTTATAACAGGCAGTTCTGTGGAACTTATAACAGATAATTCTGCTTTTATTTGATAGGTTGCAGCAGGGGTATCGGAACAGGAAAGCGAATTAAACTCGAACTCATTCATCAATATTCAAGGCAAAACATAATTTAACCTTCTGAAACATTCAAATCTTCTAAAGCAATCTTTGACAAGCATGTCTCATTCACATATCACTGCTCTGAAGTTGCTAATGAGGCCACAGCTCTTAGCAAAATATGCTGACAAAATTTGGCTTTATCGACAAACTAACTAATTCTTTACAAAATTATCATTCATTTTTCCTTTCATATTGCCACTCCAAAAACTCATTATTGAGCATTTTCAAAACATGACACTCCATAAGCAGCTGCTTATAGAAATCGCTGATCATTGGTAGTGTGATTATGGTCAGCATAAAAAAAAAATCAAGTGCATATACTCAGAAAGAAAAAAAATTCATTAAAATGCTTGGAAGATTTTTATGCCCAGGACACAAGCTTCAAATTTCTATGCATGATTAACTTGATATATAGTGTCAAAATGGCGGCTGTATCAACATGTGAGTAACCAGAGTTGCAGTTTTCAGCTCATGAAAGTGAAAAAGTACTCGAGGCTAAAAATATGTAATAAAAGTGACCATCTTCAAGAAAAATCATTTTCAATGAAAAAAGTAACCCATTCCAAGCCCTGCAATTTTGACTGAGAAACAAATGAATGATTAAAAAAAAAATATCTTACCATAGATAAACCCATGCCTTTGTAGTTGAACGTGATGTTCGCCAAAAGTTTTGAAGCAGCAGCAACCGATATTCTCTCTCTGTTGCGCAACTCATGTATTCTGAAAATCAATAAAATTTTGTTTTATATGGAAAAACTATTCTTGGGGGAAAAAATTGTCAGCAATGATTAAAAAATAAAATCTAGAATATAGTTCAATGATTAACAAAATGTTTAATGATTGTTTTTGATTTTATGTATCCCTATAAATAAGTAGAAGGCATGTGTATCTTTCGAAAAAAATATAGGGTGCCTGCATACCCTCAGAAATAAGTAGAAAGATGCATATCCCTCGAAATGGGTACGATGGTTGCATACTCTCTGAAATATGTAGTATGTGAACGTGCCTCTAGAAATGTCTTTGAGGCTTGCCCACGTTAAGTGTGTAGTAGATGTACATACCTCTAGAAAGTTTGTCCACATTCTTGTATATATCATAAAACTACAGTGTTTCCCGAAAATAAGATCTGGTCTTTAGGCTTATGGTATTAAGGCTTATTTTCAGGTTAGGGCTTATATTAGAAGCATCATCTTGAAAAATCATGCTAAGACTTATTTTTTGGTAGAATAACTCTTTTTAAAGTCATTTTTGAATGATGGTTGTACGAAAAGTCACACATGCAGAACTACATAAAACATTTCTTTTGGGTGTGGTGGTTTAAAGTAAACAAGAAGTTCAGTTTTGATTTTCAGAACTAAAGATGGGTAGCATTCGTGCCTGCCAGAAATACAGTCAAACCTCGTTAGTGTGTCACCCAGTTAACACGTCACTCCGCTTACCGGGTCACTTTTCCAATTGTCCTCAGGCACAGTTATGGCTTACTCCGTTTAACGAGTCACTCCGCTTACTAAGTCATATTTTTGCTCTCCCAAGAGTGACTCATTAACAAGGTTTGACTGTACTCGTCGCTTCATTCAGTCGCCAGCGTCAAACTGAACCGTTGTTATAGCCGGGATTACACTATAACTTTGATAAAAGATCTTTAAGAAAACTTGAAAAACTCACTTGGTTGCATTTGCTCGAATGCAACCTATACGCTTATTGGTTGTATTTTTCAAGTTTTATATTCTTCTTATCAAAGAGCTTTTATGAAACTTTTATGTTATAATCCCGGGATTATGACAACAGCATTCATTAGGTAGCTGGAATGTGTCACAAGACATGATTACACTATAAAAGTTTTAGAAAAATTCTTTTTATAAGGTTTAACTTATTGGTTGTTTGAAAAAATGTATTGGTACATCCAAGTAAATGTAACCAATACGCTTATTGGTTGAATTTTTAAAGTTTTATAAAAGAACTTTCTAAAACTTTTATGATGTAAAACAAGCAATATGTTGCTTTTTTATTTATCATCAGAAATGCTGTGAGCAGTAATTTTCTCCGTTTTTTTTATGAAAGTCAAAGTTTCAAATTTATCTGTTTACGTAGGCATTCACCTCATCTAAAAGGGGCCTGCTTAGGTGTTTACAAAAATTTAATTTTTGTTTATATTATAATTTATATTTCAAGTATAAATTTCAATAACATTTATTAATTTACACTTTTATTTGGTAATGAATAATAATAAAAACCTTATCTCTCATTTTATATATAGTTCAATATTTCCGTAATGTGCTGCAATGACATGCTAAATGCGTCAGATTGACGATTTCAGCTAGGGCTTATTTTCAGAGTAGGTTTTACTTTTGGACAAACATGATATTAAAATTTTTTTTTCATTACTTTACTTATTTTTCCTAAATGGTAACAATTTACAATAAATCATTAACACATAAAAATACAAGATGAATTTAGCCAAGGCTGGACAAAACTCAAAAAAATCTAGGCAGCAAAAAATTTTCCACCAGAAGAAAATGGTCTAAAATAATGATTCTTTTGACTTTTTCCAAGACAAAGTGACCCTCTTTCATGTTGGTAGATAAGCTAATATAAATTCCAAACATATTGTGCTGCTCTCAACCTGCAATTCAGTAACTACACAAAAAAAATTTTGGGCGTAAATATCCATTTTTTAGTCATCTGGAATTGTCCAGTCCTGACTCTTAAGCTTTCAAAAACTATCATTCGTATGATATAGGCCTAGGTCAAACATTACCTGCAACGCTCAGCTAATATACGCTGCCAATAGCAACAATCAGCAGCACCTCCAGCCATGGTTCCCAGGAGATAATCATTGATCTCTATGACCTTCTTCATCTCATTAGAAGCTAGAAAATGATTAAAATATAGTAATCTGAACAAATGAGTTACACAATGTTAGTAAAGTTGTCTCACTCAATTTTATAAGCATTCATTTGGATTTCAACATGACAAGCATCAAAAACTTTTTGGATAATATTTTGAACACAATAGGTTGATAACATGATGAGAAAACTTACTTTTTGCATATTAAGTTTTATTTATAAAACACAAATTTTTTTATTACAATAATTAAAACAAAATAATAGTTATAATTTTCAATTTGGAATTTTCTGACAATTTTTATACAAAGAGTCTAGAATGAATGTGTAATTTTGTGGATCACTTTATCTAAACTACTGATTACCTGTATTCAATTTACTAAGCAAAATAAAACTGTTTATTCAAAATATGTGTGATAGGGGATCCGAGACCACAGAAAGTCTGTATTAAAAGTCAAAAACTTATTGTCAATGGTGTCAAATAGTTTTTTTAACCTGATAGATACGTTAAATAACAAAAAAACCCTTACTTTTATGCAGATTAAATATATAAAGATATCTTAGCAAGAAAAAAAAAAAGCACACGCTTGAGTCACGTACTGGGTCTGAAAGGGACAAAAATGGTTTTTTTTTTTTTTTTTTTTTTTTAATATGTATATCTTACATTCATAAAAATAATAGCTACAGGTGAGATTATAATCTGAGCGAATGGCTATTGGCAATAGTTAAGTATATTGCCATATCCTGAGGGGTATACTATCAAGTAAGGGTTTATTAAATGAAACTTTATCTGTTATCAAAATCCTACTACTAAGCTGAATGACTTGTGCACTGGTGAAATAAATTAAGAGAATTTGCATATTTTATCAAATTTCATGAAAAGAACTGAACTGAATGTAAAACCACTACTTCTAGACAAAAATGTAAATCCCGTACGTCAAATACGTAAGCGTACACATGTGTGTAGGCGGAGCCAGTAGAGAAACAGGCTTTATAAGCGCGCATAAGTTAAGACGCATTTCGTTCGCTAGCACACCTCGCCAAATTTCTTGGTGTTATTTTGCAGCAATCAGTTAATTTCAAATTGTAACAGTAAAAATGAGTAACCACCAACGTTTAGATAATGGAATGAGGTGGCGAATTGTGGGGAGGCCAGAAGCAGGCCAATCTCAAGTCCAGATTTGTAGAGAGTTCAATTTAACGCCCAGCGTCGTGTGTAACTTATGGAAACAGTTCCAGGATACCGGATCAATCGAGAGAAAGCCTGAGGAAGGTGTCCAAGAGCCACAACGGCCAGAGAAGATCGCCGTTTGTCGATTATAGCGAGGTGTAACAGGAGTGTGTGTTCTCACCTCTCTCGTGACTTGTATGCAGCCACAGGAACCCGTGTATCAAGGGTGACTGTTTCCAAATGACTTCATGAGAGAGGGTTGTTTGCAAGAAGACCCGCTGTTTGCGTCCCGCTCACTTCTACGGACAGGAGAATCCGTTTATCATGGTGCAGAGAGCATAGATTGGAGTATGGATCAATGGGCAACCGTTCTCTTCACTGATGAGTCCCGGTTCAGCCTAAGCGCCAATTCTCACTGTACGTTCACGCTACCTACCCTCCAATGTCCGCGAAATCGACCATTATGGTGAAGGAAGTTTAATGGTCTGGGCAGGCATCATGTTGGAAGGCCGCACACCTCTCCATGTCTTTGAAAGAGGCACTGTGACTGGTGGGAGGTATAGGGATGAGGTCTTGGAGCCCTATGTTCGCCTTTTCAGGGGTGCAGTTGGCCCTGAGTTCATTTTAATGGACGATAATGCGAGGCCACATATAGCTCTTCTGCTTGACGATTTTCTAGAAAGTGAGGATATTCACCGGATGGATCGGCCAGCCAGATCTCCAGACCTTAACCCTATAGAGCATGTCTGGGACGCTCTGGGGAGGGCAATTGCAACTCACAACTCCCCTCCGGGAACCATCCAGGGAATGAAAACAGCATTGCTGAACGAGTGGGACCAATTGCCACAGGAAATGATAAAATGCCTTATTTCAAGTATGAAATCACGCTGCGAGACCTTGCATATCTGTAAGAGGGGACCATACCCCCTATTAACCCACTTTTTTGCTTATTCTGCAACCGCTGTTTCATACCTTCCAACTCCGACGAGTGTTACGCACGATCATGCGTGTGCATTACAATTATTGAATGGTTATTTGTTTTGTATTGTATCAATGTATGTACATATCAAATTTCATTAAAATCGGTACAGTAGTTCTAGAGATAATTGACCAAGTCTGAAAATTCTCTTAATTTCTTACACCAGTGTATGATATGGAGAGGCAAATGCATATTTAAAAGCAATTTCACATTACAACATATTTCTAAAACAAAATATTTTTTTTTGCAACCAACTTCTGGTTATTGAAATGTAATATGAAAGAATTCATTATGAAAATATATTATATTGCACATGATATATTGAAAGTATGGTCATTAGAGCCCGGAAATTCAGGCAAAATGCCATAAATTCTTTTTTGGCCTATTTTCAAACTGTTTGGTAAAAAATAAATTTTTTTAAACTTTTCCTGTATTCATAAATGTCTATTTTAACAGTTCTAATTTTATTAGTGAATTTCAGAGGTCATAATCTGCAAAAATTTGATATTTTGAGCATTAGAGCAAAAGAATTGGTTTTTTAAAATTTACTTAATAACTCTGTGTACAAAGCTCCCGCCCCCCCCCACCCCACCCTTCAGTCCCACTTAAACGCAGATAAGTGATCTGAGAGATGGGGATCTTGGTGTTGATGCATTAACTTTGCTTTGAACTGATGGTGTTAGACGTGAATGATTTTGTTTCAGATGAGAGCAGTCCATGTCAGAAAATATTAGAAATTAGATGCTCCACATAACATGCCTTGCTCAGGCATTGGACTACATTGCATATACATAGCTGTCTGATGATTGTCCAAAGAGGTCATTGGTTGACGTCATGGCTCACACAAGGCAAGTAGGAGCACATAGGACTCTGGGGCCTGGTGGTGTTTTTGATTTTTTTTACACCATAAATGCACTGCAGACAGCCACCCTTATTTTACATACATATTTAGTATTCGATTAAAATGACCAGTCTCCCTCAGGGGGGTGTGCAACAGATGCAGCCACAGAAAGTCCTGCACATGTGGTTAATATTAAAACTTTTTTTACAAAAATAGAACAAGTTAGGTAATTAAAAATGAATAATTATTATTCCAAAAATAAATAAGCAACAAATAAATGAGAATTACTCGCAACTAGAAGCCCCTAAGATATTAGGCACCGGTTCGCCTAATATCTGGGGGTATGTTTTCTAGGGGTTCTGCATCTGGTAATGGTGGCCCTGAAATTGATTTAATCCTGAAGGTCTAGTCACATTTTATTTTGGCTCAAAATCAATCTTACTTGTATAATAATTCAGTTATTATAAATTATAATTAAAACAGATGAATTGTCACCAAAATTTTTAGGTTTTAGTTATTTTTCCTTCCTTTCACAAATTATACATGCCTTTTTTTTAATGCCTATTTTAAGCATTTTTGGTGCCTTTTTGCCTGCCTATTTCAACCATTTTTAGTGTTTAAACTTCAGGCTCTAATAATCATATTAAACATAAATCAGGTCTGGACAAATCCCTGACACCAGGTCACCATGGCAACTAAAAAATTAGAACTGGTGCCTAATATATTTTATCTATGATAACTGAATTGAAATTGAAGGATAGAAACTATCAGAAGTTATGCCAACATGTAGAGGGGTCCTGAAGTCCTTGGACAGGAAAAAAAAACCACTATTTTGGACTGATTTTGTCCAGAAAGAATTGCTTGGTGCCTATGAAATTTTGCTGCCGTCTGAATTTTTTTTATTTGTTAAGCCCTGATATAATTAAAACATAAAAGTTTGTAAAGAAACAATAAATTGCTAAAAAGAACCCATTTTCAATATACCTATGTAATTGCCACCAGTTGCTCTGGAATCAACAGCGATTATGACCCCTCCTCGAAACTTGAATCCAAGTGTAGTTGTTCCCTTCTGAATTGCAATATTGACCTTCTGACCATAGCAATCCATTCCAGTTGCACTTTGAGCTTCACGATACTTAAATGAGAAATATATAATATATCGTGTTATATTCTGATGTTATGCATAATAAAGGCATCATTTTAAATGTCTCTCTGTGATTATTTAGATATTTCAATAATAACAGAAATCAACATTACATATATGACGTAAAAGAACTTTTTGAACACCAATCTGTTATGAAAAGACTACAGCAGATGGTTTATATCAATACACATACATAAACAGTTGAAGAAATTTTTGAAGATCAAGAATCTCATCCTGAATCAAGGAAAATCAAATACAGTAGAACTTCGCTTATCCGAAAATCAATTTTCCGAACAACTCGGTCAACTGAACACTTTTCCAACCTAAATCATTTTCAGCTTTCTATAGTCAATGATCTGAACAGCTGATTTTTTTTTTGGAACATGGATCCTCTTATCTCCCAACTCGAGAGCTTTCTTCTATTGTACAATAATCTACTTTCAAACAATTGTATATACAGTACCTATGAGCTATAGATATTTACATAGGGGCGGATCGGGACAGGGGACAACTGCTTTGAATGGAAACATGTGTGGGGGGGGGGGTGGCAATTTTAGTTGGAAACAAAGAAAACCATAAAATTGTCTAATTTTAGTTTTGTGGTGGCAAAAATCACAGTTACGGGCCTGGATCTGGGTTACTTGCCCCCTACAAAACCTGGATGCAATCAGCCTTCACTACACAAAATACACAAAGTGCAACTTCCTCCAAGTTTGACGTTTGTGTAATGTGTTTCTTGGTTCGTGACATATGCTATAGGCAGATATAAGGGTGATTGTCACCCCCCCCCCCTACAAAACACTATAATTCTTATACGTGGGAGGTTGGACATCCCCCCACTCCCATTCAAGGAACCTGCATCCTGCATCCGCTTATGCTATGCACATCCACAGAAATTTCATCAAACCACTCTAGGACAACACATAGCACGACGAGAATGTAGATGATACTTTAGAAACTATAAAACAATGCATTACTTTCCTAAGAGATGCATTATACTTGTGATTAACGTCCCAACAAGAAGGCCTACAGGAAACCTACACTACTGCCTTGTATTTTTTAATTGTTCGCAGTGTAGATGGAAAATCAATATGTGGGCCAGCTTGGCAGCCAGGGCTTGATGTGTGGGGGAGGGGCACACTCAAGAATGTGGGAAAGTAACATACGGATGTGTGTGATCATTTAAAGAGTCAATTAAGTAAGCATTTCAAGATAACATAACATTTTAATTACATGGAGTTATAATGAAAGTATAACTAGGCTTACACTGGAGAATGGAGGAAGAGCAAGCTTGGTGTGGTTATCTTTCAAGTTTCCACAGCTATTCTCTAGGAAATGAGTAATTTCATACATGTCTTCACCTTTCTTACCGAAACCTCTCACCGAATCGTAACCAACTAAAGATTCAAGAGCCATCGTGGAAAATAAATCAGTGGTGTTTGGATGACAAACAAGAAATTCAATTCCTCGCCGACTATAATGGTGATGATGATGACAGTGAAGTCATTTAATTAAAAAAAAACAATGGTAGCACAGTACACAAACTTTAATGTATGAAAGTTGATAAATAATTAATTAGCAAAATTAATGCAACAACATAATACTAAATTAATCAATTATATTTGTTTGTTCTGGTATAAATAACGTGCTCGTATAAACCATGTTTCCCGGGACAAAATTATTTTTTCATAATATTCGGCAGGAACATCGTTTCGGTAGAAATTCTCATTGTATACAATCTTTTGAGGAACCTCACTTTGAAATTTTTCAGTCTTTAAATTGTAATTTAATATGAAAATTACATGAATGAGATGTCACGTTTTTCTCTAATATGGTCATGCAAACTGCAATATAAACTGACCATATTTTACACGGGGAAAACATAAAAAAAAAAAAAAAGCACTTGTCTCTCTGATATTTTTTGACTGAGCAGCATCTAAGCCCATGATTTTAAAAGATGTATAATTGATAAGAAGACTTGTGCATAAACAAAACAATAACAACAACAAAAAAAAAAAACTTAAAAGACCCCAAAGGATAAAAAAAGAAAACTCGGTAACGAAAAATCTATTTTAAAACTCAAGAGAAAGACTCGTGATCGTTCATTGCCTTTCTTTGGGTAACTATAGGTTATAATTCCCCGTCCACGTTGTACTCGACACCATCGGTAGTTCCCGATTAGATAGGTGTCTAATCATGGCTGTTTTCGGTGTCCAATTGATCATCACGATGGTGATGGCTAGCGTTTTACAAAAAATATCCACAAACTTCTCTTTCGCGAGGTGGATCCTGTCGAATAGGCTGATCCGTTACTTGCATCCAACGGATGATGAACTCAAGTCTCTCGCCGGGATCCAGCGCAGTCATGGAGGCAAAGGCAAGAGAGGTAAAGGCCAGAACAAGAAAGACGAAGCCGGTGACTCCGAGTTCATGGTACCTAAGAACTTGGAATTGCAATTGGACTCTTCTCTCGTGAAACCCCTGGATATGGTACCGCTCCACTTCTACTCGGAGTACCAATGGTTGTTGGACTTCTCGCTCTGCGCTTCGATTGTCTATGCTATGACTGAACTGTATTATTTCTTCATACCCGTGAAGGATGAAGTTAATTTGAGTATAATATGGTGTGTCTTGGTTTGGGCATTCTCTGCCAAGATACTATTATCTTTGACTGCGTTGTATTTCAGGGGCGAGGAAGCAATTGGCGAGAGATCATTGTGCCTCACCTCTGGGTTCTTGTTTTTTTTCCTGGCCATGGTTGTTCTGATAACGGATGAAAATACTTTGGAATTTGGACTGGAACCAGCTTATGCGAGCTTCAATGCGAGTGCTCACAATTTCTTACAAACGCAGGGATTGACCTCTAGTGGACCGGCTTCGCAGCTGATTTTCAAACTGTCCCTCGCATTGTGGTGCGGATTCATTGGATCGTTCTTCACTTTTCCGGGTCTTCGATTCGCAAAGATGTATAAAGATTCTTTGAAATATTGCAATGAAAGGCCATTACTTAAAACTATTCTTCATTTGAGTTTTATTTCCCCAATGTTCTTCGTGCTGATGTGGGTCAAACCAGTGAGTAGAGATTATTTCACTCTCAAAACCTGGCCTGGAATGCAAGGGGTTTTGATGTCCCCTGATGTTTTTGAGTCATCACGACTTGTGCTGATGCTCATGATAATTGTTGTCAGGTTGTTGTTAATGCCTCATTATTTGCAGTCTTACTTAAACATTGCGCCGGAGAAGTTGAACATGTTGCGCAAAGAAGCTGGAAGAATAAGCAACGTGGAGCTACAGCGGATGATAGCGAGAGTTTTTTATTATCTTTGTGTTGTGGCTCTTCAGTACTTGACGCCAATAATGTTGTGCCTTTTCACTACTCTTATGTTTAAAACGTTAGGTGAATACACGTGGAGTAGTTTCTTCTGGGTTCCTCCCATTGCAAATTCTACCAATATCTCTGCTTTGATTCCACCACTCGCATCTTCGTCTATTAACGAAGGCATACTGGAATCCAGCAAACAATTTTCCCTGACGTTATCAAGTCTGAAGCAAGTGTTTACTCCAGAGTTGTACAGGGGAATATTTGGTTTCATGTCGTGGTGGTTATGCTTTACATGGTTCAGCACCAGTGCAATTGGACTTGTATATTATTCATATTGTATTTGAAGTTCGAATGTTATGATTTTTTGGAATGTTCTAGTTATATATTCATATTCATTTACGTGAATCTCCATGCCCTAGTCTATTATGAATGCATTTCATATCAGTTGGTTTTTCACTGTGGATACATATACAGCTGCATATTTTTATTTGATGTATGGCAAGACAACAGTAGTAATGCACATGCGTGATACTGCCAGTTGTTATACAGTGTTTTTTAGCATTGCTAATGAGGGCTGCAATTGGGGGAAAACAGGACCAGAGCGGGGTGGATGCTGTTTATTTTCACCTTTTTAACCCCTCCTGCAACCACGACGACTCAATCCAAAGGTCGAGAAGCTAGAGACCATATGCTTTATCCGTCCAAATTTCAGGCATGGCTGGCTTGATGTGTTTGGTTACATGACATATTCTGACTGGTGCCTTGGAGATGAACCCAAGGAATATATTTAATTGTAGTGGAGGGGAGATATATATATTTTCTAGATCAAACAGATAAAATCATGTGATCTCTAGCTTTATTGGCCTTATATTGATTCACTGTATCTGCAACACTATGAGGGGCAGAAAAATGTGTGCTTGCCCCAGCTGAACAAGTAGCTAGTTGTGGCCTTCCTGCTAATGGCAACCGCAATCAGCCCAGGTGGTATAAGAATCTGTGATTTGAATCCAACGTGCAAAATTAAATTATTTTTTTTTTAATTCACCTTTGCTTACATCTATAAAAATATTAGTTTTTTTCATGCATTGTGCTGAGAAAAATCAAAATGATCTTACTCTTGTTGCTGTCACTACCTGGAGGGAGGCATTTGCCTCTACTTCAACACATCATGCCATAGTACATAAATAAGGAAGAAATGGTCATGTCTCCTTTGGTGTGTATTTGGCTAGTGTGGTTTACAAAAGGGCCTGGGTTTCCAGTCTCGGGAAAAACCAGCAGCCTTTTTTTTAAAGTTTGCCTCGGCATATCAAGAAAAAAATCCTTAAAAAAAAATGTTTTCTTTCATCTTTATTTTTCTTTATAGTTTTCTTTGATAATTACATGTTATGCTGTCTACTATTTTTGAGTTTCGGCCGTTCCCACACAAGCCCGCGGAAATAATATACATGTTTAAAATATACGTGGTGTACTTAATGCTGCCATGCTTACATGTAAGCCAGGCCATTTTATAAGAAATTTAAACTTGTGGGCCACTTTGAAGAAAGGGCATCCAACAGTGTGGTGGGAGTCATAATGATTGACAAAAAAACAATAGGTCATGCCCATATGTGAACATTTTTTCTCTTTACTGATGGGTCAAAAACCCCACTAGTTCGTAAAAAAAATTGATGTAAGCTTTACACTGGATAAATGTACTGAAAAGATACAAGCCATTAGCTGTTGCACATTGAATAATATACCAAACACCATACTTTGTCTTTAACCCCTTCATTATAATTTTAAAACTTGTATGGGATATATATCTGTGAAAGACATGCAATAAGCTATTAACCAAACAGTGCGCTAAATAAATGCATGATGTATTTTGCCTTTGTAAGTTACCACAATATGTGTGACATCACTTCCGTTTTATCAGCCACCATATACAAAAAGAATGCATGGTGCCATCTACATTTCTTTTGTCTTTTTTTAAACATGATTGAATCAGGACTACAAACGTCTCTTTTGGTTTTCATCTAAAAAAAATATTTGTTTTACTCAAAGAAAAATGTTCAGTGGAGAATATGAAGATTCTCTTATACCGAAACCTATTATTAGAATATTCTATGAATATTTCACAATGACTTTCAATGCATACTTTTGAATCAATGTCCAGTTATTGGAAATTAGTTTGTGCTTGTGAAAGAGAAATAATTATAATACTCTCGATTCAGAATGGCTGATTTATGCTTGAACGATGTATTAAAATGAGATCTCTGATCATAAAATAATTGATACAGTAGAACCTCATTACAGGAGTCTTAATAAAATCTGAGGTAAGCGGGACTGAGACCACCTCGGATTAATGAAAACTCAGATTTTTTTCAAGTGGGTGTAGGAGGAACTGTTTTGTCTTTAATTCATTACACCACTCAGACCTATATAAATTTACAACAAAGGGGCCAATGGAAAGTTCTGACCTGAAAAGCTGCAACCCTGTCTAGGAATCATGACTCCAATTAAGACCCCCCCCCCCCCCTCAAGAATGAAATTATTAATCTTCCGCAAGAAGAATGAGACAAAATGAAAGAAAACTTGTTATTGGTAGAAAATAAAGAGGCTTTAGAAAAGGAATTTTGAATAATCCCAGCACCTCGTATTATCTGAAGTTTTGAGACAACAATGGATATCACTAAATAACCTACAGTTAAAAAAATTTAATAATAATAAAGGGGCTTATCAGAGGCGGATTAACCATTATATATATATAAACTGTTTTTTAAAATTTTCCTGATCCACATTTGAAGTTGTAAAATATTTTCAAGATTTTTTTTCCCATTGCGAGCTGAGAACTGCTCCCCCAAGAAAATTTACTATGCCCATCACTTTTATTTCCCTCGCTACAAGAATGTGTCTTTCTTTTTTTTTGGGAAAAAAAATCTTTTTGTAGGGCATATATACTAAGTGCATATTTCTCTCTCCTCTTATCTAACCTTGAACAAGAGGTTACTCCATCTACTGGCAGTTGATTGAGTGGAGGGGGAGGGAGGGATGGAAAACATGTTTTACAGTAAAAACAACTTCAACGCGATTTTAGAACACAAGATACTTTGGGGTGGCTGAAATAAAGTAGATCAAGTTTGGCGAGATATCTCACAATTGCCGCTGAAAGGGTTGAAGTCGATTGAGGTTCCGGACACAGAAGAAAATATTGGGGCCCTTACATCGGGGGAAAAACGTAAAAGTTGAGGCTTTGTAGGACCCATCAGAAGTCAGGGCCCAGGAGGATGCGCCTGCCATTAAATCCGCCTCTGGTGCTGATTGCTTATTTTTATCTAACGAGTTAAACATTTCCAAGAAAGTGATTGTGTTGATCAATTATTGTGTAGTTTTGTGTGAACATGAACTAACTAACTTACTATTATATATTCATTGATGTACATCTTGTTGCATTATACCCATATAAGAATTCCATTAAAACATACAGCCCTATTAGTTTGTTATAATGAGGTTGTACTGTATTTGCGTTATTGTAAATTGGAGCTACTCCATACCTTTAAAAAACAACAAATTTAGTCATGAAAAACTTGCTTCCTTTAGTTGTAGGCTATAATAGAAAATACTTGTTTAAAAAATTTAATAAAAATTTTTTTGTTTATTGATTTCTGATATCATTCACTCTATAAAATGCATGTTTCGAACATATCTAAGGTTTTGTAACAAACTGTGGATTTTGAATAAGTGGGAAAAATGGTTCAATTAGGCTGGGATTACACTATGAAAGTTTGATAAAAGATCTTTTTACAAAATGTAAAAATAACCAATAAGCCCATTGGTTACATTTGCTCGAATGTAACTGTAATGCTTATTAGTTACATTTTTCAAGTTTTATAAAAGAACTTTTATCAAACTTATATAGTGTAATCCCAGCTTTTAACAAAGAATCTGTTAGACCACTCATTCTTTTAATTTGCCACCCTGGACCTACTAATTTGCCCACTTAGCTCCCTCACTCTCTAGGTCACTCACATGCTTGCAAATGTAATCAATAAGCCTATTGGTTAAATTTGCTTGAATGTAACTATAATGCTTATTAGTTGCATTTGAACCCTTCATTTGTTTCAAACCCTTTTGGCCTCACACTGACCTGGTCCCTAGCTTTTTAATAGAGGTGTTGGAAGTGGTTAGACTAGGGCTGGACAAACCCCAAGTTGCAAGGCAACTAAAAAATTAGTATTGGCGTCTAAAATTTTCTATGCGCCATTACTAAATTGGAATCTGAAGACAATACAAATTTTTGGAATTTATATCAGCCTATCTATCGATTGCAAAGACAGTAACTATGCTCTGGAAAAATAAAATAAGAAAATTTACTATTTTTGACTTGTTTTTTGTGGAAAATACATGTTTGACACCTAAAAAATTGTTGTGGTGCCTAGATCTTCTTTACAATTTGTCAAACCCTAGGACTTGCTCGACTTAGGAAACCTTGATTTTTGAATTAATTTTGGGGGTGATCTGATTTGTGATACAAATTACTATGGGTGCTTGAGCACTCACAGCACCACAAGCTTCAACACCACTGCTCTCTGAGTCACTCTTTTGATCACTCTCACATGCTTGGAAATTCTCTAGGTCACTCACTGACCTTATCCCTAACTCTCTAGGTTATTCACATGCCTGCAAACTCTTTAGGATACTCTTTTGTTTGCTCACTGACCCGGTCCCTTGCTCTTTAGATTGCTCTTTTGGTCACTTGCTTCCACATGTTCTTAGGTCCTATAGGCCAGTCTTTTGGTTGCTTACACGTAGCTAATTCTCTAAATCACATTTTTATCACTCATGAACTTTTGGTCACTCACTGTCGTAATCCCTTGCTTTCTAGATATTGGCAGATTTGTGGTTTTACGGCCTGTGGGCTGTACAAATTTTGTGATCCTCTCGTTCTATTAGTTGATGACGCATTTCTCAAATTTTCCGGCCCTCAGAATTTACTGTCCTTTGTTGATATGCCTCTGTTGTTAACCTCTTTCCAACATAACACTCAGCTCCAGCAGCATATGCAGGATCCACCTATGGGACAGGGGGTCCAGAAGGAATTTCTTCCAGAGAAATATTGAGTTGCCACTTACAAAAAGCATGTAAATTAACAGAAATTGGTTAAAATAGCATATAAAAGGTATTTTCTTTCAATATTTAAATTTTTTACATGCCTATTTAAAAAAATAATAATTTCTTAGCGGGGCAAGAGTCCCCTACTCCCCCTTCATAGGCCTCTTCTCAGCTCAACATCATCTTGACCAAATTTTAATTGATTTACAATAGGCCTTGACATATCCCACGTGCCAAGTTTCCATGAAAACCAAAAAATTTGAATTGGTGCTCATAATTCTTAATGCATGATAGCTAAACTGGAGTGCCACAGTGGTGTTCGGCTGAAGTTGGCGTTCATTCAGCTAAACTGGAGTCTGAGGACTGCAGAAAATTTTTAAAATTTATGTCAGCATGTCTACTAACATATAAGGCTTTAATAATAATGTGATCTTCACGTATTCCCAAGGGATCAGCATGATCAATCCAGGGAATTTGTTATGTTAAGATTAGTAGACATCCATGTCCGAACATCCATGCCCTGAAGTATAGATGGCAGCACGATGTTATAACATCAATTTTTAAAAGTCTTGACAGACAGAATATGAATTCTTTGTTAAACCATTCCATGTTAGAGCCATGATTCAGTTTTAAAACTGTTTACAAAGTCATCCTGTGAGCCTTTGTGAAGTAGTAATGCACTCATATTTCTGAGGCATGACTCATTTAGGAAGACATTTCATCTTTCGTTAATTTTATTTACGGGATTTGAACCCAGACCTACACAGTGAGAAGCTAGTTCCCTAACCACTCGACTGCCAGGCGGCTATAAGGCTTTTCAGAACAGATTATTTTACACCGTTTTCGCTGAAGAAAATATGTTTGATCGTAAGAACTTTGAACTAAGAAAGTTCCTAAGAACTTTAACTGAGTTTATTTATTTAATCACTTTATTTATTTTTATTTTTTGTTTTGTCTAACCCCTGATTTACACATTTAACCCCTTCACATACAGACTTTTGGTAACAAATTTGGGTGATCTGTATTTGAAGTATTGGCAATAAATCTTAAAAACTGGTTTCCTTGCTTAACTTTTCATGTTAAAAATAGAAGTGGAAAAAATATGAGTGCAGTATAGGTGTCCCTTTTGAATAAATATTTGCATACAGCTCCACAATAAAGGGAAAAAAATGCTGAGGTGAACAGTGCAGGAAAAAAAAAAACTTCCGTTCATAGAGTTACAATGAAGCTTTGTGATAAGAAAAGAGGTAAAGAAAGTAGGGAGATTTGGAATGAATTTCTTCCATTTGAGCGGGGTTGAGATGTGTGGTCCCTGATCATTAAGGGATTTAATATCTTGATGGCCCACAGATTTACAGAAGAAATTGTGTGGTCTTCCAGGTTATATGTCATTAATTTTTGTAACTTATTAAGGTTTGTGCTAACATATGAAGATTTTGACATGAATAAGGCATCCTATGTTGTGACTGAAAATATGTAAAAAATAGATGACCTTAGTTCTTAAAATAATAGGGGGAAACATGGTATTGCTCTCGTTGTATTGAGGCACAATATTGTGTGTAACACGGTTCTACTGCATTGCCTTACAACAGGAATGGTGTAAATTCACATTTCAATCTAGAAAAAACATGTACAGTGAAACCTTGATATAAAGATACTCTATAATAAATATATCATTGGGGGTAGATAGTGTAAAATATTGATACTATTACACACCCTTGAAAAACCAAAACCTGGTGAGGAATTAAAAAATACATTGAAGATGATTGTGAGCAAAATATAAAAACATCGTTTTAGCAGTTTCAAAGTCTCCTTAAAAAGAAACATTATAGAAAGGTTTATTGTGATAAAGGATATCATTGTATCGAGAGGAATTTAACATTAGACTATATAGGCAATTCCAAATAAGATTTTAAAAACATCATTTTGTAGATGGATTTATCGTTGTATCAAGGTTTCTCAATGTAGTTTTTTGTTTTTTTAACACATCAACTTGCAGATGTCATTGCTTCCTAATGCTAGACCACAGATGCATCTCGTCGCAATGCAAACCTATCACCCACACACAACTGCACAGTAGTTCAAAGAAATAACATCATGAAGTAAACCCATGAGAATATTCATAACTTTCAAAATTAGTGTGTGTGTGTGTGCACCCATAGTTTCATAATTACTGTATATATATATTCATGTTAAGCTGGGTTTTTTGTTCCTATAAAAAATTTGTTCCTAAATTGGGATGGTTAGGTTTTTAGAAAGTTTTTTACACCAACCCCACGGTCTAAAGCAGAGTTGCACCAATTCTGGCCCACAAAGTGGGTTTTCCCTGGGCCATGAAAACAAAGCCATCTTTGCAGCATCATGCGAGCCTCCAGGTCAAGCAATGCTCTGAGATCCTCTACAAGGTGGATGCAGCTGATGCTATAATTGTTATGCCAAATTATATATGGCCTTTCATGTATCGATAGCCTCCCCTCACTGGGTAGGCCTAGATGAGCCCATGCATTGAAATGACCCTGGATGAAAAACGTTTTCAAAAATGTTATCAATCCATACCTCATGATAAATATATCAGTGTATGGTCTACTAACAGTAGCATATCCGGCCAGCAGACTAGAATATTGTGCACTCATACATTCTTGCCCACAGGGTAGCCAGGGCCGTCTTAAGAACATCATGGGCCCCTGGGCCAAGTGGCTTTTCTGAGGCCCTACCAGGTCAATGATAGAAAATTTCAACTAAATCTCATTTTTGTGAGGCTTCCAAATGGTCCCATGCGTTATGACGGCCAATGATACAATAGGAAAAAATATTACAGCTGTCTTGCAAAGTCTTAGAAATAGAATTTTTTCCCCCATAAAATGTGTTTTAATTTTATGGAGCTAGTTTATACACTGGTTTTAATTTTTTTTGCCATATTGATGGTCTCAAGAGATTGGGGGGGGGGTCGGCTTATACACAAGTATATATGGTTGTTTTCTTTGAACCATAGTAGAACCTTGATTATCCGACCCTCGTGTTTCAGAGAGCTCAGTTAACTGATGTCGCCGCTGTGGTAGTCGAGTGGTCATAATGACAGACTCACATTGCGAGTTCCCGGGTTCAAACCCAACTGTTGCCAGTGGTGGTTGGCTCAAGTTGGTTTTCTGTGTTCCCCAACTTTGAGACGCAGATGTAAGCTGACTGTTTCCTTTGAAAAATCTCGCAACAGACCTACAAACGGTACAAATATAGTTCAATAATTACACTTCATTTCTGAAATATCAGATGGCAGCACTGAAAAAAATCAGACACAAAACTAGATACGCACTCAGACTCTCAGGTAGACATGCTTACATTTCTGGCACAACTCACAATGTAGTAAATTGCCCCTAGATGGCGATAGACCTGAGTTGTGCTCTGTTTGAAAGAAAGTAAGTTAACTGATGTCATTTTTCTCTGTGAGTTTTTCCTTAGTGATGATGAAATTATCATACTGGAGTCCAAAATTCTTTTACAGATGTAAATGAAGCTTTCAATGAAGACTTTGCTATTGCAAAAACTGATAACACTTTGAGTGTTTCTTCAATGGTATTGTTTGGGTGGAGTGATAGGAAAATTGAGATGCATAATAAACAACTCGGTATACTTGCAAAGTGAAAAACTACTGAATTATCTATATGTTGGTTGTACGATGCAAATATTTTATTACAATTCGTATAGACAATACTTGAAGTTTGAATTAATGCAGATTTGATAATCCAGGTATTTTGTTTCTTTTATACAGGATGGTCCCAATTACGTCAAATAATTGAGGTTCTATTATTACAAAAATTTAAAAAGATTCAGTCCTACATAAATAAAGGCGCTCTCTCTCTCTCTCTCACTTACATAAATAGTCATTTATTCTATATTCGATGGGCATATATATATATACAGGGTGATTTATTTAAACTCAACATACAAACTTTTAGGGGAGGTAAAAAAAGACAGAATCACTTTTTTTTTTTGCATATCTGTGGATGGTAAGGACTTGCACTTTTGTTGTGAAATTCCATTAGTTTTCCATCCATTATTGAGTTCAAATAGTTTTTCCATCCATTATTGGCTTGTCATTTCTGCATTTTCCTTTATCCTCTAGCTGATGAGATCACGGTGTATTGGATAGGAATCATGCATTCCTATGTGATTCTGTTTTGTTTTTGTTTCCCACCTACCCTAAAAGTTTGTACGTTCAGTTTTGAATCACCCTGTATATATTGCTTTTAGTTTGAATGTGAAATAACAAAAAAAAAGGAAAATTCAACAAAATTTCATTGTTAGAAAGAAAAACTTATGCTTCTACACTGAACACGCATTTCTTACTTATCAATTGCTTCTTTTTGTAATGTATTAAAAAAGAATTTGATTAAAAAATTATTATTAAAGGTTAAAAAAATACTATTACAGTGAAACCTGTTTGATATGAACTTTGTATGAGATGGAAACCTGTCTTAAATGGAACAAATATAGTCTTGTGAATAATTATATAATGTTTTTTCAATCATAGAAAACCTCTTTAAGACAGAAACAGAAGGCATATTTATATGTCTATTTGTAGATACAAAACCTGCTAAAATGAAAAGAATTTTTGGCCAAGTGCAAGTTTTTGTCCTATGGATGGGAGGAAAGTCATTCTGATACCTCTTTTGCTAGGAGAACTCTTTCACTTCTTGGAAAAATGATGAATGCCTATTATCTATCTGAATTGGTTCTGGGGATCTGGCTTGAGAAGCAGATTTTTTCTATTCAAAATTTATACAAATACAAGGCCATGCAGGCAAAATGCCCAATGAGGTGGCTGAGAAAAGGATGCCTATAACAAATATGGATGTCACATATTTCTAAAATACAGCAACCCAATTAAAAATGCAATTACAAGAACTAGGAACAATATATAAACATGATAAAATATTATACAGTGCCCATAAAATATATTTATGGTTGTCTTATTCTAAGTATGGATAGCTTCTCAATTTACCACAAGTTTATCATATGTCTTTTTAAACAATTTTGTTAGAATTTACTACCCCTGAGGGTAAACTATTCCATTTTTTAACAACCCTATTAGAGAAAAATTCCCTGCAACACCATAACCTAGAATTGTCCCCTTCTCAAAGCAGTCGATTCACAGCTAATGATTATAATTTATGGTCTATGAATTATCCATCCCCTCCATAAATTATCCACCATTCTATCCATCCCGTTGAAAATTTTGAACACTTCAATCATATCCCCCCCCCCCGATACCTATATTCATCCAATGTAAACATATTCAAAAAATTAAATCTCTCTCTTCATAACTCAAGCCCTGTGTGCCGACAAAGACATGCATAGCTGTTCTCTGCACCCCTTCAACCAAGTCTATGTCCCTTTGTAGGTATGGTCTCCAAAAGCTTACAGCATACTCCAGTCCAGGACAAACTAAGCTTCGGAAAAGCGAAAGAATGACTTGAGGAGAATGGGAAAAGACCTTTTGAAAATGAAACCGAGCATTCTATAAACTTTTTTTGACAACCACTGAATAATGTCCAGAAAATCTAAGCCGCTCGTCAGTAAGAATTCCCAAATCAGTGTAGAGATGGCCACCAGCAATAAGAAATGTGTATTGAATTTGAACACAAAAATGGAGTTCACAGAGGCATAAAAAAGCAAAATTTAAGTGTTACAGATATGTGGAATCTTTCTTTCACAAACCAGGGATGCCATTGACTCGTTATAACGCGTCAAATACCCGGAATTTCGGAAAAGGACGCATAAAAATTTTGTTTACTACTTCTAAGAAGAAAAAGTTAGGGAGGAAAAACCTCACTTTTTTTCACTATGTATCATGATCACGCGACCTTGAAAAACTGGTTTTACTACTTTGTACACTGTACTGTATTACTATGCGCGCGGGTTGTTGAACAATAAGATGAGGGATATGTAGTTTCTTCTCTTTCTTAATGAAAGGCCGTGTACAGAAGTTTCAAATTTCAGATTTTTTTTATTCCCCTGCGGATTTTCTCCCTGCGGTTATATACGGGAAATTACGGTTCTTTCGCGCAGATCTGCTGATATTCAAAGACCGCGTCTATAGACGGCGTAAATTCGTCTTGTTCCTACAAAATTGCAAAATGCACACTTTTTTTTTTAATCGTAAAGGATTGGAACGCTTCAAATTGTAAAACTTTCCCAATATCGTGGAAAAAACCGAATCTGTAAAAACTCGAGACCTTGAATATCCATAGTTTTGTCATCTCGCTGCTATGTGGTAGTCACCGTTTCGCACCCGAAAATCACGGATGTGTACGCATAATCGGCTTTTGGAGGGGCACCAGGATCTAATTCTTCACAGATAGCATAAAATAAATTATTTTATTCCAGTATTTTAATTCTCTACAAAAATATTTCAAATTTTTGATTTCAAGAGGGGGGGGGGCCTTATAACCCCTTCCCCCCAAATCAAATTTTGCTTTTGGTGATAATCCGGGTTTAGAACTTGCAATTGTGCAATGGTAATCAGCAAAAAATGTGATTTTCTACAGATTTCAAATTTTGAGTTGGCTATTCCTTTGGAAAAACTTCTGGTTGCCATGGCGATCACACAGACCTACAACACAAATATGCATACATTAAACTACTTCAAATGCACTCATTACCAGTTTGGAGGATAGATGCAGGGCCGCTACTGGGAGGGACAGGGACAGGTGGGTCTAGTGTCCTGGGCTCTGGACTAGAGGGGAGCACCAAATTCACCCTCATGTTTGAGAAAGTATCTAGTTACGGCGTGAGATATATGGCACTACCTACTGAACACAAAACATGCCAAATGCTGGGCACACACACACATAAGCACACTGTTAAGTTTCTCCAACACAAATCTGACATAGCTCCCATATTCAGGATTTAAAATATGTGGCAGTTAAGTGGCAACAGATCAGAGTGGTGGACCATCAGGGAGGGAAAATAAAATCATTTTACCAGGAAAACCAAAGTATGATTGGAATCAGAAGATAAGTGTCTGAGAGAGGAGAGAATCTAATTCGCTTTAAATTTGATCAAAAGATATTGAAAGTGCTAAGATTTTTTTAATTACCGGTAAATGTAAAATCAATCAGAAGGGAATTTATAGATTGATTTATTAGTAAATATATAAATGTGTCTCTAACTGTTAACTAAATTGGTTTCTGCTTATAACATTTTTCAAACCATCATAAAAAACGTAAATAAGAAAACACCTTAAACAGGAAATCTTAATGAGAATTACTTATTGTTAGGACCATGAAAATAAGTTATAATAAGTGGAAAACGTTCTAGATGAGAGAAACGTTATAAGCGGGATCAACTGTATGTTCGTTTTAGATTTATTACGCGTGCAGAATTACATACGGTAAATTCTCAGTGCTAATGAGCTTCTTCGCAAGCTTTTCCTACTAGTAGTGAAAGTGTAGACAGTTAAAGTAAATGAACCTTTGGATAAAACATGTTTTTAGAAATGAATTACTTGATTCACAGACAGCCTACCTTCTTCTCCTACCCAGAACATGACCCACCGCTCAGTCTCAATGAAGAAATATAAGCAGGTGATCAAAGACCTGGGGCATGCTGGAAGAAAATTCATAGAGATACCAGTGAATTATGGGGGGGGGGGCATAATTTTTTTCAAGATAAATTTTTTTTTGAGAAGGACCCACTTTCACTCAAAAAGGACCCTGATTTTTCTAATAACCCGGGACCCAGATAAATTAGAGTACAGTGGCATCTCTGCAAATATTATTGGTTGTTGATCTCACTATTATTGTTTTTTTCATAAAGGTATGCAATTTCTCAATTTTTATTTTAAATACAGTGAAACCTCACTACAACGGTACTTGATATAACGCTATTCTTTACTGTGATAAATCCCTCTACAACAATATTTTTAGGAGATTTTTGAAACCACTATGTATAAAAAACAATATTTTTTATATTTTGCTCAAATTCGTTTAGAATTTAATTTTAACTTTGTCACTTGTTTTTTTTCTTCTGAAGGCATCTGATAACATCAATATTTTGCACTAAAACATCACCAAAACCTGGAGGCAGTTATTGCTACTTTGTGTACAACACGAAAGTGCAATGCGGTAAACCTTTTTACAGGGGCAATACATGTTAGTAAATTTTTATAATAAATTGATCAATTGCAATTTTTTGCGGTGAATGAATACATAAAAGTGATTTTCTGATGGTATTAACAATGTTATTGTAGAAAAAATGACAACAGCATAAATTTGATCTCACGTAAGGATAGTTTTTCCTCTCGATGTAATGATAATCTCTCTACAACGATACTTTTTCTAGGTCCACAGAATATCGTTACATGGAGGTTTCGCTGAATTTAAAAATTTTAATTTTAGAGAAAAGTAAGTATTTATTCTATTGCTATTGAGGAGAAATTTTATATTGAAGTTTAACCATTAGCGCATTTTAAATATGAAATTTCAAATGTATAGTAATTTGAAACAAAAAATTCAAATAATAATATGCATGTCTCTGTTTAACACTCGTTGGTTTATAGAAGTTAGGATGATATTCTCAAAACTTACGTTTCATAAACGATAAAAATATAAATCACTGCATATATTTTTATATACACCTCTATAAAACGAAAACCTGTCTGGAACGGAAAATAAATTCAGTCTCTTGACCTTCCATTTTATACAGGTTTCACTGTATTATACAAATATGAATTATACATATACAGGTTGTCCTAAAGTGTTCGCAAAGAGGATATTTCTACAATAAGATGCAGTTACTCAAAATGCTATATTTTCCAAGGGGTCCTTTACATAAAAAAATGGAAAAACTACCTTTTTATGTAGACCCTGTGTACTAAAACTTTCAATTAGTGGAATGTAGATTTCTCTCCAAAACATCATTTACAAAACGTTGTATATTTTTAAATGCCACGTTAACTGGGATATTTGACTTTGAAGTTTTCAGCATTTATCGTTAATGATTGAGGGTGTGATTCAGAAATTGAGAGAAGTAAATTGGATTCCAAGTTTAAAAAAATTTTTAACTGTGAAAATAATTCTAAAAAAATGTAATTGCTATTATTTCTTATGAATAAAAAAAATAAAATGGTCGAGTTAATTCTACTATTGTAAGAGTTCCTAAAAATAGCAACTTTTGAGCCAATCAAAACTTGTCAACAAAGTGATAAGTTGCCAAAACATAGTGATTTTATGTATTTAATATCTTGAAAATATCACATTTAAAAATATGAAATTTCTTGTTAACGACTTCAGAGCAGGACCTACATTTCAATAATTGGACGTTTAGTACATGAGGAATGTATAATGTTTTTTATATATACGACCCCTTAAACAAATTTTGATATTTTGAATACAAGTATGTTCTTTTAGAAACTTTGTAATTGAAAGTATGTTTCTAAAGTCAATGGTTGCAGAGATATCTACTGTGAAAACAATTTGAGACAGCCTGTATACAGAAACTCATTAGGATACTCAAGGGACCAGAGAATCGTTACAAAGATATATTAACACTATGAAAAGTGCATCAGGATCAGAGATTAACAGCATTACGTAGAGGATTATCATTATAAAGGTTATCATTGTATGGAGTTTCCACTATATAAATACAGTAAAACCTCCTCTAACAGCCACTTCCAAACAATGCAAGTAATCTCCGAAAAACTGTCACATTTTGTTGGGAAGAAACGTGTCCCATACACTTAATATTACAGGTAAACTCTGAATAACTGTCAGTTTGGACATGAAGTCGGAAAAAAATCACTTAAGTGATCTTAAAATGTGCTGCGGACCCCCTCAATTGAAGTGATTTATAAATATAATGCAGGTCCCTCAAATGATCTGAGAATGTGCCCCTTACAAAATTTTAGGTTTGAGATCGCTGGCCACATCAAATGACTCTGAGAACCACATCTGGCCTACACGTCATGTGTTGAGCATGTATGGTTTAGTTGATCATGGGTGGGAACAATGAACTTATTTGGGGTGGCTGGTACATCGTCTTGGTCCATATCAGTTTTTTTCACCAAGTCGTTTCTGTTGTGTTCTACCTCAGCAGTGCAAGCCTAAGTTTAAGGATACCAAACTAGCACTGTAGATCGATTAATCAATTATTATAATATTATCACATCTTCTAATATAATCAATTATATAATTATTGGAATTAATTACAGAATGGATTATTTCACATATTGTATCGCTCATAAATTTTAGGTTTTTTTTCAGAAATAAAACGGCCATTCCCAATAACAGCCACTCAAATTGCTGTCACATTTTCACTGTCCTAAAGTAGCTGTTGTTGGGAGATTTTACTGTAATTTGAAAATTTCAACAATAAAGAAAATTATCAGGATCAGTGATCCTGATAATTTTCTATTATTCTGATACTTTTGATAACACTTTTTGATAATTTAAAACGTAAATTACCAATTAGATATAATTTGTACATGTATGAAAAATATACAAATAACTGAGAATCTAAATAATTTAGTCAAAATAAATTGGGAAGATAAAAAAAGTTAGTTTGAAGAATCTCAAACATATTTGCTTCATGTTTTATAAGATTTGTACCACAAGATGATAAATGAACAAGATATTTGTTTTTCCAACTGCCATTGCTATATCCAATTTGGTAAACCTGGAAATAAATAAGTAAATCACACATTTAAGTTTTAAGTTAATCACACAGAAAAGTTTTTTTTTCTTGGACAATTATTCACACTATGAATGAAATAATTATGAAAAAAAACATAATGCAATTCAATCTAATAAAATCAGTTAAAGTTTGGATCAAAAACTCTGCTACTTTGTTTTTGATTCATCTTTTTCTTTTTTATTTATGGGAAGTATTGAAAATAGTTAAAACTTCTCTTTAAAAGTCTGCATCTATGATGATCAGTGCAGTAAACCACTGATTCAGGACAGACCTGATATGGAACAGACAAAATCATGCTGCAATTATCATTATTATTTGTGCTTCGAATGATATCCTAAAAATGAATGTTTTTTTCAACCCATGACCGTTGCATAGTAGAAATCCCCAAAACCCCTCAAAATTATATTTTTTAATGAAATAGGCTTTCTTCTAATTTTTAGCAGGTGCAAAGCAGAGAGGCATAAGAAAAAGTGTTTCATTAAGAAATCAACTTTACAAAATATCTAGGCTTGTCAATGCTAAAATAAGAGGCTGTTAAGGAAACCAGCTATCTCTTCAATGCCCCAGAGAGGGTTAAGTTTATTGTAATTAATATGTTCCTTACAGTAATTTTGTTGCAGCCATGGAAGGATATATATACAAACTTTAGCTAATCAAAAAAAAGAAGACATCACTGGATAAAAGGAATAATTCCTGAAGATGTTCAGAGTACTGGAGAGAGTAAAAAGTTGCATGGAAATCACAGTTCACATTGTTCTTACAACCCAAAAAGCGCCAATTAGTCTTATGAATGATGACATGAAAACTATAGTCTCCAAAAAAAAAATTCTATTGTAGGACTATACACTCGTGCAAGAAAAATTTTCTATCATCAGATATTGATAGATCACGATGGTGTACGGTTCATGTATGTATCTTTATTCAGATATCATTCAAATTTGTAATTTTGTTTTTCGAACTTTGGGGCCACACTTAGTACCATGGCATACCACCAGTGGGATGGTGCAAGTTGACCACTTTCTGTTTTAAGAGAACAAATTTAAATTAAAATAACTTCATATTTAAAAAAAAATGAACCATAATATTACCTCAGCAGTCTTACCCACAAACTTATAGTTTATAATGATTATTACACAACAGGTTTTTCTTTTTGTCTTTTTCTTAATTCCCGGAGAGCTCGTTTTGCGGCAGTACATTTGGCAATCCTCTTATTTCTACCAATTCCAGTAAAGTGACCTTTTCCAAAAATTTCAACTCTAACTCTCACTTTTCCCGACATAGTCATTTCAGCTTTTCTGCAAAGAGAATTTTAATTTTCTAAGTACATCATCAAACTTAGACGAAATTCATCTTTGGAAAAAATATACACTAGTTGAGCCTGCTTATAACAAAATCAAATAATACAAAGTATTGATTATAACAATTTTTTCTCACTCTAGTGAACCAGTGATATCAAAATAACATTAAAAATACTACTTATAAGAAATTACCATATTTATGAATATCAGATATAAAGAAGTTTTTTGGAAAAATAGATTTTTTTTTTATAGAATTAAGTTACATAAAATCAGAAATTCTCTTTTAGAAACAAAACTGATTGTGTGGTACTACCGAAAGCAATTCCGAAAAGGCTATGCCTGTTCTATCACCTGCATCTATAGCCAGATAGCAATCTCTAGCCAAAGATAGCACTGGATCTGTTAATTCCCAGAACTAATCGAATGAAGAGGGATCAACATAACCTCAGTTTTGTTTATGTCAGTATTTCTCAGTCTTAGTAAACCTCAAATCACTAAAATGTTTATAACAGTTTGATGGACCATTTACAGCAGTAACTCTTTAAATTTTTGTCACCCACAGCTTCCTTACTTTAGTAACCATTTATTTGTAGCTCCCCAGAATAGTCAAATATAGAATCACTTCAAAGCACCTAACAGGCACACACCAATATCAACAGGATTACCTCTGACGTAGGTTGGCAATGGGCCCCCGAGAACCGTGACACACACTTTGAGAATTACTGACTTATAGTATATAGGCTTGAATAAAATATCAGATCTATGTGAATAACGTTATTGTTTATGGCACAAATGAATAATTTTCACTGTAATCATAATTAAGTTCTTAAGTTCATCTGAGGATCACCTCTAGTCCACAGACCATAAGTTGAGAAACAATGCTTCTTAAAGTAAAAAAATTCTCTTATTTAACTCGAACATTATATATTAGTTATAACGAATATCAGATATATTACAAATGGGTTTTTTTCACATTATAGTGTGAAATAATTGCATCCAAGCTCAACTGTATAGCTGTAGATCACTGACTAATTGTTAGCTTTTTAAATATAATATTTGTATATGCCACTCTTTCCTATCCATATGAAAGTTTTTAAGAGCTAGCTGCCGTGAAGATGAATTTAGGAGAGAGAAAATTCAACTGCCCTTGCAGGAATCAGACTCATGTCCTCTTACTTGCCAGGTGAATGTACTAGACTACAAAGACAACGAATATCACAATCTTTCCTTAGAGCTTGTGTGCACTGAACAGGACAGTTGGACCTAATTCAGGCCAAAACTCACAATTGCTGACACTGCTACCAGATGACAACTTATCTGAGGAAGAAGTCTCCATCTAGCAAGGGCAGTTGAATTTTCACTCTTTTCTGAATTCATCTTTGCATTAGCCAGCTGTTAAAAACCTTCATAATATTTGTGAATACATTTTTATCTACTTTATTCCCTTTTCTTCATTTTACATATGCAGTGAAACCCTGGGGTAAGTTGTTTGGTTGCTAACATAATATATCAATAAACTGAGGGAAACACTTTTTTCCTGTGACTGATCAATATTTTTGTAAGCTTTGAATAACATATAATGGAGAAAAGTGTTCAAGAAGTGAAAATTATGGTGCATGATTTAAAAAATAGGGAAGCATTTCATAATATAATTGGTAATAATTGGCATAATAATTATGTTGGCATCTTTACCTAGAGTTGATATTCAGGTTTGTGCATTTTGAATTATTTTTATCATTTTGTGTGAGAAAAAAAAGTGTTGCATTAAGTATATTTAACACTTTATGCTATACCAGACAAATATGAATCACTATTTGAAAATTGGTGCAGAGAAATTATTTGATTACTATCTTTTTTTTTATTTTTAAATCACATTTAAAGAAACACTTCCATCTATGCCCAAAGCAAAAAAAGTTCTACTAAAATTTGATGAAACTCACTCAAATTTAGCTGTTTGTGGCTCCAATTCCAATAGTTCTCGTATTGGTGACTTTGGCACATGACTACTGAAGTACTCTATTAAATAATGTATTTAAAAAAAAACACATTAAATAAAGAAATTTATATACTTAGGAATATCAACTTGATGATTCCTATAGAATCATTCTGAAAAATATAAATCATTCAACAATATCATTGTCATAAATTTATTATTTGATTAGATTAATGTTCTCAACAGACCGTTGCTGGTCCAAGAGAATTTTCTACCAGTCAGCAAAACATTTCATCTTGTGCACATAGTCACTATATGATTTGGAAGATATATTTTGCAGGGTACTTTTTGAACTTTCTATTTGTGTGAAAAGACTTGTTCATTATGTCAGTAATAAGAACAAAACAAATAGAATGGAAGTTAATGCAGTGTGTTGTCTTTATGATAAGAGTCTGATATAGGCTGGTATGAACATGGAACAAAAAAAATTCATGATTCAGAATTTTGACATTTGTAAAGGAATGGTGTACCAAACACAATTCATTTTTTGTTGTGAAAATCTATTTAAATTCCTCAGAAGCATTCTAAATATAATTTTACATTTCAAATCATAGTCCAACTCTGATATCTTGAAGTGCTTCCAGAAATTGATATTACAGTGAATCCCCAATTATAACATTTAAAAAACACTATCATGTTAAAAAATGCTGTAAGTGGGAAAATGCTTTAAACTGGAAATATCACCGAGTATTAAAGTTGGGACCATGAAAATAAGTTGTTTTAAGTGGGAAAATGTTGTAAGTGGGAAAATGTTGTAAGTGGGAATGTTATAAGTGGGAATGTTATAAGTGGGATCCACTGTATTTCGAGTAATCTAAAATTTGAATTGTATAACATTGATTTATAGACAATTTATGATATAGGAAATAAAGATTATTTTGGGACACCAAAAATTCAATTTATTGAAGTTTAAATTCAGATTTTAATTGTTAAAAGTTTTTAATTGGGATTTTAAATAACTATAGTTTTTCAACAATACAGTCAAACTCAATTTCTCACTACCTCGGTTGAAATGACATCTTGGCTATAAAGTCAATAATTAGTGGTCAGGACTGATTTCTACAGAGGATGATGTTAATGAATCTTGCTTATAACATCAATGAAAATGCAATGACCTCAGATATAATGATACATTTTTGCCACTTGTATTTTTATGGTTTTTGCCAAAGAAATAACAAAGAACTCATCACATCATAAATATTCATCTCACATATTTGCCATGTTGATCACCCCCTAAAATATGTTTTAAATCGCTGCAGACTTGCTGTAGCATTGTATTTCTCACCAAAGGTTATTTATAAGCAATATTTGGTAATATCACTGACAATTGTCAATACTTTGGGCAAGAATTGGATATGTCTCATATTTATGTGATCACAATTCCCATATTTTTTTTCGATTACATATGGTCACACACTAATCATAATGAAATACCTCCATGCACAGTATTTACACACCATCCGATTACAATTTAGTGAAAACAAGTCTTGAAAATGTGAACCTTGATTGTATCATTGGGTTCTTCTCTTTTACTTCCCATATCGACAGTGTACATTACTTATAGAATGACTTAACTCATCGACTCTACTGTGTCACCAAATGCTTCATTTCACAGTATAATTTATTAAATTTAAAAAATCAGGAAAATACCAAAAGGTATCCAATAAACCTCCAGACCCAGACACCAGCACCAAACCTATTGAATTTCAGTTTGCATGTCAAAGTGTCGTAACCTTTGACATGCAAACTCCCTGCTACAACACCTCTGTTAAAATGGCAAAATTTACAGAATGTTCTATGTCGTTATAACTGAGTTTGATTGTATATCAATCTAGGTATTAGAGAAATAAATTTAACCTATTTCTGGTTTCATCATTGCATAGTATACTCTCCAAACTGCATCAAGAGACATGTTACTGTCTAGGTAAACTGCACCAGCAACAGACTCAAAGATGTCACCCAGGGCCTTAGGAACTTCAACCTCTTCTACTTCCTCACATTCATCTTCCTCCAAGTAATAAGATTGCTGAAACACAAACAATATTCATCAAGATGAGGGGAGGGGGAAAAACATATATCAGATACCACAAACTATTTGTTCAAGCATCTACTTTATATTTTTTAATGCTTTTGATCTTCCACAGCTATGGCAAGACTCTGATTAATGGGAACCTCAGAGTTGACAAAACCAACTCAGGTTCCAATCGACCAAAGCATTTGTGAAATGAAGATATGGTGATAACTCTCATGATTACACAACCACCAGCATTAAAACTGGAAGTTATTTTTAAATTATTTAAATGGAATAATTTTTTGTAGATAAGAAACATACTCAAAATTTCCCACTCATAATGTGTGTGTGTGTGTGTGTGTATATCAAAACAATCTAGATATACTACTTAATACCATGAGTACTGTAATCCCTTGTGTGTAATCAGTGGATTATATGTTTAAAAAACCATCAGACTTTCTTAGTGTGGATTGCTGCATATTGCCTAGTTTTTTTGTTTTTTTTGCTGAGAGGTTGAAATGAAAAATAAATATTTTGAAAAATAATTCACAAAAATAACTTTTTATTCACAAATGATGATGCAAGCAGATTTTAAATTTTTTCCTAAAAACAAAACTGGCCAACTACCTAAGACACCCTTTACCATTTTCCTCAGACATCATTATTGATGAATAATACTTGCATATGCAGATTATAAGGCAAATTGTTTTCTTGAAGTGGCAAAACTTGAGTGTATGGATTATACTCGGGAAATTACAATAAATTTCATTTTTGCAAGGTTTTAATCAGAATGTATTTATTTGCATTCTGATTTTTACCTCATTGAGCAATTTGCCTGTTGTGGCCTTGTATTTGTATTTGAAATTAAATATGAAACGATTCTTACCAAATAGTCTTCCACAGAAGAATGTTCTTTCAATTCCACAAATTTATTGATGACATTGAACAGACTCGGTGACACAGCTTTGAAATACTTATGAAAGTCATACTTCACAGCAAGAGAGGCAAAAAATGTGTTATTTACAAGAGCAGAACGAAGATCTGTCAAAGTTCCAGGAGAGTGCTTTTTAGGATCTTCGTATAAATGGCGTGTTATTAAATAATCAAGAACAGCATCACCTAGAAATTCCAATCTTTGGTAACAATCTGTAAGAGTGTTATAATAGTATGATGCATGAGTGAAGGCCTGAAGCAAATAAGACTTGTCTCCAAACACATATCCAATCTTCTGTTCAAACGCAGAGTACCCAGACAACAAACGATCTAACTTGAAGCTAACGTCACTCAAATTACATATCAATGGTGATGGGGGAGCTTGTAATGATCCAAAAGCTGATCCTTTACTTTTATCCATATGGTCCTTACTACTTGGAAGAACACGCAATCCTAACCATGACATGAATAAGGTTGCCGCACGCGAGCCACAGGAAACTAGATACGCTCCGATAAGGGCCTCAACACAATCCGCAATGCTTTTGTCCGGAATGCTGTGTTGTGTGAGCAAATTGTAAGGGATGACAGGAGAATGATAATGAGAGTTTTTAATACTTCCATCCATGAATACCTCAGAAATGTTTTTATTACTAAGAACAATATTTCGGATTTCATCTTCATTCATATTGGTCGGATCATTAACACCACTTATATTCCATTTATTTACAGACAGGCCAGTGTTAATTAGAGCTTGTTCCAGACCCTTTGGGACACTGTACCCAGGAGGGAGCCAATTATCATTAGGTTCGAATTTTGTAGCTACCATCATTTCCCCAAAATTTTTCCTTCTGCCCAAACGATACAAGTTTAAATTACTGATTTGTTTGCTCCTAAGGAACGATAACTTTCCTTCATGGATATCAGGATATGTGCAAAATAAATAGGCCGTAATGGCATATTTCAAAAACGAATCACCTACTGTTTCAAGTCTTTCAAGGTTTATACCGTCGTTCGCGTTTGACATAGTGAATGCTTGAAGAATTATACTAGGATTAGGGCCTGGATGCCAGATCAAATCCTGACATTCATCAAAGCTGAAGACAAATGATCCATCATTTCTCATTTTGTTCAGCTCCTCTCGGTTTTTCAACAGCTCACCGAAAGCCAGGGATGAACAATTCTCAGATTTTGCACTATTGATATGTTTCATAGTATTGGAGAAAAAATCATTTTTACAATGGGATATGCCTTTGTCTTGCGATTTTGCATCATGACAACATCCCATGGATTCTAAAATTGATAAAAGCTTATAAAGGGGACCTGGAACAAGCTTATTTTGAACACTGGCTTCTGTGGTTAGCGCTGTTGGTGGTATAACATTTAAGAACTTTATAGTGTTTCTTTTACTTTCCTGAATACTGGCGACAGTAGCTTTGACATGATAATCATAAACTTTTTCATCTTTGGTGCTTTTTTCATTATTTTCAAATGTACACAAGGACAGACAATCATTAGAATCTGTGGAGCTTCTGCTGGCACTAGAATAAGATTCCATTTTATTTTCATTCAAAATGTGATTGCTCTTTGAAGACACAGGTTCATACTCGTCTTTGTCAGAAATGCTACCTTCATCAAAGCTATCCCACATATCATCCTCCTCTTCATGAGATACTAAATCCTGGGAGAAGCTTTCCATATTGAAAATTCCGGGACCCGAAATACAACTTAAACCTAAAGCATTCAAAGAAAAGAAATTAGTGCTTTTGCATTCTGATTCCCAGTCTGAATCAAGCTGAGAGTCTTCAAAGTTACTTGGAGAACCATAACGAACAATGGGTTGAAATGCAGAATTTGGAGAATCTGAAGAGTTCCATAAACTTACAGGTTCATTTAATTCGAAGGGACCATTGAAATTCAAGCCTATGCTTTCAAGTTCTTTCTGAATCAGTTCATCATCATCTGGAATATCGCATTTGCTTGGGTCAAATACATCTATTTCAAAATCCATGAAATCATTATTCGCCGGGGTAACATGTGCATCATTTTGATGAGTTTGAAAATTGATGTCATTGTGTGTGTCAATCTCATACATACTATTTGTCCATTCACTTATTTCCATGTTTGTGTTAATTTTTCCATTAACAAGGTGGTTCCAATCCTTTTGCTGTGAACTATCTTCAGGCTCTGCAATTTTTTCAGTGGTTTCATCAGGAACGTTATGAATCTTCATAACATCTGATAGTGTCCATCCAAAGTCTAAGGCAGGCCACTGGAAACCTGAAGGAAATTCTTTCATGCCCAATGATATGTCTTGAGCCACAGAAGCCCTTAACTGCTCAGCCAAAAGTAAGGAATTAGTTCTGTATAATATGCAAGGCAAACATACTGCTTTCCGCCACAGAGATGCTGGGAATGGATGGATAATACACAACTCTGGAATCAAAATTTGTTTCTGTTGGAGATTCTCTCTTTTTGTCTTTTTTGTGTTAGCACTGCTCGTTGGTAATGTTATGCCTTTACGGTTAACATACCTTGGGGTTAGTAAGTTCAGCCTGGCAGAGGTATGATCCACATCCAAAAGAGGCTGGGTTGTGTTTATTATTTTTATCTGATATTTGTTTTCATAATAATCTTTGAATGTTCCAAATATCTCATCAGGAAACTGACTTAGAGGAGTCAAATTGAAACATATTTCTGCCACATAGAAGAACTGCGGTTTATCCAAGTTTCGGTACCAAGGCATGACCACAGAATCCTTGTAATCTTCCTCAACAAATGTGAAGGATTCCCTTTCTTCTTCACTGAACTTTTTTGGTTTCAATTCTTTACAGTTTCTAATGGAATGCACAAATTTCCAGTCAATGGAATAACCAGATGAACCAGAACCTATAAACAAATATGTAAAAACAGTGAAATCATAGTAACTGTAGAAAACATACAAAATAAGAAAAGAAAACAGAAATGCAACATTATATTTTTTTTATTAAGAACTCACCAACCAATAAGGCAAATATACGTAAATTACAAAATGCATTTTGACACATAGTGGGTGTTGTCTTCAGTGGAAAAAATATTTCAACCGTCGCCGCTTAGTGTTGTCAAGAGGGCCATAGATTTAAATTTCAGGAAGCTAGAGTTTTTCACAAAGTAAAGTCTACAGCTGATTTAGATTTCTACAAAGATATTCGTTCTCATATATTTGAGCCTTCAAAAATACAGTGGAACTTCGGTTAAAGACCTTAATTCGTTCTGTATAAGTGCTCATTATCCAAATCGCTCGTTATTCAAATCAACTTTCCCCATGGGAAATAATGTAAACTCGGATGATTTGTTCCACAATTATTCATTCACATAAAAATGACTCATAAAAAAGGCATAATAAACAACACAACAATAGCGTAACAAATGATACAATAAAATAATCTTATGAAATAATAAAATAACACCATAAAATAAACATACAATGTGATAACAAATTTACTTACTCTAAATGGCAAGCGAAAGGAGGACAATCGTTTAGGATGACTTAAGGACTTTCTCTGTTGTTTGCAAACTTATTCTTTGAAGAAGAACCTATACAAGGACACTTGCTTTGCATCTTTTTTAGGATTCCCCGGAAATGGCATTGTCATTGGCTAGATTTATTGCTCTCATTGCCACATCTCTATTTCGGTGGTTATTTTTTTATAAAATTTCTCACAGATTCCCAATTCTTACATATCTCTCTAATCTCATTTGAAGTGAGGGACACCTCCTCATTTTTCTTTTCCTCAGACGAGATCCTATCCATAGGCTTTTGCTGTTGCGCACAATGGAGATCCATCAATTCCTCTGTGGTTAACTCCTGGTCATGCTCTTACAGTAGTTCTTGAATGTCCTTCCCATTTAGCTCCTGTCCCAAGGACACAATCTCTTCCACAACTGGTGGCTCTTGTTCATGAGCTAGCCCCTCAATAACGCAATCAGCGTAAAATTTTCTCCAAGCAGAATTTAGGGTTCACTTGGTGACCCCATCCCAAACTATATTGATGCTTTTGAGGCAGTGCACGATGTTGAAATGTTTTTTTTTTTTTTTTAATTTTGGAGGGTAAGGTTTGTTCGCTGTCACCTAGAAGCCTCGCTGAAAGAGTTCTTTGGTGTAAAGCTTTCTGAAGTTGGAAATTACATATTGGTTCATCGGTTGGAGCAATGGAGTGTTGATGAAAGGAGAGAACTTGATCTCAATGAACTGGAATTCCTCCAGTAAGTCATCCTTACAGCTTGAAGGATGAGGAGGAGCATTATCCATACCCAGCATGATTTTGAGTGGCAGATTCTTTTCTGAAAGATATTTTTTACTGAAGGACAGAAGACCACATTGATCCACTCAATAAGCAAGATACGAGTAACCCAAGCCTTGCTGTTTGATCTCCACATGACGTTTAACTGGTTCTTTTGCACCTTTCATTTCTTGAAAGCTCATGGATTCTCAGAATGGTACATGAGCACAGGTTTCACTTTAAAATCCCTGCTTGCTGAAGAGGGTAAGACGGTCTTCCATGGGCTTGTGACCGGGCATTGCATTCTCTTCTGCTGTAATGTAAGTCCTCTTTGGCATCTTTCTCCAGAAAAGAGAAAGTCTCATCACAATTGAAAACTTGCTGCGGCAAATAACACTCGGAAACCATGAGCTTCTTGAACTTTTCAGCGAACACTTCAGCTGCCTTAGCATCAGCACTAGCTGCATCTCCATACCTCAAAACACTATGAATGGCACTTCTCTTCTTAAAGTTTTTAAACCATTCCCTGCTCATCTGAAAGCCTTCTTTGTTTTCTGTTGACACACCTGGTAGTTTGCCACAAAACACTTTTGTGGCGTACAAAGTTTTTGCTTTCTCACAGATAATGTTCTCAGTCATAGTGTCACCAGCTCATTGCTTTTCATTGATACACACGAGCAGCAACTTTTCTACTTCCTCCAGCACATGTGGCTGTTGCTTTGGCACTCTCGAAACTCCTTGTGCTGTATTTAGCTTTCTTTCTCTATTTCTTCTTTATTTTTTAATATTGTGCAAATCATGGATGTATACTTCTTATAGGATTTTGCGACATCGGCAACACCCATACCTTGCTCGTACTTTCCAATGATTTCCTTCTTAAGTTCCAGAGTCCAGAGTAATCATCTTCCTACGGCTTTTCTTCTCACCATTCTTCATTATGGAGGCCATTTTTAGAGCACAGGTACTTAAACAGCAGTCACTACACTTGCTTGAAGAATAAAAAAAATCCTTTGAGCACACATACTCGTGATTAGGATGTTACTTTTAGTTTTGCGTGGTAAATAGTCAAGCTCGCATGCATGTTCATTTTGTTGAGTGAAGCACACTGATGGGAAACACAACGTACGGGAGAATATCACCCATAATTCTACAGTATGTGTGTGGGTGAAAGTGAAAAACTATCGGCCTCAGTTGTGATAACCGGAAACTCAATAAACAAAGTGAAAAAGTTTTGCTCGTAATGTGAATCATCGCTCATCAAGAAAGTTAAAACTTGTTCAAAATTTTTGCTATTCGCAAATTGCTCGTTAACCAAAGTTTTACTGTATATTAGTAAAAGACAATGAATCGACACCAATGATTGCAACGCCATGGCTTAGATTCATTACCAGCGGAAATTCTAAAAAAATTTGAATAGACCAATCAGGTATCTCCATTTTAAAAGCATCCAATTAGGACACCTCATTAGTCTTACATACATGCTCTTAGCTTCATTCTGACCACTATGTTTGAAGTGAACAGGCATACTTTTCCCGCTGAGCGATCGAGAGTTAAGATTTGGTATCCAACCGAAGTGGGATCCTTGGTCAGCATGATTAGTGGTTGAATATTTTTTCCTCTGAAGACGACACCCACTGTGTGCTGAAATGCATTATATATTTTTCATATATTTGCTTTATACATTGGTGACACAAGTATTTTTGTGCAAAATTTAACTTCTCTTCTATTATATTTTTAACCTTTTACAGACTAAATGCAGATTTGGTTTGATTTTCATAATTTTTGCTTTTATTTTATTTTCTGATCTTTCAGTTTAGAGATATTAACCAAAAAATTTTCTTGTACATTTTTCGGACTTGCCCATGCCCATAGAAATAACATTAAAATTGGAAAAAAAATTAAATTTTATTCTTATAAAAACAGGTGATTCAAAAATATTAAACTTATGACGAAAATGCTGAAATGAATGAAATTTTTGTCTTGTAAATAGTTTGGAATCCCATTTGGGAAAAAAAATCAAGTGCTTTCACAAACAAAAACTTAATTTTTTCTAATTAATAAAACCAATTTTCCGAATTGGGCACATTGGCTGTTAAAAGGTTAATATTAAATACCGTGGCAATTTAACCTTGAGTGTATAATAAAACCTCTCGTATCAGAAAGTGAAAAAATGATGTTAAACATATTGCCATTTTGGTAGCATTCTAAGGCATAATAATGCCATCAGCAAAAACAATGGATATTAGAATTTAGATGTATTTAACAACTTAGTAAGACAAGAATTGACTGACGTAATTCTTCCAACCCTTTTTTCTCAAACAAAAATTTTATTTTTCTTAATATTAGGAAAACCACATAATCATCAGCACATTGGCTACCATTTCTCATACTTTAGATATTGTATTCTATCAAGATGACTAAAAATGTGTGAATCTCAAATGAAATTTGGGCTGGCTTGAATAACACTGTCTTACCATTCTTCAAAACAATAAGAACTGTGATTATTGAAGAATTTATTTATTTTTTATTTTGTGATTATTAAAAGTTATTAAAGAAAGTTTTGTATTTCACATTAATTTTATTCACTAATTTGATTTTAACAACAAAAAAAGAAGAATGACAAGCTTACTGAAATCAACTGGAGCTATCAAGAAAGATAACTCTGACTCAGATGGAGAATATATCATGGGAAACTTCTCTAGGCACAGTACATCCGAAAAAGTATATCTGTGGAAAAAACAAAGTTCTTCAAGTTGTTCTTGACTCAAAATCACACTATCCGAAATCTTTTCAATGCAAACCGTGACTTCTCCTGATCTTGTGAAAACTGGAAAGCTACAAATCTGTAAATAAAAAACTATTATATTACTTAAATAGTGTGATTTTTACATTTGAAATTACTATAATAAGGGAATGTTGATTTGAATACTTTTTGCACTCCTTTAGAATACTTCTAATAGTATTCAAATTAGCATAGAAAAACAGAATGCAGCATAACTCAACTGGAAATATTCATTTATCAAAATAAATGCAGATAGAAATAGGCATGCAATCATCTTGAAAAATTAAGCTGAAAACTGATGAAATGATATGAAAATGCTTCACTAATTTCAGTACCATTAATCCACCTCACATATCACAGCATTGTACTATTGTTTTCCTAATAATACCAAGTACCATGTGTGTACATAAAACTCAGTATCTTACTATGAAAACTTGACAAATAAAACATACTGGTGGTATAGGCTTGCTGAGAAGGATGCCAAAATTTCTGGATGTGTCTGCAGGATCATAAATCTTTCTGCCTCTGGTGTTCTGCTCATCTGGAAGAGGACAAGTCAAAGTCATCTGAAGAAGATATAGAAATGATGGCTTTGATACTTCAGGCATTCCACTTTTTAACGCATCACAAATCTGTAAAATCAAATTAGTATAAAAAACTATTATAAACATATAATAAATGTGTGAGATTTTCATACCATTTTTTACACCAAAATAGTCACAATAATATAAATATAGTTTGAAATATAAACAGGGTAGTTATAAACTGATACTACTCAGACACATGTTGCCCCTGTTCTAGTGGATGTACTTTGTTGGTATATTCGTTATATAGACTATTCTTTAAGGCAGGAATGATTTGCTGCTACAGAAGCTTTCAGTGACGGAACACCTTTTAGGGCCTTGAAGAGAGCATTTCTCAAGAGTTACATTTGGACATGTGATTGATGCAAATGAATGTATATTGAACAAATTCTGCTATTAAACGAAGTTTTATGTTTACTATTTGTTTCTTGTTCTTTGAGCACCACTTTTCTACTTGGTATTAAAAAAATTGAACCTTTTTTTTATTGCTGTTCTCTTTTCCCATGGTCCCTGTAACGCATATACTAAGTTTCAACAAAATGCAATCAATGTTTAATTTTCTAAACTAATTTTCTGGTTCCAAACAATATAATATTCTTTTAAACTTCCAAAGCATTCATGAACTTTTGATTTTAAAAACAAATTTTTCATGTTCATACCGGTTTGTAAAACTCAGCATCAAATATACATCCACCAGAACGGGCACTAAGGTCTGTGAGTAGTGTCAGTTTAATTGTAACCACCCAGTACATACATAGTTATAACAGTGGAGGAAAAAATTTATTAAAGTTGTGTTACACACAATTTACCCATGTAAAAATTTTAAATTCACTTATGGCAATAACTTGATACCTAACAATAAGATTACTTAGATAAAGAATATGCAAGGGAAAAGCAGTCATTTAATTTTTATACTCACTTTATATAAATCTTACAGTATATTTTACAAATCTTTACGTCATGAAACTACTTTCAATAACTTTAACACTACTCAAGCACTTTATACTCTCTAAGTGTAACTAAATAAAATTTAAAATTGTGTCAATAAAATTTAAAAAACAATGTGAAAACTTGATAACTGTTAGTGAGAGAAATCACACATGAACACCTGCTTAGAATAATATTGCCTCCGTTTTGTGCTTCCTGGGCGAGCATAGCTTGCAGAGTCATTTTTATCAAAATTTAAATCATTCAACTGGTCTTCAAATTTCAAAGCTTCTTTACCAGTAGGCAACAAATTATTATCAAGTTCACCTAGTGAAAGAATAAATAAAACATGAATAAGTATTTCTTTTTCAAAAAAATAAGCTTAGTAAATTTTCAAACTTATGAATATTTTATGAATGATGATCAGCATGTATAAAAGAAATAGGTTTTCCTCAATTTAAATAATAAATTGGCCCACTTAAAGATAATTAGAGTGATTTTCATTTGTTATTCATATTTGATTTTTTAATATAATATTGAATTAAGATATTTTATATAATTTTTTTAATTTGATGTCACGTTCTTTTGATATGAAAATGTCAATTAAAAATGTTGCCAAAATTTCAATTTCACCTTTATAATTTATCTAATTCCATATCAGCTAAATATTTTAATATTTTAATACATTATCTGTGATAACCCTTACTACGTACCAATCAAGTGAAGTTCTTTGCACATTTCTAAAGCAGCTGCCATTTTAGCTAAATGTTGGGTTGGCATAGGACTACCCTGAAAAAAAGTTTTGGTGTGGCAAAAAAATCAGATGTGAAACTAAATGGCAAAATTGAGAAAAATAAGTTTAACATCTAAAATTTTAAAAAAAAGTTAAAACAACTGTACAAAGTCAAAACTACACTTGGTAGAGGGAAAAAGTTTCAATTATATCAATTGATAAGCCAAAAACTTCTTAGAATGAGCTTTAGAATAAAATCATTATGATTATAGAAGTAAATGCTTAGAAACTATGAAATGCAAAACTGGTTAGAATGAAATAACAAATAAGTAAATGAAAAGGTTTGCGAGACAAGCCTTAGCATCTACGCAACAACTAGAGGACATAATATTTCAATATTACTACACATAAGAAATATTTTTTTCTGACATTGTTGGATGCATGCTTGAAAATTTATCATTTTTTAAATAATTAAATGTATATTAGTTGTGTATGTGTGTATAAATGTCCACATAATCTATTCAAAACAGAAAAATACTTACAACAACAGCTTTCTTGAGAGGAGAATTGATTGGCATCTTTACAGTGCACTTGTAGAAGGGTCTTCCAATATTAAAATCCAAAAGTTCCTTCATCTTCCACTTGGGTGTGAGTCTCGTGAATGTGTCACTTGGAAGTTTAGCACAATACCTTTATAGAAAGAAAATACATACGTCAAAAAGTAACTCCAGTATAACTTTTTTTTTCCTTTGGACAGAAATTTTGTGACTAATTTTTTCTTTTTCTTCTTTAACTTAAAAAAATTAGAGCAAAATACTCACAAAGAAGAAGAAAAATTCAAAAAAAAAAGCTTTGAAGCTAAAATTTTCAAAAAGACAAATTTTTTTGTTCTGCATCAAACCATGCTTACGTTGATGATACATTTTTAATGTTTTTCCAACTATTAACACTCGTAGAGAATAATTCATCATTTTACTATGACCTTGCTTCATTTCTCTTAGGTTTCTTTTATTACACATATTCAGTATATGGTTCAATCACTGGTCAAATATTTTGCCTGCATTAAAAAAAACCTGTATTGATCTTTCATTCTACTTATGAAGAGAGACTTCATTTTTTGAATATGTTTACATTGGATGAACGCAGGTGTCGAGGAGATATGATCGAAGTGTTCAAAATTTTCAATGGGATGGATAGGATGAACTTTTAGTACACCGCCAATGGACTGCTTTTACAAGGGGACACCAGTATCGATTGGTGAGGGACAATGCAAGGTTATGGTGTAGCAGGGAATTTTTCTCTAATAGGGTTGTTAATAAATGGAATAGCTTACCCCCGGAGCTAGTAAATTGTAACACAATTGACACGTTTAAAACGAAATACGATAAACATGTTGGGGTAAATTGAGAAGCTACCCATTCTTAGAATAAGACAACCATAAGTATTCTTTATGGGCGTTGTATAATATTTTACCATGTGTATATATTGTTTATAATTTGTGTTAATTGCATTTTTAATTGGGTTGCTGTATTTTTGAAATATATGACATCCATATTTTTATGGGCATCTTTTTATCAGCCACCTCGTTGGGCATTTTGCCTGTTGTGGTGTTGTATTTTTACTTATAGGCAGTATAACTGACCACAACAATCACAAGTCGAAGGATCTGTCATGGTGGCCTGAGCAAAGTTTAAGGTTTTCTGGGAGAACATAGTATAATTTAAGAATACTAATAGTAGGAAATAAGTGACATTGATGAAAGGAAAAATTATACGAGACTTTTTTAGGATTTACTTCATAAGCATACCCAGTTTTTTAATGGTATTTCAAAACGCTGATGCTAAAATGATTGATTTGATGCATACAATATATCATAGGTCACGTATTACTGTATTTGTTTTTATGTCAATCAAAGAATCAACTCCTTGCTGAGACGTCACAATTGATTCACACCTGTATTCACACCCAAGGTTTAGGTTGAACAAGATTGTGTCTGGATTAGATATTCACTTGTTTTCATCATTGAATCCTGTTTTGGCGATTTCGGAACATAGGTGTGTTGTAAAATAATCAAGTGCTTATAACATTTTGCAAGAATTTGGGCAAAACTTCTATCAGTATTTTTGTTGAACAACTTTCTTAACATAAACACTTACACATAAAAATTGGATTAAAAACCAACCTATTAACAAGTGCTATGGCAGTTGACAATGAAACTTTTGGTGAATCAGGTTTGTTAAGTGGACAATATGGTTCTACCAGCTTATCTACTTGATCTGCTTTTATGCAGTCATCTACAACATCTGACCTATGAGCATTTTCAAGAAGAATCTGAAATAAAAAGGACATATCGCATTCATATAATATATTATTATTATGAATATATATATATGTTTTCTATATGTCATATAAAAATAGCAAACAATAATACATCTATATCATAATTTAAATCTATAACTTATTTTCACTTACTTGTTCAACAGCTTTAAAATCACTCAGATGTTTGAGAAACACACCCTTTTGGTTTGAGCTGGTCATAAGAATGAACAAAGACGTAGAATCTTTTACACGTCCTTTAGACTGAACATATGTATAGAAATTTTCAGGAGCATCAAAGCAAACTACCAAGTTGCATTTTGGAATATCCAAACGGTGCTCCACAAATGAAGTAGATACAACCAAGTTATACTCTCTGGATTTAAATTTCCTAAGAACATCTTCTTGCTTGAATGTAGTAAGAGAGAAGCGTTTCCGGAACCTATCAGTGCCGTGTCCAATTATATAGTTTGAAGAAATGAAGTTCAGCTCTTTGTAATGAGCTTTCAGTTCTGAGAGCCATAAATTTAAAAGATATGCTATAATACAACTTCTCACAAATATCACACAACAGATGTCCCTAACGTTTTCACATTCATGAAAATTTTTTTCACCACTATTTTTTTCAGTCTTTGAATTTGAGCAATGTCTTGATGTACAACTTGGTTTCTCTGCTTTTAGATCAGAACTTTTGAATGAATATGTTTTCCTACTTTGACATGAACCGGGAAAACTTTCAGAATTTTCACAGAAAACAATTCCATTCTGCCTGAACACACAAAGAAGGTTTACTAGTTGTTTAAGTTTCGGTGAAGCAAACCTCAAGAATTCATGCACATTATTATCAATATGGTCTGAAGATTGCAATAGTTTTTTACAGCTGAACACGATGTGGTGCAATGCAGTTATTACTGCATTGAAATAAAAATTATACAAACCTACGCTGGAAGTATCGACAAAAGAATATATTTCTTTGAGAAAATATGGAATAGACTCCAAAGTGCACCAAGGTCCTAAAGTTAAAAGAATGTGAGCAATTTCAACCAAGTATTGATGTAATCGCTTCCAATTCTTAAAAACTAACTGGTTCTCTTTTAAATGTTCTGCCAGATCATTCGAGAAATCTATTGCTGAATTCACATACTCTAGAAGAGAAATCAGTTTGCTGTTGTCAGGAAATGGTTCATACTCCAATAAATATTCCTGAGGTTTTGAGCCATATTTGCTCAGCATAGTCAAGTCACTTGCAGTTTGAACAGTAGATTTCAAAGCATTACCTATCGTTTTTATATCTTGCCCAAGCTTATTTGCAGTGCACTCTGGACTTATTAGAGAGGACCCCAGACCTAGAACACGAGGCTGGTCAACTATTCTAAAAACATCAAACTGTTCCATTATATCACAGCACAAACGATTATCCACAAAGTTCTGGCATTCATCGAAAATAATAAGGTTAAAACTGGTCAAGGAGACCATGTCATGATGAAGTATCATTCTGAACACATCTGGAGTAGATACAATGACATTATTGTTTTGAATTTCTTCAAAATACATGCTAGTCCACTGACTATTCACAATACCAAACAATGTTCCAACACTCAAGTCTGTATGATCTCGTACGATTTTTGACTGGCGGTAGATCAGTGGACCTATGATGAAAATTTCCATAAAATATAAAATTTGCTAACTAAATATAGAGACATCAAGGTAATTTTACATTAAAAAAAATTAATGATGTCCACATAATCAAAAAAATATATACAGGAACAAAGCTTCTTATGATGTATGACGTATACAAACTAGTTTATTTATGTATCAGAAACAGGGTTGCTCTCCTGTTTCATGACCAACACCTTATGTGATCTGCTCTGCATTTTTCTCATATCCTGTTTACTTCACCCTCCCCCCAAGCAGAATGTAGAAAAACAATGACTGCTGCTGCAAAACAAATTTCAGGAAGATTTTAAAAGAATATGGAAAAAGAAGTCTTCTGCGTGGAGAACTTTCTTGTGAGAATTTTTACCACAGAACAACTTCAGTCATCTGAGGGCCTGTTGCAGAACAATGCAAAGCATTCTGCTTCAGAACTTTATCTTTCTGTCAATTACATAATAAGAGACCTGTGAAAGTAATATTATTTACCTCAGAAAAAATGCATGTGAAAATTAAAGCAAAATCGTTATAAAATGTTTGTAGAAGAAATCAACAGAAAGAGAAGCATTGATGAGAGAGTGGCTCTCGTTTAACTTTACTTTTCAAAATTCTCCATGGGTTTTTAATATCAACACTTCCAACATTCTATTTAAACCCTCACATTTCTCTGTTAGACTTAACCATTCCCAAAAATTACAGCCCATCTCTGCTTCTTCAGATTGTCACAAATTTAGCTTCTTCCTAAGAACTATTATTGACTGGAACAACCTACTACCAAATATTGTAGATTATAATACGACTTCCGAATTTTCGTGTATCATCAATTGTCATTTTTGCCATACATAACTTCCGTATCCTCTTGTATGGGCCTCAGCCAAACAATATTGAATAAATAAATAAGCATGTACAAAAAAAAAACATATAATTTTTTTTCTACAATAAAAGTAACAGGGAAAAAAATTCAGTAAGCAACAGTATCATAAAGCTGGGTCCACACCTGCATCCTTATGCTGTGTCAAACCACTCAAAAACTTGTTTTTCTGCTTAAGACTTGAGGTGATTTTGCCATGAAAAACAAGTTTTTGAGCAGTTCACCATAGTATAGTACTGCAGATGTGGATTCAGCTTTAAGATAGCCCAAAAATTAAAGTGTTTTGATAATGACCCTTTATCACATATGATAGCAGCAAAGAAAAAACCAAACATTTTTGCTTCCCTCTCCATCTACAACAATGCTTTAACCTTGCTGCTATGCTCACGTGCAATAGAAAAAAAAAACACTAGAATTTTTTTGAGCGAATTATAAGTTGCTGCATATTATCAGTCGTTTTTTTGTTTTTTGGAGAGATTGGAATAAAAATGAACATTCTTAAAATAATTCGCAAAACTATTTTTTTATAAAACTTATAGATGGCACATATATGCAAGTAGAAGAGTAGGTGGTTTTATAAAATATACAACCAACAGTCCCTATAATTCCTTAATACTTCATTATTGTTTGATAAAGGTAGCAACAGAAATTTTCATCATTGGGATTGCGTGTCGGTTTGGATAATAGGATGACCCTTTTTTTCTTCAAAGTAGCAAAATTTTCATGTGTGGATAAGATATTGTCATCGATTATCAACAGGAAGTTATGGTAGTTTTATTTCCTCAAATATTAAACAAACAAAATAGGAAAAAAACAATGGATACATTTTTTTGAAAAGCTAAAATGTTTGAAATTGATATAATTAATCATTAATACAATACACAACTTACTAGTTGGCACGAGGAAAACAATCCTCTTTCCACCATCTTTCACAGAGCACCTGGTTTCATGTGCCAACTCTTTAATAAGCATCACAGCTATGAATGTTTTTCCGATTCCAGAACCCAAGCAAACAACTGTATTTCTTTTTTTCGAAATATCGAGAAGTTCCACCTAGGACAGAAAGGCAAGGAAAAGTGTGTGCTGAACAAACATGTTATTTCAGAAAAGAAAAATGTTTTTCAAAATAAAAATATTTTAATCCCAATATAGCTGAACCCAGTTATGGCAAACACAGATTATGACAAACCTCTGGATATATTAGAGAAATTTTTTGGTTTCTTCTCATAGGATGTTCTCTTATTGTATGTTTTTCTTATTAAATACAAATACAAGGCCACAACAGGCAAAATGCCCAACGAGGTAGCTAAGAAAAAGATGTCCATAACAAATATGGATGTCATATATTTAAAAAATAAGCAACTCAATTAAAAATGCAATCATAAAACTATACATGCATGATAAAATATTATACAATGCCCATAAAAAATATTTATGGTTGTCTTATTCCAAGTATGAATAGATTCTCGATTTACCCCAACATGTTTCATCATATTTCTTTTTAAATCTGTCAATTGTGCTTGAATTGAATACCTTCATGGGTAAACTATTCCATTTATTAGCAACCCTATTAGAGAAAAATTCCCTGCGTCACCACAACCCAGAATTGCCCCTCACCAAACAATACTGGTGTCCCCTTGTCAAAGCAGTCAATTAACGGAATATAAATAATTCATGGTTCATCTTTTCATCCAACTGAAAATTTTGAACACTAATTTATTTATAAGTGCTGCCATCTGCCATCTATTTTTCGAATTGTGAGTGAAGTGTAATGATTGAATAATTGTGTTGTTGTAGGCCTATTGCTCTCTGCAGTGAGACTTTTTAATGGGAAGATAGGCTCACATTCGCACCTCGAAGTTGGGAACCACAGAAAAAAAATTGTTCCTTGGAGTTCATTATAAAAGTTGGAATACACTCCAGTCAACATCCAAGGTATGGCCAGTTCAACACATGGCCGCAGGACTGTCACTAAAGGGAGAAGATGGGTTTGGTGCCCTAGGGGCCCAAACTTCCCCCTTTAACCTCTCTTTCAACATTACAGGGATGCGAAAATGCGTGCTTGTTCTAGCTGACCAAGCATTTAGCTGCAGCCATGCATGGCCGTAACATATGTGAATAATCAAAGGTTTTAACAACTGGCTGTCGCAAAGATGTACTTTGGAAAGAGAGAAAATTCAACTGCCTTGCGGAAAATCGAACCCACTTCCTTTCACATTCTGAGTGAACGCCCTAGACCACTAGACTACAAAGGCCACGAATCTCTCAATCTTTCCTTGGAGCTCGTGTACACTGAACGGGATCATACATGGACAGCGCCGGACCAGACTCGGGCCAAGCTCACAACTACTGATGCTGCCACCAGATGGCGACTTATACAACGATGACATCACTCTCTGCTAGGACTGTGTAGAGGAGAGTGATGTCATCCTTGCGTATGTGAATAATGATTGCAGAGTTTATGAAATACTGGCTATAATACTCGGCGCTGCCCAGGTTTTCTTCAATTCCTGAAGGATTACAATGTGGCAAACCATTATAAAGGAATAAACTATTATACATAATATTTGCAATATTGTATATATTTGCAATATTGTATATATTTGCAATATTGTATATATTTGCAATATTGTATATATTTGCAATATTGTATAATATGCCATTGTAAAGGCATATGTCTGAAACGCATTGCTAGGGAACCATGGTAACCAGAGTAAACATTCCGAAAATGACTATTGAGGCTGAGAAACCATTGTTGCCCAACAGTTTTTTGTCTAACCCTGCTAACTTTTAAAGTAGCCTATCGTTCAAGTAGGGTCCCATTTGGTATGTATGCAAAATTAGATGATGATAGATCCAAAATTGTAGATTTGTATAGAGTACATACACACAAACAGAAAATCAATTTTATATATATAGATTTGTTTTTGTGGTCAGTGTAAATTGAAAAAAAAGTTTGGCAGAGCAAAAGGTCATCGTCAGCATGAGTAAATTATTAAATGAATGCTGACATCAGCCCTTTGCCTAGAGAAACTTTCTTTCAAAGGTATTTATTTAATTACTTTTTTCCATAATGCAATATTTTTGTTTTTTCATATTAGTCTGCTTGAATGAAGTCTGTTTGTTATTAGCTATATATTATTCCCATTTAATGAAAGTGTCACACAAATTTATCACTGATTAATGTTCATCACATTAATATTTTCCACTACCTCTTTTGTTCATATAAATAAATAATCCATTATATTTTTTTTACATTTTTCTTCCTTATGAGAAAATTTTAAGGACAGAATTGCCATCATTAACAGAGAAGGAAGAAGCAACTCATTTTATCTCTGCAGAACTATTGTTATAGGAGAGTTTACCATAGTAAAAAATATTGTTACATCGAAATGAGATATGAACTATAACTTGAAATTAATTTGAATAAAGAAATAGAAAAAAGCTCAAAGTACAATGAAGATATAGTTAAATCGGAATCAATGCCTTATCAGTAAACAGAATTTTTCTGAAATTTGTAACAAACAAAAAATGAATGTATACCGGAATCTCTCTTGGAGTGAATGTTTTTGAGCTGACACCTTCCAGCAAATGGTACCGACCAAGCTTCGGAGGTCCAACATCATTTATGGACATCTGTGAATGAATAGTTATTTAAAAATAATGCACAAGACTGGCAGAAACAAATTTCAAAGATTCAAGACTAGTCTACATCTAAAACATACTTGTGTAACATGAAACTATAGTGAAACCTTGTTGCAACAATACTTGATGTAACGATATAAATCCTTCTACAGCAATATTTTTTTTCCAGTCTTGTTTGGAAATGTCTATACTCTAATGTTAAATGGCTGTCTCTCAATATAACGATAATTCTTCTGAAAATAGGCCTATATTTTCTCTTGGTTTGCAGAGTATCGTTACATTCAAGGTTTCACTGTATAATGATGAATATCAAATGAAATGAAGATAATTTATCATGCATATTCTAATACGTATACTGGACCATAAAAGAATAAGAATATTATTATAATCACTTAAAACTATGTTAGAATTCATAATATAATCATAAAAATTAAGAATCAAAGATATACAAACTCTGACTGAAAACACATAAGAGCTATTCTTACTTACTGCAATTTGAAAACCTGACTTTTTCTCTAAATGACTGAAATTGGAAGCAAATTTGTCCATGGATTTTAATAATTATTCTTCAATAATGAGATATTAATGAGTAAAAATCATTACAGCTGACAAACAGCATTTAGCAATCATTCTATGAACTATTAGTAATTAGTAAATGAAATATAAAATTCAAAGATCCAACACCAAAATTATTTTCCATCAATCTTAACCAATCCAGGGAAAATATGAAAATGAAGCTTCATGTAATTTGTTTTTGCATTTATAAAAACTGTTGAAATTAATTATGTTGAAACATTATTCTGATGAATTTGAAATTCCCTGTCAGAGGCAATGAATTTGACAGGTGCATCACATACAAGTTTTGAAATATCAAAGCTTTAGCTTGAAATAATGAAGGCTGTGAAACAATGTCTTTTCCCACCATCATAAGTCCATTGTGTTTGTGGCTTTGCTATGTGAACAGACTTTTTTCCCAGTGACAAATATCACCCCACAGGTGTGGCTTGTTTGAGACATTTTTCCAGTTCCCTCAAATAATTTCTGAAAATTAATTAGTTTCAAAATACAGTAGATTCAGCCTAATATTATCACTGAGTTATGATTTCTCCAACACAAATCCATATTAACATTTTCAGTTCATGCAATCAGAATGTGGTTATCATTATAAGTTCAATTTAATTTAAGATTTATTGTGAAGAAATAATAAGCATGTTTACACATTGTGTTTTCATTCATTCCCCAATTGGGAATGATGGGAAGTTTTTATATATTTACACCCTGTGCATTGCACCTGTTTTAATGACATTGTGATTGCCCAAGACATAAAATTAAATAGACATTTTTCATATACACCCCTTTGCAACAATGTCTATGACACATCTTTAAGGATAGGCATCTTCAACATATAACTCACAAGCAACACCCATAGGCAACAACAGACTTGAGAGGCTGGGGGTTGGAGGGGATGATGATGTTGATTCATATGTCTATGTGCATATAGGGGAAAGTAGCCTAGTTTGGACCAACTCTTGTTCTGAAAAATAAGAATCGAGATTGGTATATTTACTTCATAAAAAAGGGCAGGACTACCGAAGAAGTGTACATAGCACATTTTTGATATTTCCAGTAACATAGACAACTATGTTTCCTCAACGTAGTTGTATTGGCAAGATTACACATTGTGCTTGTTACAGCTACTTGTTACTATTTTTTATCCCCTCTTTTCTTAAGGGTTAAAAAACTATATTCAGAAGAACATGCTGTTTTGTTATTTACAATATACTTTATTTCCTAATACTTTGATTGTATCTTTAGAAAAATAAGCAATTAAAATATATCTTTATGGTCAGTTGTAATGAGCTGTCATTTGCACACACAAAATAGCGATGTTTCCTATATTGGACCAGTCAATGTTGCCCAATTTGATCCAATTAAGGGATCCAAACAAAGCAGTCATTTGATTTCAATATAGATTATTATACTGTAATTATATTCTCATGTGAAAGAGAGGTTTCAATGAAGAAAAGATGGCACAATTACTTGACCTTTTAGACCAATTAATGAATAAACACATGCTAAATAATTGATGAGTATTTAACATTGATCAGAGTGGCTACACCACAATTCAAAAGAAACCCCAGAGGCCATCAGCGGAGAGCAAGGTGTATGCTATATCAATGCTACCGGTTCTTATTTGTGTTCCCCTACATTTATCTTTAAAAAAAGACATGCTCCTGAATTAGAAAGAGGAGTACCTGCAGGAAGTGAAGTAGATATTTCTAATAGAGGGTACATAAAGACTAAATTATTTATCAGGTGGCTTCAGCTATTCAAAAAAAAAATGTTGCGTGCTCCAGAGACAATCCTGTATTGCTACTTTTGGATGGCTATGTAACCCACAGCAGGAACTTGAAGGTACTTGAATTTGCTAGGAAAATGAAATCATAATTTTGCATTTTCCAAGCCATATGACTCACTGAGTGCAACCAGTTCACATGGCTGTTTTTAGGCCACTAGGTTCTTACTACATACAAGAACAAGACAAATTTTTTAGGCGAAACATTGGTAAACCAATTACCCAGTATGACATTGTGACCTTATTAACTGAAGCATATGCAAGGGCAGCAACAGTCAGCAAAGTTGTGAATAGGTTCAAATCAGCTGGTGTTTGGCCTGTAAATTGTAATATTTTTCGCCATAATGATTTTTCACCAGCAGATATCGTGAATGCTAATCAAAAGGATCAGTCAATCAGGACAACAGCAGAAGCCCAAAAAACTTCTATGGAATCGCCTTGAACTGTTTCATCATCACCTCAGGTTCCTTGTCAAAGCCACAAAAAGCAACAAGATGCTATTGGGCTAACAAGCACTCCATGCAAAGAACATCTACAGCAAAAGAAATAAACGTAAGAAGCTCATTTTTAAAAATAACAAGAACATAAATATAAGGACAAATAAAAAATAATAATCATTGATCATGATCATACTTCTAGTTTGGAAGAGTTTTAAACAAGTGGTTCATCTTCAGGAGGTGAATTTTGCTTCGGAATGAAAGACTTTGATAAGAGCGAATTAAAAGTAAATTACTATGTCCTAGTTGGGTTGAAAGATGGAAAAAGGAAAAGTATTTTCTATGTTGGACAAGTCATTAAAGATAAGAGTTCAGGAAGCAATATAGAATTGTCTTTCATGAAAAAATTGAATAAAGTGATGAACTCATTCATTTTCCCTGATGTGCCTGGCATTTTGGCAGTAAAAGATGATGACATAAAGATGAAATAGACAAACCACCGTAAGCATGGATAGACAAAGAGACAACAGTCTTGTATTTCTTTTGGAGTTGATTTTAATTTTGAAAATTGTTGAAATAATCAAACTAGAAATTTTTCTCTCTCAAAATTCTTATTTTCAAAATTTTCATTTTCTGATGTTTTTTCCTTCTTTTTTTTATATTTCTCATGTTTAATTTCCAAATTTTTCTCTTCAATATTATTTCACATAAGTTTTCCATATTTTTAGTTGTATTTTTTGTGACATTAAAATTTTTAAAACAATCTAACTGGATTTCATATTTTTTTACAATAACTATTTTTTTCCCTTTATATATATATATATATACATATAGTTATTTTTTCCCTTAAATACTTTTTAAGGTGTTGTTGTCCAATCACAACAAAGTAGTGAGTATTCTGGCCCAAACAAACAATTTTATTTCAATTACTTGATAGAGAAATTTGCCAGCTGTGGCCTGTGACTTTGTATAAATAAACGTATTGTTCTCAGCTTTACATCACTAGATCACGGGCATTTGAAGGTGCTTGTCACTTTTTTATAACATAGTTTCTTTCATCACAATGATTAAACCTCAAAGCAGAATGCTTTTCATTATTCTGCAACGAGCCATCAGCTGACTGGAAATGTTCTGAAGTAAAAATTCCCATAATAGTATGTGTGTTTTTCATGAAATGCATTTTCATTAAAATTCTTACAAATTGTTCTGCGACGTAAATCGCAGATTTCAGTATATTCTGTTTTGGAGCGATTAAGTAGCACAAAATTGAACTTTTCTGAAGCTCTCACAGCACTATTTCAACAAATTTAATGAGATTTTTTATTTCATGACTAATGAAATATAGTATCACAGAATTAAATGAATTAATTCCGCTTTTTTTGGGGAGGGGGAATAAGAGCTATTTTTGTAAAGATATTGTTCATGTTCCCACTGGGCATGAAGAGACATTTTCTCTAAAATTTTTTTTCATTTTTAATATAATTAGAACATGCAGAGGAAAAAAAAACAAATTTTTACAAGCATTCTAGCAACATCTTTGGTTTTAAATATTGCCTCTCATCATTGCATCGTCATCTTTGGTTTTGTTAGCCAATAATTTTTACACTTTAAATCACATTTTCAAAATTAGCTTTGAAAAGCTAGCTCATTCAATGATAACATAGCTATCTCTCAAACTTAATTTATGAATAAATAATTATGAAAATAACTGTATATAACTTGAGATTATTTTGAAAGGATTTTCTTTCGGTGAGTGTTTTATAACTGATTTAGTCATTGTGTAAGTTACATTCATCTAAATTGATAAGGTATACCCAGACATTACAAGTAAAAAACTAACTACAAGCGCAATTATTTTCCAATTTATCCTGAAAAAAGATACACTTTATTAATTAATAGATGTGCAACCGATGAATAAATTGAGTTCCAATTAATTAATTTCAAATTAACGTCACTATTTACCTTTGAAGTCAGCTTTAATAAGCGTGTTGATCACTTTGTTTACGTTTTTTTTTCATTTTGTTTATCACGGTATAGCCTGTGAAGTGGCTAGTTCCCTGTCAGTTTTCCTACAGAGCGTAAGACGCCTCACGTCAGCGCTTTACGTCAGGTGTAATTGGCCGACTTCTGGAGCAGTGTTTCTCAACCGTCGGGCCGCGGCCCGGGCCCTGATATTATTCATACCGGGCCACGAGTGATTAGCCGTTTCATTTTTCGTTGGACGTGTGTTTGACCGGGCCTTCGACTCACAAAAATGAATGAAACCGTGCGAGGCTTCGTACGCAGCGCGTTCCACCGATCTCTGCATTTCAGTTGTGTTCTCACAGAAATAAAACGCTTGAATGGAGATATGCAGACGACAAAACGACTTTGTATTTTCCTATAATGTTTGTATTTACAACTCGTAAATACAACGCTTGTGTATTTTCCTGGCGTGGAACATCAGTTGTTATGTCGTCTGCATATCCATTTCCCATACTGACCAACATATATTTTAGAAACCTTGACTAAACACTACAAAAATGCAGAGAAGATTGGCGAAATGCGTGGCATACGACACAGTTGACTCCTCCAGAACCAGTTGGTCGACCACGCCCGACGTGAAGCGCTGGTGTGAGGCGCGTTACGATTTATAGGAAAACAGTCGTGCTTGCTGGTGAGTGGGCGGGATGTCACGCTAGACGACTCACGTTTCACGCGGCGCAAAAAAAAAAACCTAATCCTAGAAAAACACTAGATAAACTGTTTTTGTGAAGCCAAAGCCGTCCTGATGTTTCAGAAAAGCGTTGAAATTGATTGACAATAATAACAGTGGTTCACCGAGGACAATATCGGAAGTATAAATGATGAATGACAGCTTGATAAAAAAGCTTGTTGTCATATCGGGCGTAGGAGTGGGTATCGGAGTATCGGTCGCGATTGTGCGATACTTTTATGATCCCAAAAAATCTGAGACTATTAGCGACGAAGACAGCAATGTTTCGGTGGAGTTGCGACTTGAAAGGAAATTTCTAGGTTACATCATAGGTAAACGCGGCGCCACAATTAAAAGGATTCGCGAAGAAACGTGCACTTCGATCCGGTTGAAAGATCAAGGTTGAAATGGTTGCTCTTAATGTTCAATTTTACATTGTTACTTATTTTCAGTGGTTTAGAAATTTGTTGGATTTCAATACCAAAGCGACTAATAATAAAATTGTGACTTCGTCGCTAGTTTCTAGTAGTGATCGATTGGCGGAACTATTGCCTATTGGTGACGGAAAAAACTAGCCAAACTTTATGAGGGAATGTTTTGGCAGTTAAAAAAGTTCACTGCTTAAATCACAAGCACGAATAGCAATGCCAAGATACTATCTGCAGTTCCCCGAATTTAGCTTAAATTTAAAAAAAAGAATAATAGTGGTGATCCTGATTACTGCCTAGTATTTTCTTTTTTGTGCAGTGAAACCTTGATATAACAATAATCTGTGAACGAAGAAAAAATGTAGAATGATTTATTATTATATCAATTATTGTTGTAGCAAGGTTTCTCTCTCTCGCTGTATATAAATAACCTGTGTTTGAATTGCATATAAAGTTACTTATTGTAACTACTGCTACTTAACTGTAGGTCTATATCTTTCAAAAATCTTTCTGAAAGAGATGTATCTGGAAAGCGATTTTGAGGTGAAAATGAATTAATCTCACTCGAGTCATAGTTACTTATTTTTTAATTGGTGGAAAAAGGGAGCTCATGACGTGGATGCTTTATGTTAGTGACTTTGTGTTTATAAAACTAAAATGTTTGTTAGCCAAATCCGTATTCACATTAGTCAAGGTAGAAAAATATCTTAAAAAATCTTTGTTAGCCGAGGCAAAAAAACCATTAAAAAAATCATTGTTGTGCCATCTGTCCTCTATATTTTGAAGTGAAAACTTCTCAGATAGGTTTTTTTCAAAGAAAGTCAGGATTGGGAAAAAAAACAGACTCCTGAAAATGCAGGGCGTATGGTCACCATATTCACAACAATTTGAAAAATCACCCGTCAACAGCAAGCTCTAGATCTGCCCTGATCTGTAAATTAGCTTGAAAAGGTTGTAATTAATGAAAATTTGAATGCAGTGAAACATTTTTATTCTTTAAGAGTGCTGTCTTAACGCATAGGCCCACTCGGGCATCGAGAAGATGGTTCTCACAAAAAATGTGATCTGATTGAAATTTTCTGGTATTCGCTAGGTATGACCTCAGAAGGATCACTTGGCTTGGGGGCCCGTGATGCTCTTAAAAGACAGCCTTGTTCTCCAACTATTATTTTCAAATATAACATGCAAAAATATGCAAAATTTGAAAAAACCTGCACATGTTGTGTCAAGCTGTGCGAAGATTAAAATACCTACCAGAAAGTTGTGAAATTTGAGAATGTCTTTTGAATGGATGAGAATGAAATTGTGGGTGGAGGGGGGGGGGGGAAATCAGTCCCCCCAAAAAACACTGTTACCAGGCATTATGGGCTGTAATGCCAATAATTTATAGCACATGCAATTTTTCTCCCTTTAACATATTACAAAACCGCTTCATTTTCATGGCAGGGATATCTGTCACACCAAAACCACTTCTTTTCTTATTAATAATTTTAATATGAATTTAAACATGCATGTCTGAAATTCATTAGTCTATCTGACAATGTATATCTTCATGATATGGGAAAAAATCAATGGGGTATAATTATTTTCTATTTTATAGATGATGAACTCGCCTCCATTACAATAAGAGGGTTGCCACGCAACGTGAAAGCTGCATCAGAAGAAATAAAAAGATTGACTTCAAAACCTTTATCAAGCTTCACGAGAGAAGTTCGTGTGCCAAATAATGCTTGGATATCTGTTGTGGGTCTTAATGGCGAAGTTGTACGGTTTGTATGAAATTGTCTGTTTCCATAATCTATTCTTTTTACCATTCCAATCATTAGATTCAGTTTAGATGAAGGTAATTAGTCTATGTTGAATTTTTTTTAATGTTGCCAGTTTTCCTTCTAGTAGGGGTACATATATCAATCTGCAGAAAATGAATTATTTAATGCGAAAGTACGAAAAAAATTAGTTTTTTTACATGCACACTAATGTTTTTTGTTTTTTTTCACACGCATGTTTTTCCTCAGTGTGGCATAGCAATATAGTTAGATGCTACTATACAGGATGAATGTGACCAATTCTGCCAAATGAAGCAGGGTGATAAACGAGCCCAAGTGGAACATAAAACCATCATGCGAAAACCCAAGCACGTATTTGGAAAGAGCAGAAAAAATTTGTGGGGTAAAAAATAGGGTCACACCAATTCCATTGAAATATCTGGCTTTAATGGTGAGCTACAAGCGCTGAAAGATTGGCGAAGTTCAAAATAAAATTGTTGCCAAAATTTTTAATTGCTAATTCCGCAAACACTTTTCTGGCTAAAATCGGTCAAATTTATCAAAAACTTGCCCATCAGCTTACAAAAGAGCCTACAATAAACTATATCAGTGTTCTAGTTCAGGAGAAATTTAGCCCTTTGTGTTCACAATACATCACTGAAATCAGTGTTTGTCATACTGTATTTTCCTGTCTATAATCTGTTGTGGCACATAATGCAAAATTTTAAGAAAGAACAAAAAACAATGTATAATCTGCCCCGTTGTATTATCCACCGGATTTAAAAAATTGTAATAACTGTGTTTCAATAATCAATCTCTTGGTACACTAATTAATGAAATTTATTTACGAAACAATCATTATTTACTCACAGTAACAGTTAGCCTCCATGGTAATCTGGCATTTTTAGGCAGGTTTTCTTGGAGCACAAAAGGGGAAAACGTGTCATAGAATGTCTGTGCACAGAAGTTTGTATTATTTAAATTTCTTTTTCAATTACCTTCCAGTATTCCGGCACGTGGTTTGAAAAATAGATGGCAGCACTATAACTAGCATTATACAGAGACAAACTTTCCATTAGGTTCACAACATGTACCAATTTGTTAAAAGTTCTGGAGAGGAACATGGACGGATGTGCATGTGTGGTTTGTAGCATGACGACTTAGACTCGATTAAACTTTGCAGTTTAATAGTAGTAGTGATCCAGCACACCCTGGTCTGATATGTGCCAGATTAGCTAGAGTCTACTGCACTTCAGATTCGAGTAAATGCTGGATTTTGTTTAAATGATGAAGTTGTAATATTTTATGAGAATTAATTATGATAATTAGTGTAGTAATCATCCAAATCTACAATAATTTTCTTGTCATGGTTCTTATTTATTGTATATATTCATCACTTTGCAGGCAAATCAGTTTCGAATCAGAAGCTTCTTTGACTGTCAATTTCTCACCTGCAAACAGAAGTTCGGATTGTTATATATCCATAAGAGGAACTAAAGAGCAGCTCGAACATGCTATGTCATTAATTGATGAAAGGATAGCCCAAGGAGAAGTGACGCAACAGAGCAAGTCAGTAGGCATTGCTGGACGTTCTCTGCTAGAAAATGTCTTACCACCTGTAAGTTCTCTTCCCCCCCTCCTTCCCCCGTAAATCACTTAATAACAACAAGGAAAGATACTTTCTGGATATTATGCTGAGGTGAAACCAGAGAGAAAAGTTTGCTGTCTCTGCTGGGAGTTAAACCTTGTCTACTTGCAGTTTGGGAAAGTGCATAACCAATGTATCATGAGGCCATTCGTTCACCAGAAGTGACCAGTCATAAGCAGTTGTTCATATTCGAAAGACTGATCCTGTTGCAGAGAAAGTGAAAGAATGTCATCCACTGCTAATGATTTTGAGCAAGCTACATCAGCAGATGAGTGAGGAATTGCGATGAATCTGCTTAGAAAAATATTTTCGCATCTTGCATTATCTGTGCATGCGCAGTAGGGTTGTTTACTTTTTCACTTCATCGTTCCATGCAGATGAGTCTCCTTCCCTCTTTCCTTGCATGAACATGGAAAGCTGAAAATTTGATAATTACTGTTTATGGGTTGTGATGGAGAGTAGTAATTGATTAAATATAATTATTTATTTATCTACACAAGAACGCCTTCACCAAGTTCATGTCAGATGTCTCATTAAGTATGGACTTGATAAATTTTCTCAAAAACTTCGGTTTTTCAATATATTTCTTCAAGATTATTTAACGAACATACTCACCTTCATAGAGTGCAGTCAAGAACTGAGTAGCATGTAGAGGTAGCTTTCAGTAGACAACATCAGACGTCCCTTTGTTGACGTCAACATCAGACGTCCTCCCGCTCATGTAGCTTGCTGCATGTTATCACTTTCCAATAGTGGATGATCAATCTGAGAGATGCTACTTTGCTTTTCTTATATCTTATAGCACGCACAGTGATGTGACATGCTAAGAGACTTTACAACTTTGCTCAATTTATATGGAAAGCAGTCATGTTTCTTGTGATGTAATAGTAAAACATTTGCCCAGATTACAAGAAAACCAAAGTTTTTGATTCCCGGTAGAGACAGTGAGCTTATCTTTCGGAGTTCATCTTGTCATAATATCCAGAAAATCTCCTTTGTTATGTGGGCTAAAAAAAACAACTCTATCCACTTGATTACATTTTTTTTGTTTACCGAAGGTTCAAAAAATGTGTAGTATATATACTTGTGTATAAGCCGAAAGCCGAGTTTTCTTGTTGAAAAATTGAAAAATGTGTTCCTTTATTTTTAATTTGCGGGGGGGGGGGGGGGGGTATGCTTATACATAGGTCAGCTTTTGAGGAGAAAATATCGCCTCCCCATTTTACCAAATAATATAGCTACATGGCTAGTTGAAGATCTGTGACATCATTTAAGTACTTTGCATGGCATTACTAATCAGCAGAGTAATTTTTGTACCTATGTTCAAACCCCACGGAACCAATGGTGTTAAAACCAAAAAAAAATCTAAAATGTTGGTTTTAATACCCGGTAGACTTACATTGCTTTTAGAGCCTTTAGATGAGAGCATCAGCATCATCAGATTATTTAAGGAATTTATGTACAGAATGGATATGAGTTCAAAAGATTAAGAAACAGCGAAATGGGGTGCCTTAAAAAAACCTGACATTGGCCTAATGTGCCAGCGGGTTCACGAGGCATGGCATTCTGTTCCAACTGAAATCATCACATCCTTTAAAAAGTGTTGTATCAATAATGCGATGAATGAAATTGAAGACGACACACACTTTGAAAGTGGTGATGGAGATGACAGCACAGTGAGAGTAAAGATGGCATACTGTATGATGACTTGGCTTTTCCGATGTAGAGCTCAGAGCATCAGAAGAAGAAATGGAAATGATGAAAAATTTGAATGATTTTTCATTTTAAATTTTATGGCATGAAAATATATTAATTTTTTCCTTCTAAAATGCACTGGTTTTTGGGGGCCGGCTTATACATACATGGGTTTCCAATTTATTGCGGTTTTGGTGGTCCTGAAGTGGGGGGAGGGAGGGATTAGCTTATACATGAGTATAACAGGGTGCCCTGTAAATGGTAATACAGCATTTATCTCATCAACCATTTGTCATATAGGCATGTTTCCAATTTAAAAAGAGACTCGAAATATGTATATGGATTTTTGTTTGCTTCAGAAGAGACAGGACAACAACTGTCTAATTGAAGTTAGACGATGGGGGGGGAGGAGAAACGTATAAAAATTTAGATTTTTTTACTTTCAGTCACACTGTATTCTTACTCTGAAAACTGGTGCTGGGTAATTTTTGTGATAATTTTTAAATGCTTTTTAAGCATTTTTTAAATTGGAATCATACCTGTACGATGGACGGTTGATGAGATAAAGGCTGCATTAGCACTTACAGGACATCCTGTATACAGTACCTAATATTTTTAAGCGAGAGAAAATTATTATAATTTCTTTTTAGATGCATAACACTTTGGATCAAGAAGTACTGCAGTCTAACAGTGCCGATGGCTTCACTCAAGTATATGTTTCTGCTATCCAGTGTCCCAGTAACTTTTGGATCCAGTTATGCGGTCCAAAGTCCGTGCAGTTGGACAAGTTGATAAATGAAATGACAGATTTTTATAGTGATAATGCCAGAAGATCATCTCTTGCGATGCCAGCAGTCTTTCCGGGTGATTTTGTTGCTGCACGTTTCACTGATGATGATTCCGACTGGTACAGAGCAGTGGTTGTATCCGTCGAGGAAAATTCTACAGAAGTTGCGGCTACTGTCCACTTTGTTGATTTCGGTGATGGGAGTGTAGTTAAATTGGACTCTATGTACAAACTGAAACCTGAATTTCTTGTTCTTCCTATGCAAGCAATAAGGTGTAAGCTTGCTGGCATTTCACCTGTAGGCGATTGCTGGAGTGCGGAAGCTGTTACTTTATTTGAGAATTTGACACATAGGGCACAGTGGAAAATCTTAATGGCGAAACCAGTAGATTTGATTCACTGTACTTCATCCGATGACTCTGAAACCAGTTCAGTTCAAACTGACCACTATGCAGTAAAGCTAGTTGATACTAATGGTACCGCAGATGTAGATATTGCTAAAGAACTGGTAATGGCAAATTATGGCGTTTTTACAGAACGAGTTAATGAATAATTTTTCAAAATTTAAATATTTATATGCCTCAGGTTTATGAATGATATTAGGTGCAATTAAAAGCACAAAAATTGTTTGTTATATTATCATATGTGAGCCGAACGTAAGATATTTCAGTGTAAAAAAAATGTATTTAAAAATGGAAATTTTAAGAGGAAAACTACAGCAGGTTTTTGACTTTGTTGCGATCAATCAAAAATTAAAAATCAAAGGCTGAATATCTGATTGAAAATTTTGTGGTCTGATGCAAAATGCAAGAATTTGTTTTTTCCTTTTGGGAAAGTTTTTCAATTTTATTATGGTTTTTCATAAATAATGTATCAAGCGGGATGCACAACCTTTTCATTCTGTTTGCGAGACGGGTACTGCTTGCAAGTTAAAAAGTGAAGTCCTACTTGCGTTGTGTTGATTTGTTTTAGCGATTTTTGCAGGCCAGATATTGTGCATCCTCTGAATAAGGTTATTAAAGTTTAAATCGATTTCCCTCATGTTTGCAGGTAGAATTTGTAGTTTTCATCCCGATTTGTTATATTTTAAAAGATGTTATCCTTGAATGATTGCCTTTTTTCCCTCATAATGCATGACCCATTTGGTTATCCTTATTTCTGTTCAATTATATTTTTGGAAAATTTTCATAATAAAAGGGCATTTAAAACTCACGAACTAGAGCATGACAGTTTCTTTACTTTACGCAACCCAATGCCTCAACATAGGGTTTAGGGTTACCAGATTCCTCCATTTCAACTGTTTTTTCAAGTTTGTTTTATTTCCGTGTAAGATAATTAATTATTATTTCTCTTTCATACTGAGCGCAACTCCAGTCTATCGCCATGGGCAATTTACTACCAAATTAGTTGTGCTGCTAGTGTGCATGCATACCTAACATTCTGAGTTTTTATCTAGTGTTGTGCGTGAATTGTTAATGCTGCTGTGTATTGAGCGAAGTGTAACAATTGAATATTTGTACCATTGTGAGTCTGTTGGTTGTTCTATATGTTTGTCATGCCACTTTCTACGAAGAGATTGGCTCACATTCATGACTCAAATTTGTGAACCACAGAAAACCAACTTTGGCCAACCACCACTGCGAAGTTCGAACCTGAGTCCTTGTGATGCTAATTCATCATTATTGTTACACTAAGGGTAATTTCTGTGCATCTACACTGCTGGCCACCCAAATTGCAACACCAAGAAAGACAAGAGATATCGCAACAATATTTATTTTGTAGATAACATGTTGACCAAGCATCAAATGATTAAATTTATAGACTTCTGTGAAGTGTGGTTCCTGCCAAAATCAGTAGCCAGAGTAGTCGCCATTGTTGGAGATCACCGCTGCCACACGCCTCGGCATTGATTCAAAGAGACTTTGGATGTGTTCTTGGGGTACAGCAGACCAAGCAGCTTCCACGCGTTACCAAAGTTGATCTGGTGTGGCAGCTGGGGATGTAATCTGGGTCAATCGTTGAGCAACCATGGTCCACATGTTTTCTATCGGCGAAAGATCCGGAGAGCGAGCTGACCAGGGAAGCAATTCAATCTGACGATTGACGAAGAACCTTTGGACAATGTGTGCCACGTGTGGTCGCGCATTATCCTGTTGAAATATGGCTGTGGGCAAGCCCTGAAGGTAAGGAAGGACAACTGGCTCCAACACCTCAGAGATGTAGCGCTGGCTTTTTAAAGTACCGGCAATGCGTACTAGAGGAGTGCGAGAGTGATATCCAATACCGCCCCATACCATAATACCCGGTGCAGGACCAGTGTGGCGGTGCATAACGCAGCTGTTCAGCATCCTCTCTCCACGGTGTCTCCAGACTCGAATCCGACCATCGTGGTGTTGCAGACAGAAGCGTGACTCGTCAGTAAAGACAATTTCATTCCATTGTGCCGTCCACATCCTTCTTTCATCGCACCATTGGCGGCGGAGACGTCTGTGGTTCTGCGTCAAGGGTAGACGAAGCAATGGACGTCTTGCGGACAGACCACTCTGCTGTAAACGGCGTCGAATGATACGCGCAGACACTGGATGATGCGGTACAGACTGAATGTGCTGTGCTATGGTTCGTGATGTGGCTGAGCGATCCGTCACTGCCATACGCCTGTCATCACGTGAAGTGGTGCACTGAGGTGGATGCGATCGAACACGTCGGTCCGTCGTACCCTCCTGCATCCAACGATCACATATCCGCATTACAGTTGTTTGGTTTCGTCCAACACGACTACCGATTTCCCTGAAAGATAATCCACAATCTCGGTAGGCCACTATCCTTCCTCTGTCGAACTCGGATACTTGATCAAAAGATGATCGCTGTTTTCTACGAGGCATAATTGATCGTTTTTTTGAAAAAAACCACAAGAAAAACACAATTGCCGTACTTCAAATCGTCGAAATCTCCAAGCCTTAAATAGCGCTTTGAAGTGGCGCCACAGGCGCGCGTGATGTGCGTCTGCGCTGAAATTCTAATCATTTGCATATCTCACCTCCGCTAATGCATGTTGTAAATTTCATATTATTTGCATGCTTCCTTCAGGGTGTTGCATTTACGGTGGCCAGCAGTGTATATTCCCCCCTTCATTCAAATTTAATGTGTTACTAAACAATCAAAAATTGCAAAAAAAACCCACCAATTGAGATGCTAACTCCAGACAGGGTAGTCACTATTATAGTCATGGCTGTATTGGTTCCAAGCTGGAATGAAAATTAATCTGTAAACCTCTTGAGAACACCACTGCCATAGGTAAGACAATGTATGGGAAGGTTATCTTATTCATTCAGAGATCAATGAAATGGGACTTCTTGAGATAAACATTTAATGCCTTATCTTTAAAAAAAACGGTGAGTAGTACCTAATACTTAGGCTTTAAAACCTTTCAGGTCATGACAAAGAAAGAAATTTGACTAAACAAAACCTCCTACTACCGGGCACAGATCCTGATCTAGGACTATGTGAAGGGAGGAGCGAATTATGTAAATTCATTTGATCATCCCATATTTTATGGGTTAGACAAATTTTCCTATATTATTTGGCTCTTAGGAGGGGCGATCAATCCAATTGCCCACCTTCCCCAGGATCCATTCCTGAGTGAAGGCAGACATCTTCAGCTATGAATGGAGCAGAGCCAGACAACTTCAGCTGTGAATGAGCTGAGGCAGACATTCAACTGCAAATGAAGAAGAAGCAAATGTCTCTTCAGCTACTTCAAATGGAGCAGAAGCAAATGTCTCTTCAGCTACTTCAAATGAAGCAGAGGCAGGCATCTTCAGCTGCAAATGGAGTGGAGGCAGACTGATCCAGTTTGAATATATTGGAGAAGTGACTTATTATGTAGGTGTCCATCATCCGATCAGCCTATATTTTACGGCACAGACAAATTTTCCATGTTATTTGGCTCTTGTTAGGGGCGATCATCCCCCAATCGCCCCCTCCGGATCTGTGCTTTCCTAACTCATGGTTCATGCCTAACTTTGGCTTGTCAGGAATGATTCTCTTCACCAAAACATCATATGACCGTATTGGTGATCATTGCCGCCTACTGCTAACTATACCACGCATCAACTCCGGTTATATATCGCCATACGACCATTTCCAACCAGTGGAGTTGGGTGGGAAATGTGCCATCTATCTGTGATCACCCCAGGCTCAGTAGGTAAAGAACTTGTTTCTGATGTTCTTGCCCGGATTTGAACCCATGGACCTTGACGATATCCTTCATAATGGAAGACGAACATCTTACCACTGCGTCATTCAGACAGAGGAAAGCCTACTACAAACTGCCACCAGAGACAGTATGTCAAGTCTCTTTTCAACATACAGTAGCCTTCATTTATTAGAAGTACGTTTGGTTCAGCCATTTTGATTCTTATATCCAGAAATTATTTTGCTGTTTCTCCCAGTTTCCACTAGAGTATGTAGTACAAGCCTTGAGGCAAGATTATGATGTTAAAAACCAAAAAACAAAACCTTAATTAATTCCTTATTGAATATTTGTTTTTTTTAATTTTAAATTAGTTTAAACATCTGTAGCATATCTTTGTCCTTAGACATCATTCGTTGTTAATGTAGACTGACTGAAATGTTACACAGTAGCTGTACTACTACTGTACTATTGTCATAGCACTCTCACAAAAATGGGGCTGACAGGGCTCTAGCCCTGGGACCTAGGGTGATTCTCACATTTTTTTTTTGTTTTCACGCAATAAATTCCCTATAGGGGCCCCTGAAAAGAGTGGCCCAGGGACCCACCAAAGATTTCAGCCTAGGGGCTATGCTCCAAGATATGAGGTCATGACTATTGTCCAAGCACATAACCCTAGATCAAAGGTTTCATCGCCCCCCTCTTCAGAATATTTTTTTAATCATCGCCCTCCCCCAACTCATAGGATCCTGTTATACTCCTAGCTTCTAAAACCCGCTGGACCTTTCTATTGCCCACTTTGGGAAACACTACTCCAGATAGATTTGCTTATCAGTAACTTCTTTGACAAGACACACCAGGTTTTTTTTTGTTGTTAAAAAACCAAACACTCTTACGGATAAGTTCTGTCATTCATTGAAGGAAGCTCACTTTACTAAAAAAGTTATTATCCTTACTGTTTTGGGGGGGGGGGGGAGACAACAGTCAATATGGGATGGTTTTATTACAAACATAAAAGGGACAATAAGGTGGCTAGTCCCCCAAATAACCTTGTGAATGATAAAAAATATTCTACAAGCTCTATACCACTTAGATAAACAGTAACAGTCTTTGAGAATATAATTTTTTTTTTTTGATTTTTATAACCGATGATTTTCCTATCAAAACAGTGGTGTTTGGTTTTTTTTGCGATTTGATTCTTATGACCAGTGGTGGCTACTGTACACTTAATTTCCAAGCCTTTTTGCAATCAATCTTAGCACAAAACACTATTTTGTGTTCTGTGTCGTTTCTAGTCTTTGACTCGTTTTTCCAATGATTTGATTGTCACCATTTTCATTTATTTCCCAATTAAAATCACCTATTACATTTGTTGATGGACCTTGCTGTGTTGTAACACTAAAACGATGCATGACTAGCCAATCTTACTCTGTTCATTTATACAACTGCCAAGTGATGAACATTATTATTAGGGGTGTCAATAGAAGAAAAACACAAGTTTCTTCAAGAAACCATAAAAAAAATTTGCCCTAAAACCAGTTGAACCAATTTTAAAGCGGCAGGGTGAGATAAAAAATAGCGGTGTATGCCTTTCAGATCAAATGCTCCTGACGGAAGGAAATTAGTGATAAGAAAATTGTTCTTGTCACCTGTCAATAAATGAGAAATACATATACATGGGTCTCACAGACCCAATTAGTGCACTGGAGAGTTAAAATACAAGTTTTCAAAACACTGCTTTATCAGGCACAATGAGCCTAGCAGATCACTTTAGTCACCACCCGCGTTCAGTAAGATTTTGAGTGAAATGGGTGAATGTTATGCACTAAAACATGACTAGATAAGAGACAGCAACTCAATAGCGCTTGTGCCATCTGGGAGAGGAGAAAATGTGAGGGCTGTGCCTATTAGATTAGTTGTGCTTGATGAAGGGTTAAGCATTTTGGTATATCAAGGAAACAGTTATTTTCCGGATATTATGTCTGGCTAAAAAAAAAAAAAGCCATCTATATCTCTCTATTTTGGTATATCATAAAAACATCTTACTCTCTTGCATAAAATCCTTAGATCTCAAATGGGTATAAAAGAATATAGTGATGAAGTTTACCTAAAGATGAGATACCAGCAGGGCCAGGCAGTGTAGCTGCAAGGGAAAGCTTATCAAACTAAACTCGACAATTTTGTAATTAAGTAACTTTTGTATATTTCCTTGTAATTTCCAATGGCAAAATTTGATCAAAACCTGAAGTTTTCTCAGTTTCCCCTGCTATTTGACACACACACACAAAAAAAAAAAAAAAAAAAAAAAAGGTTCTCCATGTTGCAGATTGGATGCGCCCGACCGAAGTTTACACTGCTCCCCTCACATAAATAGATGACGAGACTAATAGCTTGATACAAAAGTGGAAAGGGAAATTTTTTTCCCCTTGTGTACATATAGAATGATATATTTGCACACTTAAAAGATTTAAAAAAATACCAAAAATATTTATAGATTTAATTGCCTAAAAAATCACCAAGAAATAAAACACTAACTTTAGGCTTTTTATTTCAATAGAAAAATACAGAAACATACTCTATCAGTTAATCGTAGTTCTTACTCATGACAAAGCCACTTGTAAAATATAAGGATACAGCATAACAAATTCAAACAATCATACATTTTATAATGAAAGATACATATACTATATATTTATTCATACAATTATCAAGTGAGACACAGAAAAACACTGGGAGAATTCAAATATGGAAAAGAAATTTCATTCAAATGAAAAACTGATCCCATATTGGAAATGTTAGAAGTTGAAACATGTTTTCTTTGTCTTAAAAAAAAAATCTGCTACTGAATGCCCTTAATAAAAAGAAAAGCACCATACTTATCACACTACACAAAGCTGCACTTGACATTTCTTAGCGTTATTGAATAAAATGTGGGGAAAAATTAAATCATTTGATTCACTCTCCCCCCAGAAATGGAATTTCCTAACAAATCACTTATGAAAATAATGCATCAAATCGGCAAATGAAACCGGCATGTGTAACTATTATTTGAAACTACAGTGAGCTAAAAAAGTGTTGGATCGTTTAGTGAAAATATACATATTACGTGCATACATATATATAAATTAGCAAGGCCACCATTTTGAATTTGCACCATTTTTCCACATTTTTTCCAATTACCAAACACAATTATATACAGGAAAAAAAGAACCACTAATATAAAATTCAAGTTGAAAGAATTAAATCTTAATTGATGCACAATTTAAAATTAAACTTTTAATCAATGTATTCAACTTCGCAAACGAAAATTCTAATATTCACATCATTTTATGCAAATGACACAGGAAAAAAATCATACAAGAGAAAATAAGCTCCGATGAGGCATAAAAAGTGTGTGAATGGAGCATGAAGAAGGCACAATTTCTTTTTTTTTTTTAAATTTATTATGTAGGCATTAACAAATTTTTTTTAATGTTAGTGGTAAGTAGTCAGAGATAAAAGGAAAAATTTCAGGCAAACAAAAATATATTCTTGGTATAAATATTTGTATACCGGAGGTAAAGGGCACCATGCCACAAAAGAGAAATTTTACAAGAGAGTTGTTGAAATTTTTTTTAGTACATCTTTCTATGGAGCTAGCTTTTTTATAAAGTGAATATCTGTTATAATGTGATCACGAAAAGATGGCTTCTGACCTTGTATGACCTTCATGATGAAAAGGGAAGGTTCATTCTTCAGTAGGAAGGAATGGGATGGGGAGAAAATAAGCATCTTCCAGAGTTGTTTTCTTTTCCCTCCCTTTTTTCGTAATGAAGGTCATACAAAGTCAGAGGCCATCTTTCCGTGGTCACACTATATTTATTGAAATAGGACTTGAGTATCATAATTCTGTGTAGATTAACAAAAGAAAGTACTGCAAATTAATGGCATTATTTGAATAGTTATGTAAATGGTCATAGTGTCTTTTACCCCAGAGGAATATATATATATATTAAAAATAATTTATTAGAGCCTGGCTTCCTTACACAAATAAAAACTGAGTATATGCATGTGCTTGTAATATTGTAAATGAAATCTAACAAGTTTTCTCTACAACTAAAGAAGATGTAACTAAGAAAACATTAAATTTGCATAATATCTGTCCCACATAGTAGGTCAATTTCTAATTTTTAAAATCAGGAATACAATTTTGAACCAAGTGATTAAAAAATATCACTCGAACAGTCAACGGTGTATAAATTTCTCATAAACCGGGTACTTGAAGAAGAAAAACTTGTTTCTATCAGAGCACATTGATGTATGCCAACTAGTAAAATTATACATATTTAATGTAAATATTTGTTATGTTAATGGGTATTTGTACATGTTAATTTCATTGGGGACCAAAAAGAAAAACTTAAGCTAAAAAGGTAAGTAATAACATCAATAACAATAAAAAAAACAAATCAAGATAATCAGTATATGATAACAATACAAAATGTGCTCATTTTCCTTGTACAGCTAGATAACAAGTCCATGAACCAGCAATACAGACTATGCATTCATGTTAAGGTAAAAACGGTATAGCAGTGAAATAAGTACGGCAAAAGCGACTGGAATAAACCAATTTCTCCACGAGCTATAAGAGAAGAAAAAATCGCAACGTAAAAAACAATCCCTTTGAAAACAGCAGAGAACATTTTTCCATAAAATAAATATTTTAAACATAAGAAATTAAATTTGATTTATGATTAATTGACTCATTGATTTAATGAAGTCTTGTGGTAATTTTTAAACACCGTTACTTTGTATAAAGGAAATACCGTTTGAGCACAGTGAGAAAATGCGAAATCTAACAATTATCACTTAAAATGCAACAAAAATTGAAATGGCTGTTGGATGTTTTAATTTTTTTTGTATCTTAAGTGATAATTGTTAGATTTCATTTTCTACATTGTAATGCGATATATGTATTTTTAATTTCCACAATCGCTTCATACTTGCATTTTTATTTTCAGAAAAATAAAATCCTAACCAACCTTTCATCATTGGTTGATGTGGGCCAATGAATTTTCTCCTGCAATAAATGAAAAATGCACAATTTTTGTAAAAAAAAAAAGATTCAGATCTAGAATTTCATAGAAATAAATATACAGTCAAACTTGGTTAATTCGAAGTCCAAAGTCACTAAAAAAAAGTTTGCATTATCTAATTTATCTATCCTGGATCTGTAAAATTATTACAAATTGCAACTTAATCATCAATTTTCACATAGGATATAATGGCCACCAATTAAAACTTTATAAGTTATGAAACTTTTCCAAATTTTGATAATTTATAATTAGAATTAGTATTCCAGGACTAATTATTGTATGTCTCAGAAACGTAGTCCATAATATAAATACAAATGCAAGGCCACAGCAGGCAAAATGGCCAACGAGATGGCTGAGAAAGAGAAGCCCATAACAAATATGGATGTCATATATTTCTAACTATAGGTAACATGCAATTTTCATTTTAGTCAGTACAGTCAAAGCTTGTTAGTGCGTCACCCAGTTAACAGGTCACTCCGCTTACCGGGTCACTTCTTTGGAAGTCCCAGTTCTCCTCAGGCAGGAATTGGCACAGCTAAGGCTTACTCTGTTTAACGAGTCACTCCGCTTACTAAGTCATATTTTTGCTCTCTCAAGAATGACTCATTAACGAGGTTTGACTGTATTCTAGGGTTAATCTTAGCTGCTACATCATTCTGCTGTTCTAGAATCAATGTCATTGCAGGAGTTCTTGACCATGTTCAATGTCTGGTTTATAGAAACAGTTCGTGATCATTTGTTATGAAACTGTTTCCCAAATTCTGTTTATCATTCTTATATCAAGGAAATATACTTTAATTGATACATTACAAATCCGAACACTCCGATACTTTCAATAATATTAATGAACATAAAAAGATTCAGATTTTGGATGGTACACCTTAATCCATAGGTTGGACAACATAATCGGTATTAAGTGGTACAAATTTTCAATACGCTCCAGCTAAACAATGTTAAGATGGGCATTAAATTATCAAAAAAAAAAAAAAATAGAGAAAAACATAATTTTCAAACTTTTATTAGTCTTTAAGAATTTTTTGTTTAACAACTTAGTCAAACGGCAAAGTCTGGCTTTTTGTAGAATTTATCTAAACTAAATTTGCTCATACAAAAATTATGATTTTGTTCCTCCAACTTCGAATTATCCAAAACATTTGAAAAAAGTTTGAATTGAACAATAAATTTTAACACTGAAGTAACTAGATAGAAAACTCAAAGGGAGTTTGTAAATTTTTGAATTATCCGAAATTCGAATTAACCCAGTTCCACTGTACTTTGATAAATTCAAAAAGACATGCATCAATTTATATGTTCATAATGATATGCAAATTAAAACATTATAAAAATATAATTAAAAGTAATAAAAAACTAAAATCAAAGATAAATTTTATTTATATGTTTTATTTTAAGCACAAATTAATTTCACAATTTTATGACTGGAACGGGCTTAAGTAAATCTAAATATTGATTACACATTACGAATTGATATTCACTATTCAACTAATTTCTACAGCGATAAAAAAAAACAGATTATCATTGATATAAATAATATATTTCCAGTACCTCAATGTCTTGCACTTTCTTCTTGTCTTCCTGTGTAAAAAGGACAAAACAGAACAGCATCAGCAAATTGAAATTTATGCACATAATACTGTACAATGCATATAGAATACTTCAGAAGATTGTTTTAATTAATCTGTTATAAATGTAATTGAGAAACAATAAAATTTTTCCTCAATGTAAAAATACAGTAAAACCTGTCTTTAACAGAATCACAAGGGGCCAAGATTTTTTTCCCTGTTGAACACAGGTTTCCACTTTATAATGGTTCAATTCAACATAACGTTTAAAATTATTTAATGATATCATATGTAATTGAAACAAAAATAAATTTAAAATAAAGTAAATAATTTCAAAAGATAAAATTAATGAAGTAATGTAATGTACATTATTCACTTTCAAAATTTTTTTTATTGAAGAACGTTGTAATGGGAATTCTCAATAGGTATTAGTTGAAGCTGGGACTACAGAAAACGGGTGGTGTTATTTTTTGATTAAACTGATTTTTCATGTAACATATTTTCTTGTTCACACGTAAAAAAAATCACAATTTCTTAGTGCGGATTATAGGCCTAGGCTAAGCTACTGAGCTGCAGGTCCCCCCCCCCCCCGGACAGGTTAGAATAGAAATATTTAAAAATTAATTTGCAAAAAATATATTTTTTTCAAAATATATGGATGGAATAGAGATGCCAGTAGTAAAACTGACATTTTTTTTTTTTTTTGAAAAAACATAACACAATTAAACCCCTCAATTTTTTAAGATTACATTATCAATGAATAAAATTTTCATATGCAGATTATATGCAAGAAATTACAGTAACTTTCAGTAAAGCCAACACCACAATGGCTTTTGCGTAGTCTGATTGAGGATCTATTTGAAATTTCACCAAAGTTCATATTATAAATATTTAATTATTTTCCCAAAGGTTTAGTTGTCATATATTTTCAGATTTTATAACAAATATGTATGATTATAATCATATATATTGTTCTAAAATATGTCTGACAATTATCCAATATTTTCTTAACAATAATCGAATACATTCAAGTATCCATACTTGGGACAGTTTTGAAAAAAACACCCACATTCTGAGTGGTGCCTAGGCCCTTTGTGCAGTAATTTGAAAATTTAAGATGCACATTACATAAAAAACATGCACATACATAAAAAAAAAAGTGTCTGTCCCGAGTTAGGTGCAGCTACCCAAACTTGGAACATTATAGTTTTGCATGTTGTTTCATATTCAACTGCCTTAATTTTAATTTGCCATTGGTTAAATTTTTTTTAAAGAAGTGCTAAGACAGAAAGCTTCAACCCATTGCTTCCAAGCACCATGGTGTTCCCTAAGTGCAAAGAGTGTTCTATGCTGCTATCAAACACCTTGTAAAAATTGTGTTCAAGAATTAAAATATTCCAGATTTTTTATGCATTCGTATGTCAAACTTGTCATAAGCATGCTCTTCTTTTGATGATGAGTAAGGGCAGTGCTTGAGACTAGAAAAAGGTTAACGATCTGTCCTGAGACACTACCAGACTAAAAACAGTTTAGAAACCACATTTTTTATCAAAAATAATGTCACAACAAAATCACCAAGCAAGTTTTCTGGTAAGCAAACACACACACACTCAGAAAAAGAACAAATGAACTTAAGAAGTGGAAAAACTTTAAAAAAAAACCGTTTGATTAAATCTCATTTACTAAAACCTCATCAATGTCGTCAATATCAGGAAATGAGAACACATCTGTTTTATCCATGTAAGTTCTCATAAAACGAATTGTGAACATGCCCATCTGAACTAGCAAAAAAACGTTATTTACATTGAGGAATTAGATTATAACAATGTACCACATGTAAACATTTAAAAACATAATGATGACTGTATTTACAAACATAAGAAAACATTGTCTAACATGAGACAGTGTCCTGAGTTTAGACAAACTTTATTTTTTTCTACTCAAGCTGGGCTGAACTTAACAATGATGATAAAAAAAGATTGGACTGGAATTCTATTAAGACCATACCTAACACTTTCCTAAATCAGAGGAATCCCCCTCCCCCATCTAAAAGTAACTATGGTACAAATCATAGAAGCATTAAAAAAATTCACATTTTCAGGAAAACACAGGAAAATTTCTTTCTCAACCGAAACAAGTTTAACATTACTGAAACTATCATGAAATGTTAACACAACAAGAAACAAATGTGATGACCTGTTTTAAATATAGCTTGCAGCAACCATTACCAATTTATTAAAACAAAATGTCCCAAGTATGGACACTTGATTGTACCAAGATTTTAAATTCCACAAATTTCAGTTTTTTTTTCTCCCAACAATATATTACACTTAGTTTCTTACTTCACAAAGTTCACCAATTTTATATTCTTTCATAAGTTGCCTTGCATCAGTAGAATGTCCAATGTCCTCGAAGCTTTCGGTTGCATTTTTCCCTGGAAAATAAAAACAGTAACCATTAGATTTAGGTTAGAATATCAATAGATATTTTGATGATCAAAAGGCGCATGGCACTAAATTTGATCAGACTGGGAATCTAGGTTTCTGACAACAATAACTGATTCACGACTATATCTGAAATAAATCCCAGATGGCAAATAAAATGGCAGTACGTCCTATTTTGTATCAGTCACAAAAAAAAAGACGGGCAAAATCACTTTTTTTATTGTTAGGGAGATGATTTGTGTCCACTCTAAAGGGGCACCAAGTCCAAGGCGAAAAAACAAACAAAAAAAAAAATTTATGGAGCAAAAGGTACATATTTAGGAAAATGATTTCTGTCTACTCTAAGAGGTAAAAGGCTGAAAAAGAAAATGATTGATCAGCAAATATTAGATAAAATTATTTTTGTCTGCTTTAGGAAGACAGCCAAATCCAAGGTGAAAGGACAAAAAAAAAAAGAAAAAGTTAATCAAAAAATGTTAAGGAAAATGTTTTCTACCCACTCTAAGAGGTGGAGGCCAAATCAGAGGTAAAAAGACAATATATATATTTATTTAAAGATTGTTAGGAATTTTTGGGATGGGGAGAAATTAGAGGAGGGTCGGGGGTCCCCAAAAATAAGTCCCTCTTGATCAGCTCCTGGTTATTAGCTAGGATTATTTATTCATTGTGAACTGAATACAGAAATGTTTGCCAACAGGAGAGGAAAACTTTCTGACCTCTTACATAGTCTTGCAGGCTGATAACAATAAATTTCAACAAAAAATAAGTGTGGCCCAATTTTGGCTTCAAAACACACACACAAAAACTTGGAACAGGGAAAAAAAATAAACCAAAAATCCTGATAACTATAAACAAAGTTTTCCCGTGTCATGATATAGGTCCATCTGCACTTGGAGAAAGTGATAACATTATCTAATAATGTAAAGATCTGCTTATAATAAATAGCATACACTGTAATAAAGATAAGAATGAATAATTTTGAACCTAGTCTCAATTTAACTTCCCCAGTCCTGAAAGAAACAATTTTATTTTAAAATTTTAACATTATTTTTAATTACAAAACTGCCCAAAACTAGTTTCTGCTGACAATAGATTCAATACCAAATGTTTGGAACATCTAGAGCTAATTTTGAGATCTTTTGCGAGCCGGGACAGAACTAGGGGGGGGGGGCAAATTTTAGGAAAGAATGAAATACCATTATTAAATCAAATTTTATAGTTGTGGGGGGTTGGCTAAATCATATTTGATACAAGCCCCCCCCCCAAAAAATCCTAGTTATGGCCCTGTCTGTGAGCATTTCATTTAGTTTTGTATAATTTTTTAATTTTTTTTCTTTTGAAAATAAGTCCATTCAACTACATCTTTAGTTTGAAATTTTACAGACAAAACATTTGTTTTCTTCATTTTTCTACAATTATTTTCATCTCTTACCCCAGATTAGATGCTCCAGGAACTGATTCATGCACTGGTAGACTTCAAGAGAAGTTTTATAACTGGGATGGAAAGCGTGTCAAAAGCCAGTCACATGGATAGTATTGACTATCTGGATGGGTACACCTGTGATGGTACCAAGATAAAATGGACTAACTTTGCATAGATCAGACAGACTATGTGTAGATGTGAAAGGATGAAACTCCCTAATTCAATGGCATAATATAAACCCGACCATCCAATAAGAGACATTTTTGCTCTTTGAAATTATTGGGGTCTAAATAGCCTAGTCTGATGTAATTTCAAAGTGTCATTGTGAGTTGGCATCCACTTCGAAAAAGTTTAGTCACTATGAGCAGATTACCAAATATGCATTCAGCAACAAATAAAGAGGCAACTTTGCACATCGAGGTGGCGGAAAGAAATGGGTAAAATTTTCATAACAAAATTTTAAGAGCAATAAGTGTGTATGAAAAGGCAGTGTGATGTAGTCGATATGATGAGAACATAACTAATTACTATCCTCACTAGAAATAATTGATGTAAATACAGTAGCCTGTTAATCAGGACTACTGTTGAAAATGATAAATGGTTGAAATAATGATAATAAAATCAGTTTATAACACATAGTAATTTTACCTAGTTGCAGGCCACACAAAACCCCTCATGGGTTGCATGCAGACTGTGGACAAGCTATCGGCTGCCCCTGATCTAGAACTAATTTTGAGGTCTTAGAGAGTAAAGACAAACCTGGGGAGAGGGGAGAAAAGAGGCAAATACTCCGGAAGATAAACTTTAAGGGAAGGGAAGACAAATTTCAGAGAAAGAATAAAAATACCATTATAAAATAGAATTTTACAGTCGTGGTTTGGGGGGGGGGGGAGTGGCAGCAGCAAAATCACGTTTGACACCCCCCCCAAAAATCTGTTATGGCCCCGTCTGTGTGTGTGCGAGCATTTCATTTAGTACTGTATCATACAGGTAATGCCAGGACTGTGGAGGTTACATCATATCAATATACAATTCAAGGCTTGATAAATATTTAAAAAAACCGAGGCACCAGAAAATTTTTTTAAGAGCCAAAAAAAATTTTCACAAAAGAAAAAACAGGTCCAAAAAAAAACATTTCTGCTGCCTTTTCCAGGACACAGTGATCCTCTTTCATGTCAGCAGAAAAAAAAAATTCGCATATGCTGCCATGGTGGCCTGGCGCCTGGGATTTGCCAAGACCTGACTTAATTACAAAAAAAGAAAAAACAACCATGTCCAAAATGAAATCCACTCTATGATGAAAAAAGACAAAGAAAAAAAAATGTACGGTGAGTAAGCAGAATCTATTCAGATAACACCACTGAATAGAGATAACATTTCACTTTACACTGATAACAGCAGGAGAAGTGATAATGTAGCATATCGTTTTTACCTGCTTGTTCCAGTAGAACCTCTTCACCACCAGGATGCTGGGAGTAAAAAAATAAATAAATAAAATTATCATTCATAAACAATATTTGGTATTCAAAATAATGATTTTTCACAGAGAAATTTGACCTCCACAAAAACTAGATTGAAATTACTGGTTACAAAAATATTGAGAGTGATCAATTTATACCAGGAGTGCACAACCTTTTCAGTCCGTGGGCCAGATACGCTGTATCTCTGTCGCTCACAGGATGGAAACTAGTATATAAATAGGGACCACATTACCCATATTTTACAGGGATATTTTCATAAATTTGGTTGTCCCTACTTTTTTCCCTTATTTTCAACAAGGCTTGGTTGAATTTTTAAAATCAAGAATTGGGATTATTTTCATACCATAAATTATATTATGATAATTATGGTGATTACCATTATTGATTACAGACAAATAAATGTATTCATCGGATCAAACATATATAGCTACATTTGTTTTGATGAATTATATTTTGACTGGCAGTGCCTGTAATTTACCCACGATTGGCAATTTTTCAGCAATTCTGGAAATAGGTGGCAACTTTACTTGTCTTTGACAATTTTTTTTGGATGTAATTGTCAACTTTCATTGCCTTAAATACATTTTTTGGCTGTAACTATCAACTTCACCAGCTTTTGACAATTATTTCGGCTGTAATTGGACAACTCTGCCCTGACAACTTTTTTGACAATATTCTGTATTTTTATGAAAAAAAAATATGATCAGCCTAGGTATTTATTGTATATTGGGAACTAATATTTTTCTATCGGAACAACTTATAGACCTGATAAACTCCTTGATGGGTCAAATTTCGCTCATGGGCCACAGGTTTTACGCACCTGATTCATACTAGTTTCCTAAAATTTTTTCTTCATTGTCCCCCTCCCACATCAGAATTTTAGGATCCTATTCATCCGTTCCACTCCTGCATGAGCGAGATGAAGCTTGCTCATGTAGAACCATTAACTGTTCCAGTGCAGGCATCACCACTCTATTTTTCCATAGAAGTGCAATGTGATGATTTTGCGCTGGTTCAACCAGCATCATCGCCATACTGTGAATGTGCCTTGTCAGAGCAGTCAGGGCAGGTTCTGGACATTTTTCAAGTGTAAGTGAATAATATTTTGGTGATAAAAAAATCACTCCTCTTCCTTCAGTTGGCACACTAAAAAATCGGCCCCTTTTAGATGACACCTTCTTTGTTCACAGGATTCAAAATCCAGCCCTGGGAGCAGTCCAAGTCTGCAGATATGCCATCCAATCTTCCAGAGAAAACATCAATTCCTGAAGCAGTGGTGTGACCTAAACCAGCGGTTCTCAACCTTTTTTGACTCACTGAGCCCTTTCTGGTATATAATTTCTATGGAGGAGCCCCGTGAGTTAGGCCTATTTGTCATTCATTCATCATAGTTAGTGATTTATTATTATTATTCATAAATACTTATAATTATTTTTTCTGAATTTACTGTCTTTTTTTTCTTTACATTTTTCTCGAGCTGCAACGGAGCCCCTGGGGAGTTCACATGGAGCACTGGTTGAGAACCGTTGACCTAAACAAACTATCAGAAAACTGAAGGTAGGCTTTCACGGCCAGAGTTTGTAATAGAATTTATACCTTTTGGGCTGTTATGCCATGTTCGAGGCTTTCTATAAGTAAATATTTTGTCCACTACTGTGGTGGACATCTTCAGTGCAGTTGGCGGCAAACAACGAGGCGAAACGACCCCCTGGAAAATCGTCATCTACTGAAGCTTTTGGCTAAAGACGCGGAAGAATCAACCTCATCATTGTGGTGTCACGGCTTCTGATTTTTTTAAATTTTAATTTTATGATTTCTGAAATTTGAAGACTCAAATCCTCATCCACCATATCAGGAGCAACTGCACCACAACGATGACGTTGATTCTGCCACATCTTCAGCCAAAAGCATCAGTAGATAACAGTCTTTTAAAGGAGGTAGTTTCATCTTCTTGCTTTGTCGCCAACTGCACTGTAGATGTCCACCGGAGCAGTGGATGAAACATCTGCTTCTAAAAAGTCCTGAACACACCATAACAGCCCAAAAGGTATGGATTCTATTATCAGAAAACCATCAAGGTTCAAGGACTACCTCTGTAGCTGGAGGAGAGGGATGTTGCGATCCGATATGCATATCGGATAGCAACAGAATATTTCTTTGCCCACAGATAAGTCCACCATGATGGTTTTTGAGATGGCTCTGTATCCAAGAAGGTGTATGGTGTAAGCCTATGCACATTCAATGGCCAAAGAAATAGTGAAAACAAAAATACAATTAGATAGAGGGAAAAAATTATACAGATAAAATGAGCAAGATTCTATCGGGTTTACATCTTTATTAGCTCTAGAGCCCTCATATCAACTCGATACACTCATGTCCAAAAGTTAAGCATAATTGCTGTTTACGTGAATATTTCAGGAAACCTACATAAAAAAAGAATGTTGGCGTAATAGGGTTATAGAAGAAGAATAAAATGCAAAACAAGGATAACAATTACTTTTATTACTTAAAGAAGAGGGTTGAAAAAAAAAAGGTTCACAATTTGAGGGCCAACTTTATAGCGAAACAGAATGATTAAATTAATGTGACGCTGAAGTTTAATGCAGTGTGTAAGAACCTCTAGTACCCACGCATTATGCACAACAATTTCCCATACTTTTGATGAGACTATTGCCTTAGACTCTAGGTGGCTATCACTGATCAAAACTCTGAGGAAAATTTGTCCAAAATTGGTCGGTGTGTAAGAAATTATCTAGTGTTGTAGAAAATTTTGAGATTTCATTAAACAAAAAAGAATAATTTGAATTCTTTTTTAATGTATTGCAATGCTCTTAATTTTTCATATTATGCGCATATTTTCAATAGGCCTAGATAATAACATATTCATTTTGAATGCATGGGAAAAATTTGCTCAAAAGAGGAAAATTTAAACAATGTTTTTTGGACGTATAAAATATTGATTAAAACATGTATTTTTCTATGTTACATGCATGATGGGACATGTAGGCCCCCTACATTTTCTTAGATTTGTCCAGCCCTGGTTCCAAGCCTAACGGAGTCCAGGTTTAAAATCCGGAATGGAGCTTTGTGAATAGTGGAGAGAGGGCTGCAATATCTCTCCCCAGAATATCCCATACATGCTCTATAACAGCGGTTCTCAACCTTTTTTGACACACCGAGCCCTTTCTGGTAAGACATTTCTATGGCGGAGTCCTGTAGGCCTATATTTTTGATTTATTCATCAAAGTTACCGATTCATTTTTGTTATTTAATTTTTTTTTTTTCAAATTTGCTGGTTTTTTCTTGTTTGGAGTGGCCGCTGAACCCCTGGAGAATGCACACAAAGCCCTAAGGGCTACCTAGAGCACCTGTTGAGAACCGCTGCTCTATAAGATTCAGATAGGAATTTGTCATGCCTTTGCATGAGCTGGATATCTTCACTTTGAAGGAAGACATCAATCAGGACTGCATGGTGATGAGGTGAATTATCATCTATGAATATAAAACAAGGATGACAGCACCTTGAAAGAGACGCACTGTAAGCTCAAGGAGTTCGTCTCAGCGTCTTTGACAGGTAACAGATTCTGTTTCAAAGCTGTGGAGGCCTGGCCATCCAACATGATTTGTCTTCCCAGAGCAGGACTCCTCCTTCAGAAAACAATGTTTTTCCGTAATGTTTCTCAGGTGAAAACACATTATACCTCTCCGGATCATGGCGAGACGAGAATCGTTGTGCAGTTAAAATGTGGACTCGTCAGTGAACATGATATTGCATACTATTGTTGACTCCACTGTCGATGTTTGAACTCCAATCTAAATGTGTGTGTGTTTCTGTGCAAACGTCAGGGAGATACAAACTGCTGTTGTCTGCCAGAGCCTTCTGTGAACAGTTTGTCTCGAAACTGTGACTCCTAGGATGGCTGCCAGGGCTGAAATTGGTTGTCTAGCAGAACGGTTCTGTTGACATCTCAGTTATTGTCAAATATTACTTGTGCCGAGTAGTTACCAGGACAGTCTTAAGAGTATCATGAGGGCCAAGGGATTTCTTTGAGTCCGTACCAGGAAAATTCTCGAAAATTTCAACCAGTTCATTTTTGTGAGGCCCCCCTCTTCTCTGGAGGCCCATGGGCCATGCCCGGGTGAGCCCATGCATTAAGGTTATCACCCTTGGCCAACCTGGTACTGGTTGTCAGGTAACATCTCCTGTGGTTTGAAACTTCTGCCACAGTCTGGAGATATCACACTGAGGCACATTCAGAATTTGAGATGCTTTGGTTTGAACACCGCCAGATTCCAGCATTTCCAATTATTCATCCCTTCACAAACCATGTTCAGTTGGCGTCTTTGTGACATTTTCCGTCCTTGTTAACAATGCAATTGCAAAATTTCTGCCAACACTAGCCATGCCACTCGAGGCCATTTTTATACTCGTTTCCACAAGCGCATGTCGATGGAGCTACTTCACTTATATACAATGTTTTACCTACATCCCATGATTTTTCACAAGTAATTTGAATCATTGCATTCATATTTCATTTCTTTTTACATTTTACAAATTATGCTCAACTTTTGAACACGAGTGTAGATAAATTCACACATCTTTGAAATGGGTTCAGCCCACTTCTCAATTCATTCAAGCCACTTCAAATTCAACTAAATTCTCATTATAAGAGATGTGTAAAAAAATAAGTTTTTACCTCGTCCAAGAACTTCGTGACGTCATACACACCGTAATGGATTAAAATCCACACGGAGTTTTTATTGCTATGCTGGGCGATTTCCTCGAGGGTGAACGTTTTACTATCCCCTTCACTCATTACGCTGCTGGACACTTGAGAACTTCTAATGAGAGACGTATCAGCGATGTGCAATTAAAAATCTAGGACGATTTGATGAACGCCTTCGGTGATGAGCGAATGGATGGAAGAGGGCAAAAAAGCGAGAGTGAACAGGAAATCACAAAGTCAGAGTGATTTCACAAATACATGACAATGTTATTTGCAAGGATAATAAAGCGAAAGAAAGAAAATAGGGATGTTTATCTTATCACGAGTTGTTGTGAGCTCAAGGCCCCAATCATTAACCAAGGCCAGGCCACATTTGCGATATCATTGTTTTTTTCTCTCTGCTCTCAATTTAAATTATACGTGGCTGTCAGCTGCTAAGACTTTTTAGAATAACAGTATGACAGGAATCATGATGACAGTGCTTTTGCTGTCATCTATCGAAGGAAAATAGAACTACAAGTACGGTATGCGTTATGGATTGTGTAGTTATTTGCTGATTTAGTAGATGGCAGCAGATGATTCATCGCTCGATATGAATCTGGTAGGGTTCCCGGGACAGTCCCGGTATTTTCTGTTTTTTTGGCCGTCCCGACTTTTTGGCAAAAGTGTCCCGGTTTTCCCGTATTTCACACGAAGCCTACTTGAATTTTTATTCTTTGTTGAAGTCAAAGATTGAAATTATTTTTTAACTCATAAATTATTTTATGATAATTACAACTATATATGGGAATATTAATCTCCCACATTTGCCTTGCTAAACGTTTTTTTTTTTTTTTTTCGTGGAATACATTTTAATCCCCTGCAATTTGCAGTAATGCATCATTTCCCGCCATTGTGATTTTTCCGTAATTTCAACAATATTTGGCAACTTTGTTTGGTTTTGGCGATAATTGGCGATTTCCCGTATTGGGAATCCTGATGTCCCGTATTTATCTCGAGGAAATATGGTCAGCCTAGCTAGGGTTGTCAAATACCAGAACTTTGAAAACGAGGGTCCATACATCATTAACAATCTCACATACATTCGTAAAAACAGATGGCGCCACAATACAACCATTAACATAGGGTTAGTAGATATCTTCATAAATTTCGGAAAACTTGCCCTTCCCTCCTTTTTCGAAATTTCTTTTTCTGAGGGAAATTTTTTTTTTTTCAATTTTCTTTTCCACGACATCTCTTCGTCGATACGAGTGTTTTTTACCACATGTACTGACCAATAACCGTCGGGGAATTCCCAGATTATTTTTTTTAGCGATTTTGCTTTTAGCTGGACTAAATTATGTGGCAGAATTTCATGGTCAGTACAACTGCTTTAGAAGGTGTTGCTACAGTAGCGACATCTTCTACTACTAAACCACACATGTCCCTCGTCCATATTCCTACTACGGAACTGCTAACGAATTGGTACATGTTGGAATGTGCGTGTCCGTGCTATGAACATAACGGGCAGATTGTTTCTGTGTAATGCTCGTTGTAGCGCTGCCATCTACCACATATTTTTCGAACTATGAGTGAAGTATGTTTGATGATATTACCGTTGTAGGCCTGTTATTGCTCTCTGTGGCGAGACTTTTTTTTAATGGGGAAATCGGTTTGTATTCGCACCTCGACGTTGGGAACCACAAAAAACCAACTTCAGCCGACCACCACTGCTGTGACGGTGGGGTTCGAACCCGGGACCTCGTGATGCGAGTACGTAACTATGACTACCACAGAGGCTAGCGCCATCTACTGTGAAAATTGACGTTATTAGGGTGCATGACAAGCACCCTCCTTTGTTTTCAAATCTGGTAACCTCGCAATGAAATAAAACATGATTCAATTTTTTTTTGGATCTGGGTGGGGGGTTTATACACCCGGTTTCCAACGTTCACCCACTCAGTAAGACTTATTTTTATTTTCCCTACTTTCCATAATACTCAAGATTTTGTTTAGAGCGTTTTCTCGCTTACAACGTTGTTCATGGTTTTTGTAAAAACGTTATAAGTGGGATCCACTGTATTGATGTCAGAGACATATAAGCGGATACAGGCTCATCCTCGATAGGGCCGTCTCAACATTACCATGGGATCCCTGGCAAAGAGGAATGTGTTCTGGAGCCCAACCCTGTCATCTCAACTACTTCGGAAAGTGTCCGGTGATACTTGGTCAAAGTCGATAACAAAAGAAATGATTCGGGATCATTGTCAAGTTGACGTATTTTTTTGTGATGATTGTCCACGTTAATTATGGAAACCTATCAAGCCGCAATCACGATGCGGTAATCGTTGTTTCTCCAAAATTTTGCAGAAAAAAAAACCGTATGTTTATATATTGTTATTTTTTATAGTTTTTCTCTCAAATTTCACTTTTTTTCCCTCTCGTCACATGGAGCTAATCTAATGCAGCTGCTAGATATGCTTCACACGTTGGCGATTTTTAAAAAATGCATTTGGCTCCTACCGAGCCGTCTTACATCATCGCACATCGAGCTTTTTAGCCATCGAGCTTAAGCTCGATGGGCAAGGCTTTCTAGCCCCGTCGCGAATTAGCCACAGTGGTTTTGTCCAGGGGCGTAGCCAGAAATTTCGTTCGGGGGGGGGGGGGGCAAAGGGATAGAACAATAGATTTGGCCATCTTTTTTCCGTCATTTTCTCACATATTTCGGGAGGGGGACCAGACCCCCAAGTCCCACCGCTATGCTTTTGGCACAGTAACATAACATATATGTGCATAGTCTCCCACAAGAGTGGAGCTGACAGGACCCCGGAACGATTCTCATCATTTTTTTGTTTTTTCACGCGATAAATTCATCATAAAGGGGCCCATGGATGTCTGGTCTTGAAGACTTCTATGTAGAAGATCCCAGCCTGAGGGCCCTGCTCCAGTATGTGGGGGGCTATCCTGGAATGCTATTATATAAAATAAACTGGGTGCAGAGCAAACAGGGGGTATGCCATTTTACTGGCGAACCGTTGATCCTAGAGCATAGTTTCCCAACCTTTTTTGTCCCATCGCCCCCAACGTAATCTCACCCATAGAATCCTATGCTATACCCGTAGCTTCTACCGCCCCCCTGGAACATGCCATCGCCCCCCCCCAGGGGGTGTTAACGCCCACGTTGGGAATCACTATCCTAGAGGTATGCTTCCATTAAGAATAAGTTTCCAAATAACGTGTTGTACTCAGATATGTCATTCATGTTGCAAGGGGTTGTCTAGCTATTAAAACAAAAATTAACTTTTATGTATTGTCCATGTGCTACAACTACCCAGTTAGAAAGTTGTGGCCATGGCCCCCACAAAGGTGGGGCTGACAGGACTCTAGCCCTGGGGCCCGGGAAAGTTCTCATAATTTTTTGCTTTTTCACGCTATAAATTAACTACAGAATAAGCCCGTTAAAAATCTGACCGGGGCCCCGCTCCAGGATGTGGGGTCCATGGTTGTGGCCCTGTCTCTTCTGAGGCACACAAAAACAAATTACACATTTCTAAGTGTAACATTCGCGGAGAATATTCGAATTCAAAAAACGGAGGAAAGTTGAGAAAAAACAGCGTTAAATATGGGTGAAACGGCTTTTCTCTCTCTCTCCGCATTCAGAGCTGTTTTTTTTCCAATTTTTTTACTTTCTGTAAAAAATACGAAATCTCATCATTATGAAATCGACCTCGTAATCGGATTATCGTAAGGCAGTGGTTCCCAAACTTTTGGTACCCGCGGCTCCCTTGCTCAGTTCATGGTTCGTGTGCGGCTCCCAGAACAGTTTGGCGGATATTTCCCCATGTAAAAGGACAAAACAGAACAGCCTCAATTAAACAACCAATTAAAAGCATAAATAGGCACCCAAATCAATATCGTCAGCTCGCTATGACGCACACTTTGAGACACTATTGTAAGGCAGCACCGTAACAAGGTATTTTGCCGCCCTCGCCACTTTAAAATTCGATAATTTTATAACGGTGGTCTTTGTTCCCACCTGAAACTGTCGTCCCCACAGCGCCCCCCCTCTCCAGTTCCGACCCTGTGCAAGGGATCCCTTAAGACAGAGGTCTTCACCACTTTTCTACTCACGAGCACTGCCTGTGAACATCATGAAAAGAAGAGCACCCTTACGGCAAGTTTTTAACATACACTGGCGAAATAAATTAAGAGAATTTGCATATTTTATCGAATTTCATAAAAAGAACTGAACTGAATGTAAAACCACTGCTTCTAGACAAAAATGCAAATCTTGTACGTCAAATACGTAAGCGTACACGTGTGTGTGTAGGCGGAGCCAGTAGAGAAACAGGCTTTATAAGCGCACGTAAGTTAAGACGCATTTCGTTTGCTAGCACACCTCGGCGAATTTCTTGGTGTTATTTTGCAGCAATCGGGTAATTCAGCGTTTCTCAATCTTTCAGTATTTGCGACCCAATTTTCAATCATAATTTTCATCGCGCCCGCCCCCTCCCACACAAGTGCAGCACAGAGGGGCACCCCCCCCCCCCCATGAAATTTTTGGAACTTTCATATGGAATATTACATTCAAATAATTTGCTGAAAATTACTTTTATCAACTTATTTTAAACGAAAATAAAACAATCTTTCCTCTGAGAAAGTGACGAAAATACTGAACAATATGGGATGTATTCTAGTTATTAAATACATTGTGCAGTACTGATAAAGTCCTATTTGAAGTGTATTATATCAGCGTAAATGCGAATTTTATGTTTTATTATCTTATAATGCATTTTGTTTTGTTTTCCTTTCAGAGTAAAATAATCATTTTTTTAAATAATACATATTTCTTTCGATATGCTAGCGCCCCCCTTTCAGTACTATCGCGCCCCCTTACAGGTTGAGAATCGCTGGGTTAATTTCAAATTGTAACAGTAAAAATGAGTAACCACCAACGTTTAGATGATAGAATGAGGTGGGGAGGCTAGAAGCAGGCCAATCTCAAGTCCAGATTTGTAGAGAGTTCAATTTAACGCCCAGCGTCGGATGTAACTTATGGAAACAGTTCCAGGATACCGGATCCATCGCGGCGACAAGGCGTGGCTCTTGGACGCCGTCGTGGCGTCCAAGAGCGCCACGACGGCCAGAGAAGATCGCCATTTGTCGATTATAGCGATTATGTCGATATCCTGAGGGGTATACTATCAAGTAAGGGTTTATTAAATGAAACTTTATCTGTTATCAAAATCCTACTACTAAGCTGAATGACTTGTGCACTGGTGAAATAAATTAAGAGAATTTGCATATTTTATCAAATTTCATGAAAAGAACTGAACTGAATGTAAAACCACTACTTCTAGACAAAAATGTAAATCCTGTACGTCAAATACGTAAGCGTACACATGTGTGTAGGCGGAGCCAGTAGAGAAACAGGCTTTATAAGCGCGCATAAGTTAAGACGCATTTCGTTCGCTAGCACACCTCGCCAAATTTCTTGGTGTTATTTTGCAGCAATCAGTTAATTTCAAATTGTAACAGTAAAAATGAATAACCACCAACGTTTAGATAATGGAATGAGGTGGCGAATTGTGGGGAGGCCAGAAGCAGGCCAATCTCAAGTCCAGATTTGTAGAGAGTTCAATTTAACGCCCAGCGTCGTGTGTAACTTATGGAAACAGTTCCAGGATACCGGATCAATCGAGAGAAAGCCTGAGGAAGGTGTCCAAGAGCCACAACGGCCAGAGAAGATCGCCGTTTGTCGATTATAGCGAGGTGTAACAGGAGTGTGTGTTCTCAGCTCTCTCGTGACTTGTATGCAGTCACAGGAACCCGTGTATCAAGGGTGACTGTTTCCAAAAGACTTCATGAGAGAGGGTTGTTTGCAAGAAGACCTGCTGTTTGTCCCGCTCACTTCTACGGACAGGAGAATCTGTTTATCATGGTGCAGAGAGCATAGAGATTGGAGTATGGATTAATGGGCGACCGTTCTCTTCACTGATGAGTCCCGGTTCAGCCTAAGCACCGATTCTCGCCGTACGTTCATATGGAGAGAACCAGGGACCCACTACGTACCCTCCAATGTCCGCGAAATCGACCATTATGGCGGAGGAGGTTTAATGGTCTGGGCAGGCATCATGTTGGATGGCCGCACACCTCTCCATGTCTTTGAAAGAGGCACTGTGACTGGTGTGAGGTATAGGGATGAGGTCTTGGAGCCCTATGTTCACCTTTTCAGGGGTGCAGGTGGCCCTGAGTTCATTTTAATGGACGATAACGCGAGGCAACATACAGCTCTTCTGCTCGACGATTTTCTAGAGAGGATATTCGCCGGATGGATTGGCCAGCCAGATCTCCAGACCTTAACCCTATAGAGCATGTCTGGGACGCTCTGGGGAGGGCAATTGCAACTCACAACTCCCCTCCGGGAACCATCCAGGGAATGAAAACAGCGTTGCTAAACGTGTAGGACCAATCGCTACAGGAAATGATAAACTGCCTTATTTCAAGTATGAAATCACGCTGAGAGACCTGTATATCTGTAAGAGGGCACCATAGCCCTATTAACCAATTTTTTTGTTTATTCTGCAACCGCTGTTTCATACCTTCCGACTCCAACGAGTGTTATGCACGATCATGCGTGTGAATTAAAATTATTGAATGGTTATTTGTTTTGTATTGTATCAATGTATGTACATATCAAATTTCATTAAAATCGGTACAGTAGTTCCAGAGATAATCGACCAGGTCTGCAAATTCTCTTAATTTCTAACACCAGTGTATAAATGCATGAAATCAGGGCGATTTCAATTCTTGAATGCAATTCGTACAAACGTTTAATTGGAACGTAGATCGCGAACACGGAATTGGACACGATTGGTGCTAGCGGGCAACGGGTTGAAGATTCCTGCTCCTCAAATGAGAAAGGAGAGCAATAACCAAGGGGGTGCATAGTAAACGGTGCCCACTTCTCTTATGCCAATAAATGCAATTTTTATTTTACTGAACGGAAGGGAGGTAGGGAGGGAACGCTTCTGTCTACGGTCGGAGACAGAGGCAATTTTTGTCTTCATCGCCTACGAGCTGGTAAATTTTGTTAGCCGTCTTTTGTTTGTATTTAATGTTCTTGAGCACAAATTATTTAAATTGCCCTACGAAATTTCTGCCCTGAATCCGCTTAGCTCACCTCCCCGTAAATGCGCCTCTGATTGATGTCATTTATTACGAAATAAGAACAGCATAAACGAACTCCTGCAGCCACATATCAAATGAAAACGGACGGCATTCATTAAAAAATAACGCAGCGTGTGTCGTCACCCACCCATCTTGATCATTTCCAGAACTAGAGGCGGGGAATTTTAGGGGGGGGGGGAAACAAAAAACACAGTTGTAAAAAATATCGGATTTCATAATGGGGGGTGGCGAAATCACATCCCTCCTAACAAAATTCCTGTTTTTGAAATTCTTAGTCAAAAACCTGAATCTTAGTTTTTTTAAAACTAATCCGTGCCGATGTTGCAGTTGTACCGCTTATCGTACCGGTCCAGCTGTGCACCCGGCCTTAGTCCCGAATGTGATTACATGAAGCGGCGTGCAATGTAATGCCCTATTTGCTAGAAGCGATTTTATCCTCGATGATAGATTTGAGTTCGCTCGAAAAATCGATCTCTCTGCTCTCATCCCACAGTCTTTTCAACCACATTCTTCTAATCCAGTATTATACTTGTCGGCAGAGTCGTAGCGTGCCTGCTCAGGGCAACAGGACAGAGTTTCTTCTTGGGGCCCCATTTAAAGGATTTATTAAAAAGGAGGGTTTGGATTGCCCCATCCTATATAAAGTAGTATACTGTATACAAGTATAATACTGAATCAGAAGAATGTGGTGGAAAAGACTGGGATGAGAGCAGATCGATTTTTCGAGCGAGCTCAAATCTATCGTCGAGGATAAAATCGCTTCTCGCAAAGAGGGTATTACATTGCACTCCGCTTCATGTAATCACATTCGGGACTAAGGCCGGGTGCACAGCTGGACCGATACGATAAGTGGTTAAAGATCTGCTTGTGGGATGATAATAATAGTTCACAATTCATTAGATCACACAAGAATCTTACCAAGTTGGGTTGGGCCGTTTCAAAGTCTGCTGCCACCAACACGTTGACTGCGATATCCAATTTTTTTCTCAAGCTGAAGAAAATTCTCGCATACCAAGACCGTTCTTCCGCACTTTGAATCTTCGTTGGAGAACCGTAATTTCTGTGAAAAACGCTAACACCAATAAACTCATTCGGAACTCCTCCCAGAGACTTCTGATCCGTGATTTAGCCGAGTACACATCGAATATGGGAAACCGATCCGGAAGAACGTTCCTGTACTCGCTGTCTAGCCGTGAGACGACAACAAGTGATCTGATCTTCGTTCCTACGTCCAATGAATACTTGAAGGTGCGTCTGCTCGTGTACCTGCTCTACATAACGGGATACACCGTAGCTTTCTTGATCCCGCAGGACTATTGGTCGCTGGTGGGCCTGAATTTCGTAGTAACCACTTTCCTGTGGGTTAATTTAAACGCCTGGCTGCACAAGCGATTCATCAATAGGATCGCGAAGATGGAAGAAAGAGCGTCTCACCGACATATCCAATGGGTTTGTAATCCGAATGCTCAGCCTCAATCTTACAATGACCTTGGGACTGGACCCATGAAAAAAGAAGAATATATCAAGCACGTGGTTTTCTTGTTCTGAAATAAACCATTCATTGTTCCTCTACTGGAAAGTTTATCAGCAGTAATTAAAACATGAAGAAATATCGAAGAGAAAGCTTCATTATTTAAGAGAAATTTTGATTATCTGTCCTGCATATGATACGACATTGATTCTGAAGTGGTGTCACGAAATCAGTCAGCGGTTGCTACGAGATACTTTGGGGATAAAATTACCAATTTCAATTGAACTTAGAAATACGGCTGCCATTCTGAGTGTTACGATACAACAATTTAGCGCAATCGTTCTCAGCGAGCCACTCCCAGAGGAGTCGCCATCAACGCCGCAACTTGGAGGGGGGGGGGAAGGAGAAGAGGCAAGTCTGATGCCCCGAGCGGGCCTAAATTTCATCCTTTAACATCTTCAACATTACAAGAGGGTGCGCCAGAATTCATGCTTGTCCCCGCTGCCCAAGAATCTACTTGTGGCCCTAATTGCCACAGGCGGAATAGATTTTAAGGTCTGGAGGGGGGAAGAGAAAATGTCAGTATATGTAGGTCATATCTTTGATGTTACGGAGGGGTAATCCCTCCCCCCGTACCTCCGCCCATTAACATCGCCAGCCATTGTGAAGGACAGCTTTTAGCGGCATCGACATCTATGTCCGACACAACTCTGCCTCTTTTGAGGTAACGGAAGTAAGGTGCTTTGCATCAGTCCGGGGCTGTGAGCGGTTCTATCTATCTATGTGCTCACTGATTAGAAATCTTTCGGGACCCTCTGAACACGTAGGCCTTCAACATTATACTTACATAACTGCAAAAATTCAGGAATTTGCCATTTTCGTTTCAAAATATTCAAGAAGATAGCAGTACCCGTGTAGCACGAAAATAATTGGCACGAAGGTTGTTGGAACACAAAAAGTCAAGAACACTTGCACTACATGAATGCAAGGCCAGCAGATACAGTACCGAGCTCAGTGATGCTTACCCTCAATGCAAAATCCTCAGAAAATACTCTATTTAGCGATACTTTACATCTTTTGGGAAACCTTGAAAGCCATGGTCTACGACACGTCCGTTGACTCTGATACCGATCTCGTCACAAGAATCTCCGTCACCACTGCAAATGTCGGCGAAAGGCCGGGTATTTTTGAAAGCGTTCGACAATCAATGTGTCGCCGTTGAGAAGCGTGCATAACTGTGGATGGTAAGAACTTTGAGCACTTGTGGAATTTAACGAGTACGTGTATTGTCCTCGTGTAAAGTATCGCTAAATAAAGAGTTTTTCTACCCATTACAGGATTGTAATTTCTGCATCTTCGTTTATCCTCCAGCTGGTCAGGTTGGGGTTTCCGGTCATGCATTCCCACGTGAATCTGTTTTACTTTTGTGTTTTCTACTTTCCTTAAAAGTTTAAACGTTGAGTTTCGAATCATCCTGTATAAACGATTTTAATGAAGATAACGAATTCCAGTTGGCTTGATTAAAAATGACGAAAAAACTGGACAGTTTAATCAAAACACCGTGACGGGATGGCCAAAAATACGGGATTTATCATTGCTATACTTACTCCTCATTTAACATGCGAGAGATAAGCTTGAAAGACAGGGCCGCAACTAGATGTTTGGTCACCCGGGGCAAATGCTCATTTTGGCGCCCCCTTGCAATGTTGAAGGAGAGGTTTGAGAACAAAAACCAGCGCCCGGGGCACGAGACCCGCCTGCTTCCCCCCTAGTTGCGGCCCAGTTGAAAGATATTAAATACATTCATTTCCATTAATAACTTGGACACACATAAAATTATTGATAAGGAAGAAAAATAACATAATTTGTGCATGTGACTACGACGTCACTGGACAATCAAAGTATCCAATGGGAAGCCAAGTGGTTTTTTTTAAGGCGGAGCATATGATGAAATTACATACAAAAAGCACGTGAATGGCCTCTGATAACCGGATTACTTTGTTTACTATCTTCGCGTGGAAATGGGTATCTAAGTACAGATTAGCAAAATAGCTTCTATAATAATAACACAATAGGACAAATAGACTGTTGAAAGTTCACAATTTTTTCCAATTCCAGTAAAAGGTAATTGTATTATTTCATAAAAAAACCGTATATTGCTTCTTTACTATTAATTTTATTAGATAATTGTAGGTAAGTCAGTATTTTTCTATCAAGATTCTTAAAGGATCAGCATTAAAAGAAATATATCTGAGTAAAACTGAAAGTAAATTCTTATTATCAAATTTATATTAATGAATTACGTGAATTTTCCCGTTCTTTCAAGTAATCGTTTCAAAAGAAATATATTATTCATTAAAAATTCTTTTATCATTAAAATTAGCAATCATCCAATGTGTGAGAGGTTTTTCCTCTATTCTTTTCAATTACCTTCCAAAAGATTAATACTTTAGAACAGATGTTCTCAACCGGTGCTCCGCGGCAGCTCGAGAAAAATACAAAAAAACAGTAAATTCGGAAAAAATAATTATAAGTATTTTTGAATAATAATAAATCAGTAACTTTGATGAATGAATGAAATATAGGCCTATGGGGGCTCCTCCATAGAAATTATATACCAGAAAGGGCTCCGCGAATCCAAAAAGGTTGAGAACCGCTGCTTTAGAAGGTAATTGAAAAATATTCAATTAAAAGTTAATAATGAAAAAAAGCTATTTAAAACTTTAATCCAATTAAAATAAATAGTGAAAAAAAAAGAAATCTGAAGAGAAACGTGAAAAAAGAATAGTATAACTGATTTCGTTTATAATGTCAATGATTCAATCTTCCCCCTTTGACTATGGAAAGGAAAAGTACTGAGAGATAATTTGATTTAATTAATTTACTAATTTTTTTTTATGCAAATATATTATTGACAGTCTGAAGATGATTTATCAATTTTGATAGAAATTTTTATTCAATTTATCAATTTTGATAGAAATTTTTATTCAATTTATCAATTTTGATAGAATTTTTTATTCAATTTATCAATTTTGAGAAAAGTTCAAGAAATTATAAATAAAATATGAAATAGAGTAAACAAAAGAAATTATGCTTCTTTTATTTTTTTATTACCATATAATTTTTAATTAGGGCTATCAAATTCATATGCACAAAAGATATACAAAATGAGGATTAAAGATACTTGACTCAAAGTAAATCATTATTTAGTGTATCAGCATTTAAATCAGTATATTATGTTGAATTAAATTTAAAAAAAGGATGAAACTTATCATGATTTAAGCAAGGACGGCACTCATGTCCAGCCTGGCACAATACGTTCCAAGGGGTTGGTCATGGCATCTCCAACAATGGCAATGATTGTCAAATGTCGGAGGATGGAAGGTATTGAAAGACTAATCGAAGAAAACGACCAGGACCTTCCAGTCTCTACCCCAAGTCAAAGGAGCCACTCTTTCCCCCCCCCCTTCCCGATCTTTCAATCTGTCTAGCCACACATTGGTTGAAGAACACTAACAGTCACAACATGGAGAATGTTCTGGAAGCAAATACTGAGTTCCCAACAAAATCTGCTCAATAATTTTCCTGACTTCCCCTGATAAAAGTTCTGGTGAAAAAAAATATACATTGGACCTCATTTATATTTTTCAAAAACCACTGTGAAAAAAATTGTGAGTAGTAAAACAGTATAAATGGGAAATCTCAATGAGTATTAGCAAAGATTGGGACCATGGAATACGTTGTGCTAAGTGCATCCACTGTAATCCAAAATTTTAACCTCTGAAATTTCAAAATTTGTTTTCTGGAGTTTTTTCCCTTCCCAGAACTTTTCTCCTTTTATCAAATATTTGCATATTTCCTTGTGCGTGTTACTTTTGCTAAATATTTTATATTTTCCCTGAAAATCCTGAAATATTCGCCAAGGAATATTGGTGAATCTGGGCCAGTGTGTAGCTACCTTTTGCCGCTTTCATTGGTTTTTGTCATTTTCATTGCAACAGGGGTGGGGGAAAGGAAAACATTGGAAGCAAGTATTTGCGAATGACTATTGGGCCAGGCTGGACAAGAGTGTAGCCCTAGCTTTGAATGCTAATATACTCTGAAACTGCTGGTACTAAAGACAGGCATTACATCTTGAAACAATTAAAAAGAATTGAGCTTTCAATCAAGACATAGGATGATGCTTGCATGAAGTGAAGAGAACAGAAGTAAAAGAACTGTTTTGAAGTCACCTTCCCCAAACTGATTTGTAATGAATAAGAATATCTTTTTATTGATGACCCAAGAATAACTATAAATGATGAATAAAATTATTTACCTTGAAATGCATAATGAAAAGCATTAATTTTTATAGACGGCTAATTTCTTTGAAAGTTGGTGTGTCACTCAAAAATTCCTATTAAGATATCCCCTGTGCCTCCCCACCATTCATGTAAAGGTAGGTTTTGCTTATCAAAGGCCTAATGAAATTTGAGGTCCAGTGGTTAAAATTCCTGAATAGGCTTGCAAAGTATTAAACTTCTACAAGCATCAGCATTAGAAATATTTAACATTCAGGGGCGTCTGAGGATGCCCAGCAGTCTTCAAACCTGTGAATGCCCAGCTTTAGTTTTACGTAGAAAATTTTGATTTTTGAATCAATTCTGGGGGTGTTCAAGCACCAACAGCTTCGATGCCATTGCCAATGTTCATTCATGACATTTTTGAGTTTGACTCTCAATTAGTTGTTCTAATCTTATGGCTGTGTTCACCAACACAGTTTAAACTACAATTGCAGGTTAAACGATTAACGATCAACACGAATTGGTTAAAATCCTGAATTTAATCAATCCGTTTCGATCTTCAATCCTTTCACCCATGGGCGGAGATACAGGGTGGGGGGCAGTGCCCCCCAGCGTCAAAGGTGGAGTTGACAGATCTAATGTATATATGCATATATGAATTGACATCATCATCGCGCACCCCAGACTTCCAAGTCTATCTCCGACTATGCTTTCACCCGCGATTGCAGTTTAAACTGTGTTAGTGAATACACCCGTCAATCTTGCAGAAGACAAATTTCATCTCTGAAAGACCTCCATATAGGAATGGTTTAATAACTTTTTTAAGACGTAATAAATGAATGAATTTATTTCCAACAAAAGTTTGTTTTCCTGATGAAAAAATCCATTAGATTCATTGACTCTATCAAGGCAAGATTATAATTAATAAACATCAGATAATAATTAATTTTAGAAATTTTTGTTTCCTTAACAATTGGCTTTAATCTACATGTGTTGCTATGCATATACAGGAAGAAAGTCCAATTTATTCCAAATAATTCATAAACCATTAGCTACAGAGACATACTTTCAATCATGAAAAGCATTTAAATAACGTGCTTATCTCAGGTGTGTCATTTATTTTACTAAGGCCAGAATGTAAAAGTTTCATAAAAGTTCATTTATAAAAATTGAAAAATTCAACCAATAAGGTGATTGATTGCATTTGCTCGAATGTTACCAATGCTCTTATTGGTTGCATTTTCCAACTTTTATGAAAGAACTTTTATCAAACTTTTATAGTGTAATCCTGGCTTTAGGGCCGTATGTGTACAGAGATACAAAGTTTTTTACATGGTCCTTATGTCCTTTACCTCCCAGATAGAAAAATGTTGGCTGGTCTCTCCCCAGCCGAATAAAAAATTCCACATTTGTAAGTGGAATATTGACTGAGATATCAGAATTTGAAAATGTGTGAAAATGAAGACAAGAACTGCATAAACCAGGGGTCTTAACTCATGGCCCATAGGCATGCCCTTGGAGTATTTGTTGCAGCCCGTCAGTCATTTTCAAAAAATGGTTGCAAACATTAAAAACAATAAATTCCAGAATAAATGAAATAAATAATTACAGATTATAATATCAGAAATTATTTCACATAATTGCAATTATTTCACAATTAATAAAAGAATAATTGCATTATTATTGTAAGAAATGAATGCAAGATACATTAAGAAAGAAAATTTCAGAATTACCAAAATAATTAAAAATTTTAATCTGAAACCACTTTAAATGAATCTCAGAAAAAATTAGTTAAGTTAATTAATAATTAATAAAAACTTTCCAAATTAGTAAAAAAATATTTAACTAATCACAACTGATAATTAATATAAGCATTCGGCTAATTTTTTGTCACTGTTAATGTTTTGTTCGATCTCAATAGAAAGGGCGCCATTGATTCATTTTATTAAGATGTCACTAAATTACATGAAGATCCCTGGCATAAACTAATTGACAAGTTATTTTGTGCTTTATGTATATGGTTCTTTCCCTCATTTTTCGAGATTTTTCAACTCAAATAGCTCCGTGAATATTGCACTTAGAAACATGAAATTATTTTTTGCTGGAAATGGGAGAGACCGGGCAACAACTTTCTAATTAGGAATTAGAGGACAGAGTGACCATATATAAAATATTGAATCTTGAATTGAATAATACAGAAAATATTGAATCTCTACATATACAGCCCTTAGGGAAATAGATGACACACCTAAGATACACATGTTATTTGTATACCTTTTCCTAATTGAAAATATGTTTCTATAGCAAATTGTTTGCGAGGTATTTGAGATGAAACAAACTTAAGTTTCCACCCTGTATATTTATTGAAGTAGAAAAGTTGGTTCAAAAGTTTGTTGGGGGAAACATAGAGAATCTGAACCAAAGCACATGAATTTGACTTGATAGAAATCTTGCCGAAAGAATTTGACCCACAACTTCAAGGACAACCTATTTCTGTACAGGCTTCTTCATGTGAAAAACAGTATCAATGAGGAAATTCAGAGTTCTCGAAAGTAGACATGATAACCTTCAAAGGGGTGTTAATTAACTTGAGGGGGAAGGGAACAAAAATTTTCCAGAAATAAAAATCCTTTCTTTAAGAAATTTTCGATAAATAATTAAGAATAGTTTTCTCCTAATTCTTAGTTTAAATTTAACGTTTTCATATTTTTTTTCCTAAAAAAATACTGAAAAAGGTTGTTCAATTTTTGCAATAGACAATAATCAAAACTGATTCATAAATCAAGTTTTTTCTTAATTTTGAAAATTGTTTGTCATTATTTGCATGAAAGCATTTTTTAATCACTTAAAAACTTTTCTCTGCAGGATGAAGATGAATTGGACGATCATTAGCCTTTTCTGTATTGTAACTACAGTTTCTGCATCACTCCCACAAAATGCTTCAGTCTCATGGGATTCGAAGTCCAACAAGTTTACCATACACGATAATGTACTAAAGGATGCTGTTGCTGTGGCAAATTTTCGTGATGATATTTTTCAGACAGGGTAAATTGTTTTATTTTAAACAATGAAATCTATGTTTTTATTGTGTGAAAAAAAAATATTTCTGATACATTAACTAGACACAGTAAAAATCAGATATAATGAGTATGGCTTATAATGAGCACATGGCTAATGACAAGTGATTGTCAAATAGCTAATGTTTACGACACAAAAAATATTTGGTTTCTCAACGAGTTGAAATCATGAAGCTTTCACTATAACAGCCAATAAAATTCTCTGAGAAAAGGTTAGTTTTTCTTTCTTTCCATTGAAGAACTGAACTAAAAGAAGAGATTACTATCACTTATCATTGATTGCATATGCTACTCGTAAACATTATTCTGGGATATTTATAACAAAGAATGGATTCAGAAAACTCAATTTTTGCCTCCTCTTCATGTTTTTAGGCTTTCTCGCTATGACCATGGGATATGTGACAATTTTATTTGACTTTTGTCTCTCCCAGTGACTGAAAGACCAATGTAAAATGGTCACTGCCAGAGCTTATGTAACCAGAAATTGCAGTTTACAGTCGTTTCCGTATGGCTGAACACAGAATTCCTAGGCTGGGGCCCTTGGCCAGATCTTTTATGGCCACCTGAATAGTTAATTTATAAAGTGAAAAAAATAAAATAAAGAATTGCCTCGAGGCCCTTGTGGGAAGCCATAGCTGAACAAACTGTGCTAAGAAAACTTTCCGATTGGCAGAAAAATATTAATGTTCCTACGCAGCCAGAAGAGAGAATTTGAATTATTCAGTCCCTCGGTCAAATCATTTGAGGCATACAAAATTTGATGACAAAAATGACATCTTAGAGAATCAACTACTGTGAGACCAAAAATCAAATTCATGATTATATATAGTCCTGTTCATTTGCAAATATTACAACAAAGTGAACTAAAAATGACTATAATGCAGCTACAGCAGGAATTTTATACAGTTCATAAGTTGAAATAGCAAAAAATTGAAATTAGTTAATAGTAAGGCCATTATAACAAGATTTCCCTTCAGTGTCAGCTCTCACACATTGTATCGACTTTATTGTACTTGCTAATATATTGAAAAAAAAATTCAATCCATGCTGTTAGAGTAATCTCATGAAACTACCAAATGTGATAACCAGTGCTTGACAACTAGGTCACCATGGTGATTGAAAAACTGGTAATAAACTGGTATGTCCTTCTTTTATCATGGACATTAGAAAAAAATTTGAATTTTCTGCACTCATTTTTGTGTTTAAAAAACCAGTATGTGTTGCGAATTTTATTAGAAAACTGAAAATTTCGTTTGATAACTGTACTCAAGAAATAAATAATCGTGAGAATATAGGCAATGCCAGTTTCCGCTTTCACCTCTCCCCAAGTGTCAATGTTCCATTTATGGAACATCGTGAAAAACAAAGAAAAAATTTTTTTTCTTTAAATTTCAAAGTTGATCTATGTATAGGTATGCAAAAGGACCTCAAATTCCAAATTTCAAAACAATAAGTGACTTTATTCATAGTTCTGCCTTTAAACGGTTAAATAATAGCTACAGAAAAACAAATTAAAAAAAAAATTTGTTACAGAGCTCTGGCTACTGAAATCTGTACCCACTGTATTTAGAACTGTTGGATATTTTCCAGATTCAATAGTAATACATTAAAAAACTGTCATAATGAATTTGAGGGGGGGGGGGGGACCCGGAACCAAAACAGTTTATGAGGCCTATGATTAGAGTATATCAGCTACATATGTTGAGAGGCCAAATTTGGCTTTCAAAAGGAATACATAATTAAAAAATTTACAAAAATGCTAAAAAGAACACTTAAATAATAATAAAAAAAATAAAAATTACAAGAAAAGTATGATTTCATAATTGGTGTAAAATTTATAATTAATGAATAAATTCGAGGAAACATAATTTCTGGATATTATGCTGAGGTGAACTCCGAAAGAAAAGTCATCTTGTCTCTGCCAAGATACAAACCCAGGCCCTCTTGCATACCGGGGGCAAGCATGTTGCCATCTAAACCACTGGTGACATGATCCTGTCTTCTTTTTACCACCTATTTTTACCCATCTATCTCTCTCTGATGAAGAAATAGTTACAGATTTACTGAAAGAAATAATTACTAAATTTTCTGAGGAGAGGACAACAAAATTTTTGAAAATCATGTCAGGGTGTCTACGAATATGGAAAGGGGGCATCAAGTTCAAAAACAAGTCATAGAAAACATTATTTGGGACCATTTTCAATCAAAGATAATATGACTGGCTTTTAAGAAATTTGGCCAATGAATGGATTATTTTTCAATTTGTCGAGCTCTGATGAAAACTATTTATTATATGTTCCGATTGATTAACCTTTTTAAAAAAAGTTATCTTGATAAAAAAGTACATAATATTTCTTCGTAGGTGGTCATATCTTTCAGTGAAAACAGCCGATAAATTCCCAGATCCAGTGCAGGCTTACGCTGCTGGCCTAGTTGAAGGGTATCTGACTAAAGACTTGTTAAAAAAACATTGGAATAACACAGTTGCATCTTATTGCACAAACGAGGGTCCTTACTGTAAAAGACTCGCCAAGTTTCTGAGTGATAATCTGGACTACATGGATGAGCAAATCAAAGAAAGTCGTGAATCCAATTCATACTGGCATCAGGTAAAATTACTTTTTTTAAGGATTAATAAGATTATTCAATTTTTGAATCCTGTGTCAACACTTCATGTACGTAACTTAGCTGAACAATTTTCGAATGAGAGAGGTAATAGATTTTATACTTGCAGTTTAAACAAAACATATTGATGAAATAATTTAAATTTGCAGGTTGGGCTGATATTGGAACAGTTGAGTGGATTGGAAGATGGATTTCATAATGCGCCACAAACTCCTAGAACTAATTTAGATGTTATGGGGTTGCTGTAAGTTTATTTTTATATAATTATGCTATGAACATATATAAAGTGAAACCTTTATTAATTGGGGGTAATGGGTCCAGAGGCACCTTGGATACTAGGAACCTAGGTAAATAAAGTCAATCTATGAAAATGTGAGAAATATGTTAACCATTCCCATTTTTGAATCAATATAAATTAAAAATCATCTACACAATGGTAAATAAGAGAATTGTGCGTAAAAAAAAATTCACAATACTAATTCCTGTGGCGCTTCTTAAATTTCTCGAGTCAACCTCTATTTGTTATGACATAATTTGCGTGTAAATCTTTGATTAAAAGATAAAAGATTTTCAAAATAGTTATGCTATTCCTCTCACTACCTATCCTTTCATTTTATCATTGACTGTTTCCTCTTAAAAAATGGCATCAGAGATAGAACTTCCTGGATTACAACAGCCACTAAACAAAACTAAAAATTGCTTAATTGAGAATCAAATGAGGATTCACTTTGTGACCTTTAATTTCAAAGTCTCCTTTGAGTCTGCCTCAGCACGAAACCTGAGGGACTTGGTCAAAAATGAAGAGTCAGGACCATTGCTCTTGTTGTTGTTGGAGAAAAAAAATGTTCCTTTTATACTTTTATTTATGCTGTATAATATTTTTATACATTAAAGAAACGTTTTACGCTAGCATGTCACCACTTCGTTTACACATCTACACAAACTCTTAAATTTCTGCTTGGTGTCAGTTTGGGGAACATAATTTCTCTAACACTATATTTTCTATGCCAATTTTCTTGAGATTCTTCAAGTTTTATAACCCTCTCAGCAACATTGATGAGATATCACTCCTCTCCTTAACTCATCTTCCATTCTCATCATATTTTTTTTGGAAAGCAGAACAAGAAAGTCACAATACCAATTCCTGTGATGTTTCTTAAATTTGTTGAGTCAACCTCTATTTGTTATGACACAATTTGCGTGCAGAATCTTTGATTGAAAGATCAAAAAAAGATTGTCACACAGTCCTGCTTATAATATATTCCCGCTTAGTTCAACTTATTTTTGTGGTCTTAATTCTTACTAATACTCTTCATGACTTCCCATTTGAAAAGTTTTTCCACTTGCATAACTTTTTATGACAGTTCCTTGAAGAAATATTATAAGCAGGATTTACTGTACTAGCATAATCTGAAATTACGGCAAAAATCAACAAATGATTCTTTGACAGTTACCTTGCCATACTGTCCTAGTAGACGAGATACGTGAGTTGCTAGCCTCAGTCTATGTACCTCAGTTAATAGAGGCTTGGTTAAATGAACACACTATTGAACAGCTATATTTTGGCATCTCATGTACATATTTTTAATAGAGATGACACTCTCCATGAATTCGTACAAGGTTATAGGCAAATGGCTGAAACATAGAAATGATTTTTTTGGTAGGAAAGTTCTACAGGCTTCTGAGGGAAGAAAAAACAACCATCCCCTTGTGACCCAGGCAAATTTACTGGACCACTACTCGTATACTACAGAGAAGCAGAGATTTTTTAATTCCTTCTGAGTATGTATACACTGAATGGCACTGCAATGAACAGTCAGATCTGACATGTTTTGCAACATGGAGGCCAATGTCATCACAAGCTAATCACTGAATCAAGTCACACAGTCTATTGAACAGTCATGTTAAGTATATTTATGTCAGGGTTGGACAAATCGAAAAAGTAAATAAAAAAATTTCAGACACCATTCATTTCATTCAGACAAATTTCTTAGGAGAGCCAAGCATGTTTTCTCCCCAAGAAAATAGCTTAATGTTTTTTTTTTTTTAAATTTTCCAGGACTTTATGACCCCTTTGCATGTTGAAGGACAGATTATTATGAATGCCGCTGTGGTGGTCGAGTGGTCATAGTGACGGACTCACATCGCAGGGACCCGGGTTTGAGCCCCACCATCGCCACAGTGGTGGTCGGCTGAAGTTGGTTTTCTGTGGTTCCCAACTTCGAGGCGCGAATGCGAGCCGATCAACCCATTAAAAAGTGTCGCCACAGAGAGCAACAGGCCTACAAACTACAAATATTCAGTCACTACACATCACTCACTTCACTTCTGAGATATAGATGGCAGCACTGAAAAACCATACACAACACTAGATACACACTCAGACTGTTAGGTACACACTTACAGTTCCGGCACAACTCGCTAGGTAATAAATTGCCTATGGTGATAGACCTGAGTTGTGCTCGGTATGAAAGAAAAAAAAAAGATTATTATGAAATCAATAAATTTTGTGTCATACTTACTTTTACATTTTAAACATTTTAGCAATGATGCATATAAAATTTTAGGTGCCAACACCAATGTTTTAGTCACCAGGACAACCTGGCGCAGGAGATTTTCCAGTCCTGGTAATTGGACATTATAAAACTTTACTAACAGTGGAAAAATGAGCAATACAGTCAAATCCTGGTATAACTAACTCCAAGAGACCAGGGAAATCACTTCGTTATAAAGGAATACCAAGTTTTTGCATTGTTCCTACATTAACTTATCTGGAGGATTAGAAAAGTGTTTGTTAAAACAAGATTTTTGCTATAACGGTATTCGTTAAAATGGGATTCGACTGTATTGTAAAAAACTTTTAAATTATAGCGATCACATTAGGTTTACATTTCCCCCCCCCCCCAATACAAAGTAAAAAATGGAATCAATGTCATTGTATGGATAATCATCTTTGAATAATTCTTAGTTGATTAGATATCGCTAACAAAATCATTTGGAAATATTTTTAGATTGATGAACGTGAATGGAGATTTGGAAGATTTAGAATCTGTTTTGAATAGATCTGTTACAAGACGGCCGCTTGGTGGAGGTTCTTGTTCTGGACTCGTGAAAGTTCTTTCAAATAATAAAGACATATATTTTGCTCATGATACATGGACATCATACAGTACTATGCTTAGAATATTAAAAAAGTATGATTTTGGACTGCACACAGAAATGAGTGAAGGTAAGAAAGTTCTTAATGCCTGTAGGTTGTGAAATGTATTCTTTGTCATTTTAGAATTCATTTATATTTTCATTAAACATACAAATCATGCAAGAATATTGTTTATCAACCCCTCACTGCTCAGTGTTTCAGCAATCTATTATTTAAGATAGCCTTCATTTTATTAGCAAACTAAGCACATTCAAAATCGTACTATTTTTTTCCTTTGAATTTCAGGAGCACCACTCATTCCTGGGAAAATATCAACATTTTCCTCTCAACCGGGTCTTTTGGGTTCTGGAGATGATTTTTACTTAATCTCATCTGGATTGGTGAGTGATATGGTGCATTAAAAAACATTTGCTTTTAAATGTTAACCCATTTGCATCTGGGAGTGAGATAAACTGAAAAAATTCAAGTACCTTTGTCTTTTAGAGTAGAATAACCAGGAAGTTGTGAGCACACTTTATTACAAAGAGTGGAAAAACACCTTCATAATACATGAAAATCTGTCTCTTTACAGATGGTTGGAGGGCAGTCATGAGAGCATCATGGGTCCTTGATACTAAGACTTCCCTTTTTTTACCAGGGAGAAAGACCTGCCTGATAATTTGAATACTTACTCTCGAAAATTGCATCTAGATTTCATTACCATGGCGCCCTTGGGCATGTCAGGGTGACCACATAAGTTAAGGCAGCCCTGGATAGTTATTGATACAAGACAGTGAATTAAGGGAGGATGCAAATAGGTTAAATGAAAAGTTGACCTCATTTCTGAATGCTAAACGCTTCTACTTCTATTAAATAATAAATCTTATAAATTATTGGTGTGGACTGCATGTACCATCTACACTCATGTCCATAAATTAAGGATAATGCCAGCTCCGGGAAATAAAGGTTCAGAAACAAAACAAACGTTACTTATTCATAAAGCCCATTTATTAAACAAAAGATAAAGAACAAAAACGACGGTGTATGTATGATACCATTCATAAAAACTATGATTTTTGCTCCCTGGAGCAATTGTAAAAAATATCTCCTTTACAAAAAATTACTATTACATGGTTGGGATGATGGTTAATACATTGTATGTCTCCCATGCGATGAAATATAGTCCGTACAACGCCTAGGCATGCCGAGTATCAAATTATCCATCTGATCTTGGGGAAGATCACTCCACTCAGCAAGCAATGCTCTCCGAAGTTCTGGTACACATGTAGGAGGTGGTTGACGGGCTGCAACTCGTCGGCCAAGCATGTCCCACACATGCTCTATCGGATTCAAGTCAGGTGAGAATGCTGGCCATTCCATACGGGTTATATCCTCAGATTCAAGGCATTCGTTTACGATGTTTGCTCGGTGAGGACGGGCGTTGTCATCCATAAACACAAATTCTGCGCCCATTGCACTCCTAAACAAACGTACATGTTGTTCCGGAATGATGTCCCGATAAATTTGGGCTTTCATGGTTCCGGTTTGAACATGCAGATTTGTTCTGGAACCCAGTATAATTCCACCCCAAACGAGCAATGCTGCACCACCGTAATGGTGTCGTTCAATGATGTTGTCTTGGTGGTAACGGGTACCTGGCGCTCTCCATTTCTGACGTGAATCAGACTGCAAGCTAAACCTGGACTCGTCGGAAAACATCACACAAACCCACTGTGACGATGTCCACATTGAATGTTCTCTACTCCAGGCTAATCGCTGCTGACAGTGAGTTGCCCTGAGCGGAACACATCTGACAGGCCTGCAAGCATATAGACCAATATCTCCCAAACGTCTGTACACGGTTTCCCTTGAAACTGTGGTACCCGTGGTGCAGATAGCTGACGAGACAGGTCGGATGCTGTGCTCCGTCTGCTTCTTTTGGCAGTTACTGCCAAATACCGGTCTTCATTCGGCGTTGTAACTCGGGGCGACCTGTACTGTAATGCCTACTGACATTTCCGTTATCTTGGAATCGTTGCCAAAGCCTAGAGATGACACTTTGGGCAATTCCAAGTTCCTCGGATACTTCCATCTGAGTACGCCCACATTCCAGGCGGCCGATAATTCTACCACATAAAAAATCATCCACATGCGTCCTCTGTGTCATAACTATTCGCTTATGGCACTGAGCGCCTTACAGAACTCTTGTGAACAATTTCACTTCTTTGCCACCATTCCTTATATACCCCCCCCCCTTACACTCTCGTCATTGTGACGTACTATCGGCATCATCTGGTGGCTTCCTGAAATTTGCATATCATTCTTGCAGATGTGTGCAGGTGAAATTTTTACTTTAGATATCGATTTCCGTGTGATTCTGAATTATCCTTAATTTATGGACATGAGTGTATTTCAATGACTAAAAACCAAATTTATTCACTCAGGCTACTATGGAAACAACAATAGGGAATGGTAATGCAAGTTTGTGGCAATACATCAAAGCTGAAGGTACAGTTTTAGAATGGATACGAAGTATGGTAGCAAACAGATTGGCCACAGATGGTGCTCAATGGACACAGCTTCTTAGCATTGAGAACAGTGGGACGTATGTGATACAACTCAAACATTCACCATTTACTTGAAGCAACTGATTCATTTATGATTATTACATATTTATAAAAAGGATGTAGGAAGTCCTTCCAATCCTAAATAACTTTCATAACTTTCAAATTCAGAGAGCATTCACTGCAAGTAATCTAGATAATCTAATAAACACTGATTGAAGTCACTACGCTTGATTAGAGGCAGCACATAAAATTAATTCAAGGAAAGCATACAAATTATATACACTGAAGAGCCAAAAAAACTCGAACACCTGCCTAATATCGTGTAGGGCCCCTGCGAGCACGCAGAAGTGCCACAACACGACGTGGCACGGACTCGACTAATGTCTGAAGTAGTGCTGGAGGTAATTGACACCATGAATCCTGCAGGGCTGTCGTAGATTTAATTTTTTACCGGATTTCCAATATTCACGGTACACTCGTGAAATGGTCGTACGTGAAAATCCAAATTTCATCGCTACCTCGGAGATGCTATGTCCAATCTTTCATGCGCCAACTATAACACCACGTTCAAACTCACTTAAATCTCGATAACCTGCCATTGTAGCAGCAGTAACCAATCTAACAACTATGCCAGACACTTGTTGTGTTATATAGGCGTTGTCGAACGCAGCGCCGTACTCTGATTGGTTCCATATCTCTTTATTTGCATATGCATGCCTGTACCAGTTTTTTTGGCTCTTCAGTTTATATATGTATATAGTAATATAGATACAAATGTAACTTGTATATGCCAACCTCAGCACTAAAACTGTGTTCATCAGTAAAATTTTATCCTTTCTTTGATATATGAAAAAAGAAATATACCCTACAACACTTGCAGAGAAATTCACTGTTACATATGAGATTGGCAGCGTTATTCTATTTCCTTATCTAGGTTGCATAGCTGTATATATAACTGTCTTCATTAACCATAAGTTTTTTAGGTCAGAAAGATTTTCCTATGAGCCATGGCCTATGGCACGAGTTTAAAAACATATTTGAAAACAAACCAGAACTTGCAATTATATTATGATGTTCAAATTCTAATTTTCCTAAACAAATTCAAAACTGTTTTTACAACGATTTAAGTTCTACATAAAGGTTCTCTTGTATTGTGTCACGCAGATACAACAACCAATGGATGGTAGTGGATTATAAGAAATTCACATCGGGGCAGCCACTCCAAGATGGTTTGTTATGGTTGTCTGAGCAACTTCCGTAAGTATTAAAAACTAAAATTAATTATAATTTGCTTCATAATTCTATAAAAAATTCCTCATGATTAAAATATAGATTAATAATGGTTGTGGTGGTTGAATATTACATCTTTGGTTTTCAGTGGCTATATTCATAATGGCGATGTGACAGAAGTATTGAGAAAACAAGGCTATTGGCCATCATATAATGTTCCGTAAGTTTTTGAAAAATGTTTATCATCTTAATGAGTATGAAAATTGTATAAAGTATTGGAAAAAACACAATACTCACACAAATATTTCATTGAACTGTGAAAGAAAAAATATAAAAGCTTATTGTGATGTAAACCAGTCCAGATTTTCACTCCCATGATATAATAGGATAATAACTTTTCAAATGAAACAGTAGAGATTTGGCTGAGGGGAGCTTTGTCTTTATGAAAATTTCTTGTACCAAGTCACAGAATCCTATCTCTTGCAAATGTAATAATGCTAGTTTCAATAGGATTGTTTTCTTCTGGGATAATCTTTATGGTATGAACAAATAATTTGAAAAAATTAGCTATTTGTTCCAGGAAGCTTGGCAGTCTCATCAAAACTTGCTGATGGAGCAAATGAAGTGGTCCTGATTTTTCCCTATTCAGTATAGTTTTTATTTGCAAAAAATATTAATTGGTGAGCTTTTGAAGTGAGCAGAAGTTTAGTGCTTTATTCATATTTGTCTAATTTAAATCCTCTAATAAAAGCAAGAGATGTGGTCATTTTTACAATCTCATTTTCAGATCAAAATCATTAGAACGAAACTCTGAGCCTAATTTCACAGGTTGCAATTATTAAAACAAACTTTCTAATATCATGTACCAGTAAAAATGCATGAAGTGGAAGATACCTGTATGATTTTGTTGGTAATTTAATTGTCTTGCAGATGTGCCAACTTTTGGAATCCAGAAATCTGGAGATTCACCCGAGGGGGGGTACCCTCTCCCCGGCACTCATAAACTTGATCAAAAAAAAAAAAAAATTCACAATTTTTTTTTCCAAAACAATTTTTTTTAATCAATTAAGAAAAAGTCCCCCCCCCCCCACCAAAGCAGGTTCTGCACTGTCCCTGAGCAGAATATCATTCCATGCAGAATAGAGAAATCACATCTACATATTGTTCACAAAACAGTATTTCCTTTCATAGATGCTATCAGTGATTGATAATCTTGGGTATATGAACTATTAAAAGCTTTATATAGCTTAAAGTTTTATATTTTCTTTCTCAAGACATTTAATCAGAAGAGACAATTTAAAAAACTTCAAAATACAAAGCTACTGACGAAAAAAATTGTGATAACTGCACCGCTGTTAATGCAATACAATAACGATTATACAGGAATTTTGGCAACCAAGGTCATGCTCCCGATAAATGCTACATAAACAAAGTCACATCTTTGCCAGTTGCTTAAATGTGGTCACCAAGACTTTTTTACAGCTGCTCGATGGAAATGACCTCGGCTGTCCTCTATGGTGTTTTCCCTAATGATGACGGCAGTCATTGACGTCACGACAATGTGAAAGCTCGCGTAAAATCTAACTTTCTGCCAAAATCCGGAAAAATGTAACAGAAATGTAAACGAAGAGCAGGAAGAAGGATGAAAAATCCAGTCTCCTGCCTAAATCCGGAGAGTTGGCAGGTCTGGTCTTGATAGGAAAAAAAAAACCGTCTAGAAATAAACAGCTAGTATAAGTCATTTAATTGGCGGTCCACGAGGAAGATAAAAAATTTTCATACATATGTGTGACACTTTTATGAATTTTTCATCAAAAAAGAATGAACAGACTGGTTCTGGTTTTGCTCATTTTTTCAAGAGGGGAAAAATCACTATTTTAAACCAATATGTTAATTACAATTTACATATTTATATGATATATCTATATGGCAGCATTCTTTTTTTTTTCTTTCTTCAAAAAAGTTATTTCAAGGATATCTTCAATATGAGTGGTCAAGAAGACAGAGCGGAGAAGCACGGTGACTGGTTTACATATGATATGAATCCCAGGGCAAGAATCTTCAGACGCGATCAAAATAGAATACATGACATTCCTAGTATGATCAAGATGATGAGGCAATTACCCTTATTATTTTGCATGCACCAAGTTGAAAAAAAGTTCAATTTTATTCTATATTTTTTAGGATTATTAACCTTTTCATCATTTTAAGGGGGCACTCTACTTTTGAAGAATAAGCAGTAATTATAATAAACATGCACTGAGCAGAATAAAATATATTTACATAGTAAATTACTTATATTTGGTATGCTATATTTTCATATAGAACTATGTATCCCTTGTGATTGACTACAAAAGAGCCAGAAATCAAAAAATCCAACTATAGCCATCCCTTAAAAACACCATGTTTTATTCTCAGATTGGCATATCTTATTATTTCTTTGGGAATGTATAACTTTTCAAACTGAATATGCAGATTTATCAAATTAAACTTTCCCGCGTCGGAGGGCCGTGGAAGGGATTCTAATGGTCCAAACGACACAGAACTTAGACAACAGACACTTCAGATAATGATTTTCCTCCATTTCCTGAATAAAAAAAAATTAAACCTGTGAGATTGAAAAGCATTGATAGAAAACATTTTAAATTACCAAAAGGAGACATCTGTAGAAAAATTTATTTTGCCCTGGCAACATCTATCAGTGAATTTTTTTTTTTACATTTAAAAAATGGCAAAGTGCATCATAAGTAACTACTGGCCTGAATTTTGTGTTATTTGAACCAGTGTAGAATGCTTTCCAAAACCACCCCCTCTCAAACATAAATTTGGCAATCCTGTACTTGTATAAGCCAAAAACATTATAAGATTCACACAGAAAGATTAAAGCTCTCATTGAAATATTGCTTTACAGTCAAACCTAATAATGTTTTCATGATGTCCTTATAAAAAGCTAATTGAAATCGTGTAATAATGCCCTATGCTATAATCTTGTTGATGAACCAATTGAAAAACTGTTTTCTGTCTTGTTACAGGTACAATGATTATACAAATGATCCATTTTCAAGATGTAACTGCACACCTCCATACAGTGCAGAAAATGCAATAGCTGCCCGTTGTGACCTGAATCCTAAGGATGGTGTGTATCCTTTCTCTGCACTTGGACATAGACCTCATGGAGCCACAGATATGAAGGTAGGACTCTTTTTTTAATGCCTACATTGATTCCTAAAGCCTTTATACTGCATTTAATTAAGAAATAATACAAAATGCTTAGGTCTGCTACTGTTTCAAACAACTCTGTATCTGATAGAAAGTATAAGAGATTAAATTAAGTAGTAAAATATATTCAAACTAGTAAAATATATAAAACTTCCACAAAATATTATTACTTCCAAACAGGGTACACGCCAACTTAAATCAGCTTGATTTTTTTAAAATCATTGATTTAAATCGCATAATTTAAATTTCATTTTCCCTTTATTTAACTTCAATGATATTGAAGTAAAAGAAACCTAGCATCATAGAGGAGAGGGGGTGGAAGCCCTCAAGAATAAAAGCACTTATCTACAAGTGAAATGTCAATCCATGAAGTTAATTTGGGCTCACCGACCTTTCATGATACATAAACTACAGAATTTTGGTATTCATACTTTTTGCTTGCAGTTTGTTTGTTTGTAGTTTATTCATTATTTCCAATTCTTATCACCCTGTTAACAAGTCACCATAAAGAGCAACCAACAGGTCTATAACAGTAAAATCTTCAATCATAATACTTCATTCACAGAAAAGCTACACATAACAAGCATTCTGCAGAAACAAACTTTACGTTAGATTCACATCATGGACACTCCAACATGTACCAATTTGTTAGAAGTCGTGCAGAGGTGCATGTGTGGTTTAGTAGTAGGGCTATTATGTTTATTTGGTTTATTCATCAACGCTGAATTAAATTTGAGAGATTAGGTGAAAAAAATAGGTTATAAGTGATATGAAAATATGTGTTCTTAATGATTAACACAATTTGTTTTAATTAATAAGCAGTCAGCTAATTTTAATTTAAAAAATCTGATTTTTTCATAACCTGCTTTCAGATGACAACTTCTACTTTATTCCAAGAACTACATTTTGTTGCTGTGGCTGGTCCAACTCATGACCCACTCCCACCATTCCAGTGGAGTAAGTCAGATTATGACAAAACCCTAGGACATGAAGGACATCCAGACTTGTGGAAATTTGATCCCATTCTTTTCAATTGGTAGATTAACTACTCTATGAATTTATACCATGACAAATAGCTGTTGTGAATTGTTCATCTCACATTGTTGCATATATCTTGTCTAGAGTGACCATACCATTGTAATGCAAATTCTGTATTGTCTGAAAGGAATATGGTCACACTAATCCCAACATAATTGCTCAATCTTTGAAAATTTAGATTGAATGAAATGAAAATTTTACATATTTTTTTTAACTTTAAATTTTACATATTTTTCTTAAACTTTAGATTTTACATATTATTTCGAGCAACACATTTTGTCACAGATATTATTTATTGGTGATGCTGTTGAAAATGAAATTAGTATTTTGATACAAGTTTTAGATATTAAACTGTCATATATGTGAAAATGTTTGTATAACAAAGATATAATATAAATCTTTGAAATCCTAATATTCTTTTACGAAAGACATTGAATTTATCATTGAGCTTAGTTTAGAACAGCCCTTGACAAGTGCCAGGTTGACATGGTGACTAAAAAATTTATGTTGGCATCTAAAATTTTCTACATGTGATTGGGCAAAAGAAATGAGTGGATCTTAAAATATTTGGTTGGTGCCAAAATTTTTTCAATTTGTCAAGCCTTTGATTTAGAAAATTTGGAAATTGATCCAAATAACTCTGATACAATTTAAATTATTTTACATATGTTAAAGGATGTCTCTCAGCGAGAAGCCATTAATACAGATCTTGATGTACAGTACCTTGTGGGAGACTGAACTAAAATATTTCCGTGACCCAGATACATTCACATAAATTAATGGCTTTAAATAGCTTGAAATGAATTGATATTCACATTATTTTCAAAATTAAAATTAAGTTTCCCTCACCTAAAAGGAAAAAAAATCCTCATATTTTAATGGCCTGCTGCAAAATATAGTCTAAAATGGTTGCACTAGAACATTTTTAAAATAATGTTTTATAAAAGCAAATTTCTTATAAAATAATGCTCATTTTCTCTCACGAAATGGCACAGCAGTAGTTTTAATAGTAAATTTGATAAGTCAAAGTAATATAAATCTTTCATATAATAAATTTACTACAAATTGATGTTCTAAATACCTAAAGTGAATTTCTGAAAAGACTAACATTACAAAGTTTGACTGTATAGCCTGAATAAGTTGGAGCTTGACAGACCCCAGGTATACACATTAAATGTTTTTATGAATGATAACCAGGGCTTAACAAATTCTAGGTGCTGGGTGGCCATAGCGACTAGAAAATCAGTATTGGCAACTAAAATGTTCTGTATGAGACTTCTAAATTTAAATCTAAAGATAACACAAAATTTTCTGATTTCATAATTGTTTCTTCCAGCATCAGGGGGGGGGGGTTAGAGAGGGGGAATGTTTTTTTAATTTCATTCAAAAACATGAAAAATATTATTTGGGACTATTTTTCTTGGGTAAAAACTATGCTTAACTCCAAAGAAATCCAGCCAGCATCTAAATCCCTCCCCCCCCCCCGATTTGTCAAGTCCTGATGTCTGAATTGGAGTCTAAGGACATGAAATTTTTGAAAATTATGTTATCTTTCCTGCTTTTTTGTTTTTTCTCCAGCTGCCTTGGCTTAGAGCAAACGTCGATATCATGCCTACTGGCATTGAAAGATTCCTCTGTCTTTGACAAGTTGAAGGATGCATTATATTTGATTATTTTTTACTGGGAAAAAAAATCACAGTTTCCATAGAATTTGGTTGGGTCATCAATTTTTCTTTCAATTTATCAAGCCCTGGAATAAGTTATTTTAATTTTGGAGCTTATATAAGACTTCTAGTTCCCTCATACAAACTCTTAGATCTGTGTATGTATTGCATCTTGGTTGGATCCCGGCGACATGAATGACCGGCAGAAATCTGTTGCATAGTTTGGGTCACAACAATTAAAAAAAAGGGTAATTTCAGGAACTTGGTGATTTTACAATATACACCAGCACATAACAAATATACACGTTCAACTGATTAAAAAAAACCAAATCAAAACCAGTTTTTTTTGTGGCCCTTCATGGTGGTAGTGGATTTATTGGATGTTATTGCATTTTACGGTAGGTATAATCCAGGGCTTGACAAATCACAAAAAAGTCTAGGTGCCAAAGCAATTTTTTAGGAGCCAAAATTTTTTTACCCAAGAAAAACTGGTCCAAAGTATAATGTTTCTTTTGACATTTTCAGGGCATAGTGACCTTCTTTCATATTGGCAGATATGCTGCTGTAAATTCCAAACATTTTGTGCTGTTCTTAGACTCCAATTCAGTAACTACACCAATAAAATTTTAGGCACCAACGCCAATTTTTTCAGTTACTATGGCTATGTGGTGCCTTAGATTTGTCAAGCCTCGGTATAATCAAAATAAATTGAAATTGAATGAAAAAAAATCCCCAATACCAAGTGCATATTTTTAGGAACAAACAAGGATGTCAAACAAGTTGGGTTGAAAAAAAAACCTTTACGGAATTGAACACAAGTGTGTCGTGAACTTTCACAGAATACCGAAGCAAAATTAAATTTACTCACATTAAACAAGATGTCTGGAGTACTGTATATTATACTGAAACTCGTACATCATTTTCCATCAGAAATCTGTTTGATACTAGATAAATTCAAAATTTATTAGTCTCGAAATAAAAGACGAAAACATTCACAAAATTTTATACACCACAGAGTTTCTACGATTTTAGAAAAAAACCGGTGAGACAATGTCTCAATAAAAATGCAATAAAACATTGAAGATTAAATAAAAATACAGAAGAGTACTGTGTGTAAATACATATATGCATATGAAGAAATATTTTGAAAAAGTTGTATAAATCCAATGAACACTAAAGAAGCAGCAGATATCGTGATATTAATATACACACATAGAAAAAAATGTAAGTTATAAAACATTTCTCTCATAGAAGATAAGGCAAGTATGGTTTCTAAGATGAGCAAACATTTTTTTTCTTCCAGTCGTTGCATAAAATTCGTATTGTACACAGATTTATCTCAAGCATTTTTTCCATTATATAAATCTATCCATTCTATATATATAATTACATTCATACAAAACATTTTTTTTTTGCCATAAATATACTTTAGCTATATGATTGCACGTACAATTTAAACAATGATACAAAAACAAAAAAACCCCAATAAATTACAAATATTACAAATTCTCAAACCTGATAAAATTTTCAGTTGAACACAGAAATGATCAATTATGAAAAATAGGTCTCATTAGTTTTTTGGCAATATTATAAATGCACTTGTATATTTTCCTTTCTCATTGTATATCAAAATAATGAATATTTTAAATTAATACCATGTTACTAAAAAAAACCATGAAGTGACATGAAACTTTTCGTAATTATTTTTCGGTCAAGTCATTTATTACTCTATAGTATATACTTTCTAGCCGTTCCCCCTCCAACAATCATGGTTGCATGAATTTCTCCTAGAGAGGTGTTAGCTATTATGTTTTTATAAGCTATCCAAAAAACACAAAACCTAAGATCTGTAGGAGCTTTTCTGTACTCATACGGGGGCATTATAACAATGAAGTACTGTTTTTCCTGATGTTGATTCCACCTCAACTAAAGACTGCAAAGGGTTAATTCATGCGAAAAGTCATTTAGAAATTGACAGTGAATACATACTAGAGAAAAATTAGTTTTGGGAATATGATTTCATTATGCAAAACTGAACAGAAGAAAAATTCTCAACTAATTTTCAGGTACTATCCAGAGCTGCAACTACAGAGAGCAGGTAGATCTCGTGCCCCAGACTGCTACTACCAAACTGAACATGCAAAGCATATATGTATTCTGTACCTAACACAAAATTTGCTTCTGATAAATGTAGGGTTACCAATCATCCTCTCATGTCCTAGTTTCTGATGTCATTTCAAGCATCCTCCTGCGTTTTGGAAAATTTGCTTTTTTGTCCTGTTCAGGTTTCCCGAATTTTTTTTTCTCCACAATGAAACACATTTCTACATTGATATGAATGTTTTTTTCCCCCACATGCATTCACCAATAGTCGTCTAAATTCCCAGAACTTTTTTTTATTTTTGCGTTTTTTAGCTGCTGTTTTAGAGTTGGGAAAAACCATTGTGGTAGCCAGTTTTATTAGAATATAGTGGCATCATTTTTTGTGAAAATTGGGAAAAATGACGTTACTAAAGATGCATGCACATGCCCTTCTTTTTCAGTAACCCTAGATAAATACCTATTTGTTCAAAAAGTGCCACTATCTGTCTTTAAATTCAAAAACAAATGCCTTGGCAAGTTATGTCAGGCCTGATTGCACTCTGTGCGGAGAACTTGAACTTCTTTAGGAGGAAAACGTCACACCATTTGTCTTTCATTGAAAACTTATTCAGCATTACAGAGATGCCAAAACGCATGCCTAATATAATTATAATTTGGATCAATATATTTACTAGGACCATTTGAGTTAGGCATGCATACATGCACCCACGTTCAATTGTCTTTACTCGAAAAAAGATCATTGATAACCATTCGAAACTGTTAAAATGAAGAGTGCATAATATGTGTACCTCCAGAACGAAAAGGTTAAAGTATAGTTTCTAATTAACAATTTCAAGTCAACTACTCTACACTTTCACCACAACCTCATCAAACATACGGTAACTTTTGTAATTGGTGACATGAAGTTTCTTTGCAGCGTGTGGTTGCATATTGTTCGCACGATATTTTTTTGCAAAACATCCGATATCTACCGGTTTTGCCTGACCCAACAAAGAAAAAGGAGAACTTGTATAATTGAAAATATCAAATTTTTCCACAGAGAGTGGTCACCAGATGTTTCGCTGGCAGGCCAGCACATATATTTTGGGTAGGACACTCATCAGAGGAAAGAGTACCACTGATGAGTGCAGAGTTGTCATCCACTGTTTTCTCTACTGGTCTGTCCTAAGAAATTGGAAAATATGAATGAGAGCAGGTTCGGTTTTAAATAAGGTATTTCCAAAGGTATTGGGGTGGGGGGACCAGCAAGCAAGCATTTATACTCTCTTCAACTCTGGCAAATCCGACTTCTTTGTGGTCCAATAAGAAGCAAGTGTTTATAGAACTTTGGCCTATCTAGTTTGCCCTCCCACCACATTAAGCCAGATAGTTGGGAGTTTATGGTACTCAGTTTAAACAGCAATATTATCACTAATCGTACAGAACAAACAAATTCAAGTGCATTATAGAGTATAATCATCATATGAATGAAATATTTTTAAAATTTAAGGCTCTATCCTTTTAGTAGGAATATCCATCAATGAAAATAATTAATCCAATGAAATTATCATTCACAAGATAACAGATTGTGCCTCAACACATAGCAGATATTCTCTTTTATGCAGCCCTCTGAAAACTGGACCTTTTGATAAACTGACCTAAAAGAGAACTATATTCCTTATACACTTGATATTATTTTAAAATGTTTCTATATTATGTATATACATTAACTTGCAGTATGTACGTCCTTATTGGGTCAATAATTTTTTTTTTTAAATTGTAATTTACTAACTTAATTTTTAAATAGCAATACGTAAGATAATACTTCACTATGAAGTAGATTACTACTATTGATGAATAATAAATACATAATCAATTGAGCGATGGTTATGATCTCTCCCTTCTTTATCTAAATTTTCTCTAGATCAAGCGTTCTCAACCTTTTTTGACTCACCGAGCCATAGACTTTTCATACTCATCAAATTTACTGATTTATTTTATTCTTCTTGAACAGCCACAGAGCACCAGTTGAGAACCCTACTGCTCCAGACTGCCTGACCCATGGTCTTAGGTGGATGAGGGAGGTTTTACTGTGCTACTTGGGCACAAATTTTATCATCAGAGTAAAATAATGAAGAGAGTGTTCAACACATAATTCTGATTGAAATACCATTAAACAAAACCAGGAAATAAACAAAATCATCATAGGTTTTCCTATGATTTAATCTATAATGACGGTAGCATATAAAACACACACACACAAAGATGCACAGCATTTCTCGGAAAAAGAGCTGTACCTTTTCAGGAAAAAATGTTTCGACATGACCACTGTCTCTTATATTCTACAAACAAACATTTATTGGAAAATACTTTTGCATTTTTTTTTCCATTGTAATAATTACATAGATTCAAGCCCAGCAATAGTAAAAATGGCTTAAAAATAATGAAGATATAATGAATGAAAATGGAATTTTTTTGGTCCCCTGCTAAATCTCTGAACTAATAAATGCAGACAAAGAATAATGATGTAAACATTTCAAAAATATACTTTTACTTCCAAACATTTAAGTATTTTGAAACAAAAACTTAATATCATTAACTTTGCAAACTTGAAAAAAGTTATCAATTTCCAATATTTCATCTATGGACCAAGGTCAATGGACATTATTTTTGACCTCAGAAAAGAAACATTTGTGAATGTATTCTGGTATTTTTTATAATTCATTTTTTTAAATATGAAACACCATATTGAAATTAAATCATGATGTAAGGTAAAAGTTTTTCCAGCAAAATTTGTATATTTCCTTTTTTTGAATGAAATTCAAATTCCATAATTCAAAATATATTAAAATAGGCTATTACAAGAAAAACTGAATCTCTTAACTTGTCTTAAAAAATCTCTGCTTAAACTGAATCTCTCCTCTATGAAAATGAGAACTTTTTTAACAACTTCTTACAAGTTTGAAATGCCGAAAAGTCATTGTACAAATTGAAGTTATTAATCAATACATAAAACAAGCAACAACTTGTAAAAATCAAATGAATACAAACATGCTACAATTATGTGATATAATAAACATAGAAATACAGCTTACACATATATTAGTTAAGACACTCAGTGACTTTGTTAAGTGAAACAGCACCATGTCATTTGAATAAAGTAAACAGGTATTGCTATATGCTTTGCTAAGAGCAATCTTTCTGTTCTATGAAAAACTTTATATAAAAAAAATTAAATACAAAACATTTAAATACAAATATGTATATATGCAGTGTATATATATGTGTATATAATATAATAAATGCTACAAAGAAGCTCTGACATTATATTGTTCCCAAAGATACTGATACATTAATGAAGCCATTCAAATAGTTTCATATCCGTTGGTATGACTATAAATGGTGGTGCACAAACTTTGACCTACAGGCCATTTGAAAATTTCGTACTGCATAAAAGCAAATAAAAAAATGTAATAGAACTCTGTTGCATAGCAGATGTTGTGTGAAATCATCTACTTCCATATTATAACCTAACTGCAGCATAAAAGTAAATTTCATTTTCTGCAATAAAATAATGAGAGATGTGGCCAGTGCTCGTAATAGCTCCAATTCGGTGGTATAACAGGGTTTTACTGCATTTCACAATTTTAAAACATGATAGGAGACATGGAGTATGTAAACATTTGGGAAAAAATGATGCAGAAAAGACTGCACAGATAAAAACATGTTTTAATTGATATTATCAATGGTTTTGATTCATGTCTGACCCTTGAAGAATGAATTTAGCTGTTACATCACCCATAGAGTAACACATTGAAAAATATGGTCAGCAAGCTAAAAAAGTTTCTGCATCCATGGTTAAAATGAGATAAAATGCATTGAACTTTTATGAAATGCAAAGAATAATGGAAATGTTCAAAATATTTACATAGATAAAAAAGAAGCCAAAATTCCAGACATTTTATTACATTTAATGAGGGAAAAAATGAGAAAAAACATACTAAGGGAAAGGAAGTTACAATATCAATAGAATTAAAAATATTAAAAAAATTATATGTACACACAAATGGCACATTAGGGAGTTGTTTATTCAACAATAAAATAAAAATAATTACACTTTTGCTTTTGATTAGCAAGCAATGACTACTACTGATGGGCGAAAAATTACAAGTTTGCCCTGCAACTATTTTTCTTCATAAGGCTAAAAAAAGATATGACTAACTGAACAATTAAATTGCAAAACTCATGTACACTGTACATCACAGGGATTATCATAAAATTATTTATATATCCAAAATCTGGACTATACATAACTTTTTACGATTCACATAAGCTGCCACTCAAAAAAAAAAAATATACATATATATATCCTATAAGTGCATAAACTTTTACTACTATTAAAACACAGAAATTTATGATGTATCAAGAGAAGACCTTAAACATGATTTCTAATTCACACTCATGTAGAGTATTTCAATTGAGAAATCTCAATAATTTTGAACGCACATGAACAAATGTGTTTTTTCTTTGCTTTTTGTGAAAAAAATTGTTTCATTTCACAATCATAAAGATCTTTTCTGTTTTCTGATAGGGTAATGAATATCGAAAGCATGAAAAGTTATTTACAAGTTTGAGACCTCTCATTAATGTACTTAGTCTGGTGTTATACAAATTAAAATGATGTACTTATATACACTCTTTTCAATCATGGACATTATTTATACTGCAAATGCAAAAAGAAAAAGATACAAATACATACACATTCATAAATAAATACCTAATCAAAATGTCCAAAAGCTCTCTATGGAATGAGTCTATGCTTTCACAGACTAATATATTATATAAAAAAAATTTATACTTTCTTTTTTATCCTTAAAAAATTTGCACTCTTAGTGTCAGAGTTTTTAATAAATCTAAAAACATGTCTAATTTAAACTGGTGACCATGAAATACTAATACATAAACAGTTAATTTTGCACTTCTGGTTTTAAAGGCAGGCCTGCAGCTCGCCGCCTCAAGAAAAAATAGAAGATGCCAGCTTGAGCCATGACATCCACAGTTCCAGCTGTGAGTAGATCCGCAGCAGAAGAGCTTGAAGAACGACTGCCTGGTCTTAGAACAGTTGGCCCGAATACAGTTGCTAAATTATGCAGCGACATTTTGTTTGAAGACTCGTGTTGATTTATCCTGTTATAACACAAGATAAAAATGAATGATGAAAATCAATCATAGCTATAATTAAAAATCATAATCATAATAGTTATAAAATTAACGGAGTTGAGTAAAATGTATACTAGCAGAATATTGAAACTTATTTTAAGACTATAAAACAAGTTATTAAAAATAAGGAAACAAAAACATTTTTTTTTTCTAATTCAGACAGCAATAATGTGTGTTTTACATATGAGCATTAAAAATTACAGGGGTTCCCAGCAAAATCTGTTTGATCAATTCTTTAACTAAACCTTAAAAATTTCCCTGACTAAAACTGGAAAAAATAAATATAATTCAAAATTTTACATTAACCTTTTTACAAATTTCAAATTTTTGTTTTTAGAGTTCATTTCCCTCCGTTACAGAATATTTACCCTGACTTTCGCCAAATATTTTACATTTTCTCTGACTTTCCAGGTTACTGAGAATCCTGAGTTGACATATGAAATGCTATTACCTCCTTCCCAAACACAACAGTATAGATTACATCCAGATGAGCTCATTGCCCCACATGGGTAGGGTTAACAGGGCTCCAGGACCACTATCATCATTTTTATTTTTCCACATTATAAATTTACTCTAGAAGGGGCTCGTGAAAAATCTGGCCTAGGATTCACGAAAGATCCCAACCTAGGGGGGGGGCATGAATGGGCTAAAAAAATATTCTTCCTAGGCCAAATCAATGATTTAGAGTGGAACCTGTATGAAAAAATATGTCGAGACTGAAATAATATTTAATTTCAGATTGCTGATTTATAAAGGTGTGCAACAAAGCACTAACCATCAAAACAACTATCTTTTGATTCTGTTCAAGACAGGTTTCAATGTACATAAAAACATTTTTATTCAGCAATGTAGCTGAGCCTTCATGGTGGTTTACAAATTTGAAACTTAAACACATTATGAGCAAACTCAACTGAAAATATTCAAATAATATGAAATGCATATAATTTTTAATTCTTATAAGCCTCATTTTATGCTTATGAACACTGCATATGAGTAGACTGTGACTTATACTTTCAAGCTAACTGATTACAGACATGGTAGCTTTAATCAGTATGCTATCCCAGCGGTAATTTCACTGATTAATTTTAAAAAAGATTTCGACAAACCTTATCATATGATCCAAAAGATACTCAATAATTTTCTGATTTATTTCAGGAAGCTCACTAAAAAGTTGGAGAAGAATCTTCTTTTTGCCTTCTTGATCATTTGAGCCTGGTAGAAATTATTGAAAGTGAAATTATTAGTGAAAATTAAATAATTAAGAAAAAATCCACTAATTCTGCATCTGATTCCACATCACACAAAATTATAACTCATTTAAAACATGTATTTTATTAAGTCAGTTTGCTATATTGTTAAAATTTAAGAAAATAAAATTATATCATAGTTAAATCTAACAAGTATATCTTCCTCAGTCCTGATGGAAAAACTGAATTTAATTTTACACTTATTTTAACTGTGGTACTGCCTAAAATTAGTATCCACCAACAGATGAGTATGAATGAGCTATCAAAAATATTTACAGCATCTCATAGCCACCACCATCGGAGAATGAGAATTAGGGAGATTTTCACACGGATCCGAATTCTGCACAAAAACAAATATAAGAAAAGAGTTTTGAAAAACCAAGTAGAGATACTTAATGAATGAAATACAACTTCAGGGATTTTTTCTTTGGAAAAATGTGACATTGTACTCAGGCCATAACTAGGATTTTTGCGCGCCCCACCTCCCACAACTTTTATAATTCAATAATTTTATGAGGGTGTTCTTTGTTTTCACTTAAAACTGCTACCTGGGGCAGTTGCCCTCTTTGCCCCCTCAAGTTCCAGCTCTGATTGTGCGAGTCCTCAGCAATTAACACAAATTCACTAATCATCACTAAACAGTGGGAAAAATTACTTGCCATTACTATACTCAAATCAAATTACATTAGTGAAAAAAATCATCATAGGGTAAAAAAAAAGAGAACACACATGCCATCGACGACCATGAGTCTCATTAAGTCGAAGTCATCTCAACAATCCAAAGCTGGCTGTTTGTCAAATTTTTTTCCTTGCCACAATGAAACATTTATTCGTGATTTGATGCAATAGTACCAATTTAAAGTATGCATGCAGTGTCATTTTGATGGGGGACCACAGGCCACACAACATACTTTTTCCCAGTAAATTCTTTGGGAATAACTTTTTCTTCTCAAGGTAGGAATTTTTTACAATTACTTGGAAGATTCTGGAAATATGAGAATTTTTTGAATGTTCAGGATATGGAATAAAAATTCAGGAACTCCCCAGAAAATTCAGGAGACTTACCATCTACAAGTAATTTTTTGAGGTCTCTGTGAGAATTTCATTTAGCTAGGTGGATGCTTATTACAGTGCTGTCTAGTATCTCTCACAGGCGATGCAGCGACTGAAGAGGTCCTGTAGATATGGGACGGTAGGAACAGGATGCTCCTATTTATACCCATCCTGCTGTTATAGACTTTTAGTGTAATATACTTTTTCTCAAAGGTTTAAATGCTAACATGAAACTTTTCCCATCAAAATCTGGATTTATTCATCTTTTGTAAATTTGATTCCCCAGAAAGTTTTCAGATGACACTCATACTTATATTTTTAATGCCTTTATTAAATATAAACTTTACTTGAATGTTTATTATTTTTATAGAATGTAATTCTGAATTAAATTCGAGATAATACTAATAAAAATTTGACTTACTGAAAGCATAAAACAACTTTTGATAGAGAGCATCAGTAAAAAGAGCCTCTGGCAATTCTCTAAGGTACATTTTGAACAATCCAGTCACAGAATGAATGTCTACTTCTTTCATCAGCTGCTCAGCCTCGTAAACATCTGAAACATCACAGAAATCAGAAAACTACACATATAGTAAAAATATACTAAAAGCATTACAATTAAGACATACAGATTTACTTCATTTAACTGCTTAAGTATTTTGAAATTAAATTACTAGATTGTTATGAAAACTTTAGAAGAAAAACAACACTTACTTGTTTCAAAACTTTTTTTGAGCCTCTGAATGTCAGATGCTGAACCAGATACTCTATAGATTCCAATTTCGTGCATTCCACGTTTTTCAACTTCTCTTATACAGCTTATTATAATGAAAGGGACCAGGGATTTCTCTTTCCTTTAAACAGAGAAAGAATTAAAAAGTTTCTAGTAGGAAAAAAATCTGGTTTGGAACTAAATTTTGTGCATTGTAATATTTCAAAACATAAAATTTAAATTATAATAAAAATGAAATCTTTGATTTATAGAAATCATATAAAAAATCACAAACTCATTTGTGGTTCAACCCCTCTTGAAGGATTGTGGATGTTTTGAGTTAGAAACATGTCCAATGTGAACTTTGGGGAGTTCCCCAAGAGAAGCACATAAAGTTGAATTCAGTTTTTTTTCAAGATGGCTTCCAGGAGAAGGTGTCTCTAAGTTCTAAGGTAAGCGTGCATGATGTATTACATAAAAGTTAGCAATAAAATTCGGGAAAAAATTGTATATAAATAAAAATATCCCCTGCATCCTATCAGCTCTATCCTATTATTCAAGATATGATTTAAAATCAGCTTGATTTAAATCACTTGATTTAAAAAAAAAAAATCATTGATTTAAATCACAAAATTTGAATTTTATTTTTTCTTTACATAACTTCAATGATATTGAAGTAACCTGGTATGGTATGCATGTTGCTGATGTGCAGTAAAGTTTACAATTAAAAGTATAGAAGATCTTTGGGATGAATATAGACTCAAACAAATACAAATACAAATACAAATACAACGCCACAACAGGCAAATTGCCCAACGAGGTGGCTGACTTAAGAACATCATGGATCCCCAACCCATTTTTTTTTGGAGTCCCTACCTACTACTGCTACACCCCACATGCAACCCCCCCCCCGCGGAACCCCCCAACGAATCGGTGCATGCGGGAATGTGCGTGTACGTGTAGTGCAACCTGACGTAAAGTTTGTTTCGGTGTAATGCTTGTTATGTGTAGTGCTGTCATCTGCCCCCAAATTTTCTAACTATGAGTGAAGTGTTATGGTTGAATGATTTACCGTTGTAGGACTGTTGCTCTCTGTGGCGAGACTTTTTAACGGGGAGATCGGCTCGCATTTGCGCCTTGAAGTTGGGAACCACAGAAAACCAACTTCAGCCGACCAAACTTAGATTCAACTCGGAAAATTCAACAATGCAGAAAGAAAGCTGCTCTATTTCTAGATTTTGTGCATGGGAAAAATTTCAGAAAAATATAGGGAGTTGAACTTAGCACTGAGCTGAACTGCACTAAGTATTTCCAGTGCATTATAATGTGCACTAGGGTTCCCCTGATTAAAAAATGGGGGAATAATTTTTTGTATAAAGCTTTGAATTCTATGCCCTAATTGCTGAATTAAAATAGATGTTGTACTAACATAAACATCATTGGGTTTTTGACTTTACTTTTCATGTAAAAATTTTGAGTTTGCTTATTTTTTTACCCAAACCTCATTGAACCTGTAAAAAATAAAAACACACATATACATATAAAGTAATTTTTTGAAGGTTCAACAGTCCTGTGTCCCCTTAAAGGAACATCATGCAAGTCTGAAACACATCCAAAAATTATGCAAGAAACAATCTTGTCAATAGAATTTGTTTTATTTAGTTGAAGCTGAATGGCCCTTTGGTTGCACATCCAGTGAATTGAAATACCTGCACCATATCTGAGTTGCCACCCCACATTCACTTTAATGGCAGGCCGGGAGAAGCCTCTCAGAGAAAAATTTAGGTTTTGGCAGTATCTGTATAAAATTCTTACCTACACTGTTTTTATTCTAAAATAACTATATTTACGTTCTTTTTATAACTTTCTGAAAATTTTTTAATTAGGGGTGTCAATATCTGTCATGTCAAGGGGGTTTGCACATTATCGTCTGTGTTTATATAATCCTCAGCATCAGGACTGTAACTAGGATTTTTGTGAGGGAAAAAGCAACATGATTTTGCCGCGCCTACCACATCTGATGGAAAAAAAATCATAATCATAGTAAAATTCAATGATTTTATAACAGATGATTTTATATTTCCCATCTAAAATTTGCCACCCTTTGAATTTTGCCATCAGTGCAAAAATTTGCATTTAGGCCTATTCTGCCCCCCCCCCAATCCAAGTGGGCCTTGTGCGAGTGCACCTGCCTAGTTACCTCTTAATTAATTCCAGCCTTGCAATCATGGATTGCACACAGCTCGCATACAATTTTGTAAGTCTTGCACATCATTTGGAAATCCAACACTTACAATGATTTCTCCCGTGGAAAAACCTACTTTTCCGAAATATTTTGTCACAATTTCAGAGAGCAACTGCTTTACTACATATGGCTTATCAAAACTGCAGTATCAAGTGCAGAAATGATTTTTGCTAATCTAAGGAAGGATATGTAAAATTCACATTTGCAAGCATAGATTGTGTAAAAAATTTCAGTGGAACATCTTAATATTTTGTATGATCCTTTGGACTATTGGTTGCCAAATACTCAGTGTTTGTGATGAGAAAATTTTTTGCTAAAGGGTAAAATTTTCCTTTCCGCTTCTGCATTAGACAGGTTGCATTTAATCCAGGTTTTTACATGTATATTTTGGCATTGAAATCACGGGACCATAATTTTTTCTGTTGAAGACAGGTTTCTGCTTAACACAGGTTCCATTAAAGACAGGTTTTGCTGTATAAATGTTATGGCCAAACCTTGAAATAGGCCAGTTCACAAACTTGCTGGCCAAAAACTCTTGCTGAACTCGCAAACTGGTCCGACTTCAGATTTTTGCCGTAACATATATACTCTGAAAACAACACCTATAGTGTGTAACACACTTAAACTAAAAGATTCCATTGACCAACTCAACAACTGGGGCATCTACAGCATTTCATGGCGATGCGGAATATCATATATAGATATAACTAAATGTGCCCTAAAATACTGTTTAAACGAGCACAAAAGATACGTAAACCACCAAGAATTTAGCCGCTCACACATGGCCCAACATTGCTGGTCCTTTGACCATATATTTGACTTTTCTTCTGCCAAAATTATTCAAAAATACCCCTCACTGTTTGACTTGGACTTCTTCAAATCATTCCACTTCAACAAAAACTCAAACCAGTTTGTCAATGACCACCTAACTAGCACACCACCCTTTTCAAAAATCTGGCAACAGTTCCCACAATAATTACTTTTCCACCATCAGCATCACTATCACGTTTTCGTTTGTGATTGGCTCTGCCATTTTTCTTTTCTTTCCTCCTCCTTTGCTCTTATTGCCGGTTCCTTTTGAATCGGACTCTTTGTTTACAACTGTGAGTAACTTCCGCTATAAGGAGTATTTTTACTATTCTTTCTTTGCTACTGATGATGTCATATAGTTCCGAAACGCGTTTAGCTATGGTTCCTTTTTGCAATTTTGGGTCTACACAGGTTGGCCTTTCAATAGTATTGTGCCACCAAAAGATAATTCATTTCTACCTATAGCATGTTGAAACAAGTTGGGATCAGTAGTTTTTCTTGTTGTTTGCCTCTATCCTTGGATCTTTATAGTGTTTGCATCAGGTACTAACAATGAGTGAGAAGTAGAAGGTCAAAGGATGAAAACATTGCAATGAAGATTTATGTGAGCAGTTTTTAAAAATCAACCACAATCTAAAAAATCCTAGAAAAGATGAGTTATCATGCGCATATTGGAAACTGATGTTAGAGACTGCATAAGTTTGGTAGTACCCGTAGTCTAAGACAATGTCTTGAAGAAAATTGTGTAATGAAAAAAAGAAAAGCTTATCCTCAATGTATGAGATGTCAGCAATGACATAGAAACTTTTAGAGTATGACAAGTAGTGATATACACCTGCATTCCTAAAGGGATAGAAGAATTGGAAGAGGCTTCAGAGAGACAGAGAGAAAGGGTAATAGATAATTATTTTGCTGACTGTCATATTCAAGGTATCAGATTCTTATTACTTATTATGGTACTATAAATTTAGGAAAAAAAGACACGTTACACACATATAATTATAATTAAATGGAAAAGCATACTTGCACACTTGCTGGACTTTGACACCAAAAACACCCCCAGACTTTGATGATGGAATTCTCCTCAAAGATAGTTCAGGTGGTTCGTATTTCAGACTTACGGTTAACATCAACTAGAAATTGTAAAGCAGTTATCTTTAATTCACAGATAGCAAACAAAAATTCATTAAAAAAGTAATTTCATGTAATTTAACTGTAGAAAACTTTGACTATAGTAATAATTACAAAAGGTTAAGAAAGAAAGGACCCACAAAATTTATTCTTGATAATAAACTGAAGAGCCAAAAAAACTGGTACAGGCATGCGTATGCAAATAAAGATATATGGAACCAATCAGAGTACGGCGATGCGGTCGGCAACGCCTATATAACAAACCAAGTGTCTGGCATAGTTGTTAGATTGGTTACTGCTGCTACAATGGCAGGTTATCGAGATTTAAGTGAGTTTGAACGTGGTGTTATAGTCGGCGCACGAGAGATGGGACATAGCAGCTCCGAGGTAGCGATGAAATTTGGATTTTCACATACAACCATTTCACGAGTGTACTATGAATATTGGGAATCCGGTAAAAAATTAAATCTACGACATCGCTGCGGCCGGAAAAAGATCATGCAAGAACGGGACCAACGACGACTGACGAGAATCATTAAACATGACAGACGTGCAACTCTTCCGCAAATTGCTGCAGATTTCAATGCTGGGCCATCAACAAGTGTCAGTGTGCGAACCATTCAACGAAACATCATTGATATGGGCTTTTGGAGTCGAAGGCCCACTCGTGTGATGACTGCACGACACAAAGCTTTACGCCTTGCCTCGGCCCGACAACACAGACATTGGACTGTTGAGGACTGGAAACATGTTGCCTGGTCTGACGAGTCTCGGTTCCAATTGCTTCGAGCTGATGGACGTGTATGGAGACAACCTCATGAATACATGGACCCTACATGTCAACAGGAGACTTTTCAAGCTGGTGGAGGCTCTGTGATGGTATGGGGCGTGTACAGTTGGCGTGATATGGGACCCCTGATAAGTCTAGATACGACTCTGACAAATGACAGGTACGTAAGCATTCTGTCTGATCACCTGCACCCATTCATGTCCATTGTGCATTCCGACGGACTTGGACAATTTCAGCAGGACAATGCGACACCCCACACGTCCAGAATTGCTACAAAGTGGCTCCAGGAACACTCTTCTGATTTTAGACACTTCCGCTGGCCACCTAAATCTCCAGACATGAACATTATTGAACATATCTCGGATGCCTTGCAATGTGCTGTTCAGAAGAGATCTCCACCCCCTCTTACTCCCACGGATTTAGGGACAGCCCTGCAGGATTCATGGTGTCAATTACCTCCAGTGCTACTTCAGACATTAGCCGAGTCCATGCCACGTCGTATTGCGGCACTTCTGCGGGCTCGCGGGGGGCCTTACACGATATTAGGCAGGTGAACCAGTTTTTTTGGCTCTTCAGTGTATAATGTATGTGTAAGGGATCTACCACATATATATAACTTGTGTTTGGTCACATTTTGTAATAAAAAAAATAAATGTTTTGCTAATTTACACAAATTACTTGGACATTTCATCAGTATTTATTGCATGATATCATTTTAGGAAATGTACATTATTTTGGCTGAACAAAAGCAAGAAAACTAATCATGCATGTAATTATAATTTTCACTTCAAAACATTCTACAATTGAAGCAACAAAAAACAACTATAAAACATTGAAAAATTGATTTAAATTTCTGTTTGAACATATTATATATCATATTTTCCAGCGTAAAATCACATGTGGATTATATGCTGCAGTAGACCATACAATGAAAATTTTCCTCGTTAAAGTTGGCATCTGTGGATGATGCACAGGAAATTACAGATCATTAGTTCTTTGCAACAAAGAAAACTTCAGCATGAACATTGAAACTACTCACATCTTGCAGGCTGACAGACTTTTCTTGGATATTATCAGTCAGCCACGACCGGCTCAGCTCTAATGCACCTTTGCCTCTGAGAACAGCACCTTCGTTTGGAAGATTTTCATAACACAGTATCCTTAAAGTTTGCGATCCTTCCAAATCAATGATGAAATCCTATAACAAAAATCAGTATAACAATTAAAATCATTTAAATTATGGTGAAAACTTGCTGCAATGATACTCGATGTAACAATAAAAATCTCTCTAAAACAACATTTCTTCAAGTCTTGTTTGGAAATGTCTATACCACAATGTTAAACTGCTGCCTCTCAATATAACTAAAATCCCTCTACAACAATAACCTTTCTTGGTCCACAGAGTATCATTGTATGGAGGTTTCACTGTATTATTAATTATCAAAAAGGTTCTTGACCTGTCACATAAATTTCAACTACAATTTGCAAATTCCTGACATTCTGGAACCTCTACGAATATTGTATTTCCAGAGAATTCTCGAAAACGTATTTTTCATTCAATGTTCATAGAAAATTTAGAATAAAGCAATACATTTCTCTTCAAAGCCATTTTTTCTTTAGTTTTGGTGAGTCACCTATATCAATTTTGTAGTAAATTTATAGTGCATAAAGAAAAAGGTCTCAAGCTTGAGCTTCATCACCTTTCATGGCTATGAGTACAGTGGAAACTGCTCAAAACGAAGCATCAAGAGACAAACAATATTCCGTTTTCTAAATGTTTCCCTTTTGTGGAGGTGCTCATCAGAGCAATACACATCAATGGAACTATCTTTTGATTTCATTCAAGGTAGGTTTCCATCTCATACAGTGTCGTCTTACACAGGTCTCACTGTATAAGTATTAAATGACTATTAAATAAAAACAAAGCTGTAAAGAGACAACCATGGCTAGGACAGATAAAGTAAGCAGTTCAGCATACCATACCTCTAGTTCATAATGTAACATACACTTCTCACCATAAGCAATAAAGTTCAGCCCATATGAAATATATTTTGATATAAGAATTATGCAAAGCGTAAAAACCTCTCTATCTGTTACAATTTATAATAAGGGTACAAAACACATTATTATGCATAGCATATGCTTACAGTAATAAAAAAATTGCGCATTAGATGAACTTCTTAACAATTACAAGTATTTCATTTATTTCTACTTGAGGATGCTGGTTGAAAGAGTAATTTTTCCTTCATTTCACAATACAATGTTAAGAAAAAATTCTCAAGAACAGAGACAAGTTCCCGCTTACAAAAACCCTAATTGTAACTCAGTGGTTATTTTTTTAAACACCATTAATTTTTCATGTATAGGTGGAAGGGACATATGTTTACCTCCTTAACCAGACATCTGATTATGACGGGATAGCATGTCAGGCTATTTTTCTGCACAATTTATAAAACTAATTATTACTTCAATTATTAAATTTGTTTCTGTTGATAATTTTGAAAAACAGCAAAAAGCATGATGTGGATTCAGTTTCAATGTATTCATAAAAAAATGTTAATTAGCTTATAACCTAAAAAAAGGAAAAAAAAAAAGATATTAATTGACTATATGACTGGTTAAATAGGACCCCTCTCCTCCATATTGATCTTCCAAAAGATGTAAAAATATTAAAAATATATATTAGCATATGACTGATCCATGAGCCCTCAAGTGTGAGCTCACAGCCTTTATGGGATCCATAAGCCAAATCTCAAGAATACAAATACAAAGGCCACAACAGACAAAATGTCCAATGAGGTGACTGAAAAACAAATGTTGGCATAGATTAAAAAAAAACCCCCATGTGAATGACAGTAAACCGTGGCTATAAAAATTCCTGGCTATTATTATTTTGAAATTTGGAAATAAATGTGAAAAAAAAGAAAAGTCCAAGTGGACGTTTTTGTGGCTCAGTAAAATAAATGACACCAATGAAATTGATTGTTCTAACATGTTTCAAATTATTATTTTTATTGTCCAAGTCCACTACACATATCAATCACTAACGGTGCGATTTTAATTTTATGATTATATTTGTAACTTATGTAAATAAATAAGAAATAATATATTTCAGAAGAAAAAAAAAACAACCACCAAAGACATTTCTCTACTGACCTGCTCAAAAACAGGTTCCAATGTGTTGGCGCAAATCTTTGTTTTTACTTTATTGAAAAAATGACCATAAGAATCAACTTCAAAACAAAGGTAGACATCTGCAAAAAAAAAAAGCTTTTTGAAACAACTTATGCATACCAGCATTAATGACAAAGACAATATTGGCAGTTTTGATAGATATCACAAAACATTAAAGATTTAAATAAATAAATATGATTACCCGATGGCCTGGTCAAGCCATGCAACCTATGGACAATGATATGCAAATCCCCTACAAGAAGATCTTCATCTTTTCCTATAGCAAAAAATAGATTATGAGAAAAAGCAAGAACTTTCTGATCGAATCATTTTCCTTAGCTTAAAAATTTTTTTATTTATAAATTAAACTCCTGATGGAAAAAGTTTATTGAATTGGTGGATTGTGGCATTTAAGCACAGGGAAACTTTACTTCCACAACAAAAGTTATTAGCAAGATTAACTACCAACTTCCAGTATTAAAAACTGTGAAAATTTATTTTTCTTTAAAAACAAAATGTTCTAGTTTTCATTTTTCTTCAATGATTCACTGTTTTAGAGTTATAAATTTATAAATTTTTGAAACCGAAGTACAATTGAGAAATGCTGTCAGCACAAATGGACAAAAATTACAGTAACAAAAGTTAATTATTTATGCATTTATTCGAGTCAGTGTTAACCAAGAAAACTTAAATGGAAATAACCACTAGCAAAAACTTGGTTAATATGAATGGATATATCCTCACCTTACAATGAAAACCTAATACATCAAACATTCTCAACTTTACAGGAAGAGCAAAAAAAGGATGGGGGGTGTCCCATTGAATAATACACAAAAGAGGTTAATTTTTTCTCTGCTCTCTATAGAGAGCAGATTGTTATAGATTTTTTTTAAAAGCTGTAATAGGCAATACATGTTCTTAATCTAAAACTGTCAAAAAGTCATTTTCAAAAAAATTGATGCATGAGGTTTTCATTATAAGGTGACGATATATAGAAAAACTATAACTATGTTGAACAGATACCATAGCATCCGTATAGTCTTGATATTTCCATAAATTTTGAATAGTAAAAAAAAAAGATGGAATGTAAAAATTTCCCACGGCCTTGATACCAATGAATATGAAAATTTTAGCATACTGTATGGCTAGTTGCAATTTTTGTATTTCATTTTTTTTCTATTTCCAGATAAATATTGGTAAGAAAAATTATTTTGTAAAACTAATAAGAGAGAAAAAACAAAAGGGAATTATAGATTAAGAGACAATGAAACACATTTAACAGAAATATTATGTATATGTAATAGCATATAAGCTTTTAGACTATCACTAATCCCAAATCATTAATGAGCTTCACAATGTAATGGAGGGAAAAAAAAGGGATTAAATAGGAATTCATTAGAAACATAAAAATTATTTATAATTTTTTTACACTTTTTCTCAGAAAAAAGTAAGAAAATAATTGAATGCTGAACTAGCACTTTGATTACAAAATAAGATAACTGTGGGAAGATTAAATTGATTGTAAAGATTAAGTATTTCTTATACTCATAAGAAAAAAATAACTACTACCTGATCGAAGCAGGAAAGTGCCAAGGTTTGTGCCAAAATGCTAGGGGAAAAAACAAAAAGTTATAGACAGATAACTATAAAGTTATAGAACTACACATAAATAAATTGTAATACTAAGGCAAATTTCAAGTAAAAATAACCCCACTTGGTTATATATTATAAGTAGTACAGACGTGCTAACTTTTAAAATCCAGAAATCCGGAGATTCTCCCGAGGGGGGGTACCCCCCCCCCCCCATAGACTTGATCAAAAAAAAAGTTAATAAAAAAATCCGAATTTTTTTTTAAAAAATAAATTACGAAAAAGTTACATTCTTTCCCCCCCCCCCAAGGCAGGTTCTGCATTGCCCCTGAGAAGAGTGTTTCCTTCCGTGGATGCTATCAGTGATTGATAATCTTGGGTATATGAATTTTTAAAAGCTTTATATTTAGCTGTATATAGCTTAAAGTTTTATATCTTCTTTCTGAAGATGTTTAATCGCAAGAAACAATTAAAAAAAATTCAAATTACAAAGCTGCGGACGAAAAAACGTGCTTACCGCACAGCTGTTAATGGAATACAATAACGATTACACAGGAATTTTGGCAACCAAGGTCATGCCCCTGATAAATGATTGCAGATAAGCGCTACGAAAACAAAGTCACGTCTTTGCCAGTTGCTTAAATGCGGTCACAGAGACTTTTTTACCGCTGCTTGTGTGTGTGTGTGATGGAAATGACTACGGCTATCCTCTATGGGTGTTTTCCCTAACGGCAACCATTTACGCCACGACAACGTGAAAGTTTGCGTAAAATCTAATTTTCTGCCAAAATCCGGAGAAATTTTAACAAATCCGGAAAGCGGGAGGAAGGATAAAAAATCCGGAGTCTCCCACCTAAATCGGAAGAGTTGGCAGGTCTGGTAGTACATTAGGGATTCTCAAACTTTTTTCACCTACGACATCCCTTTCCTTAATCCACGGCTCCCCAGAGTTGTGTAACAAAGCATCGCTTCAAAAAACCTTTGTCAGCATCACCATTCAGTGGCGCCTCAGACAAAGGATGGCAGAACACATCTTGAGAACCTCTGGTAGTGGACTAAACATGTCATATCAATTGAAAGAGGTTTTGATATCATGACTTGATCGCCAACGATTTAACAATTTGCATGAGATATTAGTATGATTCATTTGCAAGTGAAAATTGCCTTCATGATCAAAATTAAATACTAATTGCACATGCAGCTGGTAAACATTCCTCCAAGAAATTTCTAACGAATTGGTGCATGCCTAATATACAGGATTTTTCAGAAATAAAACTTTGAAATGACAATTTCGAAACAGTAATAGATAGAAAGATGGAACAAAAGGTACATTTGATGGGGTTGGAGTTTTTAAATTCACCGGTATGAAAAATTAATGAGTTTCAACTAACAGATGGCAACCAAGTTGTTTTATTTATTTTACAACTTTTGTATCAGCAAAAAGTTTCATATGACAACTATTGTTAAATGAAATATCAGAATGCAATTTTTAGAAAAAAGTTAATGGGGGAAAAGGGTCTATAAATAAGCAGTAAAATACATTGAAGCCTGTGGACGATATTCAAAAGTAGTATTTGTCAACCGTTAATGGAGGTGTCTGCTAACAAGGAGTGTCTATTGTGGGAGGTTCTACTGTATCATACATTATTCAGGATTCAAATTCTGAATCCAATACCATATTTTCCTGCGTAAAAATGTGATTCTTAAATAATATGATGTATATTTCTTAATATGCAGATTATATGTTTAATAAATATTGGAATCAGTTGGTGCAGATCTGCCACTTTTTTCCCCAGAGGTTGGAATAGAAATTAAATGATAGGAAATTAATTTGTAAAAAATATTTTTTCAAAGATTAATAGATGGTTGTATAGAGAAGAGAGATGACAGTAAAAAATTAAAAAAATTTTAAACAAAAACAAGACAAACCACCTCCTTCCTAAAGATTTCATTATTGAAGAATGAAACATTTTCTCACACAGATTTTACACTACAGCGAACTATACAATGCTATTTTTTTGAAAGCAAAATTTTATCTGAGAAATTAAACGCAAGATGTTAAAATATTTACATATTTAGGACTAGAAAGTTTCAACAAACCTTTCGACAGGAAGTTAACCATGCCTGAAGTTCATATGGACTTATGGGCAGCACAGATGTTGGTGCTGAAAGAGAAAGATGGATCAGCACCACTATAAATAGACTGATCAATGTAAAAGCATTTTAGTTTCACAATGTACTCAATCTAGCTTAACTTTGAATATCAATATTTTCAAACCTGATGCCTGTAATATACTGATGGCTTCAATCCACTGCGATCTTTCAAATTCTGAAGACAAGAAAAATGTGTAGGTCTTTCCAGTCTTTTGCCCGATTCTAAACACTAAATTTGGGGAAGCCAATACTAACTGGGCTTCCTATAAAAAGAATGAAGAAAAAAAAAGGGGGGGGGGGGAACACATAAGAGATATGGTAGAAAAATTTAATTTAAAAACAGGCTATTTTCAGAGAGCATAAGCATTGACTTTTTCTAAAAATTGGAATAGCTTTACTAACCAATTCAGCAAGCTTTTTCTTATGCTTATCAATGTTTCTTCCAGATACCCGGTTTTTCTAAAATAAAATATAATTCACACATGATAAAAGGAAAATATGGTAATAAGAAATAAGTGGAAACATTTTATATTAAAACTAAAACCTCAAATCAGCAAGTGTAACAAAAAAAATTTCAAAAACACTTTGCATGGTAATTTCTTACCTGTGAAGACTTTTCTTCTTTCAATATCTGGTCTCTGACGTTGCTAGCTCTTGACTTCAGAGATAAAATATCAAATGGAGAATTTTCTTTCACTAGCTCATTGTCTGCTGTAAAATAGAATAAATTCTAATTGAATTAATGGGAATTACAAAAAAGCTTTCATTTGGAAATGTTGAAACAAATCTGGTATAAGACAAGAAAGTCATTCTCCAACCCAAAACAAATCATATTTACACTAATGTAACAACCACCACATTTCTGAGTTGTGGAAATGAATATTTTTTCTTAGAATTCTTATCAATTCGAATGCGTAGACTAACTACAAACATATTCAATTTCTGGGTGGGTGGGGTTTACCATTAGACTCGAGTAAATTTAAAATATTTTATGGTATATAATAGCAGATAAGTTTTTTGTTAAGCAAACTCATTTTACCTGTTAACAATGTGTATTGTTAAAATCATCAATGATGAGAAAACCATAAAAATTATAAATCATTAGTAATAACAATAATTAAATTCACTATATCCTTCCTCAGAATGTTTTGTTTCAATTGAATTAAAAAATAATAGTGCAAAAGATGAGCGCCACATATTATGCTTCATGATCTCACTTTCTCTCCACAGCATTTATAATTCTTGAAAATATAGCAAACTAAATGCCAGTTAGGAATTATAAAAAAAATAATTCCTGAAATATTGTTAGAAAGAGTCAGTTTTGATCAGGGTTGGTAAAAAAACCAGGTTTTTTTGGTTTAAACCAGGTTTTTTTGGTTTAAACCGGTTTTTTTATTTTAAATAGTATTAACATTAAAAGCAATGAAATTTCTGAAAAATCATTCAAACTTCCAATAATTAACTAAAATAAAATGTTTATTAATGTAATTAACACTATTCCCATGCTAATTAATCAATAAATATTTATTACATTTTAACAAAAACCAACTTTTGCAATTTAATTATTTTTTGTTTAACTCAATGGATTACTGTGTGTTTGAAAATTCTTTTAATGTTATTATTAATCATATAATATATAAAGGTTTTTCTCCAGTTACTTTTAGTATACTTAATTAGGAAGCTATTTTGTAAAAAGTAATAAAAATTAGGTGAATATAATGTATTTAATGAAGCATAAATAATGCAGATTAATTAGCAATGATTTACGATATACAGGGTGATTATAACTAAGGTTCTGATTTCAAAACACTGTAAAAAAAGAACGATTGTCAGAATGACTTGAAAATTGACATGAATATTCCTGAAAAAAATTCAACTTTATTTGATAAAGGGGAAAAAATACTTAAAAATGTAAAATTAATGACATCATGCATATGGGAAATTTGCTCGCAGAATGGAAACGATAGCCAGTCATGGCAGAATGATACCTTAATTATAGCATTTCACGATTTCATAATTCATGGAAACATCACAAAACACGAAGTAATTGAACAAATAACTACAACTTACTTAAGAAATGTTAAATATGTTGTCCACTGCGTGTTCTGGCTATGAGGTTGAAAGCATGTGCTTGTTCAACAACAGAATCGGAGTATGCCATGGTCATAATGTGGATGTGCTTGCAATTCAGCTTTATTAAACCAAACGCTCCCCCCCCCCCCGTTAATATTCCTGAGCAACTTCTAACATATAGGGAATGTGCTGGAGATTGCAATTCACCAAAGTTTGCAATCTGACCACTGTTTATAACATTTTGAGGTACCCCCACAGCCAAAAGTTGCAAGGGTTAACCAGTCAACTGTCCAATTAATTTCTCCGAGCGTTACCCGCAGTGCCCACTTTTTTTTGAAGATGTGCACGCTTTTTCCCTTTTCTTGGAAGTTTGAAATATTAAAATATTTTTTTATAGCATGTTTTTTTATAGCCTGAATGTGTCGAGACATAATATGACACCCCAAAAGTGGGGAGGGGTGGTCATAATGTCCTGTGACTAAAAGAAATGCTGTTGATGGATTTATGTGGAACCATAGTAGTTGAACTTTTGTTAAAAGATATATGAGTAATAAAACAGATGCATCTTCGCAAGGGAGTTGGAAATTGAAACAAAAACGGTGGGGATGCAGCTTTGCAAAGCATGACAAAGATAATAGTAATAATAATCTCAGACCTTGAAATATAATTGTCAACTCCATCTAGTGATGAGATAATAAAGTAGAAGGATGGCTGTACAGAGATAGCAGCTCAAGTATGACAAATTATTTCGTCATTTCTATGTGAAAAAGACAGAAAAGTCTGTGTGTCTGCAAATGCCGTCGTAGGCAACACCATTACGTATGGCAGCGACGGCAAACAGCGTCGTAACCACTTGACTGGTTAAGGTGCATCCTGTCAAAATTTTTCTTCAGCAGCTGCTTTGCTGGTATTGCAATGTGCATCTTGATAGAAGTTCTATCCACACACTGATTCTGTGGAAGTGCCGAAATGATGTGGTTGCAGAAAATAGATTATACTGCTGGCCAAGTACAGCATCATCTACTTGCACATTTTGCACCACTTGCACTTTTTTTTCCTTTTGCGAAAGAAACTTATCCTAAGGATAAGTTAAACTTAACTAAGGAAAAACTTAACTAAAACTAAACTTAAACTAAAAAAGTATGCAAATTTTCAAGTCATTCCGACCAGTACTCATTGTATAGTTTTGGAATCAAAACTCAAATTATAATCACCCTGTATATAGCTGATTATTTTTCATAAATCTGTTACTACTATACAGTAGAACCTTGATTAACTGGGCTTAACAGTGTGTGTGTGAAAGTATAAAAAAAACAACTATTGAATATTAAGACTGGGAGATATACAGTAGGAGATGTGCTATACTTCTTATGGGAAAGAAAATGAAAATGTATGTGAGGTAATGTAACTACTAGTACACTAGTCTTTGACCTTTAAGGACAGCTGGTGTCTTTATTGGATTATAGGACCACCTGCCCCTAGCATGATGGTGTCACTACTGTTGCTGCTTCTTTGTAAAGGGAAAAAGAAACCCTGTGAGATAATACACCACTACATTTAGATGTGTGATGCTATCCTCATTCAGGAGTTTGCTAAAGATATACCATCAGAATGCACCCCAAGGATATAAAATGTGGTAAAAATGAAACATTTTGGCTAATAATGAACCAATATGATATTTTTCAAGGGAAAAAATGATATTTAGGCAACTTTTATTTGATTTTTTGAAAGAAACCAAACAACCAATAATTAACCAATTTTTTGGTTTAAACCATGGTAAACCATGGTTTAAACCAACCAACCCTGTTAATTGACAAAAATTTCATATTTGAAAGTTTTTGAAATTAAATTAATGTTATTCAGTGAATCAAATAATAAATTTTACCTGTTACATCTGGCAGAACAACTTCAGTCAATGGAATAAACCATTTCACTTCAAATGTAAACTTTTGCCTGTGAAGAGAAAGTAAAAGAAATGCATGAGAATTGTCCATATTAATAATCTTTATACCACAGTTGTTGTGATCTGTGATGTCCAGACTATATTCCACACGTAAATCATGTATAATGTTATCGTGCATGTCTCGATTATTGTATAAATACGAAAGCTACTGATATGTTTGCTACTGCAACATTCCATCGGCCGTGCCGATCAGTCTATACCATGTAGTTTTAACTTAACAATTATTTATGTTGTATTACATTCTTCCTTATTTTGCAAGTTTGTTCATCATTATTCCACTCAAATCTTAAAACTGGCGATGAGTTCTCAAACTGCGTGGGAAGCCTTTTTGCAGGCTAGGGGCATTCCCAACGATCAGGTATGTTCATTCAAGTTTTTAGAAACTTTTTTTTTTGTTTAGGCGAAAATTTTAATTTTAGCAATTGAATGTTGGATCCAGTCCTTGTTCCCGTCGTTAAGGAAAAAATGTCTATTTTTGAAAGTTCAATTTCAGAATTTGATGTATTGGTTCATGACTCATGGGATTTGTAAGCGAAACAATTTAGTCACTACTTGGAAGTAAATGAAATCATGGATGATGAAAAAAAAAAAAAGTGCTACGTTGATCACTGTGTGTAGGATTAAAACAGCCGTATAATTCGATCACTTATTGCACCTGGCGCAATCAATGGAAAATCATACTCAGATATTTTAGGGGTCCTTTTTAGGACCCCTAAAATATCTGAGTATGATTTTCAGGGGATTGACCATTTCAATCCCCGATCATCTGTGAAATTGAAAACGGGAATAAATCATACATGATATCACAGATGACTATTATTTCACTAGGTACCTTAAGAAAATTACTAAATCCAATAAAGTTTAAAATACTGCCTATAACTCTTGAACTTTCTGATTTTCAAAAAAACAAGGTTGGTCTTGTAGGAAAGTGTTTAGTTCAAGTTGCATTCAGAAATTTTTCTCCAAAATTGGAAATCTTGGTTGCAAAATTGAAGTGCACCAACATTCTTGGTTTTTCAAGGTTCAAACCATTGGGAATTTCATTAACTGATGTGAATTTGATTTCTGATCCAATCCACGATGTTCTTGAAGAATTTTCTGAAGTGTCCAGAGAGGGTCTGGGTGCTTATGCTAGGTAAAATTGCCTATAGATCCTAAGTTTCTCCCTATCCGGTGTAAAGCTAGGAATGTGCCACTCGCGATGAAGTTCAAAATTGAGCTGGAATTGAAGGAATTTCTTGAAAAGGGTGTAATAGAGGCTATCAAGAATTCCAGGTGTGCGACGCTGGTGGTACCCGTATCAAAGCCATCTGGTAAGGAGAAGCTTTGTGGCAATTACAAAACCACCTTCAACAGGGTCCTGGCTGCATACCCTTATCTGGTTCCAGCTATAAATAATTTGTTAATAAACTTAAAGGCAGATGGCTTTTATGCAAAAATTGACCTCGCTCACGCCTATTTACAGCTCCGAATTGATGGAGAGTCGGCAGAGGCCCAAACAATAATCATGGACAAAGTTGCTTTAAAAGTGAACCGATTACACTTTGGAGTGAATGTACAAGGAAGGGGCTGTGCCCTATTTTGATAATGTCTTGGTTCGGGCGGAGGATCTAAATGAATTGGCATGTCGGTTAAGAGTGGTTCTCGAGCAACTAAACAAAGTCGGACTGCATGAAAAAAAAGAAAAATGTCTCTTCGGTGTGAAAGAAGTAGAATTCCTGGGTTATCGTGTTGATAAGGAAGGGTTACACCCAGCAAAATCAAAGGTTGAAGAGATTCAAGCAGTGCCAATTCCAGCTAACAAGCTTTTCTGGGTTTGCTGGAATTTTAATATGGAATTTTTACCATAGCTTCCTGGAAAATAAAGCAACCATCGCTGAGCCTTTGCATAGGTTGTTGGACAATAACACATCATAGGCATGGAGAAAAAAAACACTCGGATTCTTTCAACCGTTCGAAAAATTTGATTTCTTCCTCAAAGGTGCTTGTGCCTTTTGTGTGATGAGTCATTGTCAATAATCCTCATGTGTATTGCTTCTCCCTACGGAGTTGGAGGGGTGTTGAGCCATCAGCTTATAAATGGTCGTGGGGCACTCATTGCGATCTCATTGAGGACACTTATCAATTGAACGAATTTATGCTCAGATTGACAAAGAGGCACTAGCTGTGACGTTGGCAGTTAAAAAATTCTATAATTTTTTATATGGATGGAAATTCACTTTTTGGTAACTGACCACCAACCTCTATTGGGTCTCTACAACGGAACCAGGGCAACTCCCAAAATTCTTTCTCCCAGAATGCTTCGATGATCACAAATGTTAAATTCCTATGATTTTACATTAATTCATAAGAATTGCTTACTTTGGGGCAGCAGAGTAATAATACCCGAGTTGGGCTGTTCACTCGTTTCACGAGAACTGCATATGGCTCATCCTGGAATTGAGCGAATGAAAGCATTAGCCCGCTCTTATGTGTGGTGGTCAGGATTGGACTTGAGTCACAAATTTGTGTCCACCTGTTCAAAGTGCCAAAAAAGTAGAAATGATCCTCAGCGTACACCAGTGCATCCAGCGTTCGAAATCATTGGTGGTTCACAGGCCCAAGACCACTGATTAAAGAATCGAACCACAGAGGAAAAAATTGTGGTCCATGGGACCAGTAGCGCAAAAACTTCTCGTGGTGATACATTGCTCACAGAAGAATCTCCTATCGGAGAATCACAGATCCACAGTGAATTTTTTATGGCTTTCTGCATTCTCTCTGTGATATATCACTCTTCTAAATGCTAATTTATTGGGAGAAATTAATTATTATTTAGAACAGATTTCATTTAGTGAACCAGTCATGATGCTTGCAGACCAGTTGGTTCTCATATTCACTGATCTGTGGGACTAGTGTTTTTTTTTTTTTTCAATTCTAATGCTGGCATCCGTGGGAGGTAACAACCGTTCCCTGGTCAAGACTGCATATTGATTTCACAGGACTATTCCAAGGACGTACAATCCTCATATTGGTCGATTCTTTCTCCAAATGGGTGGAGGTGAAATTGATGACATAGACGAATGTTTTCTCTACGATAGATGTCATACGAGAAGTCTTCGCAACACACGACATTCCTGACAGTGTGGTGTCTGATAATGGTCCACCTTTCAATTCAATAGAATATAAACTATTCCTTGACACTAATGCTATTTGCATCATTTTAGTTTCTCCTCGTAGAGCAGCAGGAAATGGTCAGGCTGAACGTGCTGTTCAGTCAGCTAAAGATGCTCTGAAAAGAATTGTACATGGACCATAGCAGAAGAGGATAGCCCAATATTTTCTGCACCAGCACATCACGCCATCTACAACTACAAGGTTAAGTCCAGCTGAGCTACTAATGGGTTGGAAGTTCAGTACGTGTCTGGACAGACTCCATACAGATTTCCTGAAGGATCAATGGGAAAAGCAGGAACTGACCTTTCAGAAGGATAATACCACACTTCGTTGATTCTCTACTGATGATCCAGTCTATGTCAAGAATTGTTCTCAAGGTCCGAGCTGGGTTTCCGCAATGGTCCTGAAACCTTCAGGTCCTCTCTCCTACCAAGAAATGACAGAGTCTGGTAATGTAAGAAGATGCCACACAGACCAGATGAGAAAACAAGTTCCTGAAGCAGTAGCACTTCAACCCCTAGCATGTTCGCAGAGCAAGAAAATGTTCCAGTTGCAGAAAGCTCTCTTCCACAGCAATTGGATAAGTCGGTGTCAACTCAACAGAAGATTCCAGTTTCTCCGGTGAAACATCAAGTTCCAGACCCTTCTGGTAGAAACATTGATTGCTTCGTCCAGGCCAAGGCAGAATATCATCAAGTCAAAATGCCTAGATATCGATGATATAATGTGATCAAGGAGGAAGGAGTGTTGTGATCTGTGACGTCCAGACTATATATTCCGTATGTAAATTATGTATTATGTTATTGTGCATGTCTCGATTATTGTATAAATACGAAGGCTACTGATATGCCGACACATTCCATTGGCTGTGCAAATCAGTCTATACCATGTAGTTTTAACTTAACAATTATTTATGTTGTATAAAAGCCTTCGTTATTTTGCAAGCTTTGTTTTGTTCATTATGATTCCACCCAAATCTTAAAAGTTGCGACTAAAAATAATATAAACTAGAATATCTGTTTAATATTGTTATATGGTTGAAGAGACAGTGTAGCAGAAAGTATTGGATCTGTTTACTGTTTGGTATCGTCTAAGGAACAGAGGATCAATATATTTTAGTAAAAATTAAAAAAATGCTTACAAGACTTACGGTATTTTAATGTTTATAAGAGTGCAACCCGCTAATTTTTTGGGCTAAAAAATTTCAAAAGATATATCTATAATATTATCAGTGTATAAGAAACTCCTATTTTTTAAATCCAATTTTTGACAATAAAAAGGGGTTCCCTTATACACATTAAAATACAGTATATCTAATAATATTATCAATTGAAAAAAAAACACACATTTTTCATTATTCACATTGAAATTTAAAAAATCACCTAGTGGATGGTTTATATTTGGCACACACAATGACATCACTGAAAAGGAAGAGGTGTCTGAGTTTTCTATGGTTCTCAGAAAGCTCAACTATGAAGCTGTTTTTCACTAAATGTCTTTGTGCTCTATCTGTGATCTGTAAGAATATGATAAGGGAAAATCATTCAAGATTATAGCAACAGAATTATAAAAAAATAAAAGGAAACACAAAACGTACTTTTCAGCGTCTGAAAATAGATATAACTTACAGGAAACATGCTCTCAGTTGCGGACACATTGATGTCATTTAAAAAACACTGGGTCATTTTCAAGGCTGTTTTCAAAGTTTTCTGATCTGGATGATTTTCCGGCGTGTACCTCAACAAATCCTAAAATGAAGAAATATTTTTTTTTCAAATCTATAATTTCCCATGAATGTCTATCATGCTAAATCATACTAAACAATATTTTTAGTTAACTAATTCTTATCAGCAAACATAATTTTTTACATTTTCTGACAAGTAACAATGGATATTTTTATCTTATATTCTTATCTTTCATTTATACATTTCTCTTGGATATACAATGAAATCCCAATATAAAGATACTATGCAGATCAAGAAAAAATTGTTGCACAGAGATTACCATTATATCAAATGCAGCATTATCATGTTTCACCACTGAAATTATGCTGTCATTGACAACTCTACTAAATGGTTGTTAGCACCAACAAAAAATGCACTTATAAGTATTTATTGAATAAAAAATTATAATTGATTATTAAAATTCATTTGTAGGTTTTGCACTTAATAAACAGTTTGCTGCATAAAAAGTAGCACAATACTCACACCTAAATAAACATTTTTGGTGATCAGGTACTGCAAAATACTGATGTTATTTAGATACCCTCAGGAGAACAAAAACAGGTAATTGTGAAAAATGTGGGTTTAAATTTATTTAGTTAATTATTATTTATTAGTTATATTTTTTCCTGAAACCAAATTTTCTACACATACAAAAAATGTTTATGGAGACATATAATGAAAACACCATTCAAATCAAGAATTTTGTTTTAAAAAAAATTGGTAACTTACATGCAAGACTAAGGCATTTTTTTGAACTCGTGCAACTGGTTTATGAAGAAGGTCTGTGAATAAGAAGAAAAAAAAAAAAAAAAAACCCACTCAAAAACAGATTAATTATTAAAAACAATGAGCAATAGCCACTTGATGTGAATCAGGTTTATATCCTTGTTTAAGAAAGAACATATTAAAAGAGACATATTAAAAGAAACAGATATATTTCAGAAAGACATTTTTTTAATAAAAAGCAAGTATATTTGATAATGACTGTTACCTTCCAAATTTGTTGCTTGACCTTGCAATGCTTTCAGTTTTATAGACTGTAACAGAAACATTGAAAGTTACTGAACAATGTGTAAATTTTAAAAATATTTATTTTTTGTCAATATGAGATGACCTTATCAATTTTATGACTTATTTACAAGTTGAAATAATTTACTGAGAAAAAAAATATAATAAATAAATAATAATTTATATGCCAGAAAACTAAGCAATAAAGAAATTCAATACATATTACAGAAAAACCTCAGTTTGGACACCCTCTATATCCTGGACAGTTTTGAATGCAGCAGATCATAATCCTATAACACAGAATATCCACAATACTATACCTCCATATCTTGAACACCTAACTTAGACGGATTTTAATGGAACTGTAGCTGTCCAAAACTTAGGTTTTGCTGTACTTGAATGCAGACAAAAAATAGTTTGTGTCAGGGCTTTTGTTCATACAAAGACAAAGCAGCATCTATTTATATTTTGATTTTGTTTTTTTTTTATCAGCTTAAGATTAATACAAAAGAGCTAGGCTATATCGCAAAATTCATTCTGCATACATTATGCAGAATGAATTTTGCGATATAGCCTAGCTCTTTTGTATTAATCTTAAGCTGATAAAAAAAAAACAATCAAAATATAAATAGATGCTGCTTTGTCTTTGTATGAACAAAAGCCCTGACACAAACTATTTTTTGTCTGCATTCAATCATAACACTTCACTCATAGTTTGAAAAACTGGTGGCAGATGGCAGCACTACACATAACAAGCATTACAGAGAAACAAAAAAACTTCGTCAGGTTTCACTACACGTACACGCACATTCCCGCATGTACCGATTCATTGGGGCTTCCGCGGGGGGTTGTGGGCGGGGTGCATGTGTGGTGTAGCAGTAGTAGGTAGGGCTCGTAGGTAGGGTAAAAAAGGGCTCGGGGATCCATGATGTTCTTAAGTCAGCCACGTCGTTGGGCAATTTGCCTGTTGTGGCGTTGTATTTGTATTTGTATTAAAGGAACAGACACGCCCTGGTTCTCATTAGTTTTGAGATATCAAAATACATATATCAAATTATCATTCCATTCCAACTGATTTGAAAAAGATTTTTACCACTATCTAAAGAGAAGGAGCACAGTCCAAGTGAATGTCCGGAATGGTTATTGTTGCAATTCCAATAAATTTTTACAAAACTCATACAACATAACAAAGATGTCTTTTTTAACACTTAATTTTTACATATTCCTATCAAGGATGAATAATCTCAAATAAGGACCATCAAACATTTGACTAATTTAATCTGCTCCCCACAATATAAAGAAGTTATATGCACACTTTCAAAACTTGCGTAATTTTGCAGAATCAAAGATTTTAGAAATTTTTCAGAATCGTCAAGTATAATTTTAAATTACAAAGTGTTCAAGTACAATATTTTTAAAAGCCGTCTAATAAGAGTACATCTTTTATACCAGAAACCATCCATACGATGGTAACATTCAAATAATTTATCATACCTTTGTGATACCAGAGAACATTGAGTTATCTACGCTGCACTTCCTGACTGTTTCAATAGCTCTTGAATAATTTTGAAGAAATGAACCATACACACCAAGCTTACTGGCCTGAAAACGAAAAATGCAAGAGCAAAAAACTTTAACAACATATAAGATAGAATAGAAAATGCACAAAAAGTAGAATCAAAACTCAGGATTTTTTTAATGCTGTTGTATCAACAGACTTGGTTAATCATAGCATTATAACCTAACCAGAATATGATGAAAAACAAGATTTGAATTTCTTAAACAATTCAGTGAAATAACGGGAAAATATAATACTCTTGATGAGCACAGTATAACCAGCTTCAAAGAGTGTTAGGAAAGCAAAAACGTCTTTAAAAAAAATCCTTGACCCATGACTTGGAAAATTTAACCAAACAAATTACCTTCCTGAAAAATTATATACAGCATCTTTTGAAAATGTATCAAGTTTGAAAATGAAAAATTACAAAGAACATTTGAGTGGATAAAAAAAAAATTTTACCAGAACTTTGAAACCATCTCCAACACTTTGCTTCCCATCATAATTCTTTACATTTTTGTCAAGACCACGGAGAAAAGTCTGGTGAAGACCGTGTAGCTCTGGTATCCTATAAAATATTATATTGAAGTCTTCTAATGACAACAGTTGGTTGGGGGTACCTATCGTGCACTTCAGAGCTTTCATATACTGGAAAAAAAATTTTGTTTATAATTTTGAAACATTTTACAAGCACATAAATAAGATTAAACCACATATACCGACAGAATAAATGTATGAGCCAAAAGAAAATATATATATAAATCATATATATATATATATTTTTTAAAGAATGATATATCTTCATTTTAAGCCATTAACAAATTAAATTTTCTAATCCAACGAGCTGGCTAATAGCAGAAAAAAGCAAAGGAAATGAAAAAAACTATCTATTTTAACAATGTCAAGAAATTGATAGCAATCAAAGATTAAGTAAGCTGTTATTTCCATAGGCGATAAACAAAGTAAAATTTTTTTTACATTGCGATGCTAATAGATTATTCACCTATGACATGAGGCATTGCTAGATATATAATACATGAGCATTTATTGATTCAGAGTGATAGAAAATTTACCTGCAATAGCATGTTCAAACATTCAACGTAGACAGTTTCACTCTCCAAAATGCTACTAAGAATGCATTTATACATAGTTATCCTTTCAGTCTCACTCTTGGAATTTTCAGCATCCTAGAAACAAAATATTTAAAGAAAATTACCAAAACCATGAAGTGATTTCCAAGCATTTTAATAAAAAAAAGTGAACCTTTAGAAATTTAAATGAAACACAACTCCTACAACACCAAGTTAATGATATTTTAAAGAAATTTAATATAGGAATTAATCTCAATCATTGGTCACTGTAATGTATATATTCACGGGGTTCCCATCAAAACCTGCTTGACATCATTTCCTGACATCTATAGAAGAAATAAATACAACTCAAAACCTTAACATTTCAAACTTTTGTTGTTTGAGTTTTTTCTCTTCAGAGGACTTTTCCCCGACTTATCGAACATTTACATGTTTCCTTGACAATTGGCAAATATATTTTACATCTTCCCTAACCATTTTTCATTTCCCTAACTTTCCACGTCATTGGGAATCATGATATTACATATAAACAGAGCATAAAAAAAAGTTGCATTATCAAGGTGACTCTACTATACGTATAACCTATTCAAAACCTGATTTAATCGATGAACTATTGCAGCAGTGACACCACTGAAAATAGGGTGAAATCACCTCTCCTTGGTTCTTGAAACTTACGGTTGTACAATTGTTAGGTTGTATATAAAGTTGAGATATTCATTATCAATCAATCCTGAGTAGCCAATCAATCCTAACTGGCACCTACCAGATAAGGGTGTGCCAGATTACTAGACGTTAGTTAGAAAAACCTATTTAAGTAATGTAAACTTCTGCACACATACATTCAGCGCCATATTTCCTCTTCTATACTTGAAGAAAATCTACCTAAAAATGCTGGATTACTTGACCTTAAAGTGACAGTTACCTGTTCTGGACTGACGCACAAGATTATAGAGTTTGCTGTACTTAAAAGCACTTCTAAACCCAGAAGACAGTAAAAAAAAAAGGCTATTATTAGTTTCCTCATCCTCACAAGACTATTTGTCGGTGCCACATAGAGTGAGGAGACATATGAGACATTTATTAAAAACTTGACCGTTAGTGCACCATAAAGGTATAAGGAGACATCCTGACACCAAATCATCGATAAATAAATCAGCTATAAGCTAACTAGAAAACGAACAGCTGCATACATGGTATAATTTAAAAAATTATACCTTGTTAACTTTACAAGGTGTATGGGAAACAGTGGACTATTTTCATATGTGAAAGTGTGCACTACAAATATAACGAAATATTTTGGAGTTAAGCGTCATATGCTGGGTTGTATGGATGCTGAAGCTTCTGGTGTCCAGCAACATCAATATCCCCACGTGAGGAAAGTCATAGGGAGACCTCATATTCTGGTCGACAGGGGGCAGTCAGTCACAGTGCAAATCCAGGTGTTCAGGATGATCCCTGAGCTCTGTCAGCATAATAAAACTTGGTATAGGCCTATGTATTATTGTATGTTCATACTCAGTATGTATCATACTGCTGCTCCTAAATAAGTAATATTTGCAAAAATCAGCTGAAGGGACCAAATTTTGACTCATTGAAATCTGATCATTACAATCATATATATATATATATATATATAATAAGTAAATATATACTGTACATAGCTTCGGATTACATTTTCATTTTTCTTGGCAGAAGGAGGAGTACTTGCTCCCACTAAAAATGAAGTGGATTCTACCGAGCTGCTGTACACACCTAAAAAAAAAGAACTTTGTAATTTACAAAAACCTACAACACAAGGTATATAACACAAAAATAACAATTATTTTATTAGAGTTCAATAACACCTACAACTTTTCATAGCTTTTGATATTGGGAATCATTCAAATGAAGATGACATTTTGAGTAATTGAATTTCATGCAAGGAGAAACAACATTTAACACGATACAGCCTTGCTATACCTGTCCCTTACTATGAATAACTCAGCTTACAAATTTTTCAGCTAAGATTTTTCTGTGATTTTTTTACCTCAGCTAACAAACGTGGATTCAGCTAGTGAACATTTTAGTTGATATGGATGAACACACTAACATAAAACAGCTGCGTTGCGAGAGATGAATTATAGTGCCAATCATTACTGCCACATTTGAGCCCATTAAACTTCTGCCCTTGTTTGTATATTTTTCAAAATGTACCTCCACTTTTCTTTCTGAAAATTTTTGAACCATTTCATGCAAAATGAAAGATTCATCTAATAGAAAATGCATGAGAAAGAGAGTATGTTTTTAGAGCAGGCATTCTTTCAGTGCAAGACACTTAGCATCAAACTGAACAGTCTAGACATCCTAAGAGTTTATCTTTTTCCATCAGCATGTATCAGACACAGAAATGTGCTGACTAAATCACAAATGGATGGGGACACAAATGGCGTTCAACACCTATGAACTCGACTGGGATGTGCCAACACCAGCTTCAGTGGACCAAAGTTATATTGATAGAATAAAGCTCATATTTATTATATACATAGTGTAGAATAAAATGATTTTCTGTTACCTCATCTTCCTCTAAATTATCATCTATCTAATTTTGAAGCTGTTCACATAGCCTTTGGTCAGTTTTTGTCTTCTTTATAGTGCTGCCCCCCCCTCCTGATGTTTTAAAAAAAAACTTATCTCGAGATTTTGGACGTTTAATTAAGTGATTTTCCATGGAAACCTATGGCAAATCGCATTTCAGCTAACAAATGTGATTCCAGAATGAATCATTTTTGTTAGGCGAGGTATTACAGGATAGATACAGTGTATTGAGTTCATTACAAAGTTCGCTTGTAAAAGCAGTTTTTTTTCTCAATTCCATAAAATAATGAAAGACATTGATAGTCCCAGTGATCAGATTCTGTAGGATATCAAGGTACAGTTTGATTGAGCTCTATTATATCATATAAACATTAAAAAGTAAGTCAACGTCTAATAATCATAGGCATTTTTTACCGCACGAAACATTTGTTACACTTTTAAATGGTCTCAACAAAAAATGATAATTTCTCTAACTCTTCAATAGGTTTTTGAATGCACATTTATAAAGATGAAAAATATGAATTTATGAAAAAGTAATACCAAGATATACTGAAAAAAATCCAAATAAAATTACCGGAATCCATTTCAAAAACATCATCACCACCTCCTGAAGAGTTTGTTGTGTCATTAGATTTGTTTGTCCTTTCTGTTGCTGCACTGTAGTCCATCTCATGATCACTGGAGAATGATTGAGCCAAATAGGCTTCCTCCTCATCAGATTCTCCTTGCGATGGAAGCGCCTGTTTATTTCGAAGAAAATAATCAATGTTCATGTATGTAGCATATTCAGGGTTTTCTTCATCATCAACACTTCTCTGCATGCTGAATTGGCGATTAGGCGGACATGGGTTAGGAGTATCATTCGGCGTTGCTTGTTCAGGGGATATTTCAGAGAAAACAACATAGTCACCATTGTCTTCGGACTTCAATGTCTCATCACCGGTCTCTGTATCTTCATCAGCCACTGTGTCATATATATTTTCTCCATCATATGAATCTGTTTCAAGTTCTGCAGAGTCTAATGAAATACACTCTTCTTGCATACTTCTTGGCTGTTCATCTTCAGGCTCTTTGTCAACAGCTGATGTTTCTGGCATCAAATCAATTTGCTCTTCGGATTCAGACTTCCTCTCTTCAGTTTCTTCTACCACTAAACTGTTATTTACTATTTCATTGTCTGCAGATTCACTGACTAGATTTGAATTTTCTGCAGCCTCTTTTACTGATGGTGATCCATCAGGCAATTCCGTTTTTGACCCTTTGACTTCTTCAGGAGAGGAGTCTGATGCTTTCTTCACTGGCGGCACTGCCTGGATTGGTATAGACTTTCTGGGCTTTTTTGGAGGAGCAGGTGGTTTTTTCTTTTGTTGCAAAGATGATGGAGGGGACTGTTCGACATCTTTGGCCTCAAGAGAGCTACTGATGGCAGTTGAAACATTATTCGAGCTTGCTTTATTATCACACTGCTCCGCTGTTGCCGTTGAATTACTCGATACCGAACCACCAACTTCGATGACAGTTACGTAACTGTTGCAGTCATCATTTCCTTTTGCTGATTTTGGCTCTGGGACAAGCGACGGCTTGCCGTCAACTTCTTGAAGTTCTCCCAATTGACTCGTTGATGACTCACCGTTTTCCTTCACGTCTTTTCTTGCCAACCCTTCAGTTTTATGATCACCGTACTCGTTCCTTGGGAAGGAATTTTTCTTGACCCGCTCGACATCTGCCAGTTGTTGCTCCAAATACTCAACATAGAATTCCTCTTTTTCGAGTTCTTTTCTCAGGGCTGCCAGTTTTTGTCGACGCTTGTCAAGGTTAGCTCTAACATCATCTTCCCAAGCTTTGGGCAGTTCACAACCTGGGAATCTCAACGCCCATGCTTTTTGGAAATCAGTGAACGCACTCATGATTTTAAAACTTCAAAGAGAAACAAAACCTTTACCCTCAATGATAAGAAAAAAAAAATTATAAATGACAAACCAAGAACAAGCTTAAATTTTACATGCTAGATTGATCATTTCACAGGGGCGATTAAAGCAATACACAATGATTTATACATCATAGAGTTTTCACTCATTAATATATTTTCTACAACGAAAATAATTCCTCCACATGATCGTCATTAAACTCATGAACCACTGAATCTAAAATTATAAGTAATATTAACATCCAGGTCATACACACAGGAGGTAAACCTCCATAACCACTCCACAGAGAGCAATAAACGGAGAACTCTTCAGGATCTCGGGTCCCTCCACCCATTATTGACGTCAACGGAGGTGACCACACCTTCTAGATTTATTAAAAACAGATCAACATTAATAAACAAACCAGAATTTTTAGGAAACATAAACCCTTATTTTTTATATTGATCACATTTTATAATTTATTCGGATTGGAAAACACGCTTCTGTGCTTCTATCAATTTCAATCGACAGGTAATGACCATTAAGGCAATAACCCTGTATAATTTTCACCACTGAGTTTTTATTGAAAGCTTATAAATTACTGATCAGCATTGTTTAAAAATATCGAACTATGAAAATGAGTGTTGCAAAAATTCACAGATTGCATATCTAAGTAAAATAATTTCTGATTATATTTTTTTAGATGGTTTGGCAACAGTGTTTTTCATGCTCAGTCCAAGCCGTCATAACTCGCGGGATAATTGAAAAACATGTCCGGCCTAGAGCTATTATCAGCGCAAGGGTTTCGTAACGATGGCCGTCGACCTCACGAGCTGCGGAGGATCGAATGCAAAGTGGGAATTTTCTCTGCTCCAGATGGCTCTGCTTACATCGAGCAAGGCAACACCAAAGTACTTTGCGCTGTATATGGTCCTCGAAAGGTATCACGCGTTATGATTACATGGTGTTGGTTTCTCCTAAATTGTTACACGTTTAAATCTTTTAATTTTTTACCTCATTATGTTCTAGCTAACTAGTACAGTTGTTAAACATTCGTATTATGTTTATGAAACGCTACATAAAGTACAACTTTGTGTAGTAAAAATAGTTATTGGCTTTGCAAACCCTCTGTAACAAGTGCTGTATAATCCAGAGATTGGCGACTTTTTTTCGGTGCCAAACACGTCCGACGGCCCGGACGAAAGTCGCCAAGGCCAAATGGATGCTATTGTCGCCGGAAAAAAAGTCAACAGCATTGAAAACATAAAAGCAGAAACCAGCAATATAATAAATGATGCAGATATTCTCGGTTTAGCAAAATATATAAAACCCCCGAACTCTCTTTCAAAAAATAATCAAGGCTGGGTAGCCAGACTTTAAAATAATAATCTAAAATAATGATATTTCTTTATGACACTAAAGGTGGAAGGCATGCCAAACAAAAATGTAATTACAAAAAAGAAGAAATGTGTCAAAAAATACAACGTGGTAATTGGGAATAATCCTATTGATGACACAAATACGCTTTGGAAACGAAATAACGCTACTGGACAAAGGGAAAAAATTCGGTTATCTGTTTGAATCGCCTGTGTTTCAAGCGCCATCTATAATGTGTGGTTCTAGAACATCTGTAATGTAAGCTTCTAGAAGCAAGAGAGGAGAAACGGTAACTCACTGCCATTACGACTGCGTTGGTGATTTATAGCACCCTTGGCAATCTGGATTATACTAATTTGGCGGTCTGGATTATATTGCACCTGTTCCGAAGCATGTTCGAAACACCCGTCTGTGGAGAGGGTCCATTTCGATGTGGAGAGGGGGGGGGAAAGAAGAAGAAAATTCTCAGGGGTTGCTATTGCAGCTCGGTTTTTGTTGCCAAGTCATTTTCATTGTTTAATCAGTAGCAAACTCATGCTCTAAACCTCGAGCTCATTGTACAAGTTCTTAAAAAAAATTCAAATTCTTAAAATATATCCTGTATATAGCCTGAATCAAGCAAGTGCCTAGGCATGATTTAGAAATGACTTTTTACTTGTTATTAGTTATAAGTTCATGCCAATGGGAAAATGAAACGTTCTAGGAAATACAAGGTTGAGTACTGAACAACTAGGTAAGAAGAAATGCGATTGTGCTCAACTTGCGATCAGCATATATGTTATGCTAAATGTGGTAAATAAAGTTGTTATATGTAATAACTGGTTATTATGCACAATTGATGAGCATTTACACTTATATTGCATAGTGGTTTAACACATTTGCCTAGATGGTGAGGAGGTAGTGATTTGTTTCCCTGAAAACTCATCCCCACATCATATCTGGTAATCATATATATCCTGCATATTGGTTGTTATTGTCAATAACATGCATTCTGTGCATTCAATAACAACCCTGTATGTTTAATTGAATATGGAGGGGGTTGAAAAAATTTGATGTGTAAATGTTGTTTTTAAAGTTCTAATTTATGTTTCATAAATCCATAGCTGAGAGGAACCTGGAGTAAAGCCCAACATGACAAAGTGTTTGTGAATTGTGAGTACAGCATGGCAACATTCAGTACCGGGGAGAGAAGACGACGAGCTAGAGGTGATCGCAGGTCACAAGAGATGAGCATGAATCTTCAACAAACATTCAAGGCGGCAATAATAACGAGCTTGTACCCACAATCACAAATTGATATGTACTTCACTGTGAGTATTTTCATTTATATAGTGCACTAGCTATAATACCCGGCACTGCCCGGTTTTTCTTCAATGAGGCTTTTTGTATCACGTGATATCTCCCTCTTTCTTTCTTTGAGGGACATACAAACCGTGTCCAAGTTAACCAATATGGCGACTTCCTGCAGGACTTACAAAAGAAACAAATCTAGATTTAAAGAAACATAGAAATAATAGTTTTTCTTTTTTTAAGTGGCGCTAGGTATTTCAATTTCTCCCCCCACCCCTTGAACTTCAAGTTACCCATTTGCCTGTTTCTGCTTCCAAAAATGCTTAGTTAAAGTTGTGGAATTTCTTTGATGTACTTTATGGGCCCATAATTAATTTTAAAACAACCAAAACTATGTGAATTTATGCGGTTGAATATTAAAAAACAATATGGAGAGATTAGTTTTCATGCTTGAGGAGATTTAAATAAAAAGTTGAATTCAATGTTATTGCATGGATATCAAACTTAAAAATAGGTCCAGCTAATTAATTCATATTTAATTTTCTGGGCTTCGTATAACTCTCTAAGCGAACTCAATATTTCAAAAATCGAGAATTCAATACAATTTTTTAAATTATTGATGTGGTGAAAACCCCACCAAATTTCCGCATTTCTACAGTAAAATCGGCAATTTTAACACTGATTTCCATGGGGATCATCCTTTGCCTGTCCCTCAAAGTGATGCTGATGATGATTCTGACATCTATTCAAAAAGCTCTCCTTACTGGGAAGATTGAAAAAGTGGCAAACCATTATAAAGTCATAAGCTATTATACATACACTGGCAGCATTAAAGAAGTGTAAAACCATTGTAAAGGCATATACACGTTTGAAACGCATAGCTAGGGAACCATGGTAACCAAAGTAAACGTTCCAAAAGTGATTGTTGAGGCCTAAAAACCATTGTTGCCCGACAGTTTTTTTGCCCATCTCTGATGAAATTTTAAAGTAGCCTACGGTTCATTCCCAGTCCTGTTTGGTGTATATATAAAATCAGGCGACGATTGGCCTAAAACTGTAGATTTGTATGAAGAACAGACATACATACATACTTTCACATTTATATATGAGATTTATCATATTCAGGGCTATCTCAATGAGTTTAGGTAGGACCTTAAGTGATCGAGGGGCCAATGATTCATGGAAAATTCACAGATGGGAAAATTCATAGACAAGTTTTTAGTTCGTCACCAATGAGTGAGTGACCATCGAGTGATTGAACTTGAAGTGAGTGAATGAGCTAACGAATAAACTAGTGAGTGAGTGACCAAATGAGCTAATGAATAAACTAGTGAGTGAGTGACCAAGTGATTCAGTATTTGAGTGAATGTGTGAGTAACCAAATGAGAGTGGAGCAAGCTGATGAATATGCTGGTGAGTGAGTAACTTTATGAGTGACAAAGTAATAGAATAAGTAAGTAACCACATGAGTAATAGTAACAGTGGGTGAGTCATTGTGGGTGATCTCCGGCTAATGTGTTACCACAAATCAAAAAGCATCAATAATAGGTAAATGTTATGGATGAATAAATGACTCCCACTGTCAGCAAAATTCAGCAAAACACTGACCCCCCTCACGTCAGCAAAATTTTGTCAGCAGCTTAGAATATTTCATATCTTCAAAAAAGGGTGGTTGATGATGTAAGCAACTTTCAAACCCCCCCCCCCCCTTTTGTCATCAAAAGTCAGAAAATCCGAAACCCCCCTCTCGATGCTGGTGTATTACTTGAATGACCTCATATTTCTTTTTAAATGTGTCAATTGTGTTAGAATTTACTACCTATGAAGGTAAGCTATTCCATTTATTCACATCCCTATTAGAGGAAAACTCCTTGCGACACTACAACCTAGAATTGTCCCTTATCAATCGATACTATTGTTCCCTTGTCGAAGCAGTTGATTGATAATGTATTGATAACTCATGGGTCCAAGGTCCATTTTATCCATCACATTGAAAGTTTTAAACACACTGATTATATCCCCCGCCCAACACCTGCACACTTCTAATGTAAGAATTTTCAAAAGATCAAGTCTTTCTTTATAGCTTAAGCCCCGTGTGCCATCAAGAATATTCATGGCTCTTCTCTGCACCCCCTCAATCAAGTTAATCCCCTCCCCCCCGTTAGTATGATTTCCAAAACCTGATGGCATACTCGAATTTAGGACAAATTGAGCCCGGGAAAGTGGAAGGACCATTTTAGGAGAATGGGGAGAGACCTTTTTGTCCCTTACCCCTTAGTCATGTGATCATAGAAGCAGAGCTTACACATGACTTCCCCTTTCTGAACCCATGCTGATTATCTTACAATTCATTATTCTCGTCTATTCACTTCACAAATTGCCTTTTGATAATAATTTTCCAAAATTTTCAAGTGGGAGCTCGTCAACCTCACTGGATGATAATTGAACACAGCTTTTCTACTACCCTTTTTAAATATCAGAACCACATTAGCAAGCTTCCAATCCCTTGGGACGATATCTTCATATATTTTTTAGTAGGAAGTTTAGGACTTGAATTTCGTTAAGGACTTTATACAAATACAAATACAACGCCACAACAGGCAAATTGCCCAACGTGGTGGCTGACTTAAGAACATCATGGATCCCCGAGCCATTTTTTGGAGTCCCTACCTACTACTGCTACACCACACATGCACCCCCCCCCCCCGCGGAACCCCCCCAACGAACCGGTACATGCGGGAATGTGAGTGTACGTGTAGTGCAACCTGACGTAAAGTTTGTTTCGGTGTAATGCTTGTTATGTGTAGTGCTGCCATCTGCCCCCAGTTTTTTTTTTTTCTAACTATGAGTGAAGTGTTATGGTTGAATGATTTACCGTTGTAGGACTGTTGCTCTCTGTGGCGAGACTTTTTAACGGGGAGATCGGCTCGCATTTGCGCCTTGAAGTTGGGAACCACAGAAAACCAACTTCAGCCGACCACCACTGTGGGGTTCGAACACGGATCCTCGCATCACGAGTCCGGCACTGTAACCACTCGACCACCACAGCGGCACTTTGTCTCCCTATATCACACTAGTACTTTGTATATTGCCTTCACTATTAAAGACTGACACGAAAAAGACATTGAAAACACTACACATACCTACATTGCTCTCTACCCTAGACCCCTCCTATCGAGAGGGGGCCAACTGTCCCCTTACATCCATTATTGACATACCTGAAAAATGATTTTGGGACAGAGTCAATGTTATCTGGCAACCTAGATTCAATGTCCTTGCTGTTCCTTATTGCTTTCTTCAACACCCTTCTTTTTTTCAGTAAATGATGACAAGTGATCTCTTCTACTTTTGTATTCTCTGAATGCCCTTTTCTTTTCAAGATAAAGATTATGTCCTTTATTCGTGAAGCTGGGGAGGGGTGTGCAATGAACAAACTTTAACTTGGCAAAACAAAAGGATTTATACATTGCTTATCAGCAACAGGTTTTCCTTATTGACAAGTTTAATATTTCCCCTATTTTTGATTTCTTAGAGCGTATACTGCATTTTTATTTTGGACATGATGTTGGACTTGATTTTTGTTTATTCTAAGCAAACACACACTCATGGTTTACGCATACATGTACAAACTTGTCTGTCTTCTTCACAACATCTCAGAAAGACTGTTTATAAATCATCAGACAGCCTCATTAAAACTGGGAAATGACGGAATAAATTATAAATTCTGATTCTGTTCTTAATTTGTTTTCCTTCTTTGGTTAAGCTAGTGATGAGTTAACTATGAACCTGTGTAAAGGTTCTGTCCGCCTCGCTGAAAATTTGAAAATAAATTAGCAGTTCAGTGCTTTTAAGAGATTCATTCAGGGTGTTGTTCTATTTTTTGCTTATGGAAACTATAGTTGTGAGAATTTAAATAGAAATTTATTTAAAGATCTTTACACACACATGCAAAAAATTGAACATAATATGCAATAAATATGCTGTACTTATATTTATTTTTTCACAGTTGTAAAGGATAAACCATTGTGTGCGTCTCATTTGCAATGAAACCATGATAGCCTTCAAAGTATAGAAAACATCCCATCACTTCATTTCTAAGCATAAAAATTCCAATTATGAATAAATGGCCAAATATGTCTGACCTGCCAAAATTTTGCATTTTTGTTTTTTTCCCCCGCTCCTAAAAAGTTTGCCCACTACTGGGCTATGTTGATTTTTTGCCTTTGCCACTTTTTCTTTTTTTTATGACTTGCTTTATTTATGATCTCACAGGCCAGAAAAACATTCTATGCATATATATATCTGGTGACCATGTGACCTGTATTTTATGGGACAATGTTGTAATATTCTTCATTTCTCCAAACTGTTTTATAAAATGTTCTTTTTCCTTTCTCATTTTCAGCAAGACTTGCTTATATTTTTGTGATCAAAAAACAAAAATTATTTTCATTAATTTTAATTATTATCTTATAAATATATTCATCTCACATATTTTTCAAATACAGTATAGGCCTATACATATTTTAAGTGAATTATATTTTTACCCACTGGGACTTGCATTAGCCCTCTATTCCCACCATTCACGATTTTTCAGCATTTTTAACAACAGTTTGCAACTTTACCAGCCTTTGATAATTTTTGTGGCTGTAATTGGCAACTGTACTTACCTTTGAAAAATTTTTTTGGCTGTGATTGGCAACTTTACTTTCCTTTAATAATTTTTTTGGTGGTTGTTGACAACCTTACTTATATTTGATGTTTTGGTGATAATTAGCAATATCCTGAATGGATCTTGATTTCCATATTTTTATGAAAGTAATATGGTCAGCCTAGATATTTATCATCTTTAATGTGTGTGATAAGTATTACACACATTCATATCCAAGAAAAGTACTTTTCTACCAGAACATCTTTTGTGGGCCTGATAGTACCCCTTTGGCGGGCTGCATTTGGCCCGCAGGCCAGAGGTTGTGCACCCTTGTAATAAGGTGATGAAAACAAATTATGATTATTTGAATGTGACTGAAATTTTTATTATGGTGTTTTCAATAATTTATTTCTTTTCCCCATTATATTTTTCTCCAGGTACTGCAGTCAGATGGTGGTAATTGTGCTGCGTGCATCAATGCTGGAACTTTAGCACTTATAGATGCTGGAGTTTCGATTAAAAATTATGTTTGCGCATGCAATGCCGGTTTTGTCAATGAAGTTCCTCTGGTTGATATCAATCACTTGGAGGAAACGTTAGGTGGCACTGAACTAACTGTAGCCATTCTCTCAAATTCTGAGGAAATAGTCTTACAAGAAATGACTGCCCGTCTCCATAAGGATCACTTTGTCAAAGTATTAGAAGCAGCTATCAAGGGATGCTTAGACATTTATGCAATATTAAATGCTACGGTCAAAAAGCATGCAAGTCAAAAAGTAGCGTGCTTGAAAAAGTCAGCTCAGGGAAGTTCTTAATAAAAATTTACACAACTTTTAGTGCATCTTTGAGGAACATTTCTTTTTTATTCTGTATGATTTATAGTTTTGTACACGAATGTTACAATTTTTTCTGTTTTATCTACAGCCGGACTCGCTTAATAATAAATGTGGATATTATACAAATTTTCACAAATAAAAAAGTTTTCCCATGTCCCGTGAATTTATTTCATTGTTAGATTTGAGTTATTTTGATTGCTTACAATCAACATCGATTTCAGCAAAGTATGTTGATAACAAATATTCAACAGGTTTTCAAACACAAATTGTCAAGAATTTCTTTGTAATCTTATCTGAAAGTTTACCTTTCTACAATACTCAGCTACAACTGATAATGTCCACTCTTTCTTTTCACGGAAGACATCCAATTAAGGCGTTTTTGGTATTTACTGTAAAATCCTCTTTGCTTAATTTTTTTTACTGTTTTCCATTGCATCCAATTTTGCTTGAAGAAAACATCAGGAAGAAAAGAAAAGTTACTTAATCATGATTCTAACTTCTGTTGGGGGTCATGCCATGAACATTAAAAATCAGAGTAAGAGAAATTTTAGAGAAATTTACGTTTTGTGTAAACATTTAATTTCAGTCATTTATTCACTTCAAAAATATTTTAAAATATTATTAAACTCTTCTGCCAAATCATTTTAAACAATTTATTTGGCAAAATTATAAATTACACTTATAACCTACTCCAATAATAAAAATTGACAAACACAAGATGAAATGATAACTTATTTAAAAGCCACTAAAAACTCGCTCATGCAAACACTAACCCACCATGATCCTCTACCTTTCGGAGCACCCTGTGGCAGGGAAACTCTTCTATTCTATTTTATTACATTCTAAACTGAGTTTCAAAGTAATCCAGGTCAGCTCAGTCAGGAAGAGCTGAACCTCCCTACCCTAAACATTCCTGCCGAGAAGTGTGTGACGCACCTAGGTCTTGGGCACTTTGATTAGGATGCTATTTTCTTATCGGTCAAATTAATTATGTGACAACTAGTCCAAAAAAGATTGTGCTGATACCGAGGCAGATCTTTTTAAATGGTTTGGAAAAAAAACGAGAGCATATGTATGTTTCATTGACCAGGGGCACAGTAGCTCAGGTTGATAAGATACTTGCCTAAATAACCAAAGAATGTTTAGAGACATCACGAGTTTGATACCTGGTTTGTCCATGTAAGACACTTTGCTGATGCAGGGGTACAACAAAAACAACGATGTGATCACAGAAGAAAATTGCTACCACAGAGAGTCCCACACTGAGGAGTTAGCACACCAACCTCTTGGTGAGTACAGGAAAAGGTGCCGTTTCGAATCTCCAATAAATTGTAGGCCCCGGTCTAATTAGCCCTTGTGCAAAAAATGACAGTGATGTGACAAAAATGATCAATGTTCATTGACCAGGACCTTGCTAAAAAAAGACTTTACATTTGGCTTGTTTATTAGGAAAAGATAACACAAGATGTTTAACGTCCACAATCATATTAAAGGAAAACAAATCTAGTAACGGTTAACACATTTTTGTTCAGGTATTCATTCATTCAAGATTTCAATCAAATTGCTTACATTTTTAAAAATATATTAATCTATTTTTAGAATGTTTATATTATTTGAAAAATAAGTGTATGTGCTTTCAAATTTGTTTGAACACATCATTTTCGTAGTTGGTACGGAAAGAAGGGAGTTTGCATGTAACAAACAAATTCACTGTTTTTTTCGACTCTGTTACAAATGGATGACTGTATATAGAAATATTCAACACGTGCTGAAATGCAAAACATTTGCTTTGAAATATTCCCATGTCTTCCTAAGAAAGTGCAGTTGAACCAGGCACAGATTTAGGAAAAGACAATGGGGGGGGGGGGGGCAATCGTCCTTCCGAATAGCCAGATTCTATGGGAGAAATTGGTCTGTCCTGTAAAACATGGAAGAATTCTCCACAAACCTACCAATAAGTCGGTCCTCCATACACATCTCTCTCTGGATCAGTGCCTGATGATTCAAACTTCTATTACATGAATTCTCAAATGTCTGAAGTAATTTTAATCTTTATACAAATATTCAAATACAAGTGCTACAAAACAGGCAAAATGCCCAACGAGGTGGCTGAAAAAACCATAGTCAATTCAAAACAATATTGATTTCCGTCAACACTAAATAAAATTTTATTATTTTCTAACTTGATACATTTTCATTGCAACTGCTTATATTATAACAAAAATGAATAATATGTACAGGGTGATTAAAAAAAAATCAGCTTTTGAAAAAGTATAACTTGAAACACATAAATTGTACTGTTTATTAGTAAACGGGGTATGAAGAACCAAAGATTAAATTTTTATTCCCTCACATTCAATACTAAAAAAGTATTTTGCATTTTAGAATATGTGTGTGTGACATCTTCATTGCTCCTTTCAGTGCAATGAGAGCACTGAAGAATGAAGAAAATAAGGAGCACAGTCACTGTCCCATCAGAGACGAGCCTTTAAGGCCTCTTGATCTTTTACCGTTTGTGATTTCTTCCTTTGCGGTTTCATTAAAGATGCTTTGTACGTGTCTCCACAGCCAGCCACTCTGAATGAGCTCAAAAATCAAATTACCACTGCTTTTATGGACATCAATAGGCTACTGATATGGAGTATCGAGATGCATTGGGCTACCATGTATATGTGTAACACATAATGAAAGGAGGACACATAGAATATTTATTAGTGGAAAAAACAAGGCATTATACATCTTGCTATCTGCAATACTTTTTTGAAATATATTACTTTGAAATCTCATGATTATTTTTGAATCACCCTGTATTTTTCCCCCTGTCCAAACATGTGATTCTCTTTAGAAGATAATTTTTTCAAACTTTTGCCACAATGATCTCCCATGAGATCATTATGGCGAAATATAATGGTCATTTTCTGTTTCATGATGGGGTTTCATTTTCATTATAACAAATTTACATTATAGTCTATATAGACTATATGTAAACTGAAGAGCCAAAAAAACGTACAGGCATGCGTATGCAAATAAAAAGATATGGAACCAATCAGAGTACGGCGCTGCGGTCGGCAACGCCTATATAACACAAGTGTCTGGCATAGTTGTTAGATCGGTTACTGCTGCTACAATGGCAGGTTATCGAGATTTAAGTGAGTTTGAACGTGGTGTTATAGTCGGCGCACGAGAGATGGGACATAGCATCTCCGAGGTAGCGATGAAATTTGGATTTTCACGTACGACCATTTCACGAGTGTAATGGGGGAATCCGGTAAAAAATTAAATCTACGACATCGCTGCGGCCGGAAAAAGATCATGCAAGAACGGGACCAACGACGACTGACGAGAATCATTAAACGTGACAGACGTGCAACCCTTACGCAAATTGCTGCAGATTTCAATGCTGGGCCATCAACAAGTGTCAGCGTACGAAACATAATCGATATGGGCTTTTGGAGTCGAAGGCCCACTCGTGTGATGACTGCACGACACAAAGCTTTACGCCTCGCCTCGGCCCGACAACACCGACATTGGACTGTTGAGGACTGGAAACACGTTGCCTGGTCTGACGAGTCTCGGTTCCAATTGCTTCGAGCTGATGGACGTGTACGGGTATGGAGACAACCTCATGAATCCATGGACCCTACATGTCAACAGGGGACTGTTCAAGCTGGTGGAGGCTCTGTGATGGTATGGGGCGTGTGCAGTTGGCGTGATATGGGACCCCTGATACGTCTGGATATGACTCTGACAGGTGACAGGTACGTAAGCATCCTGTCTGATCACCTGCACCCATTTATGTCCATTGTGCATTCCAACGGACTTGGACAATTTCAGCAGGACAATGCGACACCCCACACGTCCAGAATTGCTACAAAGTGGCTCCAGGAACACTCTTCTGACTTTAGACACTTCCGCTGGCCACCAAAATCCCCAGACATGAACATTATTGAACATATCTGGGATGCCTTGCAACGTGCTGTTCAGAAGATATCTCCACCCTCTCTTACTCCTACGGATTTATGGACAGCCCTGCAGGATTCATGGTGTCAATTACCTCCAGCACTACTTCAGACATTAGCCGAGTCCATGCCACATCGTATTGCGGCACTTCTGCGGGCTCGCGGGGAACCTACAAGGCTGTTTATAGGCGTCATAGACATGTTTGTTATAAGAATTGTTTTTTTCAATAATATTCTCATAATACTCTCAATTCTTTTATTTATAGTTTATATTTGTATGACGTATTCGAAGCAATAAATTGTATCTTGATTGAACCAAACACTAACTTTTCACACGCTAACTGATAAGGTTTCAAGAGTTCCTGTAAGTGTAGGATCATTAAGTAATATCATTAAGTGTGAACACAGAGGTATACACATGGAGGAACACAAAAAATTAAAATACATAAAAAACCCAAAAATATTTTTGTTAGAAAATTAAATAATAAAAAAAGAATGCCTTTGTGTGTTATCTCAATCAATTTATATTAATATGAAATGATTTTTGTCGGTGTGCAACTGTCATTTCTCTGGAAAAAATCTCCCAACCTCAAACCTTAAATGTTGGCGGAGCACAGTTTGGGAGAGTTAAAAATACAGTTTTTGTTAATCGTCATTTAAATGATTTCCTTGAGGCCTCGCGAATCATAGTGTCTATTCAAGTGTCATGTCATTCACTGTAATTTTCCGCAGAAGTGAACATTGTGTATAATGTGTAAAAGTTGGTTTTATATTTTGAAAAAGACTTTCGTGCTATAGAATCTGGAAGAAAAAAAAAAAAAAAAAATGTGAACGCGCAAGTTCTTTTGCGGTCAATTTTCCGAAGTTGATTACCCGAACGTATGATGCAGTATAACTAAGTTTTGCTACCATGGAAGTCACAAAAATGGATCACGGAGGAAAGGGAGAAAAAGGAAAATGTCTTTTGAAGATCTTATTACCCGGAGCTCTGAAGCGCGCTCTAGCCATAATGGTAGAGTAGTATAGCGATTCGACTTCATGACAAAAGTTATTACCATCAATGTATAAGGAAAGAAAACGGCGAAACTTTTGTTCCGTTTTGAAAGCTGCACAAAATTGTTTTTTCCTTTCCATTGTTCTCAATTGAAAAGCCATCTATATAGTTGGACAAAGCTATTAGGTCAGGCTTATGCGATTCCACGCCAAATACGAATGGAAGTTCTTGAAAAAGAAGTAGACCTTTCATCATGGTTGGGGGGCGGGGGTTGTGGATCTAGAAGCTCGCGGTGATGTTATGAGAAAGTTTTTTTACTTTCCACTTAGTAGAACGTTGGTGTATTAAATTTCTCCCTTTCTACAAGCAGGAGCTGAAATCATATTCGATGCTATTTGATAAGAACATATTGACATTTCAAGAATGATGGTCAAGCATGAGTGAATTATTGTATTAAGTATTGACGAAATATTCAACGACGTGTAAAAAGTTCTGGAACTTTTACAAACGCAGGGAGGGGCATAGGGAACATTTGTCCCCCCCCCCCCCCACCAAGTAGATCAAAAATTAGAAATATTTTTGAATATTTTTTGTTAGAAAATTGGAATATAGGGAGAGAAAACACCATTACGTGCTATATAATTGATTTCTGTTAACCGCTTCCAGTACAAAGTTTTGGCTAGGAATTTGGATAATCTATATTTAACGAGTGGGTGATAAACATGGTAACCTTGTACTAAAATAACCACGTTGTAAAAAAAAAAAGGAAAAGTATAAATAATACATATAGATAAGTTTTTTTAGATTCCCTTTTTCATCCTCACCCTACGTGTTCTTTTTTGCTCTTACATGCATACGTAGAAAGATACATAAAGAAGGGAGGAAGAGAAAAAGCAACTTCATAGATAATCGGGATAATAGGGTTACTATAAAGCTTCGCGATGGTGAACAGGAAAGAAAATACAGAGGACTTGTTAGAATTTATTCCACTGGTGTTTGGGTATCGTGTAGCAGTTAGTTGGCTGTTTCAATGAGTATCGTTTGTATAAAAGTCGGCGCTAACTTTACACACGCAGCATACCAGGTATCTTCCAGCGCGTCCGGGAATCGTTTTCACGTCGTTGTAGACTGTGCAATGACGTCAGCGGCCGCCACTTCCAACAACTCTTATAACAATTAATCAAATAAATCGTTTTGTAGTTATGGTACTTTTTGTCGTTCCTGCGTGACGTCGAAACCTGCATGCGTTTTTCGCGATTTTTACCTTCTCAACGTGGTTTGTGACACTATGTTCTCGTCAGAGCCGTCTTAAGAGCGCTATGGGCCCCCCCAGGCCAAGTAATTTTTCTGAGGCCTTATCAGGCAAATTTATATGCATATACCTCGAAAAATTTCAACTATATCTCATTTTTGTGAAGCCCCCGGGCCAATGCGTTAAGACGGCACTGGTGCTAATATTAATGTTTTGCAAACGTGTAACCAAAGGTATTAAGCTTTTATATAAACGCACGGTTTTTCACAGCTGGCTGATGATTTAAATTAATTAAGGAACAGGATAAAATTGAACCCACGTCCTCACTTGCCGGGTGAGCGCACTAGACTACGAGGGCAACAAATATCTCAATCTTAAAGCTCGTGTGCACTGAACGGGTCTGTACATGGACGTTCATACCTAATTTAGGCCAAAGCTCACAATTGCTGACACTGCCACCAGATGACGACTTATCCGAGGATGATGCCACTTGTCCACTATCCATACGTAGGTTTTTAACAGCTCGCGATGCGAAGATGAATTTAGGAAAGAGAAAATTCACTGAACCTTCGTATGGATAGCGGAGATGGACATCATTCTCGAATATATAAACATATTCAATCGTTTGTTTCGATTAATGCGCGTGGCAAAAAAAAAAGAAGTTTTTACTAGCGTAGTCCGCTGTTGACTTGAAACACTAATATCTGAATCAATGCACATTTTATAGCGATATTTATATATATATACATATTTTTTTTCATTAATGAAAATTGTAGGTTTTAATTTTGATGAAATTTTTTATAGCTAAGCTCAATTGCAGTGGAACTTCGGTTAACGAGCAATTCGCATAACGAGCAAAAGTTGTGAACAAATATTGACTTGGTTAACGCGTGATGATTCGCATTACGAGCAAAAATTTTACCTTTTGTTTATTATTTTCACGTTATCACAACCGAGCTGATGGTTTTTCGCTTTCCTCTCTTTTACGTACTACAGATTTTTTTTTTTTCAAATCAAATTTATTGTTACCATATAAAAGTACAGAAAAAAAAAAAATGAAAAAATTTACCAGGGAGTCAATCAAAAAAATGCCCCATTCTGGCAAATGCTAGAAAAAATTAGTATGGAAAACAAATTATTCAACTAAAAAATTAAAATTAAAATAAACACTCATGGCAACAGAGTGCAATTTAAAAACCACTCCACATTGTCGGTAATATTCTCCCCCTACAGCCACCGGTCAGCATGCTTCACTTGAAAAAAGAACACACGTGCGAGCACGACTGTTTACGATACGAAACTAGATGTAGCATTGTAACCACGCGTATGGTACACTTGAAGTTTTTTTTTTTCATTCTGCTCGGAGAAAACGGTGGGTTGATTGCCTTATTGAATGTGACTTTGAGGGACTCGCTCATGAATAGGAGCCAAATTTGTCGAAGAGATTGTGTCCTTGGGGAAGACCATAGAACTGGAGGTGCATGAGGATAACATTCAAAAACTAGTACAAAATGGCCAGAAGTTGATATATTGTGTTGTATTATTGGTTGGAGCAGAGTTTTTATTACTAATTTTTATGTGGATTAATTGTGGAACGAACTATCCGAGTTTCCATTATTTCCTATGGGAAAGTGTGATTCGATAAATACGAGTGATTTGCATTAAGTGTTCGTTGGTGGAACGAATTAAGCTCGTTAATCGGACTTCCACTGTATACAAAAATTTAGTACAGTACAGTCAAATATTGGTTCATATTATTTTGTTATTTTATTCTGATGAGCAAATTTTGTTTGTTTGAATTCAATTTCGGTGATTGTGCTTGCCAAAATGAATTTGTAGTTCCGTTTTTTAGGGTCATCTATCTTTGACTTTAGATAATACTTTCTGATTTCACACACATAGTTTTCAGTCATATTTTTCGATTTTCTATCGTTTTTTATCCGAGAAATCAGTTTCTTAATAACTGAAGCATACTTGATTATTCCGATAAGTCGGGCCCACTTATGAAATACGGTGCAGAATCGGTTTATACGATGTGTTTTCTGCTTTCATGAGCCTTTTATGAAATAACTAGCTATAATACCCGGCGCTGCCCGGGTTTTCTTCAATGAGGCTGTTAGAAACACGTGATATCTCCCTCTTTCTTTGAGGGACATGCAAGCCGTGTCTAAGTTAACCAATATGGCGACGTCCTGCGCGACTCATGAAAGAAATAAATCTAAATTTAAAGGAACGTAGAAATGAATAATCCCCCCACCTTTTTTTATGGGTGTTAGGTATTTCGATTCCCTCCCCCTGAACTTCAAGTTATCTATTTCTGCCTGTTTGAGCTTCCAAAAATGCTTAATTAAAGCTGTGGAATTTTTTCGATGCACTTTACGGGGCCCATAACTAATTTTAAAAACATCCTAAACTATATGAATTTATGCAAATAAATATCAAAAGACAATACGGAGAATTTAATTTTCATGCTTGAGAAGATATAAATAAAAAGTTGAAATCAATGTTATTACATGGATATCCAACTCAAAAGTAGATCCGGCAAATTATTCATATTTTTAATTTTCTGGGCTTCGTATCTCCAAGTGAATTCCATATTTCAAAAATCAAAGAGAATTCAGAATCAGAGAGAATTCAATTTAATTTTTAAAATTATTGATATGGCAGGGAACCCCCCCCCCCCACTAAATTTCCGTATTTATGCAGTTAAATCGGCAATTTTAATAGTGATTTCTATGAGGATCACCCTTTTCCTGACCCTCAAAGGGATGATGGTGATGATTATGACGTCTATTCAAAAAGCCTCATTACTGAGAGTATTGAAAATGTGGCAAACCATTATAAAGGCATAAACTATTTTACATAACTGGCAACATTAAAGAAGTGACAAACCATTGTAAAGCCATAAACACGTCTGAAACGCATCGCTAGGGAACCACGGTAACCAAAGTAAACGTTCGGAAAGTGATTGTTGAGGCCCAAAAACCATTGTTGCCGGACAGTTTTTTGCCCATTTGGGGCATTTGCCCTGGTCTGACGAAATTTTAAAGTAGCCTATCGTTCAAGTCGGGTCCCATTTGGTATATATGTAAAATTTGGCGACGATCGATCTAAAATTGTAGATTTGTATAGAGAACATACACACACACACACACACAGACACACAGAAAATCAATTTTATATATATAGAAGACTAGCTGATACCCGGCGACGTTGCCCGCCCCGTAAAAAATTTATATATGTATAGCTTATTAATTACTTCTTAATCAAAAAAATTTCTGCATCAAGTAAGAAAAAATTACTTTTATTTTTAAATATTTTAATTAAAATCTTCAGGCAATCGCTTGTGGATACACAATATTTTTTCTTTTTCCATCTGGTGTGTAGATGTACAAATTTTTGCTATTACCAACACACGAACAGGTGACGAAAAGGTGTCCGAGGGCTCAAGTAGCTTGATACCTGCCACTGCTAACAACTGGCCTTGCACTTTGTTTATTGTCATGGCAAAAGCTAAACGAATCGGGAACTGTAACCGCTTGAAAGTGAATGGCATTTCTTCGGTGATGAGTGGGATACGTGGAATGAAGACTTCTTTTTCTTTGTAACATCCAGTTAGAATCGTTGCTTGAATGATGTAATTGTGCAATTTCTTCACGCAGAGTCTGTTGGCATAGCAGAGTATCGGTGTCTCCAAATTTATTAAAAGCATGACAGGTGCTCCGACTTTGAGGGTCAAATTGTGTGGTGGCACACCCGGAATATCCAAAGGAGTTCAAAAATTCTGCAGGATACAGAACTGTCTGCGCTGTGTCTGTGACAGTGTTAACCGATTTGTAAGATGTGGAGTCTCCCGGAATAATTTTTAGGATTTTTCCGTTGATCTTGTTCACACTCATTTTTCGGTGCCAGAATCGCACTCTCACAAAGCCACTCATGGTTTCGGTGATTTTGTTGAATGTTTGGGAAGACTTTGTCTGCAAGTTCTTGAACTGAGTTTATATATATAAGAACTGGCAAAATCCATTTGGGAACGTTATCAGTCTAGTGCTTGGGTCTACGGGAATTCTTCCATTGCCAAGTTTGATCAACTGATGTGAAAACGATAGCAGTGCTGAGTCATTTTGCAGTTGAACTCGCATGTTGGTGGATAATAATAATTTTTTAGCTTCGTGCCAGAGTGTTGATGTCCTAACAAACTCGAGGCGACCACCGATAGACAGAACCTTCACTTCCAACCCATCTCACTAATGGCAGTAAATTGCAATGTAGCAATATGGCCAGAGTTGGTGTTTGGTGAAGTAGAGTGCTGATGATTTGAGGCAAGCATTGAGTTCATCAGCTGGCGTTGAACATTTTTATTCCCTGTTTTATCGTCGTAGTTGTTGTTCTCCGTTGTTAGTGACGTCAGATGTCCAGCTTCTGCAGCGAATATTGTTCAAACTCCTTTTAAGCACTTTTTAAATTGAAACTATATCTCAACGATGGGTGGTTGATGAGATAAAGGCCACATATGCATACAGGACACCCTGTATGCATGCAAGCAAAAATATCTGGCGCTTCCAGGGTTTTCTTCAATTACTGGGAGTATTGGAAAAGAGCCAAACCATTATAAAGGAATAAACTGTAATGATGGCAGCGTTAAAGGCGTGACAAACCATTCTAAAGGCATATATACACGTCTGAAACGCATTGTTGGAAACCACGGTAACCAAAGTAAACGTTCCGAAAGTGATTGTTGAGGCCCCCAAAACCATTGTTGCCCGACAGTTTTTTGCCCATTTCGGGCATTTGCCCAGCTCTGACGAACTTTTAAAGTAGCCTACGGTTCAATCCCGGACCTGTTTGGTATATATGCAAAATCTGGCGACGATCGGTCTAAAACTGTAGATTTGTATAAAGAGCATACATACATACATACATACATACATACATACATACTTTCACATTTATATATAAGATAGAAGATAGATGTAAAAAAAACTTGATTTCCGTGCCAATGTGTATGTCATAGTGCTTTTTTATTACGTTTTGAATGGAAGAACAAGGCCTGGACAAATCGATTGCCCGAGGCACGTAAAGATTTTGACCGATACGATTTTTATATACGAACGTTTCAGGATCTGGAAATTTCGGAATGACGAGGAGCCTTAAGTTTTACTTGGATGATTTCTCAAAAATACTTTTTTTTCCCTTCTACTTTTGTTTTAGTATTATTGTATATTGTGTGCTTATTGAGCTGATTCCGAATTGGAATTGTACCATTTTCACTAGTGTGGACTTTTTATTTGTGCGTCTCGATTTGAGACATTTTGCGTTTTGCGATATTTTCATAAAATTTATAATTAACATAAAGAATCAATTTTTTTTCTTATTGGAAACAAACTCCATGTCCACCGAAATGAAGCAGAATAAAAAAAACAGTCTGAGAAATGAGTAAAAAGGTCTTGGATGAAACTTGAGGACTCGTGTAACTCCCTCTTTGTACCCTCATCATCTATCGAATATTATAACAGGAAAAAGGGGGAGGGAGTTTCTCTTGCTGTCAGAGTAAGGATAATCCACCTAATAATAATTTAGATATAGAGCAAGGAAGCTCAACCTTTAAAAGAGTACGGGCCACTACATAGGTTTCAAAATGTGTGTTATTGGTCATCACTTAGCTCTTTGAAAGGCAGGCATTTTTCCAAAACCCACAGAAAAGGATGTAAACAGGTGGGACACCATCTGTCCTGACGCCCTTCAAAGGATTAAGAGATCTGAAACAGCACCGCAGGTCACATAGGTGATGTCATATGGAAATATAGCGCGAGTGTACTTGTCATATGGAACTCAATCATGGGTCACTTGAATGATCTATAACTGGGTAGTGGGTTGCTCAAGTGACCAGCAAATATGCCGTGGGCCTTTTAAGTGATCTGAAAGTGTATCGCCAACCACTTAAGTGATGTGCAACTGCACCGCCGGTCACTCAAGTGGTCTGTAAATATGCCGCGGGTCCCTAAAGTGATCTGAGATGTGTGCTGCGGGTCACCCAAGTGATCTGGAAATGCACCGCTTCGTTCATTTTTACAAAGTTAAGTATGATGTCACGGACCACATTAGATGGCACAGAGGGCCACATTTGGCCCGCGGGCAGTGGGATGTGTATGTATGATTGTGGATTTTCTCACATATTGCGGTGAGGGCAATTGACTTACAATCATTTTTCTATCGAGTCAGCGAAGGTGAGAGAACATTTGCGCTAATTACTATAGATTGGAAAAAAAAAACTGTACATGGAGGTAAGATTTTCATATGCTCACTCTGTTGGTGAATTTCGAAACGAATATTTTTTTTCAGAATCCTTCCCATGTTTTTTATATCCCACCACCATTAATGCGGAAAATTTCTGTCATTAGATCCAGCTACAGGTAGCTTTTGGGTAGTGCTAGTCTTATTATGGCCATCCTGTACATGGTAAAGTCAAGAGACATCCCAGTCCGATATGAATGAAACGTGATCGCAGTCTTTGGGTTTCGGATTTTAACTTTTTGGCTCTAAAGTTAATTTTCATCGGAAAGTTATACGAAACAAATAAAGTTTTGTGAGAGATTCTTCCTTGGTACAATAAGATGAAGATGCAACGGAAATGTTGATAACAATAAAACGGAACTGTACGGGATATAATAATGGTAACGATGAGATGAGAGATGCCGAAGACATACAACATACGGAGTCGAAATCACTGGAGTAGAACTCTTGGGATACGACAGCGACGACGACCGAGAGTTGTGAGCGAAATAAATGCATGTGTACGAAAAGCAGCAAATTTCCCGGAGGTAATACCAGGAATATTACGTGATAAGAGAATGAATTTTGTGCGTACAGAGTATACCGTTACTTTGGTAAAACAATTACGAAAGAATGATTCTGAGGATGGCTCGATTCCGTTTCCATCGTGTATACCAATTTTGATGCTCTCCGGAGATCACTTCGTTCATGGTGCAAATGCGATTTCCTCAAGGTTTTTGCTCATCAACTTATATCAGCTTTTTGAGCAAGAGCATTTCTGGTATTTTATTATATTCATGCTATGTTGTATTGTGTATATATGTCCAAAGTCTTGGGGTACGTAAAAATGATTTTCATTCCAACTTGCAACCAATTAGAATGCTTATGCGTATTGTTATTCTAATTATTTTAATATTGACGTCTGTAACCCGTAGAAAACATATTAAAACTTGTAATTCAGACGCGAATAATGTGAGCAGTATGTCTAACCCGTCGGATCATGTTAGCATCGAGCTGGACTCTCATCCTGAACGGTGAAGTAGTAGTAGTAGTATGTCTCTAACCTGATCCGGTCTCCCATTTGAAAGCCTCTCCGCAGAGTGCAGGCAGACCTCAACAGGATACTATACTTAATTTTAATACTTAATTTTTGGATACTTGCATAACATGGTAAGTTGAGGCACTTGCCATCTTCACTTCAGAATGTGGAAGACAGATGGCGCAGCATCTTGTTCTTCACCGGCATTTTCTCTTGCATCATGATCTCAGATTGTATGCGTCCAACACCATTCTGCACCTAGTATCATACCGATTTGCATTCATTTTGCATCAGGTTTTCAATTCTATATATACCCAGCACGTTTTCGCAATGTGTTTAGTTTTTTATAATTTTTATTTTTGCATTACGATTATAACTTGTAGGAACCCCGCACCGTATTCCTCAATTTTTCTTTTGCATCATGATGACAACATTGTATGCATCCCACACAGCTCTGCATCTTTTATTTGTCGATCTGTATTAATTTTAGCATCATGTCTTCGATTCTTCATTCATCAAGCACAGTTTTCCCAACGTATATTCTTAAATTTTTTTTTTTGCATCATGACTTCAATATTGTTCGTACCCCACACCGTTCTTGCTCCCTGTATCAAACTGAATCTCAGTTTTTGCATCATATTTTCAATAGCAGATTTTCTTTTAGATTCACGATTCCTTTACCAGATTTTTAAATTGCAGATCCATGATTGTTTAGCAGTAGATCACACGTGCACTTCTTCAGAGGCGCTGCCAGCCCCTGTAATTTCCTTCAAATTTTGAATAAGGCTGACGGTGCCCTGGACCGCTGAGGCGGTTGCCCTGGCTGCGCTTGCTTAGAGTGATGCGCATGCGTCGTTCCAGGTGTTGATCGGGGTCCCGGGGTGTCAGTACTAGGAGTCGGATAGCGGGTGTATATATAAATGATTCAACAAGACCACCAGAAGGGAGCAGAGAAGGGCAACCTCAGAGAGTGGGAGTATGAAGACTGATTTGCAGTGGAAACCATAGACTAAAGATATAATTATTATTCTAACTCTGTGAGAGAAACTGAGGGTACCTGAGGGAGCGGGGTGCCCGCGAGCAACTAGGGGCTTCTTGCGAGCGTCCGACACCTCCGATCCTCCACAGCATGGCCCAACGAACATGGGGGGCAATTTCAGTTGCTTTTGGAATTTTCCAAACTCCCTTCATTTTTTATATCAGTTCCAATTTTTAATTTTTATATAATTTTTTTCTTTTATTTCTCTCTTTTAGTGGAGGAGGTGTGACTATAAGGATTCTTAATGCTTTGTCAAGCCCTCCTATGCCCATAAAATGAACCCCACGAACTCCTTTACAAAATAGTATTCTGTATATAGCAATGTGCAAAGAATGAGTTAATTGAGAATAAGGAGTTATACCGGGCTATTAAGCCGAGGTCTGCTATTTTTTCCCGATGTTTCACTCGCAGCTGTGGTGGCGTCTTCAGAGGTGAGTCTTGCACTGCTGAGTGCCGACGAGATGCCCATCTTATGAACTTCTTTGACTTCACTTGATATAGATTGGTGTCGTCGGCACTCGATAGTACCAGACTCACCTGTGAAGACGCCTATCACAGCTGCGGAAGAAACATTTGAAAGAAATAGCTGACTACGACCTAACAGACCGATAAGTCCTTATTCTCAATTAGACGCAATGAAAGAGAGTTTGTGTTCTTATCCATGCTCAAGGACAAAGCGAAGTGTCCACCAGGACTCCTGATTACGAATCGCTGCTTTTGAATAAGTAGACAGAAATGGAAGCCCCCACGCACCTTAAAATTTAAGAAGGCAAATCAAAAAAGAATGGTTCTCTCATAAAAAAAAAACGTAGTTATGGGATTATGAAATTTTTCATCGGAGGGGGCGGGTACCCCCCATCACAAAAGTACGGTGGGATGGGCATCAGGATTTCAGAGATGCTTTGGTAGGGCATGGTCTGAAAAAGATTGGGAATCATTGATTTAAACTGAAAACATGTCTCGTTTTAGTACAAGTAGTACTGAACACATCTGCACAAGAAAAAAAAAAATGTTAAGAGGAAATTATAGATTAATAGTAAATATATTTTTTGAAGTTTTCTTTCTAAAAATTTTTTTACTTGCTCTTTTAATTAAACAAAAAATACAATGCCTATGCAATGCAAAAGGCAACGCTTATTTGTTAAGATCATTCTGATCCCAATGATGGAGATGTGGCCCTTCGGTGGCCCGGCGCGCTGATATAACACTTGGTGATGGTATAAACAATTTTTTTTTATGAATATCAATTGAATTTCTTGGAATTTTCTAGAGGGACTGTGCATGTGCATCTTTCTGCCCTTATAATGAACTGCTAGAGATGCCCCCGCGTATCTTTTACTGTAATTTAGAACATAAAAATAGCAAAATACTCTTTATATTTGGTTTGTATCGAAATACCGTAGTTTGTTGCATCCGAAAATGCAATTTAATCAGATTAGAGAATTTAATTAATTCTTCCTAATTGATAATTTAATTTTTAATTTTTTTGGACCCAAGAACAACGACCATGCTGAACATGACACTTACGTGAATGTGTCCATTAAACATGATTTTGTTTTTTGTTCCTGATCGCGTTGAGAATTTCATTCAAAAATATATTCAACTTTTTTTTTTGTTAAAAAAACAATTCCTTTTTTACGGAAAGTTTCAAGCAAGTTCCATTTCTTCAGTTGAGTGAGAAATCGAGTTCGATTGAACTGAACCGTAAACACACAATCGCAAGCACACACACACAATACAAAAAACTATTTCCTTTCTTGCTTGTTTTTTCTACTTGTACTGTCTGTCTACCGCAGAAGTTTGGTAAATTGATCAGACTTTTTTTTTTGAAAGCTTTCGAGAAGATTTATGCAGGTTGAAAAGATGGTTTTATAAAAATGTCCATCAGCTGAAAGATGGCATCGTGAAACGACTTTGAAAGTTTTTATAGAAAAAAAAAGATGATTGTTGAGAGAGAGAAGGAAAAACTTAATTTAGTGAAATATTAGAATTCTGAATTTTCACTAGAAACGATCTGCACCCATGCCTGACAAATAATCACTTCTCAGTAACATTCAATCTATTTACAGTAATACCCCGACTTATGCGAACTCGGAGTTACGCGATTTTTTGTGAAAAATGCACATTTCCCAAAATTCAAGTATAATCACATGATAATTGACAAATTGGTAGCTATTATTAAGTTATAATCAAGTAAGAGTGGTTTTGTCGATCAGAAAAGTATATGTTCTGAATTACGCTGATATTTTAGTCTACAGCAGTGGTTCTTAACCTTTTTTCCATCCCGCACCCCCAGTGCAATGCGATTAACCTTCCCGCAACCCTTCGACAATGTGTTTTCTATTTACCTGAAAACCTTGATTAGTGATACAAAAGTTCCAACGATGATTAGTGATACAGAAGTTCCAACGATGATTAGTGATACAGAAGTTCCAACGATGATTAGTGATACAGAAGTTCCAACGATGATTAGTGATACAGAAGTTCCAACGATGATTAGTGATACAGAAGTTCCAACGATGATTAGTGATACAGAAGTTCCAACGATGATTAGTGATACAGAAGTTCCAACGAGTAGCAATTACTTGTCGAGACCCTCTCCATATTCACTCTGCTGATTCTACGAGCAGTAGCGTAATGTGCCATGGCTAAATAAGTTAAGTAAATATGGTGACACCTTAAAGGGACCACAAGAGAGGGAGAGAACAAACATAACGTTACTATTTATTATTAAATTTAGTTTTTTGTAGTTAAATTACATTAATAATCCTTTAATTAATTTTGATCTATAATTAATAGTTAATGCTGACTTTTTTTGAAAATTAACTCAAGAACTAAACTAAAAGTTATTTTTTTCAAGTTTTTTGAAATTCGAAATGAAAAGCTTGAATGAATTGTTCTTCTCTCATCATTGATTGCAGCAAAAAAAAAAAAAAAAAAACCGTTTTTTTAGCATTTGGTGAATTTTTTGACGTTTCTTCTGAGTCATGCTTACGCAGCGTCAAATCTGAGCGCAGCATGCTAATAACACGTCACGAATGTAAACAAACTATAAAATATTTTGGATGAAAAGGAAAATTGCAACGTGAATTTCACAGGACATATTTTGGTGGGAAGAAAAGCTAAAAATTGAGGTGTGAAAATGTCGGTATGATTCATATTTTTTTAGATTTTTATAACCATATAGATTTCCATTCTTCCTCATATCCGGCTCGTGACTATCCGGTCTAACTAGGTAACAATTAATAACAATTCTTTATGACAAAAATGAGGAATAATTTACTTTGCCAAGGTGTTCCAAGTGTAATCAATTTGTGCAATCATTTATCAATGAACAGTGAAATATAAGTTTAAATAATTTTTGTAAGAATTAAGCCTACATTAATACAGCGAAACCTCGATATAACGATATTCAGCGGATCAAGAAGAAACATTGCTGAGGATATTTAGGAGTTATCGTTATAAAAAGAGACAACATTATCGTCTCGTGCCATCAAATTTATGCTTCTGTTGGCATCTAATCTAAATCGGCATAGTTATTATCACCAAAAAATGCACTTGTGAGTACTGCATTTATTCATCACGAAAAATTTTAAATGATTAGTTAATAAACAAAATTCAATTGGATGTATTGCCCTTGTAAAAAAGTTCATTGCCATACACTTTGGTGTGTCACACAAAGAGTAGCGATACCGAAAACATCATGCATACTTTCGGTTGTGCCAAATACCGGTATTTTTTGATGTCCTCGGAAGAACTAAAATATATGACGAATTTAAAAATAAATCGAAGTATATTTCGAGAGAAATACTGAAAAATATTGTTGTGACTTGAAATCTCTTCAAATAAATATTGTTATAAAGGGGTTTAGTGTAGTAAAGAATATCGTTGCATCGGAAGCTACAGGTTATTTCAAACAAGATTTGAAAAAATACCGTTGTAGAGGGATTTATCGTTATATCGAGCATCTTTGTAGAGGGTTTCACTGTATTCTGTTTATTTTAAAAATATTTACGTATTCATACTGAGCAATGTACATGATTTTATGTTTCCCGCAATTAATTTAGACATTATGAAATTCATAATGAAATTCGTACCATATTTTTATACGTAGACATCCTTTTCCTGAATTAAATTTTTAAAACGTACAGTACATAACATTTATAAAGTACTGGCCTATACTTAGAGGTCAGAATATGCGAATAAGAGTGGGTTTTGAAATAAAAAGGGTGTTTTTTGATGGTATGAGAGGGGTAGGAAGTGAGCATCTGCGGAACACCGGCCTACCCGGCTTTTGTGTTATCCGTCCTGCCCTTCCACGACATTAGGCCGGATAGTTCAGAGTCTGCTAATTCGTCTATCGATATAAGACACAAAGAGCAAAGAATAATACTGACAGTATACATATATGTTTTTTGCCTAAAAGGAATTTTTCCAGTGCAAGTTCGGTAAATTTGGTACCTAATGAAGCCAAAAAAAAACAAAAAGAGAAATCACAATTTTGCCGTCTCTGTGAGAATACAATACATGAATAGCACACGTAACAGGGCACTGATCTTCTACCAGAAAGGAATTTCGTTTGTCCCTTCTGGAGAGAGAGAGCAAAAAAAAAAAAAAAAACTTGGATAAGAAAAAGGTGACTTTGTCCTCCATGTCTTCTTCTGTTAGATAAGAAGGTAGATTCTCATTTCTTTTCGGATTTTTATTTATTTAATCCTCTTAATGTTATCCAGAAATAAAGAAAAGAAGTAATCTTATTCCCTCTCTCGAATTATTTTTTTCTTCTTTCCTTAGACCCCCCTCTCGATTCTTTTTTTAACCTCCCGGATTTCCAATCACGACAGAAAGTTGGTAGTTATCGAAACAAAATAGGTCTGATGAGAACACGCCGTTCACCCTGTTTTTACTTTTGTAGAGTACATTGACCTCCGCAAAGAATCGAGAAAGTCCGAGATGAAATGCCTGATAGTAAATGTGGTCTATTTTCTGGATTTTTTCTTATGTCTAACGGAATCTGACGGATGACGCACATACAGGGTGTCCCATAAATTCGTAAATAGTTTAAAAATTCTGGAAATTTGAAGGAATTGGTACATTTTAATGAGGTTTGAAAAAAAAACTATTTTCGCAAAGAGGAATATTTTTTGGTGAAAAAAAAACGATTAAGAGCTTATTTCTGAATTTTCCTGTTTTTGGCGCTTACGTGAGGTTTCCATTGTGATCTTGACTTTTGGTGGATAAAGCCCTATTGGTGAAGATTGTTTTACCTCAGCTTTACGAACATTTCGGACACAGAAGAGATTGAAGGACGGTTCTGGTCCAATCACTTCTGCCGGACTGTTCCATGGCCCCCGTCGACCATGTGTGGTGTCGCAGTAGTAGGTAGGGCCTCCAAAAAATGGTCGGGGATCCATGATGTTCTTTAGTCAGTCACCTCGTTGGGCAATTTGCCTGTTGTGGCGTTGTATTTGTATTTGTATTAGAGCTGCAACGTAGAAATTGTGAAATAATAGTTTTCCCGTTGAAACAGACCGGTATATCTTCATTTTCTCTTCCCATACCATTCCATGGTATTTTTTACCATTAAAACTGTTATAATTTTCCAAAAAAATTTCAGGGGTACCCATAGAATCTGCATGTGTGTATAAAATATTAAAGTACCTGAGGGTGATGAGTCTATGTTAAGCTTCAGAGAGTACCTTCCCTGAAATTTTTTTGGAAAATGATAACAGTTGTAATGGTAAGAAATACCATATCATTTCCCTATCAAAATTCAAATATAATATATTTGAAAGAACAAAAAATCCATACAGAATTCTGCTCTGTAATTGAGATTAATTTTCGTTCTCATAGTTATCGGTTCCGATGTGAAGTTGATGACGAGAGAGAGGGAGAATCAAAATACAACCACCACCACTACTTAACCGTACATATACTTCGTGTACGCATTCCTCTTTCTTTCAAACGAAGCACAACTCAGGGCTATCACCGTTTATGGGCGATTTACTACCTAGTGAGTTGTGCCGGAAGTGTAACTGTGTGTGTGTATACCTATCAGTCTTTTGAGTGCATACGTAGTGTTGTGTTAGATTTTTTAGTGCTGCCCTCTATATCCACCTACATCCAATGCCATCTATATCCAACTATCCAACTATATCGCAAAACCATTTCTTTTGAATAGTTTTCAAAGAATATTCATACCTTCGAGGACGATGTCACTCTCCGCTGTCCTCCGCTGGAAAATTTTCGAAGTTTGAAAATACACCGAAAGTGGCAACAATCAGTAGTTTAACCTCTAATAATATCTTTTAATTGAATGAACGCCAGGGGCTCTGCCACCGGACTTATCCCGTTTGCCGAGATCTCTTCCAGCCCAACTTCGGGGCAGAGTCTGGGACAAAGTGAGTGCACCTTAACAGTCTGAGTGTGTAGCTAGTGTTGTGTTTGCTATTTCAGTGCTGCCATCTATACTGCAAATTGTGAGTGAAGTGTAATGATGGAATATTTGTAACGTTGTAGGCCTGTTGCTGTCTGTGGCGAGCCTTTTTAACGAGGAGATCGGTTCGCATTTGCGCCTTGAAGTTGGAAACCACAGAAAACAAACTTCAACCGACCACCACTGTGACGCCGGTGGGGTTCGAACCCGGATCCTCGCAATGCGAGTCCGTCACTATGACCACTCGAAATATCTTTTAACTGAATCTTTGACTCTTATCTAAAAGGTGAGATTTCGATTCGCTTTAATACAATACAGAGGCGCATAAATTTTACTCACTTTCTTTGGATTGCTTAATTTTAGAATCAACCGTAGATTTTTTATTCCATTTGGATAACCAAAAGAAAGACAAATAAACAGCTTTTACAGAACATGGTAACATTATGTGAAGAATCTTCTGGTGGCACAAAAAAAATCTGAGAATTTTGACTTATGAAATTTTGCCCGAAGGACAAAGATAAGGATTTATCGGCTCATTTATTTGAAGTGTCTTTTTTCCCCCCACGAAATTTCGGTAAAGTTACTGTAAATTACAATACTTCGCAATAATAAAAGTATGACAAACACTCATAGCGGAGAACGAAAAAAATTGTTCGTTAACATTCATAACACTTGAAATATAAAGAGAATTATTAATTTAAATGGTACGTTGATGATGTAAAAATGGGAAAATCGCTCAAAGGCCGTGTTTATACTGGTGCAACACGGCAAACAAATGCAGCATTCAACTCGACGCTTGCGGTATCGCGCCAGTGCGAACCCGGCCTAAAATATTCGATTTGCAAAAATAATCTCGAAAAATACGTCAGAGGAAACTGAGACATGCCAACGATAAATTATATCATTCTAGATTTTTGACTACTGAATATCTTCGACTTCAAAAACTGAACTTGACCTCGACGTGTTACTAAATAGCGATATCACAGGATTTCAGCAAGAAGCTTATTAGAAACCTAAACTAATGAATTATCATTTTGATAACCTGATCATTTCAACTCTGAGCTGAACTTGAAAGACTGTCATAGTTGATATCAAATTTAGCTATTGTTTTTTGTACCGTATCATGTAATGAAATTTAATTTTATCTCTCATTTATGTAACGCAATTTTATGTTAGAGTTACACGGATTCCCACCGCCTAGAAAACTGTCTAGTTCTCCAAGGCAAACCCGACTCTGGTTGAGCTATGATAAGAGAATAATTGCAGAAAAACGCCGTCTCTCTATCACAAAAAAATATTATAACTTTATAGTTTGAGAATTGCCCAAAAGATGGCAGTGAAATCGGAACCAACTTCAGTTGTTTTAGGAAAAGCAAAAGGAGGATGGATAATATTGGATCGGTTTTTCAACAACAGAGTGATGAACTTTAGAGCAAAAAAATATCGGAGATTAGGTCACGACAAATTTTAGAGGAATTTATTGAACACATATTACATTCATATTTTCTCATATTACATTCATATTTTCTCATATTACAGAAATTGATAGGAGGGAACATCTAAAATACATTAATACTAACAGTGATTTGAAATAAATCCCATCGAAATATTTACTATGTAATTTTACAATTGAAGACTATGTACTATACAGGTGGAATGGTAAAAAAAGTTTCAATATATGGTAGTTTCCAGGAAATACAGGCAAGTTGATCATTTGGCAAAATATAGTGAAAACTGGCTGTTTATATAGAGAAACTGATTTTCGGGAAAAAAACTATCTTTGCACATAGAAACGGTTAGTTCTTATTATATCTTGTATTAACAAGCGGAGAGCACATCTTTCTCTGCATATTTGATCATTTTGGTTTTTTAATAATTCATAAATTAAGCGTTTGCTCTTTTTAAGGCCTGGATTCGAATTCGAAAATTCGCTTCTTTTGTCAAACCTTTCAGAATCTACTCTGAATATTGTTAGTTCCAGTCTACTTTGATTTTCTGCGCGTAATCCGTAAATGTGAATTTCTTTACTTTAAGAGATAGTTGTCCTCCTATGTTTTGCAGTGACATATAATCCGCATATGCGAACTTCTTCCCCAATAATGAAATACAGTTGAGTTCGAATTAAACATACTCCTCCCCCCCCCCCAGTGATTCGAGAAGAGTATGTTATAAGCAACGTCTTGAAATTAACTTATATAGCAGTTGAATTTATGCATAGGTGCATTGTTGACATTGTCCAGGACAAAATAAGCTTGTGCAGCACGTAATTCAAATTTAATATAGCTTGATTATAGTTTTTGGTTGATATCTCTTGAAGAATTTTGAAAATTTATTGGATTATACAACACATTAAGAATATCAGATATGTATAGAACATGCACACATTTTTTCTTAATTTAATTGATTTATGATATTGGTATTATTCGAATTTATATGCGGTTGGTTTTTCATTCAAAGTGGTCACATTTGTACCATAAATAAAAAATAAATAAAATAAACAAAGCAACTAATATATTCGGGATTTTTACCTAAAATTAATCAACGGGCTTTTCAACCGTCTTTCAACACTTGTAGGATTTGGTACTTTCAAAACAGTGTGGATTTTAGCTTTTCCCGATCACAAGAATCTTTATATCACAGCTATCCACCCAAATGTTACCCAAAAGTAACCGAAAAAGCAAACATTCAATATAATTTGAAGAGTATAATATGCCTGTCATAAAGTTTTCACAGAAATGCATAGAAAGAGAGAAGTTTTTTTAATAACACAAGATTTTACTAATCCAATCCTTTTTGGCTGTAGCCCAGGGTCTTCAATCGTTCACAGACCATATTTGACATTTTTATGAGGCTCGCGGGCCACTTATGCACATGCTATCAAACAGCTGCGTTGAAGACCCCTGTTGTAAATCAATACAGTGAAAAAAAAATTTCGTTCGACAATAAATCTTTCGTCATTGTGAAAATTTCCATGACTTTCTGTGAACACACACACACACACATACCAAGATATCCCCTGCATACAATAAATATTGCATAAATAAGTGTTTTTTTATTCACTTTTTTTTCAGGTGTTTGTTTAGAGTTATATTATATCCGAATTATTTCCTTATAGTGTATTGTTTAACCGAATTACTATCCACAGTGTATGTTTCAAGCGGGGTATGTAGTAATAGAGGTAAAAGTATGGAGAAGTGAATGGGTCAAAAACCGGGGATTACAAACCGTATGTTATACGCACGGTGTTATAACATATTTTAATTATTAATGTATGTTACGTTATTATGTTATTAATGTATGTTACGTTATTATGTTATTAATGTATGTTACGTTATTATGTTATTAATGTATGTTACGTTATTATGTTATTAATATATGTTACGTCCAGGATATGTTATAAGTGTATTCGACTGTATTAAAGAATACACAAGGGAGTGTTGTTGATCAACATTTTGTAGGAAAAAATGTCGTCGTTCTTGAATTTTCATCTGCGTCCACCATCTATTTAAATATTTAAAATGTATTTTTTTTTTAGTTTTTAATTTGCAAAAACATTTGTTTTTATTCTTTCGGGAAAAGAAAACTACAGATTTTACCCAGTGTTATAGAACCTAAATACCCCACAGTAAAAAAAATGTTTTGTCGATTGATGTGATGTGATGCTTTTTGTAACGTTTAATCCGTAGATGAGATTATACGCAGGAAAAAACGGTGATATTCTTGGGCAGCAAAATATATATTGTGCCAGTCTCAGAAAGCGTCGCCATCATAGCTCAGTGGTTAGAGCACTGGTCTTGTAAATCAGGGGTCGTGAGTTCGATCCTCACTGGTGGCTATCTCCTCAAATTTTTTGGCCAGAGTTGGTGTTTGGTGAAGTAGTCACAGAAAGCAACATAAGTCGAAGTCAATGAAATTTTGAATTTTGTAAATTCTTCTCGAATATTATATATTATATATGAAATACAACAGTTCAACTATTTAAAAGCTGGAAATAAACCCTTTACAAACAAACGAATCAATTAATATCGAAGAATTTATTGGAAATTTTAAAATTGTTTAATAGTGATTAATTTTTAATATTTTCATATGGTCTTTCCAATTTTATTGGAATAAAATCTTAAAATCGTTCGTTGTTCCTAACTTGAATGGCTCGATTTCACAGAAATTGTAGAAAATCTCTATCTTTTCAGTATTAAAAATAATAATACCAATAAAAAAGAGCTTATATTCTATTATATCATGATTGTTACAAAAATATTTCGGGGTAATAAGATATATTCGATTTTTTTTCTCTACTGTTTCAAGAAAAATTAAGATCAGCAATTTACTTTAACAAACTTTCAGCGATTGGAAAGAAATCGAGTTAATGGTAATACCTGGAGGGTACGATGTGTACGTGATTAGAGTTACAGATCTATATTTCATGGTTTGTTAAGTCAGCAATGGTAATACATAATACTGTAATAAAAAAGATGAAAAATTTGAGTTTTTCCCCCTCTATTAACGTTGTTATATTATTTGTTTGGTAAAGAAATATTATATACCATTTTCGGATAAAGGCCATGAATCCGAATAATATCTAGATATCGATTGAGTTGTAGACAGGAAATGTTTGATGATGAAGTTTGTTTTCATCGATCTTTCAGAAATACTTGAGCAACGCCGGATAACCATCAATAAACGTAGCGCAGTTATTGAATTATTCAGTGTATGTAGGTTGCATCTATTCATGTTGTGTCAGTGACTCTCGTATCTTTTGATTAATTAATCCATGTTTTACATTTGAGTGATAAAGCAAAATTTCATGCGTATAGACCATATAGTATTCCGATGGAAGATCGATTCGCTAAGTACTGTATATGAAGGGTTTTCATATGAAGCACCGATCGTGAATGACTTATCGTTAGTTGCGTATAATGATGCTTTGGAATACGTTTAACGCTTCTGGCGCTAACCACGTAGTTTCAAACGCTTTTGGTGTTTACAACTGATGCATTAATTTTTGTTCCACGACACACTATATCCCATACGTATTAGATAAATTTCATAATGTAACATAATGGATCGAAATACTGTGAAACACTATATCCCACCGATAGACCATGAGTATTTCCACCGATATGCTCTCGGCATTCAGTGAGCATTGTCTAACAAATATATGCTTGTAGCAGGCGGGGCTCCAGACGAAACTCTCAGCCGTGTTAGCCATTGTTTTGACATCTATTCGACGTATAAGTCTCAACAGTAAAACGATCCCGAAAACTCGCAGCTGTGATTTTGTCCAGGGTTATATAGTAATGGCTGTCTCATCTCTTTGAAGTCACGCTTGCCACCTTGGCTCAGTGGGCGTGGTCACGGAGCTGCTGTGTGACGTCATGGTCATGATTCTTTTTTTTAGCGAACGGCATCAGCACACAAAACATGCTAATATTGACGTACCTTATTTTAAATTTTAGTTGCTTATTTTGCTGTTTTAAATGAGACATTTCTCGTTATAGTGTTGTTTTAGAGTAGCTGGTGTGCATGTGCGGTGTTTTTATAATCTTTTTATGAGCTATAAGCTAAGAAATGGATCAAATCCAAGAAATACTCGGTGAGTTATAATGTCTTTTGATATTAGTACTCGAAATAATGATAACAACTTCGAACATTTTATATTAAGATTTTTTTAATATTTGCTCCTCACGTTTTTATTTTGCAGTTGTATTGTTAATAACGAAGTAATGACTTCTAAAAAGATACACCTATAGTTGAAATGAAAACAAAAAAATAATTAACATTCTAGAAAGTTCAGAAGATAATTGAGAAATTATCTATCTCCAGTTGGTTTTCGATCAACCCAATAAAAGTTAACTAACACACATGATTTAACTGAAATATATCTGAGATATATAAATATTGTTAGTACAAGATATCTCGTAAGCAAATGCAAAATTTCTTATCTTAAATGTTTAAATGGTTGAACGACGCAAGCTAATAGGTATACAAATACTAATGAGAATAATCGAAATGATAATTTTGAAAATAATTAAGTAAAATGGGCAGTAGAGCAATTGTGCAACCTATCGTAATTAACAAGGTAGCAAAGCGAGCGCATTCGTCATTGTTAATGAGACTAGAATAAGGATATATATCTAGTGGCAATAAGGCTGTATCTAGTGGATATAGGCAATGACATCACGCATGACGTCAGCTGGTACCGGCCAACACCTTCCACAGCAGAAAGCCTCCGCGCGAAGCTTTGACGTCACTGAAGTCGCCCATTTCACCTGTAGCCATTGGACATAATAATAAGTCCGACGTATGCGAAATCTTTACCTTTTTTTGCTGTATATCCAATGGACGACTTCAGTGACGCCACGAGTTTAATTCAAAATTACTTAATTCAAAATATCGGGCTAAAGAAAATGAAATTTCGTGCACAGCTACAACCAGTGTAGATAAAACAAATTATGTACACAGGACAGAAAACTTATTTAAAAATACGGTGCCCACCGTTTAGTGTGATCACATCGGGATTCGGGCATTTTTATAACAATAACTGGTTAATAACTTTCATGTAATCCCATGGCAATAACTGTATCAGAAATGAATTCAGATGCTAATAAAATGATCATACGACGGGTGTTTAGTTTTGCGAGAAAAACGGGACAGCACCGTTTTTTAAAACTCAAAACAGTATAATGTGTGTGTGTGATCACGGATTTTCTTCTGAACTTTTTCTTCTAATTAACCTGTAACACCGCAGATTAATTGATACTGTTATCAATGTTTCTGTTATGTTACTATGTCTGTTCAATGTTATTGTTATACAGTGTTTCGAAGATCGAAAAATTGCATATTATTCTGAAAATTCTTGTTTTCATTCCTGAAAATTGGGGATGGCTATGAGAGAGATTTTAATCGGACTGCTGCATTCCACTTACTCATTTTCGGAAACCTATCATACTGTTCTAAAACATATTTTAAACTGTTCTTAAACATGCAATACAGTGTAGCGAATTCATATAGTCTGCAGTATGATAATGATATTTACATAATAGGAAAATTCAAGTATTTACCATCTTCATTTCGAATCATGGAAGCCAGATGGCAGCAGAACGAAACAAGCACAATTCTGAAAACATATATACGTTGGGATGCACTCTCAGAGCACACACTTCGACATATACCGATTGGTTAGAAATTCCACACAGGAATGTGTATGACGTGCATGTATAGTTAGAAAGCATAAGTAGTAGTATGATAACGATAACTTATAGAAGGAAAAACAAGTCTGGTGCAACTTTGAGGTTTAAAATGCTCAAAGAAAAACTTTGAATGCAAAAAATTGAGAGCCAAAATCCTGATAACTATAAACGAAACATTTCCCATGTTATGATATTGGCCCATTCGGTTCTTAGCGAAATTAATAACAATAACCAATTAATGTCATTATCCATTATTCAATAAGCGGCGCCCACTGTATATTGATCTTGTGTGTCCTGCACCATCCATTCAAGTTCTGGAAGGTTATTTGAGCTCATGCGCATAACGAAAATCCTCCAGCAAATCCTAGGGGTCCCACTCAAAATGAAACTCGTCATGAAAGATGACATGAACCAGCGGTTCCTAAACTTTTTGACTCGCAACCCCTCTCTTGACGAGAAATTAATCTGTGACACCCTACATATGCAATGACCATACACCCTGGTTTTCCGGGACATTCGTGATTTTTTGTAAGAAAAAGGGCTGTTCTCTCGAAAGCATTTTTCGGAATGCCTTTTTTCCCTCGGTTCCAAATTGCGTAATCTGTGACAAATGAAATCAAATGATTTTTTTAATATTCAATTGGCAGTGCTGTTTTATTATGAAATTATGTGTAGTGAGGTTTATGCTCTTTGATTTTGATATGCAGTGCGATATTCACCCAATTTCAAAATGATTCTTCGCTTGAAATCGACTATTATTAATATTGTTCATAATATACGCAGACATTTCCTCCTTTATATATCAAAACATACTACTTATCATTCTATGTTTTTGTTTTGAAAAATATGTAATTTTGAAATCGGATGATTCTTTCTAACTCGCCCTGCACAAGTCCTGTATTAACTTGATATATTGATCAAAAATAGAATTTAATAAAATTACATTATATGGTACATGGTAAGTAGCTCAGTTGAGTAAAGGCATTTTTTTGGTTTTGATATATTTTTATTTACATTGCGAAAAATTAAAATAAATTTCTTATTTGAATATTTCGATTTAGGGGAATCTATCGCGAATCCCCTTGTTCATTCACTTTGGTTTTTGATCCCCACTTTGGGAACCTCGACTGCAAACTCGTCAAGAACTAATATGACGAGAACTTAATTTTCTGCGAAATAAAACGTTTGAAAATTAACTAAATTGAAAAAAAAATAAGTAAAGTGCAATATACCTTTCGCCCTCGCTTCAATCATTAACTTTTCCCCTTTTTCATTAATATTTTCATTTACGAAATTTTTTTTCACGAGAAAAATTTCAATTTTTTGTTTAAAAAAAAAAAACAAAAGTTATTTTCTTTTTTAAAGCATCTTCATTTAAATAGAAAAAAAATTCTGTAACTTTTTTTTTCCTCTTGAAGCCATCTTTAAATAGAAAATGGTTAAGAAATGACAATGTTTTTTTGTTTAATTTTTCCTAAAATTGATTAAAAAAGATGAATAAAAATAAGAATTGATTAAAAAAATATTAAAGGATCGTAATTAAACCTGCTCCGAAAATTGAAAGGGATGTGAAAAAAAAAAATTGCTTAAATTAAGTCTTTATTTAATTCATTATGCATTTATAAGAAGAAAGAAACAAAAATTTAAAATATTCTTAACGGGTAGATTATTCATAGATATCTTTTTATGTTATTTAAAAAGAAGAAAATTGAAATTCATAATGAAGTTGATTGAAGCCATTTTATACATAAAGTTAAAGTAATTAACTTTTGCTATTAGCATTATTATTTTTCGATAAATTTCAAAATGAATACCGGTGATAAAAATTTCAAATAATGAAAATATTACCACAAAATGAGAGCTATTAATGAGGATTATTCAAAATTACGGATTTTTAATTTTACTAATTCAAACTATTGAACAATATATGCTAATGGACTTTTAGATGTTGTATAATCAACTTACGCAAGATAGATAACAAGCGATGTTATTCACATACAAAACAGGTTGCCGTCATTTGTGCAGTGTGAAGATTATGGTGTTAGAAACAATTTTTGGAATGGAATATTTTAAAATCCATGTTGATAGAGGTGTACAGACAGCGCGCGCAGCTGATTTTTATTATAACTGTAGGTTACTATATATGTGTTACGGTTAAAGAACTAATATTTTATTTTCATGTGATTTCTCCATATTTACCAAACTTAACATAATCACCGGTGAAAGTGATAAATGTAGTGAAATTCATCACATTTTCAGAGACAATAAGCAATTATGCATACGCAGAAATTAATTACATTCCCCGTAATCTTTATAAATGTTAAAAATTGAATTCCTGAATATATGACCTGATACGTATTGTGAAAGTTTTAGAGCGACTACTCAACTAAAAATGAATTTGGAAGATCACCAACGCTAATAAGAAAAATATCATATCATGTCTTTGTTTTATGTCTGAGTATTTTGGAAAATCGATTCTATATATATTTTAAGGTAAATGTGATAAATCGGTTATTATGCATAATCGCCAATCATCTCAGTATGTTCTATAAATTTATCACTTATTCCGGCGATTGTAAATTTGATAAATACTAAAACAATTATCACCTTTATCGGTGATTACGCGGTAATTATGATTAAGTGTCTTTGGTAAATTTGATCAATGCTATGACCATTATTACTTTTATCGGTGATTATACATAATACCCACGTGTACTTGGATAATTTGATAAATATGAAAAAATTCCCAAATGGGAATTTTGACACCCTATTGGGGTCCGATTATAGAATTCGTTAAATAGGGGTGTGCTACATTGGGAATCTGATTGTGAAACATGAAAATGTGAACAAAAATTCGTTAAACTGAGGAATTTCTTAAATGAAAATTCGTTATATAGGGGTAAGATCGTGAAAATTTTCAATTGGAAGCTCATTATATTGGGGTACAGTTATTAAATTTGTTGAATGAGAGTTCGTTATATTAGGGTACGATGGTAAGTTTTGTTAAATGAGAGAGATATATATTTCGGGGTACGAGGGTTAAATTTCTTTATATATATATAATAGTAGTTTGCTATATCGAGTTCCGATTTCTGAATTCGTCAAATAGGAGTCAATTATTTCGGGGGTGTTCGGAAAAATTCGTAAAATCAGACTTCAATATATCCGACTCAGACTCTGATCTACAAGTGCGGTCATCTAAACAATAAATTTTATGATGAAAATAGAACCAATTTATCATACTTACCAATACAAAATAAGAATTATGCATAATAATCGGCATATATTAAAAAATTTAGTACGATTTTATCGTTTACCAACGAACTTGGGTACTATGCATCATTACCGGTGAAAGTGATATAATTTAAGAGTTCATCATACTTACCAAAAAAATGGTTGGTTTATAATACATAATAACCGGTTTTATCACATTTACCATAACATGTGCATTGAGGAAGAAACAAATGGATTGATCAATTACGAGCAATAAGAACGGGGATATAAGTCCAACTAATAAAGACATTGTCTATAAAATTAATTATAAAGAGAAAATAATTTTTGTCATACAAAAAAGCTCAGAGAAATTTTGCGTTTTCGAGGACAATGAATATTGACTCTCCAACATTCTACCAGGAATAAACATTCGAAAAATCACTACTACGCAAACACCGACTTCTCCGTTGTAGAGATTTAACAGATATTCCAGAACGGGTTTTGTATTTTTTCATTATCACTCCAATAAATGAATATTTTTTACTTAGTTCCCCCTTTTCATACAAATAATGTGGGTAGTATTTTTTTGGTAACAATTACATTCTCGAAGAAAATGACTTTTGTTTTAAATCCCATTAAAACCACTAAGAATCTGAGCAGTTTAAAAATTACGGAATCTCTTTACGATCACGACTGTGGAGGAAATAAAATTAAATCACGCTAACTTCATAGCGGAAGAAAAAGAGGTCGTAATTTCTTTCAATCACCGTAAACAGCCCGGAAACACGTCTCGATAAAGTCGGCAAACTTGTTCCAAGAAGTTTTCTTTACTCGGACCATTTCGAAAAGCTTCTTTTCTTCAAGAAGAGAAGAGAAAAATAAATAAGAAAGCGAGTATTTCTCCAACTTTTCACTCTGAATCACTTGTGTGAGTTAACTGTCGTCACCAGAAAACAAACAACTCACAATGACGATGCTAATCACTCCTTGAAAATGGGAGAAGTTTCGAACGGAAAAATCACCTCCCATACAAAAATAAGAACGAAGTTTACTTTCAAATGAGACTCCATGGTTTTTATTCTATTTTCGTCAAACCGTCTTACGACATCAGTCACGAAGCTACTGGAATGGCTGTTGCTTAGTGAAATACCGTGTATCCACCTGACATTAAGGATTAAATCTGACTGCAAATGAATCGAGAGGCATTACTCCGAAAATCCCCGTACCTAATCCTTCCTTCACACTAAAATACTTTAAATCTACTCGCAAGTTTCCTATAAATTGAGAATAGGGTTTTCTATCCTTTCATCCCGTTATCTGATTGTGTTCGCAAACAGATGTCTATCATTCTCGTGGAAGAGGTTTCTTTAACGACTGCTTCATTCTCGCTTCGTTAAACCGAAGAAAACGCTAAATAAACTTGAATCGGTTTTCATAGAATTGCCTGAGATACCGAGTTTGTTATTCGTTGGTACCGAGTTTGCCTGATAAAATCATAAAAGTAGGCGAAAATTCCCTGAAGAGAAAAAAAAAAGATAACCGAGATCACATTTATTTGATGAAGATTTAATAGAAACATCATTTTGTAATTTATCACGAAATCTCATTGAAAAAGACAACTATGCAAGAGTCTACAGAGGTTTTATTTTTTTTAAATTCACAATTTCTAGTCTGAAATTTCTAGCAGCGATCCAAATTGAGTTTTAGCAATGATTTAGTTTGTTTCATCAGCAATCTAGTTTGAGTTTCATCAGCGATCTGGTTTCAATATCACCAGCGATCTAGGTTTAATTTCATCAGTGATCTAGTTTCAAACAATTTCAACAGTGATCTAGTTTCAAACAATTTCAACAGTGATCTAGTTTCAAACAATTTCAATAGTGATCTAGTTTCAAACAATTTCAACAGTGATCTAGTTTCAAACAATTTCAACAGTGATCTAGTTTCAAACAATTTCAACAGTGATCTAGTTTCAAACAATTTCAACACAAACAATTTCAACAGTGATCTAGTTTCAAACAATTTCAACAGTGATCTAGTTTCAAACAATTTCAACACAAACAATTTCAACAGTGATCTAGTTTCAAACAATTTCAACACAAACAATTTCAACAGTGATCTAGTTTCAAACAATTTCAACACAAACAATTTCAACAGTGATCTAGTTTCAAACAATTTCAACAGTGATCTAGTTTAAAACAATTTCAACAGTGATCTAGTTTCAAACAATTTCAACAGTGATCTAGTTTCAAACAATTTCAACAGTGATCTAGTTTCAAACAATTTCAACACAAACAGCTTCAACACAAACAATTTCAACAGTGATCTAGTTTCAAACAATTTCAACAGTGATCTAGTTTCAAACAATTTCAACAGTGATCTAGTTTCAAACAATTTCAACAGTGATCTAGTTTCAAACAATTTCAACAGTGATCTAGTTTCAAACAATTTCAACACAAACAATTTCAACAGTGATCTAGTTTCAAACAATTTCAACAGTGATCTAGTTTCAAACAATTTCAACACAAACAATTTCAACAGTGATCTAGTTTCAAACAATTTCAACACAAACAATTTCAACAGTGATCTAGTTTCAAACAATTTCAACACAAACAATTTCAACAGTGATCTAGTTTCAAACAATTTCAACACAAACAATTTCAACAGTGATCTAGTTTCAAACAATTTCAACACAAACAATTTCAACAGTGATCTAGTTTCAAACAATTTCAACACAAACAGCTTCAACACAAACAATTTCAACAGTGATCTAGTTTCAAACAATTTCAACAGTGATCTAGTTTCAAACAATTTCAACAGTGATCTAGTTTCAAACAATTTCAACAGTGATCTAGTTTCAAACAATTTCAACAGTGATCTAGTTTCAAACAATTTCAACAGTGATCTAGTTTCAAACAATTTCAACAGTGATCTAGTTTCAAACAATTTCAACACAAACAATTTCAACAGTGATCTAGTTTCAAACAATTTCAACACTGATCTAGTTTCAAACAATTTCAACAGTGATCTAGTTTCAAACAATTTCAACACTGATCTAGTTTCAAACAATTTCAACAGTGATCTAGTTTCAAACAATTTCAACAGTGATCTAGTTTCAAACAATTGCAACGCAAACAGCTTCAACACAAACAATTTCAACAGTGATCTAGTTTCAAACAATTTCAACAGTGATCTAGTTTCAAAAAATATCAACACAAACAGCTTCAACACAAACAATTTCAACAGTGATCTAGTTTCAAACAATTTCAACAGTGATCTAGTTTCAAACAATTTCAACACAAACAATTTCAACAGTGATCTAGTTTCAAACAGTTTCAACATAAACAATTTCAACAGTGATCTAGTTTCAAATAATTTCAACACAAACAATTTCAACGGTGATCTAGTTTCAAATAATTTCAACACAAACAATTTCAACAGTGATCTAATTTAAAATCAGTGATCTAGTTTCAGTTTCAGTAACGATCTTGTTTTAGTAACGACCTGGTTTTAGTTTCAGTAACGACCTAGTTTTAGTTTCAGTAACGATCTAGTTTCAGTTTTGTCAGCATCTAACTTCAGTATCAGTAGCAGTTTCTCCAGCAGCTATGTAGATAGATTATAGTAAACTGTAATATGTCTAGAGAAGTGGGGGACTCATCGTCCTCCATCTTGTGGAGTAGAAAAACAGCAAAACCAGATTTTGTGCCAAGTGACGTCTAATCGTTAAAAAAAAGGAAGATAGGGAGCAGCGATTGGCTATAGTAATAATACCGACGTCACATTTCTCACAAAGATGACAGATAAGCCAGTCTAGGGCGACACGTTGTCCTACGATTGACTATAGAGATAGTACTCACGTCACATTTCGCTCAAAGATTGCGAATAAGTCTCCATGGAGTGTCAAAAGAGCCCTAGTATACTGTATAACGCTGCTCAATAAGTGAGTGGACGTAGGTTATCAAAATATGAATACATTTCAGCAATTTTTTTTCAAGGAGTGTCCGATTCCTAAATTTATATTTGAAACAGCAGCAATTAGCATAATCATGTGCACACTCGTTTTCACCAAACCCTTCTATAGTTTTTCATAAAGGAACAATTCTTGAGAATTTGACTAAGAAAAAGAAAGAAACTTGGGTATAGCTTATGCTTTTATTATCCAATCAAACATAGATTTGGTGCTACGTGAAAAGACGTTTCGCCATTAAAAGAAAACCATGTTAGTGTTTGAGAAAATCTTCAAAGCAGATTTTTAGAATATGTTAATGTCGATCAGCAGTTTTCCTACGCTGGCGACGAAAGTGGAACTGCAACTGTGAAACTTCCAGAATCAAACACATACCTCTGCACCCAACAACAATCCCAAGTTTTACCACATTTATTATAGGGCACGTAAGGTAAACATGGCTCTGCAATACCGTACCGAAGCCTTTTGATCACGGACTGCAATGGCACACACCTTAGAACCGATAATATCGGCATATTTAAAACCTTTCATCTGCGGATTCTCAAGACCCATTCTCAAAGATTTCGCACCAGTTGGTCCGATAGTTTAATAAGACACAGAAGATTTCGGTAAGTTTTGGACGACGAGCGAAAGTTTCCTAGGGTATTTGAGCTCATGAATAAATTCTACTTCCGCAGCGATTCGCTTCCGAATCACATAATACACTATTCAGAAACTTCCAATTCCCTTATGTCTAGACTCTGTCTCAACAAATATTTGTCCGGATTTTTGTGTTGTTTGGGCTAGAAAGTACAAAAATCTCAGTCGTCATGTGATGGCAGATAAATACCACATGACATTCTCTGGTTTTTCTTGAAATAAAGACGATGATGAATGAGCCAAAGAGTATAAAAAACAGGAAAAACGTCTAGTCTAGAAATTAATTTTTTACGAGTGCATATATATGATTTTAAGACTTGATAACTTATTAATCAATAAAAGTAGGCACAAATTTTAAAGGGATAAAACCAATGGGAGGGGTGTGAAAATTTATTTGATAAAGACTTAATAAAAGCTTCATTTTATAATTTACTAGCAAAAATACTCGGCGCTAACCGGGTTTTCTTCAATTACTGGGTGGATTGAAAAAGTGGCAAACCATTATAAAGGAATAAACTGCTATACATAATACTGGCATCATCAAAGAAGTGACACATGTAAAGGCATGTACATGTCTGAAACGTATTGTTGGAGAACCACGGTAACCAAAGTAAACATTCCGAAAGTGACTGTTGAGGCCCATGAACCATTGTTACCTGACAGTTTTTCGCCTATTTCGGGCACTTGCCCTGCTCTGATGAACTTTTAAAGTAGCCTATAGCTCAATCCCGGTCTTTTTTGGTATATATGCAAAATTGGTATGTATGGCGACGATCGGTCTAAAATTGTAGATTTGTATATAAAGAGCAAACATACATACATACATTTTTTAAAATTCCAGCAGTTTCTTGTTCTAAACAGTTTCCAGCAGCGATTTAGTTTATGGTTTAACAATGATTAAGTTTCAGTTTAATCAGCGATTTAATTTCAGTTTAATCAGTGATTTAATTTCAGTTTCAGAAACGATATAGTTTGAGTTTCAACAGCGATCTAGTTTAAGTTTCAGCAGAGATCCAGTTTCAGTTTGAGTAGCGTCCTTGTTTCAGTTTGAGTAACATTCATGTTTATTTGAGTAACGTTCTTGTTACAGTTTACGCGATGATATAATTTCAATTTTATCAGCGATGTAGTTTTGGTTTTATCAGCGATGTAGTTTTGGTTTTATCAGCGATGTAGTTTTGGTTTTATCAGCGATGTAGTTTTGGTTTTATCAGCGATGTAGTTTTGGTTTTATCAGCGATGTAGTTTTGGTTTTATCAGCGACATAGTTTCAGTTTAGTCAGTGATCTAGTTTCAGTTTAGTCAGTGATCTAGTTTCAGTTTAGTCAGTGATCTAGTTTCAGTTTGAGTAGCGTCCTTGTTTCAGTTTGAGTAACATTCATGTTTATTTGAGTAACGTTCTTGTTACAGTTTACGCGATGATATAATTTCAATTTTATCAGCGATGTAGTTTTGGTTTTATCAGCGATGTAGTTTTGGTTTTATCAGCGATGTAGTTTTGGTTTTATCAGCGATGTAGTTTTGGTTTTATCAGCGATGTAGTTTTGGTTTTATCAGCGATGTAGTTTTGGTTTTATCAGCGACATAGTTTCAGTTTAGTCAGTGATCTAGTTTCAGTTTAGTCAGTGATCTAGTTTCAGTTTAGTCAGTGATCTAGTTTCAGTTTAGTCAGTGATCTAGTTTCAGTTTAGTCAGTGATCTAGTTTCAGTTTAGTCAGTGATCTAGTTTCAGTTTAGTCAGTGATCTAGTTTCAGTTTAGTCAGTGATCTAGTTTCAGTTTAATCAGTGATGTAGTTTCAATTTCATCGGCAATTTATGTTCAGTAATGATCCAGTTTTAGTTTCAGTAGTGATATAGTTTCAGTTTACGCAACGATCTAGTCACTGTTTCAGTTTACGCAACGATCTAGTCACTGTTTCAGTTTACGCAACGATCTAGTCACAGTTTCAGTTTAAGCAACGATCTAGTCACAGTTTCAGTTTACGCAACGATCTAATCACAGTTTCATTAGTGATACAGTTATGGTTTCACGAGTGATCTAGTGTTACAGTTTCATGACTGATCTACAGTAGAACCTCTCAATAACGGACATCCATAGAACCAAAACTTTTGTCCGCTAACGGGGAGTGTTCGAGGTACAATATACAGTAGAGCTTCGTTTATACGACTTTCACCTTCGGTCGCAATGGATTCCTATATGTTACTATGTGTAAAAAGTGATACGCCTGTGGTTATGTATAATCATCAATCGGCTCGATAAGAAAGTTTGATTACATTTCAATATACAGTATTTATCACTTTTCTGGCGATTATGCATAATTCCCAAATAAAGTTGGAAAGTCTAATAAATAAAGAGAAATGTATAACCTTTCTTTTCTTCATTAAATCAATTGATTATTTTTACCCGTACATGATACGTGCACCACACATGCTTTGCAACAAAAATTAAATTAAATTAAATTAAATTAAAATAAGTGTGAAGAAGAAATAAACGTTCATAACAACATTATCAGTTATGTTGGCTTTTTTTCACACGTATCAACATGTGCAAACAAAACTAACATTATCATTCGGAATCAGCATCCTGGACCATAATTATGTTCAGATAATCAAGATGGATTGTCATATCTACCAATACGAGCTTGGGGTTATTTATAATCACCGTTGAATATGATGAATTCTCGATTTATGAACGAAAATTCATAGAGTTTGGAAAAAAATAATAATTTTCCTGATTTTACTGTCCGCTATCGATAGTAACCGCTAACGGGGAGTGAAATACATTAAATCTTTATTCCACAGGACTGGGGATCAGAAAAATGTCCGTGAACGGGAGCTGTCCTCTAATGGGGAGTGTCCGTTAAGGGAGGTTCAACTGTAGTTGCAAACAGTTTCAACAGTGATCTAGTTTCAATTTCACCAATGATTTCGTTTCAGTTTCAGTAACGATCTAGTTTCAGCTAGTCATGGCAGATGAATACCACATGAATTCCTTCGGTTTCACTTGAAATGACAAATGAGCAATACCGTCTGAAAAACACGAAAAATGTGTAGTCTGCAAATTCATTTTTTACGAATACAATTATCTGAATCTGACTCGATAATTTATTAATCAACGCATAGATGAAAAACAAATGTATAAAATTAATTTTTTTCAGTAAAAAATTGAGAATTTCACTCTGAAAATATGAAAGCAAGAAAAGAGAGGTCCAAAATGCAATCATGGAGAAAATTTTCTCAAGAGAAAAATGGCTTCTCTTCGAGTTCACAGCCATTCATCCCGTATTTCATCGTTTCCTTATCATTTTTTTTTCCAGGGAATGGAAACAGGATAATGTCAAATGGTGGTCATTTTCGAGAAAGTTGTCTCGTTCAAGCGCGTTCTCGCTCCCGGGAGACATGACAAGAGATAGGGCCCCGTGTGCGTTTTGTACGTTCGATATCGTTCAATAGCGCCATAGACTCATATTTCTCTCATGTGAGTGTGAACCTTTTTTCTTTTCATATGATGGGAAAGTTAAAGGAGATGAAAATGAAAAATTGCTTCGAATTTTTTACCCCTTGCTTTATATGATTCCAAATAGGTGTGTTTCCTACGAGATATGCGAAAAAATTTTTCTCTTGTTCCTATCTTCTATATTTTTCTTTACCTCCAATGCCTCATCTATATTTTATAAGTCGATTTTGACTTGTAACCAGAGCCGAGGTTGAAAGAGGTGTTCGAGTGGTTTAAGGAAACTTGGCACCCCAGACATTTTGCCCCTAGCACGTTTCGGTACATTCCGCCTCCGGACATTTCACCCCAGACGGGGGGGGGGGGTCAAGTGAGTGGAAGAGCGACCGTATGAGTGAGCGATTGGCTTAGTGTATGTATGAAAGACTCACTTACTATTTGGCCACTCATCCACTTACTTGGTTACTCATATTTTTCAATCACCAACTCTCTTGGTCACTCATATTTTTCAATCACCAACTCTCTTGGTCACTCATATTTTCCAATCACCAACTTTCTTGGTCACTCATAGTTTCATTCACCAACTCACTTTTGACTGCCCTAATTTCATCCATACTTTTCGTCTAAAATCGAGTCTCTACACTTTCAGATTCCGACGTTTCTTTCATACCTAGTAAGAATTTCTTTTTTGAGATCCTCCACCCTAAATATCTTGTGGCAGTAGGCAAACAATGATGAATTTATTTTATTCCGTGTGATGAATGCTCCCACACAGTGTTCAACAATACGCATCTAGATGCATTATTTACGCATCAAAATTCAATTTTACTCATCCGAATTTCGTTGAGGCGTGAAAATATCGCTTAAAATTTTGGAGAGGGTGAAATTACTTTTCACAAAATTATATTTTCAGATAACACTGCTTCCATGGATACATAGAGCAAACAAAAATTTCATTGGAAATACGATTAAAAAAACTCATCAGATATGTTGAGAATCAGGACTGGGAAATCTGTTATCCCGTTCCCTTGCTGAAGTAAAAGTGATAAGTTCAATTTTTCTGAAGCTACGATGACTCAAAAAGCAAAATCGCCAGCATATTTAGACTTTTGCGAAGAAGTTTTATTAACCACTTCCCGTAGAAGTTTCTGAATCATCAAGAAATTTGAATTATCTTGATTTGACGAATCAGCTATAAATCTGGTAACCTTGTGCTAACTTAACCGCATGTTAGAGAAGAAAAAAAAAGGGAAAGAAAAGATATACGCATAAACACACTACTCAGACATGTGTAGCACCCATTCCGATGGAGGAATTTTGATGAAACTTCGTACATAGGACACTTGGAACTAAGAGTGAAGTGTAATGTTTGAAAATGTTACCGTTGTAGGTCTCTCTGTAGTTGCTCTCTGCGGTGAGACTTTTTAATGGAGAGATCGAAAAAAGTCTCGCCACAGAGAGCAACAGGCTTACAACGGTAAAATCTTCAAACATAACACTTCACTCATAGTTCCAAAAATACGTGGAAGATGGCAGCACTATAACAAGCATTACACAGAAACAAGCTTCACGTTAGGTTCACAACACGGAAACGCATATCCCTACCCGTACCAATTCGTTAGAATTTCCGCATAGGAATATGGATGAGGTACATGTGTGGTTTAGTAGTAGTACATAGGACACTGTATATGGACCATTCCTGACTTTGTTTATGTATTTGCCTGACTTTGCTCATACTTTTTGAAATTGTAAAAGTCGTTAAAGTTTTGCAAAAGTTTGTAAAAGTCGTTGTAAAAGTTTTAATGTCGAGAACTAGTAAATCGTCGTCTTTTACGTTTTCTTTACAGAAGGCATTAGTAAAAGGAAAAATAGATAAGATAGGTAAGAGAGTTTATTTAAGAGTTCTTTTTTCACCCTCATCCTTGTGTTCTCTTTCGCTCTTACATATATAGTAGAAAATTACATTATATGCGCGGAAAAAAATCGTAAACAGGAGTATAGAAAAAGGAGAGGAAGAAAGAACAACTTTTCCGCAGGAATAGGGTTACTATAAAGCTTCGCGATGGTGAAGAGGGAGGAAAGAAAACAAAGAGAACTTGTTTGAATTTATTCCGTTGGTGTTCGGACGTAATATTAGGGGCCGTTCAAGTATTACGTAAGCAAATTTTTAGCCATTTTTGACCCCCCCCCCCTTGAATGCAAAATTGCGTCATCAGCTCTGCCCCTCTGAATCGTAACTCATATTTTCATAAAGGGGGTTGATGACGTAAGCATTATCCAAACCCCCCCTCCTCCCTTGTCATCAAAAGTCAGCAAATCGGAAACCCCCTCCCCCCCAATCGATGATGACGTAATACTTGAACGGCCCCTTACGCCCGTGATCGTAAATAGGTTAAAACACGTGAAATATTTAGTTGAGGATGGGAAATCAACACCATCGATTCCGTCTTCATGAAATTCCTTGTACCAAAATGTATTACAATACGCGTACCACCAATTCATAAACCAATCAGAGAATTTACACAGAATGAGAGAAACATCATCAACAAAGAGTTCTTTGTGTTTTTTGAATCTTTAGTTGGCGTCCGTCGTGATAGCCGGATTTTTGGTTCTTTTCATCCGAGACCAATTCAATTTTTTTGTAACTTTTCATCATTTGAGAGCGGAACTCGTAGTGTTCCGAACCAATAGTAAGGAACAGGCATTACCATTTGTATTTTAATTTATCGAAAAAACGTTGTTTAGAAAAACAATTTTTATAGGCCATATGGTCACATCACTCATGCTGTGTTAAGATAGCGGCTCCTGCAATTTTTTCAGACATTTTACTGATCCTTGAGTTCAGGAAGGTTAAGAAAACACTTCTTTTAAATAATAACTGGGTATATTGTACAATAATTTGGTGTTTCTTCAAAGAATTTTTCGATTGATTATTACCACGATTAGGATTGTTTTTGTTTTGGGAAGTCGGTATCTGGAAAGACATTACACATTTTTGACTTTGAATAGTGAAAAAAAAAAATGTAATGAGAAAAAAACCCCCGAAAAACTCAGAAGGTGGAGGGAGGAGTCTGCGGTGTGGGGAGAAGGTGGTAAACTGATAAAAATGAAATAAATTTTCTGTTTTCAGGTGACTTGTTCGAATGCCGAATGCATAAAAAAAAAAAAAAAATGGAGGAAAAAAAATTCGGATCGGGAAGCTAAAAAGATGAAAATAGTGTAAAAAAAAAGAGCCATTCATTTTGTCTTTCCGACATTTTTAAAAACTCGAGTATTTTGAACGGAAATAGGATAATGTCAAATTTTGGGTCATTTTTTCCGAAAGTTCTCCACGAGGTTTTTTTTTTCCCCAGTCTTGTTCAATACGTTTAAAAGGAGTTTGTGAAGAGGCGTTTTTCCGTTTTTTTCATGAATACAAAAAAAAAGAAAATAACAAACTATGAAAAAAAAATTAAAAAAACATGGAGTGTTTATTCCCTTTTAAAAAAAAAAACCCTATTCATAATAAAAAAAAGATTTATTTGAACCGGAAATATTTTCAGAAGTTTACAGAGGAATTAATGAAATATATATCCATAAAAAATGAACAAAAACGAAGAAATACAGTGTGATCAAATAAATTTATCCATGCCATCTAAATGATCCAACCATTTTTTGTTATTATAACTAACATATGATCACTGATTGTACAAAACTTATTATTCTTATAGATTATATTGCACTTTAAAATTTTCTCTGGATTATCGAGATCTGTCTCTTTTGTTAGGACTATTGATATCTCGACATTTTATAAGAATTATCGATATGTAAGCAGTTTCTTAAAATTTTTGTTGTCTGGAAATTTTTCTTAAAATCCTAGGTATTTATCCTGAAAATATTGATTACCGAGATGGATTATCGATGTCTGGAAATTTTCATTAATTTATCGATATTTCTGTACAGTTTCTTAAAAAGATGTCGGTAATTATGTAGTTCGTTTCTTAAGATTTTCAATACTTGAACAATTTATTGAAATTGTTGACATCGAAACATTTTATTTCGATGATAGCAAATCGGTATTTGGACTTCTCAAGTTTGCATGTCGATATCTGAACATTCTCTTAAAATTTTATGTCGATATCTTGCCATTTTCTTCAGATTGTATGTCGATACTTAATTTTTAAAAAATCAATTTTATTGATTTCTGTACAATTTTTTAAAAAACGTTGTCTATATTTAGATATTTTCATGATTTTCGATGTCTAGACAATCTTTTTTATTGTACATACCTCGTATCAGCCCTGCTTTCAAGGAATGTTAATGTCTTAATGTCAACGTCCCCCCATTTTCTAGGATTGCTAATATTTACCCTATTTTCTGGGATTTTCGTTACCGGACATGCCCCTCTTAAGATTGTCAATATCTGTTGAAATCGGAACATTTTCTTACGATTACAACGATCGATATAAGAGCATTTTCAAAACATTGCGTGTCGATATCTGGATATTTTCAAAAGATTGTGTACTGATATTTGGAAGTTTTCTCAACTTCTCTAATGTGTAGACATTTTCTATAAATGCTTGATATCTGAACAGTTCTTAGGATCATCGATATGTGGAAATGATAATAATAATTTTATCAATATCATAGGATATATTCCGGATATATTTTCAAGAATACTTATATCTTTCTGAACATATTCTTAAATGATCGTTAGCTCAACGGACTCGCATGTGTAAATGTTTGTACTAGCATCTGTAACTTGTATTTATTTGTTTTGACTTTGTCACGTATAAATGCGTTTTGTGATTTGTTTAAATTAGAAAAGTATGTATATGCACCATAATGTAAATAATTTACGGTACATCCAGTAACTGACATGAACATGTTTCGAATAGACGTACATACAACTACTTTCCACGAGCTTGTTCTAGTAAGAATCTAATCCTGTTATGGTTTTGTAATTCCCACATACATCCGTACATAAATATGTGTGTGTTCCGCAAGGTTTACTGTCGACAACTATTATATTTTAAAACACTGTTAGCCGTCGCAGAAGAATACGGTGGATACTGCTCCGACGACCAGCTCAGCATAAACCAAGGGCATTACATTCATTTCTCTTCACCCTTTGTGTTTTGAGTTTTCCCATCAAATATTTCTTGAGCTTCTTGACAAGGCAGTTCAAACTTATTCGCCTGCTCCCGCAAGAATTTTCGCAGTGGTAAGTACATTTTTCTACTCCGTCGAGAGCGTGACGTTGTTCCACTGATGTGCGAAAACTGTCACGTTAAATATTGCAAATATTTGATGGAGTTCTTTTCTATACTAGTAACAGAGACAAGGCGGCAAAAAATAAAATAAACGTAAAGAAAATCTGTTGGATGTTGCCACAATGGAATTCTCTCTCTATAGTTTCCTCAAGATAATAAATAATGGAGCGCCAGACAGTGTGGAATTACGGGAAATCCATTTCTATCGTCTACGCCGAAAGCTTTTCATCTTTTCACCGAACTCTCTATTTTTTTATTTTTTGGTGCATATCCTATTTCAGTGAAGGCTGGTTCAACATACACTCTCTCTTTTCCCAAAAAAGAAGAGAAAGAGGGAATTCCTAAAACGCCAGCCCATATTTTATCAGTGGCACTTTGAGCCAACTTGCGGGAAAAAGCGTCACAATGATATTTTCCAGGACCCGTAATAACTAAATTAAAGATAAAAAGTCTACAGGCTCGAGTTTTCTACATCTTTCATTCATTTTAAGATGCACAATACAATATCGATCTCACAAAGAATATTTCACTATGACGTGTAGCATGCACGTTCAGATCATTAGCTACGAGCTAAGTTTATCTCAAAAAAATCTAGGAATATAATACTAATTAACTTTTTAATTAAGGATGGTAATTATTAATTTCGTTGCCTTCACTATTAAAAAAAAACAAAACAATTCTAAGAGAATTGTGGATCAAAATCTCAGATGCAAGTCTCGGGATGAATAGATAAATATAGTGAAATTTATCAAATTTACCGAGATGATAGGTGATTATGCATAATCGCCGGATTTATTACCGGTTATTGCTGTCTAACATATATAACAAATAAATTTGCTTTTTCACAAACGAATATAAGAAACACCATCAAGTTATAATTTTTCTATCGTTCACCCCTAAAACAAAGAAATTTCATCACAGCAGAGAAGGGAAAACTAAGAAGGGAAATAATTTAATATGTATTTTTGTTTGTTGACCACATATTTTCCTTCATGCACGAATCTCACTTTTTCTTTCATACATTTCGATTTTATTGTGTAAATACTAATTGTGCACTTATACTTGCTTCATTGTGACTGGTATTTGGCCCAAAGCAATAAAGACCGATTGTACGTTGTGATTGATAGAAAACGAATAAATATATTAAAATAGAACACACGCAATATCTCTTGATATATACTTTAAAAATTGTATACAGAAAAATTGTCTTTTTTTTGAATAACACCGAAAAAAATCTCACTCTGATATTATTTGTTTGCAATACTTGTTCAGAAACAGGAAAGACCAGATGTGCTTCGTTCACAACCAAAAGTTTGTTGTCTTCAAAAAACAAACTTTTTTTTTTGCTTTCAAATATAAAACATCGAATGTTTTCAAAAAGAAGACATTGCAAGTTTTTGTTCGAAAATGAAAAAAAAAAGAGTAACATATATATGGAAGATTTATTATTAATATATATATATTTTTGATTTTAAGTTCAAAAGAAACGGAAAATGTATTTTCATTTGACCAAAACTTCTCGATCACTATCAGTGTATTAAGATCCGCTGCACGAGAGAACACCAAGGGTGACAAAATGTACATTGATTCCTTATTATTTCAAGAATTGCTCAAAATAATTTTGCTCTCTCTCTATAATCCTGTTTATATTTGAATACACAGTCGGCCCCGATTAATCGGATATCAACGATTCCAGCACACAATAACCGATTATGCGGGGAATAAGCCAATTGCTATTTTACTACGTTAGTTTGGTTAATATATTGAAAACTGATAAAGGATCAATATTAATAAAGCTTTTCGTATAAATTAGACATTGATAAATGAAATGAGAAAATTATATTTAATTACAATGATAACACACAATACCTGAGATTTTTACTTTTCATCAGGAACGTTACCGCTCTCTATTGGCTTAACAGGGAATAAAAATAAAATTAATTAAATGTACGTATTGAAGACAATTGGAGGCCAGGACCAACCCCGCAAATGAATTTTTTTTTAAATCTCAATTTATTTTCCATTAATTCCAAATGTTTCATTCAATAGAAACATTATGTGTATAGTGGTGATTAATGGTCAAGTAATGGTCGATTGAACGGGGAATTTTAACATTGTCTCTATGGGAGAAACTTTGGTACCGGAGGATTTTTTATTTGTTTAAGAGGGGATATCCACGTTTATACATTATACGATTGAGTGGGGCCGAGAGACTGTACATGGAAAATACACATGGTAAAAAAACCCCAATATACACAAATTTCTTTCCTCAATGCTTTTTTAGTATTTCAGAAACATCTTTAGTATCATTTTAGCACAGAATAATGAAATATAGGTACAAAAGTTTTTCGGTTTTAACAGCAGTTTTTCGCCCATTTCGGGCATTCTCCCAGCTCTGACAAACTTTTATAATAGCCTATCGTTCATTTATTCTAGAATTATTTTTCATTAATTCTAGAATTATTGTTCATTAATTCTAGAATTATTTTTCATTAATTCTAGAATTATTTTTCATTAATTCTAGAATTATTTTTCATTAATTCTAGAATTATTTTTCATTAATTCTAGAATTATTTTTCATTGATTTTGGAGAATTGTTTGCATCAGTCCGGGGTTATGAGTGGTTCTATCTATCTATTTATCAATTCTGGAATCTTTAATTAGAAAATGTATTTCATTAAACCTCTATTGTAAATGGGTTCTTGCGACCCATCTCAAGAGCCCCTGTGACCCAAGTTTGGGTCGCGACCCATAGGTTAAGAATACCTGTTATAGATATTAGCTGTCCTAGAAAACTAGTCGAGTTATAAACTTTTTAGCCATTTGCGGGCGATTTCTCAGAGGGATGCATTTGATGAACCAAATTGTTGCAACAAAGTAATTTTTATCACACAGGGTGTTTCAGAAAACATCGCCAAAATGAAGGGTCGATTCAGGCATAATACACGATAACAACCCAAATAACATGGGAACATAGGTGCGCAAATGATATCTGGAAGCAGCAGAAGTGATTTAAAATAGCAAGTAATACAAGGGCGACGAGTCAGTACAATAATTGTGGACTGGAATTAAAAAAAGATGTAAGAACCAAAATGCAAATTCCGATGAAAATTGATGTAAAAGCGAAACCAATGTATTGGGAGATGCATCAAGTTCTACCTAGTAAGAGCTACAACAAACTAATCGTCAGCCTTATTTCATTGCGTTGGAGTTGCAACTTGTTCACTTTTTTGCCACTTCTTGAATTTTCACATAACATGAAAAATTCAGACATGTAATTTTCACTTCAAAATATGGAAGTCAGATGGCAGCACCAGATAACACCGACCAAGCGTGAAAAGCCCACCAAAAATTCAATGGCAAGTAAAGTTCTCATTTACAGCGGAAACATTTGCCATTTACAGCCTCAAAGACTGGCAAAATTGCCAATTTTAACCGAGTGGGGGGGGGGGTTTCAAAGGTTATATAGCGAAATAACGCCGAGCCGAAACCATTGAAGCTATAAATCTGAAATTTGATCAATAGATAATTTTGTAATGCTAAGACTCAGTAGAAGGGATTTTTTTTTCGAAATCGGACACCTAAAGAGGTCATGGGGAGGGGAGGCCCAAAGGTTATATGGTGGGGGGGGGGGGGGGTTGATCATCGCTAATCCGAAATCGCTGAAGCTACAATATTATATTTTATAATATTTTTATACGGGTTTCCTGGAAATTCAATCCCAAAGGGTATCATGAGAAGTTCAAATGTTATATGGGGTAAAATCATCACCGAACAATTTTCAGATTGCCAAATCTACACGAGCGAAGCCGCGGGTAACAGCTCGTATAATATAAACGCACGCACAGACACAACCCGTTACTGCCTGTTACCAATTAGAAATTCCCCAATGGAATGTTTACGAGATGCGTGTCGGTTAAGTGGTAGTAAATGAGTGAGGAATAATGCGTTTTTCTCTCATCACGTGTAGTTTGTATTAAGAATGAATCTATTTATGCCGATGATGAGGTATATTCCCCAGGGCAGACTCTGGCACTTGTGACATCTGTAACTTTTCTTGGTCCAGCCGTGTGTATTGAAGCAATTTTACCACAGTAAATACAAACGCTTCTTTCAGAAACGAAGATTACATCAAATTCCCGCTCACAAACTAAACATGAGAGCAATGGTACAGTAGTAGTGATATGAATGTTCATCATAAAATCCTGGATGAAACTTCGAAATCCCAGTGTTTCTCTTAAATTATTCTCCATTCTAATCACCATGAAGGCGCAGCGACTTTAGAGACATACATGCTCAAAAAAGGGTTTAAAAAATGTTCAAGAGAAAATTAGTGCGAGTGGTATATACTATGTAAAGTCAAATAACGGCTGCGCGATCGTTATGAAGAACTAATTAGTATTCCCTCTGGGAATAATAATGATTATCATTATTCTCGGAACAGGATAAGACTTGAAAAACGGCTTCATCTATAACGTAGGGGAGGAAGGGGGGACATATTTCTTCACGGACTGTTAACCAGAGAGTCATAAATTATCTCAAAATTCCAGCCTTTAGAGACATCAGTATCCGACGTTTAATACTAATACGTGCTTTATAACTATCACGCATACATTATAAAACTTCTTAATCATGTGAATTTTGCACTGCGTACACATAAAACGAAATGTTTCTGACATTTATGAGTTTGCCGATTTCAAATAAACCGAATATAAGCTAGGTGATTCGCAAGATCTCTGTCTAAACGTTGATAAGGGGTAGAAGTGCTGTTAACGAACATTTTTTTGTGTCCGAAAATGCCATGACAGCCACTATGCGGTCGGTTTGGCCATCGTCATGGGTACTCATCGTGAGGATCCAGGTTCAAACCCCGGAGATTGCATAGTGGTGGTCAGCTAAAGTTGGTTTTCTGTGGTTTTGAAGTCCAACGCAAGCTTATATCTGCATTAAAAAAGACTGTCCAGACGACCCAACACGTGTATTTCCACGTCGCCCTTCGAACGAGGATATTGGCGACTATAGACTATAGATTTCCCCCGCGAGACAGGTTGACTGGACTTCACCTGCTGGTCTCCTCGTATTGCGACCATGAAATATTTCTTTTTACAATTGTAGTGTACTTCATATCATATAGATGGCGCATCCATTCTCACGCTTTTTTTTTTGTATGTAATTTCTCGTTTCTCGTGTTTACTATACTCGTGTCTTTTTTTTTACACAAACACCAAATATGGCCCACGTTCTGTCCCTTGTGGGATATAAGCAGGTCACCTTACGGCTGGGCCATGTTGAAAAAGGAAAGCCCCGCCAGCCACCAAGACCACCGGTCGAACGCCGGCCGGCATCGCATCACCGGACTTCCGACCCACGCAAATGACCAGTAAGAACACCCTGGCAGCCCATGGTCCCGCCGGACCTACAGCAGGACGGCAGCATCCGTCACTCCCCGTTTTTTCTTTTACGCTTACAAACAGTCAAGTTTTTAATAAATGCCTCACAATGTAGCATTGGCAAATAGTAGATAATCTTGCGATCGGGTGAAGCTAACGAAATGAAAAAAACGTCATTATTTTCCTCAGTGTTTTGGCTTTTGAAATGTTTGTAGTTGTGTCGTGTGAGGGAAAACGCCAACCTGAGTCGTTCCGTCGACCACTGTTTTCGTCTTCGGAATACCCGAGATCGATCCGGGATCTCCGTGTGAGGAGGGCCAAAGTTTCGCAACAGATCCTACAACGCTACAAATATTCGATTATTACAATTCACTCATAATTGAAATATAGATGGGAGCATTAACTTCACACACAATATTAGATACGCACGAAGACCTTAAGGTACATATACGTTTCTGGCATAATGCACTTATCCCTGAAAGGATGAGTAAAATGGTAGGAAAGTGCCCACTGGCAATGGATAGAGGTTTTGCTCGGTTTAGAAGAAGCGGTTGTGTAGTTGTGTGGGTATCGTGATAGATTTACTTCACGATTTTTCGTGTGCGATCCTTTCAGGCAGCCTAGCGGTAGTCAGATGAAGCTGGTCATCTGTGGGTTCCCACTTTTTTGAAAAAAAAAAAAGGGAAAAAGATAGACCGCAGCACTTAGAACATTAAAATTGCAATAATAAGAATATCCATCCATTCAGTGCCAGTCTCGTCTTTAGAAGACAGATGGAAGCATCTGAACACATGCATGAATGAATTTCCATGAATGCAAAGTTAAGCTCATCGCGCACTGGTTATACAAGACAGCTTTAAATAAGCTTAATGATTGTTAGTCCAGTTGATTTGTATATGCGCTATATGTGGTATGTGTGGTAATATATGATATATGTGGTATGTGTGGTAATATATGATATATGTGGTATGTGTGGTAATATATGATATATGTGGTATGTGTGGTAATATATGATATATGTGGTATGTGTGGTAATATATGATATATGTGATAAGACGCTCGTTTTCCACTACGAAGGTTACTGTCGACGTCCACGGGTTCGAATCCGGCAATGACATCAAAAACAAGTTCTTCCCCTACCGAGCATGGGATGACCACTGATGGATGGTGCCTTCGTTCCCCATCCAACTCTATTGGTTTGAAAATTGCCGTATGGTGATATATGACCGGAGTTGGTGTGCGGTGAAGTAGTGGATTTGTATGGTAATCGAACAACGCGCATTATGGCTCAACGCAAGCCAGTTCGTCATACAAATTGAAATGTTGAGCCATACAAATCAAGGTGAGCAACCATGATCAAGCTTGTCTAAGACCATCTTGTCTAACAGGTGTGTGCCCAGCCTTAGGTTTAAAAAAAGGCATTCCCCCCCGATATACAGTCAACTCCGATGAATAAATTCCTCGTCCGGTAAAAAGAGTCATTTTATCTGATTCGCTTTTGAAAGGCATGCTTCAGTACACGAATTGTGACCTCGCAGACATATAACTTCGTCCACATGCCTGAAAATTGAAATGGACGAGCTTTTTAGAGATCTTATAGTAAACCGTACACAGAAGCGTACCGGGAACGGATTTATTGCCCGACATGCCCGGGGTACGTAAAAATGTTGATCAGCCATGTAATTTTTTTCGATAACATGCCCGACGCGGGCGTGTAAAAAAAAAAAAACAGTAACACTTTCTTTCAATTTTAAGATTACACAAGAACATTTGTATGTGTCGGAAGAATAAATTATGTTGTGCTGAACATTGATGAATAAGTTCGAATTGTATTAGCTTTCGCGTACCGAAATTTTTGTATTGATAAGCGAATTTCGCGCGTAAACATTACATTGCTTGAAATATACTTTGTGATGGGACGTGCTGACCATTGAATAAAAATTAAACTATCTGATATGATACTTAAAATGAAATGGTTTTTTATTTAAAACCAATAAGCAGTATGAAATGAACAACATGCAGTATAAAATTAAATTTATTATTTTCCATGATCCATACCTGTGTAAATTTTAGGCGCTAAAAATACCGGTTACTATGTTTTGAGTTCTTTGTAGAATCACTTTTGTAAGCGCCAAAAAAAAAAAAGTAACCGGTGTATAACCGGAGCATAAAACTCGTGCCAGTATGCAGTATAAAATAAAAAATATATAGTTTTGTACCGCAATATATCGTGAATATTTATGCTGCATATCAGTTTAAAACCAACAATAATTTTGTTTCAAGAACTATGACATAGTTTTGCTTTTATTCGACAGAACAGCAGAAGTCCAATCTTGAAGCGATTTCTCGATAGCAACGTATCTTATATGTAAATGTCAAAGTATGTATGTTTGCTCTTTATACAAATTTACAATTTTAGACTGATTCGCCAAATTTTGCATACATATGCGAAAATAGACCGGGATTGAACGATAGGCTACATTAAAAGTTCATCAGAGCTGGGAAAATATGCCCGAAATAGGCGAAAACCTGTCGGGTAACAATGGTTCTTGGGTCTCAATAGTCACTTTCGGAATGTTTACTTTGATTACTGTGGTTCTCCAACAATTCGTTTCAGACATGCACATACTTTTACAATTATTTGTCACTTCTTTGATGCTGCCAGTATTATGTATAACAGTTTATTCCTATATAATGGTTTGCTACTTTTTCAATCCTCCCAGTAATTGAAGTCCGGGCAGCGCCGGCTTTATAGCTGGTATGAAATATAATAGGTAAAAAGGTTAGGAGAGAGAAGTTTTCCTTCGGATATTTTTTTTTCGCCAGATCGCAAATTATTCCTTCCTAATGCTGATTTGCAAAAATTTTCACTTAATTTCAACGGTCTCAAATGAGGAAAGGTTGAAGAACACTGCACTAAACTGTACAAGGCTCAGGATTTTGAGCCGATAAGTAATTTTATCCGTTGCCTTACAATTCGACACATTATAATGTTCTCAGAAAAAGTTTTCCCCAAGCTGTTCCAGTGTTTATCAGTGAATTTTCGTTTTGCCTTGAATTTTATCAGGATTTGGACTGCGCTGGCCCAAGTACGGTCCAGTAATGTAAATTGGCAATGATAAGAGAGGTTAACTAGGACTTGGTGACTTTTTTTTTCGACGCCAGCAGAGCGAAAAATTATAATTAGCGGTTGGACTAATTATAGATTTTTAATTGGTGATCATATAAAGGAATATATATACATACATTCCTTTGAATTTTCTTATTCCTTTAAAAATTTCAGTTTGCAATGAAAAAAATTAATACACTTTCAATATTTTTTATAAAAAATAAATCAATTTGTTTTTTTTTAAATTTTTTTACTATATATAAAAGTGCATCCAGTAATAATACCTTTCGGGTATGTAAAATATTGATTCGGGCATCTGTTATGTTAGTTCACGTTCTGACCGGGCATGTAAATCTTTGCATCAAGAAAGTGAAGAGATTATTTGATGATTCTCAAATAACATGATTGATTGATCAGATGAATCAATAGATTCACAAATAGAATCAATTTGTTTTACATGTGAGGCCCCGGTAATGCTGAGCTTAAACCTCAAAAATCTCGGTTTACACTCCAGACATAAGGCTTCTTCTCTATACGTTGTGATCACGTTTGAATGGCATACGCCTGATGAATTATTCAACACTTGCTCGGGCAGCGTTTAAATTCCTCAATATGTATGCATCCTATAGAAAAAAAACAACAACTTTTTCTTTTGGTGCAAAAATTTAGGAGAAGAGTCCTTGCTGAACGTGAAAAAGGGTTTCGCATAGTCTTAAATACGAAAACAAAACAACAAAAGTTAGGATGAAATGTTAATAAGTACAGTGCACCACAAAAGTTTAGATACTTATGACATTCACTCTATATAAAATCAAGATCAAAACCGAATTATTGAGTAATATACAAATACCACTAGATAACTCCCCCTTCTAAAAATATTATTCGAACATTTGAATAATATTCAATATATATTCAAATATATTATATATTAATTAATTATATATTATAATAATATATAATTCGTAATAAAAATAAGTTTTTGCGAAAAGTGTAAAATTTCGTGTTCTCAAAAGATTAGACACAACAAAGAATTTTCGCGATTGGTCGTCGAAATATCTTCGCTACTAACGTCGTCACCGCTGTTCAGCATTTATGTTCTTCAGACGACAGCATCAGTTATTTGGGGATTCGGAAATTTCGCCCCCGACATTTCGCCCCCGACATTTCGTCCCCGACTTTTCGCCCCTGGAACGTTTCGTCCCCGTCACATTTCACCCCTGGAACGTTTCGTCCCCGTCACATTTCACCCCTGGCATTTCGCCCCGGTACATTTGGCGCCTGGGACGTCTCACCCCCGGAATTTTCGCACCTGATATTTCACCTGCCCTGAACGTATGAGTGACTGACTGTGTGAGCGACCATATAAGTGCATGACTGACCACGTGAGTGACAATATCTATGAGTGTGCAATTGCATGTATGAGTGAGTGACCGTATGTATGTCCAAGTGAGTGATTGACCAAATGAGTAACCAAATAGTTGGCCGTACGAGTGACCGAGTAATTGACCATATGAATGATTGTATGAGTGACCAAATGAGTGACCGAGTGAATGACCATATGAATGATTGTATAAGTGACCAAGTGAGTGAAGGTATGAGTGTCCAAGGGAGTTACACTGAGTGATTGACCATATGGGTGACCGAATGAGTGACCGAGTGAGTGCTTATTTCTGTTTCCAAGTGAGTGACCGTGCGTTTCACTTATGAGTGATATAGTGAGTGACCACATGAGTGACCGTAATAATGATCACGTGAGTGACCATATGAGTGACCGTAATAATGATCACGTGAGTGACCATATGGGTAACAGTAATAATGACCAAGCAAGTGACCGTATGAGTGACCTAATAATGTTCAAGTGAGTGACCATATGAGTGACCGAATGATTGACCACGTGAGTGTCTGCAAAGATGATCCCCCTATTCATCCCTTGTCTTCATTATTGGCTGACCGAATTGCCCCCGTGATTGTTGGTAAAGATTGTTCAAATAGTTTCGAAAAGTTCTCTATTCTTCTTCTTGAGTTAGAAAAGGTTAATTTATGCGTAGTTGTTCGATCTTGCATAATCTGGATAGAAATATGTTTGTGAGGACTCAAGGAGACCTCATCTTTTGTGTGCCAGCAGATATTGTGCAATCCATGGTGTTGACTAGAAAGAGTAATGTCAGGGCTTCTGGATGCCTCCTTGAACTGGTATGTAATACCCCCATCATTGAGATAACTAGATTATGGGATTGGATGAAATCCAACATTTTAACTCCACGATTATTAATATCCTTGTATCCAAACACCGTATGGTGGCTGTTGACATCGGCCCCTAAGAGTAGCGGAGTGTCTTTGGCACAGGCAACGATTGAGTTGAATTCGGCAATCACAATGTCTACCAGTTGGTTTGGAGACGAATAAGCCGACACTAACACAAGTTCTTTATTACCCATTTTGATTTTGATGGACACAGAGTTGCTGTTAGTGATGAAAGTGGAACCAAGAATTAACATATTTGGGATTATAATGGCAGCTTTAAGATTAGACGAAGACCATTAAGCCCAGTCTGCTGGATATCTCTTTGACGACTTCGCTTAAGTCGTCAAGCCGTCTTTCGTTAACATGAGGTGACGCCTTATTGAGGTTTTACTGTATTTGTCTTCACGATATTGCATAGTCATGTAAAGTCGATGTCAAATCAATATTTAGACTTCCGATTAGCCTGTAGTCGTATGTAATTTATTTTTAAATAAAAAATAAATATTCCTCTCCACACTACAAGAGCTGATTTATCTAATGCATATGCATATACTGTATATGAATTGAGATCATCATCGTGGCCCCCTCTCCCCCCCCCCCAACCTTTTAAGTATATCTCCGCCTATGAAGACCAAATCTTTGGAAAGCGAAATCAATACTATTAATCGAATCCGCTTAATTTTTGTAGATTTTAAAAACTCATCGCTATAATTGTTTGTCTTGCATATTGTCACCACAAACATCACAGCCGGTTGACTGATCATCATTCTAGAGAGGAGTGACGATAAAATCGTACTGAAAAGGTTTGAAAAATTAAAAGTTGAAATTTTTAAACCTTAAAGTGATAATTATAGCAAGAACACTCGAGTTTAAGCAACGGTTACGCTGTAGGAATTTCCGACCCAGAGAGCACATACGTTGGAATTGTAGTGTTTTATTTCGTTTCAGATACTCTTTTGAATCTCAGGTTCCGCCTAGTTTTACTGTTCAGTTCTTCATTTAATTCATAAATTTTTGAGTTCATTATGAAATGAAAAATTTTCAGTAAAATTGACGTTAAACATGGCCAACGTTATATCGAAGTTTTACTGTATAATGTCTCGTATCACCCTAAAATACAGCGGCTCTCTTTTTGAAAACCCTGTTCGTGTATTTATTATAAATTGGGTATCCAAGTTTTCGTCTTGATGAAATAAGTTAGTTCATACGATTTGAACGGTATAAAAAAAAATATAAAAACGATTTTAAATAAACTAAAAAAAGATATTTTTTGCTTCTCCATCACATGCTAAACTAAATGTTACATAATCTCTATAGTAGATGGATTACAGAAATAGAAGAGCAATTGAATTATAATGCCACGACATGAGGGATGGGCCCGGGTTGTGAAAGTGAACAATAAAAGCACGATGATATTTATCTTGGTCGCGCAGGGCACGTAACAATTGATTTGACCCGCGGGGTGGAGATTGTGCACCCCCTTCTTTAGATAATATGCAAAATAAAAACCTGATATTCATCAAACTATTATAGTTGTAGCTAGAGAATTCCAGGAACAGGTCAACTCTTACTTTTTGTTTAACCTCTACATATCTTGAATGATTATAATAATAACAATTAATTAATTACATATAAGCCAAGTAAGTTAAATAAGTTAAACAAATAATTACAATAATAATAATTATTACAATTATTTTCCGAATCCCGTTGTGAAGCAGTCTCTAGAACAGCACTTCAGCGTTTGATAGTTTGATGCATATTTATTATGCAATATTGGTAATGTATTAGTAACTAATGTACATGATTTGTTAATCTTTTGCGATCCTATGTCGAGCTGGGATCGACACCATAAAAAATTGTCACTTCATTGTTGTAACAACACCTAAAGCCGGGTTTTCCTAGGAGCAGGTTACCTGCGCCGTGTGCAGCCTGAAAACGCTGATTGGTTAAAAACTTGAAATTCAGGTTATTTTCTGACCAATCAGTTTTCACGTTGCACGCGCTGTAGAAACCTGCTTCTAGGAAAACCTGGCCTTAGGGTCGCAGGAAGGCCCCCCTGTGAATATGACCTCAACAGAACTTATTAGCTATAGAAAAAACGCAATAGCTAGCATCCAGGGACCTTCCTCGTTGCGAGGGAAAAGTCCTATAAACTACGAACTCTTCCAAAGAAGTACCGAAAAAACCTGTGGACCACAAATAGTTTTAGTCGTATTGAAATAGAGAAGAAATAGAATTGCATGTAGAATATCATTTATTACATTCCGTACACGGAGATGCTGTATCAAGGTTTATTGTTGGTATTTGAAGAAACTAGGAAGTATTTTGTTGTAACGGTTTTAATTTCTGTGGTTGGCCACTTTGAAGTCATTATCCTGTGACTGGCCCTGTAGTTGCAGACAGACTGTTTGGAGCTGTGCAACGGCCATGATGGCTGCCCGGCTGAAAGCAAATGAAAGGAGTCATAAAGTACAACTTGACAAATACGTGAAATAAATATCTGTTTTTCGCCATAATTATCATATAATTTGTATACAATTACTACTACTAAGTCACACACGCACCTCGTTCACATTTATCTGCGGAACTTCTAACGAATTGGTGCATGTTGGAATGTGCGTGAACGTGTAATGAACCTGACGTGAAGTTTGCTTATTATGTGTAGTGACCGAAATACCAGACACACTCCCACGTTACTATTCCTATGGAACCTCTAACGTATGTGTAGTGCCGCCATCTGTCATCAGTTTCTCTAACTACGAGGGAAGTGTAATAACTGAATGCCGTCGAATCCCGTTGTAACGAACTCCAAGAGACCGGAGAAATCACTTCGTTGTATCGAAATTTCGTTATAAAGGAATTGGAGGTATTTGCATTTCTCTCCTACGTATTCCTATTTGGGGTATTAGAAAAGTGTTCGTTAAAACGAGATTTTCGCTATAACGGTATTCGTTGTAACGGGATTCGACTGTAATTGTATGACTGTGGTAGGCTTGTCGCTCTCCGTGGTGAGACTTTTGAACGGGGAGATCGGCCCGCATCTGCACGTCAAAGTGGTATAATTTATATACCCTATTATGAAAACGCTGAGTATCCACAGTTTTATTAAATATCACAAATTCAAATAAAAGCGTTGTTGAAAAAACGGGACAGTCAAAACTACAATAACGTCCCGTAATACGGGACACAAGTGATCCGTAAAACTTTTTCAGACATTTTACTGGTTCTTGGATTTAGAAAAGTTCAGAAACACGGGCATAAGTGTAACGCGGCATACTTTCAGATCACCTAAGGCAGGGATCTTCAACATTTCAGACTCGGTGGACAAAATTGAAATTTTTCCAAGAACCCCGCGGGCCATCAACTTATGTAATTTAGTGACATTTTAATAGGCGTCAATTAGACTCAGTGTTGAAGAGGGACAAAAATTAATTGAAGAATTTTATTTACTGTGAAATTATTCCTTTTAATAATTATCAGTTTTGATTATTCTGAAAATATTTTTTAACACTAATTCTGAAGAAAGTTTTTGATTAATTACTGATTGAATTAATTAATTCTGCTATTAATTTTAATCTGAAATCACTTTAAATCATTCTATAATTACTTATTTTGGTAATTCTGTGAAATTATTTTCCTTCTCAAAACATCTTGAAATAATTATTATTCTTTTATTCATTGTGAAATAAGTTCTAGCAGAAAAAATACGAAATTATTTCCCTTTTTTTATTTATAAGTGATTTTAATTCATTTTTCCCCTGATTCTGAAATTATTCGTCTCAAAATTCTGAGTTTTCATCAATTTGTTCCAGAATTATTTCCTTCATTTATTCTAGTATTATTTTTCCATTAATTCCGAAATTATTTTTCCATTAATTCCGAAATTATTTTTCCATTAATTCCGAAATTATTTTTCCATTAAATCCGAAATTATTTTTCCATTAATTCCGAAATTATTTTTCCATTAATTCCGAAATTATTTTTCCATTAATTCCGAAATTATTTTTCCATTAATTCCGAAATTATTTTTTTCTCATTAATTCCGAAATTATTTTTTTCTCATTAATTCCGAAATTATTTCTTACCATTTATTCTAGAACTACTTTTTTCCTTAAGTCCGAAATTATTTCTTCTTTAATTCCGAAATTATTTCTTCCTTAATTCCGAAATTATTTCTTCCTTAATTCCGAAATTATTTTTTCCTTATATATATATAATTCCGAAATTATTTTTTCCTTATATATATATAATTCCGAAATTATTTTTTCCTTATATATATATAATTCCGAAATTATTTTTTCCTTATATATATATAATTCCAAAATTATTTTTTTCATTTATTCTAGAATTATTTTTCATTTATTCTAGAATTATTTTTCATTTATTCTAGAATTATTTTTCATTTATTCTAGAACTATTTTTTTTCATTTATTCTAGAACTATTTTTTTTCATTTATTCTAGAACTATTTTTTTTCATTTATTCTAGAACTATTTTTTTTCATTTATTCTAGAATTATTTTTCATTTATTCTAGAACTATTTTTCATTTATTCTAGAACTATTTTTTTTCATTAGTTCCCTTTCATCAATTACATTGTATTCCCTTCATCAATTACATTGTATTCCCTTCATCAATTAGAAATCATTTGTTTCATTAATAAGAAATGATTCCAGGCATCAATTAGAAGTTAATTGCTTCATTAATCAGAAATTATTTGTTTCATAAATTAGAAATTATTTTTTCACTAATTCTAGAATTAATCGTTTCTGCATGTTTTCAATCATTTTCTGATTGTGATCCTCGGGCCACGACAAAAGTTCCTAGGGACAAAATGTGACCCGTGGTCCATGCGTTGAAGATCCCTGACCTAAGCTGTCCACTTAAGCGACCTGCGGCATATTTTCAGAACACTTGGTGGCTCGCGACACGTTCCCGAACCAATGAAGAGGCGAAAAGGTTGATCAAAAAATTTCCTTACCCTATGTTCAAGACATTGCAATCCACCGGCGCACGGGCAATGGTGTATGTAAATACCATCCGTGTCCTTGGTGAGGTTTACATCGCAACGGCCCCCTATATAGATATGAAAGAATAAGATAATACTTTAAGGGAGAGAAATAGGGAGATACATATACTGTGTATGTTTGTGTGTAGTTTTATGTTTGGTTAAATGTGATAAAACCAACAAAAAATCACCGACATTTTGGTAAGTTTTATAAATTTCACTGAATTTATCACTTTTATCGGCGATTTTGCATAACAGCAAAGCGTCGTTGGTACACATGATAAATCGTACTACAGCTGACAATCGTTGAATCGAGAGTAAATTGGTTCGAAAAATCGAGAGTTCGTAAATGAAGTGTAGGAAATGAAAAGTGAGTTAGTTTTCCACATTTATTAATGATTTAAAAAAAAAAAAAACACTTATTTTTGTTTGCTTCATCGCAGTCTACAGGGTACGTTCCATAAGTATAATGCGACCAAATTTTTCCAGACGCGACTATACACCGCAGCACCCTCTAACCTGCTGGGCTAGGTGGAGGGGGGGGTGTAAAGCCGGGTTTTCCTAGGAGCAGGTTTCTACAGCGCAAGCAGCGTGAAAACGCTGATTGGTTAAAAAAACCTGAATTTCAAGTTTTTAACCAATCAGCGTTTTCACGCCGCAGAAGTTCTGCTTCTAGGAAAACCAGGCTTTAGCTTCACAACGCACCCATTCTCAGTCGGCCCCGAGCTGCCGGAAAGTCAGGACGTGCGTTCTGTGAAGCCCGTTTTGAGCTTAATGTAACACGGCGCGATGGATCGTTCTATGGAGCAACGTTACGCTATCAAATTTTGCGTTAAACTTGGGAAATCCGCCACCGAAACGTTTCTATTAATTCAGCAGGCCTTTGGGAGTGATAGCTTGTCCAAATCACAAGTTCACCGATGGCACAAGTCGTGCAAGGAGGGCCGAGAGGATGTCGCCGACGAACCCCGCAGTGGACGTCCATCAACCTCCCGAATCGACGAAAATGTGACGCGTGTGCGTGATTGTTTCAAATCTGACCGACGGTTGAGTCTTCAATAAATAGCAGACACTCTGCAGATGACGAAAACAACTGTTTATTGCATTGTAACCGAAGATTTGAACATGAAAAAGTTGTGCGCCAAACTGGTCCCAAAAGTGTTGACCGATGAACAAAAGGACATGCGAGTGCTTCGGTGTCAAGAACTCTTGGAAATGTGTGAAAAGGATCCTAATTTTTTGAATCCAGTTATCACCGATGATGAGTCATGGATTTTTTAATACGACCCGGAAACAAAAAGGCAGAGTTCAGAGTGGCACGCCCCATCGTAGTCCCGGCCCAAGAAGGCACGCATGAGCAAGTCCATGTCAGAGGCATTGTCCACCACGAATTTGTACCTACTGCGAACGCAGCTTTTTACTTGGAAGTGCTCAAAAGGCTGAAAAGGAGGGTCGCGCGCGGCCGAAGTGACATCAAGGACGCATGAAAAATTCATCACGATAACGTGCTAAGCCACAGCGCCTTCTTTGTCAACGATTTCCTGGCCAGGACCCATACCCCACTGGTTCCCCAGCCTCCCTACAATCCTGACCTGGCTCCCCCAGACTTTGTTTTGTTTCCTCGCTTAAAAGGAGCCCTGAAAGGGAAACATTGGGACTCGATTGAAAACATCCATGCTCATTTTACATCGGCTCTAAAGGACCTCCCAGAGAAGGCCTTCCAGGACGCCTTTCAGGCCTGGAAACACCGTCTCCATAAATGTATCGACGCAGGAGGGTGCTATTTTGAAGATTTTTAACTAATTGTACGAATATGTCCAATAAATGATTTTTTATGAATTTGGTCTACTTATGGAACGCACCTTGTAGTAGTCTATGGCACTCACCCGACAAGTGAGAGGATGTGGGTTCGATTCTTCACAAGGACAGCTGAATTTTCTTTCTTTCCTAGATACACCTTCGCATCAGCCAGCTGCTAAAAACCTTCTTATAAATAGCGGAGAGTGATATCATCCCCGAAACAGCCGTTGGCCGAAGTAACGTTCGATTGACTCAGAAACGGTTCTATCAACAAGTTGATACAGTGGTTCTCAAACTTTTTTGACTCGAACTTTTGGTCTATAACTTCTATGCCAAAGTCCCGTAGGTCCCCCTTTTTAAAAATTATCCTTCGAATTTACAGATTTATTTTATTTACCTGGAGCATCCATGGAACCAATGGGAAGGGCCCATGGAACCCTTACAGCTCCTCGGAGCAAAGGTTGAGAACCCCTGAGCTAATGTACCATACTATTTCTCTAACCACCACTTTATCCAATCGTAATGCACAGAGTGAATTATGTTGTCAATGCATCTTCACTTCATCGTCACCCCTGCCTACAATCGAACCCTCTTTCTGGCACGTGTTCAAGAAATACCTGCATGTTGGTCACGACAAAAATTGGTGAACTTTCTCTCTACAAAACCTTCCTCTTCCTCTACTTTCTGTTAAGACACGTACGTACGAATTGAAATTTACTCTTTACTGAGAGGACAGTTCGTAAAAAAGAGCGTGTTTGTGAATTGAAGGTTCGTAAAATCGACATTCGTACATTCATCACATTTCTGCAGCCACAGTCTGAACCGGATGTAATAAACTCTGATTTAATGAATTTTTCCCCACATCCCCTTTACTCCTATAATTATCCCCTATTTGACGAATTCTGAAATACAACCTCGATATAACGAACCCCTACATAGGAAAAATTTTACTATCATATATACCCCGATATAATTAATTCCCATTTAACAAATTTTAAGTTCCTAGCCCGATATAAGCTCGTATAGCTTTGATCTATCTGGTTTGCAACCAAAATATGGGATCTATCTGTGCATATCTTGATCTACCTGGTTTTGCAACCAAGCTACTATGGGATCTATCTGGTTTTGCAACCAAGCTACTATGGGATCTATCTACTTTGCCGCACACCAACTCCGGTCATACCATTTTCCAACCAGTGGAGTTGGGTGGGAAATGAAGGCTCCATCCAGTGGTGGTCGCCTTAGGCTCGGTAGGTAAAAAACTTGTTTCTGATTTTCTATGCACGGACTCGAACCCATGGACCTTGATGGTAACCTTCATAGTGGAAGACGAGCATCTTTACCACTGCGCCACTCGGGCACACATATGGCATCTACCTGGTTTTGCAACCAGGCTATGGGATCTATCTAATGCCTACGCGTATCTTGATCTATCTGCTTTCGAAAATGATTTCTTTACTTATCTGATTTTGCAATCAACCGCTATCTTCACCACAAAATGAATAGCATATAGTGACTTTTTTATTGTTATGACTTCGCCTACTGATAGATCTGTATAGACAAACTAAAAATATAAATATCATAATCTGAAAATCGAAAAAAAAAAATGGATCTACCTAGTACTGAAATTACACGGCTCAATATACACGGCTCATATATATACTTTTTAATGCCATTTCCTGAACATTTTTCGCGAATCTCTAAATTCGTGTCTCACCTCGCGGCTCAACTACCCGGCAATAGCCTAGTATCCCAGCAATCCTCTTAGAGCAGCATTCGTTGGAAACACAGTCACTTTGACTCTTGCAAGGAACTCTGTGCGCTTCACACTGGAAATAAACAGTAAAAAAAAAAAAAAAAAAATCAAAGATTTCTTGAAATATTGGATAACATTTTTTTTAACATAGAGAAATTTGACTGAACGAACGAACTATTTTTACTTTCGAATCATAAGTTCACTTCAATATTCCCTGACTTTGCAAAAATTTGCCTGACTAGAACTGTAGAAAAAAAAAAATCTACAATTTATTTGGAGACATCCTGCTGTGACCATAAGTTCAATAACACCTTTTGGGTTTTATAATACAAATACAAAGCCCAAAACAGGCGAAATGCCATCTCAGTGGCTGAAAAAAATATGCGCATAGAAAATATGGATATCAAATATACTAAAATACATCTACCCGAAATAAGTTATCATGAAAAAACTAATACACATTAAAATAAAACTCATAAAAACTGATGATTTTTATGATGAGATAAAATATCATGCACATAAAAAATTATGGTTGTCTTATCTAAGTATGGGTAGCTTCATAAATACAGTATTTCTTTTTAAACGTATCAATTGTGCTAGAATGCACGATTCGCGGGGGTAAACTATTCCATTTATTGCAACCTTGTTAAAAAAAAAAATCCCTAGTGACACTACAACCTGGAGTTGTCCCCTTACTTATATCATGGGCGGAAAACTCCCCCCCTCCCATCGTCAAAGGCAGAGCCGACTAGTCTAGTGTATATATAAACTGACAGCATCATCCCTCCCCAGACTTACGAATCTATCTCCACACATATGTTACTAATCAATACTATTTTACCGCACACCAACTTCGGTCATATCACAATACGGCAACGTCCAGCCAGTGGAGTTGGGTGGGAAATGAAGGCACCACCTATATCGGAGGTCGCCCCAGGTTCAGTAGGTAAAGAACTTGTCTTAGATGTTCTTCTCCGGATTTAAACCTGTGGACCCTAACGGTAAACTTCATGGGGGAAGACGATCATCTTACCACTGCGCCACTTGGACGCTACTAACACATACTGATATTATAGGACCGAACACACTCAACACCACCTACAGAACAAGGCCCAGCACGAAGCTTGTGACATCACTGAAGGCCATTTCTTCTATTGCCTTTGGATATACTGCAAAAAAGGTAAAGATATCGCATGCGTCGGTATGCTATAAAATGGCAATATGTGAAATGGCCTCCTTAAGTGACATCACAACACGATACCCGTTGAATTTAATGAAAACGCATAAAGCAGATCTTGACCTCTATCATTTCTAGTTCAGTTTTTTAGCAAAAAAAAACGAAAAACAAAAACAACCATCCTTTTGTGATAAGTCTGATGAATAAAGTGCGTGAGATATCACTGTCGCCTAAATTTTTTTTCTATTTTGTACTCGTCTAAAGCATACTTTCGAGTATACTAGTCACCTTCATTTCATTTCGAAAATTTTGCCGTAACTTTTTTGTGTCTATATACGCTAGGCTAATCACTGATATTCAGATGTCCGTATCAATCCGGTGATCAAATGATCATATTTATGGAAAAAACGGCGCATCTGCTCAACGTTATCCTCTATACCCGTTTCGCTCGATAGTGTTTGAGGTAGAACACACATCTTGAAAATATATTATTTTCCATTGTTAAATCAAATGAATGGGCATTAATAACTATTAAAAACAGGGTTGCGCGATGTTTGTAGTAATGCTCATGTTAAGGGGAAGAAATAGATGACACTTCATAATGCCATCTATGTTCAACATATTCAACGCACGGCATTACAAACATGCCTATCCGAAATACACTCTTGAGCATTTTGTATATGCAAATGTTCAAGCTTTTGCAATGAGCAACATATTCTTTACTTTTAGCCGAATTCGTTTCAGGTAAATGAAGTTTTGAGGATATTTCTTTGATGAGAGAGTATTTAAAATTAAAATTTGATTTGACTTAAAATATGGTATAAGTTTGAAAATTCAACTATCAAATTACTTTTAAATGCTTTCATAGCATTTTAAAGAAATTTATTCAAAATAGATTAAATAGTTTAATAAACTGAAAATACTCTGGAAAATAAATATTGCAAATCATGAATATCCTAGCACTTATGTTCTAACTTATATACGAAAAACTCACCGCAATCATCAACGTAAGAAAACAAACCGCAAAAACTTGAAAGTCCATAATCAGTACTTTTCTCTTAATAACGTGATATGAAATGAAGTGAAATCTGTGATTTATATACAATTTTTTTGCAGCATTAAATATTTCTTATTTTTTTGCTTGTGCATTTTGCTGAAACATTTACGTTTTTCGTCATCATGAAGGAAACATATTTCCATTAAAATTAGAGGAAACATTCAAGGTTGAACATGTAATTACTTCAAGTGTGTGTGTGTGTTTGTGCTATATTCACTAACGTTTATCTGGAACACAAATGAGGAAGTATTTAAATATAGAAAATATTAAAACTAATCTAATGTTTTATTTCTGATTCTGTCCTCGGAAGGTGGTCTAATGTGCGATTTTTTTAAATATTTCTGTGTCTGTTACAATCAGTGATTCATAACCTCTTCACATCTGGGCAAAAATGACTGTTACAATTTTTTGATTGATTTGTGCTAATTTTATGTCAAAATGCCCTTGAAAAGAAAATTTTTTTAAAATAAATAAATAAATTAATTTGGTATCTTTACAAGGACCAATTTAGTTAGATACAGATTGTGTACCTCTAGTCTTAATTTCCAAGAATTAGAAACCATTCAAACCGGTTAAATATGAGGTGTACTTCTGGAGCGAGAAGTTGACCGAAGAACGGGTTGGCTATAGAAAAAAATATGACCAATACAGAACTTCCCATAACGGTAATCTCCCGTTAACACTACCGAGCGGTCATTTTGATCGTTTTTCAAACTTTGATCAACATTTGCGTCTATTTTTCAAAATTTAGAAATTCCTTCCTTGACTTTTCCTAATTCATCGAAAGTTAATTCATAAATAATGAAAATAATCTTAATTCTTGATCTGAAAAAATTCAAGTAAGCTTTCTTCAAAATAACGACAAAAAAAAAAAATGGAAAAGAAAACAAACAGGACATTTTATGGGAATGAAAAGAGTGACTTATTTTATAAGGGAGGAGAAAAAATTACGAAAATGTCCTGTAAAATACGAGTCTCTCTACTCTACATGTACAATTTCTGGCCCGTGATCGGCAAAACTATCGCATACCACATGACCCACGGGTTGAAAAGGTTGTACACCCCCGATCTATAGCATCAATTAATCCTAATACATAATAAGTTTGTTATAAATGGCTAGCATTTGAAAGTACTCGATTATTCAGTCGATTAATTGATTAAATATTTTGATTAACCAGTTAAAAATTTTGATCGATGTCCAGCCCCAGTAAATAGGAGAAATAATTTGAGTACGGGATCAAAATATATGTGCAAGAGAAATGATTTGCTGACCTTGATACGTAATAAATAAGAAGTAAAAGTTGTGGACCAGCAATAAATAAATGAATAGAAACAATGATTTGGAGACGGGTAAAATAAATAGGAAAAATAATTTCAGGACTAGCAAAAGTGAATAAATAGTGAAGTAATTTGTGGACCAAGGCCCAAAATACATATACACAGTGTATAGAATCTATTTTATTTTATTAAATCCAAAATTATGTAGCAGCTACATGAATTGGGTGAAATGAGAAAAATACACTAACGACTGAATATAACAGTACTTTCTAGTCCTCAAAATCTTCATCATGAAAATTATAAAAAGAAATAGTTTCCTTGAAGTTCTCTTTAAAATTTTCACTGAATCCATGATAAAATTCGATTTATTTATACGATACTGATGCAGAGGCCTATATAAGAATAAATAATGACGAATACTATGAACTTGATGAAAATTTAATATGAGTCTCCCTTAACTTGGTCGATTACAGGAATTTGTATAATAGAGAATCGTTCCTGGGAATGGCGGCCTAACATTCGAGAATGTTTACGGCGAATGCCACGTAATGCCGATATCTCATTGCAAAACTAAAAGTCTAGGGGGGGGGGGGATGTCTTGAGGATACAAGTCACGATCCATTTCCCGTAACGAGAACAGAAGCGAAGATGAGGATGAAGGGCCAAATGGAATGAGAACACGTCGGACCTAGAACAACATAGTTACTGACTAACATATAAGAAGAACCTTCGCCTCAAGTATGCGCGTTTTTGATGCATTTGTTCGATAGCTGTGGGTGTCCGCAGATTACGTAAGTGTTTCTTATGATATCGCTATTTGTACTGTATAAGGTCATGAACAAGAAATTATGGCATAATTAGAGAAGGTCAAAAAATGGGCAGCAAGTTTCATTTTGAGGTCGGGCCACATTTACCTCCTTTTTCTAAGATTTTTTATGTTATTTTAAACCTAAAATGTGTATAAGAATGAAAATGAGAAAGAAAAATGTGCTTAAAATATTCAACTCAATGATTCAATTCAATATTCAATATGCAACTAAGTTTCATCAACCTCGTTAACCTAGTTTCATCAGCCACATACACCAGTCTTTCAGATTACACAGATCTACAAAATAATAGTAATATTTTAAAGTTTTTTAATTTTTATAATTGATTTTTTTATATTACTTTCAGTGCTGATTTCAAAAATATATCTACGATTGATGAACTCAAGATTAATATAATTAATGCAATATTACACATTTATTCTCGTAGACTTTGTAAAGTCTCGAGCAATCTGATAAAAATATGTGAATATGTGTCCGGGAAAAAGGAAAAAAGTTTTCAACATTTATAGTAAATTCAAAGTCGTTTCAAAGTTTTATTAAAGGTAATGTTTCAATTCATAAGTCTAATTAGTTATTTTCTGTTGAGAAGTTCATATTCATTTCGTAGACCATGAGGTGCGCGAATTTTGAAACACCCTGTATAATCCGCGGATTTCGCAGCATAACAAAGCGTATGAAAATTTAACACGGCATTCTATTCATAATTATTTCTCACTCGGCACGTTCATAAACCATACACAAAACACTGCCTCTCCATTTAAAATGTACTCCTTTTGATAACTAAATAATGCTTCAGATCTATGAAAGGGATAATTTCCATCACCGTATATCGACGTCAAAATCATCCGAAACGCATTAAAATAAGAGATGACGCATTACCTCGACGACTCGAGCATGCATTTGAATAGAACTATGGAAATACTCTAAAAAAAAAAGAAGCTAAATACTAACCGAGATGATTTCCTCAAAAATAATAATAAGAAATAAATATTCTACATCAGACGTGAAGAAGTATAAGATAATCGCGAAAGTTTGGACGGAAAATCCCCCGAATCAATGTCATTTACGTAAACAAGAATGCGGATGAAAGAATTTAATTAAATTCCTTCGACCGAATACAAATTACAGGTCGTTGAAATTCTTTTCCTAGAAACGCTTGCATAAAAGCTTGTCGAATTTCGAATTCAGTTCTTTGCAATGATTATGAATAATTTTGAAAGCAGCTGTTGTTTGTTACGAGAGGCTCTCTCGCATCTATTACTCCCTCTTTTATTTATTGTGGAACCTGTTACTATTTTAAATTGAATTAGAAGCTTTACAATTGCGTGTCAAGCATTTACTAGGTAGAATTTCAATTGTTATTTGACATACAATGATACAAATTTGTTTCAAGTTGTTGCTACAATTGTAGCACCAACAATATAGCCGTGTTCCTACTCTAATTACATTAATTTTTTTTTTTATTTAACTTCAAATTTTACACGTATGTGTATCTAACTCGAATATAGTTCTAGTAATGATATCGACCTAAATTTTCGAGTGACGATTCATGTTTTTGTACATTCATGCTTTTAGGGTGTGATTAATATTCAATAATGGACATTTATTTGTGGTACTTTTAGAAAAGGTCGATGACAGTGCAGTGTATACGGGATTATGACCACTTGACCACCACAGGGGGAAGTCGCTGCGGTGGTCGAGTGGTCATAGTGACGGACGCGCGTCGCGAGTACCCGGGTTCGAACCCCACCGTCGCATAGCGGTGGTCGGCTGAAGTTGAGTTGGTTTTCTGTGGTTCCCAACTTCAAGGCACAAATGTCAGTCGATCTCCCCGTTAAAATGTCTCGTCGCAGAGAGAGCAACAGGCCTATATCATTCAATCATTACACTTCATGAATAGTTAGAAAAAAATTGATGGCAAATGGCAGCACTACAATATAACAAACATTACACAGAAACAAACTTCACGGAAGGTTCACTGCACACACACACACACACACACACACAAACACATTCCAACATGTGCTAATTCGTTAGAAGTTCCGCAGAGGAATAAGAACAAGTTGTATGTGTCCGGTTTAGTAGTAGTGTATACGGAGTGTTTCATGAAGAATGTCGGAAAGGCATAAAAATTCTACGGTTGATTCTGAAATTGAGGTACAAGGTGTCTATAAAAAAGTCGTCTGTCATCAATTTTATTAAACACATGTCTGAAAATTCATTAGTTCGAATATAAGTACGTCGGTAATGGTAATGCTAATCTTCAGTGTCTTATCAGCTTATTTCTCGGTGATTTATTCTACCGCCCTCCATTTTTCTTTAAGAAGAGGAAATTTCTTCTTGCACAAGTTTAAAGAAATAGTTGGAATGGAAACAGGAAAAAAGGGAGCGATTTTTGTAACGTGTGAATGAATTCGAATTTTCATTCGAGTCATTGTATCTTTTATGAGTTCAAAGATTTGCACTCTTATTAATACCTTTCTATTTTCCACATTTTATTTCAAATTATATGTATAAGGGTGGATGAACTAAAAACGGAACAGTTGCTATAATTTGGTTTATTTTTGAATAAGTGAAGCGAAACTTTGTGTAGAGTATTCGCATGGACGCAAAAAAAATGCGGGTAAAAAAGTTTACCCGTATTTAACAAATCTCAACTTTCCGCCGTTTTTCGAGTTTAAATATCTCAGCAAATATTGCACTTAGCAACGTGGAATTTCTTTTGTTAGCATCAGGAGAGAAAATGCAACAATTTTCTGATTAGTTTTTTTTTGACACCGGGGGACCGTATAAAATGTTAAAAAGTTAACCATTTTATTTTAATAGCCGCACAACTCCTTGCAATTTGAGTGACTTATCCGAGGGACACACGTTATTTGTATCCATTTGTAATTGGAACTTCTATGATCAACTCTTCGCCAGTAAAATACCATGCACCCTGTTAGCTATGCTTCCTGTATACAGGGTGGTAACTATCGACCGCCCAATAATTACACACGTGATTCCTTGTGAAAAACTAATACTGAAAAGCGTTTCGGTTTTTTGATCTGACGCATATAATTAATGAGTTATAACTTTTTAAAAATAATGACGTCATTTGAAAATCCTTGCAAATTCCCCAATCGTATAACTTGGCGTTTTTGGAAATGTTAGAAATATATTAAACCCCACACAGAGATCCAGAAAACGAAAGATATAAAAACGAGTTTTTTTCTCACACTTTTCAGGAAGAAAAAAAAAACGAAGAAAAAAAAAGGGGAAAAAAAACATTTTTTAAAAGTCATCATTTGATTATTTTTGTCGCACCACGTCATCTTCTGCACACGAGGGCTAATTTTAGACCGGGAACTACTATTTATTGCCAATTCCGAACGGCAGGCTTGTTTTTTTTTGTACTCGTCGAGAGGTTGGTGCGCTAACCCCTCAATGGGGACTGCCTGCGGTAGCTATTGTTTCTGTGCTCTTGTCGCTGTTTCTGTTGTACCCCTGTGTCAGGAAAGTTTTCTCATAAGGACGAACCGGGTATCGAACTCGCGACACCTCTAAACATCCTTTGATACTTTAGGCGAGTATCTTATCGACCTGGGCATCCGCGGCCATGTGTTTTTTTACGTCAATCAGAATATTTTCTTTGCATCTCCCAACGCCAGCTATACTGAAGTTATAGAGAGAGAGAGAGAGAGAGAGAGATAAGCTTTAGTCATTTGTTCTAGAAAGTACTAAGTCTATTTAATTAATTTTTTTTGGATATAATTTCTCAATTGATGGCATTCAGCATACAAGAATATTGTATACTGAACTACCCTTAAAAACTTTAGAGAGGGATGAAGTTGTTCTTGAAAATTATTTTTTCGAATGGCTCTAATAACGACCATGGAACTAACCGTTTGTGAGTGGGTTAAAATAGCCAAATTTTAGGCCTCAAAAATTTTTTTTTTCATGTTCCCAAAGGAAATTTTAATGGTTTTAGAGTATACTGGGTCTGCTGACTTCAAAACTGGTGTTGGTTTTGCCGAATCGGCAAAAAGTTTCCGATTGAATCGTTGTTATTATTTTACTGTTTCCACCAGTCACACCTCCGTCAAGCTACCATTTTTACATCCTTCATTGAAGCCTTTTACGCGTAAGAGTTTGATGAAAGTTTAAAAAACCCAAAGAAATATTGGCGTTTTATTGATCAACATGTTATCTGATTAAAATGAAAACGTAAAATAACGATCGCGTAGTAAACATGTACGCACTGTATGCACTGCACATTCCCTCAAAAAAAATTTGACTTGATATTGAAGGTAAAAAAATTGTCACATTTTGGCAAAAAGTGTTGATTTGGCTAAAAAATATTTTAAAACAGATCTTATTTGGCTAACACTTTACAAATCTGGTGATAAATTTGCTAACATAGAGGTCGAAGGTAATACGTGACTTATAACCTAATAACAAAGTTATAATATCACACTACACAGAGAGAAAAAATTCCAATCGTGAAGGAAGGCACATAACAGACCGTTAGAACAATGACACGTCACAAAATTTCAAAACCTTATAATTCACTTATATTCGTCCGATCCAAAAAACGGAAAAAAACTTTTCTATATTAGTTTTTCACAAGAAATCACGTGTGTAATTATTGTCCGGTCGATAGTTACCACCACCGCCACCGTGTATAGATGAATGAGTACAAATACAACCTGTTTATTTGGTGTTTTCTTGGAGGTAACTACCCTGTGTAATTATGCATTTTTGAAATTATGCATAAAAAGATCTCAATGTGGATTGCAAGCTTTTTTTTTGTTCACATGTGCCTTTGTCGCTGCTCGTGATACTTCTTTGTGATCTGTGAATCGTTGCCCCTAAGCAATTCTTAATCCGAGGAAAAAGAAAAAGTCATATGAAGCAAGGTCGGGGGAATAAACTGATTGTGGAAGTATCGGAATATTATGTTTTGACACATAATCTGACACCAGGAGGGACCTCTGAGTCCTTAAACGTCTGCACGATTCGGATAGATTCAAGTGAAAAGATCTTTGGAAAGTCAAATCGTGGGTGCTGCAGCACCTCACAGGTACCTCCTGGTGTCAGAACAGAACAGACCAAGTAAGACCAGGCTATGTCGCTTGCGCGATTTCAGCTCATTGCCCCGGAGAGCGTGGTTATGCCGGAGAAAATTCTGGAAAACAAAGAGGGAGATTGAGGGAACCCTTTCATAGTATTATACATTCGTTAATCGTTATACATCGTATAATTCGCTATGATACCTAACTCCTGGTGTCAGATTACCTGTCAAAACATCACATTCCAGTACTTCTACAACCATACTAAAACCCTGATCTAGTCCGATGTGACTTTTTCCTTTCCCCCCGATAAAGAATTTGATTAAGGAGGCAACGATTGTCAGGTTCCGAAGAAGTGCAGTGACAAAGGCACTGGAAGTTGTGATAAGGAAAGGCTTGCAATTCGAATTAAAATCCTTGTACGAACAATGGCAAAAAGACATAATTTCAGAGGATAGTTACTTTGAAGGAAACACCAAATTAACAGGTTCTATCTGCATTCCTTCTACCGTGATAAAATAAGTCTTTGGAACTTTTGAACTTATTTCAGTATGAAAATTTTTACCAAGTATCTGTGGCCGAATACGATATAATATGATTGGTTTCGCTTATGAGTTGATAAAGGAAAGTGAAGGAAAAGATCTTCCGAGTACATAGCGTAAGTTGGAGTATGGCTCCGCCGTGGATGGTTGTGTTTTGTCCCTGCTGGCGGGATCTACAACTATTTCAGAAGATAACCAGACGAACATAACGAAACGTCTTTATTTTACTGCATACCTCCTAAAACACAAATTTCCAGGGCAGAAGCCATATTCAAATTCTTGTTCTGTCCTCCGCGGAAGATAGTTTTTTTCCCCACCTTCCTTTATCAACGCATGAACAAAACTAATCACATTATGTGGTATAAGGCCACAGACAGTTTGTAAAATGTCCATGCTGAAATAAAAATGTTATAATAGTAGTAGTCGTGGTATAAAATTTTGTAATGTATGTTGTGTGTATTATTGTTGTGGCGCTACTATAATAAAATAAATAAATTGTCAGAAATACGCTGTCCGTATGACAATGAGCCGATATTGCTATATGCCGATGTGGCTCGGGTATCTCTCGGTTTGACGGTCTAATTCAATTGAAAAACTGAAAAATTAATTTATAAAATCAAAAGTTTAATAACCGGTGATATTATTTTAAAGCGTGTAATTAACATTACCAGAGGAAAATAAACGGCAAAACGAACAACGATATCATGAAGATCATTTTTATAACTGTATTTGCTGATCGTTGATGAATAACGACGAATACCAAACAAAATTTGTTATAACTACGTAATCAAAAATAAGACGAATACAACCAGGTGAAAAACATATTCTTAGCGCTGTCTGAATGTTCTCGAAATGTGATCACAATCCTTCATTTCTGACAAGCGAGACACAAAAGGGGGGAAAAAAAGCGTTTTTCCCGGTCCGAAATCTTCTCCAAATCAGGAGAAACATTTCCAGGTTCGTTACGTCTCTCTCACTCTCTACTCTATCTTCCCATACTCACATAAGTATCCAAGTACATACCGTATGTATACATACATACATACATGGAAGATGTGTATGTAACTGACAGATGATGTCAGAATAATGGAGTGGCCCCATAACAATGTCCTTTGAACACACTGTCAGAACAAGGCTCTGAAAATGAAGAGGAAGGACGGGGGAGGGGGAGAAATGGCAAAAACGTTGGGAAGGTTTGACGGAGCGAATGGAAGAAACATTGTGAACAGAAAAGAAAAAATAAATTAAAGGGCAAAAGAAATTCCTGAAAGAATATATGTATGTGCTGGGCAAGAAAGCGCATCTTGGGCGAAAGTTGTTACATTTTACCAAAGGATATATTTATAACCTCTACGAAACAGAAAAAGATGTATAGAAAGTACAGAACGAGGTGTATACGAAGTAAAAAAAAAATATCCATGAAATATTTGACACGTCTGACAACATATTACTGAGGGCTTTCGGGAGTTTTTCCGCAAATCAGACTCCCGTCGCCTGAATTTATGTTTGGGAATTCCTTCCGGACTTATTTATAGAGTTGTCCTACAAAATAAGGATTTGCACAAACAAAAAGAAAAAAAAAATGAATAAGCTTATGTTTTCCAAAATCAGTACAGTCAGTGATGATTTATAAGAACAGTTTGTTTATCCTATGCCTATTTGCATATCAAATCCACGAACGATGATCAAATTTGTTTTTGTTTCTGAAATGCCATGAAATGTAGAGTAGGAGTAGGACGGAATATGCAGTTATTTAAGAAGTCACGTGCTGATAAGACTTACAGTTTCGGTTTCTTCAATCTTGGAAAAAAAACGAAAAGAAACTGTGAACGAAACCGAAAGAGAGCCATAAAATAACACATAAATTATGGATGAACGTACAGGGTGTTCCAGAAAGAACTCCCTAACTTTGAAATGACATGACTTAAAAACAGTTATGGATAGAAAGATGAAATAAGTTCAGTGTTCCAAAATCGACTGACGGTTTTTAAAATGGGATAGCAAGAAAACGGCCGAAGATATTAACGCCATTCTTGCAGAATATAAATTTGCGAGATCAGGAATTTCAATTTAAGTTAAATTTTAAATTTAACGAAATATATGCTTTTTTTGTACAGCAAATAACTTAGTCTGTAAAATAAGAGTTGCCAATACATCTCTCTCTAAAAATGTCTATACACCGTACCCTGTAAATCCTGATTCGGCCTCTATTTCATCAACCGTTTGTCTTAGAGGTATGATTCCAATTTAATAAATGCTCAAAAGAATCACGTTGTACCAGTTTCGAGAGTGAAAATAGAGTGTCATGAAATAAAAAATTTAAATTTTTATACGGCCCCCCCCGAACTCTAACTTCCTATTAGAAAGTTGTTGCCCTGCCTCTCCTGAGGCCAACATAAAATTTTCCATCCTTCCAATTGCACTATTCGCTGAGATATTTGAATTTAAAAATTGGAGAAAAGGTGAGAAAGAACGGCTTAAACTAACGGAGTACTCTTTTTCATTTATGCGGCCCTTTCTCACATTTCTTCCATTTTTTGAATTCAAATATCTCAGCAAATATTACACTTAGAAACATAGAAGTTTTTTTGCTGGCCGCAGGAAAGACAGCACAATTTTCTAATAGAAAATTGAGGAGGGGGTATAAAAATTGATATTTTTATTTTATTTTACGATACTGTGCTTTCACTCTCGAAACTGATACAGCGTGATTCCTGAACACATTTTCAGGTTTTTTTTTTTTTTTTAAATTAGCACCATCCCTCTTCGATGAACAGTCGATGAGATAAAGACCAAGTTGAAACTCAAAGGATACCGTGTATGAATATTGTATTATTTTAATTTACAAATATGTGTGTGATGCCTCCCATTTTTTTGTATGGTTTTTTATTCCAAGTTTTTTGTTGTGAAGTACATTACTATATATACATATTAATATTTTAACCGTTCTGTGCAGTCATAGCCTCTTGACGTATTATTTTTGAGTCTTGGTTTCGCAATTTTATGAAATAAATTTAACCTTTGAGGGGAAAAAATATCATAAATCTTGAATGTTATAACAGAAACACCATATGAAAAATGTAAGACTCGTGCTTTATTAAATACATAAATACGTACAGATAATGTAGAAGGCTGTAAAAGATTTTTTTATATGAACTGCAAAATTAACAGTCGATGTATTTTAATCCAAATTTGCACATACCGCATAAATTTAAATTAATTTCCAAGCTTTTCAACACGATACTTACATGGCATGGAAATTCTGACATCTGCTCCTTTTACTTCAAATTATGAAAGGCAGATAGTAGCGCCACTAGAACACGAAATAGAATAATGTAATAAACATCCAACATCTTATATATAAGTCATGGCCACACTCATTAATACAACTCGTATCGGCATAAATGAGTTCATTAGAAATTCCATAGTTCATGAGATGCATGTACGGCTAATTAGTAGACTTTAATTCTAATTGTATATCGTGATTACTACTATTTCTTAACCGTATGTGCACTTCGTACACATTCTTCTGTGAAATTCAATACATTGGGACTACAACTTTCGTACCTGCTGAAGTCCAGCGCTGTTCAACTTCATCTCATATAGACCCTTTAACAGAGGTCTTCAACCTTTCAGACTAGGCGGGCCAAATTGAAACTTCCCACGAAGCCCGTGGGCCACAAACTTATGTAATTTCGTGGCAATTTAATAAGAGGGGTCAATTTGGCTCCGGGTAAAGCAGGGTCAAAAATTAATTAAAGACTTAGTTATTTTGAACTTATCCTTTATTTAATTATCAATTTTGATTAGTTCTGAAAATGTTTTCATAAAAAAATTTTGATTGAAGATTTAATTAATCAATTTTGAGATTAATTTTAATCCTAAATCACTTTAAATGATTCTATAATTATTTATTTCGATAACTCTGAAATTATTTTCCTTTTTAGGATGTCTTTGAATCACTTCTTTCAATGATTATGCAATTATTCTTTTAATGATTGGGAAATAATTTCCATCAGAATATACAAAATTATTTCTCTCTTTGATTAACAAGTTATTTTTTTAACTTATTTTGAAATTTCTTTTTTCAATTATCTGATTCAAAAATTATTTCTTTAAGAAATTCTGAACTTTTATCAATTCTGGAATTATTCCTTTTATTCTTTCTGAGTTTTTATCAATTTGTTCCGGAACTATTCCTTTCACTACTTGCGAAATTATCCCTCCATTGGTTCCGGAATTATTTTTTTCAGTAATTCCTAAATTACTTGTTTTATGAAATGCGAAATCAGTTGTTTCCGTACTTACGAAATTGTTTGCTTCTATAATTTTAGAACTAATCGCATCAATGTCTTTAACCATATTCTGAAAATTATTCACATTAGCCTGAAGGCCAAATGTGGCCCGCGGGCTATGGTTGAAGACCTCTGCCCTATAGCCATCGTCTAAATACTGGTACACAATCTGTACACAACCAATCATAAATAATCATAATTAACGGCATTTAATAACATATAATCGCATTTAAATATGATATATAGTTGACGCGCTGAACATAAAAATGAGAGTAGGTAATATATGCATTATGATGAATGATTAATGTTAAAACAATAGCATTAATTATAACTTAATGACGTCCTAACGGGCTGATGAAGTGACATTCTGTCACGGCCCTGTTGAGTGACTTTCTGCTTTTTATTTCCTCTCCAGCCTGCTTAAGCTTTCTTTTCTCCCTAGATTAATAACCCAATGTGGGTAATATTAAACTCTAAGTAGTTTAAAAATAAAACATATACAACCATGGCGAAAATCGCACTACTAGTCCAGGATGGCTAAGAAATGACTCAGGGGTATGCACTGTTTGCCAAGATTTCATTACCTTGCGCCCTCCTCCCAGTATTTCATATCCATCTCCGACTATTGCGGGCAAGTAGCTGCACAAACTGGTGCCCTAAAATATACGAAACGGTTCATTTCTGGATCCCGTAAAATAACGTTCGAAAATACCGTTTTTATAGCGTCATCTATGATTGAAATTTCAAACTCGTTTTATTCAGTAGAAAAAAAACCCAACTGTACGCTACATAATAAGTATTTCAATGTAAACCTCAGTTTTTTATGTCGATTGATTTTTTATTAATTTTTAAAATTTCTTGTGAACTTAGAATATCGTCGTTCTTCATGTGTGAATATAACGATAAATAATCATTCTTTCTTAAGCCACCACCATTGATATATAAATATCAAAAGCCTTAGTACCTTGGGAATTCATTATTATAATTCAGAAACGATGCGAGAAATTGTGTAGCAATATTCCAATCTCCATGAAATACACTTGGTTTATGCAAAAAAAAAAATTTCAAATAGAAAACTTGAAATAATGAACTTTATTGAAGAATCAATCATCTGAATATACATATATAATCACGCTTTCTGAGAATTAGGTATTAAATTGAAAAAAAAATATTTCAATGATATTTTGTAGTGTGGTATATTGTAAAATGCAAATTACTATGAAATTATTATTTCTATAATATTAGTTATTTCTATGATAATATGCGTTGAAGAATAAAATAATACGTTTTTATTTGAGATAATTTTTTTTTCTGACTTAATTCGTAGATGACTGGATAGATAGATAGAGATAGAACCGCTCACAACCCCGGACTGATGCAAAGCGCCTTACTTCCGTTACCTCAAAAGAGTCAGAGTTGTAGATGATTGGAAAGGATTGCGTGGAAAATAAACTTTTTAGAATGTTAGAAATATATCTTTCGGAAGATTTCTTTGTGAAATTTATAGAATATTGTTTAAATAAAGAAAAACTTAAACGATATATTTTGATAAACATACACTACAACTAATTTCTAATAAAAGAAAAGCAGAAAAAGTTTGCTTTTATCTAAAAAAAGAGACCGCCACGCCAAGACGGTCATATGGAAATACCAGCATTATCTTCGTTACATACAGACAGCCAGACATGACCGTTGACCACTCAGAGAGACCATCTTGGGATGGTTTGCGCTCTTTCCCCAAAGGGATAGACTGTCTCGGTGAGTTTCTTCGTTACAAGTGTTCGTTTCTTTTTTTGGAATGTTTTTGCTAGGCATTCATTATTTTCATCATCTTAGAATGCAGTGAAACTGATGAAAATCATCTGATTAGAACTATTTCTACATCGTTATATTCTCAATTGGTATTCTATTCATTCTGTATTGCATATTTAATACGAATTTTGAAGTTTATAATATTTCCACTACAATGTTTTATGCTTCATCTCCACAATGGACTGTGATATTCTTTAGATTCCCACTGTATTGCTGTAGTGAGAGCACCTTCTTATTAATGTTCTATATCGTGCCTTTGAATTTTGTGTCTCTGTGCTTTTAACAGTTTTTACAGATTTCCGCGCTCAATTTGGTTCCTACTGGCAGAACAAGTGGGGGTCCGTGGCAATTATGATCAAACATTTCCGGGGGGAGGATCTGTAACAAAAAGTATTTGGGAAGGGGGGGGGGACTGATCTCTATCCAACTGCTTAAATACCCTTGGGGGAGAGAGCGGGGACCATGTTCTGGTCTGGTAGCCATGGGGATTAGAATTATTAGATTTTACTCTTTGTGTATACTTCGATTCGAAATAATTCAATAGAAAGTGTTACGTGTTTTTTTGAATATATGCCATCAACCTTGTCACGAGCGCAAATCATGCCTCAAAATATTCGAAATTCAAGTAAAATATATGACGACCGTATTCAAATGCAGGGTTTGTAGAAATGAATGTTTCAAAAATTTATGTGTTTTCAAAACTATAACACATAATATAATCTGCGATACATAAAAATGGCAAACATGTTTTTTCAATATCGCTCAATAGATGGTAGCACTTTCGTATATATGCCCGAGTGGCGTGGTGGTAAGATGCTCGTCTACCATCGTGAAGGTAGCTGTCGCGGTCCCAAGTTCAAACACGAGAAGGGATTTAGATTAGATTGGATTAGATTATATAGATAAGGTATTTTCCCTAACGAGCTTGCGACGACCACAGATAAATGGCGCCTTCATTTCTAACTTATCTCATCAATGGCAGTAAATTGCAATATAGCGATATGTCCAGTGTTGGTGTTTGGTGAAGTAGTAGGAGTATTTCCGTATGAGAGTAGAGTGTGTAGAAGTAAAAATGGTGACATCGATAGAAAAAAGCTTTTGCGTATTAGAATATGCAAGGATACTTCTACATTTAGAAATTTGTAACTGAAAAAAAAAGCAGAAAAAGAATGGTTACACATCAATTTCAGTCACTGCGGGCTAAAGGAGTGCTGCGATTTGGAAAAAAATTGAAAAGTCGTCTGTTTCTCTCTGCAGTCCCACCTGGGGGGCTATTCGCCCGCCTTAGTGCGTGAAATAAAGGAAGCGGGGTCGTGTCTCCTGTGGTGTAGATGGTAGCATGCTTGAGCGGTTGGCGAGAAGGCCTGGGCTCGAGTCCCCGCGGAGGCCAGGTGACTTTTCCTTCCGAGTTCACCTTGGCATCCAGAAAACATGTTTCCTTGAAAACTATGACGGTTTCATTTTATTTTTATGTATCACAGATTATATTATGTGCAATAGTTTTGATATCTAAATTTTTAAAATCATATAATTTAAAAGTCTCTGTCAGAATACCGGGATTTACTATTATCCGCTAGGGAGGGGGGTTCAGATGTGGCAGTGATTCCAGTGCTGCCAAGGGGTAGTAGGGGATATAGGAGTAGGATCCACCAATTCAATATAGGCCTGAAGGACATTTGCTCCTCACTTGGGGTCACGTTCTTGGAGCTTCCCGCATTTACCGATAGGTGGCTTCGTTCGGATGGGATCCATCTAAATAAGAGAGGGGTCTGGGAGGTTTACGATAGTCTTAGGTCAGGTTTTTTACTCCCAGACCACGTAGTCGGGAATGCGGGTTAGTTAATGATAATCACAACAGTACTGACGGGGAATTACCCACCTCTGACTTGGATGGCTTCTCGATTGACAACAAACCACCGGGCAAATTAAAATGTGTGTTAATAAATGCCAGGAGCTTGGGTAATAAGAAAGATTTTTTAGAAACTATGATAGTTGTGGAGGACTTGGATCTTATAGCCATTACAGAATCTTGGGCAAGCGATGGGGATGAATCTTTCTTACACATCTCCGGATACGATACTTTTTTGAGAAATAGATCTGATAGGAAAGGGGGTGGAGTGTTGATATACGTGAAATCATGTTTGAAGGCTAGAGAGTGTAACGTGCAGAGAAGTGATATTGAAACCATATGGGTTGAACTTGAGAACAAAAGACGTCATAAGCTTATTGTTGGGGTTTGTTACAATCCACCGAATAGGGATCAAAACTATATCGCCAAAATGCATGATGAAATTTCCTACATGTGTAAGCGAAAGAGGGTTCTCATACTAGGGGATTTCAATTACCCGGGTATTGATTGGGAGGACCTTTCATCTGGAAATCAGTATGAAAGAGACTTTCTTAAGTTGGTGCTCGAAAATTTTTTGTATCAGCATGTATCAGAAGCCACTAGGGGTACTGCTATTTTGGATTTAGTTCTTACTAGTTCTGAGGATCTAGTTGAACATGTTTCGGTGGGGGAAGAGTTTTCTTCCAGTGATCATCGTATCGTCAGATTTCACTGTAACCTTTCCTCGGGTAAGGTTGATAACAAAAGACTGGTTCCTTGTTTTCGGAGAACTAACTTTGATGTTTTGCGAAGAAGGTTAGCGGAAGTTTTCAAAGACCGGTTGGAATCAGTAGGGGTGGTAAGTCAATGGGAAGAATTTAGTACGAAGCTGTCCTCTGTTTTGCACGACGTCATACCCTTTGTTCGAAAAAAGCGTGTTTGTACATCACACCCTCTATGGTTCACGGATAGCGTGCGGAACCTTTATCTTGAAAAGAAAAGAGCATTCAGAGAGTATAAAAGTGGACGAGGTGACCTATCATTGTTTACTGATAAAAGAAGACTGTTGAAGAAAGCGATAAGGGATAGTAAAAAGCAAGTTGAATCTAGGTTGGCAGATAACATTGGCTCTGACCCAAAATCATTTTTTCGATACGTCAATAATGGATGTAAGGGGACAGTTGGCCCCCTCTCGATAGGAGGCTCAAAAGTAGAGAGCAATGTAGGCATGTGTAGTGCTTTCAATGACTTTTTCGCGTCGGTTTTTAATGGAGATAATGATATTCGATATACGGGTGTTGCATGGGGTAATAAAACGCTCAACGATATTCAAGTGGAAGACGTGGAGGTCCTAAATCTTCTAAGAAATGTATGTGCAAGCAAAGCACCAGGACCAGATGATATCTATCCCAGGGTTCTCAGGGAAGGTGCTAATGAATTGTTGGGGCCAGTCGCACAGATATACAGGAGTAGTGTTGCTGAGGGTATCGTCCCGAGAGATTGGAAACTGGCTAACGTTGTTCCGATATTTAAGAAGGGTAGTAGAGAAGTGGTGTCTAATTATCGTCCAGTGAGTTTGACGAGCTCCCTCTCGAAAATTTTGGAAATTATCATCAAAAGGCAGTTTGTGAAGTGGATAGACGAGAATAATGTATTGTCGGATAATCAGCATGGGTTCAGGAAGGGGAAGTCATGTGTAACTAACCTCCTTTGCTTCTATGATTACGTGACTAAGGCTTTGGGTAAGAGCAAAAATGTCGACGTTGTTTACCTTGATTTCCAGAAGGCATTCGATCGGGTCCAACATGGCAAACTCTTGAAGCGTTTACACGAGATTGGAATAGGGGGCAACTTGCTGAATTGGATAGAATCGTGGTTAAGAGACAGGTCGCAACGAGTTATGGTGAACGGGGAATTCTCTGGTTGGACAGACGTCACAAGTGGAGTTCCTCAGGGAAGTGTCCTTGGCCCCATACTTTTTTCACTTTTTATCGATAAACTCGATCAGGGTATCGATGGAATTACTAGCAAATTCGCAGATGATGTGAAGCTAATGGGGGTAATCGGGAATGAAAGCGATAGGGAGTTGCTCCAGACCAACTTAAACAAGATTGCAGCATGGGCAAATGAATGGAGCATGACGTTTAGCGTAGATAAGTGCATGGTCGCTCATTTTGGTTCGAACAACCCACGGTTCTCTTACGAGTTGAATGGTGTCACTATCCCGGATGCAACTAGAGTCACCGATTTGGGAATTCTCATTGACGAGCGACTTAAGTTTTCTGAACATTGTTCAGCGGTTGTCAAAAAATCGAATAGAATGCTTGGTCTCATTTTCAAAAAGGTCTCTTCGCGTTCTCCTAAAGTCATTCTTCCGCTTTTTCGAGGCTTAGTTCGTCCTGGACTGGAGTATGCTGTAGGGTTTTGGAGACCATACCTACAGAGGGACATAGACTTGGTTGAAGGGGTGCAGAGAAGAGCTACGCGTGTCCTTATTGGCACACAGGGCTTGAGTTATGAAGAAAGACTTCATTTTTTGAATATGTTTACATTGGATGAACGCAGGTGTCGAGGAGATATGATCGAAGTGTTCAAAATTTTCAATGGGATGGATAGGATGGACCATGAACTTTTAGTACACCGCCAATCGACTGCTTTTACAAGGGGACACCAGTATCGATTGGTGAGGGACAATGCAAGGTTATGGTGTCGCAGGGAATTTTTCTCCAATAGGGTTGTTAATAAATGGAATAGCTTACCCCCGGAGGTAGTAAATTGTAACACAATTGACACGTTTATAAAGAAATACGATAAACATGTTGGGGTAAATCGAGAAGCTATCCATTCATAGAATAAGACAACCATAAGTATTCTTTATGGGCATTGTATAATATTTTATCATGTGTATATATTGTTTGTAATTTGTGTTAATTGCATTTTTAATTGGGTTGCTGTATTTTTGAAACATATGACAACCATATTTTTATGGGCATCTTTTCATCAGCCACCTCGTTGGGCATTTTGCCTGTTGTGGCGTTGTATTTGTATTTGTATTTGTATTTATTTGTGCAAACCATGTAATTAATCAGAGAGAATAACACATTCCTAAATTCCTTATCATATTCATTTATCATATCATTTATTTAAGTCATTTCCAGCCACAACTTTGTTTACTTACATGTTTGCAGAAATTACCTCACGACTCAACAGTTTTCGTTCCCACAGGAACTGATTACTCGTCGATAAAGAGATCTGAAGAATGTTCTGTTAATTTCACGACATATTTTTTTTTAAATATTGCAGCCTATCTTTTTATTACTGGTGATTCGAGTATTTTTTCTCAGTAAAGAGTTCGAAAGTTGCTAATGATACAGAGGAACACACACACACACTCTCGGGGGCTTAAAAGTTGAACGTTCAGGTTTTTCTTTTTTTTTGCGAGCGCGACAGGCGCTTGTAATGAGCGAGTACCCTTCGTGTTTAAGTGTCGAAGATGATGTGAGAAACAAGAGGCCTCGAGGACCCTCTTGGCTTGGTGGTGAGTGACCTAAATTTTTTTTTGTTAAATGTTATTTTTGATTTGTTGACGGGGTGCGCGAGTGTCTGTTGCTTCATCATGTCGTGAATGTTCGATAGCTAATATATATTTTTTAAATGTAATTGCCTTGTTCTGATTAATTATAATAGCCAGATAGTAAGTGTTCGTTTATCCGAATACCTTTATTTGTCTTTGATTTCATACAGTACTTGTTCTAAAATTAATTGCACTGAAATTTCTCGGCCACAATCTAAAATATGTTGCGATTCCATAAACAACCTCGGATTCACAATATGTAGTTTCAACGTATTTCGTGACATCATCTGCAGTAAATCGGAATCTCAAACATTTTCTTTCAATGGAAATTTCTTTCTTGAGCAATCTGTAAAAAACTAAGGTTAACTGCACAGTGAGGAGAAACGAAATGAAGGACGAAAATTTCTTTTGAGAGCTGACTTTCCGACTAATCACGTTCATTGAAACACGAAAGTGCCATCATTGTTACCACTTTCTTACACGCCCGAAAACCACGGTGGACAACAACATCGGAGAGAAAGGAGAAAATGGCACAAAAAAGGAAAGATGGCTGATGTAATATAGAAATAGCTGAAACAATTTTTTTTTTAAAGAATAAGAGCATTAAAGCCACTGGTTGAGAAGAAGAAAATTAGAAGTGTTCGGATTTGATAGGTTCAGTCGTATTTTATTTTTTCCCCCCGAAAATTCTTACATCTAAAAATTTCACGTAAATTTATAAGCTCTATATCAAACAAATTTATATTCCAGTAATATAATGATGGGGAAACTCAAATATTCAATGTTAGTAGACAAGAAAAAGACGACCCTAAATTACCATTATCGAGACATTCAGTTTTGTTATGAATTACCTGGGAAAAATAGTAACCTGGTTACCCGATACATGTACATTTCAAGGAGGTACAAAAACTTTTGGAAAATCCACAACGATTATGGTTATTTGAACACGCAAAAATGAATAATGTATCATGCTGGATGTATCAAACTCATTTTATGTGGTACATTGAATTCCATGTACATTTTTGAAAAAACAACAACAACATATTTCTACCAATAACAAAGCGTAATATTCCAAAAAACAGAATTCTTTTGCAATCAATTACTCGCAAACCAAAAAAATTTCTTTTATTTCGTATGTACAGAATAGTATTAACATAAATCGAATTTTAGAAAACTGTTGATCAATATAAATTTTTTTTTATATCGAGATAAAAAAAATCAATATAATTTTTCTTATATTTTTTCGTACTTCTTCGAATTCTTTAAACGCAGCCAATTCCAAATCAAATATCAAGTCACATTTAGAACTGGGGAAAAAAATATCGAAAACCGATTCTTTGATCGATAAATCGATATTAATACAGAAAAACAAAAATCGATGAAAGGATCGGAAAAAAAAGGATATATATTTTTTCTATTTTCTCCGCCCTTTTACACTTTTGAGGATCAGTTAATTTATTGTTTGCAAGGGAGAAAGAAGCCGTATATATGATGTTAACTCGTGTTTTTCTTAGAAATGAGAGAAATCTCCCCATGGAATGTGAAAAAGATTAGAGGAGATGAATAAAAAAACGCATTCCTCCGTACACATTAAATTCTCATTTCAGATGGGGTTTTTTTTAATGTGTGTGTGTGTATGAGCTAGCGAGAGAATAATAATTGAGTGGTTTGTTTGGTGGAGAAAAAAATCAAGCTTTCACTTCCCAATGATAAATGTCTTTCTTAAGCTTTCTGCGAATATTTTTTGCATTGTTCATACTTTTTTCTGCTGTCTTATTGTCCAGAAAGGCCTTGTTTGTACCCACACTTAGGGTTGTTTTTTTCCTCCTTGGAATTTTTTTCGTTTCTTACATTTGATTGATGTGTTTCATAGGAAATTAAGGTAATTTTTTTTTTCGTTCTGTAAATTGATGAAATTATAATTGTGTTATATTACCAGAGCTATAGTTAGGCACATAGTTGACTTTTCTCCATAGTGGTGATTTTTTTAGGTTTTTTTTTGAGATAGGCTAGTCTAAATGCCAATGTGGGAAAACGAAAAACTGACTTCAGCTAAAGAAACGAAGGTTTAGGGGAGCTAACACTGTGGTGTAGTGTTTTGATGGAATTTTATTCCTTGCGCATGCGAGAAGACAAATAATGTTGGGATATTTGAAGTACTGCCACTAATATTAGCATCAGAAAATTATAAAAATAATGTCTGGAATAAATGACACTACCCATGGTATTAAATACTTTAAACGGAAAATATTTCTCGATTACAAATGGTTACAACTCGTAAAATTTTGAAATCAAATCACAGATACAAGTGCATTCTTCATGCGCATCTATGTCTTCTCATCATCTAAAAAAGACAGGGGATGAACACGTGCTCTTTTATGTACACTTTACTTAACTAATCATACGCAGCATTGTTATTCTGCCATGTAAGCAATTACTACCATTTTACTTCCGAAGAGGTGACTGTGTCAGAATTGATTATAGTGGATTTCAACTGCACATTTAAACCTTTATAACCACGGACGAAATATTTCGTCCAAACGCTAGTGGAATAAGTTCGATAAAGTTCTCTGTGCTTTCTTTGCTCTTTTTCCACCATTCACTATCGCGAAGCTTTATTGTAACCCATGAACCGAAGTGGTTTTTTTCTTCCCTGTTGCTTCTATAGTCCTGTTAGTGAGTTCCCCCCTCACATAATGATGCTAAAAACATATAAGAGCAGAAAAAAAAACACAGGATGAAGGTGAAGGAGAATGCTACTTCATACCTTCTTATCTACAAACCTATTTTTCTGTTTTTCCTTCTATATTTATTTTTTTCCTCTCTTCTTTCTTTTCTTCTACTTTTTCCTTCCCCCTTCGTCTTAACTTTTCTAACGTGTGGTTAGATTAGAAGAAAGTTAACAGATTTATTGCCGATACGCCAAATATAGATCTCTCAAGTTTGTGGTGAAAAGTCTGTACGTGACGGGGTTAATATAAGTTTCATGTATGTATGCATGTGTTCACGTGCTACCATCAATTTTCTAACGAAGGAACTGACAATGAATGAATATTTTTATGAGTGAAACTGAAATAATGTAAGGTCTGTCACTCGTGTGTCCATGAGTGCTAAATAATATCCCGGTTAAAAAGGTATTTCCAAGTTTTCTAAGCTGTGATGTCATGAAATAGATGGCTAACGACCGCACACTTTGTCATCAAGTTCACGCAAAAGCCCGTCCTACGGTCGGTTGGGAATATGTCCGAGATTTTTATTAAACCTCGAATTTATTTTTTCTTGGTCATGTATGAACTGTATATGAATGAGGAGTTTTGTTATTCCTAATCAGCGGACTTTCATATTGACTTGCCCCATATTTGTAAAAAAAGCCATTTTCTTAATCAGTGTCATGCTCTTCCTCTGGCTGATATATTCGAAACTTGTCACCGGTACCTTGAAGCAGCTATAATTTCTAGTTAAGAGGAATAATGCACGAAGGCGATAGTTCTAACACACATAGACTATTCTCGTTCATCTCAACACACGATTTCTCTCAGCCCCCCTGGTTACTTATGCTACCCAAGAACTTCCAAGATCAAAGCTTTATCTGGCCGACATTCTCAAGGGATGCATCGGTCGTGTTATCTTCATGTCTGTCGTTTGGGCCGTACCGTTTATTTCGCGTTAAAGCTTCTACGATTCTCTCAATAAATTTAGCCAGCAGTTGGAAACTTCCGAAAGACGTTCGCGGCGATTTCGTGAGAAGAAGTGGCAATTAGAAGCTCTGATGAGTAGCAAACCACAGGAAGTTCAGGGAAACACTTGAACAGCCACGCTTATTTGCTTTGCCGATCGATCCGATTCCTTTATTTCAGTCCATTCCTTTTGTGAGGATCGTTAGGCGGCAATAAGGCCACATTTTCAATTATAGATAAATTCATGTCATCCCTATAGTGCATGATTTTTTTTATAACTGATAATTATTTCCATAGTTAATGAATCATATAAAAAGCTGGGAGAAATATTAAAAAAAAAAAATCTATTTCGGATTGTACTGCTTGTACAGGGCCTTGCCGTTGCTAGTTGGTGCGAAGCACCGAGCTCTAGTCTTGGTTTCTCTACTTCGGTAGAGATATTGATCAGTCGATGGCAAAATGGTTGCTTAAAAACAACTATCGGTGTGATTTTTTTATATTATATAAAATATTCTCACTGCTACAATATAATATCAGTATATTGATTTACATTGTAAAAAATTTGTAGGGGTTAAAACATCTTTTACTACATCAGATTATACATATTTTCAAAAATAAATCACGAAGATTTCAAATATTCTCAATATCTACAAAATATTAAATAATACAATTTCATTAAAGTGATCCAGCTTTGCCACAAATTGCAAAAATTACCAACATAAGTGTAAGGTTCAGGAGAAAAGAGGTTGGAAAAAGGCCGAGGAGAAACAGGAGTCGCGAGAGAGAGAAACGAGAACGAGTTGAGACATTCGAAAAAGAGAAGTAGTGTAAAAGTTTGTACCGAAGAGATAGGACGGTTTTGTGGGAGGTTTTGGATAATATATTAAATAAAGTGTTGTTTTCTTCCTTTTGGGAGTCTAGAATCCAGTTATTTCGCCCTGGAATCGTAGTGGAGGTACAGCCGAGGACCTACGACCGATAAGAAGAAGAGGGGAACTTTACTATAAGCTTACAGCATCTTTTACAGTATATTTCCATCCAGAGAAAGGTGATACGTGTATATACATGAAAACTCTAAACAATGTCATCAGAAGTATTTAATGTACAAGGCCTTAAAGATGATGCACGGAGCCTCAAAAATTGCCCATAAAATAAGTATACTGAAATAATACTACTTTTTCATAAAATATATAATTACCTTCTTTGTGATTCAAACTATAGTAATAAAAGAACGTCAAAGTAAAAAAAAAAAGGCAAACAAGACATTTCAACTCAACAGTGCATGATTTTTTTGAAAGGTTGTAGAAGGTCTGCATTTTTTTTAACTGAGGAGGTTTATTGCCATTTCTGAATGATTTTCGAAAAGATAAAGTGGGAATAACGAATCTCTCAAACATGAAGTTGCCAATTGGCAACGAAATATAAACATATTGAAAGTAGCACTGTAGAGCTAACAGATATCTTTGTAATAAGAATTTAAGTTTTAAAAATAGATTTTTTTTGTTGTTTTTGTTGCTGAGGTCTCAGAAATTATTGCGATTCGATGTCAAGTAATTTCCAAGTGTACAAAGCGATGCATATTAGTTAACATTGAAAGATTGGATTAATTTACGGAATTATGTAAGTAGAGGGAGAAAAATTGGCACCATGCCGGAAACGGCATGGGGTTTTTATTAAAACTTTAAAAAAAAAATATTTACAATATGGCCAACAGATGGCAGGTTTTAATCTGTACAGTAGTTAATGTGTTAATTAACCTCTGTTAAAAGATGTATTGTATTTATTTATTTATTCATCATTACAACAACAGAAAATCCAGTTATAGTTGGAAAGAGTAACAAAAAAAAAAAAATCCACAAAAAAAGACAATGATCAGAAATTAAAGCAAGTAAAAGAACGAAAGAAAGATTAAAAAATGAATAAAATAAAGAAAAAAAAATCTGCAATTCATTCAATGGACTAATAAAGAAATACTAATAACATTAATAAATACGAAGGTTTTAACAACTGGCTGTTGCGAAGATGAGTTTTTTGGAAGGGGAGAAAATTCGACTGCCTTTTCGGGGAATCGAACCCACGTGTGGGCACTGTAGTCCCTTTCCGCTTCATAAACATATTCATTGTTCATCTGTTTGTGCTTCCAGCCAGATATAATACATCAAAAATTAGTTTCTTGTGTAAATTATTAATCCACACATTTATATTTTAAATTTCACAAATGAAACATTTGCTCTAATTTTTTCTTATATCATTATTTTAGAACAATAAGCAATTCGCCTAACGTGATGTCAAAAAAAATAGGAAAAAAAAAATAGCCCATGTGCAAAGCTTTATGAGCAATTTGTGTGCTTGAAAAGGCAATATGGTGCAGATAACATGGAAAATTATTTTTGTCACTAATAATAATGGATGTAAGTAATTTTCTGTTGTTGGAACGGGAATAGCTCAAATAACGATCACAAAGTTGATTTAACACATTGTTAATTATTAATTTTAATTCGAGAGTTTATTTTTAATTTGTCGGGGACCGCAAAAAATCCTCTCGTTGGTAACTTGGGGCTATTGGACGAACTGTTGGGCTACCCTGCCCCATGTCATTCCCAGCATGTATGCCCATTTTTATCATTCTGCGTGCGTTATTCCGTGAATTATTGAATTTTCAAATGTTTCCTGACTTTTGGATCACTCTGTCCAATGACCCGAAACCATCTACTTCATTCGAGTTAGTTTTAGATTACACTCGGATCTTTAAAGGAACGGCTAAACTGCAAATAAATCACAGAAAATAACTGTAACGCATAAATGAACAGTTGAGAACACAACCGCGTGAAAGTTGACACGTACGAACAATGGCATCTTCTGTTTCGAGAATTTTGGGAAAACAAAGCGCTTTTCGATCTCAACGAAATGAAGAGTCGTAGAGAGCAAAATATTCTCAAGAGTAATGCTATTACGGACCTCATTTCCTGAGAAAAGTTAATGTTTTATCTCGCGGTGATTAAGCAAAGAGAACAAAGCGAACCTCACTGTTCGAGAAGCTTCCGCAACGCACCATCATCAAGTGTAATTTCTGCGTTGAACCAACACCCCCGGAATCTTTGCCTTACACGCTTTTACATGAATGTTATCATAATCATCATCAAGTTCTAACTTGTCTCATAACATAGAGAATTAAGAAGTATTCTTGTAATTCCACGTTCTGTTAACAAAATCTCATCTGAACCGTCCTCATTAAGTTCTAATTAACAGTTTTTTTTGGATGGTCACGTGAACACATGGCTTTAGCTCTATGAGCTCGAAACGCTCTCCAAATAAAAATCATTTCTATTATCTCCTTTTTTTTAAGAATTTTTTTTTTCGTTCAAAATTTACTAATTTCAGTAATTCAATGTAATATATGTTAAGGTAAATTGTGATATAAATTGGTTATTATACATAATAACCGGATATTATGCATACATAATAATCGTCTTATTAAGTTTCATAAATTTATCTCTCTTACCGGAGAATATCATTATATGCAAGTGTCGTTGGTAAATTGGATAAATAGTTGAAATGTATCACTTTTATCTGTCACTATGCATAATACCCTACTGTAATTGGTGAATTTGATAAATATGAAAAAAATTCCATATGAGTCTAGCATGTGTGATGAATATAGTCGGATCCCGACATAATCTTAATACACTTTACTATCGTACCCGATATAATGTTAACAAATTTTACTACTGTACTCCGATATAATGTTAATAAACTTTACTATCGTACCCCGTTATAATGTTAATAAACTTTACTATCTCTAGGAGGTGTTGGTCCGTCACTATGATCACTCGACCACCACAGCGGCTATATATACAATAGTATATACTCTCTGCATCCTGTACATATATCTCCCACTTACTTGACATAGAGAAATGTATAAAAAGATTGATACGACATATTTGAGGAAGACATATTCCACCCACATTCAAGTTAACCAAAACTATTTTCTTTTCCATTTAAAATGTTGACATTTTTTGTTAAAAATTTAATTTCACGGCTCGATAAATACGACGTTTATTTTGAGCTGCCGCATTTTTAGATCTTGACATTTGGCCGCTGGACATAAACATAAACCTAGTCACGTTTCTAGTACATTTATAAAGTGTATGTTTTGATAACTGTATCCTCTACCCAGAGCGAAGTGGTTTCTGTAAATATAACCCGAAAAAGAGGAGAAACTGGTTTATATTGTATAGTATATTTTTTAGACGATTTCCTCTCATGTTAGTTATTATTGCTGATTTTTAAAATAAATAAATGAAATTAATTGAAGTATAATACACTTTATATCCTTCAATTTTTACTCCACTTTTACGAAATGATGTCTAGTGCAGGCCATAGACCCTGACGCTCACTTGGAGGTCTCGTGCCAAAGTGAGGGTTTCGTGTTCGATGTGCACTTGTGACCAGTTTCTTGCTGGATTTTCGTATTTCATCACGAATTTGCTGCTAGATTTTTGGAGTCGGTCCTTGATTTCGTGATTGATATTTGTTATGAATTTCGTGATCGGTGCTTGTTATGTATTTCGTGATCGGTGCTTGTTATGTATTTCGTTATTGATGCTTGCTACGTATTTCGTGAGGATGCTCGATATAAATTTCGTGATAGATTCTTGTTGCGAGTTCGTGAGAGATTCTTGTGAATTTAGTGATAGATTCTTATTGTGAATTTAGTGATAGATTCTTATTGTGAATTTAGTGATAGATTCTTATTGTGAATTTAGTGATAGATTCTTATTGTGAATTTAGTGATAGATTCTTATTGTGAATTTAGTGATAGATTCTTATTGTGAATTTAGTGATAGATTCTTATTGTGAATTTAGTGATAGATTCTTATTGTGAATTTAGTGATAGATTCTTATTGTGAATTTAGTGATAGATTCTTATTGTGAATTTAGTGATAGATTCTTATTGTGAATTTAGTGATAGATTCTTATTGTGAATTTAGTGATAGATTCTTATTGTGAATTTAGTGATAGATTCTTATTGTGAATTTAGTGATAGATTCTTATTGTGAATTTAGTGATAGATTCTTATTGTGAATTTCAGGATTGATGGTTGTGCTTGATTTCGTGCTCGATGGTTGTGCCAAAAATTCATGCTCTGTGATTGTGTCCCATTTCGCGTTCGATGTGCGTTTAGAATTTTCTGTTGGATTTTCACGGTTCGTCCCGATTATTTTGTCAGATTTTTATAGTTGATCTTCGATTTTGTGCTTGAAGCTTGTTCCTAATTTGAGCTCGTTTACCTGAAGAAGGTTGGTGGCGCACAGCTTGAAAACCACTGTCATACAAGAATAATAATAATAATAATACATAAAATAGGAAATGAAATAAAAAACAACGTACAGATACTGTGAGGTTTCGTGCTTGATTATTGTTTCCAGTTTCATGCCCACTCCAAAAGTTCGTGCTGTATGCTTGTTCCTGAATTTCATAATTAACGTTTGTTATTGACTTACATAATTGATGCTTGTTATTGACTTACATAATTGATGCTTGTTATTGACTTACATAATTGATGCTTGTTATTGACTTACATAATTGATGCTTGTTATTGACTTACATAATTGATGCTTGTTATTGACTTACATAATTGATGCTTGTTATTGACTTACATAATTGATGCTTGTTATTGACTTACATAATTGATGCTTGTTATTGACTTACATAATTGATGCTTGTTATTCATTTACATAATTGATGCTTGTTATTGACTTACATAATTGATGCTTGTTATTGACTTACATAATTGATGCTTGTTATTGACTTACATAATTGATGTTTGTTATTCACTTACATAATTGATGCTTGTTATTCAATTACGTAATTGATGGTTATTCTAAATTTCATGCTAGTTGTTCATGCCAAATTTCATGTATCACACTTGGGCCAAATTTCATTCCTCATATTCGTCCTCGATTTTGTTCTTCATATTCATCCGCGATTTCGTTTTTCATGTTTGTCCCCCTAAATCCTTCTTAGGTGCTGGCGCCTAATTTCGAGCTCAATGATTGTGTTTTAATTTCGTTTCCGTGTGGTTGTGATCGATGCCCTGACTCAGCCATTCCATTCATGCTCAACCAAAGGGTTCGTATCATACTTGTCTGACTTTTAAGCTTTTGACATAGTATGACTCGGATACGATAGAATATCTCAGAGTATGCCGTGCAGTTAGTTCCTGATTCCGTTCCTACAAAAAAAGATACAGATATTTACACGGAAGAGATAGGTTTTCAATGAACGAAAATAATAAACTATGCCAATAAATCGAGTGATATTTGCAGTCACGTGTCAGAAAAAATTACAAATAATGAATAATCCCTTCAGTTATGTGGGGAATGTATTCACGCACCGCAATCCCTCATACGCAAAACTAGACACGACCAACAATGTGTATCGTAGTTTATTATCTACTTGATGTGGAACTGTGTCAATAAAGACGAACAGAATGTTTTTATTTTTTGTTCCTAATGGGAGAAAAAAAAATGACGTAAAAAGGACCATAAGACCGAAATTGGATGTCGGTTTGTTTTCTAAGCGTGATTAGGACCATTCGTTTCCCTGGAAGTCTTTTGCAGGGCTTTAGCCTCTTCAGGCCAAAACGGATCCTCCAATCGGATGTGTTGAGAGCATCTCGTTACTTTTGGGAGCCATCTCCTTATTTTTCCATCCACCATTCAACGAAAAGGAGGGAACGAGAAAAAAGAAGGGTAATATGCGACTGACAGATGACACTAGAATAATGGAGTAGTCCCTTGATATTGTCTTCTAAATAGAGAAGATATCTCATGGAAAAATAGAAGAGTTGGAAGTATGATAAGAATACCGAGAGGAAGAAATAAAATACTCCATGGGGCTGTGAAGACAAATGCGAACTGGAAATTTATATTCAATTTATTTTTTTTTGTTTCTCTATGATCTATAAGTTTATTTTTCTTTAAACTTTTTTGTATCACCAAGAGAACGCAAAATTCAGAAAATGTGACTTCTATATACTTCATACATTTCTGAAAACTTTTTTTTTTCTATACTTAATATTGAGCATTGAAACAAAAAAACTATCAACATTCTCCCGACTTTCGAATGATTACTTTCTTAAACACTAGTTCGTAAGTTTGAAAAGTGAATTTCGAGGAATTTATCTGATTGAGACAAAAATGGCAACATTCAATGAATTATATCGGCAGTAACAGTGTACGTGTAGTTCCAGGGAAATGGCGTTGAGCAACGATTCTCGGGGTGTCACGAGATTGGTTTACGGAAATTTCGCACCAGACGTTTCGTTCCCGACATTTCGCACCTAGCACGTTTCATCTCCGGTACATTTCGACCATGACATTTCGCCCCGGCCATTTTTCTTGACCTGAACGTGAGAGTGACGAATTGAAGGAGTGAGTGACTTCTCTGTATGAGTGAACAAGTGAGTGGGTGGGTCACCGTATTAGGGAGTGACGATATACGACCGTGTGAAAAACCTAGTGAGTGTGATCACTTTTACGGTTTCTGACTTGATTACAAAAACGGTCACTCATACAGTCACTCACTTGATCGTTCATATAGTCATTCATTCAACCCTACAGTCACTAACACTTCCTCATAAGCTCATTCAAACGATCACTCATGCAGCCACTCCCCTTTCAATTGGTCACTCACACAATCAGCCACTCATACGGTCAGGGCATGTGAAATGTCAGGAAACATTTCGAGATCCCCATGAGATTGGATAAGTGGGACACTGAACACTTTGCGGGATATAATATTATGCTAGAAATAATAATTAATTAAGACAGTGATACCCTCAACCGATGTCTTTTTAGAGTTCCTCGAAATCAAAGAGTGTTGCTTTCTTTCAAACCGAGGGGGGGGGGGGTTCTTTCAAAAACTCTGGGTTATCGCCACGGGCAATTTACTACCTAGTGAGTTAGTTGTGCACCTAAAAGCATCTGTGAGTGCGTATCTAGTGTTGTGTCTGATTTTTAAGTGCTGTCATCTATATTTCGGAAGTAAAGTGAGTGAGTGTAATGATTGAATATTTGTACTGTTTGTAGGGCTGTTGCTCTTTGTGGCGAGTTTTTTTAACGGGGAGATCGGCTCGCATTTGCGCCTCGAAGTTGGGAACCACAGAAAAGCAACTTCAGCCGACCACCACTGTGGTGACGGTGGGGCTCGAATCCGGCGATGTTATTAGATACGTCATAGTAAACGAAGACAAAATCACAGTCACGAAAAAAATGCCAAAATATGAATATTTTAGTTCCCTCACAAGCTGATAACAATTACTCATCGGACTGAGATTCAGACTACGATCCCTTGGCTTGAGATATTCCAAAGTTTTCTCACAATGACTTTGTTCGACAAAATGAAAGATGGTTTTATGATGATGAAAATCAACTTCTCAAATTCAATTAAAAAAAAAAAAAACACCAAGGTTTTTCTTGATCAATAACATCGATCGGGTTTTTATCCTTGAAGAGCATAGCATTATCTATACTAAGATTTTACCTCAGACGACCATCTGTGATCTGAGATTTTTTTTATCCTGAAGACCCACTAAGATCTGGTTTTCCTGACTCCGTAGTTCGTTTTCTTAATTGAAGAGAGAGAGAGATTCTCTTCCCAATTCCCCCCTCCCCTTGTCTCCCTGGTTTGTTGCCAATTTTTGCCACAACTTGAATCGTTCACTGTTATCCTTATTACTTAACACTATCTGAGGCGAGTAATTCATTACTCGAATTAATTAAAATTTTTCTCAACGCACACCTCTTATATAACTAGCATTCACACAACTACCACTCTACCAAACACGTGCTACTTTCTTTTCACCCAGCCAGCAAGGAACCCGGTACTTCCTGAAGAAATGTTGTCTGCTCACTCAGTTATATCTACTTAACTTTATAATCACGACAACAAAATATAGGTAAAGGAAATTTGCGCGTTTTACTTCTGTTCATTTTACCGTATAAAAAAAACTGTTAAACTTCTGAGGCAAACTCAATATTTTAATTATCATTATCATTTATAAAATATTAGTTAATATTAGTTAAAATCATTCACATGATTTTGCTTATGCGGCACAATAAGTCGAAAAACCGGTCACCAATTCCAATCAAAAACTTGTAACACTTATGTTTTTTATTTGATAGGTGGCAGAAGAGTGTATATAAGTAGTTCAATGGTGTTTATATGTAATATTATAACGGAATGCTGTACTGCAGGGGTTCTCAAACTGTATGCCGCGGTGCCCTGGTGCACCTTCAACTTTTGTCAGGGGCGCGGCGGAGCAGTGACCCTGACAAAGGTTTTCGAAGACATTCCTTGTTAAAAAGCTTTGGGGAGTCAGTGGAGCTCGCGGATAAGCATTGAATAGGGGGAAAAGGGTGCCGCAAGTGGAAAACATTTAAGAACCCCTGCTGTACTGTGTCTTGTTATTTTCTATATTTAGTGAAAGGGATATTTTGATGATAAAATTTTACTTTTACTCGTTTGTTGGTTATGAACAAAAGTATCTAGGAAAGACAAAACATTTTTTCATGGTGTGTATGAAACATGTATTTAAACATGTCTGAACTTTTAGAAAAGGAAAATTTTGCCTCTGTGGATAAATAAGATTGATGAAAAATCTCTGAAATGTTAATAAAAACAAATCTCCTATGAGATAAGAAGTATTTTTCAAATAAAAAACCAGTATAAGTATTTTAAAAACGAGAAAAAGTCGATCGATATAACACATAAAGATTATAAAAATTTCATCGAAAATTATATTAAATCTGTTGTCTTCTATGACTCAATCTGTTTTATGTGACTTATATAAATATTAAAAAAAAATTTTAAAAGGGTTTTTGAGTCTGTGAAAGAAATATAGAATGCATAGGCATGCTGCCAATGCTCTAAAAGTGCACTAAAAATACCAAGTTTGAATAGATGCCCATTTCTTTAGATTCTATTTTATACTAAAAAATGATGTCACTCTTTTCTACTTTCTCCTGCTTTTGCATGACGAGTCCTGAATGAACGAGTCCCAAAAGACACTTTGAGAACCCAGAAAATTGAAAAAAGAAATCACGAATTCTATAAATTTTAGATACAGGGTTATGTGAGATTTATTTTTTTTTCATAGGTTAGAAGAGTTTGAAAGCTTTCGCAGAAATTTGAAAGTGTGAAGTGATTCTTGAAAGCTTGGAATGTCTGTTTCATAAATGTAAAAGAGTGATTTTATACAACAATAGAAATACATTATAGTACTAGGTGAGCCATAAGTCATGACCAACCTGAGAATTAAACGAAATTTTGAATGGAAATGAATATACAGCTATGTGTGACTTGAATAAATATTGTATTTCTGAGAACACATAAATTCTGGGGTTTTGTCTTTCAATTCTATTATATTATCAATTCTTAGACCTATTCCTCAATATTTGGATTTATTTTTCATCCATTATTGGTTTTTTTATTAGTTCTTGGATAACTAATCAATTTTTGGATTTTTTCTTTCATCAATTCTGTAATTTGTTTTTCATCAATTCTGCAATTTTTTTTCCTTTCAATCAATTGTGTAATTTTTTTTCCTTTCAATCAATTGTGTAATTTTTTTTCTTTTAATCAATTCTGTAATATTTCTTTCATTAATTCTGTAATTTTTCTTTCATTAATTCTGTAATTTTTCTTTCATCAATTCTGTAATTTTTCTTTCATCAATTCTGCAATTTTTCTTTCAATCAATTCCGGGATTTTTCTTTCATTAGTTCTGCATTTTCATCTCTCTCAATTCTGCAATTTTTTCCTTTCAATTCTGAAATTTCGTTGGTGCTGGAATTGTATCTCTCATTCCTAATTCATCAGTTCTGAATCTGCATTAGTTCTCGATCATTAGACTTTAAATTTCGTTAGTTTTGAACTTATTTATTTAATTTATTTAAAATTTTCTTCAGTTCCAAATTTTCATAAATTTTTGTGTCAATTTATATTTAATTTCGTCTTTATTTTTTGAGTGAATCTTTTTCAGCATTCTTGTATATTCAGTGACAAAGCTCGGGACGATTGCATCCCCGACAAAATATTTGAAATTGGGCTAAGGAGCTCTGATATTATTTTTACACCAGGCTCAGAGTCTGATAAAGGCGGCTCTGCGTTTGACTGATAAAAGCCGTATAAGAAGCTTTCAAACATAAGTTGTAAGCAACGAGGAAGATGGCAAATATTAAATTTGTAATTTAATAATATTGGGAATAAATACTGCCTATAAGGCAAGGATTACACTACAATAGTATGATAAATGATCTTTTTTATCTAACTTTTATAGTGTAATCTTGGCTTAAGACACAAACATTACTTTGATACTTTTCCAATTGAAAGGACAAACCAGTCATCTGCCGTCGCTGCAGATGACTGGAAATGTTGGACCGTACAATTTTCGGTTTAAGTTATTGTAATTTTTTTTTGTTGGTGATTTAAAAGCACTGTTACGAATACGATGAAGTCAGTTTCAATGTATTCATAAAAAATTTAATCAGGAAAATATATACATTTAATTAGCCTCAAACTTTTAAAATAGAGGGGAAAAAAGAAGAAATCCGGTGAATGGTTAATTAATGATTCGGAATTTTAAGTATACAAACCTACAAAACTGCTTTTTTATTTGCAAAAAAAAAAAGCTTTAGATTTTTTTTTAATGTGAACGGTGTCTCACAAATTCGTAAATAGTTTAAATTTATAAAATTAAAAGAATTAAAAATATAAAAATGTGGTTTTACAAAACAGGCTATTCTCACTAATGGGATTTTTTTTTCCAAAGCTAAAAAAAAATTGAAATGTTTATCGATAGAGGACGCTGCATAAAATAAATAACTGGAAATATAGAATCATGTAATATACAGGGTATACGATTGACAGCTCATTTCTGAATTCTCCTATTTCTGGCGCTTTCATTGTGATGTTGAAATTGGTGAATAAAGCGCTGCCGGTAAGCCTGTTTTACCTCAGCCACGAATCTCTGACCGAAGCTTTACGAACGTTTCAGGCATAAAAAATATTGAAGAAAAATTCAGGTCTGGAATTCTGTGACTTGCTTTCAGGAAGCGCTTTTTTTTAATCTGTTTTGAATACACAAATTCCTTTACTTTTTTAATGAGTTTTTAAACTTTTTACGAATTTATGTGATACTTTATTATTTTACTTACAAACGATCTCAACAATCACATTATTATAATTTCTCAGAAAATTAAATAACCATAATAGATTATGCTTTCTCCCACACACACGTACACAAGCCAAATATTACAATTTCATTGTACGTAATCATAATATCCAATATTGATCATGTACTCAATTTCTATCCCTAACATCTTTTCTCTAATTGACGATCGTGGAAGGAATTTTTGAAGTATGCCACAAGGTGTTTTGCGTCATAAGATTCCAAGAAATAAAGAATAAAAAAGAAGAGAGATCTCTCATTTTGTCTTTATTCACTTTTCTGCTGGCCGCATTTTCTCGAGTGTCGCGTAGCGTTGCTGAAGCGCATTATTCAGGAATTTGTGGCCACTGATGCATTCCAGAAGTTTCTTCTGGTATGCCTTGGAAACAAGGTTTCCCAATCATTCAGTCGACCGTTGCAGGAGAAGAAAGAGGGGAAATAAGAAAATAAGAACTGCGTGAGGGGCAAAGAGGAGTATGTGGCAGCTCACTCATGCAACCATGTATAATGCATGCGCGTGTAAGTAATACACACGAGCAACCACACGAGTGTATTGATATCACTCTCCTGGGAGCTGGAATGGAAAATATAATATAATTGTGTGCAATGTGTTTTTTTGCTTATGGAGTTGATCGTGTCGGTTGATGGGAATTCGATGATATTCGAATCAATTACGTGGTACGAAAAATCAATATTTTCATTTACTTCATGAAAAAAAAGAACAAAAAAACATCAAAAAATAAACTTATAAGTTTCCAATAACTTGAGACCTAGTGTTTCCAATAACTAAAATATTTGGACAGACAATATTTCGGAGAAAATTCGTTGTATTTGCAAGATTTAGGTAAACTCCTAATTCCAGAGTAATTCAAAATGAATGATACAAAAAGAAAACATGTTGTCTGTGACTGCTCTAATTACAGTCAAACTTGAAGTCTAAAGTCACTGGAAAAAAAAGTTCGAATTATCCAATTAATCTATCCTGGGTCTGTGAAATTATTACAAATTGCAACCTAATCACCATTCACATAGGATAATAATTACCAATTATTAAAATCTTATCCGAAACTGTTTCCCTAATTTCAGTAATTTATAATTATAGTTATTGATTTTAGCTGCTACATCATTCCACTGTTCTGAAATCAGCATCATTACAAAATTTCTTGGCCATGCTCAAAGCCTACTTAATGATTATCCGTTACGATACTGTTTTCCAAATTTTGCTTATGATTCTAATACTACCAAGGAAATATACTTTCCATACTCTTAATGACGATAATAAAGATTCAGATTTTGAATGGTAGACCTTGGTATATATGTTGAAAAACATAATCGGTATTAAGCGGTGCACATTCCCGATATACTCCAGCCGAACAACGTTAAAATGGGCATTAACTTATTAAAGAAAGAGTAGAGAGAGAGAGAGAAGCAGAACTTTCAAACTTTTTTATTTGCTTAAAATTTATGTGCACCATGTACAATAAATTGTTTGATTTTTTATGAATTTTTAAAAAATCTGGTAATTTTTGCTTTTTTGCCAATTAAATGGAAAACTAAAGGAAAGTTCGTAAAAGTTCGAATTAACAAAGTTTTACTGCAATTAATTTCACAGATATCAATATGATATATTTAGGACGTTGATATGATATACATATATTAGGATGAAACTTTCAAATTTTCATCCGTTAACATTGAAAAAGTTTTCTTTTCCTAATTGATCATATCATTAGAAGTGCTGTTATTCAAAACAAAAGCACTGTGGAAATAATGAGATTACCTTACGGTGTTCTAGAAAAGGCAAAAATCACAAGTTAGATCCGGTAATATGTAGAAAAGTTCAGTTCCGCAGGATTAACATACTACCACATTAGTAAAAAAAATCGCTAAACGTTGAAGTTTTTGCATAGTCTAGCACATCGTACGTTTTTCATTTCGATTATGCTTTCATTTTGAATAATATCACTTCCAGGGAGCATTTAGGAGCAGACCAACTTTTTCAATGTTGTCAAATTAAACTCAGGGAGGGTTAACCTTTCACATCATGTTGATAAGTGAGAAATAAATCCGTTATATAGTGGTTACAGTTATGTTTTCTTTTCCTGCCATTCATTTTAAATTACCCTGCATTATAAGGTGACAATAACGTGATTATGATTCGTATAAATGAGTTTTCCTGAAGTCGATTTGAAAAATTTTGAGAAAAAATTAATGATAAATACAACTTAAGCAATGTTGTGAAAAGTGGAATATATGCCATTCTTTTTTATTAAGGTTATGCCACGGCAGACTCAACACAAGGCCAACGAAGCTATAGATCACGTGACTTTATCTGTCCGACCAAGGGAATATAATTATTTCCTGCTGTAAATGTGAATACATTCCCTACGAATATAAATATAGTCTGTTCGTGCATACTCAGCGCATCAGCTGAAATGTGTAACGTGACCAAACAGATCAAGTAGGTCAAGCCAACACCATCTATAGCAGAAGGCTAGTGACATTACTGAAGAAGGTCATCTCACTTATAGCCATTGAACATAGCAAACCGACGAATGTGCCATCTTTATCCCTTTTTGTAGTATATTTTTATATATACTACAAAATATTTATATTTGTTTATATATTTTTAGTTTCGCGCGGAGGCCTTCTGCTATGGATAGTGTTGGTTAGGGGCGAGATCGAACAGATAAAATCACATTATATTTAGCTTCGTTGGCCTTGGATTGAATCGGCCGTTATTACTAGTATAAAAGTTTAATAAAATTTTAGAACAGATCTTATTTTATCAAAGAACTAGCCGTATAACTATCAAAACATTTCCAGGGGGGGAAAAAAATCTACATCGCGCAATCCCACTCTCTCTACATAAGAAGTATAAACCGCATTTGTGACATTACAGTTTATGCGAAAACTCCTCTGAATGCGAATGCGCTCTAGCAGCAAATACTCAGTATTCAATGCAACAGCTTGGGCATATATGCATTCGTTTAATGTGAATGGGCAAGAGGAAACACCATTAATGGCCGAACATATTTCCGTAGCAGCGACTTCAATGACATAATGCGCCTGCACAAGATTCGCAAATGTCCCCAGAGCAGTTGAGCATTTCAGGTCGTCGTTGTCGTCATCTCGCTTAAGCGTCTGTCTAGACCAGATTCGTTTGGAAGCGCCGAAGGGACTTCTAGCTGATACACACAATTTTCCGCCGATGATGTTTACTTTGGATGTAGCAATGGGAACAGAGTTACGGCCTTTCACCGAGAAGTTTCACCGAAAACCTTTGCTTCTAACAAGAAGCGAACTAATACCCCCTACGGCTAGCATAATGAAAAGAAGAAAAGACGTACGGTCACAGCAGCAAATTCCGATCTCTCTTTATTTGCAGAACATGCACACTTGGCACAAATTATGGAAGACTTATTTCGGTGAGGGAGGAAAAATACAACCACTGGCTATAAATAATTTACTACATAGCGATAAAAATATTAAGAAAGTCTTTGTACAAAGAGGATAAATTTTCCCCCTTATACTTCTAGTCTTATTTTTATACAACAAAATCGATGGAAATATTTTCAACGCAGCCATTATGTATTATTTTGCAATTTCTTGTCCTATCTATGAAAATGCATGTAATTGTTTTTTCTTGGAAGAAACATTTAAAATACATTGCGCAATTATGTGCAATAAAAATTAAGATCACGAGGTTTTTAAATACAGGAGGGTAGGGGGAAAATTCACCAGACTGTTTAGAAATTTATTAAAATTGAACTAATTGTGCGTTAATGACATTTGCTGCAAAAAATTCAAGTCATTAATTCAGATTTTATTTGGCAAAAAAGCAAAAGTGACCAATCAAACAATTTATTTTACATGGTGCACATAAATTTATTTTACATGGTGCACATAAATTTATTTTACATGGTGCACATAAATTTATGATTACAGCAGTTTGAAAATTCATAAAATATGCAGGAATTTATATATTTTAATGTGGTTTGTGCGGATAAAGTTCTCACAAAGAGGGTTATTTTGGTACAGGGAAAAATCGCTTCAAACTTTCGTCGATAGAAGATGTTGCACGAAAGTGCGGCGGTGGTGGTTATTGGACCTGGATCTTTTTTCTGTCCCTTCTGACAGAACTGAGCTGCTACTGCTACTTAACCTTATATGTACCTCGTTCTCATTGCTCTGCAGAGTTTCTAACGAAACGGTACATGTCGGAATATACGTGTTGTGAACTTAGTGAAGTTAGTTTCTGTGTAATGATTATTATGTGTAGTGCTGCCATCAATCTGCCATCAATTTTCCTAACTATGAGTGAAGTGTAATGATTGATTTGCATATTTCCAGTAATTTGCTTTAACGCAGCGCCATTTATCGGCAAAAATTCGAACTATTTTTTAATTATCTGAACCCCCTCCCCACCAAAAGAAAAAAAAAAATAATTATTCCCCTTCTTTGAGAATGTATTTTTCGCAAATCCCTTTCGAATGCAATGATACCTCGGCTAACGAACACCTCGTCTTGAGAATTTTTTGGCTAATTGAAGCTTTTTTTTACTGGGATCTATCCACCTGGGCTAACGAATATGGATTCGGCTAACGAGCGTTTTCATTAATATAAAAAAAAAATTACATACTAATAAAAAAAGTCACATTGAGAGCTTTATTGTCGCACCCATCATCATCATCATCACAATTACTATCGCTTAAGATTAATTTTGTCCACATCGGAATCTTTTTTTCCACTTCCCTTCCTGAAATTTTTTGAACCATTTCATATAAAATGATAGATAGAAAATGCATTGAAAAAAAAGGAGCTTATGTTTTTAGAGCAAGCGTTCTTTCAGTGCGAGATTGTTAGCATCAAACTGAACAGCCTGGGCATTGTAACGGAACTTATTTTTTTCCATCTCCACGTTCCGGAAACAGAAATGAGCTGATCGAATACATGGGGACCTACGATCTCGAGTACTTTATGGCACCGGTCATATCGCCATACAATTTCCAGCACAATGGAGTTGGGTAGAAAAAGAAGGTGTCATCTATCGGTGGTCACCCAAGGCTCTCTAGGAAAAGAACGTTTTCGGTGCTCTTTTCCCAAGTTCCAATCCGCGGACCTCAACAGAAAACTTCGTGGTGGAAGACGAGCATCATACCATTACTACTACTACTTAAACGTGCATGCACTTCGTACACATTCCTCTACGGAATTTCTAACGAATTGGCACATGCAGGAATTTATGTCCTGAGTACGTGTGGCCGTAACGTATTTATTTTGTCAAGTTGCGCTTGTTTCGTGTTCATGCTGCCATCTTTATAATAGCCTATTTATCCAATTTTGGAGATTTTAGCCTTCGGTCAGTTTTTAATTTTTTTTATAGTGCTTATTGGTGTTTCAGAAATGTTGTCTTAAAATTTAGGGCCATATATGTCTCGGACGCAGGAGGTATAAAAGAAAGGTTCGGTACAACTTTCTGTGGTTTTCTCACTTGCAGCAGCCCCCCCCCCCCATCAGCAAATATGCGAACAATTTTTTCGGTGTTAAAAAAGAAATCCTTCTCTGTCTTTTGCAAACCACGTTCAAATATAACAATTCCCTTCTTTTTTATGCATTTTAAACACTTTACGAATTTATGGAAGATCCTGTATAATAAATATGTGTCTAATTTTTTTTGTCGGTTACGAGTAAAGCAAATTCTCCTGTAAAAAAATTTTCATCATGATAGTTCCACATCGTGCTTGCCGTCGGCAGTAGATTGGTTTCTTGGCTGAATTGCTTTTCCGTGGTTTTAAAACTTCAAGGCTCAACATTAAAAAAAATCTCGTCATATCAGCGGCAACAACAACTACACACATATTCTTCAATTGAATAACAGATGACAGCACTTAAAACAAACACGCGCACTCTAATTGTTAGGCTGAACACATAGTGAGACGGAGAGCAAAGCAAGAATGAGAGAAGAGATCCGAGCCGCGAAATCAAACACACTGATTCCAATGCGCCTGCGTACAGTGGCGCACATCGCAGCAGAGTGTTAATTCCTCGACAACCGATAAGAGCAGCGCATTCAAGATATTTTGTTTTCGTCGCTCTGCTCGCTAGTGTGTAGCTTCAAGATGGCCTTGTTTTCGCTGTTAAAAAAAGGTAGTGAGGTCAAAAATGTCACCACAATCTTTGATGTTAAGTTCTCGACGTACTTAAAAATAGTGTGGGCGATCAAATGAAAACAGAAAGTACTGAATATAATTTTCATATACTTCCCGTCAAACTTTTTTCGTGTGCAGGTGCCTAACCAAACCGAAATCATTTATATTTTGAGTTTTAGGCTAAGTTATCATGTACCGTGAGTGGGAAAATATATTTGAGTAGTCTGAATTAAAAATCGTGCATATATCTGTGGTTTCTTCTTTCTTCTCAATCCAGCAGTGGATTGAAAATGGTTGTTGATGATGTTTCTGTGGAAAAATTGCAAGTTTTATTTGTTTGTTTATTTTCTGTGTACCGTCAATATTTCCATACTAGAAGCGTACCGAATGTTTTTTATGCTGGATTTTCGTGTGTTAATAATTACGTTTCTTGTGTGAAAAAAATGAAACCAACAAATATTTATACAAATAACGACATTCGAATATGTTGTGAAGATTTTCCACTTCTACCCCCCCCCCCCCCCGCCTGTGCTAATAATACAAATTCAAACGGTGGGGGGACACTTTGATAAACTTGATATTTTTCTCAATTTTTTACTCATAAATTTAGTACAAAATATTACTGATTTTTCGAGAAGTGATCGCACTCAATGGCCGCGGGAAAAGGTGTAGGGAGGAAAGCGACCACAAAATATGAGGAATATTTCTGTAGCTATATATTTAAAAATAGTGATAGATATTCACACAACACTATTATTTCTGAAACTGTTGTCTGAGCAATGATTTTTATAATTATGAAATTTTCAAGCATTCTTTAATTTAAAAAATTAAGCTGATTGCGAGTACGATATTCGATAGTCTCTGCTTTATTAAACACCCCCACTATGTGTACTATGTTCCTTACTCGCAACTATATTCTCATCTCGCTTCTCTTCCTTCTTATTCGTCGCTTTGCTCGCCGCTTCCACTTTGTTCTTAGCCTTACATACCAGAAATAAAAATTCCCTCGATAGCTAAATACCAGAATTTTCGGCGGTTGGGGGGGGGGGGGAGAAGTACCTTAAAAATAAATTTCACAAGATCGGACACATAAAAACATTTCCATAACAATATTCAAAAAATTATGAAATTCAGAACAAACCTAAAAAAATCTTTCAATTCCCTGAAGTTCAAGGATTTTCCGGAAAATGGAATATTAAATGGAATATTTTCTAAGAACAATTTTTCTATTGGCGTTTCAGAAAATTTAATAGTTTTAGTAAATAATATTGTATGGAATGGTTTGTTAATATCTATTTTTCCAATATCAGATATTTAAGAGTTTATTTACATGGGAATATTTTTGTTATAGGATACTATTAAGCAAGAATGAAACAACTTGCATATATTGGAATTATTTCATTTTCATACAAAAAAAAAGAACATTTAAAAACTGCAAACGCGAAATGATGTTAAAATACTATAATTAGATTATTTACTCGAGCATATTCATGACTGGTAGATAAGAATGACCACACCATACACCAGGGGTGCACAATCTATTCAGTCCGCGTGCCATATCTGCGGTGTTCCTACCACTCGAGAGCCAGAAACGTGTATATGAAGATTGACCATCTGACCCTTATTTTACGGGACATCACCTTAATTTATGCCGTCCCAACTTTTTCTATGAAAATGTCTCGTTCCTACCCCCTCCCCTTAATTTTAAAAATGCTTGGTTGTATTTTTGAAATCAAGAATTTTATCGACTTATAAATCATGATGATTCATTACTAATTATACAATCACACAATCGAAGCTCCCCAATGGAGCGGTGGTAAGATTCTCGTCTTCCACCATAAAGATTTCCGTGATCAAATCCTATCAAATTCCATGGAAGAACACCGAAAATAAGTTCTTTACCAACCGATCTTGGGGCGACCACCACGATAGATATGGTGCCTTCATTTCACATCCTACTCCAATAGTTGGAAAGTGCCGTACAGTGATATGACCGGATTTTGTGTGTGGTAAAAAGTAGCGGTTATATAAAAATATACTTACATCAAATATTTGTCAAACACATACTTTTTTGACTACAAGTACTCAACATTTTCCACGATCAGCTATCTTTCAGCAATTTTAGCGACAGTTGGCAACTTTACTCGCCTTGGACACTGTTTTTTTCCGGCTGTAAATAGCAACTTTACTTCCCTTTGAAACATTTTTTGGCTGCAATTGACAACTTTACTTACGTTTCCCAATTTTTTCGGCTGTACTTGCTAACTTTACTTTCCTTGAAAACTTTTTTTTGGCGAAATCATATCTCATATTTTTATAGAAGATATACGTTTAGCCTAGGCATTAATCGTGTTTTCTGTGGAGGTACTTTTCAATCGGAATGACATTCACTTGTCCAATGGAACCCTTTGATGAGCCGCATTTGGCCCGTGGGCCGGAGGTTGTGCACCCACTGTCATACAATATTATATAAAATGCAATATAGAGGGTGAACGTGACCTGTTCTGCCAAACGACCAACCCATCTCGAACCGTTTTCGAGTAATGATGAATAATCGAATATGAAAAAAAAAATCCGCCAAGTGTGAAAGAACAAGACTATGATATTTCTGGGACACCTACACTCACACACTAAGCACATATTTAGAAAGAACAGAAAAAATCCTATATATGATATGACACCAAATTTAATTGGAATATTTATATTTAATGGCCAGTCCACAAGTGCTGAAAGATTAGGAAATTAAAAGAAAACCCAAACTAGTTATTGCCCAAAATGTTTCATCGAGAATTTCGCAAACACCCTTGCAGCTACAATTGGTCAAATTCATCAAAATCTTGTCCATTCGACCAGCTTCCGAAAGAGCTAACATTAAACCATATCGGTTTTCTGGTTCAGGAGAAATTTAACCTTTTGTTCGCAATACATCACTGAAATCAGCGTCTGTCCAAGTAGATATTCGACGAAAATTCGGAATTCATTTCAATTCAATTTTAATTGTTTGAGAATGGCTCATGACAATATAATACATCATATATAATACAATACATCACAATATCATTCATATTAGTCACAATATTGGTTTAAAACGAAGAGAGAAAAGATTTAAATATTATTAAAAAAAAAGATGACTTTTTTCGGTAAATTTGGAATTGGCAAAAACAGATCTTGGTGAAAATTGGATTTTGCAGGAAACATTCTATGAGTTGACATTACGTCTATCTACAGGATATCTGTGTTTAATGGCGAGCTCCAATCGTTGAAAGATTGGTGAGATGAAAAATCGAATTGTTGCCAAAAACCTACTAAAATTACTTCAACGAACGCGAATTTCAGTGATGTATTTATTGCAAACAAAAGACTAAATTTCTCTTGCACAAGATCAATGATATGGTATATTATAGGCAAAGGTTGGTACAATGGACAAGTTTTTGCTAAATCTGACCGATTGTAGCTAGAAGGGTGTTTGCAAAAATTGGCGATGAAAAATTTTGATGACAATTCGATTTTGACTTTGCCAATATTTCAGCGCTTGTAGCTCGCCATTAAATTCAGATATTTCAATAAATTTGGTGTCAATTTATACAGTTTTTTCCGTTCTTTCCAAACACGTGCTTAGTTAGCATGCAAGTCTCAGAAATTTCACGAAGTCAGGCTTTTTTTTCAGATTTAACCCTTTTGTTTCCATATAATCCATTATCTACTATAACTCGAAAACGATTCGAGATAGAATGAGGTTGGTAGGGTGTTTCATGTTCCATTTGGGCTCGTCTGTCATCCCATTTCGTTTAGCAGTAGAGGTAACGTTCACCCTGTACATGAATTTCCGAATAATGCTATTATTCTATCAAAAATTTATTTTCAAGAGAAGAAAATATTCTAATTGAGAGCATGTAATTTTCATATATGCATTGGATTTCTAGCGTGGGAGGTGATAATGTAATTCAGCCATTCAAGATGAATAGTTAATGCAATTTTTTTATACATTAGTGAATAAGATTTCTTTCAGAGTAATACCATTTATGTCTCATGAGAAATCCAGCCAATTAGTGTTCGGTGTATTATGAAATCTGACTCGGAGTTCCTTTTTTCATGCGGGATCGTCCCTAATTACTATTCAGGAGCTCTCAAATTATAAAATAATCCTCAAATTACTTGACGTTAGTTCACAAATAACTTAAAGTATTAGTTGGGGATACCTTCTGGTTGAAAGAAAAACATTCGATCATGAGATCAGCATATTAATGGACACCATATTTATGAATTCCAATGATATATATTTAAATTTAATTAGTTTCTTTCCGGGATTTCGGTGCACGTGCTCTTTGTATGGGTTTTTTAGTTTCTTGAGTATTATTACTTTTTAATTTTTTAGATTCAAGTATAAATTTTCAAATCATTCGACCTCACTGCGTGTTATATATGTTTTATGGGTGATGTAAGTAACACGAGAGCATAATTTTAAATATTATGGCTCTTGAAAGATGCATATATTTTTAAATTTTGTTTATGCACCATAATGAAATTTGTGCCCGTTCTTAAAATATTTGGCGCTGACAATACATAAAATATATAAAGTCGTATGAACCAAATTTTTATTTCAATGGTTTCTTTTCTCAGATATGGATATTGATGGATTGAAATTCTTTTGATTTCTTGTAATAAGAACATGTAATTATATTTTATTCGTATTATTATGTGAAAGTACTACAGTGCCAAGTTTTATATTTGACCAATAACTAATTCTTAGGTTGGGATGACTATAAAATTTTGGTAAAGTCCTTTTATAAAACTTGAAAAATGGAACCAATAAACGTATACATACGGAATACATTCGAGCGAATCTTACCGGCATTCTTATTGGTTTTTTTCAAGTTCTGCAAAAGATCTTTTATCAAACATTGATACAGTAATCCCGGCCATAAATCATTATTTTGAGTTTTGTAATAACGGCGTTCTTACGCCGTTATTGCAGTATGAAGGCTTTATAAAAATTATTTTACAAAACTTTGCAAATGTAACGAATAAGCTTATCGGTTGTATTTGTATCGGAATGTAACTGAAAGCTTATTGGTTACATTTTCCACTTAAAAAGAAATAAAAAGAGGAACTTTTATAAAACGCTTATAGTGTAATCCTGGCCTTAACCTTTGGTGTTCATGGAAATTTTTTTCCACAGTAAGACGAAAGTTAGGAACTTCCTATGCAGATAAGATGAAAAGCTACGGAACTTTTTGCAAATTAATATTTAGCACATGATAATGTTAAAATAATAACATGATAATTTTTTCTCCCTCAAGCTCATGGACCACTCCAGTTTCTTGCAGTACCCCATTGATGGCACAGTGGTGGTCGGCGGAAGTTGGTTCCCAATTTCGATTCACGAATATGATCCGGTCTCCCGTATGAAAAAGCCTCTCCTCAGACAGCAGGCAGGCCCACAACACGATACTGGAAAAACATGAAAATTCAAGTATTTCCATCTTTACTTCAGAAAATGGAAGCCAGATGTCAGCATGAACACGAAACAAGCGGAACTCGACAATATAAATACGTTAGGGGTGAAGCATACACTCAGAATTCGGCACATTCCGGCATGTGCCGATTTGCTAGAAATTCTATAGAAGAATGTTTACGAGGTGTATGGTCGGTTAAGTAAGTAGTAGCATAGTCGTGGTAGTAGTGTAGTTTCTTGAAGGAATATATATTCCAAGTCCGGCCATGGTGGTCTTCCTTAAAACTAAATAGCGGGAAGAGGGGGGGGGATTCAAACTTTAATCCCTTAAATTAATTAAGTTAAATTAATTAATTGAGGTAATTAAAAACTTATAATTCTTCTAATCCCATTTATTAAATTTTCTCCTCTTCGAATACATAATTATTAAGAATTATTGACTAAAAATGTAGGAAATAATGGAAATAATTCATAAATACCTATAAACGTCGATAATCGGAATATGTTACACTTCAAGAAACATAATTATCAGCATCTGTAACAGCACAACAAATGCTCCCTTGCAATTATTTCAAATTTAATTAGTTAATCTAATCGAACAGTGGAGGTCAAAATTAATTTGATTAGATTTCCACCACGGGATTTACATCACGCGAGACGATCCAAAGTAAATGAATCATCATTATTACTGCAAATAGTTCATACTTTACACCCAAGACCGTAGTCGAGAAACTATTTTTGAAGTAATGGTTCAAGAAACGCTCTCTCTTGTACGTCGTGCAGAATTTGAATCATGGCTCTTTGATTCACTGAAATGGAAAAGGAGGAAACAATAGCATCACGGGAATTTTATTCTCTTTTGATTCTCAAGTCCGTCACGTTGGCAGAATTTAATAGACTCCCCTTTTCATTTCAAGTGCAGTATATAATTGTGATGTATCAATTCGTATGATTAATTATCCGGCCATCGCTGGTTCCAAAGAAAATTTATCAAGAAGTTCTCCAGTTTATTCTGGGGACGCCTTTATTCTCCGCGACGGGTTGATTCACGTTTCGGTAACCATCGCATAAAGGCTTTCAAGTGCTGTCTTTGTCTTCGCGGATTCCCGTATGAGAATGAGACACCAATTAAATGTCTGATTAAATGCCGGAAATCATTCTTATTCGGAGCGTTATTCGATATCGGTAAATAATGAATGGTGCCTGTAGAAATTTTAAGGATAATATTCCAGGAAATTATTTCTGTTATATTTCATTAACTGTTTTAATTACAGGTGGAAATTATCTCTGGGAAATATCACACACAAGACACAAATCCCTTTGAAGACTTGAATTTGATTAAAAATTTGCGTACGTATGAATTTTGTTTAAGTTTTCAAAAATGATGTTATTTTAATTTTAATGCTTCCAAATAACAGCCTCCCCAAAATTTGTTATAATGCCCTTTTAAAACGTCGCCAACTGAGCAATGGCTGCTACTGGGTCTTTGATATTTTGAATTTGCTTTGCGTATTTTGGACTCCCGTTCGTTTGTGATCTGTAGGTCGCACCGGCGGCACTCAAGAAATACAGTGAAGCCTACCCTAACGGGCGCACCTCCTCCGTTAACGGAGAATTTTCTGATCCTGGGTCTCTCGTGGAATAGAGCTTCAATGTATTTCACTTCTTGTTAGCGGACACTCCCTATAGCGGACAATAAAATCAGAGAAACTTATTTCGAAACTCTAATTTATTAATTTTAAATCGAGAAGCTATCCATTCTTAGAATAAGACAACCATAAGTATTCTTTATGAGCGTTGTATGATATTTTATCATGTGTATATATTGTTCATAATTTGTGTTAATTGCATTTTTAATTGGGTTGCTGTATTTTTGAAATATATGACATCCATATTTTTATGGGCATCTTTTTACCAGCCACCTCGTTGGGCATTTTGCCTGTTGTGGCGTTGTATTTGTATTTATTTGTATAATTTTTTATCATAAACCAAGAATTTATCAATTCAACTAAGATTGTATTTAATCCCAAGCCCGTGTTGGTAAATATGATAAATTGTCAATTATTTACTCAACATAACTATGGTCCAGGATGGTGAATTCGATTGGCAATGTTGGCTTTTTTGTTGATACGTGTGAGAGAAGTTACAAGACCGATAAATGTTGTTATGAGTGAAATTTTATCTTCTTCACACTTAATTGAATTTTTATTGCAAAATATGCATAGTGCACGAATGTACGAGTAAAATTTGTTAATTAATTAATTGGTTTAATGAAAAGAAGGACATAAATTTGTCCATATTTATCAGACTTTCCAACTTTGTTTGGGGATTATGCATAATCATTGGTAAGAGTGATAAATGTGAAATTGAATTAAACTTTCTTTATCGAGACGATTGATGATTATGCATAACCGCCGGTGTGTATCACTTTTATAATAACATGCACATTTTAATGTTAACCAGTTGCGACCTAAGCAAAACGTCGTATAACTGTGAAAGTCGTGTAAATGAGATTCTTCCGTATGTCATACCTCTCAATTAGCGAACACCCCGTTAGCGGACAAAACTTTTGTGTCCCATGGGTGTCCGTTATCGAGAGGTTCAACTGTGTTTTCCTACCATTATTTCAAGATACATAGACAGAACAATACAAAACGGGGACTTCCATCAATACAGAGATCAACTATATAACCTATTCACTACAACGAAATATTTTTCAGCGTTACGTCAGAAAATTATCTGCTTTTAAACATATTTATGACGTAGAAACGATTGATTTTTCAAATTAGGACGGATGTTGTTTTTTACATGTTCCAAGTGAATATATCATATTAAGTTCGGACGAGGATTGCCCTAACTGTAAGTACATGCATTCCATGTCACGAGCTAAAATTTCTAAGAAACAGAAGCTTGTCTACTCCTTACCATTTGACCGTACATACAGCTCGTAAATATTCTCTCCGTGGAATTTCTAACGAATCGGTACATGCCCGGCCGTGTTCTGATTGTATGTATAACCCTCGCTTATTTACGTTGTCAAAACTATGCTTGTTTCATTTTCTAACGTTGCTGCCATCTGTTTTCCCTATTTTGAAGCGAAAATGGTAAATACTTCCAATTTCATGTCATGTAAGCATTGTATTGAAGGTCTACCTGCTCTCTGTGGAAAGACTTTTTCAAATGGTGCGCCTCAATGTTTTAAAACATCGGGAATGTTCTCGAACAATGGAGGACATTCTGTCCAGGGTCATGTCTGGCTTTACTGGACTATGCGATGCGGCAGCAATGCAATCTACTAAATTGCAAAAGAACTAAAACTATATTACTCTCTTATCGAGAGCTTGTCATCACATACAATTTTTGTAGAATCGCGCAGTCTACCGACGTTGCAGCGGTGCTTTTGCAGGTAAATTTAGTTCAAACTTTTCTTCTTTTTTTTTTTGTAATTTTTTCAGCTTAGCAGTAATATATATATTTTAATTCTGGAATGTAGCCATGGACCCTTAGGGGCCATTCAAGTATTACGTAAGCATATTTTTAGCCATTTTTGACCCCCTCTCCGCCCCCCTTGTTAGCAAAATTTCGTCAGCAGCTTAGAATATTTCATATCTTCAAAAAGCGTGAAAGGGTGGTTGATGACGTAACAACATTCAAACCCCCCTCCCCCCCTTGTCATCAAAAGTCAGCAAATCCGAAACCCCCCTCCCCCCGTCGATGCTGACGTAATTCTTGAATGACCCCTTATGGGTCTAGGCACCCCCATTTGAGAACCTCTGCAATAGGCTATGACTCGTCACGTGCACGATACTGACAAGATTCATAATGACGTCTTTTAGTGAGCAAGGGATGCTGGAAGACGTAGCGCGTGTACAAGATTGCGGCTGCGTCTATTTGAAAAAAAGCATTGCCATAAGATTCATGCATATACTGTGTATGTATATAAAATTGATTTTCTGTACGTTTGTGTTCTCTGAAGAAATCTAAAATTTTGGACTGTTCTTTAAAAAAAAACAATTTTTACATATATACCCATTAGGACCAGACGTGAATGACGGGCTACTTTTCAAAAGTCATCACAGCTGGGTGGGTGTAAAACTGTCGGGCAACAATGGTTCGTGGGCTCCAATTTTGACTTCTCGAATATTTACTACCGTGGGCAAATTCATTACCGCGGTTCCCAAACAATGCATTTCAGACATGGTTGCTCCTTTACAACGGTTTGTCTCTTCTCCAATGCTACCGGCATATGGAGAAAACCCGGGCAGCAGCTCTGGGTATTATAGCTAGTATTAAATGGTATGGAATATTTATAGTTCCTACGCATATACATTGCTGAAGACAGCACAAACAATTCGATACACTTTAAGTGGTATCAGCAATACTTGAAGATTGCAATAATGGATACTTCCGATGGTATCACACCTCAGCTAAATATATTGGATAGAATTTAAAAAAGGGATTTCAAAATGCCAGCCAGTCTGAGAGGCTTCTGAAAGTGCTATCTCGTTAGTTTGAAAAGCAAAAGTGTTGATGTCAAAAGGAATAAACAAACTCATAGAAGCGAATTAACTGCAATCAAGTCTAACTTTTTCTCTACCTCAAACTCATATATATATATTTCGTGGTAGAAAGCGGGCAGAAGTAGGATCTGGCAAATAAAAACAAACAGATTCCGACAGATAGGAATTTGGAAAATACAGAAGTGGTTATAAGAGAAATGTATTGGGTGAAAAAAAAGTAGAAACAGTTAAAAAAGGGGAAGGAATTTATATCCTATTTTCATGTCAATGAAGAAATGAGCTTAAATCGTAAACCTCTTTCCTTGTTTTTGATTGATTAAGTGGGAATGGGTTTAGCACTGACTTGGGAATCGAAAGCAATAATTCCGAGGAAAGTCGTAATGGTGATGTTTTTCTTTTATTTTACGCTTGGTTTTTATGGTAGATATTTTCAGATTGTCAATAAAGTATATAAGAGTTCGCGGTGTTAGTTGACTGTTTGCTATTGAACATTATTTAATAACGATTACGTTCTTTCTCGTTTAAAGTTTTATTGTAGAAATTGTTTTTTTTATTTTAACACTTTCTGCCGATTGCTGTAAACTGAACTGCCACTTTAACGGAATCTATTATGGATTCTTTGGGTGTATTTTTGGCAGAGTGAGAAATTTAACTTTTGAATAATGGAACATAACGATGAAAACTTTCACTTAAATCTATGAAAAGAAAAATTACTTGAATCCTTTGCTTATAAGCTGTGGAATAACTTTCTCTCGACTTAGCATAATTAAAAATATTTGTAATACTACTGAGGATTACTTAAAAGCACTACAAACAACTTTAAGAAACTATTGTTGGCACGACTTTTCTGCTTCTTTCTCGAATCTCCATACACGAGGGAACATTCAAGTTCTGGCGCTCTCGTTGGTAAGCAATATTTTCACGTGGTTGTTTCATTTATATTTTTGTATCTTTTCTATGTTACTTTTATTTGTTATCAATGGTGATTTATCTGTATCTTTGGTTATGTATCTCCGTATGTTATTGTTACTCTCTGTGATAGAATTCTGATGTATACTGCATGACAAAACGCAGGGGGAATCTAGTCCTTTAATTTAGTCTTAGCCTAAGCACTACCAGAAACGTTTAGCATTTCGGCCAGTGCTGTTGCACCCTGACGAAGGACCCAGAGATGGCTTTGAATATTTAACTCATCTGAAATTTCATTTCTGTTGATTTTTTCTCTCAGCTTTGGGCTGATTTGCTTTTTTGAGTTTAACTCGTCATTTATATATATAACACCATATATTCCAGCTGATATTAGTATGTTATATAACATGTATCTGGAAATTTATTTAGAACAAAAAAATATATAAATCTATACGTTGTTAATTTCTTTTTTTCATTTCTCAAGCTTTGATCTCAAATGGAATGATTTAATTATCTAACACTCAGTGAATACTAAATTACTATACAGTACGGTATATAAAAAAAGTCCGTGCAGAATTGCAATGTTTTTCGTCTTTCAGTATTTAAAAGTGAAGCATTCAATGATCGCGTTGAAGCATTTTCATTTAACATGGGAAGAATAAATAGTTTTCTAAAGCAATAGCTCATGCCAACCGCGTATTTCCTTTCAACTGGTATTAATGGAATTCCGGTTATGAAATCGGTGAAATTTTAAGTCACGTCTTGTTTTAAAAGTTGAGCGCATTACCGTACACGAGTCACGTATATCCGTTTCATCTTTCGTACAAGAGGATCCGGGTGATAATGGCTGAAAAACGGCCTTAGTGAAATACACTCAAGGGCTATAATATCGGAGGAAAGATATAGAAATTCATAGCGTAACTTGTAGGAGATGATATCAAAAACGGCCGGTTTATTCACCGGATGAATTATTCAACACCGTGTATTTTGTCACCTTTTCAATATTGCGTATGTGAGAGACTTATGTCGCCAAAAAAAGTGTAAATGTCTTTTCACGTATGTTTTACAATGCAGATATACAAGGTATCCCATAAATCCGTAAATAGTTTAAAAAAATGGATAAAAATTGGAGAAATTGGTATATTTGAATGCGGTTTGAAAAAAAAAAATATCCTCACGAAAGGAGATTTTTTTTTGGTACAGATAAAAATAGTTCATATCAAATTTTTGTTGATAGAGGGCACTGAATAAATGCAAATACTGGCAATACGCAAATCAGAGTCCTATAAAAAGCAAGGTGTGCAATTAACAGTTCATTTCATGATTTCCTTGTTACATTATGCGCTCACATAAGGTTTTCATTGTGATGTTAACAATGGTGGATGAGTCATAATTCGTGAGGTTGTTTCACTTCAGCCGCGGATCGCCAGATGAAGCTTTACGAGTGGTTCGAATCAACACCATCTATAGCAGAAGGCCTCCATCACGTCACTTTTTTAGTGGCGTCACGAGCTTCACGCGGAGGACTTTTGCTATAGATGGTGTTGTTGGGATACAGAAAGGACTGAAAAGAAGGTCAGGTCCAATCACTCTTGCCGGACTGGTTTCCCTTGCCCTCTATCTACAAAAGCTTGAACTAATTCTTTTTTCTGTCCAACAAATACGTTCGCTTCTTGAGAATAACATTTCCGCAAATCGCATAAAATTTCATGAATTCCTTCGATATTTATGAATTTCCAAACTACAGCGTGTCGAAGAAAAATATTATTCCAAACAATAATGTGTGTGTGACAAAAATACGAAAAGGTGAAATGCGGTTTGCGGTAAAAAAATGAAGAAATCTAACAGTTTTTTTTATAGTACCCTCAATACAGCTCTACGTTAGCGATGAACGTTTCTATAGATACATGGAATGTGGATTCTTCAGTGAAGCATACCCCGTTCAGGTAATTTTCATCTTCTTCGATCTTCTTCAGCAAGGTGCATGCAAAATGAAATCAATTCAATTTATTAATTCAATTCAATTTTTATTAATATGTTAGATGAATGATAACAACACATTAGGTTAGTGAAAACCACCAAGGAGACACCAAGGTCCCATACTGGTTGTTACAATGAAGTTAATTCAATAACATTTCAATTATCATACAGTGTAAAATAGTCACTATTTACTGATTTTTGAGATTGAAAACAAAAAATCATGAAAAAAACATCAAAATAGGAAGGGGGGTTGGGGGGGGGGATTGTGATTACACACAAACACATATAATACATAAAATAATTATGAAATGGATTATGAAATGCTCTCAAAACTTGTAGTAATTGCATTTTACAAATTCTCAACCATACTCGTTTGGTGGAGGACGTCATGAATAGTGGGTTTCGATAATGCTAGTTCTCACGCAGCAATTCTAACTGATTTCCTGCGACTCCGAGAGAAGGATTGTATGATTCGCTCGACACTTTCTTCCAATGTAGATGGCCGGCCGTAATTTTTCGTCTGCTCAACACTTCCCCGTGTCGTTAAACTTCTGCATCCATGCATAAATTGAAGGCATAGATGGATTTCTATGGTATATCAGGTGAAACTGCTTTGCACAGTTTCCTGTGATTTTGTTTCCGCTAACCACAATATTGTTCCGGATAATTTCCACAAGACTTCGAGATTGCAAAACAAGAAGTGGTTCAATGGACAAGCATAGATTTATTTACAGAACAGCAATTTATACTTATTTTCAAGCTAATCAGAGAGCTAATAACTTTCTTTCAACGTTCAATCACAACTGACATTTCATCCAGTCAATCTCTATTCTGGAATCTGGCATCTGGCTATTAGTTATAGGTCTGGTCGAAGCTTCGAGAAAAAGAACATTCTACAAAATTCTATTTCATAGTACAAGGTTTATGACGCCACTCTCTGGATGGGCGTAACCTTCTGGAAGCTTCTGTCCAATCAGGTCTCCACCAATCGCATGCCTTTGCTCAATAGCAAAACCGGCATCAACTGCTTTCCACATTTTGAGAAATATGTACTGCGCTTTATCCAGCGCGGTGGCCATTTTCGTTTCTTATTACAGCTACCAAGCAACTAACATCATTTACTTCAGGCAATTAACACTAAAAGAGAGAGAACACGAAAGTTAGATTTCGAGAAAGAAATCGGCATTCGAAAATTCATACATTATTGAAAAATACAGGAATGCTGATAAACTACCATCCAAAAAAAGTATAGACGTCATAATTCAAGATAATTTTAAACTGATGTAGGAAAAAAATTCCAAAACCAATTAAAATTAAGATTCTGCGAAAGAGAAATTGTCTGAGAACAACTGAAAATTCAGAATCAATGACCTGAAAATAAGAAAAATAAGTTACAGAAAAAATTCAAGGGCCAATGAAAATTCAGAATGAATGAAAATAATGAAAAAATTCCCCAAAACCATTTCTCTCCACATGAAAATGCAGATAAAATTAAATTTCAGGATTTATGGAAGAAATTAGTATTACCGAAAGTGCGCTCCCCGAAAAAACATATCGCACACCCGTAAGGGCAGCACGAAAAGCATTGTGGTTCCGATCTTCTAGGCGCGAATGCGAGCCGATGTTCCTGTCAAAAAGACTCGCCACAAAGAGCAACAGGCCTACAACGGCACAAATAGTCAATCATTACCATTCTCTCGTAGTTTGAAAAATGATGGGCGCACTAATAATTCACGCACAATGCCAAATTGGCAATCAGACCGTTAGATACACGTGTACACTTCCGGAGCAACTCATTCGGTAGTAAATTGCCGATGGCGATAGACTGAATTTGTAGTGCCCGAGTGGCATGGTGGTAAGATGCTCGTCTACCATCGTGAAGGTTGTTGTCAGAGTCCCGGGTTCGAACTACTAATATTCCGTATAGTAGGTCTACTAATATACGTAACTACTGGCTGGTGAGAGGATACAGTTATCATAACATATACTATATAAATGCACTAGAAACGTGACCAGAATTATATTCATGTCCAAAGGCCGAATATAGTTTTGAAATATTGCATTTAAAAGTAAAAATCATATTTATCGATCAGGAAGATTATTTTTATAAGAAAAAATATCAAAAGTTTCCATAGAGGAAAAAGTACTCTCGGTTAACTGTGATGTGTGTGAGAAATATATGTACTCAAGAGAAACCCGGGGAGGGGTGTCTATATTTAAACCCGATACACTGGGACTAGGTTCATCTCTTGAATCACTGTCGTTGAAAGCTTGTCTATAGAATATATTTCTTTTAGTATTGAAATATAAAAGAAGACAGAAATAGGATTATGCAAATCTCACTTGAAATCGAATATTTTGTATCTTTTTAGCTGAAAATGTCACAATGTATTTTGAGGGATTTCTTTTCGCGAGTTTTACATAAAAATATATGGAATATTTTTAACGTTCTGAAAATTTAAATGCGATATAAAAATGTGTTTTATTATATTTCACTGTAAACACACATTTGCAGCTCTATCACATTTAGGAATATGTATAAAATCATGCTCTCACAGGTCTCACAGACAATAATCCTTGGAAAGAAGTCAAAGTTTGTCAAAACTGTGTGTTCTTGGAAAGAAGGGTGTTACAAAGAAAGGAAGTAAAACTGGAAGTAAAATAGATGGAAGTGAGAAAAACTGGAAACTTCTTTCAAATGATTTAAGCCGTTTGTCTTTATCTTCAGTAGTTTTTTTCCAAAACAGGTCAAAACTTCTTGACTATCAAGAATTTGATGCAAGCAGATTTCAAGAAAAAAATCCCAAAATTTTTTCATTAAAAAGTTTAGTAGCAACAGGCCAATAGAAATAATATATTAAAAAAAAAAACCCATTTTTTTTTACTTATATTCATTTTACTGCCATCCTTATTTCCATCCTTTGCAACATCCATGTTACAGACATCATGGAAAGAAATGCTATATTGGCTTGTCATCCTCCGCGTCATTAAAGAAAAATTACATCACATATAGAAATTTTATAACAATTAAAAAGTCTTTTTACAACTTTTTTATATAATTTTTCTGAAACAGGTCAGGACTTCTGAACTACCCTGTATATACTGGAAGTATTTCCTACTCATAATCCACAACAGCGTACGATACGCAGATACGAATTCGGTACTTTCAGGAGAAAAAAAAAGAAAAAGATCTCGCGTGGGTCCAGAGCATAGAGCATAATTCGCATGCAACTTCTCATTGATCAATAATCAAATCTTGAAAAATAGAAAGGGTGGTTTTTTTACGTTTTCGTTGACAAAATGTGGATTTTTTTCTGCTTACATCCACACGCCATCTATAAACATGTAGAAAATAATTCTTTAACTATTTAATTTTCAAATAATTATTTCTATTCCCTTCTCCCAGAAAAGAAAAGCTGAAAATAAGGCGTAGCAAAGAAATCTGCACAAAATCAGCAACAAGAAATTCATATGATCACTTCACGTATATAATTCACGGATTTATAGGCAGTGAAATATCTTACATACTACAGTCGGCCTTTGGTATTCGCAGTCTTTTTCTCGGTTTTCTGGAAAACACCGTTGCGGTGACAATTCTCTCATACCGGAACAAACTACTTTATAAGTTATACATGTTAAATAAAGGTTTAAAGAAGCTCTTCTAAAGGCTTTTCTGGTTACTTTTAAGAATGTTTTTACAGGACTGTTGTCTTAAGGTGCGTTAAATGTTTTGATGGTGAAAAACTTGCAAGAAAAATTGACAAAGGTTAGCTTCGTTGATGCGATTCCCGGTTATTACTGCATCAATTAATTTTAAGTCAAATATATTAAGAAATAAGAAGCCAAAATTAAATCAGCCGTTGCTGTAGCTACATTTGCTAGTATATAGCCTTGTATCCCATGTAGAAATTTCTATTTTACCGTGGGCGTGATAAAAAAAAGTACGCAAGTTATGTATTGTATAACTTTCATACTGTAACTCTCGATATAAATCTATAAATCCATGACCATTGAGGTAGAGAATAAATGACATCTATTTTTTTATGAACAGTAAACTTTGATAAGAAAACACGTTTTCTCGATTGTTAATGGAGAAGGGTTCACTGATGTATATACATAGAAGAAGGTAGAGAATTAATTAACAGCAATTCAAAAATCGACAGAGGAGGGAATAATCGAGCCGACTGCTTCTGAAATCTAAGCAATACCTCGTGAATAGGGTCAAGATTGAGATTCAGAAAGTTCATTATGAGCAACATAGTTTAAATCGGCAATAGATTGTTTCCATGGAATTGATTCTTTTATGGCACGTTTTCACGAGTAGAAAAACTGGTAGAGAAAGCCTTGTTACCATACTATAACAGATTAACTAAAGTGAAGAAGAAACGGCTAACAAACAACGTATAATAAATTAAACGATGTATTCTTTCAGAAAACGTCGCCGAGAACCACTGGATGTCCTCTTCTTCTTCTACACAAAGCAGATACTATGGTTTGGGTTATTTGCGGATTTCCCATGTTAGCTATCACCCCTGGACGACTGTACACTTACTCTGTACAATCAGTAATTTAAAAAAAATGCTGTACACAAAAGAAAGCATGGAAATTATTCATTTGGAAGGTACTTTACACTCAGTTAAAATCTCATGGAAGTAGAGCCATGTTTTCATGTCGGAGTTTCAGAAAACTGTTAATTAGAATTTAATGAGGACGATACACTCTGATGAGATTTTTATGGACAAAGTAACATCACGTATATACTTACAAGAATACCTTTTAATTCTCTATGTAATAAAATAAGTTGAAACTTTGATGATGATGATTATGATAACATTCATGTAAAAGCGTGTAAGACAAAGATTCTGGAAGTTGGTTCGGCGCAGAAATTCCACTTGATGATGTTAAGTTGCGGATGCTTTTAAACAGTGAGGTTTGCTTTGTTCTCTTTGTTTAATCACTGCGAGATAAAACATTAACTTTTCTCAGGAAATGAGGTCTATGATAGCAACTCTTGAGAATATTTCGCTCTCGATGACTCTTCATTTAGTTGAGTTCGAAAAGCGCTTTGTTTTCCCGAAATTATCGAAACAGAAGAAGCCATTGTTCGTTCGTGTCAACTTTCACGGTTGTTTTCGACTGTTCATAACGGTACACAGATTTTCTGTGATTTGTTTTGTAGTTTAGACGTTTCCTTATATAAACATTATTTTGCTATTATACGATTTTTTGTTGTCATAGCTGTGTGTTTTCGTTGAGTGCAACGAAAAACTTATGCGATGGAGCAAGATTATTATTGGGTACTATTTTCGTTTATTCGATCGATATCTGTCTATTCCAACTGAGCCAATTGGAAACCTCTCTCTCTCTCTCGCTTTATAAAAAAAAAGAAAAAAAAATGTGGATCTCTTATTCAATTCGGAATCTTGTATATCAGTGGTTTCCCAACCGAATTTACCGAACCCCAGAGTTCCTAACGATAGATATCATCAGGGGTTTTACAAGAAACGGAGTAGAGCAGTAGCAACTAATTTCACCAATGTAATTGAAACTGATTTGTACGATTTTGAAAAACATTGAAAATTGCGTTTAAAAATATAGGTAGTGAATCGCCTGTACAGTGATATGCCAGGATGTGCTTATTAAGTAAGATTAGTTGTATTTGGATATTGATAGTGATAGGAACCGAGACACGTAAAGGCTCTGTCAGACTCTGATGAAAGCATATTGACCCAAGGGGAATCTGACCATTTATCAAGCTTGAACGAGAAATATATACATGGGCAGGTGCCTTTTTGCACATTGCCAGTAAACAAGAAAATGATGATATAGGTAATTAAATCACAGGCTGTAAATCACAAAATCGTCATAATAGAGAACAGTTCTTGATAATTGATACAATTTTTGATCAGCTTTTCTTCAGGGATTTTCATAATGCTTAGCACATAAACATTAACTCTTTTACTGGGAAAAAATTCCACCTTCGTTTTCTTAAAAAAAAAATTTCGTTATTCTTTTTTCAATAAAAGTTCATTATTTTTTTTTCAGTAAAAGTTCGTTATTATTTTTTATGAAAAAGTGTTGCACTTTCTTAGTTAAGCCTAAGTTAGTGCCTTTTCTTTTTGCCGATAACAAACAAACGTGCGAAATAAAATTTTATCAACCACAAAATATGGCTTTTAGAAAATAACAACGCAGTACAGGATGCATTATATTAGAAAACACCATTAAACTTTAAACCCTACCGCCATCTATCAAATAAAAAACACAACTGTTATGATTATTCGATTGGAATTGGGTGACTGGTTTTTGATTACTGTGCCACAGGGAATAAACTCAATACAGTAGGATATATATTAGTAAATATTTCATAAGCAATAATATTAGTTACATTTGCTTCAAAGTTTTACTAGCTGATGTTTGCGTACAGTAAAATAACATCAATGGAATTGTGTGTTTACATATTTTGTGGTTTTTTCATGCAGCACATTGTTTTTTACCGATTCTATTTTGAAGAATCATTGACAGCTGTGTTTTTTACTTGATAGGTGGCAAAAGAGGTTTCAGTTAAATGATGTTTCTCAATATAATACATCCTGTACTTTATAGCTATTTGCTGAAAGGGATATTTTGACTGATAAACTGTTCTTTCTACCCATTTGTTGGTAATAGATAAAAGTAACTAAGAAAGGCACCATTTTCATGGTTGATAATCTTGCGAAATATGGACATTTGAAGTCTGAGAATGACTAAGAATTAGAGTAATTCCACGCACATAGAGTTTCTGCTGCGCAGATAAATTTATTTTATTGTGTATGAGGTAGTACGCCATTTTTTCATTCCGCACAGATATTAAAATTCTGTGCGCAGAGAAACAACAGGCCTGTGCACGTGAAATTAGAGAATGTGATCACTATCTGGAAAATAAAAAAGGATCCTTGATACCACCGAAAAAAAAATTATTCAGCTGAGCAGGATTTTTTTTCCCTCATTTCAGACTTTTTTCCAAGAAATTCGAGCAATTGATGAGGACCACATAATTTTAAGCCCTCCTATGAAAGATTCCCCCCTCCACCCTCCAGATTTCTGGTTTTGTAGCCTGTGGGCAACACAAATTATTTTGCCGCCATTCATTCACTCATTCTAGTCTAATTTCCTTGACAACTCATTCCTCCAAATTAGCCGCCCCGGACTGTTTAGCCGTCCCCCGCCCCTCCCACACCGTAAATATGTCTCTATGGATATTGGTCAGTTCAACACCACCTATAGATCAAGGCCTCTGCACGAAGAAGGCCATTTCACCTATTGCCATTCGATATAGCAGGCCGACGCATGCGATATCTCTACCTTTTTTTGCAGTATCTTTGGTCATTCATATGTTTTGCCACCCTCTAGGTCCCTGTTTTCGACCCTTACTCATAAATTCATTGTTTTTGTCACTCACATACTTCTACTTTCTCTAAGTTAGTCGTCCAAGTGGTCTTGGTGTTTTTTAAACGCGACAGACACTATCCCATTAAAATTCAAAACAAAGAACAACAGCTTTGCGCATATCAGCAAGAACGTTTTCTTTTTTGCTTCTCCGGGAGCAGCTATTTTAAAGGATTCCGTGGCGTTTGATCATACGGAACCCCAAAGAAACTGTCACGGCACCCCAGTTGGAAACCTGTGTATTAGACTGTTATAACGAGGTTTTACTGTACTTTTAACCAGGTAAGGGGACCTAAACACACACACACACACACACACACACACACACACGCACGCACGCACGCGCGCGCGCGCGCGCCTCTGAAGTGAAGGCCCTGATTTGAGGGAACAAACAGGGTCTGGGACTGTAATAACAGAAACAAGAATGTATTCTGTCAAGGGGTAAGTGTACATTTTTTGGTGGCTCTACCCAGTAACTTTTTCGGAAACTGATGAATAAGGGATTAGGAAGAATTCGGCTTCCCATTTTCCCGGTCTCTGGAGCAGCAGAAACGCTTTTGAAATAAATTTCTTGACAATTGTCGACTTAATATATTTGCTCTTTAAGAGGTAAGAGAGTAATGCGATTGATTATCAACAAGAGCTGTGATCTGAATCAAGCTATCTAACATAATTATGACATAACAATCATAGACTAAAACGGGACGTATGGTTACGCATATTTTGCACAATAAAATGAATGACTTTATACTAGAATAATAGGTTCGTCTTCCCTAGGGTCCCCCTAGGCTAAAGCCTTTCAGCCATGCACCAGGGTGAAACCAACCAGGCACCAACCAACTGTCCTTAGGGGCGGCACATGAAGCTTTGTACCCGGGTATCAGGAAAGTTCGGGCTGCTCATGTAGTTATTGAATAATCATTGTTCCTCTAACACACACAGAGAACTGTAACTTGTTGAAAAAATTAATTTTTACAATATTGCATCGCTCGTTAAGAGATAATTGTTCATGAAAAGAGATAATTGTTCATATTTTGTCAAAGGCTCCGTAATGATGAATAAAGAATGTATAGAAACGCTGCTATATTCCAGAAAGAAGAAAAATTAAGATTAACCTTTACCTAGCAACAACTAATACAGTGCACTCCGCTAAATGTGATATGTAATTTTTTCTGAACATTGTTTAGCGGTGGTCAAAAAAGCGAATAGAATGCTTGGTCTCATTTTCAAAAAGGTCTCTTCGCGTTCTCCTAAAGTCATTCTTCCGCTTTTTCGAGGATTAGTTCGTCCTGGACTGGAGTATGCTGTAAGGTTTTGGAGACCATACCTACAGAGGGACATAGACTTGGTTGAAGGGGTGCAGAGAAGAGCTACGCGTGTCCTTATTGGCACACGGGGCTTGAGTTATGAAGAGAGACTTCATTTTTTAAATATGTTTACATTGGATGAACGCAGGTGTCGAGGAGATATGATCGAAGTGTTCAGAATTTTCAATGGGATGGATAGGATGGACCATGAACTTTTAGTACACCTCCAATCGACTGCTTTTACAAGGGGACAGCAGTATCGATTGGTGAGGGACAATGCAAGGTTATGGTGTCGCAGGGAATTTTTCTCCAATAGGGTTGTTAATAAATGGAATAGCTTACCCCCGGCGGTAGTAAATTGTAACACAATTGACACGTTTAAAAAGAAATACGATAAACATGTTGGGGTAAATCGAGAAGCTATCCATACTTAGAATAAGACAACCATAAGTATTCTTTATGGGCATTTTATAATATTTTATCATATGTATATATTGTTTATAATTTGTGTGTTGATGTATTTTTGAAATATATGACATCCATATTTTTATGGGTATCTTTTTATCAGCCACCTCGTTGGGCATTTTGTCTGTTGTGGCGTTGTATTTGTGATCACATCGAGACTCGGGGTTTCTGATAACATAACTATATCCGAAAAAATCACGCTTGTAAGTACTACGGATGTAGTGCTTTATAACCATTTTGCTATCATAATGTTTTTCAAGATATTTGATAACTGCATGAATGCAAGGAAAACAAATCGGCACAGATGAAAGCATCATGCTAATTACTAGGGCTTGGTTTTTCATGATCTAAAGATGAGGGACATAGACTTGGGCATCGTTGCTGATCGGTTAAAAAACAAAAACCTGAAATTCAGGTTTTTATAACTTATCCGCAACGACGTTTCATCTTTAAGTCGTACTAATCACCATAGGGACCCCGCAGTATTATGGTAAATTTTTCTAGTTCAAAGTAATAATTTCGGTTTCCTATAGCAAATCGAGTGAGAAAAATTTAATTATCGGCAACTCTATTGCCGTAAAAGTGTTTACTCGAATTATTAATTGAAATATGATTTAAAATAAGAAGCACAATAATGATATAAAAAGAAAGAATAATTACTTAAAGAAAGAAAAGAGAGAGAGAGGAAAAGAAGTCAAAATTGGGGAAGTAAAACCTCTTGAATTTACTTTCCATGTTCTGTCATTTTTTTATTCATATTTGCAAGACTTATCTTTGAATCCATCGTTAAATCCAAGCTACCGTAAAAAACATTGGTTGCCGAAAACGACAGATTCGCATTAAAATTAGCATCGTACCAAAAATACAATTAGTTTGCACGTTAAATCCAGACTCTCACTAAAAGCGGAGCGTTATTCGTCTGTAATCTGGATCGAGTGCGTCTGTGATTATGATATCTGATCATTCCTATTCTAATTATTACTTGGAATTTAAGTTGAAATGGAAACACAACGAACCATTTAGCGTAGAATTTAGATGTGGTGACACAAAATTAAGGATGACAGGTAATCTTCAATAGGTTCAGCAACAATAAATATTCATGCTAAATTTTTTCTGAATATCTATTTTTATTTCAGCGACAAAAATTCTTATCAGCTATTTTCTATCGATACTATGCATGCATAATTTTGTCGAGTTCCTGATCCATATTCAAAATGCCTCAAAGAAAACACAAGTATTCAATCATAATCTTCACAGAAACGTTCCATCTAACTCACCTGAAGAAAACGGATTACATCGGCACCGACTGACGCGTATAATCGATCATTAGTCGCGCATTAAAGTGGGAATCAGTTTCCTAAGTGATTCATTCTCTTTTAAAAGCCTTCACCTAATGCATGTACTTTATGCAAATATAGTATGAGACAGGAGTATTTTCTTTATGATTTCCGAAGGATAATGACATACAGCTAAGAGTTAATGGTGAATAGTAAGATTTAAAAAAAAACTATATTCATCGTGAACATTTTAGATGTAACCAAAAATCTTGAATTTCACGCTGAAATGGTTCGAATAAACGATGCTAAAAGTCAATTTTTTTTTCTTTCTAATATATCTGCGAAGATGAAATATGTTCCTACATCATGAGATGATCATTCAAAGAAGAACAAGAAAACTGGTAAAAGTTCTATAATGACTTCAGAATGGAAAAGAAAAAAAGGAAAATTTAATATTTCAGTCGAAATGTGAACTTATTCGAGTTCAGAGCAAATACGAGAATGTAACAAGAAAATAAACTCAATTCTCGGAAACCATTCATTCTCGTCGCACAATTCTTAGAAGATTCCTATTTTCCATGATGAGATTCCTACTCTTTTCGTGACGTATACAGTAGTAGTAGTATAAAAAAGAAAGTCAATCTCTGCCGATTTTTCATTAAAGTTTTGCAAGAGAAGCGAAAGAAAACCGGAAAAAGTTATAAGACAGTTATTACACAATCAAGGATGATAAGAACATTCCATCGATCGAAGCTTCGGGTGGATTAAAATTCAGACAATTTCAGATTTTTATCTTCCTGAATAATCGAAATTCAGAAGATGGTCCTCACGAAGTTTTCATAACTTTTAAAGTGTTTTTTTAAATAAAAAAATCTTTGGATTATTCTTTCTACCCCGAACTTCACGCAGACATCAGTAATATTCATGGTGAAACGGCAGGACTCAATCACATTGACAGCTCTGACTTTTAGAGTCTTAAGGGCCGTCTTTAGGAGTCTCTTTAAGGCCGATGGGATTTTGTGACAAAATGAAATTTTTCGAACCGGCATCTGGCATACGTGTGGCAACTGTGAGGTTTCAATGCTGACCCAATGTAAGCCTATGAAGAGGTTTAAAAGGGAACACTGCATATCCGGTAAATGTTTTTAGTGTGTGTGTGCGCAAAAAATTTTGCAATGTTATTTACGGAGATGCGAATGCGAGCCGGTCCTCGATTTAAAAAAGTCTCTCCGAAGAGAAGCGTTGGTAAACCTTCAATAAAGATGGCGGGACCTTCGCAGTTCAACTCCTTGAGGGTGGAAATGGCTAAAATTGGTTGAAGCTGATTGAACTGTAGGGGTGGTGTTCGGTTGTTCAATGGGCTGTGCTCGGTTTGAAAGAAAAAAAAAAAACCTTCAACACGATACTTGCATTACATGAAAATTCAGGCACTAGCCATTTTCACTTAAAATTATGTAAGACAAGTGCCTGCACAAGATAACATGATCTAGACAGGGGTTCCCAAGTGAGGTCGCCTGGGCACCCAGGAGGTCCACGGCCTCTTTACTGGGTGATCACGACACAAATTTTAGAATTATGAGAAAAAGTTTATGATAAGTTGAAAAAAATAATATAAGTAAATTACTTTAAAGAAAAGTTTTAATTAAATTATATAAAGCGTAAAGGCACAGCTGCAACGTTGGTAGAGTGCGAACGAACGTTGTGTACGAATGTGAATGAATTTCACATAGAAATTCCTTGACCACGATTTACTTCATTCCAACATTTTTTAAATTAGATTCATTTCAACATCATCCTCATTTCCTGATAATTTGACAAGTAAATGGCTACACAACATGCATTTCATTAAATGGTGAATCCCTCCTGCAAATTTCACTTTTGACTGTTGAAACGACACTAAATTTTCATCACTACCACAATTGTGTACTACGTAAGGATTCCGTAAAATATCACATCAGACAAAAGTGATTGATTTCAATCGTTGTGAAGAGGGTGTAACAAAAAGTTATGAGATTATGAATTTGTACTTTGAGATTATGACCAATGTACTGCTCAACAAAGCGAAAAATCATATTCCTAAGGAACTTTTAATGATTTTAGGATACATTGGGCTGTTGATTCCGAATCTGTCATTGGTTTTATTAGATTGGTTCTAGTTTGTGAAATAAAATGAAAATTAAATTTCAGTGGTAATGCATAAGTAGCATACAGTGTCCCACAATCAACTGACGGCTTTCAAATTGGGATAAGTCATTCTTGTGGAGTATAAATATGCAGAGTCATGAATTTCGGCTGCGTCATTTATGTTGCAATGGGTTGTACAATAATTAAAATAAAAAAAAATAACTTTTTATATGGACTCCATGTGCACAAAATACCAATCCTGTCCTGTCTCTCCTGATGAAAAAACAAATGTACGTTTCCAAGTGCAATATTCGCAGAGGTATTTGAATTAAAAAATCGGAGGAAAGTTGCGAAAGAACAACAAAAACTAACGGACAACGCTTCATTCTCAACTTTCCTCCAATTTTTGAATTTAGATATCTCTGCAAACTTTGCGCTTGGAAACGTGGAGATTTTATTGTTGGCATCAGGAGAGACAGGGCAACAACTTTCGACTGAATGGTAAGAGTAACTTAAATATCTGCCTCCGTTTTCTTGATATCTCATTTTGGAAACTGTCAGACGATTGTGGGACACTTTACAAATCACATTGAAACTGTGCGTTATTAATAAATACATTAACCCTTTCCGACTGAATGTGCCCAGTTTGGGCACACCTAAAAATTCACTTTTCAAACATAGAAAATAAACGATAAATAAAATGAAAATCAGTTTAAGGATTACTTTTGAACATTTTTGATCAATATTAGATAACAGCACCACACAAGTAGATCCATACTTTTGGCCTGTGTTTATTTTTTGAAAATCCTTACTTTTCAAGGAAATGGATTTAAATTTCAAAGAATTTTTTATTTTATTTTGGATACAAAAAGGATTTTTGGGAAAAACATTTCTATGTTATTTTGTTGGCTGTAGACATCCCTTTATTCTGTGTGTGTATAAGCTTAACTTTTTACATTCAAAGCTTGCCTAAAATCGAGTCCCGAATTCGAGGTTCGGCACATCCACAAAATTGAAACGGTAAGTGCAAACTTTACAAATTATTATACCTGCGTACTCCTGGCCTGAATAGACTGCCTACAAACTTTTTTTGTGAAATTGCAAATTTAAAGGATAGCTTGCTGGAAAGGGTTAAATCATTTACAAAAATGTTTCCGTGATTTCAGGGCGATTTTGGGGCGCTGATTTCGCACTGTCAATGATTTTGACAGGTTGGTTCTAGTTTCTGAGATGAAGTGAAAATCAAATTTCAATGGCAATATATAAGCATCATACAAATCACATTGTTGAGAGTATGCATTATCTCAAAAACTAGAGCCAATTTGGCAAAAGCAATGTCAGATTAAAAATCAGCGCCGTAAAATGACGCTAAAATCACTGAAATATCTTTGCCAATGATTTACTATATTTATTTATAGTGCACAGTTTCGATGTGGTTTGTACGCCGCTTGTGTATTTATTATCACTAAAATTTAATTCCCACTTTATCCCGAAAACTAGAGCCAATCTGGCAAAATCAACGTCAGATTCTGAATGAACAGCCCCAATATACTCAAAAACCACTTGAGGATATACTCAAAACCACATACCTCAAATATCTTTGAGAACGAAATCAGTGTTGACCAGTGTAGTCATTATGTTCTCTTGCTTTAAAACTTTTCTCGAGAAAAATTCACAACGGAAACATAACTACAGATATCAATGAAATGTTTCCTTTTTTTTGTGTGTACTGCTATATGATGACAATAAATTTGATTTGATTGAAAAAAAAAACCCATTTTATTTTCTGTATATTATGCCGAGGTGAAAAGAAAAGTAGTCCTGTCTCCGCCGGGACTCGAACCTAGGCCTTCTTGCATACCGGACAAGCATGCTACCAGTGGTGTGTAGATGGTAGCATGCTTGTCCGGTATTCAAGAAGGCCTAGGTTCCAGTCCCGGCGGAGACAAGATTACTTTTCTTTTCCCCTCGGCATAGTATACAGAAAATGAAATGTTTCCTTGATATCTCTCTTGGGCTGAGAAAAAGCCATCTATAACTACAGATGTTTAAACGATCACTAATAATTGTTTCCGGATATGAGCGATGGGAGAAAAAAAAATAATTCCCGGAAGTGTGGCAATTCTTCACTCGAAAATAATCCAAAATCTTTTCTTTTATACGTACATACAAAATTCTTTCCTCAGGGTAAAATGCTACCCGCCTCGAGAGTAAGTAAGTATATGTAAGAACGAGCCGTACTTACATTTTTACGTAGGAAGCACGACCGGGAGGAAATGTATGCACAACAAAAACATACCCGGCTGTAAATGCAATTCGAGAATATCCTATCAGCGAAAGTTATAACCGGCTCATATTTTTTTTATTGCTACAGAAACATATGCCAAAAAATGTATATGGTATATGTATGTTGTATATTCCTACGGAATTGAAATTTTTTCGCTTGAATGAAAATATCTTTCGACTGTATATTCAAGTGCGGCGCATGTTTCGAAACGAAACCTCGCACCGAAACTGCTGTCGGTTTCCTAAAAAAAGAAAAGTTTTATTTATTTATTTATTTGTTTTCGTCTTACTTTTGTTCTCTTACGGATACGGTTCCTGGATAAGAAGATGTTTTAGGAGGAATATAATACGTCGAATTCAATCGGAGAAGTGAGTTGCATGATCGTTTATACGCAAGGAATTCGTGTCTGTATAGCCATCGTGAAGAAAGCAGCGCGTATAAAACGGCGAATGTTTTCTACTCGAGGTCTTGCTAATAGATGTTTCTGAGATTTTTATTCGAATTTATACTTTGGAATGGGAAGAAAATATGTATTTTTTCGCTTTTATGTGAGTTTAAATCAAAAATTATATTCGTTGTTTTTCCCCCACATTTTCCTTAGGCCGGGATTACACGATAGAAGTTCAATAAAATAACTTTTACAAAACTTGAAAAATTCAACCTATAAAGGTATCTTCACATACATCCGTCACGGCCCATCTCCGTCTCGTGTCAGTTCGATAAAATATTCTTCTTCCCTCCGTTTCTAATAAGTGTAGCAGCCGGAAACAGTAGAGGGAGAAAGAATATTATTTTTTGAACTGACACGAAACGGAGACAAGCCGTGACGGATGTGTGTGTGAAGATTATGATTGATCACATTCACATCACATTGAAATTTGATTTTCACTTCATCTCAGAAACTAGAACCAACCTGTCAAAATCATTGACAGATGCGAAATTAACGCCCCAAAATCGCCCTAAAATCATGGAAATATTTTTGTAAATGATTTAACCGTTTCCGGCACGCTACCCTTTAAATTTGGAATTTCACAAAGAAAGTTTTTAGGCAGTCTATTCAGGCCAGGAGTACGCAGGTATAATAATTTGTAAAGATTGCACTTACCGTTTCAATTTCGTGGATGTGCCGAACCTCGAATTCGGGACTCGATTTTAGGCAAGCTTTGAATGTAAAAAGTTTAGCTTATACACACACAGTATAAAGGGATTAGTGTACAGCCAACAAAACAACTTAGAAATTTTTTCACATTTGTGTCTATTGATCACATTCGCACCGAATGTAACCGATACGTTTATTGCTTTTGCGAGTTTTACAAAAAAAAAAAAAATCCTAAAAATCTTATAGTGTAGAAGTAGTTATAGAAAGGCGCCGTGTGTTAATTAAATCACAGATAATATTATCATTCGGGAATTGTTATCACTTTCGCTGATTACGGAACGGACCAATATGATTACATGGGGGGTTATCCGTTCATAGAAAGTTTTTTTGTCATCGCTTTAAACGGATTTTTATTGCTTAAAGATGAGAGAGAAACGTCGTTGCTGATATATCCAAGCCATAGTGATTATCTCATCTGTGCCTATTTTTTTTTCTTGCATTCACATAGTTATCTATCACAAATATCTTGAAAAACATCATAACAAACAAATGTGTGTATATATATATATACAGTATTTATACAGATATAGATTATTCAGTCATGTTTGATATTCGAAGCATGTATGTTGATTGTATGTGAAAGCATGAATCCAACGGAAGTAGGAACAGCGTTGCGTGCGAAATAAGTTCTGAACTTTTCTGAGAAAAAACCCACAAAAACAAAACTAAAACAACTAACTTATTTGATTACATGAGGGGAAAATAGTAGTACAAATACAAGGATAAAAAGCAAATGTTTCCATGAATTTTTATAAAAAATATAAAAAAATCTTTTTCTTCTTCCATGTTTAATGCTAACACGTTCCTCTTTTCATTTAGTGCCAGTAAGTTTAAAGATCATATTTATTTGAACTTCTTACGACTAAAAATTTCATGCACATTCATGTAATAATCTTCGTTACGCAATGACACGTTTCAAATATTCGAACTGCACGTAAATAATTTTATTTTATTTTCTGTTAGTAAATACTTTGAGTTAATTTTGGATCATCCTTGATTTCTCAGAATTTCCAAACTTAATCTAATACTCATTTTTCAAAGAAGTAGATATTTCATAAAATATTATTTCTCGGTTCGACCATTCAAAAACTCAATCAGAAATAGTTAAAAAAAATTTAATAGCTTTGCTGACTGTTTTAAAATTAAATAAAGGTGATGTTTAAAATTTAAATTTTTCGAAAAGCATAAAAGTATAATTCATAAAATATGCTTTGATGATTCGAATAAATCATTGCTTTTGCTTCCGTTGAAGCTTGTTAAAAATTCATCGCAGGATTTAAATTATATTTTAATGCTTAGAACAATCCATCGTAATAAGATTTAACAAAATAAGCCAACGAGATGTCATGCAAGCTTGCAGGATTAGTGTCTTTACAACTGAACTATCAATTTGGTATTTTGTTAAATTCTAAATTTAGAAATCTGTTTTACAACGTGGAAGAAACATCGCGGTAATGGTATTACAGTGAGAGAAGAGAGAATTTGTTTCAGCCAACATAACATAATATGTGCAACTTTCAGGTGTAAGACTTATTTTACAATCATACAACGGATTCGAGTGAACGCCATGGGAATAAATTCAACTCTATTGATTGGCAAGCATTGAAATATCCAGAGGAAAAATTTTTTGAGGGGTGTTATATTAAGTAAATGAGGTACCATGCTATTAGAAGATAAAAATTATTGTCAATATTAAAAAAAAATATGGGATGTTGCACTTCAGAGAACACACTGCATTCATGTGATTTAGATAGATTTTAATAGTTTAAAATGCTTTTTATTGCTTGAAAACTTTTCTGTCATTGTTGAAGAATGCACAGAATATGTCTTCTTGTTCTTGCTTGGCTTATCAACAAATAGGAGGTATTTGTACTTTTGAGCCACACAAATTCTGTTGGTAATTAAAGAAACTTGATAAACAGCTCACAAGTAAAAATAAAATTTTTAGGAGCTGCTTAGAAGCATCAATGTCGAAACGAGCTCAAAATATAAAATGGCTTTATTTGAAAAATGTAAGAAACTCATGTTGCTTTAGAGCATAGTTTCCCAACCTTCTTCGTCACACACATCGGCCCCCTTCTTCAGAAATTTTTTTCTCCCATCGTCTCCCAACGTAATCTAACCCATATGATCCTATATTATACCGGTGGCTTCTACCGCCCCCCTAGAACTCTCCATCGCCCCCAAGGCAGCGTTAACGCCTACTTTGGGAATCACTGCTTTAAAGCCAACATTTCCAAATAAAGGATTAAGAATGATTTTTATACCAATAATAAAAATCGATATCAGCAAAAGTACATGTATATTGCCATACATTTAAATTTAATAATCGTATCTAAACAAGGGGCGGCTTCTGAAGAAGGCAGATCTCGTGCCTCCCTAGAAAATTTTGTTATTAATTTAGTTCTGCAATTAGATAACATACCAAATTAATGCCATTGAATTACGTCAGACGAAATTTTTAAAACTGAAAAAAGAATTAGTGTCCCGTAAAATGCGGATCATATGGTCACAGCAGAATAGTACAAAGGTCAAGCGACGTATACGGTAGCGTTGAATTTGTTTGAACGTGGGGAGGGAGAAAGGGGATGGTTGCCACACTCTTTTCTGAACTTTCAGGGGAAAAACAACACCTAAATGATGCTTCATCTAAATTAGAATACAATACTAAACGAAGAGTATAAATCTCAATTTGCAAAAAATAAATTGCCGATGGCAACGTATAATCTTAAAAGATGACATTCAACGTTAAAAAGTAACAGTTAGGCTCACTGCATAAATGATTTAATTTACGTTGATATTGCGTTGATGGGGTATCAAAGATAATGTAAAATATGTAAAATCTGACAAACAAAACCAGATTACACCTATTATAATAAAATTCAAAACGGCACCACGCAGAATTATCTGTGTGGAGCTGTCACTGTATATTACCACATTAATAGATTTCAAATCCAATACTATTTAAGGAGAAAAATTAATAAAAGGGATTATATGCACACCTGTCTTTATTGTGAGTTTCCAAAAATACCATAGTTTCGCTGAAAGATAGGTACAGTGTTATCAGAAAAAATTATCTTGAACAGTAATTTCACTCCTCTTAAATTTTAAGTATTTGTTTTACAAAAAGAAGAGTATTTTGTTTAATAGAAAACGAGAATTAACTCTATTAAAAAAATTACCTAAAATTCGAAGGAGTATTTTTATTCCTCAACGGAATTTAGAGGAGTAAAATCGAATTATGATGCGTGAATCACATATCTGGATGTATATTGGTGAACACTCAAATAAGTACTGTATATAAACTTTTGAATCTCAACAGGCTCATTCTATTTTTTACTAGCTTTGCTTGATCATTTGATGATTTGATCATTTTTGCCGCACTGCGGTCTTTTCTTCGAACGAGGGCTTATTAGACCGGTATCGACAATTTATTGCCGATTCCGAACGGCAGCCCTTTTTTTATACTCACCGAAAGGTTGGTGAGCTTCTTTTTTCCAGTGTCAGGAAAGTTTCTGACAGGACGAACTGGGTATTGAACTCACGACACCTCTGAACATCCTTTGGTAGTTCAGGCGAGTATCTCATTGACCTGGGCTACCACGCCCTACTAGCTTTAGGATTTTAAAAAGTTTTAAACAGCGTACACTTACTTAAAAAAGTTAATGATAAACGTAAATATATTTATCCAATTTAAGCACATGAAAAGCTTTTTGTATTTGTGCAAAGAAAGAAAGAAAGAAAAAGATCAGATGATATGAATTCGAGCAAAAAAATTGTATGACATATTATCATTCTTTTTAAAGATCCTCCACAGAGCAAAAAAATAAATTCTAATGAGTTTCAATACATTTATAACTAAACCAACCGAAAATATTTACGGCAAAAAAGTACATACATGTCAAAAAAGAACAAAGAAAAATTGGCATCCATCTATTTCTTTGAGGTAAAAAAATGGGAAAAATCCTATCCTGGCTACACTATATGCGTAAAAATCCGTTGGAATCGAAAGAACCGTTTATTTATGACTTCGCGAAGTAAGTGAAAGTAACTCTTGATAACGTGCAAAAAATACACAAACACATATATAACTTATATTTGAAATATTCATGCGTGCAATATCGGAACATGACAAAGACAAAGCGATGGAAGGAAAAAGAATGAAAACGGAAGGAGAAAAAAGGACATGTAGAAGAATTCAATTTTTTTTTTTGGACACGATGCTGAACGAGCAATTTCACATAGAATTCCGCTGAAGAAATTGAAATATATTTCGCAGACATGAAGAACAATATGTGATGTATTCCCTGCGCTATTGCCATCGTATAAAAGAAAATGATATTAAATGGGAAAAGATAAAAAAGAGAAAAAAACGCATGAACGGAACGAAATGATGCGTTACAAAATAGCTACATGAAACGAATTTGCACCTGATACAAACTATGTACGGAAAAAAGAAAAGATTACTATCGAAATATATATGAATAAATAATATCATGTATTTGTTTCGAACGAAAACATATTTGAGTGGATGAGAAATGTTATTTTCAACATTAAAAAACAGAAGCTTATTTTTGTTATACGTCTCAAAATATTGAGGATAAAGGATTTTTTTGAAGAGTATTAAAGGTATAAATATGATTATAGTATTAGAGATTCAAAACGCAAACATGGAGAATGTTTTTTTTTTTTCGTTTCAGTTTATGACATTTTGGGAAACGACACTGTGAAATATATAATTTAGAAAACTTCAAGTATGTAAATGAAGAATATCTAGACATTTTTTGATCCCATATTCTTTGTAAGAAAAAATGATTTATTTCCTGATATTTATTAAATTTTACGAAATTAAAATTCATGTCCATTAAATTAATGTTTCCGAAATGAATCGTGATTTTTTTTGCGTTATATTGTGACTAGTTTATTTTAATCGTATTAAATTTGTGATTCTTTTGGCATCTTGGAAATACAGTTAAGTTTAATTGCTTGGTGATAACCATAAATACTTTCATCTGTTCGTGTGGATATCAGTTTCAGTACTGGAGAACAATATATGATGTACTTTCTGCGTTATTGCTGCTGCCATCGAGTAAAAGAAAATTACAGTAAATGAGAGAAGATTAAAAGAATTACTGATCCTAAAATATGAAATATTTTTCACACAATGAATCATACAAACAATAATTATGAACCGCAAAACTTCAACATTTATTCATTTGCAAAAAACAGAAACTATGAAACAATAAATACAGATGCTTAAAAATTGTTACAAAAATTGATATTATGTGTATGTATGTAGTTTTGACCATGGTAAAAATTATTATGTAAATATTATAAAGGGTTGGCTGAAAGTCCGTAGAAACTTTAAAAATGAATAAAAACCGGCATAAAAAACGGTTTCCAGGGTTAGCATCGCTAGGACACGGGAAAAAAACCAAGAAAACCAAACCGCCAATAGGTGGTTCCGGTACAAGTGACTTCGGTGGAAATATGCAAATGAGATGGTTATAAGAACTTGCGCTCCTAATCCGCAATCAGTTCACCGTTGTAAACCGTGTATGTGGACCTGCTGCCCTCTGCCGTTGCTGGATTTGTGAAACGCCTGCAATGTTTTATCCCCTGTGTGTGGTAGTGGTCATGTGGAACACATACTGCTGTAATAAACGATTTAGAGGAATTCTGCTCGCTATTTGCGTATCTTTTCTTTGACTTGTGTACGTCAGTGCCACCTATTGCCTGTTTTTGAATTACTTTTTTCCCTGTCTTAAAAACATTCCCGTCATTTAGCGATGCTAACCCTGCAAAACTTTTTTATTTCGGTTATTTTTCCAGTTAAGTTTTTGCTGACTTTTTGCCCACGCCGTATATCGTAAGACACAATTTTTTTGGAATTTGACCATTTTATGTTATACATGTTGTTAATCGTTATAATCAAGTAAATATTTACCGCATAGGCAAATCTTTTCAATCTCTATACAGTGCTTATATGTGGGAATTTTTTTTTTGGTTTTCGCATAAGTGTTTTCCAATGTAGAAAAATTGATTAAATAATTTGTATATATTATATTAATATAGCTCGTAATATTAACTCTGAATATACATATAAATTTCCATTAACTAACTCGCTGCGATATTGCATGTAAAAAGAAATGTTAAGTAAATATCAACTTAATAACCTAACGACAAATTAACCAAATTCACAAACTTTTGTAACATGTATGACGGTTGTCATTGAATAACACGTGATTACATTTTTATAGACGTACTGGAATGACACCTTAGTCATTTATGTCACAGAGTGAATGTAGCTCATTAATGTGTGTGTGTGTGTGTATATATTCAGGGTGGGCAAGAAAGTCCGTAGAAACTTTAAAAATTCATAAAAACCGGAAAAATAACCGTAATAAAAAACGGTTTGCAGGGTTAGCATTGCTAGGTCACGGGAATTTTTTTTGTCAGGGAAAAAAAAATAACTAACAGCCAATAGGTGGTGCTGACGTACACAAGTCAAAGAAAAGATACGCAAATAACGAACAGAATGCCTCCAAATCGTTTGTTACAGCAGTGAGCAGTGTGTGTTCCACATGACCACCACCACGGAGGATAACACATTGCATGCGAGTCACAAACCCAGAAACGGCAGAGTGCAGCAGGTCCACATACACGGTTCACAAGGTCAACTGGTTTTGGATTAGGAGGGCAAGATTTTTATAGCCACCACATTTGCATATTTCCACCGAAGTCGCTCGTACCAGCGCCACCTATCAGCTGTTTTTGCGTTATTTTTTTTCTGTCATAAAAATTCCCGTGACCTAGCGATGCTAACCGTTTTTTATTTCGGTTATTTTTCCGGTTTGTACTCATTTTTAAAGTTTCTACCCACCCTGTATACATATATATGATATGTGTGTGTGTGTGTATTGATATTTCTGTTTTAAATTGCTATTGTTTTTTCTTTTGTAGTGATTGTCATGTTTTTTGTCCCATTAAAAAACAAAGAAATCATGCATGAACGGAACGAAGTGATGCCTTATAGAAGAGCAAAACATGAATTTGCACCTGATACAAAACTACACATGGAAAAAGATATTTCTTTAGAAATATATATATATATATATATATATATATATATATATATATATATATATATATATATATATATATATATATATATATATATATACATAATTTCATTCATTTGTTTCAAAAGAAAACATATTTGAGTCAGGAACTATCTTTTTTAGCATTACATGTTATATATATATATATATATATATATAAATTATTTAAAAACTACGTTATCTCAAAATATTGAAGATAAAGGATTTTGAAGAGTATTAAAGAAATAACTATGATTATATATTGGAGATTCAAAACGGAAACATGAAGAATATCATTTATTTTTTGTTTCAGTTTGAGACCTTCTGGGAAACGATGCCGAAATATACAATCTAAACTTCAAGTATTTGAATGTAGTACATAAAGAATTTCTTTTTTGATCTAGTATTCTCTCGTGAAGCGGTTTATTATCTGATTTTTTTCTATAAAACACATGATTGTAATCTGTAATCCATATCTAAGAAAACAGGAGTTCTCGAAATAAATCGCGTGTTTTGCATTATATTATATAAGAAAAGTTTATTTTACTCGGATCAAATATGTGATTTTTTTCTGTCATCTTGAAATTTCAGTAAAATTCATTGTATTGGGACAATTATGAATATTTTCATGATATAGTTATTTTTTCAGAAATTTATTTTATCGTAATTTTTCATACAATTTTTGATTTTCTTTTGAAAATCGAGAAATAACATGAAGATTTATTTGTTGTGATTTATCATTTTCAATAAAATGATCTAGAATAGATATGTACAGTCGAACCACAAATTAACGCCTAAATTTGTTCCGCAGAATTCTGGCGTTATAACGAGTTTGGCTTTATATCGAAACATGAACATCACCTCCGTATAACCACTATAAATGGGAAATTTATTCACTTTAAATTATAGGCACTGAGAGGGTTTTGCATAACATCGGGGGGCGATATAACGGGGTTCGACTGTATATTTTATTGGAATAGTGAGAGATACGGGGACAGTTTTTTTCAATTAAGAATCGCGTATTTTCAATACTTTTTCTGTGAGGGCTTTAGTAAAATCTTACGCTAATATCTATCGATGATCTTTGCACATAAATGTGTCGAGAGGTATTGGTAAAAACATTACATTGTGCACGACGCGAAAATCGTGTGATGGAAATACGTGAGCCGATTGATTGATCATTGTAAGATTTTGGTTGTAAGCTTACTGATTGCAAAAAAATTGGACTCCCGTAAAAACCCATCGCCAGATATGTTATGTGTATGTCAGAGTGTATGTCCCGAATTCCTTGAGGGACTGCAAGGTTCGTGAATGGATGAGTTCCAATCAAAGTGGAGCTCCAGAACTTTTGAATAATGATATCCAATGCAAGCCCAAGAACATCGCTGATTTCAAAAAGCTATCGTCTCAGCGTGGTTATACATGCAGTTTTTTTCTGACACCTTCTAATTTCAAATCACATCATTTACGAAACATTACAAATCATTTCTTTCATGATTTTAATTATGGAAGCTCTCATTTCTAAAGCCAGCCAGGTTTTCCTAGGAGCAGGTAACTACGGCGTGTGCAGCGTGAAAACGCTGATTGGTAAAAAAAACCCTTAATTTCAGGCTTTTAACCAATCAGCATTTTCACGCTGTACACGGCGCAGAAATTCTATTCCTAGGAAAACCCGGTTTAAAAGATATTGCGGAATGGTGCAGTACTTTAGTATAATGTATTTATACTAAATGCTTCTATATCTATTTATACTATCCTCTTTTATCACTGTCATCTACCAAGTGATCAAAAACTATCAGAAAAAGCAAACATTCAATGGCTTAGAAAGAGCATGCAGTTTTCATAGAAAAATAGAAAAGTGGGGGGGGGGGGAGTTTTTTTTTTAAAATAACAAGGAATTTTCCGCAGATTACAATACATATTAACTGGTAGCGCTTCTTAGCCATCCACCACAGGCACGGATCCAGAGTTATATGTTGGAGAGGGCAAATTAGTGTTAGTAAAGGGCGTAAGGTGAATATACGTCCAGTATTTTACGGGTGAAACCATTAATTTAAATTGTATTCTGGCTCTTAGAAGCTACTTAATCTGGATCTGGGGGAAGGGGGGGGGGCACTTTTGATTCATTGCACAGCCATCTATCAAAGCAAATGTGATTATTTCGACCAAATGTTTTGTTGTTAAAGAAAGTACCACGACTTCCTGTGAAAGAATGCATCAAGATGGCGAATACAATGAATATTGTACAAATAAGTCACTTTCTTGGCTGAATTTTTCCATGTTCTTTGCAATATATGTTGTATTCAAATTTTTTCTAGGGATAAGAGAGATTTTTGGTACGTTATTTCCACAGTGTATGTCTTGAGTGGGGTATGTAATAGCAGAGGTAAAAATACATGGAAGTGAATGGGACAAAAATCGGGGTTACAAAATTGCATATTATATCCAGGGTATATTATGACTAGGGATCGGATTTCTATGTCTTTGCATATTTCGCTATTTTTACGTGATAGAGCATATTTTTAAAATTTTAAGGCATATTTTGCATATTTCATAATTTTTGATAAAAAGTAAATTTTTTCCCCGCTATTCCAGTTCCGCTTCAGACTGGTTTTTTTGGTACCTGCCGCTGACGAGAGTTCTTTTTTCCCCTTTCCCACCAACCTGGGCCATCTATGTACTATCAAAGAATCAAACTCCCACCAAATGCCATAAATATGCGCAGATAATCTTAGCACTCTTTTTGAAAATCATGGGCTAGCGTAGTGAATGTTTAGAGTGTATCATTTAAGGCTAAGATTTTTATGTACTAAAAATGGAACGTCGTTGCTGATTAGTAAAAAATCCTGAAATTCAGGTTTTTTCCACCAATCAGCAACGACATTGATTTTTTTAAAGCATAAAAATACCAGTCCTTCAATTACACTTGTGTGTTGCTATAAATAAATAAATAATCTGAATAGGTGATGGTAACTCGTTGGAAAAATTGCCTAAAATTGGTCCACGCTGGAAAATTTTTCACCATTTGTGGGAAATTTTGAGAGTTTTTATCAATGAAAAAGAACTATTTGGTTTCTTTTCTTTTCTTTTTAATTTTGTGCAATGCCTTTCTAAAGCTAAATATCAAGCTATATATGTTTTACATATACTTGGCAGCACATTAATTCTGAATTTGTGGGGAAAAACTTAAAAATAGAAATTTTTGAGGGAAAATTTAGCTCGATACGATTACACCATCACTGTATCTCATCAAGTTCGAGTAAGTCCAGACAAAACCACAGGGTCTTAATATTGTGAAATTCTTCGGAAGTTACACTTATAGTAACTGTAAATATTTTTTTATCGGTTGTAAATGATTTGTATATTATTGTGAAATTGAATTTTTAACTTGCCTAAAATGAAGCAAAGGACTTCACAGAAGCTGAAGAAGTTCGTTTCTGAATATGGTGAGAAAGTGTTCAGTACCGATGAAAGAATGTTGTTTTGCAAACTGTGGGATACTAAAGTTGCTACAGAAACAAAATCCACTGTGCTGTACATCAACACCGAAAAACATAAACGAGGTCCTCAATGACTACAGGATGAGAAGAAATCGTGTTTTTCTTTTGTTTTTTTCACATTTGAGAATTACTATGTGTGTGTTTGGTACATTAACTGAAAAAAAAATTGAAAGCTATGATTCTCTGATACTCGTAGTGATTAGTGAAACGAAGAATTTTTGTTCATACAATGAGTAATGGTTCAAAATAGTTTCGACTTCATCAATACTTCTCATTGTCATATTATTTTGCTAAAACTAATGGTATCTGATTATTGATAAAAAAAATTTAGGACGCATTTTTCGTTTTACAGGGCATATTTACAGTCTTTTAAGGGCATAAATGCATTTTTTATAGATCATTTTTAGAAGATTTCAGGGCATAAAGTTATGAGTATACTGGGCTGTATCCATGGGATGGTCAGCACGTTCAAGGCTAGAGTAATAAATTGTACTAAAATTCGTTGAAGCTTAGAATTGATATACACCATGCTCAATCATGGAATGGATGAGCCAGAATCATTAAAGAACATTTATGTTTCAGAAAATATGAAATACGATATTAAAATTTTCATTCAATCCGAAATGAATGTTTTAAATAATGCAATGATTATATGTCAGAAATATTAAGTTCATAAGAGCTGAGATGAAAAGATGTTTTGAAAACAATATTCAAAGTTATTCCATAATATTTTGATGCGAATGAAATTAAGAAAAGTAATTTCGAATTCAACCCAACACAGAAATATACATTTTGGCTGATGTCAAAAAAATCCATTGAATAGTGGTGTAATAGTGACTTTCTTCTTCATTACTATGTTTTCAATGGAAATCTTGAAAGGGAAATGATTAATTTTGAATATGCTTCATATTTCATTCACTGCTTTATTTGCAGATCCCTTTTTTAAGTTTCCAATTTTTAATAGAACATTTTTTTTTAATGCAAGCATGAAAATATTATTATTCAAGTTTAGAAGAAAAAATGTTCATTCTCATAATAGAAAAATCTGAATACGCACAAGTTTTCACGTTATTTTCATTTTTCTGAAAATAAATATGTAATAGATATTTTTTTTTTCATTTTCATATCAATATTTTTAATGGCTGATGAATTAGAATCATTTTATCCGTCTCTTTTGTTTATGAGAGTTTTAATTCACATATTTGATTACTTGTATATCGGTTTACGGTTTAACACAATATGTCTAATTTACAAAATGATAAAGAAATCTTAAAGCAATGCTGGTAAGTTGTCAGCCAGTGTTTAAACCAAATGGAAACATAAATTTCTTTTTGTTTCTGAAGGGTGTACTATAGTGAATAATGAGAAAAACCAAGTCTTTAAATCAGGGGTTCTTGACGTCCGTGTTCCACGGACACCCTGTGCGAATAAAACGAAGGCGACGGACCCCCTCACAAAATAATATTTGGTATACAATAATGTAAGAATAAGGAATTAGTTGTTTTCTTATCGTAGCTCTCAGACCTCCTTAAATCTCTCCAAAGACCCCAGGATAAGAAACCCTGTTTTAAGTGGAGGGATAAAACACTTGCAGGTGACCGTAGTGTTTGTTATTGTGTATAAAGGCTCTTGCTGCCAAGGAAACAACATGAAGTGGTAGAGAAAAAACTTTTTTTCCCCTCTATTCAATCAGGCGTGTTTTCGTCAATATAAGGCATGTTGCTCTCTGTGTTGAGAATTAAAAGAAGATTGGCTTACATTCACGCTTCGATGTCAGAAAACTATAGAAAACTAACTGCGTCAGATAACCACAGTGGGGTCTCAGGGTAAGGAATCTCAGTTGATGTGAATGCCTACACTATCGATCAGCAGCTTCAGCTTCTAAATATACTTTACTAACCTCACGCAGCCCTGGTCGTATCGCCACAGAAGTATTCCAATGCAAGTTTCGAGAATGTATGTTTTTAGGTGCAGCTAAGTTAAAAAAAAGATTGAAATAAAAGTAACTGTCGAAATTTTCAAAACTTTTTTTATCTTGAAGAGATTTCTAAAACAATATATTTATAACTACCGCTGTATCAACCATACAGCATTGAAATTGCAGTCATAAAGATATTCATTCATTGCCAGTTTTGTCTTCAGGAGTACGATGGCAGCACACACGAAACTTACATTGAACTGCTTCTGCGGCAATAGGATCAAGGCTGGGATATATATTCCCATCAAGTGATATGCCTTGATTGACGAGCTGTCTTTTTGAACTCTGAAAACTTTAGTTACCCTGAAAAGTTCCTTTTCAGTGTCTGTTTTTTTTTTCAGTTGTTTGAAAAATTCGTAGAACCAAGGCCATTTAAATTCCAGACAAAATTCTTTCTTTCGCATACAAAACACACCTAAACACTCATTTACTGAATTACATTAAGTACACCTTCATAAGATGTTTACTAGCCCGTCTGTAATCCCGTCATGAGCCCTTAGGGCTGGGTGATATCTTGAATCAGAAATAAGGATGTACGCAGAAATGCCAAGATGGCTCTTCTGGCAGAGGCATTATCGGCCCCTTCTTCGTGCGAGAAACGATTACTACTGAACGTTACGTTACAATTTTGGAACAATTTGTCAGCACACATGGCGCATACCGCAGCCCATGCAGTAACTTTAGGCGAATGCAGTGGTTTCTCTTCACACAAATGAGGATTTTCGGAACCCCAAAATCTCCAGTTTTGTTTTTGTTTTAAATTTTTTTAAAATTAAAAAAAAACAAAATTTTCGAAATTTCTGTACAACATTCTTACAGTTTTGCTAATAAACGTACCCTTTACCGCATAATTCTATTGATCTTTGTTGTAGAGATATTTAATTTTGAAATAAGGGCTTATTCGCTGATCACCCTGTATATGACATCCATATTTTTTATGGGCATCTTTTTATCAGCAAACTCGTTGGACGTTTTGTCTGTTGTGGCGTTGTATTTGTATTTCCAAATCACTAATTTGACTGAGTAAGAGCACCTTCACGCATACGTTGCCTCTGGTAAAAGGTATGGGTGACAGGTTGACCTTGGTCTATCCACGTGCTTTGTTTGATAGAAGACGGATAAATCAAGGTTCTATTGGTATTTACCAGAAATTTATTCCCTTTAATTCCCTTCACGCTGACTTAAGAAGTGTAAGTTTAGGAAAAAGAGGTGTTAGAAAAGTACTGACCTTGTAAAAAAAAGTAGAATATTTCCCTTTTAGAGTTCTGTAAACCCGTCCCAATTATCCAAATTTTTCCAATTCATTCATCGTGGAAGTACGTTTCTTTAATGCTTTATAGGAATGCATTTATGTGCCAGTTCAAAAAGCAATGCCTTTAATTGGTGAATGCGACTCCATAAAAAAAAAAGAAAGAAAGAATAGAAAATTTTTAGTGTTTTGATGTTGAATGTCGCTGACATTGATAATTTACCATCGGTTGAACCAGCTAATTTTTTTCGCAATTTATTACAGGTACCGATTCAGCTGTTTTATTTGCTATAAAATAATTAATTGCTATTGTCAAACAAAAACAAAAGTTTAGTTAAGTAGGCTTCGATGATCCACGTATTAATTGACATCGTTATAACTAAGAGGATTTGAAGAGAAAAGATTGTTTTTTCATGTGATTGGTTTTTTTAATACTTTCGGTTTGATCTGAATGAAGGATTAGGAAATCCGTTTCAACATGAATGAAGATTTGAGCCGAATATCTCAATCAAATTAATTAAATTCGTTTCATCTTGAAGTGATCAGTTCACATGGAACTCTACGATTTTTTCCTTTTAGAAAAACCCATTTTAAGTGCACTTTAATATAAATAAAGTCAAAACTCGATTTTATAACGACATCGAAGACTCTACGATATTTTGTCGTTATAACCACCGTTTACGTGTTCAAGATGGTTTTTTAAGAAAAAATATAGTCAGATGTAGTCAAATGTGATTAGTGTGACCAACCATATTCGATCGAGAAAAATACGGGAAATTGAGGGAAATCATAAATACGGGGAAATAACCAATTCTAGTCAAAAAGATTGCTAATTGTAGATAAAATTCCCGAACAAGGCTAATGAATAACTCTTGGTCAGAAATGAAGTTATACAGCAGGTCAACACAGATTTAAAATGTATGCCACGAAAAATAATAATAGCAAATTAATGTGTCAGATTAAAATCATATTGATTAAAACAATCATATACGATTAAATTTCAGATTCAATTCAGTCATTGTAGATTAAATCGTCAGATTCAATTCAGTCATTGTAGATTAAATCGTCAGATTCAATTCAGTCATTGTAGATTAAATCGTCAGATTCAATTCAGTCATTGTAGATTAAATCGTCAGATTCAATTCAGTCATTGTAGATTAAATCGTCAGATTCAATTCAGTCATTGTAGATTAAATCGTCAGATTCAATTCAGTCATTGTAGATTAAATCGTCAGATTCAATTCAGTCATTGTAGATTAAATCGTCAGATTCAATTCAGTCATTGTAGATTAAATCGTCAGATTCAATTCAGTCATTGTAGATTAAATCGTCAGATTCAATTCAGTCATTGTAGATTAAATCGTCAGATTCAATTCAGTCATTGTAGATTAAATCGTCAGATTCAATTCAGTCATTGTAGATTAAATCGTCAGATTCAATTCAGTCATTGTAGATTAAATCGTCAGATTCAATTCAGTCATTGTAGATTAAATCGTCAGATTCAATTCAGTCATTGTAGATTAAATCGTCAGATTCAATTCAGTCATTGTAGATTAAATCGCCAGATTAAAGTCATGTTCTTTATAATACAATTTATATTTATATTTTTATATTTATATTATATTTATATTTATATTTTGATGCAATCAGTAATTTAAGTAATTATCAAGCTTATAGTACTGCCGTCAACGCGATCCAAAACATTAAGATTTACAACTTCTGAAATCCAATTAATTTCTGTTTATGCTTTAAACTAACAGCAAAGTGAGAATCTCTTCGAGAGAGAGAATATCAATCCAATAAAACTTTTGCACTTATTTCTATCATAAAATAGAAGTCGATATTTCTGACGCCATTCATTAATCAAACTTTTGGTTCGATAGCTATTGAACTAGTTCAAGATGAATTGCATGTACATCAGAGATAAGAAAAGATTCGTAAAGTGAAGTGCATTTTTTTTTTCAAATAATAACTCAGTGAAAGGTCACGAAAATGGTTTTTGGCATCTATCTTTTTTCTTCTCCTCTTTTCACCTATGTTAAACACTGCACGCAGAGACAGATAATACATTTTTTTTGCAATAACTCAATAGTTTTCTTTTAACGTCGGATAAATTAATGACAACGAATATTTCCTGAAGAACAAAAGCAAAGAAAATAAAAAAATGACATTCCGTAAAAGAAATATTGACTCCAGTCACGATTATACGAAGAAAAAAAAATTCTATTTATGAAAAATTAACAGTTCACATAAAAAGCTAAATTAAATCAATTAATTTCAGTACATAACGAAAGAAACCAATTACCAAATACTAATATTTTATATTTTTCAAAAATAAACTACTTTTGCCTTTTTAGACTTATAATTATAAACTTTTCTATGGACATTGATTCTGTATTTTATGGAACTTTTGGAAAGCAATTACGTAATTTTGTTTTAACCCCGTGGCAAGAGAATGAAGTACGTACTTTGAAAAGAAACCGAAAATAGCGTACACATTTCAGGGTTGATGGTGAAACTATTTCTTTAATATTTATCTTTTTTGAACCATTATTTTGCCTATTTATCAAATTGTATAACTTCGAATATAACTTTTTCCCCATGCACGAAGAAATTAACAGTTACATGTACAAAATATATCTGAGAAATCACATAAGTTAATAATTTCTATTTTTAATTCAAATAACATAAAAGCTAAAAGCGAATATGACAATTGCTAAAAGCTAATGAAAACATTGAAGTCGAAGAATTGAATATTAGATATTTTTGAATATGGAGTTAATTCAATATTTTCCATAGTTTTAAAAATTTCTTCTCTTTCAAATTGTATTCTGCCATCTTCTGTCATATTTGCTTTTAGTCTTTATGCTATTTTAATTAAAAATTGAAATTAATTCAATCATTCATCCCACCACATATTCAAGCTGCATTGGGCACTGGCATTATTTGGAAATTCTCCACTTAATTTTGACTGTTGTTTTTGAAAATAGTAATCTTTGCGTGCATATATATATATATATAATCATAATATCTTTATAAATATCGGAATGTAGAATAATTATTCTTCATACGAATAATGAAGAATAGACTAGGACAATAGGTAGAAAAATAGTATAATAGTATAATTTAATTACTTTTAACTTTAATTATGTATATTTTTTCAATTAAAGAAAATTGTTATTGTTTGTGTTTGTCTATGTATGTGCGAGTTTAACTTTTTTCATATATATATATTTTTTAATGTTTTGTTTCATTTTACATTTCTCGCTGTGCATTAAGAACTTTGTGTTTTATCTGTTGTGTATGTTTTTTCGTTCTTGCTTTTTTATCTTAACGTATTTTTTTATTTGACAGTGATAATTTTGTCTCTTTTATGTTGTATATGTGTCTTTTTTTTTAATGTTTCTGTTTATGTCGTATGCTTTATATATTTTTTCATTAATTATCATGTAAATTCAATCATCCGTACAGGCATCACAGCCTCTGGATGATAAATATGTCTTTTTAAACTAATCTAAATCTTTGTATGTTGGAAATTAATAAATTTGATTTGAATAAATATTCTATATAAATTAGAGAAATAAACAATCAATTTTAATTACAAAAAACACAAAATGTAAACATGAAAGCCGGCTACCAACGGTGTGAATTGATAGTTTCTGTCCATTACCCCCTAATATAATTATTTTAACTAACGACGGATGTATAATTCAAAACTTTAAATGTAAATCAAAATTTAATCTACATGGAAAATAACCTAAATAAACAAAATATCTCATCATATGAAATAAGAGAAGTTTTTTTCCGTCTGATTCTAGGAATCTTCGTCATTAATTAGTGTAAGTCATCAGAAGCTTACAATTTTCTCTTGTCTGACAGAAGCGATTAATTATTTCATAGTAAATGAAAGACACGAAATTTAATCCAAACTGAACCGGAGAAGCTTTAGTTAAAAAGAAATAGTTTGACTAAAAGAGGAAAACATTGATGTCTGAAGGCTTGCATCGTTCGTTGTTTGTGTTTGAAATACAAAGAAATACATGGAGAACAGTACATAATAGGTCTTTACGCTGTCATTGTTTGAATGCACTCGAAATCTCATTCGCCAATTAGAGGCATTATTTTTCCAGGGTTTCTCTGAAAAAAAAACAAAAGAAACTGATGGATTTGCCATTTCGTTTGTCACATAAAGAGCAAACCTAATTGGCGATGATGCATTTTAGTTATTTTGAGTTAGAAATAAAATGACGAGAGTACAATATACGATGGCAAATCGAATGTCCTTGAAGTGTCATTTGTCAATTAGATGCATTATTTTTCACGAGCACCTAAAAAAGAATTGATGGAATCAGATTTCTTTTACATATAAGTTGAAACCACAAACATATTGATTCAAGTAACGACTGTCACAGCATAGTGAAAACTCATTAACATTTTTCACTTAACTCCTGTAGGATTTTAGTGCTAATTTCTGTTTCTAGTAAAAAAGAAAATCACGAATGTATTTTTCTAATGCACAGAGACGTGCTTTTAATGGCAAAAGAGTTTTAAACAGACGAGATTACAATGAATTTAAAGAAGTTTTGATTGACTTTTAGCTTAAAAGATAGTCTTACTCTAGACTCCAAAAAAATCTAGAAGATTATTATTTCAAAATGTATTGAAATGCAATTTTAACTTATTTTAAATATGTCTCATGATAGTTTAATCATTAAACACACATGCTTCGGTAAATGTGATATATGGTGATTATGAATCAACCATCATACCATCAACCATTTTGCTGTTTGATAAATTTTGAGAATTTATCTCATTTAACGGTGATTATGTATAATATCCAGCTCATATTGGTAAATATGTTAAATCGTCAATGAATTACTTAACGCGTTACATAACATTTTGGTCAAACTTCAGTTTAGGATGATGGATTAGATCGGTGATGTTGATTATTTTTAAAAATGTTGATAAACGTGAAGAAAGAATATAGCATAATAGGAGTAATATATTGATTTATACATTTTTTATCCTTTAACACTGAATTTAATTAATTTTTTTTATTTCAAAATATGTGCAGGGTACCCATTACGCACGGGAGATTCTGATATGCGGTTGTATTTAAGTCATATTTCCTCATGATTTCTTCCATATTTATCATACTTACCCCCCACATCATTCAGGAATTATGCATAATCACCGATAAAATAAATGAATGTAGGGAAATTTAATCAAACTTACAGATACAATTGGTGATTATTAATAATATCTGGTGATTATAGATAATTACCGAACTATTACATTTACCGTAATATATATAATTTATATGCAAAGTATGACGGTAAAATTTGAAAATTTTTAAGGCAACTGACTACGTTAAAATGAGAAATTTTTTGAAAATTGTCGAAAATGGTTTTATAATTTATTTGAAACAATGTTTTACACAAAATCCAAAACTGTTTATTCTTATACATGAAAAAAGTAAAACCAAAGTAATTTCTAGTTCAAATCATTTGTAACAATGATTTCAAAGACAACAAACTATTTTCAAACGCTTTTATATTTAAAGATTTCTTTTTGTTGTTACTTTATTTTCCACGTGAAACTAAATTTCACAAAAAATTTGCAATATATTCTCATTCAACTTTTCAACAACCTTCCAGATAACATCAGCTGTGCAATAAACTAGAATCGTGGGTATGTGCTCAAAAATTAATATTTTACAGCTCTTTGAAAAAATAAAATTGTAGTTTTTTTGTGAAAATTCACGTTTTGTTTCAAGAAAACTGCCATATCTCAAAGAATATTTTACGTACCGTAAAACTTTTAGTTTATTTCACAGATAACGGCCATAGCAACATACAGTACCAAAACTTTCCAAATATATGCTGTAGTTTTCAGTGTACAGAGTATAACTTCGAGGCTCGAATGAGAAACCATATCTCCGAAGCTGTATTAAGACGCTCTTTAATACAGCTTTGGCCTGCTCTCTCTGCGGAGAAAATTCATTTAAAATTCATTTTTTTTAATAAATTTTCATTAAATTAAATGAAAGACAGATAGCAGCACGAACACAACACAAGGGCAGCTTGGCAACATGAATACGTTAGGGCCACCCATACACTCAGATTCCGGCATGTGCCGATTCATTAGAAATTCAATACAGAAACTAGCACGAGGTGCATGTGCAGCTAAGTAGTAATGAGCTTTGTCTGGCTGAAGTGCTGAAGAAAAGCTGATTTTGAGAACATAATATAAAATGTCTCGAGCAATCAATTAAATTTAATTGATTATAGTATATTGTTGGAAATAGTTGGAAAATTTTCATAATAATTTCTGAAGTATAATAATTTAACGAAATTGACTACGTGCGGCGCACTTTGTTTTTTAAAACGTGTGATTTTAAAAAACACGGTTGGTTTTATTCAAAATACTGTATAAAACAAGGAAATCCAGTAAATTATTTGAAATATTTCTATATAACTTTTTGATTATAAATTTTTTATTAATTTAAAAAACTATTTACTTTTCATCATTTATATAAATGTTAATTACTCGTTATCTTTGTCATTGTATAGGATTTTTGGAAACAGCTTTTTCATACATGGGAGCATCAACACCATTTATGTACTTTGTTAGGTTTAAGTAGTAGTTCACCGTTTTGCTCAATATATAACTATATAAAAAGTGAAACTCACATTTTTTGCTTTTTTTTACAACAAGTAAATACAACTTGTTCAGCAAAACGATAAATCGATTAATAATTGGCCAAATCTAAGAAAAGAAATTCTGAGAAAAAATAAAATAAATGAAAACCAATCTCTCTTCTCCTCTCTGTCACGCATCGATCATGATCATTAAGGAAAATAAACGTGAAATTAAAAAAAAAAACAGCAGCAATTTATTGTATATTTATTTCCAGGGTAAGAACAATCCTACTTGCAAGAATTAGTCTATTTTGAAAGCAGATTTTATTATATAGAACAGTAATGATATTTTAATGCATGTCTTTTTTTATGTTCCATTTTTTCCAAAGAATTCCGGAAAGAGTCTAAATAAATCAGTGCATGAAAGATGAAGTTTATTCAAAAGTTGATCTATTTTATTTTTTAGAGTTTCATTGAAAACTCATAAATAATAATAACAATGAAAATGTTTTTCTATGTTCAAATTTTCTATCGCCTTTATCCCACGAGTTACTTCTGATACAACAATTTCTTTTGATAGAACTTGGAGTCGGCTCAAGAAATATTGTTTTTCTTTGTGTGTTCTATTGAATTTAAAACTACTTTGCGCAACTTCGTTCATGTAGTCACAATAAGAAATAAAAACATGCGCCCATGTTCATAAAAATCTTTATTATGTCTTTCCTGTGTTATCTGTGAACTTTTCGTCAAATAAACTTATACAAATGATGAGAATATATATATGAACAGTTAAACCTTCGTATTTTTCATTTTTAAAAACAAATTGAATTGATGCTGACGAAATTCATTTGAAAATATTGAATGGGTGAAAATATAAAAAGGCTTGAAAATATATATAGAACATCTATAATGAATGTGTCTGTACCGATCAGAGTATGTACTACTTCTGAATGTAACTTTTAATAATAATTTTTATTGATAAACTAGCTACAATATTTGGCACTGTGCCCAGGCAACAATAAAATAGTAACAAACCATTGTGAAGGCGCACACATGCCTAACACAAATTGTTAAGTAAAACTCGGTAACTAAAATAAATATTCCGAAAGTCATAATTATGGACCAAGAACCATTGTTGCCTGTCCGTTTTTGGCTCATTTCGAGCATTTTCCCAGCTTTGACGAATTTTTGAAGAAGCCTATTGTTCAAGTCGAGCCTGTTTTCGTATATATGTAAAATTTGGCAACGATCAGTCGAAAATTGTAAATTTGTATAGAGAACACACAAACAATCAATTTCATATATATAGATTATTATCAACAGATCTGCTTGATACATTAACACTAATAATTCTAGCCGCACCATGGTCATTTTCTGCACGCGAGGGGGGCTAATTGGACCGGGACATGCAATTTATTGCCGATTCTGAATGGCAGCGTTCGACATTTTGTATATACATATACCGTATTATATATATATACCGTCGACATATATATATACCGTATTTGAAAAACTTCAAAACACGAGGAAAAATTCGGCTTTTATAAAAATCCGGCTAATTACAATTAGACTGACTGAAGCAAGGTTGTTTGAGCAAAAGAATTGAGAATTTTAAAATTAGCCTAAAACTTATTGGCTCATTACAATAAATATAAGAAATATTAGGTAGATAAAAATTGGCTAGATAATTTGCCAATTAGCCGGGTATATCAAAATAACGAGGCTGTTACCATTGAGCCGGATTTCTCAATTCGCCCCGTCTGCATTTTTTTAAAATACACAATAATACATTTCTCCCTAGTATGATAACTTAATGAGAATCTCATGAAGTTCACCATATTATATGTATTTTTATGCTAATAAGCAATTTCTTTTTAAATTAAAATTTTCCTGCTTATAATTAATTTTAGCTTTATCTGGTTTTAAGTTTGAGCAACGAAACGGTAGAAATTGCACAGAGTACATCATAACTCTTGAAATTCAAAACATTCGCTACGCATATGATTTATACAGGTATGTAAGTTTAAGTACTATGACGACAATTATAGTATATGAAAATTGTTATTGTATATTATACATTGAAATGAAAAACAAAACAAAACATATCTTTCGTTATCAATTCAATTAGATCCAAAAATGGAAGAAAAATTCAATGATATCAGCTTCTAGTGATAAGAATGTTTGAATTTATAACAGTATTATTTATTGCGAACTGGAAGCGCACGTCAATCTATATCTTTAGCTTGTCAGTTTCTTGGAAAGTCTTTTGTTTGTGATTGACTGTTTATTTATCCTCTTTGTTATCATATTTAATTATATATGTCATTATGTTTTCTAACATCCGTGATTAATAGGATTATCACCGACTAGCCTTTCATTTGATCGAGAGACATTTTCTGAAAACTTTTTTTTTGGGAAATATTACATAACACAATTAAAAAAAAGTACAGGGTGGATGAGAAGTCGTGGACACATTCTAAAAATTAATAACAAATCAACCAATTAACAAAAGGAAGTGCGGTTTGCACTGAAATACTTGAATGAAAAATGGAAAAACAGTTTAAAATTTCAATCACAGATGACGTTGTAAAAACGAAAAAACTCGAGGTAACACATAAAATACAACAAAGACAGTGTATAGTTAATATTTCTGGCAATTTCAGTTACATAAAGCCAACACATTTCAACACGAGCACCCTTTTATTCGTATGGATGAAGCCCGTCTCAGAAAGGGGTCCTTATATATTAGGAAATATTGCAGTTTTTTTCTCTAACGCGCAAATCTTCATAAACATTAATTGTGCACTAGTGTTATATTTTATGTGTTATGTCGAGTTTTTCGTTTTACAGCGTCACCTTCGAGAGAAATTTGACCTTTTTTTAAATTTTTTATTAGAGACAAAAACATCTCTAGGCCATGGTAAGTATATTTTAATGAAAAACCCCACATTTTTTTTATGTCAATTGGTTGATTTGTTATTTATTTTTGAAATATGTCCAGAATTTCTCGCCAACCCTGTATAATATTTTTAAATAATGAATTGATATGTAATAATTTTGTTATTTTAAAATTCAACATATATCTTTTCTGGAAAGAAAATAACAAAGAACTGTGTATATTTAATAGTAAACTATACTTGAAATCTTGTCTTGTTTAACGTAAAAAATATATATCAACGATTGACATTGATAATGATAAGCGAAAAGATATACGCTACCATACGTATCAATTAAATATAGTTCAGTGTACGTATTTTGCATTTTCTTTCACAATTGATCACCAAAACGTTCAGAGGTAAGTATATCTAAAAGTTTTTTCTGTCTTCTTAACCAAACAAATGAGAGTTCGTCGCTGCCATCACTCGTCGGTGAGTAAAACCTATGTGAGTTGTAGTCCCATTCAAACAAAGGGTTGGGTTCCTATTCAGCAGAGTTTCTGTCATACTATATTACATTAGCGGTAATGAATAGGGCTCGACAAATGTAGGTGGCACTAAATTTCCGACTGCGCTTCCGTTTCGCGAATATGTGACGTATTGGACGCATTCAGGAAATTACTGCAGCTAGGCAGTACATTTCGTTCCATACATAGATAGCTTTGCTCGATTTGCCTACAAATCTCGAGTGAACGAGGAGGAAAAATATTGAAGACTACCGCTTTTAGTACGTTGCGTGCATGATAAATTGAATATATTATACATATCCGAGAAACAAAAATTGTCTCTGGAAGGGGAAAAAAAGTTTTACAGAAATTTCCAAAAAAAAGGAAAGAACATAATAAAAGTTTGTAGTTCTATAGGATATTAAGGTATTTATGAAGTAGTACTCTCTCTATTTTGAAAGAAATTTATTGAAAAACAATTTCATCTTAAAATGAATTCATCATAATTTAATTGCAAAAAATCTTATTATGTTTAGGGTGTCTAGAATGCTCTTACCCGGAACATTTTTTCTCAACCTCTTTGGGCGTAGACATAAACTTCTGTACAAAGGTTTTTAACAGCTTTCTGATGCGAAGATATATTTTAGAAAGAGAGAAAATTCAACTGCCCCTGCGGAGAATCGAACCCACGTCATTTAACTTTCCGGGTGAACGCACTAGACTACAGAGAGACAACGAATTTCCCAATCTTTCCTTGGAGCTCGTGTGCACTGAACGGGACCGTACATGGACGGTCGACCTAACTCAGGCCAGAACTCACAATTGCTGACACTGCCACCAGATGGCGACTTATCCGAGGATGATGTCACTCCCCGCCATCCATCCAAATCGGGTTTTTGTGCACATTTACAAAAATATTATAATTGAGATTTTGAGGACAGGAATGTCAGCATAAGAAGGTTTTTCCATTTTATTTTGATGACTATTCCTTGCAACATGAATGGCGTGTCTGAGGTTCACACGTTATTTGGATACTTTTTCTAATTGAAAGTATGCCTCTAGGATCAACGGTTTGCCAGCAATTTGAGGTGAAGCTTCACGTTAGGTTCACAACACGGACACGCATATTCCACCATGCACCAATTCGTTAGGAGTTTCGAAGAGGAATTTTGACGAGGTACATGTGTGGTTTAGTAGTAGTAGTAGTAGTTTGAGGTGCGATGTGTTAGCCGTGCACCCAGCATATGAGTTAAGTACCCTGTAGCAATGATTGTGAACGCTTCAGTATCGTCGATAACATGTTTTTATTTAGGAAACAGTTATTTTCCGGATATTATGCTGAGGTGAGCTCGGAAAGAAAAGTCATCACGTCTCCGCCGGGACTTTTCTTTCCGAGCTCACCTCAGCATAATATCCGGAAAATAACTGTTTCCTTGATATCTCTGGCTGAGAAAAAAGCCATCTATATATGTTTTTATTTATTCACAAACACAATACGATGAATAAAAGCATCCTCAGATGTACAACAGTTACAGATATAGTGCTGTAAGTGATAATGCGGCCTTTATCTCATCAATGATCCGTCGTAGAGGTATAGTTTCAATTTAAAAAATTCTCGAAATACATTCAAAAATGATTACCCTCTACCAGTTTTAGCCTCTAACTTCCAATTAGAAAGTTGTTCCCCTGTCTCTCCTGAGGCTAGAGAAAAACAAATCCATGTTTCTAAGTATCAATATTGGTGCAGATATTGATATTAAAAAATAAGAGAAAAGTTTGGAGAGGACAGCATAAATGAGTAAAAGGTGGGTTGTCCATTAGTTTTTGCTGTTCTTACAAAACTTTTTCTGATTTTTGATCAAAAATATCTTAGCGAATATTGCCCTTAGAAACATGGAATTTTTTCTGTTGTTCTCAGGAGATACAGGGCAAAAACTTTCTAACTGGAGTTCAGAGCACGGGGGGACCGCATAAAAATTTAGATCCTTATTTTATTATACACTGCATTTTCTCTGTCAAAACTGACACCTGGTAATTTTTTAACGCCTTTTGAGCATTTAAATTGGAATCCCACCTCTACGACGGACGGTTGGTGAACGCATTAGAACTTACAGAACACACTGTATATATCAGGATGCAATTACAAATTTTATTCTTCATTAAATAATTAATCAGCTATTTATTTTATAAAAGTTCACCAAATACAAACAAAAAAATAATGAAGGAAATAAAACGAAAAATAAATAGAAAATTCGTTAAGCAATATTAGCATTAAAAAGAATCAATGACGTATAACCTTAATAGTTAATCTCTAGATTTTTAATCGCAAACAGTGTACCTGTTGTCATACCAAGCCCGTTCGTTTCTTTTAAAATATTCGTTAAAGGGAAAATTAATTATTAAGACATTGATTTCTGTTGTTGAACAAGAATGTAAATACAGGAAATTTAATCAAGGCTAATTATATTGAATGAGTAGAAAAATTCTTTGGTTTCCTGAAAATAAAAACAGGATGGAAAACATGGTTTTATATATTTTATGTGCATTTAATGCCGTATAAAACAATAAATAACTAACATAAAAGTTTAATTGAAATAATATTATGTTCATGTTTTATTAATTAATGCAGACTTCTCCCGACTTACGAACACGTTAAATTAAAACATCTTGTAAGAACTGTGATATTATAAGTGCAGCATAACTACCCCGAGGAGATTTCAGATCCCGTTCACAAATGTCCCCATTGTATGAAACGCTATTAATTTATTATTTGATTTCACAGCAGACAAAATTTGATAGTAGACTTCCATTTGATTCTATAGAAATGTGAGGTTCAAAATGTAAATGAAAAAATTTTATGTTTTTAAAACTGTCCGCATATTGGTGAATGAGACAACAAATGATAAAACAAAACGATTAAAAACGACCAAAAAATAACAAAAATGAAAACGATTATGAAACATTCCAATGTATATGTACTGTCAAAGCCCGAAATTGGCAAATTCGCGACGGGTCCGGCCACTTCACGAATCGACCAATTTCGTTAAATATTGACCCGGCCAATGTTCGAAATTTGGACATTACCCGTTCAGTTCGCGAAGTGGCCGGGGTCCCTGTCAAAAGTCCGATAACAAAAAACATGATTCGGGATCATCGTCAAGTTGGCGTACTTTTTTGTGATAATTATGTCCACGTTAGTTATGACAACCCATCACAACGTAGTCACGATGCGGTAATTATTTTTTTCCTCCAAAATTTGACAGAAATAACTATATCTATATGTATAATTATTTTTATACTTTTTTCTCAAATTTCACTTTTTTTTCGTCACATGCAAGTAATCCAATACAACTGCTGTATGGACATGTGATCATTGGAAAACCAAAACAATGGATTTGGCTTCTAATGGGCCGTTTTACATCATTCATTGAAACCGAGCACAACTCTGTTTTATCACCCTAGGCAATTTACTACGTTTTACATCAGCACATCGAGCTTTGGCAATGATCTCTGGCCATTTCACGAAATAGCCAGCTGAAGTTAGGATTATTTCTGCAATTCAGACTTCGGCTTCCATTTTTCTTCGGCCAAAACACTTAGCCAATTCGCGAAGTGGCCGGCCCCGTCACGAATTGGCCGCACTTCGGACTTTTGGCAATAACATATACAGTACAATATCTTATCAATTACTTGCTTTTCGATATAACATGGTAAATTTCATGTTTAATGTAGGGGGGTGTTATGAATTTATATTCACATACATAAATCCACAATCGTTGTTGGAAAGCATCACATCACCCAATTTACCGCCTCTACATAGACTCTGTCAAATACGATTCAAAATGATGTTGAGGTGTTTTTCGTTCTGTCATTTTGCATAGCCTCAGAGAATCGTCCAATCGTATTAACGTCGATAAAGTCATTCAAACTAATGAATTCGAACACGACAACACAATTTATTATGTGAATTTCAATATAAGTTCAAACGCTCTGACTGTAGAATTATATGAAAATAAGTACATGCTTTATGACACAAGAAAAAGGAAAACGTCTCTCGTTATATGTTTAATCAGACTCAAAAATGGGGGGAAAATCCATGATATCAGATTGTAGTGATAAGAATGAGATTCAATTTAGAACATTTTTATCTGGTGCGAACTTAAAAGTTTCATCTTTTCCGTGCTGTAGCTTGTCAGTTTCTGGGAAAGTCTTTTGTTTGTCAATGGCTGTCCATTTGTCCTCTTTGTTATCATATTTAATTATGCTGCCATTCTATTTTACAACATCCTAGAAGAAAAAATTTGAATCATTTCTACAAATATCATAAACACCTATCCATCCGATACTTCTCTAAGTGGCCTTGATATTTTCGTTTATAAATTCGGACGTTCGTAAGTTGGAAACATCCTAAACTAATATAGGCTGTTCTCTCCAAATTGTTTCCACAGCACATATCTTTGCAACCGTCGATTTTAAAAACATATTTTCAAGTACAAAGTTCTCAAATGACGTGCAGTTTCTACGAATTTCGTATGCATAAAAAAAATATGGAAATTAATATTTTCTACCATGCTGAAACTTCCAATTGATGAAATGTAGGTCCCGCTGTGAAAAGTCATTTGTAAAAAAAAAAATTCATATTATCACTGTGTTGGCAAGTTTCCATTGGTTCAAATGTTGAGATTTTTAGGGACCGTACACAATTAGAATGAACTCAACCATTTTTTTTGTTCACAGTGAATAACAATTACGGAATTTTTACAATTTGGAACTTAATTAACATTTCGCAATTTGTGAACCACGCCCTCAGGCATTGGCGACAAATGCTGAAAACTTCAAAGTCAAATATCTCAATTAATATTTCATTTGAAAATATGAAATTTTTTGCAAATTACTTCTCAGAGCAGAGCCGCATTTAAATTTCACTAATCGAAAGTTTAGCACACTGGGTCCACAAAAAAGTTATTTGATCTATTTTCCTATGTATTCGACTCTTTGGGAAATTTAAGCCATTTCAAGAACTGCACGTCACTTGAAAACTTATTGTAATGGAAAGTATATGTTTCAAAACCCATCGGTTGCAGAGATGTCCTTTGTGCAAACGATTTGGGAAAGCCTCCATTGATTTAGTGTTGCACCGACGCAATCTTTGTATTACGGAATTTGTGAGTGCTTAATATTGAAACGTAATTCAATGTATTTTTGTTTAGCACTTATTGTAATTTGATAGCTTAATTCTCCTAGAAGATTTTATTAGTAATTGCATATATAGACCATATATGCGATTTAGTGGGTTTTTGTATACTAAAATGAGTTCGAACTATACACTTATCCATCTGCACCGATATTATTTTCTACTGCTTTTCTAATGAGCTAGCTATACAATACTCGCAAGTAGCGTATATCCTCAGTGAATCCTTGAAACATTTCGATTGTCGTTTCCTTACCATTAGATGAATCGCAGTCAGATGGCAGATCATTCTTCTTCGGATGACATCACCAAAAGACTATTTATTTGAGGGTCTGCATATGGCAGCCTGAGTAAGAAAAATTACTACACATACTGAATAGAGAAACAGAGAAGTTTTCACGATAGGACTGCACCAGCGAAAGTGTTATTGGAATGGTTAATATCCATATTAGAGATGACGATGAATTATAACACGATATTATAAGATCTACTTACTTTCATATTGTTTCTCCTGTTGAGATTATTATTTGATAAAATTTACCACTTTAGCTTGATGCTTGGAAGTAAACACATTGTATATTTAAAAAAACCCCAAAGGAAAGAGGGACAGGAATTTAAATGTAATATTTCCCAGTTTTTTTAATACGCATGTGTTTCAAAGCTTCAGAACTGAAAGTTGAGCCCCATTACTGTTACTCAGGTAGTTCCAAGGTCTTTCCTCAGATCTACCAAGAGGGAAATACAAGATAGACGAGAAGTCCTAGATATACAGTGTATTTAAAAAATTAATAACGAATCAATCAATTGACATAAAAAGATGAGGTTTGAGCTAAAATATCTATCATGACCTAGAGTTCTTTCCGATTTTTTTTATATTAAAAAAAAAAGTTAAAAAATTTAACTCACAATTGGAGGTGCAAAACAGAAAACTCAACATAACACATTAAATGCAAACCAAACAATGCATAATTAATTTTCAGGACAGTTTGCATTACTTAAAAATATCAATTTTTCAACATGAGCAACCTTCCACCCGTTTAGATGTAGCCCGAGCTAAAAAGGGTATTCATTTTGAAATGTGAGAGTTTTATGTAACGCAAATTATCATAGACATTAATTATGCATCGTTGTTTGTGTTTTGCGTGTTACATGGAATTGTGCGCTTAACAGGCTACCTGTGAATGAAATTTCAACGCGTTTTTCTTAATTCATCAAAAAAAAAAACACACTCTTGGCCATGATGAGCTAAAATATTTGCATATGCCAAAAGGTAACCGACTTGAACGACAGCTACCAAAGTATGTCAGAACTAGGAAGATACAAAAAATGGTCAATGGAAATTAGTGAAGCACAAGTGAAGTTCAACGTAGACTATGTTTGGGAAGTTACATAGCTTGAAAAATAACTAAACCGTCGGATAATTAATTTTTTCAACAACTATCCCATAGGACTTTCAACCTGTACTGGCAGTTTGAAATGTATTGTATGGATATACTCTCTCGACACAAAATTCAGCTTCCCATGCAGAACGAATGAAGACGGTATATTTCCACACTTATTTTTCCCATTTCATTGGGAAAAAAATTCCACATGGAAATTTGCATGATCTACTGGAACGAGAGAACCAATGAGTGAGTGTATTTTTAATCTTTGCTCGAGTTAAAAGCTTTCGAGAACACGCACAGGAAAAACTTCCAAAGTAATTAATGCTCACCTTTGGCATAAGCAGAGTCTTACGTTAACTCGTTTTCGAAAAATCCATCCTGGAGAAGAGTGAAGAACTCTTTTGAAAAGTTTCTTCATTTCCTGCCGCATCACGTCTATTTGTTGGTTCCTCAGTAATTTTACAACATCTCGGCAATTAATCAAAACTGATATAAAATCAATGGGGCCCCACAACTTGCCGACATATCTCGTGATTTCACCTCTTCCTCTACCAGCAGCAAACGGATGTGCTGCTCTTCTTTTTTCCTTGAACATGAAATTTTTCGGAATTGCTCAACTTATGTAACATGTAGGAAAAAAAAAATGTTTGAAGATTTTGTTTATTCTCTGTCACCGGTTGGGAAGTTGATGATGTTTACTCACACGCAACATGATACGATGAAATGTTTCTTAATGTTTTAAAGTGTAGAAAAACAACCTTGATACACTTTCAGAAGCCATCGATATTTAAAACTACATTTAAAAAAAATAAATCGTGGACATTACGTCCAATTCTTTAATAATTGAACGACGAAAATTTAACGGCTATAAGTTAACCTTACATACGAATTTTAATTTCATTTTAAAGGCTGATCCAATTTTGGCTCGTACATCGATGATAACAGCGAGAAGGATTTAAAACTAGGCCCGAGACCTGAGGCACTTTTCATATCAGCCTTCTGTTATTGTCCATCATTTTATTATGGCTTATTATCCTTTGAATTCTATAAATACTGTGCTAGTCATCAGGAGAGAGAATTTGATATGGGACTATGTACATTGGGTTTGCTAATATGTCTGAAAACTTTTGGAAAAAAATCAAAACTCTAAAAGCAAATTTTCTACTTTTCTGGGATATTATCCAAGACAACTCGATATAATCGCTTGCTGATCTCAAATTTGCTGATGATCTGGATGACGTAGAAATTAATAAATTGAATCATACACGTTTTACCTCGATTGAATCATGTATAACAGCTGAACAAAGAATCTTTTCAGAATGGCAACACGAAGAATAAACGCAGACGAGATTATTTTCTTATGGAAAGCAAAAAAATTGATTCGGGATCGAGTTTGGAAATCCAACCGTAAATTATTCTGAAAAAAATTCATTCGGAATTTTTCCAGGTCAGAACTTCACCTGCTTTAGAAACATGGATAAACCAAAAATATTCCTGCATGGCAAAACAGCTTCGATACTTTTTCTTCTATGGAATCCTTTAAGCTGACTGGAATGGAAAGAAAAAAGGAATAGGAAATGTTGTGTGTCCAAAGATATATTTTCTGCGGATGAAAGTTTTTTTTCCATTTTAACATATCTTTCTTAAAAATCCCGGAAGAAACGTCGGGAAGTATAGGGGAATTACTTGAAAATGTTACTTGTGTGTATGTGTCGAACAATAATTCGGAAGGAAAAGAAAAAAAATCGGATTTGATTTTTCTTTTTTATCTGAGCTAAAGCTTTGTGGATATGCGGTTAAGTCGTACTTCTTAAACAAAGCTATATTTACAAGTATGCTATAAACGGCTTTTAATCGATATAAAAATATAAATTGATTCTGACAATTCGACGATTATGTTGTGTTGTAAAGAGTTGCCCAAAAAAAAAAAGAGTTTTTAAAATTAAGAAGACTGCCACATGTGTTTGTATCGTCTGCAGCCAGGCCGTGAAGATGAGAGTAATCCGCAACAGATTAGATTTTCAAGAGTAAGACAAAAGAGTCGAATTCAAAATGAATTCGTTTTCATTTCGAATTCGACTCTTTTGTCTACAACAGCGAGTAACTCCCGCGCTATAAGGAGTTTTTTTCGATATTTTTCTTTTTTCTGTGTTTCTTCCACTGATAAATTAACTTTGTATAGTTCAGAAAGGCGTATAGCCGTGGTTCTTTTGCAATTTTGGGTTCAACTACGTCGGTCGTTCAATTGTATTATACCTTTTGTGCAAGCTTCAATGAAAAGCACTATGAGATTTGGTTAATTCGAACTTTTACGAGCTGCGCTTGAGTTTTCTATCCAATTTAATGTTACAATTTCTTATTCAATTTGGACTTTTTTTTCAATTTTTTTTGGGAAATTCGATGTTGGAGGGAAAAATCAATCATGGTGTTTTGTGTAAGCAAATTTAGTTTGGGAAAAATTCTATAAGCAGTCAGACATTGTTTCTTTTTCGACCAAGATGTTATACAACAAATCTTTGAAGACCAAAAACAGATAATTTGAAAATGGTAAACGTAATTTCAGTACACTATGGATGCCGGTATTTAGATCTTGACTCCTGGTTTGAAGTCTGATGAGCAACGTATAAAAAAAACGTGGAGCCAGCCCTAAAAAGATAATCCCAGGTTGTATAAGATTGAGTTTTGATTAAGAACGAGTAAACCGGCATCCTTTGTTTGCTAAAACGTACGCCAGAGTTCAATTTGCTTTCGCAATAGATTTATTTTTTTTAGCAACTCAGTTCAACAACAAAAAAAATTACCATTGTTGATCGGAAACCGGCAAAACTCCGTGATCTAATTTCATAAAAAGCCTCTATATATATATATATATATATATATATATATATATATATATATAAAAAACACTTAAAATTAACAAATTAGTATTTCATTATTTTCCTATACAATATATATATATATATATATTGTATAGGAAAATAATGAAATACTAATTTGTTAATTTTAAGTGTTTTTTAAAAATAATATCATTTTAACATTATTCAGCAGGAATGCACCGAGAATGTTTTCCACTTGATATAAACTACGTTATTTCAACGTATGGATCAAGGTATATCACTCAAAATCTGAATCGTTTATCGTCATTTTAAAAGTAAGGAAAGTATCGGAAAGTACGAAAAAGATAAGTTATCAATTATACTAAAATTTGGAAAACAGCTTCGTAACTGACGACCAAATTTTATTAATTGATAATTATTATCCTATGTGAATATTGATGCTTAGGTTGCAATTCGAAGTCATTGTACGGATTCAGGGTAGATTAATTAGATAATTCGAATTTATTTCCAGTGAATTTGGACTTAATTCGAATTAATCAAGTTCGACTGTATTATGATCTGGGGTTATTATTGTTGTTGGATTGGACTGAAATCGGCAACATTATACAGCAGCAAAATGATGTCAGCTGAACATCTCAGCATACTCTAATTAGCCATCTTTACCCATCAATAGACAATCTCAAATGATATTGACCATGAATTGAGAATTTGCTCTTTAGAAAGTGAAGTATATCATTCGTATTCTTCAATTGACCACCACTAAATCCATAACACCAATCGAGAGCCTGTGGAGCGTATTTAGAGAGAAATCTCAGAAATCATAAGACTCTTCCTTGATGCCCCGAAAGGATACAAACCTATCTAAAAATACGTGTTTTTGAGATATTAAAAATGACCTTTAAAATTATTGACACGATGAATGAGTAGTATAATACTGTGCACACTGCTTGATGTGTGTGTGTGATCACATCGGGGATCGAATTTCTGATAAAAAAAATGACCGATTGATAACTATATCCGAAAAAATCTCGGTTACAAGTACTATGATCGTATGCCTCGTTTGGGGTTGAATGAAACGTATGGAAGTGGGACAACTCCGTTTTTCTATCCCACAGATCAGGTTTAAAAAAATGCTAAAAATCGTGCATTTTTTTCTCAATTTTTCTGAAACAGGATTTTTTCCCGTTTAATCCGAAATTTTGAAGAGTTAGACTGGAATGGTCTGATGTTGTATTACGATACTTTCTATAGATTCCTTTGTAGAAGTCTTCCAGCCAAGGAGCTGTGAATGTGATCAATTGAAAAAGACCAAGAATTGAATAAAGAATTTTTTTTCACATGCTTCACAGTAGGAAAAATATTGCAAGAGATGCTACACGTGCATGGATCATAGCGGCTATTAAGGCATATGTTTTCAGCCACCTCGCTACGCAATTTGCCTGTTGTGGTGTTTCTTTTTTGTATTTGCATTTGTATATACTTCGGGTCCAGCCTATAGTATAAATTATAGTTTTAAAAATTTCTAATCTATTATATATAAAATTGATTTTCTGTCTGCGTGTTTTCTATAAAAATATTTTTGCATATATGCCGAACGGTATCCGACTTGAACGATAGGCTACTTTAAAAGTTCATTAGAGCTGGGCAAATGTCCGAAATGGGCGAAAAACTGTCGAGCAACAATGGTTTCTCGTCCTCAACAATCACTTTCGGAATGTTTATTTTGGTTACTGTGGTTCCCTAGCTATACGTTTCAGGCATGCATATGCCTTTACAATGTTTTGTCACTTCTTCAATATTATCAAATAATATGTCCAATAGTTTATTCCTTTATAATGGTTTGCCAGATTATCAATAATCCCTCAGAAATTGAAGAAAACCCTGGAGGCGACGGGTATTATAGCTAGTTAATTAATAATAGTATGCCGAATACTTGTATGCCCATACTGAGTTGGCATCTGACCTTGACGCGTGAAGGGAGGGTTCATTTCCCAAGGAGGGGAGAACGGGGAAAAAATCGCTAAAATAGCGCAAAAGACCCGAACGGAAAACACCAACCTGCTCCTTTTTACCGAAAGAAGATAAATAGAATCGCCCATCATGACGTAGCCAGAGGCCGACTCAGCGTTGGCGTACAATAATCGTAATTAAATCTAATTTCAATTGGCGTAATTGATACTTGCTTTGTCTCTTTCCGATACACGCTCCATTGTAATTTTATACTGGATGTGTCAAGTATTTATTGAGGCAGCTCGTGACGATAGCAATTGCTATTGTTATAGAGGGACAGATGGTTGGATTAAAGATGTCAGCCATTGCTAATTGAGTAGGGTTTTCTGTTCCGGGAATGTATTCCGTCGAATATTAGCGGCTTAATGAATTCACGGCGAGATGAATAACACCTCATCTTTCATCATTAGAAATTGGAATCTTCCTTGTAATTATATCGTTCTTTAGCGCAAGACGATTATCGTGCTTGTCAAAATATCAGCTCACGCTGATGGATATACGATAAACATCGGCCTATCTGTTAAATCTGGATTATGATCTCAATTAATTGCATTATATACAAGTTTTGCTGACTTATTTAATTGCGTTTGCCGTATTTTAAAACAAAATTAAATGGAACATTAAAAACGCGGTATTGGTTAGCCATTGGAGATACAAGCCAGTAAAAAACTCCGATTTTGATTATTTGAAATTCAACGACATGAGTTCAATATTTTTAATTATAAATTTACAGTACGTGATCAGGCTAGCTGATCGCCCTGGTAAAAAGTCTCACCACAGAGAGCAACGGGCCTACAACGGTACAATTATTCAATCATTATACTTCACTCATAGTTAGAAAAATTGTTGGCAGACGGAAGCGCTACACCCAACAGGCATTACACAGAAACAAACCTCACGCCAGGTTCGCTACACGTACACGCACATTCCAACATGCCCCAATTCTTTAGAAGTTCCACAGAGGAATATCAACGAGGTGCATGTGCAGTTGTACGTTATCGGGCTTAATTAGACAGCACTGTGATGGTGATTGAAGGAAAAACCAGCAGTTTTTCTGCTGTACATTGGATAATTCCTACGTCCGAAAAGAGAAGCATGATTCGGGGGTCATCTGGTGTATTTTTTCGTGATAATTATACCCACGTTAATTGTGACAACACACAATATCACAGTCACAATGCTGTAATTATTTGTTTTCTACAAAATTTGGCATAAAATAAAAATTAATGTATCTATATTATATATATAAACACTTTTTTTTTTTCAAATCCCTCTTTTTTTCTCTCTCGTCACATGAAGCTAATACAATACAGCTAATACAGTCGACGCTCGTTTTTACAAACCGGGATGACTTGAAAAATACTTCGTAAAATTGATAAATCGTAAACGGGAAAGACGTTTAAAGAAATAGTATATTGTTTAAGACCAAGATTTTTCAGTTGTAAAAAAACGTATATGCTACTACAAAAGCCCTAAATTCGGGCTTTCGCCAGCCCCTATATATATATATATAGATCCCTATACATCCTTATATCAATTCCTATGATTCGAGGTCATTTCCACGTTGGCGTACTTTTTGTGATAATTATGGCCATTTATAATCATGGCCTATTAATAAGTCATAGTTAACCATAATTATTAGGGTTAGCAATGGCAGCCCTAACGATCAAAGGATTCTGAATATCGGTATCTTAATGATACATACACAGGGATTTATAGTGGACAGACATATAAGGGCCGGCTAAAGAACGGCGAAAACCAAATTTCGGACATTGGCCAGGTCGATTGGGCTGGCCACTCCACGAAGTGGCCAACTTCGGGCCTTGAGAGTAGCATATACATGAATATGCATATAAGCCACATATCATACTTTGGCGATGAAAAAAAAAACGGATTTGGGACCTATCGGACCGTTTTACATCAACACATCGAACACTGGTCAGAGTTGTCCTTCCCCTTCGCGAATTGGCCGGCCAAAGCCCGAATCATTTCTGCGAATCCCTCTTCCAATTCGCGAAGTGGTCCTCCATTTCATTAATTCGCCGCATTTCGGGCTTTGGCAGTAACATATATAATTCATTTCTTTCGCTATTCGAATACTGTCGGAAGTAGAGAAAGATCTGCCCCGGAATATCCTACATGTATCCTTATATGTATTCCTTTATCGGCATTTGAACTCACTTAGTAAGATGACCAGAGGCCAAGGCGCGAGAATCCAGTCCCTTCGCTGCATCGAAAGCAAATATTGTTGGCGGAAGATGCCCTCCGGTTGTCGAGACGAAGTTACTTCGTCCGACGTTTTCCCGTGACATGGACAACAGCATCATCAACATCATACTGGAAATGCCTTGCCTAACGTTTAGAGGCTAGGAAAATTGCTTACTAATATACAGTTGTAGCTTTTCAGAAAATAAATGGACGTGCGACGTAACTGTAACGATGTGGATGTTAAACTTCAAACATTTTGAACTAAATTATTTCGATACATGTTTATAACGTGATTGCTTCTCTTAAATTTAGTCGATCCGTTGAAATTGTGGAACTATAGATTGATTTTTTATAGTTGAAGGGAATTTAGTCTCCTGATAAAGTTAAGTTCTCGCGATTTTGTTGTTTTGATAGTATATATACTATAGTTTGATAGTATCCGGATTCAGGACCAAAATGGATTCGAACCCCACCGGAACTGGAGTGGTGGTCGGCTAAACTTGCTCTTCTGTGGGTTTTCAACTTCGAGGCATGAATGCGAGCCAATATCTTCGTTAAAATGCCTCGCCACAGAGAGCAACAGGACTACAGTGGTAAAAATATTCAAGAATTAATTACACTTCACTCATAGTTGGAAAAATTGATGGCAGCACTAAAAAACAACCATTACACAGAAACAAACGTCACTTTGGGTTCACAACACAACCCGCACATTCTCAAGCATGGCCCAGGTCTTATTTGACCACCTGCTTATATTTCTTCATTGAGGCATAGCGGCGGGCCATGTTCTGGCGCTAAGAGGAGGATTCAAGTTCAGCACATTGATTATTATTTTTATTCTATTTGTTCACAGCTAATTAGAGGGAAACGAGGTCAATCTCCAATGTGGGTTTTGAAATGTATGTGTCGCCCCTAACGTATTTATGTTATCAGAATTGTGCTTGTTTCATGTTCTTGCTGGTGCTGCCATCCTTCTTACATATTTTGAAGTAAAGATGATGAATGCTTGAATTTTCTTGTCAGATGTTATGTCAGTATCGTGTTGTGGGTCTGCCTGCTCTCTGCGGAGAGAGACTGTTTTTAAATGGTAGACAGATTTGCATTCGCAGTTCGAAGTTGGAAAAGCCCATCGTACAAATTACTGAATGACTAAACAAGACTGAAAGGTGGCCAACGGCCATATCATGCTGACTGACACTGTAAGGGATGAAAATGCCAGTTCCCTCTTGCTTAATGGTAGAGCACTCGCCCGGACTGCGTTGGGAAGGTGGCTCTATTTTCTTCAGAGGCATGTGAATTTCCTATTCGAAATTCACCTCCACAAGCTTTTCACTCATCGGTACTTTGTACAGCTGATGAGTAAGTTGCATGAGGGCAGTCGTTGCAGCTTATTGTTGGATGGAAATTTTTTTCATGGAAGTCTTCATTCTTAAGAAGTGAATGGAAAGATAGATTTTATTGATAGACAGGTGACCAGTGACTATCCCTTGACGCAACAATAGCCAGCTTATACCAGCGTTTCCATACCAGTACAGTATCATTTCAATCGCCAAAACGAGAACATGTATATGGTGATTCAGAACTCACGGTGCAATTTTTACGAGGTTAAATTGCACACACTACTACAGACATTTTTTGTATAGGAACGTATGACGCGAACGTATGAAGCATAAGCACAAGAAATGGTTATGAAAAGTAATACAGTAAATTTTTTACTTTAGCGCTTCTTTGCAGCAATGTTTAGAATAACTTTACCAAATTGTGCTTGGCCGAATTTTTATACTTTGCACCGTCGATTGACACACTGATGGGCGTGTACCATTGTTGAAAGAGGGTAGCTTTTCAACAGGCAAAATTTACACCAGTGTTTAGAAGAAGACTGTCTTCCAATTTTGAGCAGGTGATAGTACCCTCCCCACCCGACTCCAAGAACAATAAATAGAGGTTCATTTGATCATTTTTGTCGCACCACGGTCATTTTCTGCACACGAGGGCTAATTAGACCGGGACCTACAATTTATTGCCGATTCCGAACGGCAGGCTTGTTTTTCATACTCATCGAGAGGTTGGTGCGCTAACCCCTCGATGGGGGACTCCCTGCGGTAGCAATTTTTGCTGCGGTCAAGTCGCCGTTTTTTGTTGTACCCCTGTGTCAGGAAAGTTTTCTGACAAGGACGAACTGGGTATCGAACTCGCGACACCTCTAAACATCCTTTGGTACTTTAGGCGAGCATCTTATCGACCGGGCTACCGCGCCCCAATAAATAGAGGAAGATAAATGCTATTTTTCTATAACTGTATTTATACTGTAAGCATATTCTTACATTACTAACCAAAAGGGAAGAAAAACTAAAATATATTTAATCACCATTGCTTCCCTTCTGTTACCACAATGTGAAAAAAAATCAGTTGATCGACAATTTAGGGACAGCGAAATGGAAAACGTGTTCGAGCATTATAAGTTTAACATTAAAACTCCCTGGACTCACCACTGCCAAAATAAGAGGGTTTTAAGGAGGCGAGATATCTCGGCAATGCCAAAATACAAAGCATAAAGTTGGGCGAGATATCTTATAAATGCCGCTGAGTAGATTTAAATATTAACATTTCGTTACGCGAACTTTGCGGGAATGCAAGCGGTTCTGTCAGGTAGCCAATTTAAAAGAAATATTTTCTGTCACAAAATTACAATCTCTAATGAAGTATGGTAGACTGTGCCTTGGATAAATCAATATTAGTTCACCTCGAAGTCTCAGAAAATTGATTACCTAAGGCAATTTATAGTTTGGATAAGAAAAAAAAAATTAAATTCCTCTTATCATGAGCAGTTTGGAACACTAACATTGGTATATAATAGTTATTTGCAAACTAAGGCAATAAATTCGAATAGATTCATAGAATTGGTCAAAAAAGGAAAAAAAATGCTCAAGAAAATGTAAATTGTTCTCAGTACCTGATATAGTTTGACTTAACGCATTAAATGTAGATCAAATACAGTAGTAGATATCGGTTAAAATTTTATTTTCTTAGAAAATATTTGAACACATCCAATGACAAATATTTTTGAAATATGAACCCAAATTCTTCTAGAAAGTCAATCTTGTTCACTGAGTGGCATCGTAACAGCCTTTGAAGACAAACACGAAGGCTCATGTTTGGGTAACACTTGTGCCGCTATTTAAAGCATTCTAATCGAATTTCGCTCTGCACACAGAACCTAAACGAACTCAAATCTGAATCTAATTTAAACATCACTTGCGACTACCGTATAAAACAGCACGCTCCGGCGGCTATACATGCCAGTCAATATATTTACCATTGCGAACGAATCTCTATGCATACAAATTTTTGGATTTTGCTATGTATATAGAACTATATATTATGAAAGCTTTATTAAACACTAGGGTTTTTGGCTCTCAAACAGAAGACCTATGTTGAAGAGTTTTCTGTACATCTGACTGCATTGATGTCAGTTTCACACCCTTAAACTAGAGCTTTCCGGTTAGTGGAATGAATGCCCGAATGAATTAATTTGTGAGAGTTACGTAAAAACGGAAAATTTTTTTTTATCTTGTGACGCGTCTGGTAAATGATGCAGAGATCTATTGATACGACGCAGCGTCGTATCATTCCTGATTTCTGCTTTCTATCAATGCTTTACACTGGTGAGATGTATATTTAATATGTTAGACATAGAATTTATACAGGGCGTCCCTGCTAAAGGTATCCAAAAATAATGGCTTACACTCAGGGCCGGATCAACCCATATGAAGGCTCTAAGCACTCACGTGTTTTTGGTGTCCACCCCCCCTTTACGTACTTTTAACCTTAACGAGGCCTCATGACAATTAGATTTGTTTACAATTTTCAAGAATAAGCATGTAAATTGGTAAGCAGGTATTTTTAAGTGAGGGAGGGTATTTAGAAAAATCATTTCACTCGAGAGACCTATAATGCGCCACGGCTTGGCAGCCTCAAGTGCCGGGAAGCCTCATGACAATTTGATATGGTTAAAATTTTGGGGAGAGTAAGTATGTGAATTGGTAGGGCTTAGTATATATAGCTAGGTAAGGGGTCTCAGAAAACTTAGTTTTCCCGGGGAAGGGGAGACGTGATGCTGTTGAAGACGGCTCTGGGCTTTATGGAAATTCAGTGAAATCTTAACACAAAAACTGAGATTTAACACAGTTTCCTCTGCTTTTGTGTCACTCAGGACCGCAACTAGAAACGAAAATTTAGTCTATTACTTGTGGTATCTGTATCCAATTTAGTGCGCCTCCCCGTAATTTTTAACGAAGAAAGATTAAACTCAGCGCCCTTCCTGGTCCATCACCCGGGAGACCAGATCCCCCTCGCCCGTCCTGCCTTAGTTTCATCCCTGGTCAACCTTTTGATAAAGATCTTCAACTGTTCAGTCAAGTGCTTTTAACATTTTAGGTTTTCTACCGGATGGTTTGATGCTGGGAAAAAAATTGCATTAAAAGAAATGTACTACATTTGATAATTTTTTGTGGTGCCCCTATTCTACTGGTGCCCTAGGCACGTGCTTATTTTGCTTAATGGTTAATCCGGCCCTGCTTACACTGAGAGAATCACATTTGCTTAGTTATGAAAGTGCTGCACCGTCGATAGGGGATTGCTCCAAGTATTTTTATTACAGGTTTTATACCAAGGTCACACATGCGCACTGTCAACAGCTGCTTTCAGACGTGGCCTCGATGCAGTCGCACGCTGACTGCCAGCCAGAATGTAGTTAGGGATGCACAAAAACGAAATGATCCACGTTTTTTCCATAGAAACTGATCAGGACAGAACACATTTATCTTAACATGTTAAAGAGATAATATTTGCTGTCCCACAGATTTTTTCAAATTTTATCTTTCAGGAACACGATATTTCAGCACATCTTCATGAAGATGTTATCTAATTTTTGGATAAGACCTTTGTTTTGGACAAAAGATCAGATGAGGGTGAAAGAAAATAGACCACTAAAGGTTCTCACAATTCAACTTTATTAACCTGAAAATATATACTTGATGAATTGATCAACCCTTTTTAATGAAACTAAAATTTCTGTATGTCGGAGGTAAGGAGCAAAAAAAACACACACACACCGTGTCGTGTCACAAAAGTGAAATTTAACAGGAGAGCAGTTTAAAGGGGGAATTTCTTAATTGTGGCATAATTCCTTATATATAAAGTGAATATCTTTGTTATTTATTGAAATAGGACTTGGTGTTTTATGCGTCTTTTTATAATAATGAAACTGCAGCAAATTAATAGCGTTATTCTAATATTGAAAAAAAAGCATATAGTGCAATCTGCCTCCGGCAGTCAGATATATAACTAATCTGATTTATGATTCTTTCACAATGAACCATTAGTAATACCTTAGCTAGCGAATATTTTTTTCCCTATTTTTCTGCCTCGGCTAACGAATAAGGATTGGCCTAGCGAACATTTTCGTTGATATGGACGCACGCGCTAACATAAAAAAGCTGCGACGTGAGCGGAATTTTGACACTCGAGCTCGATTAACTCATGCCCACCTCAGAATTTTTTTTAGATGTACCTCCAATTCTCTTTTTGAGAGTTTTTAAATTATTTCATGTAAAATAAAAGATTGAGCTAAAGAAAATGCACTGAAACAATCATGCTTTCGAAGCAGTCTGGACATTGTAAGAGATAATCTTTCCATCTGCATAAATATGCAACGCAGAAATGAGCTGACCAAATTACAAATGGATTAAGACGCCTATGAACTCGACTGGGTGGTGTACATAGTGTAAAATAAAAACAAAATTAAAAAAACTTTATAGTCTTCCTGTAAATTTTCCTTCATCATATTTTAAAGCTGTTCATTTTAGTCTTCGATCAGTTTTTGTCATTTTTACAGCGCTCCTTTTGTTTGTTAGAAAAAATTATCTCTAAATTTTGGGAAGTGCCTGGAACGAATTAAACGTTTTTCCATAGAAACCTATGAGAAATCACGTTTCGGCTAACGAACGTGATACCGGATCTCATTATCTTCGTTAGCTGAGATACCTCTATACATTTGGATACATTTAGTAAAGGCACCCTGAGTTGTTCGCATATGCTTTATACTTGAAATCTCTAAATTCCGTCCTGAAGACACTTCCGTCATTATAATCAAGCAGAAACTTATTTCAAGAAACATGATGTAAATGCTCTCAATTCCACGCAACTGCGCTCCACTTGGCACACGATGTGACGCATCAAAAATTTCGTGAGATGGATTCTCATTACGATATTCAAAGACACTCGACATCTAAAAGTCATATTTCATGAAAGAACGGTAGGAGTTTTGCGATGGCTATTAATTCTTATTAACGCAAAATACCCGTTTGTGCTAAAGAAAATTGAAACGAGATTGTTCCCGAAAAATGATTGCGATGAATCTCGAGGTAGACACGATTCTCGAAAATTCCCGAATTCGATTATAGTATGTGAGTGAAACGAAAAGTTTTAAAACTTGAGACAACAAATGCAAACATCAATTTCACGACATTCATCATAAATATCGCATTTCGGATAAGTATCAATAATTATCCTGAATGGAACGAGGGTCCTCGCTGAGTGAAGGGTCAGCTGATAGCCTCTTTATCATATTTATACCGATTCGAAAACATATGTGTGTTAAGCAAATGACTTCAATAAGGTATAATGGGAAATGCTTTAAATTTTCTGGCGCCTCCAAATCCACAATTATTGTTATAGGTTAGGAATAATATTACCCTTTTTTATTGTGCACGTTGAAAAAAATACCCCGAAATGCCCTCTTTATGCGAATAATATATTGTAGCGTCCTAATAACATTTTATTTTTCAAGAGATTGAAATAGGAATTATATTATTTTCAAAATGAACTTGTAAGAAAAATAAATGTCTGAAGATTTATAGATGGCACACCGGTTTGAGTTGAAAAATTCGATTTCATTTCTAAAATAATGTAAGAAATAACCAAGAACGAAAGGAAAAATAAAAAAATTACCCCCCCCCCCCAACCAAAGCACTTATTATAACACAGCATACGACTGGATATGCAATCTTTATACGAATTTATAGGGTGCTCATGTTTGAGGGTGAGTATGCCTCATAGGCGAAGATAGACTTAAAAGTCTGGATATTTTTTTGTTTAACTTCAAAACTACCGGGGGCACGATGATGACGGTTACCGGGGGGGGGGGAGGGGGGCATGATGATGACTATTATGCCAATTCATATACACGTATATACACAGTGTATATTACACTGCTGGCCACCGTAAATGCAACACCCTGAAGGAAGCATGCAAATAATATGAAATTTACAACATGCATTAGCGGAGGTGAGATATGCAAATGATTAGAATTTCAGTGCAGACGCACATCACGCGCGCCTGTGGCGCCACTTCAAAGCGCTATTTAAGGCTTGGAGATTTCGACGATTTGAAGTACGGCAATTGTGTTTTTCTTGTGGTTTTTTCAAAAAAACGATCAATTATGCCTCGTAGAAAACAGCGATCATCTTTTGATCAAGTATCCGAGTTCGACAGAGGAAGGATAGTGGCCTACCGAGATTGTGGATTATCTTTCAGGGAAATCGGTAGTCGTGTTGGACGAAACCAAACAACTGTAATGCGGATATGTGATCGTTGGATGCAGGAGGGTACGACGGACCGACGTGTTCGATCGCATCCACCTCAGTGCACCACTTCACGTGATGACAGGCGTATTGTGCGTATGGCAGTGACGGATCGCTCAGCCACATCACGAACCATAGCACAGCACATTCAGTCTGTACCGCATCATCCAGTGTCTGCGCGTACCATTCGACGCCGTTTACAGCAGAGTGGTCTGTGCGCAAGACGTCCATTGCTTCGTCTACCCTTGACGCAGAACCACAGACGTCTCCGCCGCCAATGGTGCGATGAAAGAAGGATGTGGACGGCACAATGGAATGAAATTGTCTTTACTGACGAGTCACGCTTCTGTCTGCAACACCACGATGGTCGGATTCGAGTCTGAAGACACCGTGGAGAGAGGATGCTGAACAGCTGCGTTATGCACCGCCACACTGGTCCTGCACCGGGTATTATGGTATGGGGCGGTATTGGATATCACTCTCGCACTCCTCTAGTACGCATTGCCGGTACTTTAAACAGCCAGCGCTACATCTCCGAGGTGTTGGAGCCAGTTGTCCTTCCTTACCTTCAGGGCTTGCCCACAGCCATATTTCAACAGGATAATGCGCGACCACACGTGGCACGCATTGTCCAAAGGTTCTTCGTCAATCGCCAGATTGAATTGCTTCCCTGGCCAGCTCGCTCTCCGGATCTTTCGCCGATAGAAAACATGTGGTCCATGGTTGCTCAACGATTGACCCAGATTACATCCCCAGCTGCCACACCAGATCAACTTTGGCAACGCGTGGAAGCTGCTTGGTCTGCTGTACCCCAAGAACACATCCAAAGTCTCTTTGAATCAATGCCGAGGCGTGTGGCAGCGGTGATCTCCAACAATGGCGGCTACTCTGGCTACTGATTTTGGCAGGAACCACACTTCACAGAAGTCTATAAATTTAATCATTTGATGCTTGGTCAACATTTTATCTACAAAATAAATATTGTTGCGATATCTCTTGTCTTTCTTGGTGTTGCAATTTGGGTGGCCAGCAGTGTAGATCAGTTAGCTCTATCTTTAACGCTTGGACCCCCCATATCTCCACCCCATGGTATTCCCCCTCCGAATTTATGAATACATGAATCTCCTACACATCTCTAATATGATATGCATACATTCTACGCATTTCTAGGGTCGGAAAACCGCCTACGAACTTTTCGGCGTATGCAAACGTCTTACACATTGTCTAGGGATTGGCGTCTTCTGAACATTTCTAGGGTAAGCAAGCCTCCGACGCATTTCTAATAGGGTACACGAATCCTCCATTCATTTGCAAAAGGGTACACGGATCTTCCACGCCTTTCTAGGGTCGGGAAATCAGCTACGAAATTTTAATAGTACGCAAGCTTCTTACACATGCCCAGAGATGATTAAGGGTTTTACTAATTTTTTGCGGCTAGCACACCATCCACGTTCTACGATACGCAATATTCTCATGTATTTTTAGGGGTAGCACAACTTACATGCATTTATATGGCTAAACACGCCTCCTATTTCTAGAGATACGTAATCTTCCTACATAATTTAAGGGTTCACACATCTACGCTTACTTATTCTTAGCAATGCATAGGCGTGAGTACCTACGCATTTATAGGGGCAAGCAAGCTTATCACGTCTTTGAAGGGGAAGGGGTAAAAAGAGGGGGTACGCAAAACTAAATTTCTTTAATGCTTAAATCGAATAAAAAATGTGAAATTCTAGACCGTTTCCCAAATAATGTAAAACATGAATAATGTGAATATCAATATCGCATGCGCTGGAAATAGATAATATTTTGCAAGACATCAATTTTTCTTTCCTAGCTGAATATGCTAAAACTCAATACATGCATTGCGACATGAAAGATATTCCAGAGATTACTCAATTAGCATATTTTCAATACATTTTTTTTCAGAAAAAAATTACCTCAATAAGATATTACGCCATAAGCAATGAATTTCTAGTTTAATGGTGATATGAAGTTCGCGTTAGAATATCCTGAGTAATATACAGAATAGGAATTTTCTAATTTCTTTTCAAGCAAACAACTTTCCACCAAACGAGTTTATCGATCCCGATTTTCTTGGTAATGATCATTAACCATGAAACTGCTCCGTTATAAGAGGTTGGCAAACTTTTACTGTTTATCCGAAATCGAGGTACACTAATATTCAAGGGGAAGTAAATCTTTATGTGGCCATATACTGCTTCAAGATTTTGTGCGTCTTCTCTCTCTCTCTCCCAACTGAAATTTTGCCTGAAAACTTGAAAATTATCTCTTTCTCAGTGATACTAAGCAGGGAAATCTAGACGAGATTTTTCCACGGGTAACTTAAAGGACGCTTAATAAGGATTTACGTCTCCACATGGCTCGAGTTTCCGATGATCGTTTCAAGTGCTGAACCATCGAGTACGACTCAAACGAAAAATATTATCAACGAAGAAACCCAATCGGTAACTGCTTTTAGTAATTGGAAATTATTTTTTGATTTATGGTAAGTGCGGTTTGCGTAAGGTACGGGGGCCCTATTAAAGCAGAGGAAATTGGATTAGGCTTGAGATATAAGGAAACTCTTCCGGAATAACTTGTATTCAATCGCGTCATTGTGTGTCGTTCCACTTCCGAGACTTGCTCCACAAATGTCATTAGATACGTTGAATGCTTGCCAACTTATCAGGAAACACTACTGGTTTCATGTTATCCACACAAAGTTTCTTGAAAGTGTTTTATTTTTCTTATTCATACTACAGACATTTATTTTTAAGTTCTTTGTGAGAACACCAGAATTTCATTACAGGTTATATTTATTAACAGTGCCACACAATATGGCTCCCAAATCAATATGTCATCATACAACATTTAAATCTAGCAATTAATCTTCCGTCATGAAGAAGTTGGACATAACGCAGGGTGATTCACAAAGAAATATAGTTTCCAGTGCTGTATAAAATTGTAAAAAAATTGAAGACGCTGACCATAACCGTGATCTGTTAGATAGATGCAGTTTGTGTCCAGCTACTGAGAAAAATAGGGTAGGCGATAGCACGTGCGTCACGTGACAAGTCAGTGTAAATGACTTATCCACTGTTGGCGTAGTTAATGGAGCGTAGGGGGCCGTTCAAGTATTACGTAAGCAGATTTTCAGCCATTTTGGACCCCCCTCCCCCCCTTGTCAGCAAAACACTGACTCCCCCTCCCCCCCCTGTCAGCAAAATTTCGTCAGCAGCTTAGAATATTCCATATCTTCAAAAAGGGGTGGTTGATGATGTAAGCAACTTTCAACCCCCCTTCCCCCCGTCATCAAAAGTCAGCAAATCCGTACCCCCCCCCCCCCCCGATGCTGACGTAATATTTGAATGACCCTTAGGACTCCCTCTTCGAAGATCTCTGGTTAGAATTGCGTTCAAGAAGCCAAGAATGTTTTGGGGCGAAAGTAGCACAGCGGTAAGATACTCGCCTACCACCATTAAAGTTACCATCAGGTCCGCGGGTTGATCCCAGGGAATGGCAACTAAAACTTGTTTCCCTATTAGGCCTGAATAGATGGCTCTTCAATATCCCCCCCCCCCGTCCAAAACGAGGACGAAAGTGTAACATTACTTCTTCTCTAGGGAAGTGATTCCCGAAGTGTGGGTCGCAACCCCTGGGGGTGGCGCGAATGAACTAATGGTGGGTGGGGTGTCGCGAGAAATAATCCAACATAACAATGTCCAAATAAGAAATTTATTTATCTTTTTCACACCGTAAATAGAAATATGTAAAAAAATTCTTTACTCAACTGAGCTAATTACTATGTACCATAAAATGTAATTTTATCAAATTCTACTTGTAACAGGGTAACTTAGAAAGAATTATCCGATTTTTTAAAATTACAAATACAAATACAACTACAAATACAACGCCACAACAGGCAAATTGCCCAACGAGGTGGCTGACTTAAGAACATCCTGGATCCCCGAGCCCCTACCTACTACTGCTACACCACACATGCACCCCCCCCCCCGGAACCCCCCAACGAATCGGTACATGCGGGAATGTGCGTGTACGTGTAGTGCAACCTGACGTAAAGTTTTTGTTTCTGTGTAATGCTTGTTATGTGTAGTGCTGTCATCTGCCCCCAGTTTTACTAACTATGAGTGAAGTGTTATGATTGGATGATTTATCGTTGTAGGACTGTTGCTCTCTGTGGCGAGACTTTTTAACGGGGAGATCGGCTCGCATTTGCGCCTTGAAGTTGGGAACCACAGAAAACCAACTTCAGCCGACCACCACTGTGGGGTTCGAACCCGGATCCTCGCATCACGAGTCCGGCATTATAACCACTCGACCACCACAGCGGCCATTACATAGGTGCTTTTCAAAATTAAAAACATTGGCCAAAAACGTCGGCCCAGAAACCCGAAAACTTTTAAATTTCATTCCAATTATTATTAATTATCGATTTCCGTATTATAATCATAAGAAATTATTTTGAAGAATATTTGCGAATTTTGAAATCATTTTGAAATAAAATGACTCTTTCTAAATCGCACTGTATATCGAAATCAAGGAACATTCACCTCCCTACATTTCTGTTCTATTATAAAATAGCACTGCCAAGCAAATAATGGGAAACAATTTCATTTCATTCACCACTAATTGCGCGAATCGGAACTGAATTATAAAGGCGTTCCGAAAAATGCTTTCGAGACAGCACATTTATTAACAAAAAAAAGCCGGGAATGTCCCTGAAAACCCGGGACAAATGGTCATCTCATGTGAGGGAGGGTGATTGACAATACATTTATTGTCAAAAGGGGTCACGGTTCAAAAAATTTGGGAACCACTGCTCTAGACTCCAGAGAGAAAGATTTCCGATCCAACTCGATCGATAGTAAATTGCTTTATGGCTATAAAAGTCTTCAGTTGGTGAGCGGTGTAAAAGAAGTTGAAATGGCTGCGTCTGTGTGCAGTGGGAAATCGTTTTGCGTTCTTGAAATTGAGCCGAACAAAATTAGTAACTGTTGTCCAACGACCTTTTCAATGCAATTGGAGAATAAAGTAGCCGCACAGTTGTTCTGCAGAGGTGGCAACAATAAAGGCTTGAAATATCCAGAAAAGAGCCTCTACCCAGGACAGTTTTCTCTTGAAAAAAAGAAAGGCTACATTATGCACACAGCGCTAGAGCAGTGTAGTTATTTCACGTTATTTAGCACACATTTTACATTGCCTACGTTACTTGCTTAAAGAGCGGAATACAAACTTTATGATTTCATCTACATAATGGATTTTGCATGTGTTGTCCCTGCCTTCGGTTTGAGTGGTCATAGTGACGGACTCGCGCCGCGCGGACCCGGGTTCGAATCCCACCGTCGTCACAGTGGTGGTCGGCTGAGGTTGGTTTTCTGTGGTTCCCAACTTCAGAGCGCGAATGTGAGCCGATCTCCCCTTTAATAGTCTCGCCACAGAGAGCAACAGACCTACAAACAGTACAAATGTAACTCAATCATAATACATGCAATCATAATACTACACTTCTGAAATATAGATGACAACACTGAAAAATCAAATACAACACTACATAAGCACTCAGACTGTTAGGTACACGCACATTTACACTTCCGGCACAACTCATTTAGTAATAAATCGCTCATAAACGGTGATAGATCTGAATTGTGCTCGGTTTGAAAGGAGAAAAGAAAGTCAATGGCCATATGGTTGCTTGAAAATAAAGATGTCCGTAATTTAGAGTAATTCCTTTCTATTTAGCTATGGGTGCGACTAATGGAATTATTGCTGATGTGTCTGGTCTTGGCTAGCGCAATGATTACCATTTTCCCCCCGAGTTCAAGGTGGGCCCACACCACGCGTGATCAGGTATTTCAGGGGAATAGTAAACAAGAACACCAAACGTTTGCTTCCTTTTTACTATGCCGCCCTACGCACAAACCAGTTGCGATCCCAGCTTTCCACTCATACCAGAAAAGTGTTTTCACGAGTAGTATTTTCTTTGTTTTTGTCATGAATTACCGCAGCTTGTTTTCTCGTCATACAGAAGCATAGGCAATACAGAGGAGGGGATTGGCGATATGCCATTCACGAAAAATTGTATCATTAGCATAGGCGGCAAGGCGAAAGAAGATAGACAATTTCCCCGGTCACCATGCAATCCCTCGGAGAACCGCATTCCATCCATCCGTTCGAAGATCATGTATCCGCTTATGTACGGGAGTTCACGGAATCACTCAAGGACAGCGCAGGTGACGCGCTGAGTGGACACAAAACAGTTTAGCCGACACCCCCGTTATAAGTGGGACTAGACGGGGGGGGGAAGTCTTTAGAGGTTTACTAGAGAAGGAAGTCTAGAAAGGAATGATAGTTCAAATGGCCACAAACTAGGGAAAGGGTTTTCTTGTTTTTGGCATTCCGAAATAAAATAGATGCAAAAGCCAACGGGCAAATTTTCATCGAGGTGCCTGAAAAAAGATGTTTATAAAAAATATTCATGCCAAATATAACCAAAACACAGCACTCCAGTATAAAAGCACACATCACGAAAGAAAAAGCTAATAAATAAATTAGGGGTGGTCCGATTAATCGGGTCGGTAAATCGATCATTTCTTAATGGTAGTTAAAAATTTGAGTTGAGTTAATCGACCCGATCAATCCGATCAAAATTTGATTACAATTTTGTTATAACACTTCATAATATCTATTGCTTTATTTGACTAAACCGATTAAATGTCTTAAACTACATATGTACCTATACAAAATATTCCAGATAAGTGACCGTATTTAAAAATATTTAAACCAACATTTTGATCGAGTGTGTCGAGGAAACATAAGTCGGTCCAACGAAAACTAACGATGATTTTTAAAATTACTGATTAAAAAACAGATAAGATTCAAGTTAATTAATTCCAGAAGCCATTCCCAACAAGCAAGTTCAGTATATTGCCCCCCCCCCCCCTTACGCCAGAAACATGAAAATGTAAATTTTCCCTGTTGGGTTTATCAGCAGGTTTGATAACTTATTTTGCTTAAGTTTTTGGGAAAAATCAATGAAACTATAAATCGTCAGGGAAATTAAGAACAATATGTAAGTATTTGATAAAAGTCATTAAAAAATTCTCGGAAGAAAAAGAAAAGAAATGAAAGCTGAAAAACATTTGGAATGGCAAGATATTGAACTATATTTTCTCACTATACACTATTAATTCCAGTAAACAGAAATTGCAAGATTTTACTCAGCCACACAAGACAAGGGTATATTAAATATCATCCACCGAATTCACTATGGGCAATGTAAGAGAAAGCACATCTAGGTGATGCACAGCATGACCTAATGAAGTCGGATTGAATTAAATCTGATTAATCACGGTGTGTAAGTCTTATGTATCACTGCCACAGAGCGCAAAGTGCGATTGTATATACGCTCGAAAGGGGGTTTAAATTCATTCCTGAAATTAGAAAAGTAGTAACTTATCGAAAAGCAACAAAACACTTTTCCTCTACTGTTGTGTTCCCATGAATGACACATTATAGCGAAAATGTACACAATCCACACTTTCATTGGTTGATACGCGCACAGTTTCAATAGCATTGCCGTTGTAAAAGAAATAGTATCTCAGCAATACGATGTCCTTACGGAAAATCAAGATGTAAAGTGAAAGTCGGTTGAAGGTATAACGTGGTTGACCACTTAAGGGACATTTCGTATTTTCCGTAATTTGGCCCGACGTTTTTTATTTAAGAATGTCCAGCTTTTAATGAAGCTTACTAAACTTAGAATAATTCACAATCTTTACTGAGACACAATTATTAAAATTTAATAATTACATTATGGTATAATTATGACTTCAAATATATCCATCTCACATATTTGTCATTCTTAACAGTTTTTTTTTGGTGAAATACATTTTAATTCACTGCAGACGTGCTGCATCACTTTATTTCCCGCGAAAGGTTATTTATACAATAATACAGTATAATCGGCAATTTCGTCGACTATTGGTAGCATTTTTGGGAAAACCAGCTACCTCGTTCGGCATAAGCCACTTCGTTGGGCATTTTTTCTGTTGTGTTTGCCTTTATATTTGTATAATTGAGCAAGTCCCCTTACTTATAATTTTCAGATTTCCTATATTTTAATTGCTAAAATGCGGTCATCCCAACGAAACTAAAATAACACCTTCACGGAAAAAATTCGAATGGAGTTCTTATGCTTAAAAGTCTCAGAACAACCTCTTTAGAACCTCAGTTGTAACGCCAAAATTTAATAAAATATTTAATGTCGTTATAACCAAGTCTGACCGTATATTCCATCGGGACACGTGTATTTGTATGCTATTCATTTCAGCGAGAATCTGGAGCTGTCTTTACCATTTACTGGAAGCCGATCTTTCAATCAGACACGGGGAATTTCAATTTAAAAAGACGCACAAGGACAAGAAATTGAAAAACGTCCGTGGAAATTGACTTTTGAGTACGTATGTCAATTTAAATCTAAAAGACAATTTTATTGGAACTCAACAGACGAAATCGAAAAATGCATATATATATATATATATATTAAAAAAATGGAAGATAATAATTGCTTTCTTTCTGTCAGTGGATATGCGTGAGAAAAATGTATTTCGGAGAGAATTTAATTATTATTTTTCTTTCATTTTCTTGGATCAATTAAAAAAGAAAAAGAAGAGAATCATCCATTAATGGTATTTTGATTTTTCCATTGAAGTATCTGAAAAATGTATTTTCTATCCTAAAAAAAAATGTTTATATTTAAAAAAAAAAAATGGCAACTGGTTTAAATAATAATAAAAAGAAAATAAGAGGAAAAATCACTTTTTCGAGAGCTTTCTTAATGGTACAGACAACTTTTGCCTTGTAAAACATCAATTAACGTTTTCTCTCGAAGCGACGACGCCATTTTTTTTTTCATAATTTTTTTTTTGTTTTGAATGAAGAAAAGAAATATTTTTTTTTTCCCCGTCTTTCATCGACGATTTCTAAGTGCTTTTGAAAGGCCATTGAAAATTAATAGCTGAGGCGTGAAAAGCTCGATTTTTCTATAAACCATTTCTTGCCCCCTCTCTTCTTCTTGTAGAAATTCCCTGATAGAAATCGAAAAAGCATTAGCGCGCGAAAAAGTACTAGGTTTTTCCAAGGAGAACTGAAAGTAATGCTTGAATTTATGTGTGTGTGACGTTACCGTTGTGCAGATTTTACAAATTTCAGCTTGTGTGTGGAAGTGCGATGAAAGGATGTTGTTTCTACTGGTGTGAAAAAGAATTGAATGAATTCATAGAGATTCTGGGGATAGACATGGATTCCATTTTTATATTGACACTTAATAAATGTTCCAGCCCGACACTTACGTGATCCTGTTTAAGCCTCTATGGTTCTGTGAACATTTGAATATACAGGGCGTCTCATAAGTTTGTAAAAATACGTAGTTTAAAAATTCATAAAAATTCAAGAAATTGGTTTTTTTTTCGAATGCGGTTTACAAAGAAGTTATTTTCACGAAGAGGGGTTTGCTTTTCGGTCCAAAAAAGTTCAAATTTTTGCCTATAGAGGGCACTGCAAGAATTTAAAGCACACAGAATTCTGGACCTGAACCTTTCTTCAATCTTTTTTATATCCGGAACATTCATAAATCTTTGGCGCACGATTCATGACTGAGGTAAAACAGCTTTACCAGCAGTGCTTTATCCACTAACGTCGACGTCACAATGAAAATCTTATGTAAGCGCCAGTACATGGGCTGCCGGAGTAGTGCGGTGGTAAGATGCTCGTCTTTCGAGCATGGTTACCGGCGAGGTCCATGGGTTCGAATCAGGCATAGAACGTCTGAAAAAAGTTCTTTATAACTGCCCAGTCTGGGGCTACCAACGATAGTTGGATAATTGCCGCATGGCTATATATGCCTGGAGTTAGTGTGTGGAAAAGTAGCGCGTACATGATCTCTTAATTGTACATCGGCTTTTTATAGGAGTCTGATTTGCATATTTCCGAAGATTTGCTTTTGTGCAGCGCTCTCTATCGACTAAAATTTCAAATAATTTTTTCTGCACCAAAACAAATCGCCCTTCGTGAGCATAACTTTTCGAAAACCAGTTATCAACTATTTATGAATTTATGGCATACCCTGCGCCTAAGAAATATATGGTCGAAAAACCAATTATACTAATTTCTTTCCTCTTTTTTTTGGTTTTTTTGAGTATAGTCGCATCCCGTTTTAACGAATACCGTTATAACGAAAAAAATCTCGCTTTAACGAACACTTTTTTAATCCCCCAGATAAGTTTATATAGGAACAATGCAACAAAATGGAATACCTTTATAACGTAATTTCGTTATAACGAAGCGATTTATCCAGTCTATTAGGGTTCGTTACAAGGGGATTCGATTGTGTGTGTGTACATCTTTTAATCTTCATTTCAGTTTAAAAAATACATTCTTATTATATGATTATGGCTACACAGGGTGCATAGGTAACAGCGGGCATTGCCGTTAATATATCTTATTGGTGAACCGTGATCCTAGAGGAATACTTCCAATTAGAAATAGTATCCGGATAACGTGTAGAACTCAGATGTATCGTTCATGTTGCATGGGGTTGTGTGGTTATTAAAACAAATAAAAAATAAAAAATAACTCTTTATACCTAGGAAAAAAAACCCAATTAGAAAGTTGTTGCCCTTTCTCTCTTCTGAGACCAACGAAAAGACTTCCACGTTTCTAAGTGCAATATCATTGAGGTATTCGAATTTGAAAAAGAAAAGTTAGGAAAATACAGCATATTATATGCAGGTATACCGTTTTAACCGCTAATCAAGTTAAACGGCAGAGAGAAGGACTATGTCCTTGTCAGGAATAATATTATCTTACGTTATATATAAAATAAGGAGTAAAAATGATATTATACACTTATGTGATGATCAAAGCGAAAAGTTGAAAATATTGTGAAAGTGAAATATGATCGATCAGAAATATATATGAATATCACCATCTCTAAAATATTATCATGATAGATAAAGTATAATACAATAGTATTATGATAGTATAATACAATAGTATTATGATAGTATAATACAATAGTATTATGATAGTATAATACAATAGTATTATGATAGTATAATACAATAGTATTATGATAGTATAATACAATACAAATACAAATACAAATACAAATACAACGCCACAACAGGCAAACTGCCCAACGAGGTGGCTGACTTAAGAACTAGTATTATGATAGTATAATACAATAGTATTATGATAGTATAATACAATAGTATTATGATAGTATAATACAATAGTATTATGATAGTATAATACAATGGTATTATGATAGTATAATACAATAGTATTATGATAGTATGGTGAAATCGTGCATAATATGAAATGAAGATGTGTGAATTTTTTACACGTTATAATCGTTTTATGCCAGGTCTAATGACTGAGAAAATTTTTTGGTCTAGCAAATCTGAGTCTTTGTGCACAGGGATAAGCTGCGATTTCTCTGAAATGTTGAAATTCCGATTCATCTAATGATTGATAGATATTTCTAGCAAGTTTTCGGGCCTAAGATGCGGTTGTTTCGATACGATTATTCTTTCTTTCTATCCTTATTTCTAATGAACTTTCGAGCCTTGACAAAGTAACGGAGTGTGACATTTTGAAATCTTTTCAATTTGAGATGAGATTGGTTTTACTCTTGCACATCCATACCGGAGCGGCATAGAACAAAATGGGCCGAATCGCCATTTTGTGTAAGGTGAGTTTGTTGGAGCTAGTGAGAGTAGACGAATGTGGCAAATTTTGTTCAACATGTGTTTTGCTCTGTTTAGCTTTGATGATTGTCTCCTGACAATGAACTCTAAAAGATAAACGTTTGTCTAAAAAATAACATCAAGCTATCAAGATAGTAGTGTTAACATGTGAAATTTGAGTGCCATTAATTTCAATAGTGGCGTCAGGTGGCCATTATTTTTGCCAGAGATCCACATGAAGATCGATTTATAAGCATTAAGTTTCTCTACTGCTTTCACACCAGTTCTCAGCCGGTGAAGTGTTAATTTTTAAAATGATGATTTTCCCTTAGTCTGAATGTTTCAATAAGCGAAAATCGTATAATCTTTAATGATGGTACGAGTGTCCTTACTGAGTTTCGGTTCAGCTGACAGCCTCTTCATTATATCTATGCTGATTCGATAATTTGACCATTTTTTGCCACACCACGGTAATTTTCTCCACACTAGGGCTAATTAGACAGGGACCGACAATTTATTGCAGATTCCGAACGGCAGTCTTGTTTTATTTTCACTGATAGGCTGGTGTGCTAAGCCCTCAGTGTGGGAGTCCCTGCGCTAGCAATAATTTTCTGTAGTCATGGCGCCATTTCTGTTGTACCCCTGTGTCAAGAAAGTTTCTGACAAGAACGAACCGGGTATCGAACTCGCGACACTTCTAAAAATCCTTTGGTACTTTAAGCGAGCAAAGTACCAAATTCGATTCGAAAGTGTTGATTCGAAAACATTAGTACGTTAAGCACGGACTCACAACTAGTTTCACCAAACAGAACAAGAAAAAAAAAGATAAAAAAAAGAAAACGATGATTTACACAAATAAGGTGAGAGATCGGATTTTTTTAAATCAAAAAAATAGTACATAAGACGATGATAGATGACACTGAAATGCAATGCATATGAATCAGATTATGTAAATCAATCAGGCTGCCGGTACCGAATGAAGAATGCACTGCATGTGAGTTCAAGTTATTGACGGGTTACTGTAATTCAAACAAATCTGCTTCAGATGTGGCATTTTAGCAATACCTATTGATGATTTTGGCAACTATTTTGTTTTTCATTAAAATAATTCAATCTCACTTTCCTGATCCAATTCGTACGAATAATAACTTCTTATCATCGTTTGTAATTTTTTTTTTAATTTCTAAGTTCGAAAACTTTCGACACGCATTAAACTTCTTTATGTTCATCAATTTATCGCATACAGAAATTTTACACGCAGCATTAGTACATAGATTCTTTTCAGATATGCGGAGTATGAATTGTGTTTCATGTTTGAAGATATCGGCTACGGAAAACTACCAAGATTCAATTATAAAAATAAGCATCACACGTTTGAAATCGTTTTGACTATACACACTTTCCATATAATAACCAGTCTTCACGATGAACAACTTGAATCAATTTTCAAGAAGAATCAGAAACTCAAACGTCAATCGAAAAAACAACCAAAACCAATACAAGCTGAACATTAAAACTACAGCCTCGAGAGAAAAAAAAAAACTATATAGAAAAAAAGATCCCAATGCTCTCTCGCTAAAGAAAAACATTCACCTTTATATATGACTTTTCAAATTTTCACAATGCAAACTTTCACGAAAATGCAATTTGACTTATTATTTACCAAACTTGAGAGGTTTCATCATTTTTATTTTATTTCCATTTATTTGCGGACATTCCAGAAAACTGAAACAAGTCCACTGTTAGCAGGTAAAGTGTATGACGACGATAAGAAAAAGAAGTCAAATCTTTCGAAGTTGTTTTTTGAGCAATCTCGTTGAAATCCATTAAATGCAATTTAATTCACTTAAAGCGAGAAAACAGAGCAATAGTTATTTTATTTCACATTTATTTATTTTTTATCCCTATACTCTTCAGATATATATTTTTCTTCAACAACTGCGTGGTGTTTGGCGCTTTTATGGAATAGATTTCCAATACATTTTATTGGATCCTCAGACCATTTCTCCCATTTTCACCCGAATTATATGTGTTTCGTCCTTTCAAACGCACGAGAGCTGTTTCGAAGGCCATAAACGAATGGCAACGACATTTTATGTACGAATGCCTCTCTCTGTGTTTGTCTATGTTTTATAGTTGTGTTGACATTCTGTATAAACATGCACGTAATATTATCATTATATCCATACAAACTAAAGTTCAGAATCAATTGTGTCTGTGTATATTGGGAAAATTCAGAATTCTGAAATAATATCCAAATTTTCTTTATCAATAACTCTACTAAAAAGACTCTTCAAATAAAAATATTTTATATAAATGCTTTTCATTTTACTGTTTCAACGAAAATGAACTAAAAATTGTATGTTCAACGAGTTTCATACCTTTTAACATGGTCAAAACAGTTATTTGTTTATGAGTGTAATATCAGAAATATTAGGTATAAAAAAAATATTTTGCATCAATCGAAAGCCACGCATTATAGAGTTAATCGCGTGTATTCCTATGGTTTCAAGAACCACGCAGAATTTTAAGAAATTTTTAATACAAGTAGTGCTCGAAATAATGTTCCTGATCTGACAAAAAACTGCGTTGAGAAAGAAAAAAGACAATTTTTTGCAGTTTTCTCTTGGGGAACCTAGGTAAGAGAGAAAGAAAAAAAAACCTAAGAAGTTTTTATATGAAATCCATGTGGATATTACCTACTAATTTCAACTACAAAAATTAAATATATTTTTCAGTTCAGTTAAAATTAAATTATTAAGACCACCTGCTAACCACTTATGCTATCGTCGTGGACAATTGGTTGAGAAACACTGTTCTATTCTCATATAAAATTGCAAAAATGGGGAACACTGGTATGCATAGTAAACAGAAAATTCTGTACAAATATCATGCAATCAAACTGGGAATGTCAAAATATAATGAAGACCTATCAAGTCACTCATGCCGACCTGCACATTACAAGCAAATTATTTACTTACAATTCGTATATAATCACACGAGGTATAGCCGAAAAAAAATTCCCCGGAGTTAACCAGAAAAATACTCGCACGTGACACTGATGTTGATGGGTGATCGGAAAAAAAAACCCCGCTCCATATCACGTGTGTATCGTTTGTAAATACTATTGATTAAGTAATTATGGACATAAAATGACTTCACCAATCGGTGCAACCACCGATTTCGTACGAATCGTCTATTGTAAGAGAAAAAAAGAAAAAAATAATAACGGACACACACTTCTCTTTAACGTTAAACTCAGAGAATGAGTTTTTTTTTTCTGATTGAACGCAATGGCTATGAATACTAAATGAAAGCTTTTCTCCGAACAATCATGTTTATTAAATGAAATCCTCGTCCTTCCGGGACCATTAACTTCGAAACGGATCCCATTCACATATACCGTATGTAGATACAATTTCCATGCGTAAAAGTTACGGGGATACATTTCATTAGTGACGGAGGACGTATCTATTTGTTTCTCATCGGTTTCTGAATTGTATAACCTCCAATTATACTAAATATTCTGGAATATTCCTTCGGATAAAAACTTTATGTATTTAAATGAAAATGTACACATATATGTATATGTATAGATTCAACGCAGTGGAAATCTCATTATTGGATAAATATCAATGGATACGACTCTTGAGGGAGAAATTCTCCACGAATTCCCAAGCACGATCACCCATCCAGTCATTATTCGTAATGCTCTTTGAAAGCGCTTTCTTTCAGTATATATAATCTTTGATTTTCCTTATTTAATCTCTTAAATAAGGCATTTATAATGATTGTTAAAAAGTGCACTGTTTGAATGGATAAATATTTTTTCCTCACTAGCAACTGTTTCTACGATTAAAATCATCATGGATAAATCTTCGAAATTGATAACTTTGAGTGAATTATTGTAATTCAGAAAACTAAAGAATAAAATTCTGTATTCAAAGACACGGAATTCCAATGCAGGTCTTTGGTTTTAAAGCCAATACGATTGATCTTTTTAAACGTGATAGGTAGGGCTCGGATTTCTATGTCTTTGCATATTTTTTTTATGTTTTTTCATATTTCGCTATTTTTTTGTGATAGGTAGATCTAGGGCGTTCACCCGGAATGTGAAAGGACGTGGGTTCGACTCCCCGTAGGGGCAGTTGATTTTTCTCTCCTTCCAAAATATATATTCGCATCAGCCAGCTGTTAAAAACATTTGCATGGATAGCGGAGAGTGACATCATCTGGTGGCATTGTCAGGATTCTATAGTGATCATTGCACACCGTACTATTATTGATATTGATTGTAGTCATAAGCAGACGTGTGTGCGCGTAGTAGGAAATTGTTGAGGAGAACTGCAGAACCGGATACATATGAGAACTTTTGTTGTGGTGATAAAATTTTTAAATGAAATTTTATTTTTGGTTTTTAGAATCCAGAATGTTGTGATGCGTAAATATTTTTTACGTATCGATTGTCTCAAATGGGGTTTCTAATTTAGAGAAGCGAGCTATACGGGCAATTGAGGCCATATACCGTACTGTACCAACCTATACATATATTTTATACATATATGTATTATACATATACTACATATATATACGCCTTACGGAAAGTTTTTATCAGTTAGCGATTGATAATTAAAGATCACTATTATAATATTGTTATGTAGCAGTCATAGTCATGTAGTGGTTACTTATTAGTAGTCACAATGTTTGCTATAGCTAAATTCCTAAATACGTCCACTCTGAATATCGGAGGGAACTCTTTGGCATATTCTTGTGACGCATATATTTTTTTCCTGACTAGGGGTCATTCAAGTATTACGTCAGCATCTATGGGGAAGGGGTTTCTGATTTGCTGACTTTTGATGACAAGGGGGGAGGGGGGGATTGGATGATGATTACGTCATCAACCACCCTTTATGAAGAAATGAAATATTCTTAATGACATTTTATTCGGTGCGCCAAAAACGGGGAAAAAAACCTTTCGATAGTTATTGGGCACCTGAACTAACATTCTACCTATTGATAAGTCCCCTACAGAGCCACTTCAATGATCTCTAAATGTTTCGCGGGTCCTTCAAGTGCTCTGGAAATGTTTCCAGGGTGGAATTAGAACACGCTTGATGAAATTTCAAAATTTTGCGTTGTTTTGATCATTTATTTATTTATTTTTTGAAAAAAATTTATTATGTACAATCGCACTTGCAGCTCTATTAGGTATGAAGTTGAGTTACTTAAATATTATTTTTTACTCTGAACAAATTTTCAGAATTAATGATTTTGCTTAAACGGGATGGTATTTGGGTACTTTCCCTCATATGTAGTGATTCCTTTTCAGTTCGAGAAACAAGAATATATAGTGTAATCACATTGAGAGAATATTTTCACTTCAAATTTTTATTCGTCTTTGACAGAGCGACGAATGATGCGTGCAATCAACGAATCCGAAAAAAGAATTTGCATATTAAACTAACATTGAAATTTGAATCTTGATGTCGATATTGAGAAATGCAAAATATCAATTATGCAAATATGGCGAATTCCTAAAAACATGCACTCCCACGTGGCAAGATCATCGAAATTTTCAGATCAATAGTGACGTGAATGCCTATTCTAAATAAAAATGTAGAAGAAAAAAGGAAATACTTCTCTCTCACTGAAAGATAAGAAACAGAGCAGAGTTGTAGTAAACAACTAGAAAATGTGCATGGGCTCCGCAAAATATTATTTACGGTTCGAGTAAAACTCAGGATTTTGAGTTTTACTTAGCGTGTTTCGAAGGATTAGAACTATTGACACGGAATCCGTGCCGAATATTACGCTATCGGTGGGAAGAATTTTGATTCTATTCTACCTGAATATTACGCATTCTATTGCTGGTTGGTGGTGTGCGTAAGTGAGTGATGGAACTGTAATTGAATTTTTGCGCATCGTTGGAACGTTCTCGTGAATTATTTATGAAACTTTGCATTCACATAAAATTATGCGCAGAACGAGGTTCTTGTCTTTATATTTACGACTAGATTTGTTTTTTAAATCTCTTTTAGGTAGACAAGATCAAAACGATCATATTCACTCATTTACACTGCTGTAAAGCAATGTTTTTCGACCGCTTTTCCGCAGACCGGTGCCGATGCACATTTAAGAATTATTTCGAAATAATGTTTTAAAAGTTATGAAAATCATTCACAGAAATAATGGGGAAAATAATATGTCAGACATTATGAAAATGAAGAGTTTAGTAGAATCAAGAATTAATGTAAAAAATACTTGCAGGATTCTTAAAAATTTAAATAAAGTTAAAAAAATAATTATGTGATTATATATAATTAGATAATAAGCGTGATAAATATAGTTTTAAAGTTAATAAAAGAAATAATTTCAGAATTAATGGAAGAAATAATTTCAGAATTAATGGAAGAAATAATTTCAGAATTAATGGAAGAAATAATTTCAGAATTAATGGAAGAAATAATTTCAGAATTAATGGAAGAAATAATTTCAGAATTAATGGAAGAAATAATTTCAGAATTAATGGAAGAAATAATTTCAGAATTAATGGAAGAAATAATTTCAGAATTAATGGAAGAAATAATTTCATAATTTATGGAAATCAAGGAAACAAGAATAATTTCCTTTGTGAAAAGTAAGAATAAATAAAATAAATAAATTCGTAATTTTTTTAAGAACATACAGAATTTATGAAAGGAATAATTCCAGAATCAGAATAGTTATTGAAATAATTTCATAATTTATGAAAATTTAGAGTTGATCAGAGAAATACTTATTAAAGGAATTATGAAAACTCGGAATTAACTAAAGAAATAGTTTTAGAATTTAACGAACTTTCGATTACATGAAATTAATAACTAAAGAATATATATATATATATATATATATATATATATATATGTGAAAATTTAGAATTGATGAAAGAAATAATCAGAGAATTTATGAACAAGTTCAACATTTTTTTATTGAAAAACAAATTCAAGTATTAAAGAAAGAAATAATTTCAGAATTAATGACAGAAATAATTTCTGAATTAATGGAAGAAATAATTTTAGAGTTAATAAAATAATTCAATGAAGTCGTCACAATAATTTAGTATCCCATTGTTTTATTTTCAAGACTTGGCCCTTGAGCAGATTTTCTGCAAAAATAATGACTTTGAAGATGTAAGACACGAATTGATACAACCACATCAGCGTGGAATAACTATGACGCAATAAAAACAAATGATCTAATGGTCAGCACTTAAATATGAAATAGCTGTATTCGATTTAATCCTTTCAGCGGCAATCCCGAGATATCTCGTCAAACTTTATCTGCTTTATTTCCGTCACCACCAAAATATTATTTCTAAATATGCGTTGAAGGTATTTTTACCAGAAAACACGTTTTCATTTCCTTTCCAACCAATCAACTACCAGTGGGCGGATTCAGCTCTGGTTAGATAAGAGAAAAAGAGTTTTTAAGAGTTTTCCCCTTTTTCTTTCAGCACAGTAAAGAAATATACACTCACTATAAATATTAAAAAATATTTTTCCCACAAAAAAGTATTTCTCTTCTTATAGAGAGCAACACACGTCACGACAGTATTTTTGCATCAAAGTGAGACAAATAAAAGCGATGGGTTAAGTAAATTTTTTTGTTGGGGAAGGGGATCAGTCATCAGCACGAAATCGAAAAAAAAGAATTCCCTTGAAAATAGGTGGCAATTTTCGAAGGTTTCGTAATTTCAAATGTTATAACGTGGATCAGGAAAATTTTAAAAACCGTTTAAATAGTCAAAAAATAATCACCCATGCAAAGTCCCCGACTACAAATAATCAATTTCACAAATTTTCTAGCTCAACTAATATTCAACATATAAGCAAAAAATCCAGCGCAGGGTGAACTACCGATTTTTTTTTTCTGGAAACTCTATGGCTCCAAATCCGAAAAAAAAATCCAAATGATCTTACAACGAACAATTAAGACACAGCAATAACAATATCGATAACAGAAATCAATGACCGAAATCCAACGACAGCATCAAATGGGCAATAAAATCGAGAAAATTCAATTCGGATGGTATAATTCCCCAACTCCTGATGACTTCTTAGACGTCTCTCACTCCACCGTAAAGTGATTTGAAGGGAGTAATAAAAAAAATAAATATATATGATAAAAAAACATTAAATCGAATGGTTTTATTTTTATTTTTTTACGCTTTATAAAGCTGTATAATACAGCCGAGCATTTTTACCTTCGTTTTCTTCCTACTTCTCTAGTTTTGTTCTGTTGGATACTCAAGAACTTTGAGAAGAGCTACTTTCATTTTCTTAAAACAAAAATCCTTATTGCCTGGCCGACCCCCCGTTTTTTCCTTTACAGTTGTTTGCTTCATTGCCATCAAAGTTAATGCTCTAATCTCGAGTTTCTTTTAACCTGAACTTTAAAATGATCCCTAGACTTAAGTGGATCATTTCTTTTCTCTCTCTGCTTATGGAATCTCAGAAAAAAAACTTTCATCTGTGGAAATTTCGATTTAGCAAAAAAAGTAACTGATAATATAATTATAATTGGAACTGAGAAATCAAATTTTAATAATTGGGGAAAGTTTTTCTGCTTTAATATTCGAGTGAGTAATATCTGAATATGAGTCACAGATTTAGACAAATGTTAACATAACTGACTGAGGTAGATGCATTTTCTCAGAGCATACCGAATCTGTGGACTCTTATAAGTTTCCCTGCTCTTCCATGCTGCTCCTTACGAGCTGGATGAAGAAGATAAGAAATTGTATACTGTTGCGTGTATGAAAGTATGTGTATAAGAGATATGCGAATAAGAGATAATACAATTTACTCCCTAAGTTGTACTCAGAGTGTCAGTTACTTACTCATCACATAAATTCGTAAATTTCGGAGCTAAGCTGAGTTCAAAAGAGGTGAAGTATCAAAATGCAAGAACGACGAGTGAAATCACTGCATTTTATTGGCTAGGAAAATGATTTTCACATGTAATTACAGAATCTAACTATCAATTATCTGAGCTAATAATTGACAAATATGTGTGGGAACCTTACCTAATGGTTACAACAGTGTATATACATGTTCATTCAATTAATTTCGTGATTAAATGTGATGTATGTGATTACATGTGGATACAAGATCAAATGCCGTTAATACTGGTGGTAGTGTGCAGCCTATATGTAACACTATACTTTCAATTAATGGAGAGGATTTGAAATATTTATAATTTTTAAAAAACTAAACCAATTCACTGACCCATATCAGGCCAGTATGTTCTTAGGTCGAAGAAATCTCAACCAGCAGGATAAGGCGAGATATTTCTTATGTGCTGATATATTCTGATGTTTCAGCCCTTACTTATCGAAATAGTTTCGACAAAATTTGACTAAATAGTTATGTATGACTTCAATTTTAAAAACCTTCATCTTGTCAAGATTTCTGATATACAACCATTGTGCCCCGAAGTATATCGTTGAAGAATTTTATTTTGTTACACTCGTAATTGTTTGATAACACAGAGTTTTGCTGTAAAAAACCCATGGTGCTGGATAGCACATAATTGGTCTAATGGCTGACTTGTGCGTAATGGTTTTGTTTCTGATGCTGAGCAACACACTCTGTTTAGAAGGCATGCAGCATTAGCGGTTCGAACTTTCGCCCCATGAATGTGGGCTTTGAAATAGAACTTTTCATCCAAAAGGACACAAAGATATTTTGCCGGAGACTTGGGTTACAGTATGGTGTACCCTACTGTAATAGCAATGTTCGGCGGAAGATGCCTCGCAAACCACACTCACTTATATTTGCTCTCGTTCAACACCATTGCATATAGCCGGCACCAGACCTTTCAGACCATTTCTTGCAAGTTCTTCAGATCTTGCTGAGGTCCCTGGATGCTATCAGGATTTGCGAGTCATCAGCATAAGAAGCTAAGATTCCTCTTTGTGGAGCCGGAAAATCGTTAATAAAAATATTGAAGAGTATTGGGCCAATTACTGACCCTTGACAAATAGATGCCTTAAGTGAGCGTCGACTAGAGAGGGAGAGTTTTTGATACGAACCTGAAATGTTATATCCCTGAAGTAGCTATGAACAATATGTATAAAGTGGGAGGGAAATCTTCCCAGTATCATAATGACATACCTTATCGAAGACCTTCTGCATGTCTGAATCAAAACATGTTACATAGCCCTTGTGGATGAAAGTGCCTTGTATGTATTCTACAACACGGACCAGTTGTGATACACGAGAGTGTCCGCTACGAAAGGCATGTTGCTCATCTCGGATAAAGCTATGTCCATTCAGACACATAGTTGATCTCGTCTTAAAATCTCGTTCAAAAATATTTGACAATCTCGGGAGCATGCTGATCGGGCAAAAATGATTAGCAAATAGACTTATCGTCCTTGTTTTTGGAGTGACTTTAATAATGACATGTTTCCACATGGGACGGAAATGACAAATTTTTAACTTACCATTAAAGATGTTTGCCAATGTGGTGATAATATTACATGGAAGAACCTCCGAAACTGTGGTTTGTAATATTATCATACCAAAGGGCATTTAAGCTTCTAGATTATTTCTAGGATTTCATCACTATTAGTGACGGAGCAGCCGTCATGATGTTATGTGGTTGATTGTTTTGTAGAAAGTTGTTGACCACGCTTGTTCAAAATGTGCTTCTACAATAGGCGGTTGGATACAATTTAGTGAAAACTGGTCTTCTTATGAGTCAGACATCTCTTCATCAGTATACAAGACATGTATGGTACATTTTTACCATGCATCCTGTTAATGTTGATGGCTTTGGGCTTACAAATTCTAATTAATTTTCAGAATTAACCCATCCGAAATAATCCGCCTCATCGAGAAAATCATTCCATCTCTGAGTGGTATTCTTCGAGGTCGTTTCTTATTTTTCCTGGGCTTTACGTGTCGGCATATTTCGGAGATTGGAGTCTCGAGATTGCACGCTGTACTCGTCTTCTGAGTTAGTTTTTGAACTTTATTTTATAATTCAATTCCTCGGGGATGCCATAGTTTTTAAAGGGCTTAATACGCCTTGTCGAATTATTTACGGCATTTTGAATCACCTCAGTAACTTTCTCTGCTGCTATATCTATATTCTCCTTTGTTGAACAATTGATCTCAATGGCTGGCTCATTTTCCCAGTGTTCGTCAGATGCAAGAGCACTAAGCACCTCAATAATGGCGATTCCGTGCAATATTTTTCGGTCAAACCAAAGTACATCTGAATGCGGGAGGATAATTATGGTGTGTCAAATGAGCACCATCTGCATAATAAAAGAATATGCAACAGGAACTTGTATTAAATTTAATTACGTGTACATAATACAAGTAGTTTAATACCTAAGAAATAAATTAAATCAAAAGTCCATGGTACATTTTAGAAATCAGTATAAATTTAATTAATTGGTGGATAAGATAGCTTGATTAATAGCTAAGTTTTAGTTACTTTAACATTTTTTTTAAGAGAAAAAAAAGAAATTAAATCATAGATGACGCTATACCATCAAACGTGTTAACAGCAGCAGCAGAGATTTGATGCAGATTTAGAATGCATTAATTAGGGCAGTATATTGTTTTGTCACCACCACTACCGTACTTCGATGAGTGCTCGTCTCTTCTCGAGTCATGTATGAGGCATTACCTATTTTCAGTGATTGCTTCGCTCGCATCGCGGTGAAATCGGGTTCGACCCTCCCTGGCGGCACAGTGAGAGGCGGTTGGAGTGCGTTTTTGGTTTTTTTTTTTCAAGCCACAAATTCGAGTTGGTGTCTCGCTCAAAGACTCACTTCACAGATAGCAATTAGGTCAATAGTATTTAAAATTCACGCATAATATATATGATAATATAAACAGCCGGAGTTTCTGCTTCCGAAGACAGATGACAACACTTTTCTATCATATGAAACGCATTTCGGTATGCAACAATTTACGGAAGAGTAGATAACTTTGCCTAATAATACTAAAAAAATCACCAACGGATAAGGCAAATACAAGGACATAGTAAAAAGTCCTTATGCATTTCCACACCTCTAGACGTGCAGCGCCGATTGCAGCACCATGGCTCAAATTCATTACGAGCGGGAATTGTAAGAAAATTCGAATAGACCAAATAGAATCATTTCGCAAACAGCCAATCCGGTTGTTGCCAATGTCACACGCAGGCGCTTCAATTCATTTTTCTCACGATGTTTGACTTGGACAGACGTATAGATTTTTCGTTCTTCTGAGCAATGACAATGATAATGAGATTAAAGATTTGGGAATCAATCCGAATGGGATACTCTGTCAGCGTAATATTTTTATCCTCTGAAGACGACAACCATAGCGTGTCGAAATGCATAAGGGGCCATTCAAGTATTACGTCAGTATCGTTGGAAATTAACAACATGGGTTGTTGTTAATTTCCGAATTACTAGTGTGATTAGTGTCATCAGGTGTTCAATATAGACCGAAATACTAACGGTAGAAAACCATCTATATGCGATAAATTTGTAATTACTTTTCATATACTTTTTAGAAAAAAAAACTCTTGATCATCTCAAGCCAATCTATTGTAGATTGGTTTGATTTTGAAACGTGTCATGAGCTTTCAGCCGGTACTGTATAATCTCTCTCTCTCATATGAGAACTTCAAAAACAATTTCTCCCATATATTAAAATTTTCACCCCAACGCTTATATATATTTACATTGAAAATTGTGTCTTTATAACAGATTCTCTTTGATAGAATGAATCGATTCCATTATATAGAGACACTTTAGGCGTTGGAGAGCTCACGAATGTTACGTATACCAGATACCTTTAACCAGTTGCCCACGAATACCGTGGTGCTCAACGAATCCCACAAGCCCGCCGTGCGCTTTTTCTCCTTCAGGTGTTGATTGAAATCTCTTGATGGACACGTAAAAAGACTATCCCAATCAAACTTGCATTCAAGAAATTCACATTATACTTGGCTGAATGCCGCTATTTCCATGTGCGTGTTATTCATCTGATATTAGGTGGTGCTCGTCGATCGGAAAAAGATTAAAGCCCACTGGTGTTCTATTTTCATGATCCTGAACCAAGTATCCTGATACTTGATTCAGGATATTTTAATTACTGGAGAAAATGACAAATATGCTCTTTCGTCATGTCCAATGTATGAATTTCGCCAAACCCTGCTGATGCCCCCATAAATATTGTTTACCCCGGTGCCATAACTCAACGCTGCTCCAGGTGGTTTCAAAGATGTCAAAATTGAATTTGATTAGCTTGACTTTCCAAATATCAAACTATCGACTGTCCGCCGTCAAGTCTTCGAGTTTTGGGGGATATTAATTGAGCATTGCAAGCACCCAGACAGATGGGAAGAACTTTTGCATAATCACACACTTCCATCAACTCGTTGAGTAATAACAGGAGCTTTTAGGTACCTAACGGGCTTCACTGCCAGGCACTAAATCAACCGCTTGGCTAAGTTTCAAAGTTCGACAACTGGGTAGGAAACTTATGACTGGCACACATTCTATGGACCGAAGCTTTCCTGATCATCCTTCTTTTCCCGGTAAGCCAACCCACAAGAGATGGCTCTGTGGGCCATCTCTGGTGTATATGTGCACTCCTCCCGACGATGGCATCCGGTGCTATGATAAATAGCAGGCGCCGCTTGAGCAAATGCCTCATTTTCCCACACGGGAATTCGAGCGATCGACAAGGCCCAAAAATTTTTCCGGCCCTCTGATGAGGGCTTTGCCCAGGGCTCCCCTCTGGAAACGCGTTTATAGTTTTGTTTCCCTTCACCCATTCTTGTGTAGTTTTCTTGACTAATCATTCCTCTGAGTTAGCCACCCGTTTAGTTCTTCCCCAACACTGTAAATATGTCTCTGTGTCTAAGTCACTTTCCTGGTCGTTCATATGTTTTCACACCCTCTGGGTCACTGTTTTCGTTCCTCATCTAATTCTTTTGGTCACTCACAGGCTTGTACACCCTCTAGATTAGTCATTCAAGTGATCTGGACTTTTCTTAACTACTTTACGATCAAGGACGTAATATTGCGTCCAAACGCCAGTGGAAGAAATTCAATCAAGTCCTCTCTCTTTGTTTTCTTTCCTCTCTCCTCATCATCGAGAAGCTTGGGTGCAACCTTATAATTTTTTTTTCTGTTGGTTTTTTGTACACCCTGATCGTGATCTTTTTTCCACATGTGATGTATCTTTTTTATAAGAGTGAAAGAGAACAGATAGGGTGTGAGAGTGTCAAACGAAATCTACTTTGTACCTACATTTTTATTACTTTAACTATTATATACCGTTATACTCTTTCTCATTTGTTTTTTTTCTTCCTTACTCTTCTACTTTTTTCCTTCCCTTTTTTGTCCTAACGTCCGGTTAGGTTAGGTCAAGGTAAAGGCTGAAACACACTAAACTGACGTGGCGTGATTTCACTCATGATTCATGGATCACTCGTGATTCTCATGTCAGAGACGTTGTGAATTCTGATTCGTGGAAATTCTGTGACATGAAAATTCCACGTCACAGAATTTCCACGAATAAGATTTCACAAATTCAACATCGTAGTGTGTTTCGGTCTTAATGCATAACACCAGTGTGCACACCGTATAATGTCAGATATGATATCGCGCCATCTGACGTCACGTGGTTACACGTCACGTCATAGTAGTGTGTATCCGCCTTTACCATATTTATTGCTGATTCGTCGAATAAAGAGTAGGTATCCAAATTTCTTCCCAGTCGTTTCTAAGCGAATGGGGTTAAACGACATTATCTGATTAAAAAAAAAGGATTTCGGCTTTGCAAACACATCAGTAACATATAAATTTCTTCTCTGAAGCTCTCCGGGTTCCAGGATTTTTAAGGGTTCCGTGGTGTTTGATCATGCGGAACCCCGGGTGCCCGTTTGAGTGTGGTAATGACAGGCTAATTTGGTTTCACACTGGTGTGCGATTGTTGGTGAGTTTATGCCCAAAGGTGAGGGGAGGTAATCAGCTTTGTTTAAAAAAACCACTTATATACAGAAGTGATTCCATAATTCCCCAGGTCGTATTTTAATGTGGGAACAGTTGATCCTAGAGACATATTTCCAATGAGGGAAAGTATCCAAATAACGTGTAAAACTCAGATAAGGCGATCATACTGCAGGGATTGTATATTTATTGGAATATAAAAAAAACTTTTTATAAGGACAATCCCTATTTACAGAAACTGAATTGGAAAGTTGTTGCCCTGTCTCTCCTAAGGCCAACAAAAAAAAACAAAATTCCTCCTAACATTCGAATTCGAAAAATGGAAGAAAGTTGGGGGGGGGGGCAATATTAAATGTGGTTAAACTGTTTTACCCATTCACTAGAAACAGGGAAACAACTTTCTAATCGGATTTTTGGGCAGTGGGTGTCCGTGGAAAAAGTTAATTTTTTTCAAATTTTAATGAACATAAAAACCCTGGCAACATGAAGGACGTGTCTGCATTCTACACTGCATTCTACGACGTGTCTGCTAATTTTGATATTTTTCCTCATTGGAAGTATGTCTCTAAGATAAACGGTTTACCACTGAAATGCCCTGCGTGCTGTTACCTATATGCACCCTGCATATAGCCATGCATGACACTTTAGCGATGAAAAAAAAAAATTGATTTGGTGCTTCTGAAGATCGTACATACGCTGATTCACATCTCAGTGAGATATCGAAGTATTGGGGTGGGGGGGGGGGGGGCTACCGGATCGTCTCACATCAGCACATCGAACAATGTTCATGAATCTCCAGCCAATTAGTGAAGGCCTCCTAGGCCCATAATCATTTCTACAAATTAGACTTTGGCCAAAACTATCGGCCAGTTTAGGAATTGATTGCACTTCGTGCTTTGGCCGAGTGTGAACAAAACCCGCGCGAAGGAATTCATATAAATATGTCTGTGAGCAGCTTTTGTTCGGAATTTGGATTTTCGTGTGGAAAATCCTCTCAAATTCTCCAAGGTTGACATATATGCCATGCAATTCGCGGGAGAGAGTTTCCGTAATTTTATTAAAACAAATTCAGTTGGAATCCTGTTTAAAAAGGAAGCCAAATTTCAATATTAAATCCAAATGGTGGGGAATAGAAAGAAATACAACAATGAAGAAGGTGAAAAAAACTCACTAAAATCATCATCAACAAGATATTTTTCTTCTGGGAAGAAAACATTCATAACTCAGCTCAAGTTATTCTATCTAAGAAGAACTACTAACCATTTGAAATGTGAAAAATTGGGAAAGACTTTGAATGTGATTGATCATCGCCGTATTCATATATCAATGTCAGAGTGGATGGCGGCTGACGCTGTTAAGATAAGAATAAAGAGCCGACATCATCTTTCAGAAGAGAAATTCCCCCGATAGTATCTGAGTAACTCCTTGTTATTATAAATTGGTTCTTTTATAGATATAAAAAAAAGATAAGAAGCCATAAGTGATGAAGACAAGCCAAGAATAATAATAATAACGTTGAAAAAAATTAACAAACATCTTGTTTTTGAATTTTTACTATAGGATATTTCAATTTTGTTTCGCAGGGTGAGGTCGAATCACGTGCGCATTGTGTTTTCTTCCGACACCCTATCTATTTCCTGAACGCGTAGAATGTCATAAAGGGATTTCGAATATTAATGAAGACTCATGAATGTTCGTATATCATGGTCCAAGTTATCAACTTACGTAATCTAATGCTCCCTTCGAAGCACTCTGTCAACTCTCGGAACAATGCACAAATGTATTGACAATGCCATTCTCTTCGGCTATTTGTCTGGGATACGGACTGATTCAGGAAAACATTGTCATATACTACTATATACTATATTTTAATTTACAACTACACAGTATTTTCCCAAACATGTGCATTTATATTACCTCGTTAATTTATGTGTTCGGAAAAAATTATAGAGTGAATATAATGTATTTATTAATATAATTATTTAGTTACCAAGGCACATTAGAATTCTGCATGAATAGTCTGAGTAGCATATTATATGGTGTCCCTTCAATGTCCAGTTATATCAGAGACTAATTACAGTTAATATGAAGCGAAATGCGTCTATGAAATGGATTCAGAGGTATAGGAAATATAAATAGATGCATTATATACGCATATATTTCCAGGCCTATGCATAAATTCTATGCCAGCCAGTCCATCATTAATAATACCAACTATATATTCGGGATTTACAGTATTTGGCTGCGTATTCGTCGTCATGCTCGCAGTTTTAAAAACATAAATTTAGAACCTTATGGAAGCTTTAACTGATGCACATCAACAACTTTTATTCTTTTTTTTCAAAAACAAAATCTTTGAGAAATTGACCATGAATGTTATTGGATAGTATTTACACAAACATCAACGAATTAAATTCTATATTGAGTTATTCATCTGGAGGGAAAAGAAAGCTTAAGCAGGCAGGAGGGGAAATAAAAATAGAAAGACACTTAACAGGGCTGTGACAGAACGTCACTTCACCAGCCTGTTAGGGCGTCATTAAGTTATAATTAGGCGTCATTAGTAAATCTAGCGCCAACTATATATCACATTAATAAAAGCGATTATATGTTATTAATTGCGGTTAATTATGATTATTTGATTAAATATATATTATCTACAATAATTTGATATTTTGTAGTTGATCTAATTTTTTTTCACTAAATATAAATGCTTATATACACTTTTCTCTATCCCGGTACCTCCGGTCTTTTCATAAACAAAAAATTTTTGGGTCTGGAAAAAGTTGATATCAAAAGATATTTATATATGATATAGATTATTTATATATGATATAAAAAGATATTTCCCTAAGATGTTGGTATTCTGAATCTTCAAGAATTTGGAAGAGATTATTAGCCAGCTTTTGAGCAAAGGCGTGTGTATCATTTCCTGTACTTCTATTTCTGATGAACCAATTGGCTCCCAGCATAGCTCTTATTGTTTGTTTTGATATTGATCTAATTTAACCATGTGTTGATTACTCGAGTAGAGCCACACTGGTGCAGCATATAAAAGTATGGATCTGATAGCCATTTTGTATACATTTAATTTGTTTTTGATAGTCAATGTTGATCTGTTTGCAAGTATACGTTTAAAAGTGTGTTTTGTTAAGTCTGATCTTTGTATTACATAATTGCGTTGTTACACAAATGTCAATCGTTTGTCAATTATTATTCCCAAGTACTTAGTTCTTATAACAGGTTCAATGAATTTCCCCTCAACCACACTATTCCAGCATCTGGGGGGTATATTCAATTTTCCTGTGATCCACATAAATACTGTCTTGTCTGCATTAAGTTTAACTCCGCTGTTTTCGCATATTTACTTGAGAAAAATTCTGGTAAAAAAAAACCCCATCATGTATGTGGGCATCAGAAGAATATAAAAATCTGAGAATAGTTTGTATATAATGCTACAATTAATCTGGCGTGAGTTAGCGTAGATATCGCTAGCTAGCTTCCAGTTCAGGAGTCAAAATCAGGCATACATGTAGTATGTTGTTACAATAAACCACGTGGATGGAACTTGATAGCAAAGCGCTTTGATTAAAACTACCTTGCAATTCAGTGAATGGATGTCAGGTCGATCTCGGCCGAGCACCCGAATCTCGACGTCATTCCAAACCTCCAAAGCGTGTACTCGAAGCTCGCTTTTCCTCATGCAACTGAACTTGAGAGTGTTCTGTGTATTTGTAGACTTCGTGCAGCAATACTCTCTACTGCAGCACTCGTATATCAGGTAGCAGGTGCGGGGCAAGACTAATCTGCATTTCAATAACGTGTACAAGTACGTCCGCTTTTGTTATATCCCAACTGAGCATAGTAGAATGGGATAGTTCATCATCTATTCCATGGCGAAACAGTATATATAGCTTTGTGGTAAACAAACAGGAACGCACATCACGGTTTAATGGGCATCGAACAGTTTTCAAACATGGTGCATACTGTTAAAAAAAATTAAATTCATCCCAAAGAAAGCACAATGCACAACGAAATAGTTTCCATATTGAACTGAGTTTGTTTTGTGTATTTATATGCAGGGTGTTCCATAAATTCGTAAATAGTTTAAAAATACATAAAAATTGAAGGAATTGGTAAATTGTGAAAAGTTATTTTTTATGAAGTTTTTCTTTTTTGGAGCAGAAAATGAATTTAGTCGAATTTTTTGCCGGTAGAGGACGCTGTACGAAACAAGTCCCTGGAAATAAGTAGTAAAATATAGAATTATGAGAACTAAAAAAAGCAGGGTTTACGATCAACAGCTCATTTCGTAATTCTTTTGTTACTGGCGCCTTGCATAAAGTTTTCATCGTGATGTTGTACACCCTGTAGATTTATAAGCAATTTAAATTAGAGTTCGGTGTCTGCATTCAGGAAACAAAAATTATTTATTTTTGAAAAAAATGCACTAATTTATTTTCTATTTAGCTATAAATCAGCCTTGTTTTTTTCCCACGTTTTTTGATTTTTCAAAAGAAAGAAAGAAAGAAAACTTCCTTAAAATTCAGCCATTTACATGGATTGGCACTTAATGGCTTTTTTCCTCTCTCTTTGTTTTAAGGATTGTGCATCTGTTACAATGAATTAATTTTTGATGTTGGAAAAGCTAATGAATTAAAAAAAAATGGGAAAAGGTTTAGCATTTTTTAACGTGTTTTTTTTCCTTTTCCTTGTCGAACATAAAAGGGTGAAAAGAATGAAAGTTCCTGAGGTGAGGAACAATAGCTTCCAAAACAATGGTAACAATGACTTTTTTTACTTGAACAAAACAGACCTCCCATTACAATAAAAAAGCCATTGAATATATTTTCTTTTTCTCCTAACAATGACGTGTGGGAATTGTTTGTTTCGATTTAACGGAAAATTTCACGAGATTCACTACTTACAAATACGATTTGTAACGGTGGTTGATACTTTTAAATGTTGTAATTGAAATTTTGATTGACTACAGAACTCTGTTTGCTATGCTAAGAAGACAGTAATGAACAGTTGGTCATAAATCGCATCATAATATGCTTTAATTATTTCTATATTAATGTCAGCCAGCTGTAACGAATGTACCGTTATTGACATATTTCTTAGATCCGTTTGTTGTTTTAATTTTAGAATGCTATCCTGGGGTACAGGCGTATCTTGAACGTTAATTAATATAATCCCAAGTACTTTACGCAGATTTATTGAATAGCATAATAAGATTTAATGAAAGAGATAATTTCAGAATAATTGATTTTTTTTTTTCGAGTGATAGTGAAAGAAATAACATGATATTAGCAGGCCGGGGGGCAATGAACATTCCACAAGTTCAATATATGTATGTATATAGCCTATATGTTGCTTCCAAAGCTCGAAATCGACTCGGCCAATGTCCGAATTTCGGACATTAACCGGCCAGTTCGTGAAGTGACCGGTGATCCCTCGCCAGTCCTATATCAAGAGACATGATTGGGGATCATCGTCGAGTTGGCCTTTTTTTTTTTTATTATTTTTTCGTGTGATAATTATGTTCATGTTTGCTATGGCAACTCATCAAACCATAGTCACGATGCGGTATATAACCATGTTTTTCTCCAGAATTTTTCAAAAAAAACTATATGTTTATATAACTATTTTTATACTTTTTCTTTCGTCACATGGAGCTAATGCAATATAGCTCCTATATATATACATGTATCAAACGTTGGTGATTAAAAAAAATGGATTTAGTTCCTACCGGGCAGTATCACATCAGTACATTTGGTCAGGAATCTCTGGCCACTTCGCGAAAAGGCCGGCCAAAGCCCGCATCAATTTTTCAATTTGTACACTTGCCAAACTCTTGGCCAATTCAAGAAGTGGCAGGCCCAGTCATGAATTGGCTGCACTTCGGGCTTTGACCACTACGCGAAAATGAAGGCCAAAGCGCGCATCATTTCTGTAATTTGGACTTTGGCCAAATTATTGGCCGATTCAGAAACGGGCAGGTCCAGTCGCGAATTGGCTGCACTTCGGGGTTGTCAGTAACATATATGAAAGAAAAAATAATATATAAAGAAAAAAATGTATATATATATATATTTCACCTCGTGTTTGTCCATTTTATTGTATTATTTGAAGCTGGGGACACCCCCCCCCCCCACCTTCCCGAGTCCCCAAATGACGGGCCTGATATCAATGAAGTTGAATTAAAATTGATTCAAAATGAAGGAAACTGTTCAGTTCATTAAATGACGTAAAAGATTTCAGATCCATTCATAAATACATGAGATGTAAAAAAAATGTAAATTTTTTTAAAACCTAAAATTTAATTTTGCTTCATTTCATTTGAACATAACAGTTTTCTTTATTTTGAATCACTTTTTATTCAATTACTTCGATTTCATGCAATTTTATCATGCACACACAAGCTATGGATTGTGGACACAGGGGGGGGGGACACCAGTATCGATTGGTAAGTGACAATGCGAGGTTATGGTGTCGCAGGAAATTTTTATCTAATAGGGTTGTGTTAATAAATGGAATAGCTTACCCTCGGAGGTAGTAAATTGTAACACAATTGATATTTTCAAAAATAAATATGATAACCATGTTGGGGTAAATCGAGAAGCTATCCATACTTAGAATAAGACAACCATAAGTATTTTATGGGCATTGTATAATATTTCAAATCATGTATATATATTGTTTGTAATTGCATTTTTAATTGGGTTGCTGTGTTTTTGAAATATAGGACATCCATATTTATTATAGGCATCTTATTCTCAGCTACCTCGTTGATCATTTTGTCTGTTGTGGCGTTGTATCTGTATTTGTATAAAATACTCAGTATTTAAGAAAGTGCTTGATCGTGCTGGCCGTCCGGGGAATTTGTTAGTGCTAGGTTGATAGACATCAATGGAACCCAGACATGCACAGTGAAAAGCTAGTTCCCTAACCACTAATATTTCTACATAAGGAAGTTTCTTATCATGTTAAAAGGTAGGAGAACTCTTGAGAATAAATCCTCAATAATTTGGGGGTCCCTGTTGAACTAGAGAACTGTTGGCCGGTCCGTTGAGACGCCACTGTGCATTACATTACATATTGTGGTAATTTAATGGGATAATTTAATCACAGCTGAAACAAACAGACATTTTTCATGATGTCATGGTATAAAAAAAAAGAAAAGAAGGGATATTGTGTGTATATATGCATATGTATGTACATATATATGTGTCTCTACGAGCATGTACGTATTTATATGTGTATGTATGTGTATTTATATGAATAGTATTGTGAAACGGAAAAGGTATATTTACTCCATAGACTCCTTATTTATACAAGAAATGTCGTAATTCAACAATTTCAGATCTGATAATTCAAATTTTTAGAGTGCATAAATTTTTGAAGTATTCATATCTTATTACGTAATATTTATTAAATTACTATGGTACTTGGAAAATGGCGGCAAAATATAATAATTTAATCTATAGGGATACCTGGAAGGACGTTATGTCCCTAGGGGCCCAATATGACTATTGTATTCATGTGTTGTTCTTTCTATGTGGTTTTTGTTGCTTTTTACATGTAGTTTGTGTTTGTTTTTTCAAATAAAAAAAAGTCCTTACAAGATTCCATCTTGAAATTCTAAATACCGCGGGATGATTTAGTGCTCGCTGGCTTTATGAAAAGTTTGAATTTGGTCCGCAATGTCTGAAACGTGGTGAAGATCCCTGATCTGAAGTAAAATAAATTTCTTTGAAGGGATAAAAAATTTATGTTTTTGTTATTCTGCTTCTGGAAAATTATTTCATGTATGATTTTTATGAACGCATTGATTTGTTTCGTACATAAGCATAAATCGACTCCTCATTGTCAAGAAAAATATTTTCTTAACAATGTTCCCGAAGTTAAGATATGTGATGAGAAAGATTTTAACCCCTTAATTGGCAAGAATTAAAATATCCCAGAGGAGAAAAATTCTGGGCTTACAAATATTATATTAATGTTATTATATTAAGCTAATGAGATTAGCTTAATGCCCGTGCATGGAAAAAAAATTGTCAACATTTAAAAAAATGTGGGGCGTTGCACTTCAGGGGGACACACTGTATTTATATGATTTTCATAGATTCGAGTAGTATAAAAATGCCATTTATCGTTCGCAAACTTACTTTTCTACCAGTTTTGAAGAATGCAAAGCAATATGTCTCCTCCACATATGGTAGTTCCTTCTGAATTGCAAGGGTGAGAAATTGCTTGGTTTGTCAAGAAATAGGAGACGTGTACTTTTCAGCCATTCTGCTGGTATTTATCGAAACCTCATGAACAGCTCACGAATAAAAATCGAATTTTTAGGAGTCGCTTAGAAGCATCAATGCAGAAACGAGCTGAAAATATACAATGCCTTTATTTGAAAAATATAACAAACTCGTGTCGCTTTCAAGAGCAACACGGCCAAAAAAGGTTAGTTTAAATAACTTAAATCACAAAATGTATTTGAATTAGAGACTGAGATGAATCGCCTTTCCGTGAATATAAGCAGTGAATTTTGAATAGATAATTTTTTCTTGGACATTTTTCCTTGACGTGTGATGATCGTCAAAGTTGGTTCCATCTCACACCTTTGGGTGAGCGGCTGATTTCGTGATACGAAGCTACAAATCAATGATTGCCTCATTGCTGCTGCTGGAACTGATAAATTTTGAAAGGGGAAAATGAGCTTTCGAGTCTCTCACTTTCGACCGATAAGACGAAAACCGATAAATAGACTTTTGGATGTCTGAGATTTCGCACACGCGAGATTCATATTGGTCTTGGCATGAGACTTGATCTTGCGTGAGACGTCTGTCGGGATCCGTCTTGGAATGAGATCATCTCGAAACCAATGACGTGGCAAACGCCAATTTATCTCTCGTGGGAACCAACTCCGAACTTCCTTCGTACGAAGATTTAACATGAAATGATAGAATATAGACGAAAGATCTTGATCGAAGATCTCGTTTATAAAGGGAGATGGTAATTCCAATTTCCATTAAAATTCTCTTCGGTTATGGAAAACAATTTCTTAGGTTATTGATTCGTATTTGTTAGAAGACCACTCTTCTGGGATTCATTTTACTAATGAATATGCACCGACAGACCAGTCACGACCCAGGCTCTGTCCCTCCCGGGATATAAGAATGAATATGCACCAGCACAGGCGTCTTCAATGCATGGCCAACGATGCTTCTTGCAGTGGCCCACCGACGAAATGATCAAAAGTTAATTCATAGAAATACTGGAAAGAAAAAAAACACCGATGAAGAAATGTATACAAGAAATAGTGAAAAGTAATTTTACAAAGTCACCATTAAAAATCATGTCATATCTAACGAGAGAAATAATTTCAAGCAATTTAAAAAAACGAATTAAGAAATAGTTTTTTTTTGAACTTATGAGATAATGACCACAGAATTACGAAGAGAAATATTTTCAGAATTAATAAAAAAATATTTCCAAAATTATTAAAAGACACATCTTCAGTATGATTGAAATTTTTTGAAGAATTACTGAAAAAAATATTTTCGGAATCAATGAAAAATACAATGAAACCCCGATTTAACAAATCATATAAAGCCGACATTTTATTCGTTAAGTACAGGAAAGTCGTTGTATTGGGGTTGAGGTAATCTGATATACGATATAAAATATTAGTTTGATGAGAATTTGTTGTTTCAGAGTCCCACTGGAGGCCTATTTCCAGAGTAATTGAAAGAAATATTTTCAGAATTGTTGATAGAAATAAATTTAGAATAAGTAAAAAAATTCAGAATTTTGTTGAACAAATATTTTCTGATATATGAAGATTCATATTTAATTAAGGAACAATACCAGAATGTTGATAAATTTCATATTATTGAAACAAATATTGAAATTATTAAAAATTCTTATTTGATGAAAAACTAATATTAGAATTATAAAAATTGATATTTAATGGACACACATACACAAATACCCTGAGAATAAATAAAATTCTCTAATCTGAAACTGTTTGAGACCTAGGTTCAGTTGAACCCACTTGTGTTGAGACGCCATTGCTTGAATGCAGATACCGATAAGAACAGATGCGTCCCGCCTTACATCTTTTACAGATTTCAAGGCGTTCCCAAGGGATGGACGCATCTAGCGTCTATTCATGAATCAAATTTTTGTATACAACGAATATGATGCAAATATCTGAGCATGTGAGCGTGAATAGTATAGAAACCGCAAAATGACTTGTTGACCCTCGGGCTTCGAGGGAATTTGCTTTTTTTTGGCCAATTTTGCTTTCATGTCTGAAAGGTTGACTATCCGGACCTTGGACTCTCATGGTATTTTTTAGGCAAATTACAGTTTCTTTGACTAAATATAAACGATGAAAATCTTTTTTTTCAATTAGTTAGACTGTTATTAGCATTCCATACGCAGATTCAGGTATTTGGACATCTACAAAAATCCTGGCAAATAAATTTGTACTTGACATATCGTGATTATTTTCTGAAACGATCGCACCGAAACTGAATTAGTGGTTTCTCTAGTTTTTGTTCTTAATACTCAAGCAAATGGAGCCGGTAGCATAACACAAGTTTTGTTTCTTTTTTTGTTTGTTTGTTGTAGAAATTACGAAAATGACAAGAGAGTGGAAGAAGAGAAATAATGTTGTTTACTAAAAGTCGGAGTCGTTTTTTTGTTACCGAACATTTGTGCTCGGTTTTCTTTTTCTTTTTTTTGGAATGATCACGATCGGCATTACCAGCCGATCACGTACACACGTCAAGAAGTAGCAAGTACTACTCAGTGCAGTAACATCGCTAAGATTGTGTTTCAGCCGATCAAAGGACGTGAGCAAAGAAAATACGAGAGGCTGTTACTTGTTTTGCCCCTGTTTTTCCACTTCGCCGTATATAGTCTGTCTATACAGATTGGATTCTCGTACTCATTTCGGGTTTTTTTTTCTCCTCCTTGTCTTTTTGACAATCAAGAAAGCACTGATCTCTTGGCAAATTCTTCTTTCCTCTTGTTCCCGATGCGCAAATACATATGCATATAGGTTTGAATATTTACTTGATTTATTTTACCTGTACCATAATCATATGCAAGGAAAAGAGTGAAACTAGTCCCATCATCTCCTTTTTCAAGGTTTACGGATGATAGGACACAACGGGTGTTTCAGACATAAACAAACCGGGCTTTAGGAAAAATATTGCGATCAGGAGTATAGCTCTATTTTAGCACTTCCCTTTCATGTTGGATTCTTATCGTGAGGATCCAGGTTCAAATCCCGTTGACGAACAGTGATGGTCGGCTGAAGTTGGTTTTCTGCTCTTTTCCAACTTCAAGGATTGAATGCGGGGCAGTTTCCCATTCGTTTAACGAGCAGTAAATACACGAGAAGGGTAGTGGATATGGTTGAAAAGGAAAGGGAAAATCTATTGTGCTCATTTTTTCCTACCCCTTTATTTCCTAAATGTTAACAAAAGATACCAGTTTCAGTGATATATCACTGGTACTTCAAGTACACATAAGCAAATTTGTTACAAAAAACGTAAGTAAAGTGGTCAAGTATATAATGAATTATTTTCTCGTGTTGCGTGGCTGCTTTCGAAATTTTAGGTCTGATTAATGTTCTTCAATGGTACACAATAATTTTTGAGGGTCCTCGTTTGTTATTGCCAGTTTCATTTCACATATGCGTTGCAAGTTTGGTTATGGGAGGAAACTAATACTAGAAATCGCTTTGGCTGAAGAATCAAAGCTAAATCTGGAAGGTGGGTCAGCTGAATCAAGCCAGCTATGCCATAATAAAGAATCTGTCGCATCAAACAAAACAGCATTAAAGTTTTCAATGAAATCCAGAGTGCATTTCACAATACAGAATTGTGCATAGTCAGAATAGAGAATTTTAACACCGAAAATGGTAAATTTTACTAAAGGCTATTTGCATATACATAGATAGATAAGCTGACACTTAGTTGCCACATTAATAATATTCAGCCGGCAAAAAATACATTTGAATCGATGCATTCTTTTAATAAAAGAATCGACCACCTTTTTCGTCACTTTTCCTTCAAATGGTACTGAAGACATGTTTCAACTCAAGTAATACATCAAAAATAGCATTCTTCTTGAAACGCTTTTAGTTTTTCTTCACAGATAGTTACGTATATGTAAAAACGAACACTAAAGTGGACGTAACTTTGGTTCTAAGCGTCATGTAAGCAAAGAGAAAAAAAATCCTGTTTTGGAATCACAAAAACAAACAGCGCTTTCATAAATAATAATAATAAAATCGATATTTTCCCCAAAAATGACGTTTTCAACGCAGCTAAAGACCTTAAAGAACTAAAATACCGTGGCGGGGGAATTACTATTAAATCCCAAATGAAATTGATTACTATTAAATCAATGCATTTCTTCATTTAAATACAAAAGAAACATTTTATCGAAAATTTACCAGTTCTAAACTTTGAATTATGAAAGTCGATTTTGCATTTCAATGATGTGAATTCTCAACAAATGTGACACGTCGGGCTAAATAAATATATAGCGTTATACCATAATTCCCCTTGCCACATTTTAGTGGCGAACCGTTGATCCTAGAGGTATACTTCCAATTGGAAAAGTATTGAAATAACGTGTAGAACTCAGATACGTCATTGATGTTGCAAGGACTTCCGTTATTCAAATATTAAAATTAACTTTTATACGGACACCCTGTCCTCAAAAACACAATTGGAAAGTTATTGCCCTCTCTCTCCTGAGGCCACCAAAAAAAAAGTTTCTAAATTCCATATTCGCAGAAATATTCAAATACAAGTTTGAAAATTGGGAAAGACTAGCGTGAGTGAAAGAAGTATTGTCCTGTTTTTCCCTTACTCCCTCCGATTTTTGAATGCAAATACCTCAGCGAATAGTGAACTTGGAAAATTGGAATTTTTTTATGGACTTGAGGAGAGATAGGACAACAACTTTCTAATTGGGTTTTTAGAAAGTTGGGAAAGATTGTTTGAAAAAAAAACAGGGTGTCCGTGTATAAATTTAATTTTTATATTTAAATAACTTACAACCCCTTGCAATATGAATGACGTAACAGTTTTACATGCTATTTGCATACTTTTTCTAATTGGAAGTATGCCTCTAGGATAAATATTTCGCCAGTAAAAGGCGGCAAGGGGTGCACGCTGTATAATTAACATTATTGATTAAATCAAAATTTTGAGAAGAAAATTATCGTGGTCAGTAATATTCTTGTAATTATCAATTTATTTCAATCAAAAAGGCTATTTCAATATTAGTTATAATGATCATTTCCTGTCGTTTCACAGGCATAATTTATTTTACTGTAATATTGATTCACAGCGGAATTTTAGAAAACGCGTATTAAAATTCACCCAATAAAAAAATTCAGACTAAATTAATGTTTTTACTTGAAAAACGGGTAAGTTTTTCGAATGAATACGTAATGAAGTTAAGACACAATTCATAGAGATGTTTTAAAACTCTGAACGAAATAATCACAAGATCTTGAATTTTTCCAAACCTACTTAAATTCAGCAATATCACATTTAATATAAATCGATATGAAGGTGTAAGTAATGACATGGACGGGTATTAATTCGTATTAGCCAGCATCCACTTCAAGTAATTTATTTTCATATTTCATGTATTTTCTCCATTTTATTTTATTATCCTTATTCACTTGGCGATATCATAAAAATAATTGCCTTTATCTTAACGAGAGGGGAAGGAAAAAAAAAAGATATTTAAATTACATTTTCTTTTTCGTTCCCAAAATAAACTGAAATTAGTTTTTATTTTCCAGAGAAAAGTTTCCATCAAGTTTGTGTTTTTTTTTTCTTATTTATTATTCGGTAAAGTCTCATCTTCAGTTACGGTATCGGTTACCGCAACTCGCTGTTTCTCCAGTTTTTTCTCTCCTTATTCTGTGAAATAAGATAATCTGAAGAAAAAGAACGGAAACAACAAGAAAATAGGGAAGTAAAATGAAGAAAAATTTAGAAATTGAAGTTATATATCAGATGTGGTTTGGAGAAGTTTCAAACAACTTTTGGATTGATTTATTATCACGTCGAGAACCATTTTATTTCCTCTTCTAGAAAAGTCTAAGGTTTCTCAGTTTTTCGCAAATTCGTATTTTTCTTCGAATTTAGGTTTCTTTAAAGAAAAGTGGCCGATTTGTAACATTATATTCAGCATCAAACACCGCTATTAGAATGAAAACAGATCTTGTAAAAATTGTGTGTTTGTTTATTATGCGAAACTAGGTTTTGTATTTCGTTGTGTAAGGTCATAGCCATGGTTTAGAAAAAAAAAAAAATGTGTTTTTTAGTATCTTGAATGCTCTCTAATGTAATGGCAGGTATATCGATCTTGATACTTATAAATCACGTAGCGCATTTCTCCAGGTTTGCAACGAGATTTGTGGCAGCTGGAAGCAATCGATCTAGTCACAATTGGTGTTTGTAGAGAGCTCCTGCGATGAGGAGTTCAAATATGCGTATTATGAATATTCGACAACCAATGTATTGAGTATATCTAAAGACATTGATTCGGATTTGCAATCGGGATATTTGTTGGCTCTTTTATTAATTGAGGAAATATTGCTTGAAATGTTGAAATAATGAAACTGAAAAACAAAATTCTAAATAAATGTGAGCAAATTCAGATACATTGACGAAAAGTGCTTGTGACAGGGTAAAAAGAATAATTCAGATAACAGCATTGTCTCACCATGTTTCGATGAGACAAAACCTGATATAGAAACGGTTATTAACAATTAGACTAAATATTCACCAACTACCGACCAATTAGATTATTATCAGCAATTACCACAGTCCAACTAAAAATACGTGAAGAAAAATAAGGAACAAGAAACAGGAGAGAGTTTACTTATTAAAAACCGTACGTATGGTCACCACACCACATGCATCAATATTTCGATTAGATCTATTAGACAATGGTCATTTGAGTTTTGGTGCTTCCTATCTTTTATTAATTCAATTACATAACACCAAAAAATCAACCATTTCATCATGATTTGGCACAATGGCGATCGACAGCGTGAAATATGATTGTGAAACTCGTCTTACTCAGTATCTCTTTCCGTATACGGCCATGAAAAAATTCAGAAACTTGTAATGCTTTTTCAACAAACAACTTCCATAGCAGGTTTTCATAGCAGTTATTTCGATCTCACAACATGCACCCGAATTCTAAAACTTTTCTTTTGTGTATTATATTACTTCTTATTTATATTATTATTATTTTTGTACATTCCTTATATTAAATGCAATAATATAATAATTCCGAATTATTTATGGGTATTTACATCTTTTATCAATAGGTCTGAAGGATTAATCCGTGTCTGGAAACCAAGAAAAATTACCGTCAGAGATTCTTATAAATAATTCACGAAAGAAAGGAAACCATACTTAGCCAAACACAACACGGAACACAAAAGCATTAACTATAATTATAGTGATATTATTTTCCATTATGTCTGCTCTACCATGAAATCTTGAAAAGAAACTATTTCTTGGTTTTTTTTTTCTCGGTATGGTTAAGGTATTAATATTTAATCTAATTCATTTCAAGTTTTAGTGAGAATTTAATTCCACGCAAAAGAAAAGGAGTATTTTTGTATCATGAAGCGAAAAATAAATACATAAACGTCTTAATATTTTTTTTTTTTTATCATTAATTAAATTTCAAGACGCGCAGTCGAGAATTCATAATATCGCGTATTTTTGTCTACATCTAGCAAAAGTCGGTAATTACGGCCGAAAGGAATTTTTAATTATGCTTTGTTCCATTAAAGGAAAAAGCCACAATTTTTTTCCCCCGTTTTCATAACGAGAAATTACATCAACTCCCATATTTTAGGGCTGGAAAGTTTCCATTTTCTTGTTCATAATAAATCGATTTTTTTAATGGTGAATTTTCATTAAAGGTGAAATTGGTCAATAGTATATAAAAAAAACTAATTAACTTTTTCATTTTAAAAATGAAAGAAAAAAAATTACTGGAAGATAAATCTTAATGAATAAGAAACATATTAATAAAATAGACATGATGATATTTTTTTATGATTACGTATAAAGTAAAATCAACTATCAAAAGACCAATTAGATTAATGAAAGTAAATATTGATGATTAAGTAATTTTTTTTTATGTTTTCAAATATGATTATAATGAATGAGAAATCAAAGATAGCTAAATTGGAGCATTTGATGGAAATAATTAATTAAGAATTTCTTATTGATTTTCGATGAATGCGGTTACACAGACAGTAATTTGAAAAACAAAAAGGATGGAAGTAATTTGAGGAAGCTCAAAACGGCTATATTTAAAATATTTACAGAGGGTTATTAGTAGACATCAAGAGCAGCAAAAATTGCAATGGAATATGGCGTCGCAAACCATGTTGAAAGGGTGAAAATCGTGAAAAACGCATGCAGGTTTTGACGTCACGCTGGAACGACAAAAAGTACACAATAATAAGTACAAAAATATTCATATGATTAATTATTACAATAGTTGGTGGAAGTGGCTGCCGCTGACGTCATTGCACAGTCTACAACGACGTAAAAACGATTCCCTGAAGCGTTCGACAATTGGCGCTGAGATACTTCGGTGTGTCCACAGGCCTCCTGATATGGTGTACATTACGTCAGATATGGTGAGCGAACCCACGAACGCATTCAGTGATCAACTGACGTTACGTTGAGAGGGTGAAAATCGCGAATCATAGCCTGCATGCGTTTTTCGCGATTTTCACCCTCTCAACGTGGTTTGCGACACCATGTTCCATTGCAATTTTTGTTCCTCTTGATGCCTACTAACAACCCACTGAGTTTGTCGGTCCATTAACAGAACACTCCCATGTATACTCTAAATAAAGTATTTCTGGTATAATGTCTGAAGAAAGTTATTTCAGAATCATCGAAAGAAATAATAATCACTTTCAGGAAAAAAATTTCAGAATTACTTTTGTAGGTAATTTCATAATTTTTGAAAGAAACTATTGCGGAATTACTGAAATAAATTATTTCAGAAATATTAAAATAAATTATTTCAGAAATATTAAAATAAATTATTTCAGAAATATTAAAATAAATTATTTCAGAAATATTAAAATAAATTATTTCAGAAATATTAAAATAAATTATTTCAGAAATATTAAAATAAATTATTTCAGAAATATTAAAATAAATTATTTCAGAAATATTAAAATAAATAATTTCATAACTGAATTCAGAAGTAATTTCAGAAACAATTTCATAATTAATTTCAGAAATGCTTTTATAATTAAAGGTGAAAACAATTTTACAATTCGTGTAAGTAATTTTAGAATTACGTTATGGAAGGAAAAAAAATCTGAATTGGTGAGAGGAATAGTTTCAGAATTACTAAAAATCAGCATTTGATGGAATAAATATCTTCATATTAAAAAAAATCACCAATAATTTGGGGCCCTTCATAACTCAGGGTCCATTCTTCCATTCGTTGAGACACCATTATACATTACATTAAGTCATCGAAATGGCCGAGAGATTTGGCCGATTTTCAGAAATTATTTGGGCTTGGGCCTGACAATTAAGAAAGTGGCCGGTCAAAGTTAGATGTGCTGATGTAAGACAGTCCGGTAGGCACTAAATATGCATATTTTTTCCATCGACAGCCTGTGATATATGGCTACGCATACAGTAGCTATATTGCATTAGCTCCATATGTGACGAGATAAAAAAATTGAAAAAAAAAAAATCCGTTTGACGTATATAGTTTCTTTTCTGTCAAATTTAAGGAGAAGAAATTATTACAGCGTCGTGAATGCGTAAGATGGTTTGCCATAGCTAACGAGGACGTATTTGTCACGAAATAATACGCCAGCTTGGCGATTATGCAGGTAAAATACCCCTGTTCCACCCTAAGGGTATTCGGGTAAACATCGTTAACCGGACTCCGCCATCTTACTCAGTACAGATCGGACTGGGCGAAATGAAAATAGATCCCGAGCCGAGAGCCAGGTTCGAGGGGTGGAGATAACCCTATTAATGTCCGTCGTGTGGTTTCTGCTAAAGCTACAGAGATATAGACTTCGACCGTAGAACATATGTTACTAAATAAGCTGTTATACATCGGAATCAGAGATAACGCTTTCAATCTAATTGTGCTTCTTATTTAACCCATTGAACACAATCAGTCAAAATTCACAATAAGCTTAGCACCCCATTAGAAATAGCGAAAGGCGTTCCTCAGGGATCTGTCTTGGGACTATTATTATTTTTAATATTCATAAATGATTTATGCAACTTAAACATAAATGGCGATATCATAACTTTCGATGACACTGTATTACTTTACTCATCTGACGATTTCCAATCTCTAACTAACCTAATCAATACTGATTTAATTAGAATTCGAAAGTGGTTTGTTGCTAACGACCTTCAATTAAATACATGAAAAACGAAGTTTATAAATTTCTCTTCCCAATCTAACATTCACTTTTACCCTAATTTAATTTTCCATAATCACAATTGTACTATTAATTCTGATTGTAATTGTTCATGTCTCGAACAAGTAACTAAAATTAAATATCTTGGCATATACATTGATCACAATCTTAAATGGAAGAGTCATGACAATTACTTGCAAAAGAGACTACGGCTATAGCAATTTATAAATTTTATTATCTCAAACCTTACTTGAATCAGTCGTTTTTACCAACTCTTTATTACTCCTCGTTTCACTCACTCCTGATATATGGTCTAACTCTGTCTGGGGTTCTGACTACCTTTACCCTATAATCAGCCTCCATAAGAGAATAATTAGAATCATCACAAATAATTTTACTACACCATCAATACAACTTCATCAACATCTTGGAATACTTATATTACGTCAATTATATTCTTATAAATCTATTCTCCTCCTTTTCAAAGGTCAATTCTCCTTGCCTTTAAATGCATCTCTATCTTCAAATAGACTAAATAATATGGATTCACTTCCGTTACCTCATAAAACACTGTTGAAGAAATATTTTACTTATCCCAAAATTCTACAATACATTACCGCCAGAAATCACTCACAATACTAATTTATCATCTTTTAAAAAATGTGTCAAGCAATGCATGTTCTCACTTGATGGTATAGAAAATTTGTTCTCATGTTTTTCTGTTGCTCATGTAATTCTTAAATAAAGTAGCAGTTTAATTTAATTACATGCTGCATCTAGTCGTTTTTGCTTTTATTCCAGCATCTAAAAAATTTATATTTTTTGATGCAGCATGTAGAACTGTTTTTAATTTGTACTTCTCTGTTGCCACGAACTTTTATTTTAATTTCAATGATTTTGATTGTTTTAGTTGATTATTCTGTTTTCCATACTAATTTTTACTAGCATTTACCAAAATGGGTTATTTTTTTGATTGACTCCCTGGTAAATTTTTATCTTTTTTTTGTACTGTTATATGCTAACAATAAATTTAATTTGGAAAAAAAAACCACTTGGTGCTAAAAAACGGCACCACCGAGTTGAAGTCTCACCCCACTGTATCAACCTAGAAAGACCTCGTCAAACTCAACTGTAGGGTAAAACTAACCTATCTCACGACGGTCAAACTTGACGATTACCCCGAGTCATGTCTTTTGCTATCGGACATTGGCTGGGAATCTCCGGCCACTTCACGAACTGCATGGCCAGAGCCCGAAATTCGGACATTGGCCAGGCCAATATTCAACGAAATTATCGAGTTCGTGAACTGACCGGCCACTTCACTAACTTGCTGATTTCAGATTTTGGCAGTAACATACGTATTATTTTCTCATGAATTATAATTATACGATCGATCCGAAGGTTGAAATGAACTGAACAAACCGAGCGCGACCAGGTTTTGTCATATTAGCGATGTAAACACTAAATTTACAAGACATACGAGGGGGTCTAGGTTCGAATCCCGGTAGAGGTTGAGTTGAATGTTTCTTTTCAAAAAAAAAAAATCATCTTCATACAACATCTAGTTTTCTGTATACTAAGATCAAGAATAATATACAGGTTGTTTCAAAAAGAATCACCCGATTCGAAATGCGTATATTACGAAAAATATTGAACATAGACACTTAAGATTAATTTTATATTACATGGATGATCAAGTTTTTTTACAAGCAAAATTAAAGGTGCTCAATATGTCTACCTTGGGATGCACGGCATATGACTATACGATAGTCAAATTCGTCCCAAACATTTGCGAGCATGTTTGTTTGAATCCACTGCGAGTGGATAAATTTTCGTCTAACATGCGGGGAATTCCCTTTACACAGACAACCCGTGTCTCGAAATCGTTTATACCACCGCCTAATGCTCTGAGAGGTAGGAAGTTCAACACTGGGGTATTGTCGACGAAAAGCACGATGGACAGTTGTTACAGACTCGCACTTCACGAAGCTTAGAACACAAAAAGATTTCTGTTGTGAAGTCGCCATCTTGACAAACACTGAAGTGAAGGAAGAGCGTTATCGCTACCCGTCGGCAACTGCGTGAAACTCGAGATTTTCCTCTTTCTACCTATATATTATTCGATCGAAACGGATTAAAAGCTGAATAGTTATGATTTTTTAAAATCGAATGATTCTTTTTGAAACACCCTGTATTTCAATGCATTGGAACTGTGGTAATTATTATACAGTCGAATCCCGTTGTAACGAATGCCATTATAGCGAAAATCTCGTTTTAACGAACACTTTTCTAATCCCCCAAATAAGTATACATAGGAACAATGCAAACAACCTGAAATTCCTTTATAACGAAGTGATTTCTCCGGTCTCTTGGAGTTTGTTATAACGGAATTCGACTGTACTAATTCATAGTCAAACGCATTGACTGGGCGCAGGGTATCCCGTAATATGTTTAATTGTATAGAGAGATAGACAGATACAACCGTACAGCATGGCCACGTAAACAAGACAGAGCGTTGCCACTCACATGAAAAGTAAATTGCACAAGATAAACAATACAGAGACGTTGCCATTCTGTAAACCAGCAGAATATAAAACTTCAATACTTTCACCAATTCTATGGTTTACAGCATAGTTTCCCAACCTTTTTTTTGTCCTATCTTCCCCCCTTCTTCAGAAATTATTTTCTCCCATTTCCTCCCAACGCAATTTCACCCATAGGGTCCTATGCTATACCCTGTAGCTTCTACCGCCCCCCCCGGAACATTCCATCGCCCCCAAGTGGGCGTTAATGCCCACGTTGGGAATCACTGGTTTACAGCATCGAGCGTATATTACTGGAGCCGCCGCGAAGGCTTAGACATCAAATGCAAGGAAACCACGTGACTCGGTGAAAACAATGTTCGTTTGCCCATAGAAATCGGTCCAATTAGTTCGGTCTCTAAATATTGGGTTTTAAAGAACAAAAAAAAAGGATTGGGATCTCATCTAAAGATGAAATTATTTATTTCATAAACACTGGAATAATTTCTTTCGTTAATGCTGAAAAATTTCTTTCATCAATTCTGGATTTTCCTCCATTAATTCTGGAATTATTTCTTTCATTAATGCTGAATTTTTTCTTTCATTAATGTTGAAATTATATCTTCATTAATTCTGGAATAATCCCTGGAATTATATATTTCATTAATTATGGAAAAAAAATATTTTTCATTAATTCTTCAATTATTTTTAATTATAGAAGAGTTGATCCACTTTGCCCAAGAATATTTAGAAGACACCAACGAATAAGGCAAATACACAAAAAAAAAAATAAAAGTCCTAATGCATTTCAACACCAATGGGTGCCGTCTTCAGAGGAAAAAATTTTTTTTTAACCACTAGTTTCGCTGACCGAGTTTCCCATTTGGGTTGAATACCAAATCTTCACGCTCGGTTGCTCAGCGGAAGAAGTACGTCTGTTCACTTCAAACGTCGTGGTCAGAATGAAGCTGTGAGCCTGCGTGAGATACTAATGCAGCGTCCTGATTGGACCTTTGCGGAATAGTGCAATCCGATTGGTCCATTCGAATTTTCTTGTAATTCCCGCTCAAAATGAATTTAAGCCATGGTGTTGCGATCGGGGGTGTAGATTTATTATCGTTCACTAGTATATTTTTGAAGGCCCGAATATATGTGCCTTCGTAGAAATCTAGATCAACTGTGGACTTGACTTTGTGAAAAACTCTTGCTTCTTGAAATTTGAATTTGTGGCCTTCTTGCCAACAGTGAGCGGCGATGGTCGATTTTTCACATTCCTGATTCTTAACACAGCGAGCGTGTTCATTTAATCTTGCTTTTATGGGTCTCCTTGTCTGTCCTATATAACCAAGAGAGCAATCACCACATGGAATGTAATAAATGCCCCATTGTTTATTCTCCGGTATAGCATCCTTAGGGGGCATGAAACCAAAGTTTTTAGTGGGCACATCTATGGTTGTTAGATTAAACTTTTTAAGAATCGGTTTGATCTTCAGTGAGAGCACTGGATCGTAGGGTATGACTACACCTTCTCTGAGTGGTCTCTCTGTAATATTTTCTAGAGTGGTTCCTCGTGCCGGTTTCAAGAATTTTCTACTTAATTCGTCAACGATCTTGGTGTTGAACCCCCTGTCTATCGCAATTGCTCTGATGGTTTCAAGTTCATGGTCTAAAGTGTTCCGATCTGAACAGATGTTAAATGCTCTCTCTACAAAGGTGCGAAAAGACGAAAGTTTCTGTTGCATAGGATGGCAAGATCTGAAATGAGGTGGTAATGAGACTGCGAAAGGCTTACGATAGACCGAGGTTTGGAACTGTGATTTCCGTTTCGTTACTAATACGTCCAAGAAAGAGAGTTCATTGTTAGTTTCGAATTCGGCTGTGAACTGAACATGAGGGTCTATGTCATTCATAATGAGTAATAATTGTTCCAAGTCATCTTTAGAGCCGTCCCAAAGCACAAAAGTATCGTCCACGTATCTTCGATAAAATGAGAAGGGCAACAGAAACTTTCGTCTTTTCGCACCTTTGTAGAGAGAGCATTTAACATCTGTTCAGATCGGAACACTTTAGACCATGAACTTGAAACCATCAGAGCAATTGCGATAGACAGGGGGTTCAACACCAAGATCGTTGACGAATTAAGTAGAAAATTCTTGAAACCGGCACGAGGAACCACTCTAGAAAATATTACAGAGAGACCACTCAGAGAAGGTGTAGTCATACCCTACGATCCAGTGCTCTCACTGAAGATCAAACCGATTCTTAAAAAGTTTAATCTAACAACCATAGATGTGCCCACTAAAAACTTTGGTTTCATGCCCCCTAAGGATGCTATACCGGAGAATAAACAATGGGGCATTTATTACATTCCATGTGGTGATTGCTCTCTTGGTTATATAGGACAGACAAGGAGACCCATAAAAGCAAGATTAAATGAACACGCTCGCTGTGTTAAGAATCAGGAATGTGAAAAATCGACCATCGCCGCTCACTGTTGGCAAGAAGGCCACAAATTCAAATTTCAAGAAGCAAGAGTTTTTCACAAAGTCAAGTCCACAGTTGATCTAGATTTCTACGAAGGCACATATATTCGGGCCTTCAAAAATATACTAGTGAACGATAATAAATCTACACCCCCGATCGCAACACCATGGCTTAAATTCATTTTGAGCGGGAATTACAAGAAAATTCGAATGGACCAATCGGATTGCACTATTCCGCAAAGGTCCAATCAGGACGCTGCATTAGTATCTCACGCAGGCTCACAGCTTCATTCTGACCACGACGTTTGAAGTGAACAGACGTACTTCTTCCGCTGAGCAACCGAGCGTGAAGATTTGGTATTCAACCCAAATGGGAAACTCGGTCAGCGAAACTAGTGGTTAAAAAAAAATTTTTTCCTCTGAAGACGGCACCCATTGGTGTTGAAATGCATTAGGACTTTTATTTTTTTTTTTTGTGTATTTGCCTTATTCGTTGGTGTCTTCTAAATATCTTTAATTACTCTCGTGAAAGGAACAATCTGCCTGTTTTTGCTTCAAAAAAATGTTTGATTAAAACTGCGGAATTTCTTCAATGTAATTTATATGGGCCATAATTAATTTCAAAACATCCTAAACTACATGGATTGATGCAATTGGATATTATAAAACAATACGGAGACATTAATTCTTATTTTCGTGCTTGAGAAAATATAAATAAAAAGTTGAAATTACAATGTTATTGCATGGATATCCATCTCCTCAAAAGTGGGTCTGGCTCGTTATTTTATGTTTAATTTTCTGGGCTTTTCGGATCTCTTAGCAAACTCAATATTTCGAAAATCAAAAACTCAATTCAATTTTTAAAATTATTGATGTGGCGGAAAACTCCACTAAATTTCCGTATTTCTGTGCTAAAATAGGCAATTTAAACATTGATTTCTATGGAGCATCGTGCTTGTTTTCACCGAGTCACCTGATCTTCCGATGGAGATGTTTGGGGACACCGTTCTTAGCACTGCCAAGGCTGGGTCCGCTGACGTCATACTCCCTTCAGTAATATAAGCTCGATGGTTTACAGGTTAAAAAAAAAAAATTATATATATAACAAACTTTGTCAAATATATATAATTATGAAATTTTCACATTGAGCATATTTCGCAATTTTTCAAACCTTTCTTTTGGAAGGCTTTTGGTGAAAATATCGGCTATTTGACCAACTGATTTAATATATTTCACACAGATGGATTTATCCTCATGTTTTTCTCTTATGAAATGATACCTAACGTCGATGTGTTTGGTTCGCTTAAGGAATACCGGGTTTTTGATGAGTTTTGTGGCACTTTGATTGTCAATATGTGTACTAATATATATATATCACTACTAATATATATATACTAATAATATAACGGCACTAATAATTTCACCAAAATGCATGAGAAGTTCAGTTAAATACAAAGTTTCTTCCACGGCTGTCGAAGCAGAGATGTATGCCGCTTCTGTGGTTGATGTAGACACAACTGACTGTTTTTGGGTGGCCCATGTCACAGCTCCATCGCTAATTTTCAACACGTAACCTGATATTGATTTTCAAGTGTCTACATCATTCGCAAAGTCAGCGTCGGAATAACCAACCAAGGTTGATTCATCACAGTTCTGTTGTGTATTCCCGATTCCGTACGATGATGTACCTTTCAGGTATCTGCTCACGACATTAAAGGGAGACACTGTCTGGATGAGTAGTGATAGCTTGAAACATTAATGTGTTCCGATTGCTTCACGGTAAGGTACTGATCTTTTATTTTCACAAAATAGTAAACCGTCATCTACGTAGAGGGCTAGTAACAGTCTTTAATTTGAATGTTCCAAAATAATGTGTAGAAAATGTCTAAGAATTTCTTGTTCCGACATCTTGAGGCTTGATTCAGACCATACAAAGATTTCTTCAGTTTGCAAACCTTGTTGTCATTGCTTGTTAATCGCGGAGGGGACTGAAGATATATTTCTTCCTCTACTTCACCATGGAGAAAAGCGGTCTTTACGTCAGATTGCATTATCTTGAGATTGCGTTGGAGAGCAATAGTAAACAGAACCCTTATCGTGTCGTATCTTAAGTTGGTGAATAGGTTTCTGAGTAATCAATTCCTTCAATCTGTGAAAAACCTTTTGCACACAGCCTTTGATCTTCTTAATTTTTCCATCTGGGAAATATTTAATTTTGAATACCCATTTTGAACTGACAGTCCTTTTGCCGTCTGGTAGATTGACAAAATCAAAAACTTCATTCTTCTCAAGAGCATCGATCTCTTTCTTCCATTCCTGTGACTGAGGAGAACACATCGCCTCTTCATATGAAACAGGTGTTTCAATTTCCGTCACATTCGCTACGAAGTAAGAAGGAGACTTTATTGCAGATCGATCTCGAAGATTGTACCTCTGAGTTTTTCTTCCAGGATCAGGGTTCTTAGATTCGCAATCAGACATATCTTCATCACAGTTCGAGCTTATATCATTGTTTTCATCCGGAACGATATGTACCTTGGATGTTGAGGAAAGCATCTTCACATCATGGACTTCTTTGAACTTGACATTTCTCGACACTTTCACAGTTCTTCTATTCGGATCGGATAATCGATAGTTGTTCGAGTCTCTATCGTAGCCCACGAAGATCATCTTCTTGCTTTTGGGTTCCAGTTTTTTTCTTTGAGAGTCCGGAACATGCATGAACGCTTCGCTTCCAAAAATCTTGAGATGGTTCAGGCAATTTTTCTGCCCAGTCCAAAGTTCATATGGGGTAGAATTTAGAGCTTCAGTTGTTGGCGTTCTGTTCAGAATATATACTGCGGTATTCACTGCTTCTGCCCACAAATACTTAGGTAGCTGTTTTGCGTACAGCATTGATCTGGCACTTTCGACAATAGTTCTCATGTCTCTTTCTGCACGACCGTTTTGTTCGGGTATGTACGGTGCCGTTACTTCCATTAAGATGCCCTTACGACCAAAGAAATTGCTGAACTCGTTATTGATAAATTCAGTTTCGTTGTCAGCTCTGACTGCTTTGACAACATGTTGAAATTTGTTTTCACAGAGATGAACAAATTTTCTGAACTGTTCAAACGCATCACTTTTGTGTTTTATGAAAGCAACTGAACGATAGCCTGTGAAATCATCCTTAAAAAGAATGAAATAATTTGATCCTCCCACCGATTGAACAGACATCGGTCCACAGATATCACAATGAATTAGTTCACCTGGGATAGTCGATTTATGTTCCCTTCTTGTGAAAGATAACTTATGTTGTTTTCCATACTGACAAGCCTCACAAAAGAATTTATCGGCATCAGAAAAATTAATATTCTCTTTCAAAATATTTCGTTCACATAGCTCTTTAAGAGCCTTCATATTTAAGTGACCAGTTCTTTCATGCCATAATTGTAAGTCGTTGTTAAATGTAATATTTACCTCATCACTAAATATGATTTTGAAGAGCATTTTGTACAAATTATTTGGAGTACGAATACCTTCGGCAACTAATCTATTACCATTATAAATTTTCACATAGTGATTTTTTTAAATTATCTTCATGTTGCTAGAAGCCAGTACACCTTCCGACAGTAAATTTCTTTTCAGACCAGGGACATATAATACTTCAGGGATCTCCCCATTAGTCCATATACCATTCACGAATTTCTTAATGAAAACCTTACCTTTACCAAGAACGGGTAATTCGGTGTTGTTGCCGAGCTTAATTTGACCATCTGCCTCTTGATAATCACTAAGACACCTTTTAATACACGCCATGTGAGCAGATGCGCCACTATCAAGAATCCACTCATTTTCACCTGATTGAAGAGCACTGGAGACACTTTCAGCACTAAGCAAATCATGATTCACGTCGATAAAATTGGACGCGACATAATTTTCGGATGAACGACGATTGAAGTCGGGCTTTCGTTGTTTACATTCGGAGGCATAATCATCGATGAGACGTGCCGTTAGATTGGCGACCGTTTATTTACTTGAATCCATAGACAACCAGGCTTGACGAAAATTCCTGTATTTTGTCGGCAAAGTACTTGGAATTTTCGTTGTGATCGTAACATCACTCACCTCTTCACCGGCGTCTTTGATTTGACGAAAGAGGTTTTCTTTCGCTATATACTCCACAGCTGACTCGTTGCTTTCCATTCTCAACTGACGAAATCTGTCCAGCAATAACATTTTGTTGAAGGTGGACTTTTTCTGATAAATCGAGTCTAGTTTGTCAATCATTTCTTTTGATGAACGACAGTTCTGCACCAGGGATATTTGGGTCATCTCCATCGCCGAGGTGATAACAAACATCGCTGTTGCGTCAGCTTTCTCCCATCGTGCGAGGCCAGGACCTACACTCGGTTTAGTATTCTCGCCTACAACCACGTCGTAGACTCCTTTAGCTTTCAAAGCACAGTTCACCAAGAACTTCCATTGGGAATAATTCGAGCCGTCGAATTTGTTGACTGACGAAATCTCAACTGCAGCCATCGTGGTAGCGGAAACGTAAACTAACGGATTCGGAAACTATAACTTGTTCACAAAGAACATAAATCTCTCACAACTTACAATTAACTTGTCAACAGTAGCTGGGGACATAACCTGTGGCAATTATTATACCAATTCATAGTCAAACACATTGACCGGGCGCAGGGAATCCCGTAATATAAGTTTAATTGCATAGAGAGATAGACAGATACAACCGTGCAGCATGGCCACGTAAACAAGACTGAGTGTTGCCACTCATATGAAAAGTAAATTGCACAAGATAAACAATACAGAGACGTTGCCATTCTGTTAACCAGCAGAACATAAAACTTCAACAGAAACTAATCTTCTGTCGTTCAATTAGAATCGATAAGGAAAGCGAAGGAAAGTTTCCTGTATATCTTACAAGTATTTTAGTGCTAACAGCACCTTTTTATGTCAATTGGTTGTTTTGTTATTAATTTCGAAAACGTGTTCAGGACTTCTCGTCCGCCCTGTACTTCTCGAATATTTCGTGCATGATGTTATCCATTTCTTAAAGGGAAACTCAAGTTTAGAAAATTAGGGTTTTTCAGGTTGATTAGGAACTCATATAGCTTCGAGTGTCTATAATAGAAGGAAAAAAGAAAGGGGAAGACATTCAAACATTTTTGGTAGTTCTATATATACTATTTTCTCGTGAAATACTAATTATACACGTTCGATTCGGAGGACGGACGATTCTCGAATCACGTTCAAAAGACATTAAAAATGGAAGTCAACGTCTATTCCAACTAACGATAAGCCCATGCGACATTGCGACGCAGGGTGCCATTAAAAATGTCCATTAAAGTTAACGACCTCTTGGCATGACTACCCTAAATTCCAATAAACATACATGCGGCACTCGGAAAATCTTGCAGCAATACCCGGAGATTTCCCCCCAGTATTTTTTTCCTGATTAAGTCCTCTATCCAGCATAATAACAGGATTTTTTTTATTGTTCTCCGTATGACATGCCTATTTCTTAAATCCAAGAATCGGATGTTGCTAATGCTGTTGAAGGAGTTTGAACAATCTTTTTGAACGAATATTGGGTCAGGGGCGGAATCTCTACGGAACTTACTTCGAGACATTAACAACTGTCACGCAATCACTGCCGATGGAGTTGACGATTTTTATATAATTCTACACGTGAGAACAAGATCAGATGGCTGATGAATTGGTAGGGATTGGATGATTGGTTTATAGAGCGTATGCTAAGTTCCTGGATTTGCCATCAAATATCTTCTAGCCTAATTTTGGGTCATTTCGGTCATTTCGGGTGCAAGGCATTTTCTTAGGAAGTGAACGGGATGTTACTCGCAGATTTGCGATTTTATGGTATCGTTTTAAAGGTTTTGTCGAGGGTAGCAAAAGTGCTAATCGAACTGATCGTTAAAATTGCGTCATTTCCAAGATAGGAACCACTTTATCCCATTGATTGATTTATTTATTTACGTTGCACCCGATTTAAATGTTATGCCCTCATTGAAATTGTAAAAAAACTGTAAATAAAAGAGCATTTAGAGTTTTTCCCAATTTTCCTCTGGGAAGCTCGTGGTCAAAGCTTGACTACTTGGTGTGGAAGGAGTCCCCGTTATTCGTTTTTCTATAAAAGTCTACAGAAAAATTCTTAATTTTTTGTGTTGTATGGAATCATGACCAGTTTCGAAAATATTTTTACAATATATGCTACCAAAAAGTTTCCTTGTGAAGATTTGTAAACGATTTTTTTATTAGGAAAAAGTGGTTCCACGATCGTCAACGCAGATCTTGAAATCTACCGGTTGATCGTTACCACCACCACCACCACCACCCAACGAGAACATGGTCCTCACTCTGTTTTTTAATAAATCCCCACTCAAGATTTATTTATTTATTTATTCACGTCTCAACAGGCAAGGATTGCTCAATTACAGAGATGGACAAGAGAAGAAAAATACAAAAATGCAAATACAACCTACTACACAAGAAAAGAAAAAAAAAAAACGAATGGAACAATAGAAATACATACGGAAAAGCATAACATGAATACTCAATACTCACACATAACTTTTAAGAAATTCGCTTATAGTTGAATTGAACATATCGGGTTCCACATCGCACTGATTATATATATAGCACATCTCAAAAATAGGGGACCGTCGTAAAATATTTGTTCGGGGTTTATGGAGGCGAAAAGTTCGCGGAACTTTTATTTACGTTGCCTATTTCCAATTGGCGCAGAAAAAGTGAAGTTGAAACAACAAGAAAACAACAAGTTGAGGAAGGTAGCAGTCATCAATTATATTATTGACAATTTTATACAAAAAGCGAAGGTAACTTCTTCTTCTTCGGCATTCCAATGATTGGAAATGGAAAAAACGTTGCAGTTCAGTTGTACTTACGTCATTGATGTAGACGTGAAATTGCCTGTAAAACATGTAACGTAGAAATCTGTTCTGGACTCTTTCTAGAATCAGTGAGTCTAGATTGTTGTGAGGACTCCATATAATAGTGCAATTCTCTAGTTTCGGGAGCACATAAGTCCTGAAAAGTGTCGCGATTATTGCGATTGGATTGAGATAATTTAACGAGTTAGATAGACCATACTGGGAGAACCTTTCAGCATCATTCCGGCCAGGAATTCCTGCAGGATATTACAGCACTACTCAAAGAACTAAATTGAACTCTTTTTTATAATACACGTTAAATTTTTCCAGAAGTTGCTTTTGCCATTTTACTTGTAGTCAGTCATTTGTTTTGGCGCAGCTTGACCAAAATACTTTGCAAGCAAGCAAGCAAAAAAAAAACAAAAAAAAACCCACCCACAACAACATTAGCATAAATTCAAATCAAAATCAAGCAGTTTCCAGTGCTTATCCACATTATTCAGACAGGTGTGCATGTTACAGACAAAGTCCGAAGTGCAACTGATTCGCGATGTGGTTCCCTTGCCGAAGCTCAATGTGCTGATGTGAGATGGCCCGTTAGGAGCCATATTCATTTTTTTTAAATCACCAACGTGTGATAGGCTATTTATAGCAACTATATTGCATTAGCTCAGGGTGACGAGAGAAAAATGAAGTGAAATTTGAGAGGAAAAACTATAAAAATAATTATATAAACATATAGTTTTTTGCCAAATTTTGGAGGAAAAAAATGGTTGCTGCAGCGTGACTGCCATAACTGATGTGGATATAATTATCACGAAAAAATACGCCAACTTGACGCTAATCCCGAATCGTACCTTTTGTTATTGGACTTTGGCCAGGGATCACTGGCGATTTCGCGAACTGGATGGCCAAGCCAGAAATTCAAATATTCAACGAAATTGTCAGTTCGTGAACTTATTGTCTCTATCGCAAATTGACTAATTTTGGGCTTAGACAATAACATGAACATCAGACCACATAATGATTTATACGGAGTAAAAAAACATCCCTTCAACTTTTGTACGAAAAAAAAACAACTACAAATATCTAGTTTAAATATTAAATGTGTTTTCTAAGAATATACACAGATATATATATATATTCATGGATATCATTCTTTTCTTTCTTATTTCCTATGCATAACAAATAACTCAGAAAAGGCAAAAGAGCACATCCAAGCCAGAATAAATCCTTGACTCGATTCTTTTGTCTGAGAGGAGAAATTTTCTGGGAAAGAAAAACTTTTTGGGTTTCCAACCGAGATGCTTTGTTATCCGGGTCTCTTGTAGTAGTAGTAGTACCTCAAGTTTTTCCCTTTTTCTTAAAAATCCCATTAATTTTAATTTTTGTACAGCGAGTATCCTTTCATTTCCAGCTCATCGGTGAATTGCATTCAAACCACTGGATCCTTTCCATGTTGTTGTCATTTACTATTTATTCTTACGGATATTTTTCTTTTGGTAAACTTGAAGATTTAGTGCATCATCGTGGGTAACATTCTTACGGAATGCGAAAAACTTTTTCACTACGATGAATCTCTGGAGAAGAGCTCGTATGGGCTTCAGGGAAATTCAGAGGTTACATTCGAAGATTCTACCAGGTCTTTTTTCAGTTTACGTAAATGTAAATGGGATGTTCCACTAAGATTGCCCGAATCGAATGAAAATTATACAATACAAATGATTCTACAATCGAAATAATCAGCAAAGAAAGAAAATGATCTGTGATATTAACATATTTATATAAAATGATAGCTAAGGGAAATATTACAAATTAGAATCTTTCTTTCGGCCCTGAATGAAAACCAATAGATAAAATTGGATCCTCTTTTTATTGTATTCAAATATATCTATCAAATATGTCATAATTCAGATAAAAATCTGCCCAGTTTAGAATGACTAAAATTTACAATTTCTGCTGTTTTTTTACGCTCTAAAATAACTGTTTTACAAAAACTTTGAGAATTTATATCCTACTTTCATGGGAAAAATTTCTTTCGGTGCAATAAAAAAAGACGAATAATCGATTTAATGAATTTATTGAATTTTATTGGTTTTGGGGGGGGGGACTAATTTGTTTTTGAATTTTCATATTCATTGCAATTTTTGTCTTACGTAGGTACCGCTATTACTGGCGAGTTCAATTTGGTTTTTATTTTGCCGTTTGTTTTTTCATAATTTGCCGCTGTGGTGGTCGAGTGGTTATAGTGACGGACTCGCGATGCGAGGATCCGGGTTCGAACCCCCACAGTGGTGGTCGGCTGGAGTTGGTTTTCTGTGGTTCCCAACTTCAAGGCGCAAATGCGAGCCGATCTCCCCGTTAAAAAGTCTCGCCACAGAGAGCAACAGTCCTACAATGATAAATCATTCAATCATAACACTTCACTCATAGTTAGAAAAACTGGTGGCAGATGGCAGCACTACACATAACAAGCATTACAGAGAAACAAAAAAACTTCACGTCAGGTTTCACTTCACGTCAGGTTTCACTACACGTACACGCACATTCCCGCATGTACCGATTCGTTAGGGGTTCCGCTGGGGGGGGGGTGTGCATGTGTGGTGTAGCAGTAGTAGGTAGGGCCTCCAAAAAATGGCTCGGGGATCCATGATGTTCTTAAGTCAGCCACCTCGTTGGGCAATTTGCCTGTTGTGGCGTTGTATTTGTAATTTATTTGATTTTTAGAAATTTACCGTGGAAGTTTCGTTCTTTTCGGACATTGTTTGTGAAACACGCGGTATATGTAATATGGTACATTACTCTTGGACGTTGCCGTTTCGACGCGGGCATTGGACATCGGCTGATTAGATGTCGCCGTTTCAGCGCAGCAATTCTCAATATCATGCGAATTTAAGTAATCGAGAAATTTACTCTGCTCATAACTTCATACTATAACTTAACGGGATTATGCTACAACTCAATGTGATTATGCTACAAAGTAATAGTGTATTTCTTATATTTTATGCTTTATTTATTCAAATTTCTCACTGATGTGCTTTGACGTTTTTTTTAATTTCTTTTTTTTTCAAAAATGTGTTATAAAATGTGATATGTAATAATGAAGAAATGATGTGATATGTAATATCGATGTTATAAAGATTAATGTGATTAATTGTGATTATTTGATAAAGATGATTTAAGAATAAGCAAAATGGAAATAAAAAAAAATGATTGAATTAATAAGACGTTATAAAGACTAATGATCCGACTTAATTACTGATCTGGTAGATTGGACGTGGCAAGGAGACGACATCCGAACAGTCTGGGTCTGGCGTCCAAACGTCCTTTTCCGTATGCAATGGGTGTAAATTTTCAATGGGTGTAAAAATGGGTGTAACAGATTCAATTCGCTGAATTTCAGTGGGGCCCCACACTGGATATAGCTTGGGCTACCGATGTGTTGCAAATTTTACAATGTTAAACGACAAAAATCAATGAGATACATTCAGGGGCACCGAATTACAACCTGCCAACATTTCCATGAAGCCCTGACCTGCAAGCTTGTCGGACACCCCCCTGTGAGAATTTTTTATTTTTATCAATTTTACAAGGAATAAAATCCAGGGCCCCACACCCAGTAGCGGGGACACAATACGCATATTTTTAGTGGGGCCCCAGACTGGCTATATCTCGGGTTTCGGCTGTGGCAAATTCTACAACAGAAAAGAATGAGATTCATCCAGGGCCCCCAAAATCAAACCTGTAAACATGGGCCCCCCCCCCGACTTGGAAGGTTGTCGGTCATCCCCCGGTGCGAGTGCCATGAAAAATTTTCATTTGTATTCGTTTTACCAACGAATAAAATCCAGGGCCCCGAAATGAAACCTGTAAACATGGGGCCCCCGACTTGGAAGCTTGTCGGTCATCCCCCGGTGCGAGTGCCATGAAAAATTTTCATTTGTATTCGTTTTACGAACGAATAAAATCCAGGGCCCCCAAACAATTACCCGGGACACCAATTCGCATACTTTTGGTGGGGCCCCCAGACTGGCTTTATCTCGGGCTTCGGCTGTTGCAAATTCTACAACAGAAAAGAATGAGATTCATCCAGGGCCCCCAAAATGAAACCTGTAAACATGGGGCCCCCGACTTGGAAGCTTGTCGGTCATCCCCCGGTGCGAGTGCCATGAAAAATTTTCATTTGTATTCGTTTTACGAACGAATAAAATCCAGGGCCCCCAAACAATTACCCGGGACACCAATTCGCATACTTTTGGTGGGGCCCCAGACTGGCTTTATCTCGGGCTTCGGCTGTTGCAAATTCTACAACAGAAAAGAATGAGATTCATCCAGGGCCCCCAAAATGAAACCTGTAAACATAGGGCCCCCGACTTGGAAGCTTGTCGGTCATCCCCCGGAGCGAGTGCCATGAAAAATTTCCATTTGTATTCGTTTTACCAACGAATAAAATCCAGGGCCCCCAACCAATTACCCGGGACACCAATTCGCATACTTTTGGTGGGGCCCCAGACTGGCTTTATCTCGGGCTTCCGCTGTTGCGAATTCTACAACAGAAAAGAATGAGATTCGTCCAGGGCCCCAAAATGAAACCTGTAAACATGGGGCCCCCGACTTGGAAGCTTGTCGGTCATCCCCCGGTGCGAGTGCTATGAAACATTTTCATTTGTATTCGTTTTACCAACAAATAAAATCCAGGGCACCCAAAATGAAACCTGTAAACATGGGCCCCGACTTGGAAGCTTGTCGGCCATCCCACGGAGCGAGTACCATGAAAAATTTTCATTTGTATTCGTTTTACCAACGAATAAAATCCAGGATCCCTCAACCAATTACCCGGGACACCAATTCGCATACTTTTGGTGGGGCCTCAGACTGGATATATCTTTTGCTTCCGCTATCGAAATTTTTCAACGTTAAAGCAGCAAGAAAACAATGAGATCCATCAAGGGCCCCTGGAAATGAAAACTTTTTACTTATACGTGAAATCTTCCCCGGGTACCCCGACCCTGTGTTGGGAGCACTGCTGTTGTGTGTGTATATTATACATATATATACCTCTCGGCATGGACCTCCCCCCCCCCACAAAGGAAGGGCTGACAGGGGCCACAACGATTCTTATCACTTTTTGATTTTTCACACTATAAATTAATCACAGAGGGGCCCCTGAAAAGCTGGTTTGGGGGCTCGAAATCTAAATTCCAGCCTAAGGGCTCTGTTGTAGGATGTAGGAGCCTCTTGGTACATGCACATAACATGGTCCCGATGGGTCAAATGGGTCCCGATATGTGAATATCGACCCAATATCGATATATGATATATATATATATCATATCGATATATGATATATATCATATCGGTATATGATATATATCATATCGATATATGATATATATATATATATATATATATATATATATATATATATATATATATATATATATATATATATATATATATATATATATATATATATATATATATATCATATCGATATATGATATATATCATATCGATATATGATATATATATATATATCATATCGATATATGAATATATGAATATGAATGTACGATATATGAATGTGAATATCGATATATGAATCGAACCGACTTCCGTAACAGATTTCCGTCACTCAAAAATTTCACCCACTTCCGTCACTCGGTTGCTTAGCAACAGGCCCTTTTCGAGTTTGTTTGTGATTTTATATTATAGAATAGATAAGTACAAATGCAAATGCAAGGGACACAACAGGCAAATTGCCTAACGAGTTGGCTGAAAACATTTTCCCATAAAAAATATGTATGTCAAATATAACCAAAATAAACATACACTCACTTTGTGTGATGATGCTTCAGATTAAATTTTTTTTCGCATTCTGTCTATTTTCAGTTCGTAACGTTTATCTATCTGTACGTACAAATCAGTATAAAACTATTCGTTATCATATTCTGGATAATTTCGGAAGTGAGGAACTGATAGATGAAGCTAAAGATTTTCAAATATAGCGTGTACCGAAAGAAAAAACGAAAGTAGTCACGTAGTATATCGGACAAGCAACCTCTTGTATCATTCTTTACTCGATATGGAAGGATATTTTTATCTCTCGCAAGTTGGCTAAAGCTGTCACTGATAAAATATAGCGTGTCATCTCAGGAATTTCCCTTCTCTCAAAAGTGTCGAGAAAAGAAAACTCTTTTATCCACCATTTTTTTCCCCGTTTTTAAGGGGTAGCGAGACAAAAATGGATTTTCCTTAATTCCCTCACAGTCAGAAACTGTGTTATTTATTGTCTTCCTTCATGGTATTCTGAAATTCATCTTTCAGAGATGGAGTAAAGAAAAAACTATATTCTTCCAAATATTTGCACCTTTTAAGATTGAACACCTTGGTTTATGATAGAAAAATATCCAATAAAATGCTATATACTTTTTTTTAATACAACGCTTTATAAAACAAAAAAAACGCTTTATGTGTAAAACTGGAACTTCGGTGTGTGTTGTTGACTGGAAGCACGTGTAAATTAATTCTAATTGATGTGGAAATTTCCTATTCTTGAATTTTAATACGTGCATGCATATTCAATGAAGTCACGTTCACGGTAGTCTGAATTAATATTGAAGCATGAAGTTTCGAATATATATATTTTTCTGAAAATCCAAATTGGATTTTCGAACATTATATTCTGGAAATGTAAGTAAGAATGGTTTTATTCCTTCAAGTAAAAAAATATATATATTAGATCCAAAAGTGTGTGCTTATAAAAAATTACAGGTTACGAATACAAGTAACTATGTAATAGTAATAAAAAATACAAAAAATGAAAATGTTTACGAGTGATCACAAGGAGTAAAGATTACTTTAAAATATTATTTTCTTAAAATTGAAGAACGAAATTTCAAATATTTTTTCTTGAAGATCGAAGAATACATTTTTGAATATTACATTCGGAAAATTTAAGAATGATTCTTTTTTAAGTGTGCGTGTAAAAGAAAAATATTAGATTTGAAACTGTGAAACTGTGTGTGCGTAATAAAAATTACACATCTATGAATACAAATAACAAAGTAACAGAGTAAATGCAGAAACATAGTTAAAAATAAAAAATACAAACAATGAAAAATGTTTATTAGTGTGACTCACTAAGAAGTCGTTTTTAAAAATTCGATCCCCAAGAGTTCGGGGTCATAAGGGGATTTCAAATATTATATAAAGAAATCATGCCAAGCTGAAATCAATGAAATTATAAAATTAAATAAGAAATAAAATAGATGGTTTTCAAATATTATTTTCTGAAAATTTAAGAATGGAGTTTTGAATATTATTTTATTAAAAGTCAAAAACGAAGTTCCAAATAATATTTTTTTTAAATCAAAGTATGTTAGTTCAAATAATATTTTTTTATGATCGGAGAATGGTGTTCCTGTATTATTATTTCCCTTAATGCTTTGTAAGTGGAGTTCCTGCATTATTTCCCGGTGAATGGAATATGGATTTTCGAATATTATTTTCCGAAGATTGAAAAATGGATTTTTTCGAATATCATCTTGTGAAGATTGAAGAATGAAGTTTTTTGAATATCATTTATTATTATTAATATTTTTTAAATAGATGACAGGTTTTTCAAAAACCTCATGTGTTCAAACGGGATTCCGGTCCAGTCGTTAAACATTTCAAAATTGTTTCACCACACACAACCAAAGTGCCATTAAAACAGTCAAGCCACTACGGTGCCGTTAAAATTGTTAAGGGGTGTCACGACCATTGAAGTCGAATTTTCAAAAATGACTTTAAAGAATATTTCACTTAATTGCAAGTAAAATAATAAACATTTCGTGCCAATCGGTTAATTTGTTCTTTCAAACTAAAAGAAAGGAATAATGAATTGTAGTGTAAACGTATGCAACAAAAAACACTTTGAACGCTGTTTTCTCAGACTACAGTTTTTGAGGTCATCCGTAAGATTAAAAAAAAACGACTGCCCCCAAAAATGAAGAACTTTTGCAGAAATGTTTATACATGCATTAGTAAAATGGACCTCGTAATTACCAATTTTTTATTGTAATTAAAGTAATGAGTATTTTTTTAAATGTTGAATTTAGAGTTTTTAATATATATAAATTTTTCAAACTTTATAAATTCATAAAATTCTAACGAATGATCAGGTATCCAAGTTCGAGGTCCAGTGGATCAAACATTTCTACAAAATGCCAAAATTTTTGTTGGAGTAGTTTGTTTTAATCTTACGGATGACTTAAAAAATTGCAATCTCAGAAAATTACTTTCAAAATGGTTTTGTTGTATGTATTTGCACTATAATTTTTATTTTCTCCTTTTATTTTGAAAGAACAAATTAACAAATTGACACGAAATTTTTAGTATAGTATTTTATTTGCAATTGAATGAAATATTCTCGAAGTCATTTTTGAAAATTCTATTTCAAGGGTCGTGACACCATTTAATTCATTTGTCTGAAGTATATTATAGTCCGATGTTCACATAACGTAATTAATTGGCCTTAATGTTCTGTAAATAATGCAAACACATAAAAAAAATGCAAAGTCATATGTAGAGGTGGAGAACATATCTTTGAAGCATAAATGGCAGTAATGATTTGAACCTGATGTGTTTTTTGAAAGGATAAAAAAAAAGTACTGAATTGAAGTACAGAAATTCTTTCAAATGGAATTTAAAACATTCACAGAAATGGCCAATACATAGATCAAAGAATTAATGGCAAAAATCTATAAATAGATGTAATATCAAAAGGGCTGAAAAATGCGTTTTTGTACCCAAGTTGACTTCATTTTCGTTCATGTTAAATCCGAGGTTTATCGATATAATTCTCTACGCAAATAGATCTTGCAATATAACGTAATTTGACTTTCATTCAAAGAAAACCGTGAAAAAAAATTTCGATTCCTTATTTCTCTAGGTTTGAACTGTTACAAAAAGCAATAATCGCCAAGCACTTTCTTTCACGGTCGAAATGGACAATATTTTAGAAATATTCACAGCAATTGCAATTGCATTTTTTTACCTTGGCAGCACAAATTCGAAGGGAAAAAATAATTCAATTTCTATATTTGAAGAAAAAAATTTTCTTTCTTTTCTTCTTCAGCACATGCATCTTAAGAGAAAACAGATATTTCAACCATTGACAAATGGAACATATCGATATTTAGTTGTCACGAACTGTTAGAGTGTAAATTGTGGATATCAAAGACCATGGTGCAAATACATTATTTAAATATGATAAAAAAAAATCAATTTAGAAAACTCTAGACGAATGTCCCGATCTAAGAGCAGTGATAACGAAAAGGTACAAGGGAGGTTTCTCCTTGGCGACATCTTGTTACCAGGTGGTTGTTTTATCGACTAAGAATCTCATTATTATAGACAAAAGCTTCTCTTGTAACATTACCATTTAACAAAGAGAAATCTGTAACATGTATCGGGGATTTTCGAATGTATCGACAATGATATCGAAAAAACGAATCATGTAAAGCTAAGCGGAAAAACCATAAAATAGAGCAGGACTGCGAAAAGTTAGAGGTCCAGATATGCGGTGTTTCTGCTGCTCACCAGAAACTTGTATCTATCAGAGTGACCATATGACCTGTATTTTACGGGACATTCCAGTAATTTTGTCCGTCTACACATGTAATTTCCAACTTGGGCGTTAACGCCCCCTTGGGGGCGATGGACAGTTCCAGGGGGGGGGGGTGGTAGAAGTTAAGGGTATAACATAGGACCCTATGGGTTAGATTGCGTTGGAGGTTTAAATTGGCGATGGGAGAAAAACATTTCTGAAGATGGGGGCGATGGGACAAAAGAGGTTGGGAAACTATGGTCTACACTTATAAAATGTACAATTTTCTGTTGTATTTTCAATGAAACTTGCTTGAATTTTATTTATATTAAGATCATTTTCATTATTATAAACTGTATTATGATAATTATGACTCTAATTATATTCTTTGATCATATTTATGAAATAAATACGTTTTTTTAGTAAATTACATTTTTATCCATTGCGAATTGCAGTAGCGCCTATTTTCCAATTATTTTAGATTTCTCAGGAAAATTCATCGATAGCTGGCAACCTGACAAACTTTTGATTATTTGTTTCGCTACAAATGCAATTACTTACCTTCAACATTTTTTTTGCCCATAATTGGCATTGTTACTTGCATCTGACAATTTTTTTTGCAGTTGGCAATTTTACTTGGCTTTGACAATTTTTTAGCTATAATTTGCAACTTCACTCGAATCTGACAATGTTTATAGTGATAATTGGTAAATCCTCGAATGGATATATATTTCCCATATTTTTAAAGAAATATGGCCAGTCAAGTATTCATCGTCGTATGTACTGATAAATACAGGGTGATTATAAAAAAACTATCCCGACATATGGGCCCCTAACTATCATACCATTCACAGAAACTGAATGAAATTTTGGCATAATGTATTTTGATGTATGCGCTCAAGAATGATATGGAAAACAACAGTGTCACTCTAACAGTTACGGTTACAGTGAGAAAATTTCGAAAATATCAAATGGCAACACCAAGTTTTTTGTATTGGAATGTTATCTCCATTGTAAAAAACCCTAAATAGCGTTCGAACGGCAACTGTGGCATGAAAATCACCGGCGGTAGATAGGCTAAAAGTGAGGACAACCAATAAGGACAGAGAAGCAGCATAAAATAAAGCATTTTATTGTGTTTCACAAATTTTCCACATGACCTTGTGGAGGACTAATCAGGCTGGGATCTCAGCCGAAGAAACGGTGTGACGAACATTAATGCTCTGGTGCACGGCAAAGTCCTTTTTACTTTTCCCTTGCCTAGCTCCGGGGATTTTCGTGTTACAGGTGTCATTCCAACGCTATTTAGTGTTTTTCAGTATGGAGATCGCATTCCAATACAAAAAACTTGGTGTTGCCATTTGATATTTTCGAAATTTTCTCACTGTGACCGTAACTATTAGAGTGACACTGTTGTTTTCCATATCATTCTTGAGCGCATACATCAAAATACATTATGCCAAAATTTCATTCAGTTTCTGTGAATGGTATGATAGTTAGGGGCCCATATGTCGGGATAGTTTTTTTATAATCACCCCGTATATGAATGTAGTAATACATTTCTACCAGAACACACCTTCACAGACAGGATGAAACCCCTTGGTGGGCCGTAATTGGACCTTGCGCATCCCTGATATACAGGATAAAAAACATTAAAAACCAATTAAATTTAATTTTTTAGTACATTGGAAAAAATTTCTTTAATTTAAATAAAAAAACGTAGAAACAAAAAGGGGAATAATTTACATTAAAATAACCTAGAATGCAAATTTTTATACTCATAAAATTATCATCATGATTCATTGGATAGAAAACAAAGCCTGAACTAATTAGAAAAATCAGGTTTGTCTTAATCAGAAACGAAAAAAGAAGAATATATTGAATAATTTTCTGGTTTTGATTTCCTTATGGTACATGAAAAAGGTTTGCTCGAACACCTCGCCATTATTTCAACTCATTCCAGCACAATGGAAAATCATTACATATACACTACCTGTGAGAAAATTCTGAATCGAATTATAGAAAGAATAGGTAAAAAAATAAAGAAGAAAATGTAAAGTAAGAGATATACCGATTCTCGAATAATTAATCGGTGGGGTAACTAATTAGTCTGGAAAACCTAATTAGCAATTTCCGTGAAGAATAGAGATGACTAAAAAACAAAGAATTAGACGGAAAAACCGTGTTCTTGTAATTAAAGGAAATGCTTATTTTCGTGTGAAAAATGGAAATGACGTCAACGTTTCGCACAAATTCCGTGAGCTAATGGTACAGAATTTTATTAAGAAAGATAACATGGTTCGAAAAATATGTAAAAATGCAATCGTTTATAATTTTTACAAAAACCAGTCTTTTTACCTTTTCGGCATGAAACCGATTTATATTACTACCATTGAGTTTACTTTCAATTAAATTGCAGTGCATTGAGCGATGAGTGATCAGAAATTTTACTTGTTAAGTTTCTGCTTAAATTATGATTGATTATGGAAAAGTTTGGATTTCATATTATATTGTGCTTGCAAGACGAGAGAGTTTTAAAGTTTTTAATTAATTCCATTTCTTTTAAAAAATTTGGAAAGCAACATCAAAACTATTTGACCACTTCTATTGGTATGTTTTTCCCATATCTGTGGTTATTTATAGGCTTTCTACCATGTATTCTATAATGATTCATCAGATTATTATAGCTACATTATATACAAAAATCTTTGTTATCATCCAGTCACTGAACAATATTTTCTAGATCATTTTGTAACTAGAAAACTAATGAAAAAAATATATATAAACACGATCTGTTACGTATTACAAAGAAAACACCCGTTCACAAATTTTTTGAAAGTGTTCTTTCTTCCTGATTACCTTTATTTCTATAAAAAAAAACTCCACATGGAAACCCTTAATTTAATAGAATAATTTCATTAAAAGCCATTTTTATGAAATACAGACACTATCGCAGTGTTTTTATATAAGTTTGAAAGCATTTAGATTTTTGAAGAACGCCTTAGTACTATATTGCATTGGAACAAAGTATAAAGTTATTAATTTTTTGACTGTTAAACTAGTGTGACCTAGGGTTTTAACCCTTTATCTACCACATTAAGAAAATTATATTAAGAAGAAAATGATAATAAACAAAAATTACAACATCTATATACACTATTCTCTAAAACACTCTTTTGCAAAAAAAAAAAAAACGAAGCACCCCTAAAAAATAATCCGATCATCCCGAAATTTCACATGCAAATTTCTTCAGGCCTAGTACGCAAACGATGGAATTTTCCATGCCAATGAATGTTAACTTCGGCCATAGCTCACGTTTCTACTGCGCAACTAGCATTGTATAAAACATGTAACAATCTCAGACGGTTTATCTTTTCTCGTTGTCGGCGTTGCAGTTCCCTGAAGACAACTAATAACGCCGTTACGACGTTGTCGAAGACGTTATAGCCAATATAGCAGGCTGGTCATACTGAGCATTATTTTGTCTAGATCATTCCCAGAGCCCATCTGTTATAAAAAGTCTTACGTTGTACTTGGACACCTGCTTATAATCACATTATATATACTTTCTCAACTGCTATACGAAACGCCATAATTATTGTTTTTCATCAATATATTCATGTGTTCGAATGTATACCGCCGGTGAATCCACTGGTGCGCAACTGAACCTTGTATATTCAAGTGAACTTTGTACTTTCTCCGGACTTGATCTCGTCATTAGGTCTATAATATCCATATCTAAATATGTCTCTAACTGGCAATGGAAAGTCCCCCGGCTCCTTCAGTCTTGTGATATTATTAATACTAGCAATTGATCAATATCGATAATTCCCACTTACATATTTGTAGTTCATTGGACCTGAATTTGTACATGTATCCTGTTTTTCATGTTCTATTTTCAGATTCGGACCTATGAAAAAACTCTTCCAACAGAAGACAAGATGAGAGAAGTTGGTGTTGCAGAATGGCTGATGGTTGGGGGCAGAGCCCAGTCATGAAGGCGGATGGCTCGGAATGTTTTCGTTGGCCTCTTGCGGGCGATCCGCCCGGGCTCCTTGGCGGGGGTTTCCCAAAACGGGCCGGGGACGCCTGTCGGTGGTTTGGTGTTAGTGCTTGTAGTTCTTTGCGTGGGTCGGAGGTCAGCTCGTGGTCTTGAGCTGGCGGGGCTTTTTTTTTTTTCCAGCATGGCCCAGCCGCAAGGTATCCTGCTTATATCCCACAAGGGACAGAGCGGGGGCCATGTTTGGTGTTTGCATACTGAGCATTAGGCCGTCACCTGCACCGTACGTACACGACTGTGCAAAGGTGCTGGCAGCAATGGTTGCGATAAGTATTCATCAGCGGAATGAAGGAACTGGAAGGGCAAGGTGCATGAATGCGAGTCAAGACCGGATGATTGTGCGACAGTCCCGAACTGCCCCAACGGCATCATTGTCCACTATCCAACGTGCTACAAACTCTTCCATACCACCCGTGGTAACTTTCACCATCTCACGCCGCGCTTGGCTGAGGCGGGGTTACGCTCACAGTGGCCTTTAAGACATCTGCCTTTAACCCCACAATATTGGCGGAGTCGTCTAGAGTGGTGTCGCAGCCGATGACTGGCATCACATAGTGTTCAGCGATGAATCCCGCTTCAGTCTTGGAGCATATGACCATCAGGCCCATGTGTGGAGGGCCTTGGCCAGCGGTCCCAATAAGCCTTTGTTTCAGAGAAGCATACAGCCATTACCCCTGGTGTGATGATGTGGGATGCTATCTCTTACGACAGCAGGTCTCCTCCAATCACCCTACGTACAACTTTAACAGTTCAACGATATGTTGATGACATCCTGTGGTCAGTTGCATTACCCTTCATGACCCGTCATCCTGATGCAAATTTCCCAACAAAATAATGACAGGTCAACTACGGCTCACATATCTCTGGACTGCCTCCGTGCTGTTGATACGCTTCCTTCGTCAGCAAGGTCACCGGACCTTTCACCAATCAAATATGTATGGGACATGGTGGGCTGCCAGATTCCGGCACCCCAAAATGTGCAAATCTGGAGTCACAATTGATGAATGCCTGACCATCGCCGATGTGCTGTCTCTCTCTCTCGCTCGCACGCACGCACCTGGTTATTAATTAGTAGCATATCCGAGTTCGAACGCGTGATTCAGAGAAATTTTCCCTATGTTACCTCTTTCTCGCTTTAAAAATAGTAACTGTCTTCATGGTGATTCTTTTTTTTTTTTTTTTGCAAAAGAGTGTATATAAAATTGATTGTCTGTGTGCATGTTCCTATGCGAATCTACAATTTCAGATCTATCGTAGCCAAATTTCGTATATATACGAAACAGGATCCGGATTGAACGATAGGCTACTTTAAAAGTTTATCAGGGCAGGGCAAATGTCCGAAATCGGCAAAAGCGTCGGGCAACAATGACTTTTGGCCTTCAATAATGACTATCGGAAAGTTTACTTTGGTTACCGTGGTTCCCTAGCAATGCTCTTCAGACATGCATATGCCTTTACAATGGTTTGTCACTTCTTTAATGCTGCCAGTATTATGTGCAATATTTCATTCCCCTTTATAATGATTTGCTACTTTTTCAGTCTTCCCTGTAATTGAAGATAACCCGGGCAGTGCCTGGCATCATAGCTAGTAAATAATAACCATAATAAAAAATCATTATGATGTGAATTTTTTTTGATAGATTATTTTCGTTCTAATCGAAGAAGAAAAAAATAAAGATACTGTTCTTCAAACAACATGTCATAATATATGCATTACAAATTAGGGGCCGTTCAAGTATTACGTAAGCAAATTTTTAGCAATTTTTGACCACCCCCCCTTGTCAGCAAAACGCTGACCCCCCCCCCCCCCCACTGTCATCAAAATTTCGTTATCAGCTCTGCCCCTCTGAATCCTAACTCATATTTTCATAAAGGGTGGTTGATTACGTAAGCATTATCCAAACCCCCTCCCCGCTTGTCATCAAAAGTCAGCAAATCGGAAACCCCCCCCCATCGATGATGACGTAATACTTGAACGGTACCTTATCTAATACCCCTTATCTAAGATGACACTTTAAAGTACCTTCAATGAATAAAGGGTAAATGAACGATCTTTGCCTCCTTGTACACCATATACTGAAAGAATGCATGTAACAGAGGCAATTTTAATACCTTAAAGTTTTTTACCAGAGGAAATCAAGAAATAGAAAATATATTAAAATACAACTTCAGAACCTTGGTAAACTCTTCGAAGTATTCTATACTATATGGTGAAATCTCCCATTTATTGCCCACACGGACATTTCAAATGAAAATTTAAGTTTCTAACATTTCGATTTGTTTTCTCCTCACAAAATATTTAATTTCAGCGAAGAGTATTTACAAACTCTATTTCTTGTTGTTTCAAACATTTTTCTTCATACAGTAATTCGTAAATGAATTACAAGGAGAAATACAGATGAATATGACGCAATATACAAGAGGGAAACCCCCAAATTGTTTAGCGCATATGTACAGGGTGGTTATAGATAAACTGACACTACCACGACGTATGTAGCGTCCATTCTGATGACACTCGGTATATAGGATATTATATGGCCGATGTGGGGGGGGGGGGAGAGAAGGAAGTAAGATTCAATAAAAAAATAAATTGATATTTCACCACCAGGTGAAAAAGTAACACTTTCTTATCGCATTATATTTTTTTCATGGACCAAATAATATACCAAGTTTCAATGAAATACATCCACAACAACGTGGAGGTTAGGTGGTGGCGGCAATATAATTAAGCTAAATAGTGTCGGTTGAATTATACTGACACTACTCCGACCTATGGAGTGCCTGTTGTGGTGGACGTATTTGTATTATCAAGCTCTAAATGTGTATCGTTCGGAAAATATATATTATTCGAAAAAAATATTATTTCTGCTGGTAAATACTTTCGTTTTCCTCCCACAAAGTAATTATCCCTTTTCATTTCTTAAGTAAATATCCGAAAATCTTATTGCTTAGTCACATGCGTGAGAAACAAAAACTCAGGAAAGTCTTAAAAATAACTACTATGCGTTATTCCTAGCATTGCTCTGTTTTTGGCTTCTCCTAAAAACTTAAGCCTAGAATTAATAGAAATAACTTACTTGGGACTAACGGATAAGCTTATAATTCTAGCTTAAAATTAACAACAACTAAATTTTTACTTAAATACTCTAGTCTGACTGCTTCTGAAAATAAAAAAAATCAGTTCACATTCACTGAAAATTAATATTTGTAACATCAATGGCGATGATGTATCCAACAAATCACAACTAATCCAATAACTAACGAATGCGTTTCACGTGTTAAAAAAAAAAAGAGAAATAAGTAAAAATTTTTTTTTTTGGGACTGATTTTATTTTTGTTTAAGAAATCTTCTTCATTCTCAAGATAATAGTGTTCTTGGGAATTTGGCCCGACGCCAACTTAGTGAAGGAGATTATGAATAAAAGATTTCTCATTACCGAGAAGGAAGCCGAACATGTGAAACACATTGTATCCCTTCTTTTTCTTCATTAGAGTTTTTTTTTGGTTTTTTTTATTCTTCTTGGTTCATTTTTAAAATTTAAACTTATTTGTGGTACCCATGCATCTAAAATCGAAGCATAAGTCAGAGTTTGATTATATGCGGAGGATGTGCATGTTAGCTCTTTGACGGTTTATCTAGAAAATTTAAAAAATAAAGTACTCTCTGCTTACCAAATAATTATTTTACGGAATTAATTTCGATTATGAATAGAAGTGATAATAAGAAATAGCTGGCGTAACATGTGAAAAAGTATTTTCAAGGTGTACATGGACTTCAACGTGGTCTAAAAATAGCAGTCGGAGCTTTTGGTCGTTTCTCGCGAATGAAAGAATTCTGTGAAAGAATTCACAGTTGAAGAAATGTTGAGAAACCACCTTTTTTTTAATAATATGAAAATTTTCAGAATTATTGAGAGAGGGACAGAGAAAAGAATTTAAAGAATTAGTGGAAGAAAAAGTCTGATAATAGATAAAAAAAATCCGGAATTGCATAAAGATGTAATTTCATAATTGCTTTTGGGTAAAATTTCGTAATTAATGAGAGAAATAAATGTATAATATATAAAAAAATTCATAATTTTATAACCTGTATTATAAACTTTATAATATTTATAAATAAATTTAATAAATTTTAAAAATAATTTTATAACCTTTATAATAATAACCTTTATGTGGCCTATTTGATAACATTTAAAACAGGAATTTATTAGATTTTAATAATTTTAATAATTTCATAATTATTAAAAGAAATGTTTTCAGATTGATGAACAGATTTACTTCATAATTCATGGAACTTGACATCTAATAAAAAAAAGGTTATTTAAAGAAATGATTTCAGAACTGATGACAATTCTTGAATGAAAATGATCTCACAATGAATGGAAATCTGTATTTAATGAAAGAAATGGTTTCACACACACACACAATGACAGAAAATTTATATTTGATTGAAAAATAATTTAAGATTAAATATAATTGTTCAATAATTTAACGGCACTGTCTGACTAGAATTCATTAATTCGTGCCCCGTTGGCACATCTTTTAAAGCACTTTGTGGAAGCTAGAGGACGTCGTACACAATTCTGAAATACCAACATATTCTCACAATTTCAAATGCCACTGAGTAGAATTGGCGGTCGAGTGGCACAGTAGTAAGATGCTCGTCTTCCATTACGAAGGTTACCGTCAACATCCATGGGTTCGAATCCGGATAAGGACGTCGGCAAGTTCTTTACCTACCGGGCATGGGGCGACCACCGATAGATGGCGCCTTCATTTCCTACCTAAATCCACTGGTTGGAAATTTCCGTATGATCAGAGTTGGTGTGCGGTAAAGTAGAACTGAATACTTAGTAACATATATCAAGGTATTTCTGTGTGTTTTAAATATCAACTTGCACCAATCCAAAAACAGTTTTGAGTGGGGCCAGTTTCATTCTTCTAGAATTTTTAGAAATCTTAATCTACTTCAATTGCGCCATTATACTCTTTTCCGTGTTTTATACGTTTCTTAGACTGTAATAAAAACAAATGGAATTTAAGAGATAATGTATCCAAAAAGAAGAGCTCACACAATTTATCACATTTTTACTTTTAGGAAATAATTTTTTCGTAAACATTGGCATTATTTAGCACGGGAATTATATAATTCGTTGCCACTGAAAATACAGAACATGCCCACATACGCGGCATATATGAAAAGCATTATTCGAATTATTTATTTCATTGGACTCTTAGGAGGAGCAATGATATTTATCCCCACTATGGTTTTACTACTTCAATTATGCGTATTTTTTAATTAAAAGATTTTGTTCTCTTGTTTGTGTTGCGTTGTGTATATTTGTGCGAGTTTCATTTTTTGATATATTTTTTAATTCATGTTTAGTTTATTTTACATTTCTCGTCACACATTAGAAATTTTTGCATTTTTTTGTTGTATGTGTACGTTTTTTCTTCGTTTGTTTTTGTCATTAACTTTTTTTTTGACATTAATAATTTGCTTATGTTGCATGCATGTCTTTTTTTTCAATATATATTCATGCCGCATTTTTTTATTTTATCCCTTAATTACCATCTTCTGTGCAGATATTATTAGCCTCTGGATGATAAATATGTTTTCTATAAATTAATTTGAAGCTTTCTGTATGTGTGAAAATGAATTTGACCTGATAATGGATAAATTTAGCGCTTGAAATTTGAACTTTCATAGGATGATATCAAAACCTATTTTATGTTATATTTACCGTATCAGTACACTTAGACTGTATACCGTTTTAGTACACTTGTACAGTTTGCCGTATCAGTACACTTGTACAGTTTGCCGTATCAGTACACTTGTACAGTTTGCCGTATCAGTACACTTGTACAGTTTGCCGTATCAGTACACTTGTACAGTTTGCCGTATCAGTACACTTGTACAGTTTGCCGTATCAGTACACTTGTACAGTTTGCCGTATCAGTACACTTCGGCTGCTTAACATATCAGTTCCCTCGGACCGTTTACCGTACTGTGTACTGATGCGGTAGTATTCAGTACACAGAATTCACTATTTGAACTATTATAGAATGGTATATATATAATCACTTGGTTATAAAATAATTCAGCGTTAATAATATTTCATAATCCATCCCCTAATAGTCTGGTCACTAAGAAGGACGTTTTGTTGTCAATGTATCCATGAAAAATAATATTGATTTTTTATGACGAAAGATGAAGGTTAGAATAATTTCCAGCTATCGCGACAAGTCCAAATTCCATCGTAATCGTTCGCCGTTACAGAAATGAGATGCAATATGGATTCCCCCTGACACTTTATTGCTCTAGAAACTCTTCGGAGGTGTAGTTCGAATTTATAGCCATTATTAGTCTTCTCTTATGACTGACGCTGGTCATCATTCGCAGATTGAGTCCTAACCAATTTTGTCTTCAGCTTGACCTTACTGGGGAATGTGTTTACCGCACGCGACATGTCACGGCGTGAATATAGCCTTATATGTGAACGCGCTGAAGGTTATGAAACAATGAATTTGTGTGTGTATTTACGGAAATGACGGTCGGAATATACAAATCAGAGAACTTTATTACAGTTTCCTCTCACGAAATGGGCAAGTACATTGCTATAGGGTGAAACACGTGACTCTGTCAAGATTCACTACTCGTAGGTGATAGGAATTGAATGGCTAAGACGTTTATGAAATCGACTTCACTGTTATTTGAAATGACAGTAATTTGCGAAACGGCTTTTCTCTTCGATGTTGACGTCATCTTCGCTATGGAAAGTGAAACTGAAAATGTCAGGTGTCTTGACAGCTCTACATATGGATTAACAATATTCGATGTTATATGCAAATGCTTATTAGTAGGGCTAGGATTTTTATGCTCTAAAAAGTCAAAAAATGCTCTATAAAATATGCATTTATGGTCTTAAAAACTGTAAATATGCCCTATAAAACGAAAAATATGTCCACCAATTTTTTCATGAGAAGTGTTGGTGTTGTCTAAATTGTTTTTAACAATTACTTATTGTATGAACAGAAATTATTCGTTTTACTAATCTCATCCATTTTTCCTCAAAAATTTCCCTTTTGAACAAGTTCCCCCCCCCCCCCCACAAATTCAAAGTTTATGTGCTGATATTGGAAAATACCTAGCCAAATAGTATATTTAGCTATAGAAAAAAGCACAAAATTAAAAATAAATAATTCTTTTTCTTTGATAAAAACTCAAAATTTCCCACAAGCGCAAAAAATACCCCCCATTTACCAAATTTTTCCACGAGTTACTGTCACCGACACCAATGTAGTTGAAGGGCTAGTATTTTTATGCACAAAATATTCAATATCATTATTGAATGGTTGAAAAACCTGAATTTAATCAAAGTTTTTTTACAAACTAAATTAAAGGTGCTCAATGTGTCCATTTTTGGATGCACGGCATATATTGGTATTTTGGCATATTGGCCATCGGCATATTTTGATTTTGAGATGCACGTAGTCAAATACGTCCGAAACGTTTGGAGCACGTTTGCATCCACTGTTGCTGTTATGCGTATCTTCAGTTTGGCTAATGTAGCTGCTGGAAGGGGGGGGGGGGACATAAACGTTGTCTTTCATAAACTCGCACAAGAAGAAATTGCACATTGTGAGGTCAAGCCAGTGATGTTTAATTGAATCGTTAGGTCCCGTACGGCCGATCCATCGTTTAGGAATGCGATTGTTCGAAAATTCTAGAACGTCCAAGCTCCAGTGTGGTGGTGCCTCGTCCTGCTAGAAAAGTCATCTGAATCGGTTTCTGACTGAGAAAAGCTAATATTGACGAACACTGAAGTGGCGGCTGAAGGAAGAACGTTAGCACTATGTGTCGGCAACTGCGTCAAACTCGAGATTTTTCTCTTTCGATGTTTTTTCTAAAACATTCGGTGATGAAATCAGTATTTATTTCTTTATTTGAAACGTGACATTTGCGATAGAATGAATTGCATTTTTTTAAAAATTCTAAGTAGTAATTCTAATCCTAATTATGTTTCTGCATTTTCCATTTGACATCCATTTCAATATATGAGATGATTTCATTCAAATTGAATCTGCGATCGTATTGAGATATAGGAAACGAATTCCAAATGGTTATGAATCGTAAAAATGTAGCAAAATAGCTAATATATATCTAAACCAAGGGTGTTCAACCTTTCGGAAAGCGCGCGCCGCTTCATTGATTCGAAAACGTGTCACAAGCCACTTAACTAAATGATCTGTAGGTGTTCCGGGGTTTGCTTAAATGCTTTAAAACTGTACCGCGGTAATTTGTTAATATGCGGTGGGCCACTCAAGTGATGTGAAAAAGTGCAATGGGCCACTTGAATGATCTGGAACTATGCCGCGGGCTACCTAAGTGATTTGAGAATGTTCTGCGTGTCGCCTAAGTAATCTGGAAATTGGGCCGCTTGAGTGATCTGGGGATATGTCATCGGACACTTAAATCCATGTGGAACTTGATCGAGACTCGCATAAGTGATATGGAAATGTGTTACTTAAGCCGGGTTTTCCTAGGAGTAGAATTTCTGCTCCGCATGCAGCGTGAAATTCAGGTTTTTTTTTACTAATCAAGGTCTTCATGCTATTCGCGCTGTAGAAACCTGCTTCCAGGAAAACCCGGCTTTAACTCATTTTGTTACAAATTTGTGTTGACATTATGGGCCACATCATATGAATCCGAGGCCACATTTGGCCCGCGGGACGTAGGTTGAGCGTATGATCATGGTATGATCTAAAACTAAATGGAAAGCATCTCTAGTAAGTGATCCAGATTCCAAAAGTCTATAGCCCTGAAATGATTGGGAATTAAATAGTTTTTCAGAAAAATTGTCCCTCCATCCATACCACTAGATAACGAATTAAATTAAATGTAATTGAATAATCAAATTAGTGGAAGCATTTACTTTGGAGTGATCAAAGGTTAATCACAATTTTCACTTACCTAATTATTCATCACAGTTCCAAATCAAATACATTTATTATTACTTATGTTTCGATGTATATTCTCCGATTACATATGCGCTATAGCATTCTCTGATCAATGCAGGCATGATAGTGGTAAATGAATTCACAAATGCATACGTGAAAAGAAAAAGTCTTGAAACTCTTACCTTCTCTAAAATGAATGAGGAAAAAGTCATTTTATATTAAACTTCCATTTTAGAAAGCTCTAATACCAGTGAAAAGAAGAAGAAAAAAACCTTTTTGTACGAAGACTCTTGTATTAAAATTAACAAGATATTGGGAGGAGGGGAAAAAATTACTTTTCCGAAAATATCTAAGGATTCACTTTTTAAGATGATGGAGGGGAAAAACTAGTTTTAATAGAAAATTTTTCGAGAAATTCGCTTTCATTCAGAAATCAGATTTCGTTCGTACGTATACTAAAAGAGAATAAAATCTCTGAAAGATTCTGGATGTGGCAGGTGCCATATTAAATAAATTTCTTTTCTACAAAAATGAGATGGGATCTCCATGAGAAAAATTTCATTTACTTTTTACTTGTTATATGTAATGAGGAAGAAAAAGCATTTGGTTGCAGTACCAAAATGGTTCTTAATACGAGATTTTTTACCCTTTTTTTATCTTTATAGGCACGTGTACTTTGCTTTCGAATATTCAAGGCCAAATACATTGTGTATTAAACTAAATTCATAGATTACTTGATCTTTAAATCACTGTTGAGAGAGAGAATTCAGTGAAAATATTTCCTCTTTTTTATATTTCTTATGGAACATAATATGCTGAAGAATTTTACAGACGACGCTCGTATAACTTTTATTTGTGCATTAGTAAAATTAGTTTTTTATATGGTACCGAATCGAGGTATGCACATCAGATTCAATTAAAGCAGAATAAGTTTTGTTGCTTTTTTTTTTTTTTCAGTTTTAAATATTTTTATTCTTTACGATTGAACTAATGATGATTTACTCTAGAACGATGTATCACTACCGCTATAGGTGGTAGTTAACTAATGTGATTGCAAAACATGATGAAATGGACAGTCTTCTTCTACGAACATTTACGATTTTACTGCATTGCATTCACTGGTACAATGTCGCATAATGAAAGTAATTTTTGATTTCCCCCCGATTTTATACCCATAAACAGGGTTCCAGCTTCGAAGCCGAGATTATTATTATATTTTGTTTCTTCACAATGTATATTTACCGTACAGGAGCTCCACAAAATACCCCAGCCAAGGACCTTGATGGATGATGACGTGGAGAGCCATTAATTTACCACAGATCACGATTTTAGACTGAGCAAAAATATTTCTATAGTTGTTAAGCAGAGAAAATCTACGTCCTGAGTACCGGCACACACACAAAACGGATAAAGGAAATTTCTACCAGAGAAATCATGAAACTTCATTACTCTACTAATGAATGACATCGATGTTTTCCACAAAATAAATTCATTCAGTGAAGAATATGGTCGGCATCAAAAAACCCTCATACGTATGTGCTTCACAATGCTTACAGGATTTCGCTGCTAATGACGGTTTTTTCATTACGCACATGCCATCGCTTCTCAAATTTCCAGGTGTATAATATACTTCAAACCTTGTCAGTGGACTGCCAAGTGAAATAAAGAAACGAATTACTGGAGCTCAAAAAATCACAGTTAAACCTCTTTTTAAAGTAATAAAGCACAGGATCAGTTTTTGTCATAAGAACTTTTGTCTAAAATACCAAAAAAATTGTACATGGATAAGAGTTTATTGCAAAAATAAGTGGAAGGAGAACTGAATCGATACTGCTTCAAGAAGTTTCGAAGAAAAATATGTTATGTTGATTTGTTCCTCTTGTGGTCGAAATGATCGCTGTCCATCTTTCTACAAGTAGTTCGAAATTCTCATTTTACTAGTGTTAAAAGTGATGGCACTTATTAGGATCGAGCAACATGAGGTAATTAATGTAAAGATCTTACGAGGAAAATAATTCAAAAAAAATTATTGAGACAATTGATGAATGACATAAAAATCTATAGGTTGTCCACATAAATTTAGTAACCTGGTCGAGGCGATTGACTACAACTACTACTTAACCGTAAATGCACCTCGTACACATTCCTCTTTGGAATTTCTAACAAATCAGCACATGCCGGAATGTATGTTCTGAATGAATGTATGGCCTTAACGTATCAATGTTGTACAGTTGCGCTTGTTTCGTGTTCGTGCTGCCATCTGGCTTCCATTTTCTGAAGTAAAGATGGAAATTCTTTAATTTTAATGTTATATCGTGTTGTAGGTCTGCCTACTCTCTGCGGAGAGACTTTTTTAAATGGGAGACCGGCTCGCGCGGGCGCGTGCATTCGCGCCTCGAAGCTGGGCGAGACAATTGACTGCTTTAAATGACGAATTTTGTGAAAATTGTAATTTTTCTATTAATTTATGTGAAATAATTTTATTCACAAAATCAAATTTTTTTTTTTTTCTTAAACATGGAAGAAATAAAGTTACAATTAAGTCAATCCATCTAGACTCTAGAGCAATGGTTGATCCAGACGGATTGACTCTGACAACGGTTTCAAAGGCAAAAACATACAAATACAAATACAAATACAAATACAACACCACAACAGGCAAAATGCCCAACGAGGTGGCTGATAAAAAGATGCCCATAAAAATATGGTTGTCATATGTTTCAAAAATACAGCAACCCAATTAAAAATGCAATTAACACAAATTACAAACAATATATACACATGATAAAATATTATACAATGCCCATAAAGAATACTTATGGTTGTCTTATTCTAAGAATGGATAGCTTCTCGATTTACCCCAACATGTTTATCGTATTTCTTTTTAAACGTGTCAATTGTGTTACAATTTACTACCTCCGGGGGTAAGCTATTCCATTTATTAACAACCCTATTGGAGAAAAATTCCCTGCGACACCATAACCTTGCATTGTCCCTCACCAATCGATACTGGTGTCCCCTTGTAAAAGCAGTCGATTGGCGGTGTACTAAAAGTTCATGGTCCATCCTATCCATCCCATTGAAAATTTTGAACACTTCGATCATATCTCCTCGACACCTGCGTTCATCCTACATAATAGGTAAAAAATAAATAAAAATCAAATTCGTTATATGAAGATTCGAGATTGATTGTTATTTTATTGTATGCAAATAATTTTCCTAAAACTTAAAGTATTTATTTTGTATACTGCATGTCCTCTCGCAATTTTTGGATTTCACACCAAAGTTACATGTACCTGTAGAAGGGATATTCGTTCTAGTGTCACTATATATAAAGAATTCACGAGGTAAAACTTAGGAAAAACAATTTAGATATTAAAATGTTCGTAGGCCTCACATTGCCATCAAAAACACGAGGGTCAAAACCGAATTTTAAAAGTTTCACATACAGTGGCGATTCTACCTAGGCTCAGGTATATTATAAGTCGATTCAGAAAGAGTTTCGTCCAATTTAAAAGAAAAAAAAAAGAAAATTAAATATAGTGAATGACAAATAATGCGTAAATAGATAGGACAAAATATATCAATTTTTGATGAACAATTGATAATGCTAGTTTGTCGCTCATGAAGCTGCTTTTGTGAAGAAGTAAAATGCCGTTTATTTAGCACAAAATATTTCTGTATTCTTTTCGTGTGCATGGTGTTAGTAGGTAATCATCAGTAACTCAAATTTTTTGTGCCCGAGTGGCATGGTGGTAAGATGCTCGTCTACCATCGTGAAGGTTGTTGTCAGGGTCTCAGGTTCGAACCCAAGGGAGGATATAGATAAGATATTTTCCCTAACGAACTCGAGACGACCACCGATAGACAGCGCTTTCACTTCCAACCTATCTCACTAATGGCAGTAAATTGCAATGTAGCGATATGGCCAGAGTTGGTGTTTGGTGAAGTAGTAGGTAATCAGCGTGTTCCTCACCTTACTATTTTGCATGTTTAGAATAAGCAAATGAGCTACAAATCATACAAATTGAATAACTGACAAGCACTGAAGCCTGCCGATGAGTAACAACGACTCTTACACATACTATTGATGTGGAATACTTTCGCATCTGATAAATCCCTTAAAACGTAATTTGTAAGAATTCATAATGAGTGGGAGAAAAGTCCGTAAAACTTTAAAAATGAATAAAAACCGAAATAAAAAATGGTTTGCAAGGTTAGCATCACTAGATCACAGGGAATTTTTTGAAAGGGGGAAAAAAACTAAAAAACAGCGATAGGCACTTTCTTTGACGTACACAAGTCAAAGAAAAGATACGCAAATAACGAACAGAATGCCTCCGAATCATGTATTACAGCGGTATGTGTTCCACTTGACCACCACCACAGGGGATAACACATTGCAGGCGAGTCACAACCCAGAGTGCAGCAGATCTACATACACGGTTTACAACGTTGAACTGGTAGTGGATTAAGGAGCGCAAGTTCTTATAACCTTCTAATTTGCATATTTCTACCGAAGTCACTCGTACTAGCGCACCTATCGGCTGTTTTTTGAGTTATTTTTTCCTGTCTTAAAAAATTTCCGTGACCAAGCGATGCTAACCCTGCAAACAGTTTTTTATTTTGGTTATTTTTCCGGTTTTTATTCATTTTTAAAGTTTCTACGGATTTCTTGCCCACCCTATATAACGCTTTGACATCATACGCGAATCTAAAAGAAGTCAAATTGAAAATACGAAAAAACCATTTTTCTCTTCATATTTGTATGCAACTTGTCATCCTGCTTCACAAATCAGAAAAAATATACATACCATTTTGAAATCGGATGATTATCCCTGAATCAGCCGGTGATAGCTGTTAGCTGAATAATTACAAATAATCTCGAATGAAATTCACGAGGTTCTTCTGTTCAAGTACACATATGTTTATATGTATACTTGGACATCCATGAATATAAAGCATGTTCATGGCTTAAGAAAACCGAGGACAAAATTTGCATAGTTTTGTTAGCTACTGAATATCTCATCGAACTATGAGCAATATCTCAACGCTTATAAGTTGTGTTACAAGTTATTAAAAAACAACCAACGCTGTGCATAGATAACAAAACTTATTTTTTTTCTTACATGTAACATTTATATAATATATTCATGTCATGTAGCTGAATCTTAATAAATTCCAACGGCAGAATTCCATCCTTGACACTCCGTATAATGAACATCCTCCCTTTAGTAAGTTATGAGCACCAATTCGTACACGGGAAATATATTCTAGATTTTCTTGTAGAACTATCGCGTCTGTGATCTCTCGATAACACTTGAAGCCAACTTTTACCGTAAATTGAATCGAAAAGAAGAAGAAAATACGGATAGAAAATATTCATAATTTACATTTTTTGAACACTTTTATTTCTTGAAATGTACGAACCAAGAAATAATAAATATTTTAATCCTTTTAATATACAGAAGAAATATAGTAATGCGCATTCATATCATCTACAGCGTGAAATTTTTCCCACGATGTTTAAAGCGATGGTCTACCGCAGTCTATGTATAAAAATCTTATTTCGTTATATTAATGCTTTTAAAATGATTCTAACTTCTCAAGAAAATTCAAAACGGGGGTTTTTTTTTCTGAAACAACGGTTAGTTATTTTCCACACGATAAATTTCAACTTGTATTTTACATTTTTCTCGGTATTTTTTCATCCAATTTTATTTTTCTTCTCATCTTTTCTGTCAACTCCAATATTTTAGAGCTTTGCATTTTTAGATGAAAATTATGTGAGTTTTTTTTTACAGGAAATGATGCGACGACGTGGAAGAAAATTTTCTTAAGTGATATTCCTTTGGAGTGAAGAAACTGTTCGGAATAGAAATTTAATCGTGAGAAGAAACTGGATATTATAAAGCTTCAAATACATTTCTGTTCTTTACGCTCGAATAACTTATGAAATGGCGTGATGATAGCTTTTGGCTGGCTGTTCTTACGATTTACAGTTTGAAGATGTTACTTGTAGTGATCAAGGGTATTATTTTAGTAGAATTCTCATGGGGGACTTTGACTCATTTTTAATCCATTCATTCAGACTTACCCTGATAGCGCGCTTTGAAATTTGGGATCGAGATCGCACGAGTAAATTTTAGTGATTTTATAAAAGTACAGAACGATTAATACGTGTTTTTTATTCAAAAAGCACATACTTACAATTACTTCTCAATTACAACTTACAATTACTTCTCAATTACAACTTACAATTACTTCTCAATTACAACTTACAATTACTTCTCAATTACAACTTACAATTACTTCTCAATTACAACTTACAATTACTTCTCAATTACAACTTACAATTACTTCTCAATTACAACTTACAATTACTTCTCAATTACAACTTACAATTACTTCTCAATTACAACTTACAATTACTTCTCAATTACAACTTACAATTACTTCTCAATTACAACTTACAATTACTTCTCAATTACAACTTACAATTACTTCTCAATTACAACTTACAATTACTTCTCAATTACAACTTACAATTTTCTCAAAATGCGTTCTTCGCTCTCTTGAACAACTTTGTCACATTGGGATTAAGAATCATTGTCACTGAAAAATACTTCGTCACTTACTTTCTCGTTGCTTTCAAGAGTTTCTACGTCTGTACCATTTTTGGCAGCAAAAATGGTCTTTTATGCAAAATGGCAAAATGGTATATATATATTATTTTGAGAAATTTTTATTGTTCAACAGAGAAATTAGATTTGTATTCTCAGATATTATTCAGATATTTTCTGAAGTGGTTCCTCTCTCGTGCTGGTTTCAAGAATTTTTTACTTATTTCGTCAACGAAAAAATTACAGAGACACCACTCAAAGATAGTTATACCCTACGATCCAATAGTCTCACTGAAAATCAAACCGATTCTCAAAAAGATTAACTTAATAACCATACATGTGCCTACTGAAAGGTTGGGTTTCAAGCCGCCGGAAGATGCTATACCACCGAATAAACAATTTAACGTTTATTACATTCCACGTGATGATTGTCCTCTTGGTAATATAGGACAGATAAAGGGAGACCCATAAAAACAAGAATAAATAAATAAATAAATATGTATAATATATATTGGCGGTAAAATATTTGTCGTCTGAAGACGACACCCACTGTGTGTCGAAATGCATCAGGAGTTTTGTATTTGTACAGGCGCCTTATGCGCTGGTGAACTTCGAGTATTCAGAACTTTGAGGAAAGAGCTTATCTGCTATTCTATACAGAAGTTTTATACAACTAATTTTTCGATCGCTATTTGATTTTGATGGCGGGATATTTTGCCCAATAGGATAGTTTACGGGAATTCTCAGTGTCAATGCATAATCACTGTGCATGTGTGTGCATTGTTAGTGACATTTTCTAAATGTGTTGTCAACATGGTCAGTTTGATGTTACAATTATGGATTTTTTGTCAACGGTATTGAGATTCAAAACAGGGGACTGTTTATTGATTTGGTTATACATCAATACGAAAATACACATATAAATGACTAACAGGTAGTTTTGATATCATGTCTCAAGTCGAATTCTCTCAAACACTATTTTTGGACTGACTATGATGTTTTTATCATTGAAAAAGGCTGACATTCATAATGAAGATCTCTTGAACGGCAATAGAGAATTTTCATTTTAAGTTGAGTTATGAATGCACTAAAGAAATTTGTTGTTTCGGAAATACAAAGATGCAAATTTTGACAGTTTTATGGAAGCATAAATTCCTTTTGCTATTGGCGTAATTCTTGCGCTGTCTCAAATATGCCATGACAAATATGTGTCTATTGCTCTAGGTATTTGTTATAAAGAGAGTTTTGTATTCCCGTATACAAATGAATATAAATCATTTCGATTCCGATCACATATTGCATACATTTATTTATTTACATTAGAATAAGCTTTCATGAAAAGAATATGATAACTATTGAATTTTCTGAATGAAAACTCAAGTAATTGAATTTCTCGCAACTGGTCTCTTTTCATAATTAAACCAAGTTGGTGATTATATCGGTAATACATATTAGGACCAACGTGATTTCAAGACAATTGTCATAAGATCATACATTTCTACTGTGTGTTATAGTTCTGAAAAGAAAAGCTACACGAGAAATAGAACAAAATATATCATCTTTTCTTTGGTATCCTGAGGTATCATAACCATCATTTGTTTATGAGAGTCGTAGTGAAATTCATCAACTATTCATTTTAAATTTTCTATTGAAAAACAAGGGAATATTCTCTGGTAGTCTTCAGAATAATTATCTTTCCAGAACGCGAGGTATATGTCGTTGATATGCGAGATTTCTTTTCGAAATAGAAGGTTCATTCATGATAATTTTCCGTTCTAAGAAAATTACGGAAAACAAAAGTGTAGTAAATTTAATCAGCTTTATCGATGTTCAAAGATCGTCTTTCTTCCTTGTATCAATTTTTTTTGTCTTTTTAAATTAACATCTTTTGTTTTGCAATATCTACTTCACTCTTCACCAAGAGAAAATACAACAAAGTTTTGGAAATGAACTGATGGGTTTTGTAATGAGAAATGGATGTCTTCCCATGACCTTCAGAAACATTATAAGCCATACCGTCCTTTGTCATGGGGGGACATGAAAGCTTGAGAATGTTGAGATTTGTTTTAATATAAATTATCAAATATTTAATATCCATCCCGAGAAGTAATTGAATTTGGACTATAAGAACCAAATGTGAAATATATGAATTACTATATAGGTAAAGAATGTGTCTTTTATGACATGAATGTCACTCTCCACTTGTTAATACAAGACATACGGAAGACTGGATGTTGTGAAGATATTTATCATTTGAGATTAATTTTTTAAGGAAGGAAAAAAAAAGACTATTGTGTAAATTAGAATTAAATTTTAAAGTTTTCGGGTTTTTGGCCGACGTGAAGTACAGTTTTTGTCTTTCGACGTTTCGTTCGCACGAGTGGCAAACATTTTCGAGAATTACGTAACGGTGGGAGGCAACTACTTTAGTACTAGCAGCAGGCGAAGACTTTTAAATTTAATTCTAGTTTAAATTAAAATATATACGCTCTAGCGAAGGAAAATCTCTATCTCCTCTGTAGCTTAGTGGTCAGAGCACTCGTCCGGCAATCGAGGGACCCGGGTTCGACTCCCGGTAGAGGCAGAGATGAGTTTTTTTCCTTCCTTAAAAAATTAACATCTCAAATGATAAATATCTTCACAACATCCAGTCTTCCGTATGTCTTGAATGTGTCTTTTATTATATTTCTAGCTGAGCAAATGAGATGAAATTCGTGTCACCTTCACATGAATGCGAATTTAATTTAAACTAGAATTAAATTTAAAAGACTTCGCCTGCTGCTAGTACTAAAGTAGTTGCCTCCCACCGTTACGTAATTCTCGAAAATGTTTGCCACTCGTGCGAACGAAACGTCGAAAGACAAAAACTGTACTTCACGTCGGCCAAAAACCCGAAAACTTTTAAATTTAATTCTAATTTACACAATAGTCTTTTTTGTTTCATTAATTTGAACTTTTTATAGACACTTGTATATGTATGAACATTACGAATTTTCTTCTGATGAAAATATCGAAATGATTTTGATGATGGTTATTAGTGTTATTATATGATTTTAGAACAAAAAATATTAATCAAGGTATTGCAAGGATAAAAATTATTTACGATTCAATTTTCGGAGCTTTTATGATAATTAAAATCTTTTGCAAATGTATCATTGGATATTGAATTTACTCTGAAACTATAAAAAATAGTCTCGTTGAAATTTATTTTCCCACCTAACTCTTTCGAAGAGTTATTCGATCATGAGTAATTTTACCGTGAATACACTCATTATAATTTCCAATCCCATGATAATTTTTTTCACTTATTTAGAAAAGCTTCAACATAAATAAATGAAAATCTATTTCTATTGAGGTCTGGAAATTCTATTCCTGCACGTGTGAGACATTCTGTGGCACTGACGCGATTCATTCAGTTTGGATAGCGAATAAATAGAATAAAGGGAATTATTTTTCTAGGATGATTTGAATACATGAAAGTCTGTTGCTTTTGTTGATAATTCTGTTCAGAGCCTATTTTGCATTAAATAATTTATTAAACACACTTAGCAAAGTAATTCTAAGAGTTTCATCAATCAAAAAAATATTTATTAACGGCTTTATCTTCTATAGATGATCAAGGGAATTTGTAAAGATTAAATAAGTTACGAAAGTAATTACTGATTCCGTATTCAAGTCATTGAGGTGATTTTTTTATCCTTCAAATGATGCCGTGGATTCAAATCATCAATTAGAGTTATATTCACTGTGATGCGTTGTTGTCTTCAGAGGTTATTGATTAATACCTGATTAAGACAATGCGTATTTAATTACCGACGAGGGAAGAATATGAATATAACTTAGTCATCGCAGACATCATCAATATCATGTGTGGCGCCATGGAATAATAAGAAATAAAATCAAAGGTTCGGAACACGTTAGCTATTCTATTTTTTGAGCAATAATCCATATAGTACGAACCGTGGCATTTAGTAGGTTCAGCATTTCGCTGATTATTCTGTTCATTTGAAGCTGAAATTATAACCTTCAGTCATTGAATTTTCAAATCCCTTAGCATAGGATGTCTGCAAACAATTGGAATCGTATATATGGTATAATTAAGAAAATAATGTCAGGCATAAAAGAAAGTTGACTATTTTTCTTCAGTAAAAAGATTGCAGATAATATATTTACCACTGAAGTACTTGACCGTATGTTCACCTCGTACGCATTCCTCTGCGGAATTTCTCTCTCTCTCTATATATATATATATATTGTCAGCATTGTAGTAGCATTGTTAGCAATTGTGAGCTTTGGCCAGAGTTAGGTCCGACCGTCCATGTATGGTTCCGTTCAGTGCGCACGAGCTCCAAGGACAGATTGGGATAATCGTGGTAGTCTAGGGCGTTCACCCGGAAAAATGAAAATACGTGGGTTCGATTCCCCGCAGGGGTAGTTGAATTTTCTCTTTCCAAAATATATCTTCGTATCAGCCAGCTGTTAAAATTCTTTATACATACAGTGGAACTTCGGTTAACGAGCAAAAAATTTGAACAAATTTTGACTCGATTAACGAGTGATAGTTCGCATTAAGAGCAAAAATGTTGCGGATTTTGTTTTCATTTATTTTCACGTTATCCCAACTGAGCTGATGGTTTTTTGCTTTCGTCCACACACACACTATGGAATGTAGGGTAATATTCTCCACTACATTGTCCGGTAAGCTGCCTCAGTCGGAAAATTAACACACGTGCGAGTGTGAATATTTACGATACGAAACTAGGTGCAACATAACAGCGATGCGTATGTTGCATTTGAAGTTTTTTTTAAATTCTGCTTGGGAAAAAACTGCGGGTTGATTGAATTATTGAACGTAATTTTGTGTGTGTGTGTGGGGGGGGGGGTATCTCACGAACAAGAGCCAATACTAGTAGAAGAGATTTTGTGCTTAGAGAAGACTATGGGCTAGAGGTGCATGACGATGACATTCAAGAACTATTGGTGAAAAATGTCAAGAAGCTGACAGTAGACGAAGTTATGGATCTCTTTTGCACGCACTAGCATGAGTTCATAGACGGTATCTCGTTTGAGGAAGAAGGAGTAAAATTTTTAAAGATAAAATTCTCAAAAGTGCAAGCCACCGTTTCGACGTTCCTCAGACGTACAAGCCGTACCAGTGAAATGACGACGAAAATTCGTAGCCGTGTTCCCAGCTAAATGAAATTGGTTAAAAATTCGTTTTTTTCTGTAAATTATTCTGATCAATGTAATCATAATGTGAATTTTAGAGGATCAACTATGTTTTATGCTATATTTATATAGGCGCTCCGCCTATAGCGCCTATTAGCGACCTTAAAGTCGCCCCTGGTTGGATCGACCCTAATGAAGTTTAGTGTGAAACATATTGTGCTTTGTCTATATAAGGGTAAAATTTTGTTAGCATGTATAATAGTAAGCCTTTAGAAAAACCTTGAAACAACTCCGACACTTTGTACGCAACTTGTACATTTGTAGCAGGGGTGAACAACTTGTTGAGTCCGCTAGCTAGATATGCGGACTCGCGACTCAAATACTTTAATTGGTTTTAATTGACAACTTTACTTGTCCTTAACGTTTTTTTTACTGTCAATGACATCTTTACTTGCCTTCAAAAAATTTTTTTTGGCCATCATTGACAACTTTACTTGCCTACCACAGTTTTTATTAGTTCTAATTGACAATTTTAACTAGCCTATGACAGTTTTTTTTTGGTTTTGGCAACTTTACTTGATTTGACAACTTCACTGGCTTTTGACAAATTCTCTGGCTGTAATTAACAAAACTACCTGTTATTGCCAATTTTTCTTCTGTCTGTAAGTGGCAAGGCTTTACTTGCATTTGACAATTTTGTACAATTGGTAATGTCCTGTATGGATCACAAATTTCCCATATTTTTATGAAGGAAGAAGTATGTCCGTGCTAGGCATTTGTCGTGTTGAGTGTATTGATTCTTTTCGCGGAAGAAATCTCTTGCCGGGCTGCATTTAGAACGTGGACCGGAGGTTGTGCACCCCTGTTCTAGAGCTTAAACCACCCCTCCTGTATATCGGTGGAAAATTATTTCACATCACGCCACACATTTTTAATTCAATAAAAAAATAGAAATGCTTTCATATACAGGGTGTCCTGTAAGTCCTAATTCGACCTTCATCTCATCACCCGCTTATCGTAGTGGTATGGTTCTAATTAAAAAAAAATGCTCATAATGTGTTAAAGAATCACTCTGTAGCAGTTTCGGAAGTTAAAAACCAGTGCGTCACAAATTAAAAAAATCTAAATTTTTATAGGGCCTCCTTGTTCCCTAACTTCCAATTAAAAAGTTGTTGCCCGTCTTTTCTGAAGCCGACAAAAAACGTTCCACATTTCTAAAAGTGCAATACACCCTTGAACAATTTTAATTCCAAAACTGAGAAACGTGGAAAAGAACGGAATAAATGAGGGAAAGGAACGTTGTCCATTAGTTTATGCTGTTGTTTTCAAACCTTTTTCTGTTTCTGAATTCAAATATCTGTGCGAATACTGCACTTCGAAACGTGGATTTTTTTTTGTTGACTCAGAAGAGACAGGGCAACAACTTTCTAAATTTAAGTAAAAGGACAGGTGGATCGTATAAAAATTTAGATTTTTTTTTTGTCTTTAAGGACACACCATATTTTCACTCCCAAAACTGATACAGAATGATTCATACACGCATTTTGAGCATTTTTTTTTTTAAATTAGAACCATACCTCTATACTATGAACAGTTGATGAGATAAAAGCCGAATAACGACTTACAGGACGCCATGTATAAAATCGATGGTGAAGACATATTTTTACGAGAAATCCCTTTTTTTTTCGCTTAGGATTCAATGTCTGAAATGCCATTTGGAAACGATAACATGTTATTTCTTTTTCTAGTGTTCTTTGTCTTAAAACAGGGATTGAATTTTATGAATTGAAAATTCTAAAAAAAGAAATATGATTTCAAACACAGCGGCGTTTCATATTGGCTTATCGTCATATGCCGTAACTTTCGGCAGTTCTCACTGAAAAGCAGGAAATTGCTTCTTTCAGGAAATGCACGTATAAGTCCTCCCGGAAGCGGACGCCGTATGAGATGGTATGAAACATCGTGATTATTTTTTTTTTGTGGTTTATTATATACACGTGCTGAACTGTTATAAGCTGCATGAGAATAAAATTGAAATTTTACCGTGGTTTTTATTTTTCATTGAAGAACCTCCACTATTTTCGGGAATTTTGTATACAGTGATTTTACTACGTCAGTGAAGCAAAACTTGGTATGTACTTTTCAGTTCAGAATATTTTTGAGTTTTTACATACATCTATGTCTAAACACGGAAGAAACAAGTCGTGTTTCGATACTATGTATGAATATTGATTTTCCTCCCATGTAAATCGATGTTCACGCTTTGCAGTCGGAATACAGAATTTCAGCGGTTTTGTGGCATAAAAGATGGTTTCATATGCGATTTCGAAGAGCACATTTTCAGCGTAGCTCACGCTTTTGTATTTGTGTGTGCGCGCGTCCTGTTTATAAATTGGATATACCTTTGTTTCGATTTCTTCTTTTGCTCACTATTCGTTTTGAACAATAAATTTTCTGCATTGTTTTGTTTCTCGAGAAAAATTTACATTCAATAGTGGATTGCAATCCACTGTGCAGTCACACCTCGATAAATAAGCACAAAAAATGTGAAATATAATGCATATTCTGTGTATTATAACTATATTTGAATAGTTACTGTAAATACTGACTTATTGTAATATTCACTCGAGATATTAAACACACAGATTGATGTTATATCGAGTGATAAGTCTTCTCTACGTCATTAAAATTTCTATCTTCCACGTTACGAAAAGTAAGAAGAGAATTAGAATAAATGAAAATAAAAATTTTAATGTAATGATAACTATGAATAATTATTTGGTAAGTCATTTTAGTTCTAGTTAAAGATAAAAAAAAAATTGTTTACAATAAAAATTGCCTGACATGGTACTTCAAAATACCGTTGTTAGATAGAGGATTTAGCAGTACTGTTACTAAATCATAATTAATATCAATTTTTATTCATCTGATTTGAGTAGAAACATGTTTTTGAACGCAAAAATTGAAAAAAACAAACATTTTTTTAATTTTAAAATCAATCATTTTTAAATTAAATCTGAAAAACAAAAATAAAATTTTTCATTTTTTTAAAACACTTTCTTGCCCAAACAAAAAATTAAAAAGACATCACATTTACGTAAAGAAAAATAATCCACCCTCAAGTACGTACAATAAACACTGAAAGACCGAATAACTACGAAAAATATGAAAATAGGATTTCAATACAGTCAAATAATGATAACACGAATGTGTGCAGCTGCCGGCGAAACATTTCGAGTGATCGTTAGTTCGACTTAACGAAAATTCCGAGATTTCAGGGTGGGATAAAAGATTTATTAAAATAACTATGATAATATCGCACTATTAAAACATTTCAAACTACGGTAGATGAAAAAATTCGCAAAGATAAATCATTCTAATGCAATATTATTTAATGAGGCATTGAATGTGAGAATGTGTTTAACAATAAAACAAGCATATATATGTATTATGGAAACGGACAGATACCTGATACTCGTATAAACGAAACAAATTATAAATACATTGCATAGAAGATTATTTTATATCAAAAAACGGGGATTTTTGACTCTTCTATCTTCTTTGTGCTTCTTGTGTGAGAAAGTCATACAATTTTCGCCAGCGGACAAATAAATCTGCGTCAAAATCTCCTATACTCACCATGTTGCCCCGTGACAATGGCCAAAGTCACTTCTTCTCGAAAGGGGGGGGGGAAGAAAACAACAATCATCTTCGTCCCCCGAATCATCATCTTTCTCGTGCAGTGAATAGACAATGTCCCCATCAGACATGTCATCTTAAATCAGTGCCATGTCAGCATGGTGGAATCGTCTAATTACCACAAATGACACATACTTGAAACTATTTGATCACCAAAGAATCCACACCCTTTAAAACAGTTAAAAATCGTTTGCATTGTAACATCATTTTTCCAGGCTCTAGAGAATAGTCTTATGGCTTTCAGAACATCAAGTCGGATCGTGACATTGTATATATCGTCAATTGCAGCTCTCATCAGTCAATTTGTGCGAGAAGACACTCAACAATGCTCTGATCAACAAGTTGGAATTTCGCAGTGGTGTTCGCTCGTAAAAATTTCGACTTGTCGAAAAAAAAACTTCGAGTTAAGGGAAAATTTTAACACTAAAATACGAAAAAGCTTCTGCTGTCTGAGTGGAAACTTCGACTTAAACAGATATTCGAGGTATCGGAGTTCGAGTCATCACGAATTGACTGTATTATTGAATTAACCATAGAAATTCATGACTTTTTTTGCTTGGAAATGCTGAATATCTTTAATGAAAAAAAAAGTGTTTATTTTGCTAGTTTTTTAGAAGAATCTGAATTTGTACGTGTATTTTTATTAATATTTAGGAGAAGCAAGTTTTTATGAAGCGCAAAATCTTATTCGGATATGATACGTATAACTAAAAAAAAAAAAAAAATATTTATCATAACTTTAATAAAATGCCTAGAACGTGAATTTTTCGATGTAATTATATTAGTCTATTTTATTATAAGAAAAATAACTTTATTTGCTAAAAGCGTATCATTTCACATTTATTTCAAATTGATTATGTATTAATAAAGAAACTGAAATATATTTTTATTTTAATGCTTGGCGTAGATCTTAATGCTGTTTTATTCGAAACAAGTCAAAGGAATTTCAATGAGATAGGACATTTTTGTGTTTTCTTCAGAAAAAAAAGAAGAAAGGAAAATTTGCATCTAAGGGTGACGTGTGAAAAAATCTTCTTCCTCTTTGAAGCTGCTAATCCCTTTTTTGTATCTTACTCACTAACTTAAGAACTTGTTGTGAATACAAAATCATGATTTTCTTATGCAAATAAACTCATGAGATCATCATCTTGATTGCATTTATATTTGTTGCTAGCATTAGGAAATCGTTTTTAAAAATGTTGGATAGAAGTTTTCTTGAAAATGTAAATTTAATTAAAAATCATTTCTCCTGTTTTTTCCTCGAATTTGGGATGTGATAACATTTTCAAAGTAAGGCACCATATGTGCTGTGTATGATTTTTATACTGATTCATTATATCTTAACGTTAAACTTAAGAAAAATTTAATTTATCTGTTTGATATTGCGCTATGCCTTTTTTATTTACACAATTGTATCATAATATGTTTCTTTTATCTTGCATACGTTGATAAATGCCGATTCTATTGAAATGCATCAACTCCATTCTTATTGTTACATAGTTCTTTGAATTACAGATATGTGCATTCATTTATTTTATTATTGAATCATTGCATACGTATAGCGATTATTATTTTTTAGAGCTTTCAAGCCACCTTAGTCTAAAAAAAACATTATATTGAACGAATATAATTATCTTATTTTTTCTTAGATGAGGAGCTTATTTTCAAAAGGGAAAATTCCCACTTTTGCTGAATTCAGTAGAAGTAGAAAATATATTTCTCCGCAGTACGTTTGCTTTACAAAACCAGAAAATAGTCCAATAGTTAGCATATGAGAAAGGTAGCACAGTATTTGAAAGCTATGCTACTTGATATCAATATTCCTCACTCTAAACCGTCCCACCCGGGGGCCATTTCCTGAAGTTAAGAGAAGCTACTAATGCCTCTACTTCAGCGCCTCACGCCACAGGGCGTGAAATAAGGAAGGCAGGGCCATGTCTCTAGTGGTGTAGATGGTAGCATGCTTGCCCGGTATGCAAGAGGGTCTGGGTTCGAGTCCCGGCGGAGACGAGATGACTTTTCTTTCCGAGTTCGCCTCAGCATCATATCCGAAAAATAACTGTTTCCTTGATTCAAGGGAATGTTATTTAAATTCTAATTTTGGAAACGTTCCGCTTTGAAAGAAAATGATATAGTTGGAAATGTTATCTTTTGATGAAAATTAGAGCTTGTCAAGTTTGAAAAATTGAATATTTCTACGTCATTTGTTAATTCCAGAAGGTTTACCTATCCCAGGAAGGTACCCTTGCACACACTACTACTACTTAACAGTACATGCACCTCGTACACATTCCTCTACGGAATTTCTAACGAATCGACACATGCCGGAATGTGCGTTTTGAGCGTGTGTGTGACGTATTTATTATTGTCGTACGTATTATTTTCGAGTTGCACTTGCTTCGTGTTTATGCTGCCATATGTCTTCCACTAAGTGAAGTAAAGATAGAAATATTTGAATTTAATGTAATATGTCAGCATCGTGTTGTAGGTCTGTTTGCTCTCTGTGGAGAGACTTTTTCAATTAGCAGACCGGCTTGCATTCACGCCTCGAAGCTGGAAAACAGCAGAAAACCAACTTCAGCCGACCGCCACTGTGCCGTCAACGGGTTCGAACCTGTAACCTCAGGACGAGAATCCAGCACCATGTCCACACGACCACACAGTAGCTCTTGCACACACTGCCCACTCGTCATTAACATGAGAAACACGATCATTTATATAGAAGGACCTTCCTTAACACACACCTCCACTAACGGACACGACGTGGCTGAATGTATTTAACTATCAACTAACGGATAGTCCTCGTTAGCGGACAAAATTTCAGGTTCTACGGGTTGCCGTTATCGAGAGGTTCTACCAAAAAAATACCGTGCACCGAAGTGAATGAACGAGGTTGATTGTCCTTTTTGCTAGGAACGACTCTAACTCCACATCGTGATTTTTAGCAAAAATATTTAAATTATAATAAAAACTATTGCATAACCCGATAGAGCTCATAGCAAATATTCAAAAACCGTCGAAAAATGAATTTAAAGAGAAAAAAAGAAGAGGCAAAATGTTCCCTCTTGAGAAAATAAGCCCCTCAAATGGAGAAGTGGTTTCTGCGGACATATGTTGCAGCTTTTAACCATATTTATCGATGACAAAATTCTATTCGAATCGAATTTCATGCGTTTTTCCAAAAACATTTTCTAGAGATAATATTTATAATGATGTTCCTCTAGTTCCGCCAGGGAAGTCGATTTCGTACATACTTCTTATACGTGGGTATATCGTTTTGGTTTAATATTCAAAAAAGAGAAGGATATAGATTTTATAGAAGGGATGCATCAAATTTCTAGTCTATTTTCAAGGATATCGTAAACGTAAAAATTTGGAAAATTCCAGTTTTTTGATGAATTATCTGAATGTTGATTATACAGGGTGCATAGTTAAATCCCTTTGCAGCAAATTTCTTGCGAACCGTTGATCCTAGAGGAAAACTTCCAATTAGAAAAAATATTTAAATAACGTGTGGACCCCTCAGATACGTCATTCATGTTGCGCTGTATAGTTATTGAAAGGGGGAGGGGGGAAGTGCAAGTTTCCAAGTGCAACATTCTCCGAGATATTTGAATTAGAAATTCGAGAAAAGCTGGGAAAGAGCAACATAAATGAGGGGTAGAAGCATTGTCCCTTAAGGGCCATTCAAGAATTACGTCATCATCAATGGGGGGATTTCTGATTTGCTGACTTTTGATGACAAGTGGGGGGGGGGGTTGGATAATGCTTACGTCATCAACCACCCTTTATAAAAATATGAGTTAGGATTCATAGGGGCAGAGCTGATGACGGAATTTTGCTGACAAGTGGGGGAGGGGGGTCAGCGTTTTGCTGACTTTTGCTGACAAGGGGGGGGGATCAAAAATGGCTGAAAATTTTCTTACGTAATACTTGAACGGCCCCTTAGTTAATTCACGCCAGTAGAAATACTATGTCTTTCCATTTGTGGCGATATGTGATGACAAATGCCCGAAGATGTAGGGGATGGAATGTTGAAGGCCTCCTTAGGGTTCACCCTGGGTAACGCAAAATCTACCACGCGCCATCCATACCCGTTGATGGGCAGTGTATTATGCATTATTACTCAATAATTTTTCTTTCGCGGTATATGCTTTTATATTGGGTTGCTGTATTCTGATTATATTTGATATCGGTATTTCTTATGGGCACCTTTTTCTTCAGCCACCTGGTTGGGCCATTTGTCTGTTGGGGATTTTGTGTTTGCATTTTTATTTATTCCAGGGTTGATCCTCAATGTTTCATATTCGACCGGCCATTCTATGAATTAAAAAAAAAGCTTGTTTGGCGTCACCCCGTACAGTTTGTCCCACGAATTCTGAATTTTGTGTCACAGAATACGCGGTCGAATATGAGAGCTTGAGCAACTAACTCTATTAACGAAACAGATTGCTGACACATTAATGACACTTTGGCGATGAGCTAGTTCTCCAAAGGTATCAATGGGAATAGCATATGTAATGTCTAGGAGATGGGCAAATAATAAGAAATCGAGAGTGAAGAGAGAGGTGTGGTGGATAATATGATGTCATGGGCTCGCTGTATCTGATCCATTAAAGCAGAAATATAGTGTTTGAGTCATTTTGCTTCCCTGCAAAAATGGACCTGTTTGATTATGCGGGTACCACATCCTCCCTCCAGTACAATTGGATTTTGGTTTTATTGGCACCATTAATATCAAGGTTATGCGTCGCCAAACAGCAATAATCAGTATAAAACGTGCGATAGATTTCGCTTTACCTACGATGAAGCAGTTGGTTACAACCCTTGAACGAACCCTCGGATGGTTGATAGCCCATATCGCAATAAATCCGTTGGAAAATGTATTTGTTACTGGTGAAGTATTATTGTGCACTCTCTGAAAGCACCTCTACTGCCTTTGCGATTGCGTTTCAGCTACACATTCTATGCAGAAAAATGCCTGATTTTAGGTGTCCTAGATCACCTCTTAAAGTTTGGCCCATTAATTTGGAACCACCCTGTACGTACTGTGTATATAGGCTTTCAACGTGTATTGGGAACGCAATTATAATGTCTAATGACGTAAATTCTAATTAAGTTTTAATTACTTCATAATTAATTCAAATTCTGTTTTCTTTGTTACAGCGTTGCTTTAATTTGCGAGTTAATTAAAGGCGAAATGCGTACTATCGCAGGTAAATTTTGTATTAGATATTAGAGATACGCACCCCACATATACACACTTCTTAATGACACCAAAACATACTACTTAACCATAACTTCGGTAACTACAATCGTGTAAATTTCTCTTTTTAAATTGCATATAGATATTTAAATTTGAAAAAAATAAGTAAACAAAGCTATTAAACTTCCTTCCCGATATTTATTTAAAGAAAGCTTTAATGATAAGATTTAAACATACGGATAGATAATTTAAAAGCCGATTATTTTCTCAGAGATTATTTTATCTGCTTTTTTTCCGCCACTAATTACCAGTTCCATCATTATTTAGAATTATTTTGTTTTTATTTTTTTGGGATAATTTAACGTAAAAAAAAACAACATACTTTTGAATAATAATGCAAAAAGAAATAAATATAAAAAATTTAATCTGTTTCCACCCAGTAAAGATATTATTACCTTGAGGCGATTATCACTGTATCTTCTTTTTCTCTTTTTTGAAGCTCTATTGGTTTTTAGCCTGATACATAACACTGTATTATTTTCCAATTTTAATTTTTATCTCTAAAGATATAAGTCCTTGGATTCGTTGCTGGAATCGAGATTTATTGCCTGAAGTGAAGGAAAATAAGTTTTAGTTTGAATAAATATTTTATGACAGACCTCCCATGCAGTTTTATAGAAGATTTATTCGAGAAATTGAGTTTGTACCAATGAATAACACATCATTATTTGCATCCAGCGAAGTTGTAAATAAATTAGACTTTCACCGAAAAGGGTTTCTTTCGTGAAAATGAGAAAAGAAAAGCGACGTGAGAACTCGAAGTGAAGAAGAAAAATATGCAAATTTTTGATACATGATGTTCAAAATAAAAGCTTTCCGAGATTTCCTGCAGTGTTTAATTGTGTTTTGAGTGAGGAAAAATGCTTTTCGGAGTTTCTACTGAAAAAGAAAGAACTATTTGTACGTAACTTTATTTGAGAGATGGTCTTTTATTGAGTATCAATTGAGTGTTTCAATATTTAAAATAATGTTAAATTTTAAATGTTCCAATTTTATCAAATGTATGAATACTTTGTAGTTCTTGTGTTTTTGAAAATTTTCAGAGGGAAATCAGATCATACTTCTTTGGAAGATAGGTACTAATATCGGGAATTTTAATCACTTTTGGTACTTAGCAAAGATTTTTCATCTTTTCTAGGTTCGATCCAATTTACCAACGTCGAAAAACTTGCCGTTTGGACTTTTTTTTTTCGGAACTTTGAATGCTTTTTTGGCAGAAAAAGAATTTATGTGTAACAGTTATTTTTTTTCCTTACAGGGTATAAAGTTGTTTAAATACAAATTCAGATGCAAGGCCACAGCAGGAAAAATACCCAACGAGGTGGCTGAGAAAAAGACTGCCCGTAACAAATATCGATGTCATATCTTTCTAAAATACAGCAACCTAATTGTAAATGCAATTATAAAAACTAAAAACACTACATACATGATAAAATATTATACAATGTCAATAAAAAATATTTACGGTTGTCTTATTCTAAGTATGGATAGCTTCTCGATTTACCCCAACATGTTTATCGTATTTTTTTTTTTAAAGTGCCAATTATGTGAGAATGTACTACCCCTGGGAGTAAGCTATTCCATTGATTACCAACCCTATTAGAGAACAATTCCCTGCCACACCACGACCTAGAATAGTCCCTTACCAATCGGTACTGGTGTCCCAGTACTGGCAATCGATTGATGGCATTGCTGTGTTCTATTTTAAATTTCAAAGTTTTTAGTCAGAGAGACTTGTTCACGTGAAACGTGTATTTTTTTAGAAATGAAAAATGCTTTTGTTATAGGTAATACAATTTGAATTTAAATGCAACCACGGATAAGCATTAAATCCTTTTAATGCTTTTTTTGTAACTGTATATAGGCGTAAATGACATCTACATCTTATGTGGATATTTTCTTTTTCAATCACCGTTCAGGGGGGAATTTGCTTGTTGACCTTTTTTTTCATTTGTATAACAAATCACTAGATCATATGTTACTATATATTATCACCACATGTCTATGTTTATTGATAAAATAATTAATTCATTAATTAAACAACTTATTAATTAATAAGTTAGTGGCACACATTTTTTTCAAAACCTGCTTTGTTTTATTATATGAGAAATTTTCTCGGCATCCTATATAATTTCGAAGTATAGCTTTTATTTGAGGCATGACAGGTAATAGCTGAATGGAACTAATCTAAATGTCTCTGGCATGATCTAAATACGTATACGCAGCGTGATTCACACACAGCAAGAGCATCCGAAAGGAGTAAAAATCCTATGGTTCATTTTAAAGTCGAAGTGGTCTCTTACGTATTTATGTTGTCAGAGAAATGCTTGTTCTGTGTATTACTGGTTCTGTCACTTGTATTCCAAATTTTGAAGTGAAAATGGCAGATTCATAAATTTTCATTTTACGTAAGTATTGTGCTGAAGGTATGTCTTCTCTCTGTGGAATTTGTTTTTCCCCTTAATTATCCAGATGAGAGCGAATTTGCGTTTCGAAGTGTGCCGGCACTGGGTTTGAACCTGGATATCAACGACATGAGTCCCGCACAATGCACAGAAGTCTCTCTGCATCAGGGGGGGGGGGGTTGGTTTAGAGCATTCGTTGAAGCATAATTAAGAGCCTTTGTTGGTTTCTACCTCATGAAAACATTCCAACTTCTATTTGTACATTAGATGTACGTTTATCCGACATGAGTTACCACTGATTGTATCCGTGCATCAAATAATTAGATGGTTGAAACATTGTTCGCATTAATGGTATGTTCATCAACATCCATTAATTAATATTCTTCATCATGTTTTATTAATTACCTACCGAACCTGAAGAACCAGATGCACCCAGAATATTGTTTTAATTAATGACTGCAAATCAGGTAAGTTTTCAGAGATATATTTTCCCTTTACACTAAAAACCAATACCGTGAATAATGAGATACCGATAAACATTCCCACTGCAACTTCAAATATTATCTTACCATGATTATCTTTTGTGAACAAATATTTATAACAGCACAAAAAAAAAGAAAAAACAGTACACCTACAAGTTTTATAATATTTCCAAAATTTTAATAATTCCACTATATCGGTACATAAATACTTAGTGTAAATATGAAATTTTTTTTTGGTAAATACAGTATAACATCACTACAACGATACTCGATGTAACGATAAATACCTCTACAACAATATTTTTCCAAATCTTGTTTGGAATTGAATATAGTCTAATGTTATATTCCTCTTGATATATCGATAGCTTTTACTAAGATAAATACCTCTACAACGAGAATACATCTACAAAGAAATTTTTCAAGCGCTACACAACAATATTTTTTATATTTCGCTCAAAATCATCTTGAATTCAATATTAAATTTGTCGCTTGCTTTCGTTCTTTCGATGCTGTCAACTAAAATCGATATTTTGTACCACCTGATCACCGGAACATGTTGGTAAAGTTATTGATATTGCTACTTTCTGTGCAAGACAAGATAGTGCAATGCATTAAACAACTTTACAGGCGCAACGCATTTAACTCAATTCTATTAATCGCCTAATCAATTACAATTTTTTGTAGTGGATATATAAATACTTAAAACTCATTTTCTGGTGGTAATAACAACGCTGATTCAGAAAAATATCAACAAAAACAAAATTTTTGGTAGCACATTATGATAACATTTCTTCTCGATACAACCATAATCTCACTACAACGATATTTATTCTGATCCGCAGAATATCGTTGTATCGAGGTTTCACGGTATTCTATTTCAAATATTTATTAAGGTAGGGGTTGCTCTAAAATACCCATCATGAGAGAGTTTTTTTTTGATAAATGGAAAAAAAAGTCACTTACAGATGACGTAAAACGAGATACTTACAGTAATAACACATATAATGCAACGCAAAGAGTGCATGATTACGGTTTATGACAATTTGCCCTACGTAAAACTTTAAATATGAAAGTATTTTTTTAGCTTGCATTACATCTGAATGGGCGAAGAAGTGCTAATGTTGAAATATGGTAGTTTTATGTAACGAAAATCGACAAAAACATTAGTTAGTATCCATGTAATTGTATGTGTTATTTCGAGTTTTTGTTTCACAGCTCCACCTGCGAGTGAAATTCGTACGTTATTTTTTAATTTAAGAAAAAACACTGTGTAGGTCTGATGAATATTTCAGTGCGAACCGCACAATTTTATGTCAATCGGTTGATTTGTTATTACAGCGAAACCTCGATATAACGATATTCATCGGGTGAAGAAAAAATATCGTTGCAGAGGGATTATCGTCATATCGTGAGGCAACATTGTCATATAGAGCTGTCAAATCAATGCTGTTGTTTGTATGTTTTCTAAATCCGCGCGTTGTTAGTACGATCAGAAAACGCGCTTTGAAGTATTTATTCGTCGTAGTGCGAGGATCCGGGTTCGAACCCCACAGTGGTGGTCGGCTGAAGTTGGTTTTCTGTGGTTCCCAACTTCAAGGCGCAAATGCGAGCCGATCTCCCCGTTAAAAAGTCTCGCCACAGAGAGCAACAGTCCTACAACGGTAAATCATTCAACCATAACACTTCACTCATAGTTAGAAAAAAAAACTGGGGGCAGATGACAGCACTACTCATAACAAGCATTACACAAAAACAAACTTTACGTCAGGTTGCACTACGCGTACACGCACATTCCCGCATGTACCGATTCGTTGGGAGGTTCCGCGGGGGGGGGGGGTGCATGTGTGGTGTAGCGGTAGTGGGTAGGGGCTCGGGGATCCATGATGTTCTTAAGTCAGCCACCTCGTTGGGCAATTTGCCTGTTGTGGCGTTGTATTTGTATTTGTATTTGTATTTAATGAAATTCGTTCAGATGCACCTGTAAAGAAGTTTACTGTGTTGCACTTTTTTGCCTTACAATAAAAGTGATAATCTCAACCGCTTCACCAACATGTTTTGGTGATCATTTGGTGCAAAACACCGACAGTATTAGACGCTCTTGGAAGAATGAAAACAAGTAAACGAAGTTAAAATTAAATTTAAGACAATTTTGAGTGAAATATAAGGAAATAACATTTTAGCCATTTAAAAATATCTAAAAAAAAATCGTTATAGAGGGATTTATCGTAGTGGAGGATTGGAGGATATCGTTGTATCGAGAGTGTTTAACATTATAGGCAATTCCAAACAAGATTTGAAAAAAAAAAATCGTTGTAAAGCGATTTACCGTTATATCGAGTATCATTGTAGGGAGTTTTCACTGTAATTTTAAAATATGTGACTAGGACTTCTTATTCACCCTGTATATTTGGGGGATATAACTCAATATCGTTTATAGCAATATCGATTTTAATCGAATTTTAAGTATAATACTTTCACTATCAATCTCAAGAAAAATCCATTGTGCTTTTCTTAAATATGATATATTTTCAAATTTAACCGGTTGGATGTTGCCTCTGATGCGTCAGGTGGGTCTAATAGATTTACGATTTAGCGAAGCGCAAAGTAAAGAATTTTGTAGTCCATTAACTATACAAGGGGAAGAAGGGAAGAGATCAGATTTTCTCTTAACCGCAACTGAATTCACGTCGCGAGCAGAAGTTTTCTGCTTTTCTGTTTGAAAAATTGTCCAGGTAATGGTCCTATCCTTGCATGCCGGGTTGAGCACGAAGTTCGCCTCCGAAAGAGACGTCCGGTTATACATGTTAAATGATGCCTCTTAAGATCAAAGGGAATTCTTGCGAAAAGTTTATGTTCCTCAAAGATCATCACTATGGAAAAGCACAACAGGATTTTATCCACGTCATATCCCAGCTGGAATGTGTTGAGTTGATACCTCTGTATTTCTCTACCCGGGCTTTGTTTTATTACTTGCGAAATTCTCTTGCCATTTTTAGGATTTTCCATGGCCAAGATTTCATTAGAGACGTGGCAGATTCCAAATGAATGGTGTGGATCTAAATGTCCCTGACATGACAGATGTGGGTAGGTACAGCTTATTTAGCGAATATTGCCCAAAAGGAATAAAAATTCTATTCATCTAAGTAAAATAGGAAAAAGGGTGAATAAGGAATAGAATGGTTTTGTGATAGTTGAAGCTGACAAAAATAGTAATGGGGGAAGTATGAGAAACCTAGATTTATAAAATGCTCCCCAGTTAACAAAAAAATTGTGAGTACGTAAAATTTTGAATAAAATATTTACCCTTCAACAGCATAATTAAAGTTCACTGAGATATTCGTGATTGAAATTTTTGATTTCCACCACTTTCAAAGTGACAAATGAACAGTGTTAAAAATATTTGTATACTTCGAAAACACTCGGAAAATGTCAAAAATTAAGAGAATTGGAAAATCAATTCATAATTCAATAAAATTTCATCCAATATGTATGGGTGAATTTATTTTGGTTTTATAGAGGAAGAAGAAAACTTTTCAATTTTTTACATTGGACAATATTCTAAAGTTGTCAAATGAAAATTTAATTCACTTTACCTTAATAATAATTTACATGATGTTCAATTGTGTATCTTCATTTATTTTGCTGATCAATTCTTCATAGTTTAGTTTCCAACATTAAAATGATTATATTAATTCAAATTCATTTCGGGCACTTGCTGATACACCAAGTATACTGTATGTACGGAAAATCCTAGAACAAGGGTTTCCAACTTTTCGGACATGCTGGGCCACATTAAAACTTCCTACGAAGCCCATAGGCCACCAACTCAGTTAATTTAGTGACATCTTAATAGAAGAGGGCCCAATAGGCAGCACCTCCTACAGATAGAACACCTCCGCAGTCTGCTTTTAACGTCAGTAAGTAGTCCATTTTCCCTTGGAATATTCAGGGAAAAAAAGATTCCCTGCTCGTGCCAGTATCATCGTTGTGAGAAAAAGAAATGATTGGACTCAGAATTGGCGATTTCTATGCCCCACATCCAATCACTATGCGGTATTTTTGAGCGAATCAGGAAGATTCTCCGCCATAATAAGAAGAAACGAAATATGATGCTGTGTTTCAAAATCTGGAAAACTTGCTAGGTAGTCTGAATGACGTTTATGGCAAACAGTGAACATTTTTTCACTAATTTTGAAAAAAAGTTTCTTGATTACTTGCTGATAAAATTAATTAATTCTAAGAGTAATTTTAATCTGATTGTGAAAGATGGTGAATAAGGAGTAGAATAGTTTTGTGATTGTTAAAGCTCACTAAAATGGCAATTGGGGAAAATAGTTATAAATATATTAAATATATATAACTCTTTAAATGGTTCTTTAATTATTTCATTTTTCAATATATTTTGAAATCAATTCTTTCAATAATTATGCAATTACTCTTTTATCGATTGTGAAATTATATGTTTCGGAAATTTTAAAATTACTTCTTTCAGTAATTTTAAATTTTCATTGACTCTGGAATTATTTCTTTCATCAGTTACTAAATTATTACTTTTTTCTCAATTCTGAAGTTATTCCTTTCATTAATTCTAAAGCATTTAAAGCATTTAAATTATTCGTTTTTTAATGCTTTCAACCACAGTATCCTATGTTAGGAAACTATTATTTACAAATTTGTCATGATGAAATTTTAAAATAGTGACTAATAACATTTTGTGCCACCTGAGCACAGAATTTGTCATGAAAATAAGCTTTATACTTGATTTCAAAAACTCAAATGAGAGCTTCGTTGAAAATAAGAAGAAAGAAAAAAAAAGGGCAATTTATTTTGTATAGATATCTTGTTTTTTTCGTTCTTTTAATTTTGGCCGCCTCCTGTTTGGAAACGGCAAAAATTAAGGGAACGTTCCGTAAAATGGTCACCCTATACATACAAGGTTCTTACCCGCGAGCGGCAGAAATGCCGTATATCTGACAAACTTTTCTCGATCAAGTATCTATATACAATAATATTTTGTAACGTAAAGAAAATAATTTAGAGGAATTTTTAATAAAATTTACAATTTATACACATCAATACAGAATTAACATTAGAGAGTTACATAATTTAATGACCGGGAATGTTTTATACTTATAACCTTGGAAAATTCGCATAAGGAAACGTAAACATTTCTATACGACGCTAAAAAATACATAAAATTCAGTAATTCTTAGATAAGTGGAGAGGGAAAAAGTGGCTTTGTTGTAACACTGCATATGCATTACTATTCAGAAGGAGTACCGTACAGAATTTATTGATCGGTATCAGTACGCGCCTATAGCATCAATACACACGCGTGCGTATCGCCTTCATTTTTAAAGCCCAAATTTCGATCCCGATGGAGTTTTCAGATAAGTTTGGCGCCTACGTATACCATTTTTATGCCGATAAAAGAAATTTTATGGTTTTTTTTTTCTGTGCCGAAAGTTCGGAAGTACTTCGTCTGTACATTATTTAAAACCTGGTGGGGAATTTTATTCCGAAATGCAATTTTTTCTTCTTTGCATGATACATCCTCGTATACGAAATCAAAAAATATATATATATCTCTTTTTTTTCTCGTGCAGTATTCGTGCAGTATATTGAGAGATGAACTTTGAGATGTATTGCTCTCGAGGGTGCCATCGCAACTTGTTAACTTTTATGACGCCATGTTCTTTCGAAATAGAAGACTGGTTCTACGGTGTTTTTATTCGGAAAATAACAGAAATATTCATACTTTTTGTTTTGAAAATTCTTTAGCTATGGTAAAAATGGATAAGCATCGACGTGGATGGAAAAAAAAATGTACAGTCGTGCCCGATTAATAATCGGGGACGAAAATAACGGGTATTCCGTTCGGAACAGCTTATTCCATAGAGACAGTTATAGTTTTCTGCTTAGTAGAACGATTTCAACGCCATTTTCCCGCTTTCAATACAGAATTCACACTCACATGGCAATTGTGAATATACAGGATGATCACTGTTTCAAAATTTCCGTTGCCACATTTTACTGGCGAACTGTTTATACTAAAGGCATACTTCCAATTACAAAAAAGAATCGAAATAACCTGTAGAAATAAGATACGTGATTCATCTTGCAAGAAATTGTATAGTTATTGAAATAAATTAAAACAACTTTTTATACGGACACCCTGTCCTCAAAAACCCAGTCAAAAAGTTGTTTCTCTGTCTTTCCTGAGGCAAAAAAATATCCAAATTTCAGAGTGCAACAATATTCACTGAGATATTTGATGTAGAAAATCGAAGGAAAGGGAAAGAACAGCAAAGGTATCCCAACCTTCCTCTGCTTTTTGAATTCAAATCTCAGCAAATATAGCCCTTAGAAACGTGGAATTTATTTACTTGCTCCAGGAGAGACAAAGCAACAACTTTCCAATTTGGTTTAATGAATGCAATTTTTCTATTTTAATAACTATGCATCCCCTTGCAATATGATCGACGTAATTAAGTTCTACACGTTATTTGGATGCTTTTTCTAACTGGACGTTTGCATCTAGGTTTACCGGTTCACCAGTAAAATGCGACAAGGGGAATTCAAATAACCATCTTATATACTTTATTAACCACTATTCACATAATAGTTTTATTGAATGACACACTTTAAAATAACGGAAAATATGTTGGAGGGGGAATTTATAAAAAACCTACATTTTTAAAAGTGGGTACTGGCTCGGAGTGTGTAATCGGATTTCAATGTAGTACATTTAATCACCTAATTTTTATTTTCTTCTAAGCCTGCACAGGGTGCTAAATTTGGCAATAAAAGTGAAAAAGCTTGAAAAATCTGCACTTTATGCAATGTATTGGAATTGGGAAAACTGAAAGCGAGAAGAAATTTTTTCAGTTTGCATAACGATTAAAAAAATTAAACTGAAATTGCCGAAACGTGTGGGATGCAATTAAGTATTATGCTCGTTGTATTTCAATGTAATTTTCATCTCATTTTGATGTTTTATTTATTCCTCTCAAGCTTTAATCTACCACTAGTTTTCAACAGAGAAACTATACTTATCGTGTGACAGGGTATTTGTATTGTTCTCCGCATAATCGAATACTCCGCTGAATCGGATATCGTGTGGGTGGACTTATTGATATCTCTCTATGTAAGCGGGGACCTAGTGTGTTACAACTTTATCTGTGACAACACTGACTTTTTATCATCAAATTATTCGTTGGATAGTTGTGATTCTGCAAATTACCAAAAAGGCATAGAGTAGTTCTCTTCCGCGCTTGCTCCATCCCAAGTGTCATTCAGAATTAAGTGTTAATTAACCTCCTGGCTCTGTGATTAACCTGTACTTAGATGCAAGGAGATTACTACACTTTGATGTTCGAACAGTAATTCCTGGATTAAAGCAGAGTGTTGAAACTGTTGCTCGCCATTTGCTAGACAACGTTGGGCTACTACAGTTTGATTATCTTAGGAACACGTTAGCTAAGCTGAATTACATGATTTCTCCATATTTAGTTGTTTTCAGTACGCAACGAACTTTAGAGCAGTTATGGTTTCAACCTAGGCTGAAATTCAAATATTTATATAAATCAGGGTTTCTGAACTTTTTTGAGACCACGGGCTACTTAAATATACTACTACCACTGCTAGATAACAATGACAATAGAAAATAAACACTGGGAAATAATCAACCCGTGTATTTCACCCCCTTCAGTTCTCTCAAAACCAGATTCCCATTATTAATACGTTAATCAAAACTTAAAACGAACTTAAAAATAGAAATATGTTTTTATTAAACTAATCTTGAAATTTAGTAAATCTTATTTAAATATCTTAAATTTTCTCTGAGTAAATATCTTGTCTAAAACCATGGAATAAACAAAATTCGCGGAATATTTTATGCATACCTGTGTGTTAACTACAATTACATTTTTCATAAGTTTTAACGAATTCGAGCGAAGATAAGCTGAATATTGACCCTTAACCTGACATTAAATTTGGATTCCTATACTTTGATAATTCTCACATCACGAAAAAAGGCGATCAGAAATTTCGCTGAATAATTTACAGGGTTGTAAAATGGTAGATCTTCCTCACACGAAACTTCAAAGAAAGAATAATTATTTTCGTTCTAAAACCTTCTCTATCAAACGTTAATTACAACATTTTTCAATTAAAATATATTTGCGGTCACTTGTTTCATCCGTAAGATACAAGGCCTTGTTAGAAGCATAAATTTTGATCCTATCTCGAAATGACTTTCGCAGTAATGTCACGTCGAAAAGTCTTCGTGTTCTTGCTATTTCAATGCAATATTTAATAAGGAAATTATCGCATAAAGTTCGCCGTCCTGGCAGAAAATTATTCATCGCGATGTATATATATATTTTTGTTCGATTGCAATCCACGTGAATCGACTTGAATTCATTAAATTTTCAATTTCCTCACACTATTCAACAAGGATACGTGCTTGGTTCATGCATTAAAAATCAGCGCCATTAATCCTCGTAAAAATTTTTTACTGACCTTGATTTGAATGGGCAATCATCCATGATTTCATGCAACGAAACCGTAAAAAATATAAATGTATATTTTTTTGAATATTAGGAGTGTTTTTCTCTATTCGAAACATTTACTCAAAGAAAACAAAGTAACTCGCCATTACATGGAATTCTGCATTAAATAGCCATAAAAATGGAAAATATATACGAATAAGTTAAAAAAAAACAACAACAACAAAATAAGACAAGAGACAAACGGCATAAAACACCGAATACATAATTATGAAACTTCGTCCTTAATTCGGTGTTTTTTTTTATTGCATCGAAAGATTAGCATTAAATGCACTAAAAGGGTAAAAAGAGAGAGGAAAAAAAAAGTCAAGTTGAAATGCGCCAGATGCATTTCGAATCGTTCTCTCGATTAACTTGCAGTCTTCACACAAAGCTTCTCCCGGAATAGGAAAATCTCGTGCCCATGCTATTTTAGTGCAATATGTAATAAGAAAATTATGGAATTGTGTTCGCGTTTCCGGTAGAAAATTATTTGTAGTCTATATAGTCTATATAGTCTATATTTACTACATAGTCTTTTATTGTGACCTATGTGAATCAACTTGAATTCATTAAATTTTCAATTTCCTAACACTATTAAATAAAGATACATTCTAGCTTTATTCATACAAAAATCAACGTCGTTAATCTCATCATAAAAAATTTTACTGACCTTAATTCGAATATGCAATCATCCACGATTTCATGCAAAAAAACCGTTAAAAATATCGATATATATATATATTTTCCGACTATTAATGAACTTTTTTTCCCGCCCACTCGAAATATTAACACAATGGAAACAAAGAAAATCTCCGTTCTATCGAATTCCGCATCAAATGGCCATAAAATAGCGAATACATACGAATAAGTTAGAAAAAAATCGACGGATAAACGGCATAAAACACCGAATACATAATTATGAAACCTTGCCTTTAATTCCGTGGTTTTTATTGCATTGAAAAAATAGAATTCAATGCCTCCAAAAGGGTAGAGGAGAGAGAGAGAGAGAGAAAAAAAATCAAGAGCTGAAATGCTCCAGATGCATTTCGAATTGTTCTCTCGATTAATTTGTAGTCTTCACACAAAGCTTCTCCCGGGAAACAGAAAAAATAAATAATAATCATAATAACGAAATAACAATAATGATAATAAAAGAATCGAACCCCGGGTAGAGGTTGAGACAACGACGACTAATTCTACTAATGGCCTCGGTGAAGACCACCGTGCATCTCGAGGTCGTTTTCTTATCTCGGTCAGGAAGCCATCATTTATCTCTGAAGAATCCAAGACCTTTTCTTTCGAATGGGAGGAAGCACTTGGCGCCTTTTCTTTCCGCGTGAGAACAGAACATTTTATTTTATTTTCCTTTTTACCTAATGTGTGTGTGTTTTTTCTTTTATTTCTGCCGAGTTTCAGCAAAAACCTACCATTCATTGCCCCCAACCGCAGTATCAGCGCTTTTCTTTGTTTATCGCGTTTCCAACGGAATTAGTTCGGCGATGAAACGACTTTTAGAAAATTACCTTATCACGTGGAATCTTCATTCGGCTAATTGTCAAGTGTTTATTTTTTTTTCGTTTATTGGAAAAGTCTGGGGAATTTTTTAAAGACACTGTTTCATTTATTTGAAGAACTTTTTCCCCCTCAAAAACGAAATGCCGAGAGCCTGCCTGCATCGTTCTCTAGTTAGTAAATAATAGTTTGCTGTCGTCAGCAAATAACAGTAAAGTAGTTTTTATATCTTTCAGCAACTGGTTAAAAAAGTGTGCAATAAGAGTAGTTATTGACATTAATGACTTACAGGATTTTGACGTCTATTAGGAAACCTCATGTATAAGGAGTCTCCGCTTTTTTGGGCTTAAAATTTGAAGAAAAAAAATCTAAAAGATGTATCTATAGTACTATCCATGTATAAGAAACCCTCCTTCCTATATTTTTGACACCCAATTTTTGGAAAAAAGGGTTCCTTATACACGTTAAATTACTGTAGATACTTCATGAGAAATTTAATCAATTTTTTAATTACATTTTTGTACCCCAATTTAGCACCATTCCACCAATTCAATTTTTGCCAAATTGCCCTAATTTTCAAACAGTTAAGTGGCCATATTTGTGAATTTTTATATATATATATAATATAAATAAAATATATATATATATATATATATATTCACACAAATATTCCTTCCATAGAAATATTTAATATTTGCATGGGGAACTAGTTGAAAAAATAAAATAAAAGAGAAAGCGTTTCGCAAACTCAACTCCTATCAAAACTGGATAATAATCGGAAGTAAAGACTTTTAATCTCAAAGCCATTTTATTGTAGATATAAGTCAGTTTCAATCACTGAATGTTTCGAACATACAGGTTGCATAACGTTTGGCGAACCGTTGATCCTAGAGGTATACTTCCTATCAGAAAAAGGATCCAAGTAAAGCATAGTACTCAGATATGTTATTCATGTTGCAAGGAGTTAGAAGTTAGACAACCATAAGTATTCTTTGTGGGCGTTGTATAATATTTCATCATGTATATATATTGTTTGTAATTGCATTTTTAATTGGATTGCTGTATTTTTGAAATATATGACATCCGTATTTGTCATGGGCCTCTTTTTCTCAGCCACCACGTAGGACATTTTGCCTGTTGTGGCGTGGTATTTATATTTGCATAGTAATTTAATTTTAAAAAAAAATTATGCTGACGCCCCCGTATGCTCAAGAACCCCATTACAAAGTTGTTGCCATGTTTTTCCTGATGAAAAAAAAAAAAAATTCCACTTTTGTAATTGCAATATTCGATTTCGAAAAACGGAGGAAAATTGCAGTTTACCCTGCATTCAATGCTGTTTTTTCCCAACTTTCTTCCTTATTACGAATTCAAATGTCTCAGTAAATATTACAGTTAGAAATATGGATTTTTTTAGCATCGGGAAAAAGAGGGCAACAAATTTGTAATTGGACTCTTGAGCGCAGGGTGTCCGCATATATATATAAAAAGTCATTTTTTATATTAATAACTATCATACAACTCCTTGCAGCATCAATGACGCATATCTGAGTTCTAAACATTATTTGAATATTTTTCTAATTGGAAGTTCGCCTCTACGATCATCGGCTGGCCAGTAAATTGCCATATGCCCTGTTACCTATGCACCTTGTATATCGATGAGTGTTCACTGTTTTGTTTCAAGTCAGATTTCCTGTAGGTAAGGAACCATACCTCGGTAATAATATATAAATAAATGAAGCCTCACAAAAATGCCTGCACGTCTACATGCTCTCTGAAAGAATATCACTACGGTGCTTATGGAGCAACGAAATTAGCGGTAGTACCACTGAGCCAAGCTCAATTTTACGCTTGTACCTGAAACGGCCTTAGAAAGTCACGCGAAGTGGTCATAAAAACAGGTCTTCAAACCCCACGAATTTACAAATGACTCTTTCCAAGAAACATAATCTTCACGGTGATTTGGGGGGGGGGGAGGAGGTGTTTTTTCTGAATTATAAATACATTTCTTTTTTTCCCCCGATCGTTTCCTGATACCTCGAAAATTCCCGTTATTCGGTTTAGTAGCAACTGAATAAAAAAAAAAAAATTTTCCCACATTCGCCACTTATGATTCAGAATTTAGATGTATCCGCATGAATACTTATTTAGATTCAAAGCAATTGCTTCTCCATTGCTGTGAAATTTGTTAAGCTATCGAAATCAATGCAATAACTGAAAATATTTCTTACGAAACATAATAAAATGTAAATCATACTGAAATTTTGTCGTGATTATTTAACTGGATTGAACATATGATTGCACAATTTACCCGAGTTTTAGTGGAGGTTATAGTATCAGAATTCAAGGAATATCATTCTTTAGTCGTATGCGAACGATTTCTATTGGCATGGGTAACTTGGCTACTACCACTCCAACCTCATCCCCGATGAGCGTATGCGTGAGCGTATTTTCGTGCGCTAAGAGCGTATGTGTGTTATAACGCAATGTGAGACGTAGAAAAAAAGTGAATAGAAGTGCATTTACTACTAGCAATGACGAAAACATAAACGTAAAATTTTTTTCCGGCGTCGTCATCTGAAGACACATTTAGTAGGCGAAGGTTCAAAGTATGAAATGACTTACTTACATGGTTGTTACCAGTTTATTTACTAAGGTTACATCTTATACATTCTCAGATTCACGATAGCAAAAGCACAATTAGTCTTGTAAGTTTGAATGCTTTTTGTACGCGTAAGTTTTCTGTATTGCATCCTAACTGAATTGAAGAGTCTGACCATAGGGAACTTTCCTCTTCCGATTCGAAAGACGGATAGGAGAACTTCGAACAGTTATAAACATGTCAGAGTCACTACTTTTTCCTAATGAAACTTCCCACCATGAATATTTGTTAAAAACTCCTTAAAGCAGTGGTTCTCAAAGTCTGCATCACGGCTCCTAGGAGCATCGGGGTGGATCGTTGGCATTGAAATTTCCCTATTCAGTGCACTGAAGAGGTTTCTTATCAGACTAATCCGTGCAGTCGCGGATTAACATTGACTGAGGAAATGTAGTCAGGCAGGTAAGAGTTATAGAGGCACAGTTTCAGAGAAATGTATACGAGGACCTTGTGCGGCTTCGTAATAGCAATATTTCAATCATAAAAATTGCGAATCAATCTAAGTGTAACATCCTCTATCGTCTATTCGAATCCCTCCAACAAGGTCCGCTCAGTACAAAAAATAGCATAAAAAACTAATCTATCAAAAGACGAGGTTTGCATCAATGTCAAAATTGTGATTCATGCTCAGTAACCTTGCCATATCCCAGACAAGTGTCAAAAGTCGGCAGTGCAGCCATGACAGCAAAATGATCGACGATGATTCATGATGACGACTACCATTGATTGCATAAATAAGAAACTGATTATTAATCTATCAACCATTATAACATAATACGTATATATAAATCGTCTTGCTAAAATATACTGCTTGTGTACAGAACATATGCATTAATGGATTGCAATCAATTACGTCGAATCAACAGACTTCCCATTAGCATTAATTAGCAAACACGCAATGACATTCAAGAGCATAGTGTAATATCATTCAATTCAATTGGAAGCAAATTAAGATTTGAAATTCACAAATGCCACCTAATATGCCCAGTTGCATTGCGACGGTGAGTTAATATTATATTATATAAATTGGACGTTCGAATAATCCCGGGGAAAAATACTATTTGTACAATTTTATACTTATATTGACAAATGTAATACAAGCCATGTTCACTTATATCGTACTAGCCACGTACAAGATCTGTACACTTATATCCCTGTTTACACTAATATCGACAAATGTGATATCAAGCCAAAAAATAACATAAGAAAATTACATTTAAAAAAATCGGACTTTCTCTGACCCTCTCTAAAGATTTCTTCCTCACTCTCTATCTTTCTCTCTCTCTCAATTTACATAAAAGGCGCTGAAGGAAGTCCTTTAGCAGCAATTCATTGACGAACCGTTGATTCTGGAGGCACACTTCCAATAAGGAAAAAGTATCCAAATAACGTGTAGATCTCAGATACGTCATTCATATCGCAAGGAGTTCCCAAGTTATTAAAACAAAATAACTAAGTTTTTATACTGTTAAAAAGTTAAATGAAAAGTTGGTTTTTTACAAATTAGAGAAAGCTGTTTCCCCTTGTTTCTCTTGAGGCCAACAGAAAAGTTCTAAGTGCTTATTCGTTGGGATATTTAAATTAAAATCGGAGGAAATTTGGGAAAAAACAGCATAAACTAACGAAAAGGCTAATTATTTTCTCTGATTTTTTTTAATTTAAACATTACAGAGAATGTTTCATTTAGAATCGCGAAATTTTTTTGGCCTCAAATATACAGGGAAACAACTTTCTACTAGGGTTTTTTGAGGATAGGGCGTCTGAATCAAAAGTTAATTTTTTTATTTCCATAACTATAGAACCCCTTGCAATATGAATGACACCTCCGAGGTCTAAACGTTATTAGCGTAGTACATTTCCTAATTGGAAGGATGCCTCTAGGATCAACGGTTCGCCAGTAAAATGCGACCAAGGGACTTTCCTTACTATTATGTATACCTTTCATATATCAATTAGGCACCCCGAGCGAAACTCAATAATCATCGGACAGTTCAATCAAACCACTTGTTCAGAAACGACCGGATGGTTATGCAACGAATGATGATGAGGAGGAGGAGAGGAGAACGTCCATCTTTAAAGCAAATATCCCAGATTGCATACTTAAGAGGGAAGTCTTATTGACAGTAGTGCCAAAAATATGTCATACACTTTAATGCCTTTGTGATGCTTCGATAAACACACACACATCCCGATTTCACCAAAATTAGATTTCCTTATTAGCATTTAGACGAATCCCCCCTTGATATATATATATATGTGTGTGGATTGTGTGAATTCAGTAGACAACTAAAGGAGACGAAGGAATTAAGTTTGCTAACGGGCGTTCTTCCCTCGGTTGCGGGGTGAAAAGTTTTGACAAGTTCCACGCTATTGGACAACAGCGATGTTCTCGAAGATTCGTGGCTAGAATAGTAATGCGAGTGTTCCTATTCCCAATATTATAGTGCAAGGATATGTTTCGTGTGTTACGCGAAGTCGAATCTCGAAGTGTTGGATTTTTCTGAACTAAAGCGCTGCAATTTAAAAACTTACCTGATTTCACCAGTTATCGAACAAGAATATTAGAAATAATGAAATGATAATTTTTATTTCTAAAATTTATCAAATAATAATTTGTATAAAAATCTCTACTCATTTACGAACATATAGGCGGGCGTATTACTATGCTGCACGTTTTCATTGTTGGAAAATCATATTACATGCATAGAAATTAGAATATCCCTTCGAATGTGATGGATGCAAATCAAAAATATTTAACGAAAAATCAAAATAGAACTACAAATATACTGTATACAATCGAGTTTATCAAGTGATAAAACCTAATAAAACGTTATATAAAAATAGCTTTTCCGACATCGCCCCTAAGATATTTAACATTTTTCTCACTGAAAATCAACTAAAAAATAATGAAAGCATAAATCATATAATATTTGACTTCCTTAGAAGCATAGATTATTTATCCATTTTGATAAAAATGTATTGTAAGATATATGAAGATAATAGATATGAAGCAATATTGAACAGAGTAAACAGTACGATAATAAAAAAGAGAAAAGAGGGCTTCACGATAAGTACCAACTTTTTAAATTTTTTAAAAAAATATATAAATGAAAATGCATTTGACATATTATCTAACGAATTTAATAATGCTGTTGCTAGAAAATGATGTTCCGGATAATGTCTTCTACAAGCACTCGAGGTGGAAAAGCACGAAGTGATTCCAAAAGGACAACATAGATTTATTTTACTATTTTACAGAGCAGCTATTCACACGTATTCACAGACAGTGATTTGACGAAACACTTTAACCAGAGAGGGACTTCTCTCACATACAACAAAAACCCTGTCTTCAAAATCTCAAAAAACTGCTCTCTGGCGGGGCTTCTAAACAGACAGACTAAAATCGGGACCTTCTGGAATGATCATTTGGCGTCAGGGCATCGCCAAATCATCGGAGCTGTTGCTATATTAACCGAGGTTGTCGTTAATTTGACGAGATTTACAGTGAAATGCTTTAATGACTATTTACAGGTGATGGCATAATAAATTATAGATAATGACTACATAATTTTCGTAACAATATTCAATCAAATAATACCAATTGACTTGTAGGAAGTAGAACTTTTAGTCTCATGACGCTACGAAGTGTTTGTTTGCATTATGTATATGCGTGAATTTGTGTATATATTTGTATTTCTGAAATAAGTAAAATCGGATAGATGTAAACTATTTTAGGGTAAAAGAGGGTAGGAGTACGTACGTAGTAGATTTTTGACTTAAAAAACGGAAAATGAGAAGACTAACATTATAAATGTTAAAGCCTGAAATCGGTCAATTGGCCAATGTGTCAATTTTGGGCTTTGGCCAGTCTGTTCGCGAAGTGGCTGGAGATCCCTGGCCAAAGAAAAGGCATAATTCAGAGTGATTGACAAAATGGCGTATTTTTTGTGATAAATATCGCTATTTATAACTATGGTTAGCTATGCCAACCCTAACGATCGAAGGAATTGGAATATTGATAGCTTAATAGAGATTGATATCAGATATCAATCCTCTAACCCAGCGGTTCTCAACTGGTGCTCCGTGTGCACGTCTCGGGGGCTCCGCGGCGACTCGAGGGAAATAAAATAAAATCAGTAAATTTGATAGATGATTAAAAAAAGAGGCTTACGTGGTTCCGCCATAAAAAATTTACACAAAAAGGGGCTCCTCGAGTTAAACAGGGCGCCCCCATAGAAATTTATATACTGAAAAGGGCTCCGTGAGTCATAAAAGGTTGCGAATCACTGCTCTAATCTATCAATATTCCAATTCCTTCGAGTACCAATATACCAATGAGCTTATCGGTTGTATTCACTTGAGTGTAACCGATATGCTGATTGTGATTGCATTTGTCAATGTTAGGGTAATACCACACAAAAATTGTCCAAAATCGGTCCATGAAGGGGATTTTCTTAGTGATGTAGAAAATTTTGAGATTTAGTCACACAAAGGCATAATTTGAATTTCTTTTTTAATGTTGTCCAATGCTCTTAAGTTTCCTATATTATCTGCATCGACAGATATCAGTACATTCGTTTTTAACGTGCAGGAAAAATTTGCTCTAAAGGCAAAACTAAGCAATGCTTTTCGGGAATGTAAAATATTGATTCGGCATGCATTTTTTTAAAGTTACATGCCCGACCAGACATGTAATTCTTTCTAGATTGAACCAGTCCTGATTGATATGGAGATTAGAGGGATCTCAAACCAATGTCAGAAATCTCACAGAATTTCGGACATTGACTGGGTCACCTGGCCGATTTCGGGCTTTGGCAGTAAAACAAACAAATGAATCACAGATTTTCTAAAAAAATGAAGAACGCATATCCCTTTCCCACTCTGTGGGGTAAGAATACGCAGTATGAATGTCTAAGTGTAAGTGTCCAAAGATTTAACAGATGTCTCACAAATGAATATCCTCGTATCTACGTAACTAGAACATTCCTCCCGCCCGCCAATCTAAACTCAACTCAATCTTGTAGGATCGCTCACAGGCTGGCAGATGAACTTCTCGTTGCGTGGTCAAACTTATTGGGAGAATTGCTTTTTCTCTGGTGTTTATAAAGTTATTTTTTGTGATTTCACACACACACACAGTGACTTTTGAATGCAATCACAATTTTTTTTTTACCTTATGGGCGCCCCCTTACGGGCCTTTTCTTTCTTCAATTCCATATGTCACTCAAAGTTGTACGTGTACTTTTATCCTCCCGAGTATTGCTTTTCTACATCGTTCTTAGATAGATGGGCAGAATCGAATTCTAACGGCATTAAATTGTTTGGCAGAAAATAAGGATTCTGATTGAAATAGTAGACTGTGACAGCTTAACTATCTGTTGGGGGGGGGGTGTGGTTGGTTCATCCTTTGTAATAAGTTGTTACACACGCACATGTAGGCTAAAACATCCTTACTAACTGTCATTAGAATTGCATTCAATTCAAGCGCCCGGCCTACAATGGCAACAGACTTAAATCGTTCATCTACGATTAAATTGAATTGGCGCTTTTGCAGTCTATCTAGCTTCGATGCGCAGTGTTAAATGTAGTGGACCAGCGTTTCCCAACATTAGAACAACCACTACATTTTCATCCACACAAGGAAGTACCCATTCCAAGGCATGTAAAACTGCATGAACAGCTGATACTGCATTCCGCTGACCGATTTAGACAGTGCAATGCTTGGGACAATACACGATAGTATCGAATACTACTGCTACTTAACCGTACATGCACCTCGCAAGTATTTCTCTGAGGGATTTCTAATGAATAAATAGATGACGGAATGAGTGTTGTGAGTGTATATGTGGCGCGCTAGCAAATCCATGTTGTGTCAGATTTATGCGTATGCTTCGTGTTTTGGTGATGGTGCCATCTACTTTCCCATATTTTTGAAGTTGAAATGAGAGACGCATTATAGAATTTCCGTGTTTGAATACTGTAAAAGCAGCAAAGCTTGTAAAATAATAGTGAAATACGTAAGATGGGAATGAAAAATAAAAATAAAACGGTAAATTATATATTAACCCGAGTCGGTAATGTGTTAACTTGCTTTGGTTCCGTGTATATTTAAATATACATGGAAAATACACGTTCGAAAAACATGATGACAAAATTTCAACATGTCAGTACCTAACATGTGATTCAAGGCACAAAAACCTATTCATGTGAGAATTTGAGGCCGTATCTGTGACACAGCCTACCCTATCTTTTTTATTGATAACATTATAATGGAAGCAAAATGTACATTATGCTCTTGATTAACCATAACATGGGTAAACCCGGTCATTTCTGTCCGAATATAGCCCCCTTTTAAGCTATAACTTCCGTAAGAACTTTTTTCACTCGCCCTACCATCACGACATCTTCTATCGATGCTTTCTTCACATTTTGTGCCACTGAATGGTTTCTGCCCCCTTCGCTTTAGTGCAATGAATTATTATTTCCGAGATATTGAGAACTTTTTGTCGGTACTACGTCAACGTGAATACTAGATCATTGGCGACCCATGTAGAAACACCTGAAATTATTTTTTTTCACCAATACTTTAGTGGTTGATGAGACGGTTGCGTATAACAAACGTTGGTTGCGTATTTTTTCACAACATATACAAAAAGAAAAATAATTAGGCTAATTATAATGAGCTTAATTATAGCAAATGAGATAAAATATAATTTATTTATTTATTCATGTCATATAATTTATTTTAATTCAGGCCCTGCAAATTCTGTTAGAGCAGCTACAAAAAAAACTGTTTTTTCTTATTTTATACAAAGATTTTCCAACTGCACTAATCGTGAGGAAAAAGAAATTACAGGAAGGAACTTAAAACAGAGGAACTTGGAATATTTATCGGCATTCTCCTATACGTGGGTGTTCAGGAAAATTAGGATAGTCCCGTTCGAGAACTATTTTCACGAAAAAAAATTAAATTCACACTACCGTGCCACTATTTCCTGCAAAGATTCAAGACAATTTCGGCGATTTTCACGTTTTGATGACAGGAGAACAAGAGCGGCACGTCTACCACAATATAAGTTGACAATATTCAGCTCTGTCTCACAGATGTTCATAACTATTTACGAACAGAACTTCATCACAATCTCGAATGTTACAATTGAAGAACAGCTCGTTTTATTTAGAGGCCAGTGCCGTTTAAACAATACATTCCGATCAAACGTGGAAAATATGAAATTTTTTTTTATTGAATGTGTGATTCTAGTTTGGCTTACGCAATCGATGGAAAAATATATTGTGGATGTCAACCAGGTGAAAACGCTCAGAGAGACCTGGGATACTCTTTTGCCCACTGACTTGACTGCATCGATTGAGCAAGTGGAAGAAATATTGCAATGGATAAGTTTTTTCATAAGTACTCTTCTGAAAGAATTTTTTTTTTTGCTAAAAAGACGACGGTTGGCAGAATCCGGCCTAAACAAACGTGAAGTGCTTCAATGGACGAAGCCCTACAAAAGTCGAGCTGTTTTCTCCAGCATTTTCGGGTTTCATGAAAGACTCACATCGATCAGGCGTGTTCCAAAGTTAAATTAGTTAAATAACATACAGTTCTTCTCAGAACTATGAAATCCGGAAAGCAGAAAGCTGAAATTGTAACTTATTACAATTCGACCAAAAACGGTATCGACACAATGGATTAAATGACACTTACTTATACTTGTGCCAAAGTCATCGTTAGCCATTTGTGCAGTTTCACAACTGAGTCGACATTGCAGAAATCCACATTTTCATTATTTACATAGAGCTGAACGCAAACTTTAAAAGCAACCACACTGATATGAGGGGTTTGTTTCTAAAGGAGCTTGCAAAATATTTGATAATGCCACACATGATGAAGAAAGTGCTACAACCCATTTGGCTTTGTTGAGGAAAGCCATAGAACGTGTGGTATGACGGTTCTTGGCCCTCTACCTGTAGAAAATAAGAGAAAAAGATTACCTAAGCCGAAACGATAGAAAAACTACTGCTGAGAATGCAACAAGGCAATCTGAGCAGAACACCCTGACAACCTGTGCCAAAGAGGTTTAAAAATAAATATAATTTTTCAGCGTACTGACTTCCCTACATGACTTTATAATAATTTCAGTCGTTCAAATCAAGAAAATTAATGTCATTTCAATGTGGGTCGTGGGTCCCTCAGTTTATGCGTTAATGGGGGGAGAAAAGAAAAGTACCATGCATCTAAGGGTTAACCAATGTTAACTAATTAAAAACTCACTGCAATTAACTAAATTGCTGTGTGTGTGTGTGTAGATGTGTTATTTAAAATAAATAGGATCAATGTATAGCCGTTTCTTCTTTTAAATACGCTCTTATTGGGGTGAACCATAAAGTGTTAAAGCCTGTAACCAAAGTATGTTAGGTGATAAAGGAAAAACGGTACTTGAACGGTAGTAAAACCGCAAGAAAGGAAAGTCAAATCGAGCGATGACATCAACGAATTTTTTCCCGTAGAGTTCTTATACGGAATTTTAAAATCGTAATGTGAACATATTTTTCATTTCATTTATCGAAGCAATTTTCTTAATCCTCTAATTGGCAAGCATTGAAGTAACTAAGGGAAAAATATTTTCAGGGTTCATATTAAGCTAAAATTTTCCTGTCAATATTAAAAATACGGAATGCTGCACTACAGGGAACACACTGCATTTATATGATTTTCATAGGTTTGCATAGTATAAAAATGTAATTTATTGTTTTCTAACTTACTTTACTATGGTTGTTGAAGAATGCACAGCAATACGTCCCTCACACATGGTATTTCTCTCCAATATACTTGAGTCGTCGAGAAGTAGGAGACTTGTACCTTTCAGTCATTCTGCTGGTGATTATAGAAACTTCATAAATAGCTCGCAAAGGAAAATCGAATGTTTAGGAGTTGCTTAGAAGCATCAATGCCAAAACGAGCTCAAAATATACAATGACTTTATTTGAAAAAAATAAGAAACTCACGTTGATTTAGAGCAACATCGCCAAATAAAGAATTAATTGAGGAAAAAAAAGTGTTCTTCATTTAAAATTTTAATAAGAGACGTTCCGGAGAAAATTAAATTTCTCTAGGAAACGAAGGGAAAATATCCACCCAAAGTAGAAAAAAATTGGAGTAATGATAAGTGAACGAGGCTTTTACACCTTTTATGCAAATTGATTTTAAACAGGCTTTTCAACACATGATCACATGTGTGATGAGCGAGAACGAGGAACGATACTAAATAAATAGAATGGAAATGGATGAGTTGGGACGGCGATAAATGAGTCGTTTGAAAGCCAAAGTGATAAGGGGAAGAAAAAGAATATGTTTTTCTACAAAATAGAAAAACAACGATGAAAAGAGAAGAAAAAGCTCTCATAAAAAAACACTCTCTTCAACTGATAGCGAAATGTAAATCTGATATCAGATACAAGACGATAGACACTTGAGAATACGATGCTTTCGAAATTCGTATTTTCCTTTGAGCAATATGTATTATAATAAAGGGGATATATACATTCATGCGTGTGTTGCGGAATCTATTATGCAATGCTGAATTTCACAAACGCAACAAAAGGAGAGAGAAAAGAACGTATTACATTTTTTATTCACCTTTCTAAATGGAAATTCCCCTCGGGGTATTGATAACTTTATACCCTGAAATACAATAGCTGTACTAAAAAAAAATTTTTTTTTTATATTGCAATGGAATTCGAGAATATAAATGAAAAAAAAAAATCAGAAAAGGGAAATACTTTTTCATTTGAATAACAAGAAAAAGTAGTATCGGCAAAATAATGCCGGAATCGAATTTGATTGATACCGTTTCTTTCGAAAGTAAACAGCAAATAATTCTATTCTCCAGGGTACATGTAATTTCAGAAGTTTTTACTATTTTAACATGATTTACATCAGAAAGACATTTTTTTTTCATTATGTTACAAAGAGTGAAAGTAAGAAATACAAATGTAGATTCCAATGCAATTATAGATGGTTTTACATTATTTTTTTGGTTAAAGAGTTAAATTATTTGATATTATTGACATCAGTTATTTTAATCAAATGTGTGATTCCCTTAATACATAGAGATTTTGATCACTGCGGTTATTTATTTTGGTTTGTAGAATTCAATGAAACTATTTGAATATCATTGCGCATTTTGAATATTCCTGCTTATTTATTTTAATATTAACACTAATTATTTGCTTCATTTGTAATTGTTTTTATTTATATTAATAAAACAAATCACTAATCTTAATTTAAATCAATGTAATATTTTGTGTCAGCGTATATGTGTGTGTATGTATGTCATATTCTTAGATGATTTCTCTGTATTGCGTTTTTTCATTGTTTTGTTTGTTACTTATTTATTATTATTATTTAATTATGATTAGTTTATTATTAATATTTACTATTCGTGTTTGAAAATTAACTCAATAATAATCGTGCCCACCAGTATGGATCGACAACGATCAGTTGGATGGATTTTCTTCGTTTTTGCCAATGTAAGTTTTATGATGTGATGAATAAAATTGAATTGAATTGAATTGAATATTTTCCCCAAAAAAAAAAACGTACTCAACTGAATAATTAAAAACACATACTACGTATTAAAAACCTAAAAATAACTATTACTTTATTTATTGGCGCATCCACAAGGGTGCTTATGGTTTTTTAAAAGGTAATTTTGTTAGCTTGGGGTACTTATACCAATATATATTTCATTTATACATTGCCATACATTCATACATACATTATTGATTTCAATTATATATTTCATTTATACTATTTAAGGCAAACATTTCTTATCCTATAAAATGTTAAATAGACCTACTCGTCTTTTTTAAAAAGAGGAGAACAATAATTAGGTAAAAGATAAATTCAATCCCAATAGATACGGCAATGCACTGCTTGCATTAAGCTCGTAAAAGTATCTTAATGTAATGAAAGTGTTTTTCATACTGTCGCACATACGACCCAATGGCGTTTATTCCAGAGAAATACGATACCTTTATTTTTTACTGCTTTTTTTTTTAGCTTTTATACTGGGGTTATAATTTACCATAACACAAAATATACTTTTGGAATGTGGTTTTTGAAAGTATGATGCGTTGGCGAACATCTATGTATTTGATAATATGCACGATAAATCAAATTTTATGTCCTCCGCGGGACTATTTCTGTAACCGTTGACTTCAAAAGTATACTTCCAATTACAAAAATAAATTGAATTGTTATTCAAATGACAAGAGCTTTCTTAAAATACCGCAATTTTAAAGGGTCATCTACATATAAAAAACATTTTCTTATACAGTCCCCGTGTGCTGGGTTGGCAACAGCTACCTTTTTCTTCACTTTCAAATTTCTTCAACAGAGGCATCACTACGTGACTTTGTTCATTAACTCACAAGAATAATTGTTTACTGTATGAAAGGGTAAGCTTATTTTCATGGTATTTTCAACAATTTCCCGCATCTCTTGTTTATTATTCATGGTTTATTCATGTTAAAAGTGTGTATGTGAAGTGTGATTCGATTTTCCGCTGTTGATTTTGGTTGTTGTAGCTCTGATGTGTTGCATTGGCAAAAACATAAGGCAATAAGCACTTTTGTTTAAGTCTCAGGCCTAAAGTGCTTTGAGAAACGATTTAGCTATTTCAGCCATTCACTGTGGTGTTTCCTCCGATGAAGAACCCAGAGATGGCTTTGTTTCTTAAATATATTTTTCTACTTTGTTTTGATTGAACATTTTAAATTAGATTTTCATTTCGTTTTTGCACCAAGATATTTGCTTTTACAATTCGTCTTCGTTGCTTTTTATTTAGCATACTGTATATTCTAGCTTTCTTTGGCGCTAATATTGGTTTGCTATTACGTATTTTATTTTATTGTATGTTTTGTTCCAAAAAAATTCTTTAATCCGATTTAAAATATTTGTGCTCAAATACACGCGCGCGCACGCACGCACGCAATTTTCGAAATGGTAAGTATACTTCTAATGTCAACTGTTACAGAGATAGTCCTACGGGCAAACAATTCGAACCACCCTGTATAAATACAGCAATACGTTAATTACCGTTATGCTCATGTTTGCACAAGTTGCTCATGTTTGCACAAGTTGCTCATGTTTGCACAAGTTGCTCATGTTTGCACAAGTTGCTCATGTTTGCACAAGTTGCTCATGTTTGCACAAGTTGCTCATGTTTGCACAAGTTGCTCATGTTTGCACAAGTTGCTCATGTTTGCACAAGTTGCTCATGTTTTTGAAAACAAAATTGCAGAAGCTCACATTACCTGTTCTAATATTCGTTTCAAAACAGTAATCACCAAGAAATTCTCAATAAATTAAGAATCGGTTATGAGCATTTGGCCGCATTGTCTAACAAGGATTGGTTTTTAGAATAAAATAGTAATAAAAAGTAAATAAGAAAACATTAACCCCCCCCCCCTTGACAGTGATGCCCGAATCCAGTTCGGGCGACAGAAACATATTTTATTTTTGATTTTATGATTATATTTGTAACAAAAAAAAAAATAGTTTTCTTTTCCATGAAAGCCAAATTCAATTCATTTATCTTTTTCATTGATATAATGCCCAACAACAAACGCAGAAAAAATATTTCAATTTTTGGTTTGTTTTCCTGAAATAAATTACACTGTAAAAAAGGTTAAGTAAAGTAACTACTAATAAGTAATTAAGAAAACAGTAATTGCATGAATATTTATTCGTAAATGAGTGGTTGCTTAAGTCAGAAAACTTCTTTTCGATGTCTTTGTTTGCCTAATGCGGTGTTTACGCTAAGAAATATGGCATCATTTTATTTTTATTAAAATTATAAGAATTGAAGTGTTTTCAAATATTCATTTCTGAACTTTGATAAGTTCATATTATGAGCATTTTTCCATATAAAAAAAATCCTAAAACGATATGTTTTTAAATATTGCTTGATGTACGTAGATTGAATGATACATAAACAGTACGATAGAAGACACTTTTCTTGATCAAAACTCTAAAGAGGGGAAAGAATATTCCTTGGAGGGCTGTAGTAGTGCTCGACTTCGATGCAGAGAATAGAGTATGCATACATACACAGTCTATGCTTTTATATAGTTTCGACGTTACTTGCGTTTCCACTCGACGTTCCTTTAATGCTCCGAGAGGAAACTTCTCGAAAATCACCGAAATTTACGATCGCTGCGTTGACTCTCATATAAAGCGCATCACTTTCCGGCAACGAATCCCTTCTGTTCAGAAGGAAGTCTTCACGGTTCTAAGATCCTCTGAATTTTCGGCGATCACTTTTAACGTCTTTGGTTCGCATAATGAAACAGGAGAACACTTTAATGTCTTTAAAAGTGAATGCGTGTACACATACGGCTCAAAATTAATCCCGTTTAGCATGACGGGGAGTCAAACCTTCGTTATACGCAGGCACCTGGACACTAAGACGTGCGATTGGTTGCCTTAAGTAGAGGAGGAAAAAAATGAAGTTACTTTCTTTGAGAAATTATTCATGAAAGTTGCTTCATACACGGGATTGGAAAAAAAATTGTGAACAATTTACTAATCACTAACTGATTGCATTCTTCATTGAGAAGCTTATTTTCAAAAAGGAACATTTACACTTTTGCAAGATTTACAGTATAAGTACAAAACTTATAAATCCAGAAAGAGGGTTGCTTTACAAATGTTGAAAAACAGCCCAACAAGTAGCATACAGTAATAAATATAGCATGTAGTAGCATAAATATAGCATATAGTAGCATAAATATAGCATATAGTAGCATAAATATAGCATATAGTAGCATAAATATAGCATATAGTAGCATAAATATAGCATATAGTAGCATAAATATAGCATATAGTAGCATAAATATAGCATATAGTAGCATAAATATAGCATATAGTAGCATAAATATAGCATATAGTAGCATAAATATAGCATATAGTAGCATAAATATAGCATATAGTAATTTTATAGTAATGGTAGAAGAATATTTATATGAAAGAAAATACTATGTTTCTTGATCAAGATTCAAGGGAGATATCTACACTACAATTTTGGGAATGTTCCGTTATGAAAGGAAATTAGAGCTGTGATTAAAATTAGAGCTGGTCAAGTCTGAAAAATTGGAAATTTCTACTTCACCTGTTGATTCCAGAAGGTTTTACCTAGTCCAGGAAGTCATCCTTATACACGCTGCCCGCTCGTTAGTAACATAAAAATCCCGATCATTCTACAGTGGAACCTCCCCTAACTGACACCCCCTTTTAGTGGACACCTCCACTAAGGAACACCTTTTTCGATTACGTCGGCGGGTACTCAATGTATATTACTACCCATTAAAGGACACTCCTCGTTTGCGGACAAAATTGTAGGTCCCGTGGGTGACCGTTATCGAGAAGTTCTACCAAAAAATATCGAAGTGAATGAACGAGGTGGATATGTAGAAACGACCAACTTTGCATTGTGTTTTTTACCAAAAATATTTCCATTGAAATATACCATAATCCAATAGAGCTCATCTCAACGATTCAGAAACCGTTGAAAAATGAACTAAAAAATAAAAATGTTCCCTTTGAAAATACGCTCCTGAATTCAGCTCGAGCGTTTCTTATCCATAGTGATTGTCATTATTCATTGTCGTAAGTGCCGCAGTCAACAAAAAACACGTGAAATATAAAAATGTTCAATGTCAGTGACACACCACTATTCCAGTTTAATACTCTTTTGAAGAAAAAAAAATTACTCCTAAAAAATAATCCGAACGCCACAAAATTTCGCATGTGAATTCCTTCATACAAAGTATGCAAATGATCAAATTTTCAAGGCCAATGAAAGCTAACTTCGGTCATTACGCACGTTTTTACTTACATTGTATAAACCAGGTAACAATCGCGGACGATCTACCTCTTCTGTTTGTCGGCGTTGCAGTTCCCTGGAGACGCAACCAATAATGCCGTTATGACGTTGTCGGAGACCATATAGCCAGCTGGACGACTTCGGACGTGCTCGCATAGTTGGGATTCGTCAGCTGGCTGGTCATTCCGGGAAATACGCCTCCACCTTCACCGTACGGACACGCAAAAGTGCTGAGAGCAATGGTTGCTTCAAGGAACTCATCAGTGGAATGAAGGCTCTGGAAGACCGAGGTGCGCGAATGTGAGGCAAGATCCGATGATTGCACGACAAGCCCGAACTTCCCTAATGATATCATTGCCCGTTATCCAACGTGCTGCAGGCCTCTTTCATACCATCCGTGCTACCTTCCACCGTCTCACGGAACTTGGCTGAGGCGGATTACGCTCAAAGTGGCCTTTAACCCCACAACATCTGTAGAGTCGTCTGCAGTGATGTCGCTGCTATTCATCGAGGCTGCCAGCAGACTGGCATCACATAGTGTTCAGCGATGAATCCCGTTTTAGTCATGGAGCAGATGGCCATCGGACCGTGTGTGGAGGAGCTGGGGCGCTTATAAACAAACTTTACATTCCTATTACATTATAGAAATTTAGCGCATCGTGATTGATAGATATATACTTGACATTGCTTGAATCCGATATCCCCAGCTGGAAAAATGGTTAGAGCACGCGACACACGTACTTAAGGTTGTGTTGCCGATTCCTACTCAAACCCATACAAACCAGGTTTATAAACACGTATGAATAAGGTATGATATTTAAAAAGTATGAGTTTTCCTCTCCCTTTCTATAAAGGGGAAAGGGGAAAACACATTTTTTTGAGAACGTCCGTCGAAGTTATAGTGAATGTGCTTTTATTTCCATTCACAAGCCTCCAACTGGTTATAAAAAAATATTTTTTGTATCTTTAACATTAGCTCTTTGGCAATCACTTGGGAATTACTCGTAATAGTACTCCATATTCTCGTTATAAGCCGTTCTCATTACAACAGAATTTTACTGTATAATGGTTATTTAGTAATTTGACAAAAGTGCTGCGGAATGGATCCAAGCAATGACATTGATGAACTTTGCCTCGGAAAAAATAGAATGTATTTTGCCACAGCGAGGTGCGCATAGGAAATGATAAGATTAAACACTATAGTGGGAGAACCTTTCAACGTAGTATGGTCACGACGTTTCACTACAAAACAGAAACATCGGATCTGGATAAAAATTGCATTGTGTGAGAAGATGTACAGCAATGCAGTTCAATCAAGGCTCTAAGTAAGTTGCGAAGCATTTCTATTACCGTACAAAGCAATGGAGAGACTATAGCAGAAGTATTTAATAAAAGACACTAATCAAGACACACGGACTAAACAAGTGTGTGCAGTACAAATTGTGGCAGATTTGTTCAATCTATGGAGTTGGGAAAAAGTTTAAAATATCCTCCATCACATCTTTTGATTCCAGTCTCTGCGACTTTAACACTTAGGTGTGCCTTCACTCTCTCTCTCTCTCAAGAGCAAATGGAGGACGTGCGTAGAACCCAAATTTATACAACATATTCAATGTCTCATCTTGGGGAATTTTCCAATCGTGTCTCTAACATTGAAAATTAACGAATTTTAAAGTAAAATAATTTTATGATACATCCCAGAATCTATTCCGAATGTTCTGCCAAAGTCCGAAGTACAGTGACCGTCCATTTTACACATATTGGTCGAAATTCAGAGATTGGCCATTCAATTACTGCCCATTACGCAAAGAGCTTAGAGTGTGTAGACCAAAAATTACACGTTTTCCCCTAGAGATAAAACTTGTGAGGAACGGTTATCAGGGCTGATCCAAAAATGTACACGCCTGACTTGAAATAATGTATTCCTAAATCAATATTTTTTCTTTAGCCTCAGACACAAATACGCGCCCGGTTAAGTTTTTTACATACCCAAGACATATCGGGAGACAAATCTGTATCGCCTCGACGTATGCTATCCTTAGGGTAGGTTTTAAGAGCTTTCTCAATGCCTACTTTGATCTTAAATGGAAGAAAACCACATCATTCAACCACACACAAGATGCTGAGCTAGCTTTTAGGAGTCCTTGGTTGCAAAGTGGTGCCACACATAACATCTCGGTCATTCAATTTTATCCAGCTCCGCAGAAACGGTTGTGGAAATAGTTATGACCGTGATACGTTAGACGGCTCATTCGCGATGGTCTTTGTTATTGTCATTTGCATTGTAGTGGAAAGAGACAACTCCACTTAGTCAGAAAAGTTGATGTTAGATGACAGCACTACACATAACGAGCATTGCACGGAAACAAACAATTCTAACACGTAAACGCACATTCCAGCATAAGTCAATTCGTTAGAAGTTCCGCAGAGGAATGTGGGTGAGATACCCGTGTGGCTAAGTAGTGGTAATAGTAGTGGAAAGAGCCATCCGATTTGCTCTAAGAAGTTGAGGTAATAGTGATAGAAATCGAGAGATACACACTTTCACACTAGGCCATGTACGCACATTGTCCCGTATGGGCAGGGGTTCAGGTACTCCTAACCATATATTGTAGCCTGAACAAAATCCATGTACAAAATCCACAGAAGAGGAAAAAGTTAAGATATACAACTAACCTGTAGTATTAATAACATTGCTCTATTTTATAGCAATTATTTAAGCTACAGTGTGGTCACAACTAAAAATAAAGAACCCTCTTATTTAATTAAATTTAAAGAAAAAATATCAGGAGAAAATCGCAAATTGTAAAATTTATTACTCTATAAAAATTTACGTTTTTCGAGAGGATATTTGAAATCGATATCAAAAGCATCATCCATTAGTATGCTAACAATGCACTATATCTGCATGCCTACACACAATTCAATCGCAGATTCCGATCATGGATGTAAAACGATTGACATGAACATCGATGCAATCTTAGTACTGTAGTAGGCAATGTGCGCTTCTCACAATTTTATACGACGTAAACGGTAAACCGTTTTCTTTGTAGAATGATGACCATAAAGAAAGCGCAATAACCCGTAAAACAAATGTCGTGTTACTCGATTTCATGGTAAGTGGAAAACAATAAAAGCTGACGTAAAATACCCATGAAATGTCGTCGGAAAAGAGGATTACACTTCAGTATCACATATAGTTTAAAGAAAAGGCTGGGTTTCTTCTCCTGCGGGAGAAATAACGTACGACTAATGTCGTGGAAGCCGATTCAAGCTCTTAAGTGCTTCGCGCTTTCGGGCTATTCAGACATGTTCATTGAATAATTCAAATCGCTATACGAAGGTCCACGCATATTGCAAAATCATGGCAGCCATCAAATCGATTAATGGTGAGTTAGCATGGCAATTATGGATTTGCAATATACATATAGCTTGCGCTGGTATTTAGAAATACAATATAAGTTCTGAGAGCCAACAATAGCGGGGGGAAATTATCGTAGGAACGGACGATTGTTTATAAACGGATTTCAATCATTTGCTCTGTTAGGTTATGAGTTGTCGAAATATTGTAGAGAGTGTTTCCAGGAAATTTTAGCTTTATATCATAATTCCAATCACCTTTTCGTTCTAATATAAGCAAATGTTGACAGGCTTCTCTCGAGCCGTGAAATTGCCACTGTGGTGGTCGAGTGGCCCATCGGACCCGCATCGCGAGGACTTGGGTTCAAACCCCTTCATTCACCACCCACAGTGGTGGTCAACTTCGAGGAGCGAATGCGAGCCGATATCCTTCTGACAAGTCTCGCCACAGAGAGCAACACGCCTACAACGTTACAGTTACTCAATCATTGCACTTCACTCATGGTAAGAAAAATTGATGGCAGATGGCAGCACCACACAGAAGCAAAAAAAAAAAAAAGGTTCACAACACGTACACGTACATTCAAACATGCATCGATTCGATAGAAATTCCGCGTGGACGAGGTGCCTGTGTGGTTTAATAGTCGTGAAATTGATTTTTGATCTCACAGTAGTTGATTTTCTAGGACGTTTTAGTATGGAATTTCGGTCTGTTAATGTGATTCAGCCTAGTGTCTAAACAATTAAAATTCTCAATTACTATATTCGTGCTCGATTCCACGATTGTATAGACTCGTTTACATATTATCAGAATTTCAATCGTCTTTTCGTTCTAATATAAGCGAATGAAACATAAATTAATTCTTTAATTTACCGAAAAGTTATTTAAGCACCAATTTTTCTTCAGCCGTATAGAAATGACTTCAGACCGTTATTTAACTCCAGGTTTGTTAAACGGAGTGCGTCAGTACCTCCACCTTGAATAAGAAAGCCACATGGTGTATCTATCTTCTTGATATTCATACAGGAGGAGGAAAACGTATAATTTTACCTGTAGTTGTGTTGATTTGACAGGGGAGGCATGACCTCTGGTTTTGACATCGTTGTTGTGACCTTTGAAGAACCCTTTCCGCACCCCTCTCTTTCTCGTTTTCTGGAATCCTTCAAAACTGGACGCAGAGCAAATAGGTCTTAATCATTTTCTCTGCCTTAAATATTATTGGACACTTTTATAGTGCAACGAAATTGCAGAATAGTATTACTCCGGTTGCAGAATCTGTTACATTCCATAAAGCGCAAAATTTTGTTGTACAATCCAACACTGTAAATGCATAAGCAGCTAACTCTAGATGTATATTTCAGCAACAATGGTTAAAAATAATAGGATAACGAAAGGTAAATTTATCTAGTTTGCTTTTCCCTCATTCATATGTTTCTACAGGTCAAAAAACTAAAAATTATAACGCCAATTTTCCGTCTGATTTTGAACTGTCGTTATAACGAACATTTATTGTATTTCTCATCTTCAAATTCAACGAAAATGCGAACCAATACCCCAGCATCCGTTTGAAATGAAGTACCACATCCATTTACAACGTGATATTCTGCATGTGAATGTGATAATGCTTCTTACGGCAGACAAATATCGATGCTCTAGATACGATACCGGGAAGTTTATGCCGGTTACATTATAGATATAGGTAATCGATTCCGCCGGAGGAAATTGTCGATGAAGGGTTATTATGATTTGAATACGTTTAAAAAAGGAAGAGGGGGAAAAAAATGGTCGGAATATATTTCTCACCAATTTTCGAGGTGGTTTTATTGTTATGCGGAACTTCGCGGGGGGCTTAACTGCAGAATTTTTATTCGCTTCCTTCAAAAGATATAAATAGCAGGCGAAATGCATTTTCATGCAACCGAAAATGCACTAAAACCATCGTACGAAAATTTTTACGATCCCGCGGCGTGGCGAAAAATCTTATCTCGCTCTCATTTGGGTACAGAAACAGTGTACTAAGAAGAATTGGAACATAAATATCAGAACCTGCGCCGTCATTTTCAGAAAAGTTTACGGCTCCAGCATAATGGGGCGAAATTTGACGATGGCTCTCTCTCTCTCTCTCTGAAAGTGCGCAACAGCTTTTAGCATTAGCGAGAGCGCTGAGAATTTTTATGACTTGTGTTTTGTCGTATGTACATGCTTATATGTACGCGTGCATGCGCGTGCAGAGCTGGACAAAAAATAAAAGAAGAAAAAGACCGTACCGTTTCACGAAAACAAGCAACAAATGCAAGAACTCGTGCACACGCACTCCTAAAAGTTGGGAATTGATGTTCATGCTCATGATATATGCCCGTTCTGCGACTGAATATAATAACACGTAAAAAATGTATATGTAGAGGTGAAGCACATTTATGTCGCTATAACATGGGTAATAAAATGAGATATTCTCCTAGTAACTGCACTTGGATAAGCTGCTCGAGAGTCTTTCCGTCTGTCTTATGGAATATGAATAAAAACATTGCATTAAAATAATGAGACTCACAACTTTGATGATGATAGTGATACACATAGCTATAATTCAATTATTATAATCATAAAATTGGGTCGAATTTCTTCATAAAATTACACTCACTGAAACGCACCCGGCATTTCACAGCAATAACGTGATACCTAAATAGTCATTTATTAAGATTCACTTTGACTCATTTAGTCTCTAAAACAACCCCATCGCAATGTCAAAATAATTTCAAATATTTGTCTATGCATACATACTATAGATCAGGTAATCACTCGCTGGTGCACAACTTTGTCATTCTGTGGGCCAGATATGCGGTATTTCTGTCGCTCGCGGGCCAGACTTTTGTACATAAGAGGTGACGATATCACCTGTATTTTACGGGGCATTCCGGTTATTGTATCTGTCCCAACATTCTCACAAAATGTCTCGTTCTTGCCTTATTTTAACCAAAGCTAACTTGAAGTTTAGAAATCAAGAATTAAGATCATTTTCAGAATTTATAAATTATATTATGATAATTATGACTTACCTGTCGGTGAGTATAAAAAAAAGGCTCCCGTTCAGAATCAGCAATAAATTGTTGGTCCCGGTCTAATCAGCCCTCGAGGCAGAAGATGACCGTGGTGCGACAAAAATGATCGAATTAATTATGACTTTATCATAATTAGTTAGATTCATAGATATATTCATCTCACATATTTTTTTGGCTATATCTGGCAAATTTACTTGCCTTTGACAACTTTTTTGGCTGTAACTGGCAACTTCACTCGCCTCTGACAGATATTTTAGTGGTAACGGTAAAATAATTTTTTTTTGCAAAAATTGCCATATTACTGTGTCAAAGCCCAAAATTCGCTAATTCGTGAATTGGCCGGCCAGTTCGTGAATTGTCCTAAACGTAACATTTGTACATTTGATTTTATTTCAGATCCGTCTTTTGAACTAACTCGTTTTTGAATAATATTGTCGAAATAAAAGATAAATGATAAAACAGACGAATAAATTTTGAACAAACATCTTTTGGCTTATATACATTGAAACCTCAATACAAAGATAGATACTCTGTGGACCAAGAAAAAATATAGTTCTAGAGGGGTTATCGTTATATCGAGAGGTGGCTTTATCATCAGGTGTCACCAAATTCATGCTGTTGTTGGCATCTCTTTTGAATTGCCTTTGTTAGTACCGCCATAAAATGCATTTATGAGTGTTTATTCGCAGCAAAAAAACTATAATTGTTAAGCTGATGAATAAAAATCATTTGTTTTACAATACAATGTAGTTTTCTGCACAACTCTAGTGTGTGCGACACCAAAAGTTGCAATACCGACAACTTCATTAATATTTCCGGGGATCGGGTGAACGAAAAACTGGTGAAGAATTTGAAAAATTATATTGAGAAGGTGATTTTGAGAGAAATATAAAAAAAAGTATATAAGTATCGTTATAGAGAGATTTATTGTAGTAAAGTATATCATTGTATCCAGGAGAGTTTAACACTAGAGCAAGGGTTTTGAATCTTTCAGACATTGCGGGCCAAATTAAAACTTTCCATGCAGCCCGCGGGCCACCAAGCCACACATCGTGGTATTCCTCGCTATTAACACAAATTTATTGAACTATTTATTGAATTCATTTACTCTGAAATTATTTCTATCCTTTAATCTTAATTTTTATTTATTTTGAAATAAATTTTTTTCACTGATTCAAATTTTTTAAATTGATTTTTAATTAATTCTGAAATAATTTTTTCTTTGATTATAAGTTTTCATTTACTATAAAATTGTTTCTTTCTTCAATTATTAATTTTTTTTTTCATGTGAATTATTAGTTTTAAGAATTCGGAGATTTCTCTCAAAAATTCGGAAACTAAATCAGAGCCTATTTCAGTAACTCTGCAACGTTTTTTTCGTTAGCTACAAATTTTCATAAATTATGAAATTATATGCAGTAAAATCTCGTTAGAGGTCGTCACTAACGTTATCGAGAAATTACGAAGGGCTTAAGCGGAGTCACGACGGAAGCGAAATGTTGTCAGTTTCAATTAGTACTGTGAAAATCGTATAATTGTAAAGCGATATAAAATTCATTAAAGTATTCATTAAAATCTGTTAATATTTTAATTCTAAAATTGCAATATTAGTAGAACTTATATATTTTACAAAATAAAAAAAAAGATTTTGTTATCTTTGTTTAGCTTTTAGTATTTTACTTATATATGCCAAAATACACTAGTACACTTATCTCTAACTCATTATACATTTGTATAATGAGTATGTATAACAAGGAAAACTCGAACACTGGGTCCAATTTTGACTTTATGAGGGTCCTAGGCAGGGCAAAGGGGACTCGACTCTAGAAAGCCCAAACTTGGGGAAAAGATCTGGTTTTCAACAAATATATTTTATTTAAATTTGAAGCTTTAAATTAGTGGGAGGGGGGGGGGAAATCAGGTCCAGCTCGAACAGTCCCAAAGTTCCTAGAATCTTGTTTTTTTTAGTCAGCAAATGAACTTTCTCGGCGTAACTTTCGTTACTAGAACTGTTCTATTTTGGTATATAAGGTATTGATGATCACTTTTGAACATGTGATAGTGCTTTTTCATCAAGGTCTTTCTTTAAAGGTATCAATAGAAATAATGTATTCCTCTCTCTCAAACTTTTCAATAGTGACGAGTTGAATAAAATTAGTGACGAGTAAACGAAGACTTATGAACATTGTTATCTATGAAATCTGGACGGGACCGAAGTAAAATGACGACTGAACCCAAGTGAGGACTTATTAAGGTGACGAGTTAACGACGTTTTACTGCTCTCTTTCATTTGAGGTTTGCTTCAGCATTTTCGCAAGTTCTGCAACTATGTATACCTTTTGGATGCAGAATTTTGCCTCCCGAAATACTGGATATGAAATCATACATCAAATGCACCTCATTATTATTGAATCTAGCATGCATCTGGAAAGTTCTAAATATATATATATTGCAGTAAAGATTTCAGTGGCCAACCCTCTTCAACCAATTTTGTTTGTAATTTAATATTTTTTTTTTTTGTGTTAAGTATTTGTTTTCTCAAAATAGTCGGCCGGCCACGGCAAATGTCTCGGAGGGTCACATTTGCCCCACGGTCGTATGGGTTGAAGACCCCTGCATTAGAGTATAGGTAAACAAGATTTGAAACGATTTCATTGAAGAGAGCTTTTTCGTTGCATCCAGTATATTACTGCATACAGATTTCACTGTATCTATAAATGTTGAAATTATATACTACAGTGAAACATCTCTACAGCGATACTCGATATAACGATAAATCCCACTATAACGATATCTTTTAGAATCTTGGTTGGAATGGCCTGTGGACTAATAAAACATTGCTCGCTACAGCATATTATTTACTACGTTATTTTTTGAGAGGTTTTGAAAACCGCCACAAGGATATTTTCTTATATTTCGCTCTAAATAGTGTCGAATTCGAAATTAATTTCTTCTCTTGTTTTCGATGTTGTAATGACGTCTAATAACATCGGTTTTGGCACCACATGATCATCGAAGTTTTAATGAAGCTGTAAGTGTTGCTAGTTTCTGTATAAGACACCGAAGTGTAATGTAATAGACATTTTTACAGGGGCAATACAATTAACTGAATTTTATTTATAAATCCATCAATCACAATTTTTCGCTGCTACTTGAAAGCTCATTTTCTGGTGGTACTAACAATGGCGATTTAAAAAAAAACATATCAAAAACATAATAAATTCGGTCGCGCGTTATGATAACGTTGCCTCTCGATATAACGATAATCCCTTTACATGGATATTTTCCTCTTGTTCCGCTGATTATCGTTGTATTGAATTCTCACTGCAGTCCGGTAGTGTGATAAATTCTTAAAAAAATATTTTATTCGAGCGCTTTCTGTAAATATTTCGTGAAGCTGGAAAGGGAAAGTATGTAAATATTTAGAGGGCGAGAAAAAGCGGACTTTTCGTTTCTTGTACCTTTTCATAAGACGTGCGGTTTCCTTCTTGACAATCGAACTTGGCTGGATCCAGATGGCGCCCGTAGAATTCCACGTGCTCGCTTTCCTGAGTAAAGCACGAAAATCCTCGTTCTCGCCCTCTCCTTTCCCCCGCCCTTCTTTGCAATCCTGTAGCATCTTTCGGATGCCCGAGAGCAAGCAGCAGATTGCGAGAGACAGCAAGACCGTAGAGATGCTCTCCGAGGATGCTCTCGTAGAGGTCGGTGAAAGAGGGAAGTACCAGCAGTTCATCCTATGGTTGGTGCTCCTGCCGTCCCAGTTGCCGTTCGGTTCCCTGGGCTACGGTCAATTCCTGATGAGTTGGACACCCGACTATTGGTGTAAAATTCCCGAAATGGATTCGGATGGTCTCAATGCCAGCGTGTATATGAACCTGAGAATATACCTGGCGAGGGAATACAAGGATCGAGATTGGCTTTACGAACAGTGTTTCGTGAACAGGACCGTGTACGGTCAAGGTTTCTACCAGGAAGTGGGATACTGGCTCAAGTGGAACAGTTCCAACAACTTCTACAACTGTGACGCTAATGGCTGGTATTACAACAAAACTCTTTTGCCTGATGGAGACGATACGATCGTCACTGAAGTAAGTGCACATTTTACATTTTGCGATTTTACATAAATACGCTGTCCATGCGAACGTGAAAAGTTGTGACTGGACCATGAAGGGTGTTTGTTATATTTGAAACGACTTTCCATCCTTCAAATGGTACAAAAATTCACAATAAACACATCAATACTGAAGTTTCTATAAAGCAGGGGGTCTTCAACCTTTCAGACATTACGGGCCGAATTCTAATTTTCAATGAAGCCCGCGGGCCACCACACTATATGTTTTTCATAATTGTAAGTCAGAATCCATTCATAAGAACTTGATGTAGTGTGCAGTGATGACTTATTAGATTGACCAAACACGGCCCAGATTACAAACAAGGGCCCCAGAATAATTGAAGATTTTTATTTGATTTGAATACTTTTCAGAATTTTACATACTCTGAAATTCATATTTTACCAATTATTTCTTTTTATGGTTCTGAAATTATTATTTCTACCATTAACTCTAAGATTATTGATTTCAATTCTTCTCCAAATTATTATTTTTTCAATCATTCTGAAATTATTTCTGCCAGTAATTCCGAAACTATTTGTTTCAGTAATGTTGAAACTATTTCTGTCACTGGTTCTGACATTATTTCTATACACTAATTTAGAAATTATTTCCGCCACTAATTCAGAAAGAATTATTTTCAATAATTCCGAAGTTATTTCATTCACTGACGACCCAAGTAATGTATCCGTTGCACAGTGCTAATGGTAGTTGAATGCGAGCTTGACCGATTTGTTACTATTATTATTATTATTTTTATTTTAATGAGTATTCATTTTTTTCGGCTATTTACTAAAACTAATCGGCGGGCCGCTTCAAAGAACTCTGAGGGCTACATTTGGCCAGCGGGTCATGCGTTGAGGAACCCTGCTGTAAACTATTGTTATTTGAATATGCAACAAATTATTATAAAAACACTTTTAAATAAAAAAAAAAATGTTCCTCACACTCTAAAATTCGCTCACTTGTGATCACTATGCATAATCACTGGTGATTATGAATATTGACCAAACGTCGTCGGTAAATGTAATAAGTACTGCAAAACATTACCACATTTACGGTCGATTATGCATAAACCTAAGCTCCGCGTCTTTGGTATACATAACAAATCGTAATATATGATAATTCATACATATAATAATTATATGATAGTTTATACTATAGTATACGATAATTCACACTATACATGATAATACTTACATGTATTGTATAATTATATCGGGGTGCGATAGTAAAATTTGGTATTATTATATCGGGGTCCGACTATATTCATTACACATACTAGACTCGTTTGGAATTTTGTTAATATTTATCAAACTCACCAATTACACTGGATTATTATGTAAAATCAGTCAAAGACTATAAATTTCAATTCATCAAATTTACCAACGACACTTGGGTATTATGCATATTCGCCAGTAAAAGTGCTAAATTTATCAAACTTACCAAGACGAAAGTATGCATAATAACCAATTCATCACATTTATCGTAACATACATAATATGTAACTAAGTTACATAAAATCGAATTCTCATAAAATGAAAAGTTCATGAATAATCAAATATGAATTTCATGAAAATATCTCGAATTCTTAAATGCTTGGTCAGAAAAAACATAAAGTTATTAAAAACATGAATTGAATCCTGGAAACTAAGTTAGGTTTTTAATAGAAGAATCAACTACATTTAAAAAAAAAATTCTTGATTTTTTTATATTAATGGTTGATTGTAATAATTATAATTTCAAGGTAATTTCAGCATCCGAAAAATTTATTTTCAGTGCATAACGTTTCCCATTGTTCTTATAGTCATAATTAAATATAAGTACTTTTAATGATGCTGATATTTTGTGATTATAACATAAGTTCAGCTTGATCTCATAAATGACTTGTGTTAATATCCTAATAAAATATAATTTTTATTACGAAAATAATCGGGAAAATATCTACTTTGATTAAATGCATAAGTTGGCATTAAAATTATTTTCCAAGGTGAACATGAAAATACATCATTGTTTTTATAACCGTATTTTACTCCGTATAATCCGCGGATTATACGCTTTAAAGTCTTCGACTCACATCTGAGGTTTTTTTTTGAGAAGTTCCAAGGAAAATGAAAAGTTTAAAAGTTAATTAGTAAGAAATAATCACACACAATTCAAACATTTATAGATGTGAGTAGGGAATTCAACATTTCCTCTCTAAGAAAACGTGATAAAGAAACCAATAAACCCTTATATTTCTCAACTCTTTGGCTACTGACGGTACTTTAAAGTACCAGGCTAGATAATTAGTTGCGTACTTACTAATTATTCGATAAATAATAGTTTTGTTATTTTTGGTCTTTATTAGAATGATGTTTTAAATAATTTACGTGACCATTATTTTTATTATCATCTTATTTTGCTCTTCTTAACGTAGGAGGTAATGAGTAAAGATTTCATAATTGACGAATTAAGTTTTCTCATGCAAATTACGGGATGATTTTTTGTTTTCTTGGTGTAAAAGATACAAACCCTCGGGGAGCCTGACAAATTTAATTCGCCATGCGGAATTCCCTGAGGGAGCATTTATTTTCCCCGACATCATACCGCAGGAAACGCCATTAACATCTGGTGAGCATCAATTTAGTGCCCCTGGAGTTTTAAATAATTATTTGACATTCTTGCCTTGAATTAAAACATTATTATGCATAGAACATACATGTATATACACATATTCATGTCAGCCACATCTCGATTAACAGTTCGCGAGCAGCTATCTGGAAGAACTGACAACTTCACGTAAAAAGCGCATTTCAATGTCCACATTCACTACACTTATCACACTATATAAGATATATATTCTCAAATTTCTTCAGCATTTTCTGCCACGTTATTACTATGAAAGGATGATGTCATTCTCCACTGAATGAATGAATGAATGAACGCCAGAATTTTGCCACTGGACTTCTTCCGTTGCCGAGGTCTCTTCCAGCCCAGCTTCGTTCTCCACTACCATACGAGGGTTTTTAACAACTGGCTGTTGCGAAGATGAATTTTTTGGAAAGAGAGAAAATTCAACTGCCTTTGCGGGCAATCGAACCCACGTCCTTTCACTTTCCAGGTGAACATCCTAGACTACTAGACTAGAAACGCAATGGATATCTCAATCTTTCTTTGGAGGAAAGAACATGGGTTCGATTCCCTGCAAAGGAAGTTGAATTTTCTGTCTTTCCAAAAATTCATCTCTTCGCGACGGCAGTTGTTAAAAACCTTCGTATGGTAAGCTGAGAGTGACGTCATCCTTTCATAAGTCGCCATCTGGTGGCATCGTCAGCAGTTGTGTGTCCGGCCGTCCATGTACGGTCCCTTTCAGTGAGCTCTAAGGAAAGATTGTAACGTTCTTTGCCTTTGTAGTCTAGTGGTCAAATGCATTTACCCGGAAAGTAAAAGGAAAAGGGTTCGATTCCCCGCAAAGGCAATTGAATTCTCTCTCTTTCCAAAAAGGCAACTTAGCGAAACCTGTTAATAGCCTACTTTATTATTATTATTTACATTTCAGTTTTTACCATTATTTGTATTTCAATGCACGAATAAGATACAATATGAAGTCAGCTAAAACATATCATATCAGACCAAAAACCATTTAAAAAATCTTCTTTCAACATAAAACTATTCTACAAATATCCGGTTGGCTCAAATATACAGAAGCAAAACAGTCTGTTAATAACCTAATATTCCACGAGACTGAAGATAAAAATTTACTACATTTCTTAAAATATATTTTTTCTTGGAATTGCAAAATGCGTATCTATTACCCACAATCGAAAGAATTATAGGCCACATCGGATTATACATGGGAAATAACGGTAAATATGATTTTAAACGGAAAAATCTTGAATTCATGTCTGCGGTAATTGTAGTTGTTTCGCTTGGAAAGTAAGTATTATTGCAGGTAAAACAACATTCAGTTTCTTTAACGAAAGTGAATGTCGATACACGTCGATACCTTTCTTTCTTTCAAACCGAACAAGGACCAATTTCAATCGACTTAAGACAACTTTAGTCATTGCCTCTGTCAAGGGGCGGGACCGTGTCGAATAAAACTTTCGATACCATCGGATATAACGACAGAGATTTTTTGTCCTCCGTGTCATAAGATTTCCTGTTGCAGTACAACCTCTCGATAAAGATATCCATGGGGCCAAAACTTTTGCCCGCTAACTAAGGGTGTGTGGCATTGGGGAGGTACGATAAAAAGTAGAAGCTCTTTTATATGTCTTTCCCATTTATACGACGTTTGGCTTCGATCGCAATTAGTTCTTGTATGTTACTGTACGTACAAGTGATACACTAGTAGTATGTATAATCATGAACTGGTCTAGATAGAAAGTTTCATTAAATTTCATTACATTTATCACTTTTGCCGGCGATTATGATTAATTCCCAAATAAAGTTGGAAAATCTGATAAACAGAAAAATTTATAGTCTTTCTTCTCTTCATAAAACCAATTAATTATTTTTCCCGTACATGATACGTACGCACAATACATATTTTGCAATAAAATTTAAAATAAGTGCGAACAAGAGAGAAGTAAACGTTCATAACAACATTATCAGTTATGTTGGCTTTCTTCACACGTATCAACATATGCAAACAAAACCAACATTATAATTCGGAATCAGCATCCTGGACCATAGTTATGTTCAGTTAATCAAGTAATTAATTTATGGATAATCATATTTACTAATACGAGCTTGAGATTATACTTAATCACCATTGAATATGATAAATTCCCGATTTATTAACAGAAATTCTCAAATAATTGGTTTGGAAAAAAAATTAGAGTTTGCTTGATTTTACTGTCCGCTAACTGGGAATGAAATACATTAAATCCCTATTCCACAGGACCAGGGATCAGAAAAGTGTCCGTTAATGCAGGTTTCCCTGTAGTAGTGAATGTCGGGATGAAGCGAAAAAAATTTCGGTCACTTCCTGGTAACGGGATCTGACCCATAGTTATTTTTTCTTAATAAAGTAAAACTTGCTAAAGTACTAATTTTGGATAATTCGAACTTTTATGAAATTCCTTGGAGTTTTCTATCTGATTTAATGTTAAAATTTCTTGTTTTATTCGAATTCTTTTTCGAATGTTTTAAGTAAATCGAAGTTGGATGGAAAAAAATTATAATGTTTGTATTAGCGGAATTAGTTTGGAAAAAGTCGACAAGAAGCCAGAATTTGGTTTTCTCGCTGAAGTTGCAAAACAAAATTCCAAAAACAAAATTTTGAATATTTTGCTTTCCTCTATTCTTTATCTGATAATTTAATGCTCATTTTAACATTGTTTAACTGGAGTGCATGGAAAATCAGTACCATTTGATAGCAGAGTATGTTGTTCAACCTATAGATCACGGTGTACCATTCAAAATCTGAATCATTTTATCGTCATTATCAGCATGTAATGCATCGGAAAGTTCAGATTGTAGTATGTTCAATTTCCTTGATACGTAGCACAAGATCTCTCAGATTTCTGAACAGTGGAATAATGTAGACTATATATATATACTTTTGCAGATTTATATCTGTATATATATCTATATATATAGTGTAATTTTTAAAATTTATTTTTAATAGATTGCAAATTACGGGATGTTTGTGTCTTGTCAGTTGGCAGTGATTATTGTCAGTTGGCAGTGATTGGTGCATTAAATTCCCATTAGTGACTGTGGGACAATGGTCCAAATAGGATGAAACTCAACAAAAGCTTATACAGAAAACTTCACTATCATTCATTTTAAACAGTCAATCTAAGAAAACAATTTGAAGACTGATAACTTGAATTAGAATATTTTAAAACATCAAAATGTTTTGCATAATTCTATCTCACAAAAACAGTTTTTTTTTCAGTTGCGACAGAGGTTTTTAGTCAAAAATTTATCTTAGTGACTATAAAATTTACAAGTCATCATCATTTCATCATTTTTGTCACACCACGGCCATTTTCTGCACACGAGGGATAATTAGACTGGGACCTACAATCAATATCCGATTCCGAAAGGCAGGCTCGTTTTTTTATACTCATCGAGGGGTTGGTGCGCTAACCCCTCGGTGGGGGACTCCCTGCGGTAGCAATGTTTTCTTGCGGTCAGGTCACCATTTTTGTTGGACCCTGTGTCATGAAATTTTTCTGACAAGGACGAAGCGGGTGTCGAACTCGCGACACCTCTTAACATCGTTTGGTACTTTAGGCGAGCATCTTATTTACCTGGGCTACCGCGCCCTATTAGAGTCAACAATGATAAGAATCTACTTATGATCCTGTGTCAACAAGTCATCAATGAGAAAGATTCGTAGATCGTTATTGAAAGTGTGAAAGCGTACCAATATCAAATTATTTTGAAAATATATGTGTGTGGGGGGGGGGGCAAGGGGTCTCCAGTGCATGACCCACCAAGCCCTTTGATAACGTGTGTGTGTTGTATAGCATTTGTTCTGTGGGCCTAATTAAAATTTCAAATGTGGCCAGCGCTGTGTCAACGGGTTGATGGCGCCTGATGTACAGAGTGTTTTAATTGAAGTTTGCGTGTCCTGAGCTATATACAGCGTTCACTACACGCCATAAAACAACAGAACGTTAGGAACGTTATAATTAAGGGATCGGGAAGACTGAAAGCCTCCGCAAACTTTAGGTGCGGAATCACAACATTAAACCAGGTAAAGATGATTCACAGGCAGAGCACCTTCGTATAAACTCAACGCTATGCTCTTTAGTGGAAAAACCAGAATAGAAATAGTCCTGCCAAAAAGTTTTATATATCATGTTGTGAAACCTAATCTGTTTGGTATAATGTTTGCAAGAAAACTAGCATACATTGCACCACAATTAAACGCATAAAGAAACACCACCTAGTGATGAATGCCGTAAGGGGTCATCAAACATTTAGACATTGAGGGCTAAATTGAAACTTTCCATGATAACCGCGGGTCACCAACTCGTACCGTGGTATTGGAACCCTGTTATTGGAACATGGTTCCTAAATGTATTGGAAGAGAGAGAGAGAGAGAGAGAGAGTTATTTTTTCAGAGTCACTTTTATTTATGTTAATTATTTCTTTTATTAAATTTTAACTTTTTTTCATTTTCAAATGTTAAAAAATAAATCGGAATCAATAAAAGAATTTGATGATTTCTTTTATTGATTCTGAAATTTGCACCAATAATTATGAAATCATTTTTTCATTAATTTTGAAGTTTTAAATTATGAAATTATTTCTTGCGCAAATTCTTAATTCTTTTCACGAACTATACCTTTTAACAGTTCTGAACTTTCAATTTAATTCTGAAATTATTTTTATATATCAGTATGGTGCTGCAATTATTTCTATCAGTGGTTCTGTAGCTACTTTTTATTAATAATAAACTTTTATCAATTATGAAATTATTATTATTTTCAATAATTCTTAATTTTTTTCTGTCATTAAAACTATTTTCAGCATTTGCGTAAATTCTGTAAATATGTATACCTTCGGGATGCTGAATTTCACCTCTCGAAACAGAGCCAAACCCTAATTCAACACCACCATTCTTTTTTTTGGCCTTATAAAGAGGTCAGCGTTATATTGAATAGCGGTTTTGCACGTGTAAGGTCTAGAAATGAAAGATTTGTTTACTGAAAAATCTTCCCTGTATGCGGGTTTGGCGTGAGTGACATCGGGGTGCTTAACATGTGACAACCTGTGTTTGAATTTAGAATGAGCCAATTCAATTTTCAATAAAATGTAAACATTTTTAATTAATGAGTATTCATTACACATGTGCAGAAAATATAGATTTTATTTTTTCACAATATGGTTGCCAGCTATACAGTGCAAATTATAAAAAAAATTCAGTTGAATATCGTGAAAATTCACAAAGATATATTTGATATCGTGATATTCAAGTTACTGACTGAGTACTTGGGTGATAAGAGATCTTCACCAAATTGGTATTCCGACTACTTTATGTTATTTGATTATTTCAAATATAAGCCCAAAGCTTTATGCGAATGAGCTAAGACATGTGTCTGATGCTATATAAGAGGAATGCTTGAACGTAACACACGTGTATGATGTCAAAATGAAGAAACTGAACGAAATAATCAAATGACAGAAAATAGTTGAAATACCAATTTTTGAAAAATCACTTATTATTCAGCCAGTAACTTAAACAGCTCACGATATCGCGTATATATATTAATGAATTTTCATGACATTCAACTGAAATTTTGTGTAATATAAAAAAATATATTGTTTCACTATATATTTGGCAACCAAAGTATGAAAAGGAAATAGAATCGATATTTTAATGCTTCCTTATGAATCATTTACTCAAAATGCTCATATCTCATTAAATAATAAACTGTCACATTTTAAATTCTTACGCAGGATAGTCTCATGCACACTAAAATATTATCTGCGAATTTCAGAGAAATTGATCGAAAACTACGCATGTTATAAGCGAAAGACATGCTATGCAGATTTGAAATTTTATATAAAACATTTGTATTTTCTTCAATATACGTGCGCACGAAAATGCACAAAGTATTCCACATGGTACAATATTTTGTGGTAGTTACAAATCTTTCTCAGTTTTTCATCACACAGGATTAAAAAAAACAACAACTTTTTTTCTTATTTAATTTTTCGTTGGTCCCCCAAATGCACCAACGTTTGAATTTTCATTGACAATCGTGAATGAAACCACAGAGTTCATATCACTGAAATTTCAAAACCATTTGCCCAGTATTTTTATAGAAATTTCAGAAAATTCCTGAACTCTCAAACGGACACAGACTTCATATAGGAAATATTGTGAATCATCTACTTCAACAATTGAATCAACTACTTCATTCTAAATTATTTTAGCAACTATAACTACTTGATATAAACAGCTTTAGAAAGAAGTCCAAAGACGATACGAACGGTAAACATCACATTTCGTATCTTATCCCCTGATAATTACACTTATTTCCCAAATTGTTTTTCAAATATTATACATTTTTTTTTATATTTTGATACAGCGAAGAAACGCTAAGACATTTTTTTAACGTGCTCAGTCATATTCCCACGCAAAAAAAAAAAAAAATGATAATGATAAAAATATTTGAGATAACTAACTCCCCATAGAGGAGATTTGTCAGCCTCAGCACACAGGTATCAATAAACATATTTTTTTTTGTCTCATTTCTTTTTACGTCTCTCAAGCAAAATCTTTTCTTGTATTTTTTTTTTACTTGATCTCTTTGTACCGTCAAATGCCGTTTTTCTTTCCATTTTTTTGCGTCCATTATTTATGAACTACGCTAATGAGCTCGATCTTTTCCGTTTTTTTTTTTCATATATACCCCTTCTCTTTCTGGAAACACATCATTATAAACATTTTTTTCTATTAAAAAATAAGGGGGGGGGGAAATGAGAGAGCGGTGATTTAGTTTTTCTAAAGTCGTTAATGAACTTAATCTTGTTTGCACAGAAAAACCTCATGAAAAACATGAACTCATTTTGTACTTATTCAATCATTTACGGAGTTTTTTTCCTTCTTTTTTTTTCGTGAGTGTGCATTCGCTATGGAATCTTATGAAATTATTTTTAAAAAAAATTTTGAGTTTCATTTTCTATTTTTGTCGAAAATTCTAAGTAAAATAAAGTGGAAAATGTAGTTTTTATTGCCCTGAGGATTTCTATCTCATATCTGTATTAAGGCATCCGACTAAGTTGAAAATGTCATTTTGGAGAAAAATATAAATTTCATTTTTTTATATTTTATGAAAATCTCATTTCTGTGATTTCAAAACTCTGGCCTTGTTCTGTTTATAAAACACTTAAGACCGAAATTACGCCCACTTCAATGCTGCGGTGTTACATACAATTAACCCGTGAATGAAAACTTTAAACGCGTTCAACGAAGAATGGTATTTTTGACCTTTTACTTGAGTTTGAAACATGATTTCCGAAAATCTATTCATTGTATCATTACGATGTTTGGAGTCACGTATCAAAATCCAAGGTCTATCACATATATTTGTCTATTTAAAATATTTTGTAGACGAAATGTAGAATGAAGTTTCAAATAATTTACATGAACATTATCAGATTTGAGTGTAACTTATGAGCATATAATAAAATCTTTAAAATTTTGGTTCATAACTTGCACCATTAATGTGAAAATAAAAAAAAAACATTGCATTCATATAATGTTTAGCAATCGTGTTTGGAATATCAATAAATTTTGCTTGAAATTTGACATAACAATGACTTTCTGATATAAAATAAGATATGTATTCAAAATATTATATATTTTAAAATTATATATTTTAAATATTTCTTGTTTTTCTATTAAATCGGTTATATATAATTGTGCAATTTTCCTTATTTTTCTAAATTTATGCTCTAATAAAAAATTGATACAGCAGTTGAAATAACTGGGAGAAAAACACTACATTCAAGAAGGGTATTTACAATTATTATTTCGAAGAATATAGCGATCATATGCCACAGGAGTGCGCGAGGTTGGGTCCGAGGCCAGATGAGGCCCATCTGACCCGTGAGAGGTGTTCTGGTAGAATTGTATCAACAGTCAAAGGCCATATTTCTTTCATGAAAAACAAGGCAAATCAGAATCCATACGGGACATCGGCAGTTATCATTAAAACAATTTCATGGGTTAATAAAGTTTCTACCTATCGTTGAAATTGCTGAAAAATTCCCAAGGGTAAGAAATAGATGACTGCGTGATTCACAATAAATAAAATCAAAACGTAAATAGTAAATAAAAAAAATGCACATGTTTGACAAACAATATGAGATTAATGGGGTACCATATAATCCGTATTCATTTTAATACTCTCTTATTTTCCCGTAATTTTGGCCGTCTCGATTTTTTTCTGTAAAAGTACCCCGTATTTTCAACAAAGCTTACTTTGTTTCATTATTGAAAGAAACAAAGAAATCTTTCTTCCCTCCTGAAATTAGAATTATATTTCAATACATTAAATTAGTTTATGATAATTAAATTAATTATGAAATTACATTATGATAATTGGACTGTGAATATGAATATTGATCTAATGTTTTTGTCTTCTTGAAAAATTATTTTTTATACTGATTTTAATTCACTGTGATTTGCAGTAGTGTAATATTTCTGGTCATTGAGCGTGGAGTGATTTTAGCAATAATTTGCAACATTTCCTATCATTAGTAGCATTTTCTGCGACAATTGACAATTTCTTGTATTTTTTCCGGCGCAGTACGGTCAGCCAAGAGATGAATATATTTATGATAGTCGGGACATTCAAACTACTGGAGAATTCCCTTTGAAATACAAGTCATTTGATCACCGTTTTTTCTAGTTTCCGGCCTTGCGAACGGCAGAAATACCATTTACTGCTCGTGGTTTGAAAAGGTTGTGTATCCTGATATGCAGCATTAACTCCCCTTGCGAACAGGGCACAACAACCTCCAAATAAATAATACGCATGCGCAAAATTAATTTTATTTAACCTCGAAATCGAATAAAGTCAGGATTTTTCTTTCGGTTATCCGCGGTAGGTCAGGTTCACATTATCTTGAAAAATTAAAAACCCCCCTAATGTGCGTGTCTCAACGTTTCTAAACCTAAGGACCACTAAAATGTCTGAAACAATTCGACGACGGACTACTAATTTACAGAACCTGTAAGGCATTATCACATTACGTTACATCAATGGCATAACATTAGTTGCATATAATCGAATAATTTTCATTCAATCAGATCTAAATCTCCAAGTCTACCTGCGGGTCATGTGTCTTCTTTTCACGGACTACTTTTGGTTCCCGGCCATAGCTTGAGAAACGCTGCCTTATTGTATAACATCTAGGAGTTGTCGCATAATTTACTCCGATACGTTTTCCTCTGTCGTTATGAGGAAGTAGGTAAACATTCTGTATAAACTTTTATTCATTTATTATTATGATGAAAAAAAATCCAGTGAAATACAAACTTTTAAACTTCCATCACGATTAAATGAATAGCTTCAAACTGCAAAAAAAACCCCTGAAATACTGGTTTGTTTTAAGTGAAAATATATATTTTTTAATTTTATATATTCCACAAAGTCAACGAAAATGAATTTTTATTTCCACATATATTTATATTTATTGGTACGAACGTTTTGTACAGAAAACAAGAATTTAATCATTTTACTGGCGTTTCAAAAAATGATATTTTTCTCGCTTCACAGCTTCTACTGCGAAGTTCCGATTAAAAGAGGCTTTTAAGTCAACCACGGAATCTGTGTACCGGAGGGGGATGTGTGGGGTTTTCGCATTTATACTCGGACCTTTTCGACTTATAAATTAATTTCACGATGGTGTTTAACGTGGCGTATGAGTTTTGATTGATTTTTGTTCATTTTTTTTCAATAACTTAAGAAATTAGTTTTGAAAGAATAATTAAACATATCATTCCCGAATTTTTAAAAACATTGTTTTTAACGTGTCTAGGACTTTGGGTTGTTATTTTGTTCAGTTTTGTCTGATAAGAGAGCGGTCTTCAAAATGGGAAAAGAAAATCGAAAGCCAGGAATTCCTTATCGGATAAAAAGGACTGTAAAGTAAATGGCAGTTGATATGAGGCGACTAAAAAATAACAACGTGAATGTTGCAATCTAAAGGTTATGTCATTTACGTAATCAATGTATAGTATTACAATCTTACGTAAATGTTGATTAAAAATTACGATTAAAAATAAAATAAAAAATAAATAAACAAAAAAAACTAAATATTTTAACAGTAAAATAGAGAAATCATCATTTAAAGAGAAAAACAAATCGCTGATCAATAGGAGAGAAAAATCTCGTTGAATTTACCAATAGGTGTTGCAAATATATCAAATTCGTCATGTAAACTTATATACAAAGTACAAAATCTCTTTATAGCACAAGGCAGACCAATAAATGTCCTAAATTAAGCTACATATATGAAATAATTTATTTGACCTTGTGTTTTACCGTGTGACCAAGAATCCTATTTTTGATGACAGAAAAGAACAATCGATATTACCATCAACTAACCACCAGAAAAGTTTCAAAAGAATGAAATTTCTTCTCCTTCGGAGACGGAATTTGGCGCAGAAAAGTTGTTGAAATTGTAATGTCATGCTCTAAATTTCTTAAAATACAAATATCGCATAAATGAATTTTGTGTAATTTCAATATTATCAATAGCATTATTGTAATAAGGATTCAAAACAACAGATGCATGTTCAAGTTTTGATCATATTATAGAGTTGAAAAGAACAATCATTGTATCCAAATTGGTGAAATCTTTAGTTGTTCTTTAGTTGCCAACCGAGTCTGCGATAGAATTACTACAAATATCGTTAATATGATCACGGAAGGTAAAATCAGAGGTGTAAATTACACCCAGGTCCGTAGCAGAATATCTTCTCTGTAAAATATCAGTTCCAATATAATAAAAGTATGTGAAAGGATTTTTCCTACGAGTGTAAGACCCCGCGAATATTAACAAAGCATTTGTTAATATTCAAGTGTAGATGATTCTCGATACACCAGTGGTAAATGTGGGTTAATTTATTTTGAACAATAGAACAAGATTCAAAATTTACAATAAAGTTAAATATTTTAAAATCATGAGCAAATAATAAGCAATTATGAACAGCAGCTGCAAGGCCATTAATAAAAATGAGAAACACTAGAGGTCCAAGGCCAGACCCCTGAGGGACTCCAGATGTTGCACGAAATCCATCACTAACAGATGAGCCAAAAGATACAAAAATCAATCTGTTTTTTAGATACGAAGCAAATAAATTACAAGTATCATCACAGAAACCAATTTTTCTAGTATTTACATTAATATAGAGTGGCTAACACAATCAAATGCTTTAGCGAAATCTGTGTTTTTGCCCTTGAATACGACACCCATGGCCAAAGCATCACACCTGCCTGTACCTGCTTCCATGTCTTTGAAAACAAGACACCGACAACAAAATTTCTGGTTCAACAGACCAGTGCTTCTATCTTGGCATGAACATTTCAGCTAAATAAAACAATATGGTGTTACATCAGTGCCAAGAAATAGATTTACCTATAAATCCACCGTTCCTATCAAACATATGTTAATAGAAAAATGGTTCAAAAAGACACAATCTTCTCAAGTTAAGACTAATATACAGAAATATTTGTTTGCTAATTATTAAAATATACGAGCTTAATTACATAAAAATAACAACAACATAACAAAATAATCTAAAATGAAGATATATCGCTTTCTAAAAATAAAATAATGGCTAGAAAAAAAAAATAGAGATATTATACTTGCACATAGCACATATTTTTTGAGTACTTATTGCAATTTACATAATTAAAACCCTTAAAAAAATATGTTCTTTAACGTGGTTTAATTTACTAGTAAAATAACTCGGAAGCTTACACGAAGAAATAAAAATACCGAACAGATTCATGCAGAAAAAAGACGAAAACAAATAGTTATACAGCAATTAATTTCCAAAATTCGTAAATCGAATTACGTAAGTATTCTAAGCAATTATGTCAACATAAACTAAACTTCCTTTTTCTATTCGGTAATTAATTAAATGGAAGCTCTCACGTGCAAAAAAGAGGCGGAATATGTATTTTATGTCGCCGTTTCTCTCCTCAAATTACATTACCCATAATCCAATTAGTCTTTTTGCAATGTCACTCGATGTTCCTAAGCGTTTCATACCGACATACATTTGGCATCATCTTCACATTATTTTTCTACGATAGCTCTCAGAAAGTTTCTTATGAAAAAAGTTTGAAAGAATTGTACACGGAGAAATTATCTCGCTTTATAGAACATACCAGAAACTTCATAATGTTAAATATTCAGTTAAAATGAAGAAAATAATCACTATCGAGGTAAGTGAATGGGTAAAATATGAGGGGTAATAAATAAATTGCTAATATCAACTTCTTTATTCATCACAGCCAATGGGATAGTTTAATGCTTCTTGTCCAATCGCATCCATTTAGATGCCTGGATGATGCTCGTGAGACATCAGGTGCTATGTCCCAATGACTAATTAAGGCCGTTTTCATTTTATAACCGTTTCCTATGATGGTGTGGCGGATCAAGCATGGTTGGGACATCCTACGTCAGATGCGTTGGTTTAGGCATGGTTGACATTTCCTCAAGCAGATGTGGTGGTTTTATGCACGGTTGGCGTCTCCAAAGCAGTGTGTGGTGGTTTAAACATTTTTATCTTATAAGCTGAAAATAATACGGTTTGTGCCAGTGTGGAAATAACTGATTCATCTTAGTTAGCGCCCAAGTGGAATGATGGTAAGATTCTCGTCTACCACAGTGAAGGTTGCCGTCAGATTCTAGGTTAGATCTGGAGGAAGAATATAGATAACATGATATTTTCCCTAATGAGGTGACCAACGTAAGATGACGCCATCATTTCCAACCCAACTCTATAACGGCCGGAGTTGGTTATGGTGAAGCAGTAGTAGCTAAAAGGTGATAGAAGCTGTGATCGGTGAAATTTCTATAGCGTTGACCTAGAAACGAATCTATCGAATCGAATACCCAGCATGTAACTTAAGCATCTTCTGATGATGTCAACCACTAGCGTTCGAAAGACGTTGAGAACAAAATGAACTCGTACCGACTGCCATTTACCAATTACTCTTTCAATTAACGAAGGCGACGAAAACCTTATGAATTACTTAAAATGCTAGAGTAAGAAATCATCCAATGGATAGAAAAAGTTTTAAAGCGCTTGAAAATATTGTGTCTTTATTTTTTTTTATTTGTTTACAAAGGAGAAAAGGAAGCAATATCATGTGACATTTTGTTTCCCAGTTGCTAGAGGCGAACTTGATGGGAAGCGATCGAAAAGCCCCAAGAGCGAGTCTCGACAAAAGTTTCGAAACAGAATAATAATGTATAAGGACAACAAAAATTCCGTCGGGATAGAATACGAGAAACGCACTATAGAAGCGCTCACTGTTTTTCCTCTCCGATAAAAATCAAACGATGCATGTATATATATTGTGTGGATGCAAAATCAATGAAGGAAAGTCAATCGCCCACGTTGCCGTGTTCTCCTCCTGTTGTCCCACTTTGAACCATGAATTTAGTGCTGCGAACGGAAGCAGTTGAAAGAAGATGCGAGCCAATGGTGGTGGTATCCTATTTTTACAATATCGGGTCTCCCTTTTATTTTGCGTTTTATTTCACTATCGCTAGAAACACAAAAGCCGATTCAAACATAATAAATGGCGTTATTCTCTTGAAATTTGTGTTTTAGTGCTTTCTTGTTAGTATACGGTCTCGTATATCAGGGCACGTGTACGACTTTTAATGACGTCGATGATATTTGAATATTTATAGAATCCTGAATATATTCCTACAGCGCCGTTTTAAGGGGTGTCATGACACCCCCCCCCCCCGCTGATGTCAGGTTTTCAGAAATGGGGCTAAAAATTATTTCATTCAATTGTAAATGAAATGCAAAAAAATTCGTGTCGATCGGTTAATTTGTTTTTTCATAATAAAAGAAATAAATAATGAATTATAGGGTGACGTATACAAGAAAAAACACTTTTAACGCGATTTTCGGTTAAACTGCAGTTTTTGAGCTCATCCATAAGATTACATAAAACTACTGCCCCAAAAATTCAAAAGTTTTGCAGAAATACTTGTACTGCACGTGTTAGTAAAATGGACCTCGGATTTAGCAATTGACTAATGGGAAGTATTTTAAAAAAATGTTTAATTCAGATTTTTGAAATTTTTTTAAACTTTAAAAATTTGTAAAATTCTATGGATTGGTCAGATATCTAAATTCAAAGTTCATTTCACTAATACGTGTCAAATAAACATTTCTGCAAAATTTCAGAAATTTCAAAGTTTTGGCTGCAGCGGCAGTTTTTATGGATAAAATCTAAAACTGCAATTTCTCTGAGGAAAAAAAAATCGCATTCAACTACCTATAGCATTGCTTTGCTTGAGCTCACTATCTGTTGAGAGAGATGGCCCTGCCCCAACAAAACAACTTCAGCAGCCCGTACTGAGTCATACGATGTGGAATGGGTTCTTGGTATTCTAATTAATTTTAAAAGATTCCCCTATACAGTATTCGATTTAGTTCAGCGGAAGCTGAATCAAACACCTACGAACACTGTGTGATCGAAGTTGGCTGATAGGTTTTCCATTGTTTCCTACTTTAATTAGTCGAGTGGCATTCCGATAATATATCCATTTCAGCTTAACATTTGCCCGTCATTTATTTGAAAGGCAGTGACAACAATCGATTAATGCATTCCCAGACACATTCAATTCTGTAACATTCCCTCGCAACCGACCCTCTCTCGGATAAAACGAGATGATGAATTGCCCTATCGTATTTGAACTTGAACCCCAGATTTCACGTCAAAGTGAAGTATACAGGGTGTTAAAAAAAACAAAAACAGAGGTGACAACTTTAATAGGTGGTGGAACCAACCAACGATAATGGTTATTTTTCATAAAATGCATGGGATAAAAGCCCGATGAATTAGAACAGTTGGTCATATACAGGGTGATTCTAAATTCATGGGGCAAACTTTGAGAGATAATATAAAACTCGTAAACAAGTTTTTTTTTTGTAATAGAATGTGTAGTTGAATCGCAATAGTGGTAGAGGGTATACAGAAATGTCCTCTCCACTTGTCAATACAAGATTCATCGAGAGACTGGTTATTTGTTGAGATGAAGATTACAAGGAAGAAAATTCATCACTGCCCCCACGGGGACTTGAACCCCGGTCTCTCGCTTGCCGGACGAGTGCTCTACCATCTAAGCTATGGAAGCAGATAGAATATTTCAACCTTGGAGCGTACATATATGTTGAAAGGTACCGTACATGGACGGCGTCAACAATCAACTAATAGCTCGTGAATGACATAGGTTGCAACATTCTATCTGCTTCCATAGCTTAGATGGTAGAGCGCTCGTCCGGTAAGTGAGAGACCGGGGTTCGAGTCCCCGTGGGGACAGTGATGAATTTTCTTCCTTGTAATCTTCATCTCCACAAATAACCAATCTTTCGATTAATCTTGGTAGAGGGTATCCCTAAAGAGTTCACTTCACCAAAAGCAAATATCATAGTTTTTACGATGGAATTTTCTGCCATAAGTGCAATCGACCATTCGAAGGTGCAGGGCATTGTAATATGGTAGGCCTTCTCGTGGTGCCACAAGTCATTATACCACTTGATGAATGTTTGGCGCAGTACATAACATTGCAACAATGGGCCTGCACCAATAAAAAACAACACCAATCCAATCCGAAGGTGCATATGCATCCTCGAATGGTTGGTAGCACATATCTCATCAAATCCGTCGATAAAATATTATATTTGTTTTTGATGAAGTGCTGTTGTGACTCTGTGTACTCTATAAAAACACCAGCTCTGGCACCTTTCTATTGTAATTCGGCGCCGATATGATCGAAAATGCTTGTTTGGGTTTCTTATATCACCTCTCAAAGTTTGTCCCATGAATTTAATCACCCTGTATAGTTCTGTCTCCACGATCTTGTTGCATCTCGCTTACTTTTGGGAGAACATCTAACCCTTTCAGACCCTGCATGCAAAAATGTGCGGGTTGCTTTTCCACACAGTAGAATTTTGTTTTGATCTGAGGGCGTTCAGCCCTGACATAAATTATTTTTTAAGTCTTGAGTTAGAAACATGATGGATATGAACTGTGAGGACTTTTGTCAGATGTCAGCACATCAAGTTGAACTTGCGGGAAAGGGAAGAAGGGAGTTGTGAAATGGCTTCCTAAGGAGAAAGTGCCTCCGGGAAAAATTTGATTTATTAAATAACATTTGGCAACAAGAAATTTGGCAAAAACAAAAGAAAATAATAATTCTAGAAAAAATAATGATTTGCTGAGATTTATGTTTTTGGCGGTTTTTTTTTGAGTATCAAAAATGCTAACAGTTCTTAAAAATTCCAAAAAAAATAATAAATAAATAAATGCTTGGGTCTAATAAAGCGTCAAAAAATGCTGTTTATCAATTTTACGCTAAATTAGTGCCTATTCATTTCATGGCAAATTGAATGCTACATTAACATCATAAAACTGATCCCCTTTCTTCTATACACCATATACAGTAAAACCTCTCTTTTGCGGTCACCGGCGGGACAAAAAAAATCATCCGTAAAAAAGGGGTGACCTTTAATCAGGGATTTGAAATGCATATTTTTATTATACAAGGGAAATTATTATTTTGCCGTAAAAGAGGGGTGACCGAATCTGAGGGGCGCGCGTCCGTATTAAGAGGGGTTCTACTGTATATTCATTTTTATGCTCAATGAAACACGAGTACATCACGTCATCAAAGCTCTGTGAATTTTCAACCAAACTTGAAAACCAAAGGACTAGATTAAAATCTTGCAGATCGACACGCGCACACCAAGCCACAAAGTGCCTTACCCATCGCATAAGAGAGTACCATATAGTGGCAGTTTATATAAAAAACTGCTTGTATGTAAGTTTTATTCAAGATTTCTATATATCCCAGAAGAGAGGCTATGAATTTTTCATGGCTGGAATTTTCAATGGTAAAAGCACGATTCTTGTCTGGGTCATAATAGTAGCTACTACGGGTAGTGTGTTCGAGATTCTCGAGAAACGCGTGGCCATAAAATCACTGGCAGCAACATCACTCATCTTAATGGATGCTTTCTATGTGCTCTCCGAGTTTACACGCTCATACGCTAAAACATTCCACTTACCACTGAGAAATGGTAGGTATATAAAAACGTGCATATGATAGTGGCGTATTTTCTACTGCTTTATATAGGGAATGCAGATTTTTTTCGGCTTATTTTGCTTTGTTGTGGTGTTAGAAAGCGTCGAGATCGTGGTAAAGATAGCAAAGAAATATTCAATAAACACGTTCTAAGATATTGGGTCTTTTCAACTGAAAAATTGCTAAACCCTTGGCCCGTTTTTTGGATTTACGGAAAATTCACCGCCAACAATCACCCGCCTTGCAATTTACCGATGGGAGAATTCACCGGTAGAAAAATTTACCGGCAACAGTTTCTCACCAGTGAATGACTTTATATTCACTGCTTTATTCCTTCGTCACGAGTGATTTCGCAAGTCAGTTAATGTGTGAGTGAGTGAATTAGTCACTGAATAAGTTGCTGGATGAGTTTGTGAATAAGCTGGTGTATGTGAGTAATTTTTATGAGTAAACCAAGTGAGTGACCTTGTGAGTGCTGGAGTGAGTGACTGTTATGACTTATGTTATGACTACTATGTACCGTACTCACATGAGTGAGTGAGTAACCACATGGGGGACCGAGTGAGTTCAGGAGTGAGTGACCGTATGAATGGACGAGTGATCATGTGAGTGGCAGAATGAGTAAGTGACCGTATGAGCGACTTAATTGCTCATGTGATCACTCACTCATCCATTTGCCAACACGCTCATCACTCACTCATCCATTTGCCAACACGCTCATCACTCACTCATCCATTTGCCAACACGTTCATCACTCACTCATTATGCCACTTTGCCTGCTGTCGGTGAATTGCGTAAAGGTGAGCTTTCCCAGAGGTGAATTATCCTTTCGGTGAGTTGCAGGGTGTTGAATAGCTGTCGTTAAACTTTGAATTGTTGGCGATGAATTTTCCGCATACACACACACACTCTTTTTTGTCACATTAAAAAAAAGAGAGAATATCGCATTTTCTCCAGAAAATATATTCAACCCGGAAGAACCGATCGATACACGCATGTACAAGATGCGCGTGATGTCATAAACTCCATGTTATGTATCTGTTATTTCATTGGTATGATTTCCGTTATCGAGGACCGGAAAATTCCATATAAACCTGTCCTCGATGATCGTCATTTTTCAAGGACTAGCGCCTCTTTTCAAGTAACGGCAAATCAACACCCAATAAAAGGAAAAAAAAATGATAATAATAATAATAAAATAAAGTAAAAATATTTTTTACTCCTTTTCATAGGGCGGTAGCATCTTTTCACGGCGTTCACTCTTTTTTTTTTCTGCCGTTTCCATCAATAACCTGAGGCGGACATTTTGGGTCTGAGCCAGCTCAACGACCCAGGCGTAAGTATTTCCCCCCGTAGTCGCATCAATTTAACGGCGGCACCAGGAAATGAAAGCAATAAGTTCAAGCCTTGTCGGCAAACGAACAACATCAACCCCCTAACTAAAAAAGGAAATGGCCAAAAAGGAACTACATGATGCTGTTGTTGTTGCCAACGCGCCGTATGCATTCTATGATCTTGTATAACGTCTTGATCTGTATTAACACTCGTTGACCGCGCAGCAAATCACTGTGTTTCGTACACTGAGTCGAAGTAGGAATGACTTTGACTAATATAAAAGGCGGATGTGGAGATTTTCCCGGAGATTTAGTGCTTCGTCCTCCTCCTTGTCTCGGATCAGGAAGATTACTCCCTTCTAATCCCGTGTCGAGGAAAACGGACATAAATCTTCGGCCGGAGATCCGGGAACTTTGTGCGTAAGTAGAGGGAGTAATACGCCAGGGTTTTCCAGAATATTTCAGAATATAGCTTGTTTGTTACAAAGCAAACAAGGGCATGGCTTAGGATATATATCAATGCAAGTGATCATCATATTGATGCCCCGATGATTTCTGGTAGCTTTTAATGCGGTTTTGAATATAAATGTTTATGTGAAATTTGAATAAAATATTTAGTATGTAATATACAGTAGAGCCTCTCGATAACGGACGCAAATGAGATCAAAAATTTTGTCCACTAACGTGGAGGTACGATATACAGCGGCACTTCGTTTATACGACTTTCATATTTACACGACTGGTTTCGATCGCAATCGGATCCTATACATTTCAATATTAAAATGTTATGAAAACCCACTAATCGTCTAGACAGAGAAAATTTGATTAAATTTCCCTACAATTACTATTTTTACTGGCGATTATGCATAATTACCAAATAAAGTTGGAAAAATTTACAACCTTACTTGTGTTCATTAAATCAATTAATAATTTTTATCCGTACAATGATACGTGCATTACACATATTTTCCAATTAAAATCGAATTGAAATAAATGTGAAGAAGATAAAAACATTCATAATAACATTATCAGTCTTGTAATTCTGGCTTTCTTCATTACGTATCAACAAACAAAACCAACATTACTAATCGATCATTTACCATAGTTTGGTTCAGTTAATTAAGTAATAAACTGACTTTTCTTCAAATTTACCAAAACGAGCTAGGGATTAAACGGTTCATGATTCTCGGATAAATTCTCGGTTTATGAAAAAAAAAAATAATAAATAAGACTTTGGAAAAAAATCAGAGTTTTCCCGATTTTACTGACCGCTAAGGGGGAGTGAAATACAATAAAGCCCAAATCCACGGGATCGGGGAACCAGAGAAATGTCCGTGAGGAAAGGTTGCACTGTTACCAATTGTTTCCATGAAGAAAGGGGAAAAAACCAATGGGTTGGCATCTCAAACTAAAATTTGAAAATGTATCGGCACATAGAAATCAAGCTGTAGCAGTGGCTGTTTCATAAAATAATATTAAGTAGAAACAGTTAAATTGAATTTTTAAACATCCTGCATTCACATAAAAATTTCAAATGGTATATGTTTTACTGCAAGAAATTTATTTTTAGAATTGAACAAAACGTTGAGCGATTGAAACGTTGAAATCCTTCATTTCTCTGACAATTTTTATTTGGTGATAGTTTGTCTCAAAATAAATATGGAGAAGGTGTCGTAAAAAATTGACGAAAACTAGGAATTCTAATTTTTGATATGAATGTTCGATCTAATTCCGTTCAAGGGTGAAGGGTATGAGATCACGTGTGTGCATGTTTTCTATCTCAAAAATCTACAGGGTGGTTACTTGATTCCCCTTGCCGCATTTTACTGGCGAACAGTTGATCCTAAGAGGAATACTTCCATTCAGAAAAAATATCCAAATAACGTGTAGACCTCCACGTTATTTGTGCAAGGGACTGTACAGCTAAATAAGGGACTGTATCGTGAAATAAAAAACAATACTATTAAACGTACATGCAGTTTTCAAAACCCAATTAGCAGGGTATTATTGCCCTCTCTCTCCTGAGCAAAAAAAGGGGGAAAAAAAGATATTTCTGTTTAAAAATCTGAGAAAAGTTAGGAAAGAACAGTAAAAATCAGGGAAAGAAGCGTTGCTCGTTGGTTTATATACTGGTTTTTTTTTCCAACTTTTCTGCGATTTTTGAATTCAAATATCACTGCGAGTATTGCACTTAGAAACGTGGATTTTTTTTGGGCATCGAAAGAGACAGAGTGACAACTTTCTATGCGCACAGCGTGTCCGTATAAAATTATTTTAATAACTATGCAACACGCCGCAACATGAATGACGTACCCGAATTCTGCACGTTATTAGCGCGTTTCGGAATCACCTTGTATATTGTTCCGAAAATCGCATTCGCGCGTGAGAAATTTTGGAAAATATCCTTGTACAAGGGAGTTGGAGGTCATATTACTGTACAACATTGTTGAACTCTGAGTTTATTCCAGGTTCGAGAGCACATGGCTGCTGAATACTTTTTTTCAGTACGGTCGCTAAATTAATCAATAAAGCTAATAGTTTTATGCAATGTCATAATGCGGTTTGTGAGAAAAGTTTTAACGGTGCGTCCAGTAGAAAATTAAGAAACTGTTTATTCTATTTTGGGAAATTGTTTTATTTTTAGTTTTTTTTCTTTAAATAAAGGCGGTGATTTCCATTTGGTGGGCTCCGAAATTTTTGAGTGTTGCGGATACTGTACTTGGATGTTTTGAGATCATAGCCACCAAAAAGACTCACGGCTTCTTTACCCTAGTGGTCATTTACCCACGGTTTACTTCTTTCGTGCTAGGATCGTGATCTTGGTTCACTAGCGCCCTAGTGTCGTGGTGGTAAGATGTTCGTCTACCACCGTGAAGATTACCGTCACGACCTCAGGTTCAAACATGGGAAGAATATAGATAAGGTATTTTCCCCTAAACGAGCTTGAGGCGACCACCGATGGATAGCGCCTACATTTCCACCCTCAACTAATTAATTGCAATCTAGCGATATGGCCAGAGTCGGTGTTTGGTGAAGTATTTAGACTCTAAATACTTCATCATTCTTTCCCTCAGGACCTCACATCTGGGTAACAGTGACTCTAGAATCACTGTTACCCAGATGTGAGGTCCTGAGGGAAAAGATACGCTGATTCTCTCTCTCTCTCTCCCTCTTCGCTGTGCAAATAATTTTCTCTAGCTCCCAGATTTAAATCTCTCCATTTAGATTTATATAAACATTTTCGCAATAAGCTATCGTGTTTTAACATTACAATAAATTAAAATGATCAAAAAATATATTTGAAAATTTTATCGGTACTACTGTATATCGGTCATTCCCCTGATTACATATAAGTATGAATTAACGCCAGTTCAATGAATCAATCGATTGAATTTGAGTTCATCGATAATATGTTGAATTTTCAATGAATGTGCTCTAAAAAATAAAAACAGAACCATACCACAAACTTTCTAACTATTGTCATTAATAGAACAGAGAGCTGAAGTACCTATCCAATAAGAACTTCGGAACATCTCCCCATTGCTATCTTGCCAATTTTATTCTCTGTAATTCAACTTTTTAGCAATTGCTTAACTTTATCTCCTGTTTTCTTCTTCTCTTTACTACAGCTAGTTACTTTTTTTGCTTATCTCTCTCAATTTACTCCATTACGTCTTGTCACTTTTATTTCTTTATCTTCTTCGCTCCTTAATTTCCAGTTTCTTTACTTGATCACTATCTATTTTTTTTACCTTTGTCTGAACTTCGCAGTTCTCGATACTGTACTTGTGTACATGGTCCATTCCATTATCTTAAATTTGTCCTGTTATTGATTTTCATTTTCCATTATTATCATCGTTGCTCATCCCTTATCTTCGAGTTAATTACGTATTTATGGTTCAATTTAATGTGTAGAATTTTCCCATCTCGCATTTAAGACATAACTCTGACTGATACGAATGCGATCGAACAGAAACGCGGGTGAATTATAATCTAATTTCCTGACAAATACACTCTGTTCCTGAAATTTCAGTGTCATAAAACTTAAACATTTGGGTACCCATGTCGTTATGATGGAAAGATGTTTACCCTCTTACTAAAACGGGAGCGTATTGTTCCATAATAACCATTGTAATCAGAGATTATATCGGGAATTAGAACTGCGACCGTATAATAAATGCTTACACGCCCGTAAAATCCAAATGAATACTCGAATGAAACGCAATCGTCGTCTCTTGCCCGTGAAATAATAACTTTAGTAATATAAATACCTTACTGGGAGCGAGATTCGTGGAAATTACAGATCCTGAGGGCCCCGCATGCCACACAAATCTTATTTCGCGTTCGTACTTACTTTCTGAAACACTCACATACTCTCTAATGTTTATGACATAACAAACGGTCTGGTTCGCTTTCGTTTCGTGTCGTATTTGCTTCCAGAGATTCTCCCCATCAATTACGCATCGAATGAGAATAACTCGTGAAAATACGCAAGCTACAATCTCAAGACCGTTGATTAGAAGTGTTTCTCTCGATTGGAATCATTCTTTATTCCTTCTCTCTATCTCTCTTGTCGAAATCGAAATTTGTTATTAAGCACCCGTTCCGGCAATTTCACCAGAATATCTGTTCATGGAATCAAAATACAATGATTGCGCGATAAAATTAACTGAAGTTATTTATCAAGTTGGAACCAAACGATAGGAACCTTCCTGAATAATTTGTTGAAAAAATGTCATTCTGTTTCACCAGAAAATGTCCTAAAGTAATAACAGTTCTGAAGTTCGATTTGAAGTTCAAGTGAAATATTAAAATATATTGGCAAACGCAGCAGTTCTTCCGCCATAGTTCTATATTCCAAAAAACGATTACAGTGGAATCTATCCTAACGGAAACCTCCCCTTAGTGGACACTTTTCTGATCCCTGGTCCCGTGAAATAGGGCTTTAATATATTTCACTCCGTTAGCGGACAGTAAAATCGTACTCCAATTATTTTTCCAAAATTATAAATTATTGAGTTTTGCCCATTAATCGAGAATTTATCATATTCAACAGTGTTTATATATAATCCCAAGCACGTATTGGTAAATATCATAATCCGGTAATCAATTATTGATTAGTGGAACAGAATAATGGTTCGGGATGGTGATTCTGAATGGTAATGCTAGTTTTGTTTGCACACGATAATATATAAAAAGAATGTCAACATTACAAGATTCATAATGTTGTTATGAATGGTACCTTCCCATTAGTGGGCACTCTCCGTTAGAGGACAAAAGTTTTGGTTAAATGGGTGTCCGTAACAAAGTGGGAGAAAATAAAAAAATTATAAGTTTCACACTACCCTCCCCCCCCCACCAATTAATAAATTCAGGATGAAATTGACAAATTAATTAAAATGCAACAATTATCGATTAAATTGACAGACCAATTAAACAACCATTTTTTATGTTGTCATTGGAAGAGCGCAGGGGATATGATCTAAGTGTTTGAAGTTTTCAACCGGATTGACAGGATGGAACATGAGTTGATGCTACGCCGTCAATGGACTGCTTGGATAAGGGGATACCAGTATCGATTGGTAAGGGGCAATAATATTCTACTTATACAAAAAATTGGCACCCTTTTAAGACAAATGAAATTTTAATTGGTCGCCGCGTTTAGGCTCTACAATGGAGAGTCGTCATCAGAAGCTCATGGTCAGAAATCACACAAGTGAGTCGTTGAAGGGGTGATGTTTATGTTTGGTCGTCCGGAGAGTTCGCCTTTGTATTTACTGAGGCCGAGTGGTCTTTGGATGCAAATTGGGGTGCCATCTGTTTGAAACTGTTGAAAATTATGTTTCGACTGAGGTTAATAAAGCCTGTCCAAGCTGACAAAATAGGTGTCGTGTTCCTTCCATCATGAACGAGGAAATCCTGGCAAGTTCTGATGAAGTATCCCTCGAGAAAATTTCCAATCACTGATTTTTTCGGAATGATTTATTACTGAGGGATATTCTTTTAGAAAAATGCATTGAAAGACGGAAGCAAATTTTTAATAATTGACAAAATTGTGATTTGAGGGCTTATCAAAGAGCTTTGAAAATTGACCAGGCTTTGTGTTTCAATGACGTTATTTTCTCAATGTCGTACAACACGAGTTTTACTCGTGTTACTCGAAGAACTCCAAGAAAATGAGGACAGACTGACAAGTTCTGACACAATCAATGCGTGTCAGACGGGGCAGTATCTCCTGATAATGCTGACTGATCAAGATTTTCCCGCTTTCATAACAGCAATCGGAACGTTCATATTTTATTCTTTTACAATCAGAAGGTTTTGTATCATGGCTTTTCCAGGCAGTCGGAAGCAATTTGAAACAGCAAATTCTGGTTCCGAGGTGTCTTAGTGACTGAAAAATACAAAAGTCGAATGAAATCATCTGATACTTCATGTGTATAGTGAGAAAGCCCAAAAGTAGGGGGAAGGGGGGGGGGGTCTGACATTTTGACTTTTCTGTATTCAATCTCTGGTAGAAGAAGTACTCTTGGGTAGTTTTTCAGAGGAGCATGTCCCATGATAACAGTCGTGATGTTCAATTCTTGAAGAGAGAGAGAAGGAAAATTTAGCATTTTTGAGAATTCTTTGGATGTTTATTGCTAATGTTTTATAGAAGGTTATAAAACATTATAGAAATTTCACAATATATACGAAGGTGTTTAACAGCTGGCTGATGCGAAGATATATTTTGGAAAGGAGAGTGAATTCAACTGCTTTGCGGGGAATCGAACCCACGTCCTTTCACCTTCTGGGTGAACACACTAGACCACTAGACTACAAAGGCAACGAATATCTCAATCTTTCCTTGGAGCTCGTGTGCATTGAAAGGGACCGTACATGGACCGTCGGACCTAACCAAAGCTCACGACATTGCCAATAGATGTCGACTTATTCGAGGATAGTGTCACTCTCCGCTATCCATACGAAGGTTCTTAACAGCTGTCTGATGCGAAAACATATTTTGGAAAGAGAGAAAATTCAACTGCCTTTACGGGGAATCGAACCCACGTCCTTTCACTTTCCATAGACCAATAGACTACTAATGCTTTCTAATTTTCAACTCAGTATAGCTGAATATGTTTTGAACCTTTAACATTAGCTATTTACAATCGCTGGCAAATCACTTGTTATAGCGAGATTACCGTTATAAACCGTACTCGCTATAACGGAATTTTACTATACCCTGTCTTCGGCAGGCAGTGTATTTTAGAAAGATATATTGCTGTTGCCTAATTTCCTGAATAATATCATTAGTGGAGTACTATTGGCATTTCCCGTTACTCGGACACAGAAGTGGCATCATAAACCGTTCTATTTTCTAAGCGAATCAGCGCATTCGGTATGCGGATTTTAGTTGGATAGGATTATGATATACACATCGACAGCCGTTCTCATTACATCGAACTGCTAGTAATTCATTAGCAAGACCTATCACGTCTGAAAACAGTGCTTCGAAACATGGATCGACGTGCCATTGAAATGGTAATATTCAAACAGAGTAATGGCGTATTTTTTAATTTTTCTGCGTTCGTTCCTTTCGAAGCTCGGTAAATATATTTTGGACAAAATCATGTTAGCATTTCATTCCGAATGACGAAATATCCCAGGCAGAGTGAGAACTGTCCATTCTTTTTAAATTTCGATGCAAGGTTCCGTGTGAATCATCTATCCACGCAGTCAATTTCAACGACGTATATTGTCTAGAGCTAGCTTCCTGACCATCCTATAGCTACATACGAGTATGTATGAATATCGACTGGATATGGATAGTACATACATGTACGCATGTATGTATCATCGGAACTTCAAGGATCAATGAAACATGAAAAATGTCTCAACAAAATATATTACAAGAGGTCGCAACTTCTCGGTTGAGTTGGCGCAGCAGCAGCAAACGGCGTCTTGGCAGAATGTTATTCGCTACTACGAGCCGTTACTTTTCGCTGAATCATAAAAATACCGAATTTTCTCTATAAAACAGAATACATTGAGCGGAAGACACTCGTCGTTTTGTGATATAGCTTAGGCCGCAAGCAAAGGAGGGCCTAACTCCTCAGTAGTTGCTGTGGTTGTAGCATACGCGATTAAACTGGAATGCATAAAACATCGAAAATATGTACGTATATATCATCCTTTTGTCTCTGCCTCTGAATCGTGGTGATTTCTGAAGCATGTAAATTATGGAGGAGGACCGGAGCTAAGTAATATGAATGCGTCGTGTGTCGTAAATTTGTTATTGAATAATTCATTTTGTGAATGTCGTGGAAAATACTCTTCTAGTTGTCCTTTTATTTTGATGGGGTTCTGTTTCAAAGTAATTCATGCAATAATACTACATGGGAGACAAACTATACAATAAAAATATATTCCTTATATCCTGTTCATTTCAAATACGAGCTATTTTCACTATAAATTTTCAAAAGTGGTTATAAAACGAGGAATGAGGAAGAATTAAAAAATTTAAATAACTTTGCACATAGTTCATATTATACACAACACTCATTTATGCCCCATGCTTTTATGGCATATTTTTCGTGCGATTTCCTAAAATATATCCAGGTAACATCGAAAAGTTTTGAAAGAATTACCACTGATTTTCTACTCATTTAAATATGCACAAAAATATAAAAGAAATGAGGCCGAACTATAATGGGCTAGTCATAAAAGTAATAATGTTTTGAACTCCAGGAAGGGCCAACATTGAACTTAAAAATGCCCGCAACCCTCCTAGAGTCTTACAATGACGGCATGCAAACGACACATGATGATGATGTACACCACAGACAAAGAACGTTCTTTGTTTTTACTTGCTTAGTCTTCAACGGAAAAGAAAAAAGGAGAGCTAAAACAACACCATCTATAACAGAAGGCCTCCGCGCAAAGCATCGACGTCACTGAAGAAGCCCATTTCACCTGTAGTCATTGAAAGTAGCAGATCGACACATGCAATATCTTTACTGTTTTTTTCCGCTGTATACCCAATGGCTATAGGTGAAATGGACTTCTTCAGTGACGTCACACATCGTGCGGAGGCTTTCTGCTATAGATGATGTTGGCTAAACTCTATGCTTGAGAGTGAAAAGAAATTTTTTGCAGATATTTCCAGGAAGAGCGGGAGGCGATTAATCGCCAACTGCTGTCGTTTTTAATAAATTTTGCGGCTTTAATAACTGCTTTCAGTCGTTAATTTGTTGTTTCTACGTGGATCTGGGTGAGAGGAATGCATGAATTTTTTCATAATGTTTTAAGAATGACACCATTAAATCCTTTCCTTGTCGGTCATGATCTGTCCGCCCTAGTCTAGGCCCAACGACTGCCCGTACCATGAATCACCTACGATTTTTACCTTTAAAGGTATTTGTAATTTGGTGACTTCTTTTGCGGCGCCAACTGGAGCGGAAAATCTTTACTTAGCGGTTTGACTAAACAAATCAAATTTATTCATTTCCACACACGCATAAACATTTAAAATTAATTTTTGTAGAATGTATTTACCATTCAGAAGCTATAACGCCACTACGGAAGTTTAAAAAAAATTTACATGAAAAATAAAGAATACAATGAAAAATTACACGAACAGTCCATTAAAAAAGAGACACATATACAACATACATAAGGTAAAATTATGAATGGCGAATGAAGAACGTAATGATAAAAGTAATTAAAGGAAAAGCGTACACACACACACACACACACACAAACAGAAAAAAGGCAAAATTCTCACTCTATGACGAGAACTTTAAAATAAACAAAATATTAAATAAATAATAATACGTGAGGAAAAAATGAAACTCGAAGAGAGAAGAGCAAATTCTTTGAATTAAAAAAGATATACGTAATTGAAGACTATACTAATTCTAGATTGTTAATTGGTGTCCCCGTTCTTTTCAAATTTTCTTATTTCTTTAGAATATTTTATTTAAAAAAATTATCACTTTCGATACATTCAATGAAAATCAATCATATTTGTTTTTAAATCATTTTAAAGAAATTGTAGATCCAAGTGATAATATTTTTGAGGTGTCTCTTTTATTTTAAGTTACATGCCTGGTCAGGCATGTACATTTTTGGATAGTTGTACCTTGGCTCTTATTATTTTTTTTGATGAAGAGCCGTATAAAAAATCATATATATATATATATATATATATATATATATATATATATATATTTAATATTCTCCCCCTGGAGGTAATAATTCTCGTATCAGAACAAAATATAAGTTGTAAGTTTTAAAATAAACTAAAAAATCCCTCTTAAAGGTTATTCTGGTGCTTCTAAAAATATTTATACAAGACCGATGTTTAAGTGTATCTAAAAGTGAAAATACTGAGTATTATTATGATCAGTAGATCAACAATAACTTTCGTCATCCACATGGCATGTGCTTCATATTATAATTTATCAGCTTGAAACCATCAATGGGTATCACTATAGTCCGTTTCAGGTTATCTTTGCAGTGCAGAGAAAGGTAGAGAGTGTATTCCTTCGCCGCAAAATATAGTTCCCTTATATCGGGAGCTTGCGATGATCATTTATGCAGAATATTTCAATTTTTTGAATGATTGAAAACGAATACTGAAAAAATAGTGTTCTGAATCGATCTTTATTCGTTTAAGAATTTTAAAATAGAAAAAAAAATGATCACCATTATGCATAAAAAAAAGATTTTTCTCAGTGAGATTGGCGCGAATCAGCTATACCTTACCGCGATTGCGCATCGATACATTGGTTGAAAGGCTTTCGTTGTCATAGCAACGTGTGATGCGGTTCCCTCGTAGCTTCCCTTTCACTGCAAAGTTAAACTGAAACGAACTATAGGTTACTTGCTGAGGTTAGACTCAGCTACCTCAGTCTCCTCATTATATCTGTGATGATTGCAAAACATTAGTAAGCTAAGCAAATAATTTCAATACGTATAATAGATAGTACTTAAATTTTTCTGTCGTCCTTCATGGTCCAAGAAAACAGAATTGATTTAGTAAAAATCAAGTTAAACGTAGGGGGAAGAACTATGCTCTTACCAACTATAATATTATACTAAATCAGCTAAAATCAGAAAAATGAGGATGAAAATACAAAAATTATGATAAAATTTGTGGAAATGGGAAATTTTTTATTGCCACATGAACATAAATATGTATGCTACAACGTAAAGTTCCAGTGCATGCATCCATATTATGTCATCTTGTGAACTTAATATAGTGTCAGTAAGTACGAAAGTAAACTATTATTCCATCAAAACGAAGCAAAAGACTCCTTGACTATATTATAGTAATATCTCAAAATGGAGCTTATCACAATGAATTTTTTATAATTTATCATTTTTCCTAAGTATTTCTCTATTTTTTAAAATCGTTTTCTACATATTTACTAATATTTATTTACTGCATATACCATACTACCATATTCGTCAAATATCTACTCATTTTAAGAATCAACCACAGGAAAATGTTGTTGTTTTTGGACACTCTTCGTAATTTCTTTCAGCGTGTTTCCATACATAACACCTCGTATGTCTTTTCGAATGAAAAGGGAAACCACACAGCTTTATCGAATATCCTAACACACACCCCCTGACTTTTACACATAAATATGTTGACGCTAATATAGAGAAACCTTTTCCTTCAACGCTTTCAAAACATGTCAGATGTGAGAGAGGTGAAAACAAAATAATATATAACACAGAGTGATATATGGGGGGAAAAAGTCAGCTTTCAACAAATGGCGGTTCGGAAAGGGTCACAGGCATTTCAAATGACTTGGCACCTCCGTTAAAGTCGCCATGTTATATCTACCGAACAATAACTACAGGAGAAAACCAAAAAAAAAAAAAAAAAAAAAATGGATGAAACAACTCTGTCACGACAACCAAAAATGAGCGTTAGAACAACTATTCAAGAGTCATGAATACGATGCAGCAGCTCTTAAAAGTATTCGCATAATGCCGGCCATTAATCAAAATGATAAATAAAGCCTCACTCTCTCTCTCTCTTTGCTTACGACGATCCTTTCACGAGCTTGTTGTCGCGTAAATAATTATAACTGAAAATTAATTATTTTTGTAGTTCTTAATTTCACGGTGGATTAAAAAGAACAAAAAATAAATAAATAATAAATAGAGGATACTCCCTAAAGGTTGAAAAAGCTTCTGTTTCCTTTCTTAGAGAAAGTTTCTTTTACTTCACGTAAATATTTAAATATATTCTGGGAACAAAAAAAAAAAAAAACTGTTTTACTCTAAATTCCTCTCTCAATTCCCATTAAGGCAAGTCTTTGTCTTTTCTTTTATTTCTTGTAACATAGAGATTTCCCTATATCCTAATTTTCTTGAATTAGTATCGGAAATTAATATATTCATCGGATTTTCCGGGAGTTTACTTTTTTTCGATTCTTATCTCTGTTTTTAAATTACTTACATGAATTAAGTTTTCTCTCTCTCTCTCTCTCATTCAGGTTTTTTTTTTCAATGTATCGTAGGTATTTTCGATAGCGATGAATTTTCATAGGTTACGTCCTATATGGGAATAATATATTATATATTCGGTTAAATATTTATATTGGCTATATGTTGTTGATTATTTTTCTGAAATCCCATGAGATTAATATAATGTTAAGAATGAAAAGAAAAAAACTGTTATGAAATGTAGAAATGCTAAACTAATGGTGATTTATGCCGATTTATTTATCATCACGTTGTATGAAAGATTTATAAATTTTTATTATTTGAAGTGTACGCCCAATAACTATCTAAGCTACATTTTTGCGAAATCGGTTTTATCTTATCGGATTTAAATTTTATTCGGAAAAATCATTTGCAAAATGTTTCTTACTTTTAAATGCAATATTTATCAAGATGTTACTATATGAAATCACTAAGTTTCGGAAAATTATCACTGTGTTGGCAAGTTTTCATTGGGCCAAAATTTGATATTTTTAGGGGACTGTACATAAATAGAATGTAATGAATCATTTTATTTTTCTGTTCACATTAAACAACAATTACATTTTGGCCATTATTTTGGCAGTTGTAGAAATTTTACAACTTTGTATTTAATTCAAGATTTGCGGTTTTTCAACCACACCCCTGAATCTTTGGGGTGAATTCTGAAAACTTCGAACTCAAATATCTTTGTTGATATTGCATTTAAAAAGACGCAATTTCTTTTAAATGACTTTTCAGAGCGGAATCTGCGTTTCAGTAATTGGATCTTTTTATCTTACAGGGTTCTGATAAGATGCAAATTATCAATTTGTTCTACTCTGTAAACGATTTGGGACAGCCTGTATAAAATTAGACAACATGGAAATAAAAATTCCGAATGAAGAATTAAGTTAATGATTATTGAGATTTTACAAAGAAATAACAACAAAAATCGAAATTTGTAGATGATTCAATGAATTAAAAATATTTTAGTAATCCTTTTACAGGGAAAAAAGTGTAAAATATTATGATCTTATATTAATATAAAAAAATAAGTCGAAATGAGGTTGACATATTTTGTATGTTTCTGCAATGTCCATGGATGCAATCGTCAGAAATCATTTAATACGCGCGAGTTCTGGTTCGAGAGGTTCTGGAAGACAAACACCAATTACCAAAAAAGCAATTAGCTCCCCCCTCCCCCCATCCACTTGAAGGACTCGACTTTTACCCCTTTGGTATCGATAGTATTTAAAGCATATAAATTGGCTATTCAACTTCTCAATTAATGATTATTCGATGATTTATTTCAAAATAATAAAGTTCAGTGCTAGAATAAAATTTTAAATATGTTCCAAATTTTCAAAAAGACGTCAAGAAGTTAAAGTCGAAAAAAGTCTGAAGAAATGCACTAATTTTTTCTCTAAACCGTGAACCTTGAACTCACAATATTGTTACAAAAATCCATCTCTGGCGCATATAGCAAAGACCTAATTGATATTTACTCAATTCATTTCATGTTTAACACAGGGTGGGCAAAAAAGTCCGTAGAAACTTTAAAAAAATCATAAAAACCCGAAAAATAACCGAAATAAAAAACCGTTTGGAGGGTTAGCATCGCTACGTCACGGAAATGTTTTCAAAACGGGGGGACCTTAAAAACAGCCGATAGGTGGCGCTGACGTACGAAAGTCAAAGAAAAGATATGCAAATAACGAACATAATGCCTCTAAATCGTTTATTACAGCAGCATGTGTTCCACATGACCACCGCACAGGGGAATAACACATTGCAGGCGAGTCACAAATCCAGCAACGTCAGAGTGCAGCAGGTCCACATACACGGCTTACAACTGGTTGTGGATTAGGAGCGAAAGTTCTTATAACCGTCTCATTTGCATATTTCCACCGAAGTCGATCGTATCAGGGCCACCTATCAACTGTTTTTTGAGGGTTTTTTTTCGTTTTTTAAAAAAATCCCCATGACCAAGCGATGCTAACCCTGCAAACCTTTTTTTATTTCAGTTATTTCACCGTTTTTTATTCATTTTTAAAGTTTCTACGGAATTTTTGCCCGCCTTGTATGTTTTTTTCCGGCACTAAATTAATCACCACCAGATTTTTGTCAAAGGGAGAGATTGTGTGTGTGTGTCTTGGATTTATATACGTATTCATGTAATTTTTTTTTCTAAATTTTCACTTTTGTCGTAATATCAACAAGGCATTGCTTAAATATTATTTATTCCAGAAGGGGAAATTCGTGTGATAATTTAATTGATTTTATTCATTGAAAATAATTGGTGGGGCGGGGGGGACCAACGGGATTGCGAAAGACGTAGACAAGAAAAAATTGAAGAATATAGTTCTAGAATATTCTTTTTTTCATTCTGTACTTTGTTATCGTTATTTGTCGCATCGCTTAAATATTCAAATAAGGAAATAAGGTTTCTCCTGAAATGAGACGCTTTTGTTTCGAGAATAAAAATTTTTGGTTTCTATATTGTATGTGTGTGTTCATCGATGAATAAAGTATATTCCCGCTTGAGTGGAAATTCGATAAAAGTGTCGCTTAATTTATTTTAGAACGAACGAGATTGTTTTCCGATCATTTGATGAATAGAGAAAATTCCCTTTGTAATATTACTTCAATAACAATGATTTTTTTTAAAAAAAATTATAAGTGAAAGTTATCTTGGTTTTTTTTCGATGAAAAAAAAAATTCAATTTTTTTAAATTCTTTTATTCGTTTCGGTAAAAACTTTGAAGAGGGAAAAATCAAGAAATTTTCTAGTTAATTTCATTATTTTTTTAAAAATTTTATTTGTGTATCAGATGACATGGTAGATGGAAATAGATACCTAGATGCTTGAATAAATAGTCTATGTGATTAGATGCTTAGACACTTTAATAAATATTCTATTCTTAGACACTATATGTATAAGATACTCACACATACACACCATTCGATGTCCTGCGATCAAATTATTTCATACTCTCTTCTATAAGTTATTTGAATTTATTCTGTACTTACAACTTCGATGTTTTTGTTCCACGAAACAACTTTGGTATTACGTGCTCAGATACAAAGATAACATTCTGTGATCAGATATTAAGAAATCAACACTCTGATTTAATATTTTCTGAAGCTTTAATATTTTCTGATGCTTTAATATGTTCTGCTGAAATACTAAAAGACTTCAGTATATTGTACTTAGATACTAAGAAATTTCAGTTTATTCTATACTAAGAAATTTAAATTTTTTGTATTTACATACTTAGATATTCTATAATAAGTTATTTAGAGATATTCTGCACTGAGGTACTTGAATATTCTGCACCGAGATACTTCAGTATTCTGTACCGAGATACTACAGTATTCTGTACCGAGATACTACAGTATTCTGTACCGAGATACTTCAGTATTCTGTACCGAGATAAATCAATACTCTGTACTGACATAGTCGATAAAACATTTGAACGATTATTCATCATCTCATTCTCGATGACGCGATGATTTAGTTCAAAATAATAAAACTCTTTGCTACAGTAAAATCTTAAAATAAATTCAAAATTTTGAGAAGCAAATGTCAAAAGCCAAATTCAAAAAAAATCCGAAGAAATTCATTAATTTTCCCTCTAAAGCGTGAACATTGAACTGACAATATTATTACAACAATCCCTCTTTGACACATAAAGGAAAGAACTAATTGGAATTTATTTAATTCATGTTTAATACGTTTATTTCCGGCACTCTAAATTAATCACCACCAGATTTTTGTCGAAGAGAGAGATTGTCTCGGATTTATATATTCATGTAATTATTATTTTTTCTTCTAAATTCTCGCTTTTGTCGTAATATCAACAAAGCATTGCTTAAAGATTGTTTAATCCAGAAGGAAATTCGTGAGATAATTTAATTAATTTTATTCAGCGGAAATAATTGGGGAAAAACTAACAGGGATAGCGAAAGACAAAGACTGAAAAACAACTAAGAATGTAGTTCTAGAATATTCTTTTTTTTTATTCTTTACTTTGTTATCGTTATTTGTCACGTCGTTTAAATATTCAAATAATGTTGGTCCTAAAGTGAAGCGCTTTTGTTTCGAGAATAAAACTTTTTTGGTTTCTGTGTTGTATATGTGTGTTCATCGATGAATGAGGTATGTTCGCGTTTGAGTGGAAATTCGATAAAAGTGTTGGTTAATTTGTTTTTTAGAACCAGATGATTTTCCGATCATTCGATGAACAGAGAAAATTCCCTTTGTAATGTTATTTTAATTACAATGATATCTTGTTCTTCAAAATTATAAGTGAAAGGTATATTATCTTGGTTTCTTCAAAATGAAAATTCAATTTTTTAAAGTCAAGTTTTTTTTTTCAAGTCGCTTCAGTGATTTTTATCTTTTGAAGGGAAAAAAATGTCATCGTAATTTTCTATTGAAATTTATTATTCGTTCATTTTTTTTTAAATTTTATTTTTGCATGTGATAATATGAAAGATGAAAACTGCATTGATATAAAAATTGAGGATTACAGGATACAGGATTTTGTGAAAGACTCCATTTTAGATATTGTCAGAGTAACAGAATAGCAGTGTTTTGTCAAATGAACTGAATATTTGAATCATTTGAGGAGCTTATTTTCAAAAGAGAACATTTCCACTTTTTTTTTTTCGAAATGCACTTTTCAACATCTTCCAAATGCACTTTTCAACATCTTCCAAATCTTTGGGATGAACTCTGTCGGATTAAGCAACAGGGTTTATCAAATGGGAATATTTTTGGCTGAAATTACAATGTGTAAAGTGGGTCGTTTGGAAAAAAAAGGGAACCTATCAACCTTGTTCATTCACTTCAGTATTTTTCATTCAAAAGTGAACATAATAAAGCGGTTATTCCTGCTTACGTTAAGTGACTTTTTTTAAAACGGCACATTTTTCAGAAGCACTTAAAATGTCACATTCTAAAGTAGAACCTCTCTCTAACGGACACCAATGGGACCAGTTTTGTCCCACAATGAGGAATGTCCGTTAATGGATAATAAAATACAATGAGTCCCATCGACGTTATTCAAAATGTGTCTGTGGATGTGCCCGTTACGAGAGGTTCCATTGTAGAATGATCGGGTTTTTTATGTTACTCACGAAATAGAGACAGACAAACAGACAGACAGAACGAGAGATGAAGTAGTAACTGTACTTTCTTTGGTCATGTAAAACCTTCTGGTATCAACGGCTGACGTAAAATTTAAAATTTTTCAGACTTATCCATCTCCAGTTTTGATCAAAGGTAACATTTCCATTAACTTCCTTTCGGAACAGAATTTAAATTCCCAAAATTAAAATGTAGACAACTCCCTTGAATGTTGATTATGAAACATAATCTTTAAATATTCGTATAACTCAATTAAGCTACCTGTTTTGGGCAATTTTCTAATTTTGTAAAGCAGTTCATTCTGGAAAAGGAGGGGCTTTTTTTTTTTTGCTACGGTAAATTTAGTTAAATTTAGTAATTGTGGGAATGTTTCCTTTTGAAAATATGCTCCTTATTTGATGATCGATCATTCGAGGAATAGAGGAAATTCCCTTTGTGATGTTATTTCAATAACAATAAAAAAATTTAAAACTATCACGTGAAAAGAAATGCGGTTTTCTTTCATTGAAAATTTAATTCTTTGTAGTTTTTCTTGTTGACTACACTAAATATTTAGAGGGGGAAAAATCAAGAAAGATTTCATCGCATCGAATTTTATGATTTTTTTAAATTTTATCGTTATATCAGACAACATGAAAGTTCGAAAGAGCTTCTATTGCAAAATTCATTGTGATAAGCTCCATTTTGAGATATTACTATAATATAGCCAAAGAGTCTTTTGCTTCGTTTTGATGGAATAATAGTTTACTTTCGTACTTACTGACACTATATTAAGTTCACAAGATGACATAATATGAATACATACACTGGAACTTTACGTTGTAGCGTACATATTTATGTTCATGTGGCAATAAAAAATTTTCCCATTTTCACAAATTTTATCATAGTTTTTGTATTTTCATCCTCATTTCTCTTATTTTAGCTGATTTATTATAATATTATAGTTGGTAAGGGCATAGTTCTTCCCCCTACGTTTAACTTCATTTTTACTAAATCAATTCTATTCTCTTGGACCATGAAGGACGACAGAAAAATTTAAGTACTATCTATTATACGTATTGAAATTATTTGCTTAGCTTACTAATGTTTTGCAATCATCACAGATATAATGAGGAGACTGAGGTAGCTGAGTCTAACCTTAGCAAGTAACCTAGTGATACCCATTGATGGTTTCAAGCTGATAAAATATGATATGAAGCACATGCCATGTGGATGACGAAAGTTATTGTTGATCTACTGAGTATCATATTTTTTTGGGAGTATTGTTAAAATTTAAAAAAACTGTGTTATTATTAAAATTATTTGAATTAAATTGTGTTTTTAAAAAAACACAAATAAATTAAAAACTATAACATGAATTTTATTTTATAGTTAAGTAGTCATATATACATCATACGTATTAGTCAGATATCTGTTACTTTATAACGATTTATTATGATAAGTCCAGCTACGAATAAATTCAGCTATTTTTAGTAACTACCTAAACAAGTTCATTTTAAACGCATACACGTGTGGTCCACGTCCAGTCCTGAAACGCATCCATAATGCATAGCATGGTGTTCCAGAAGTAGATGCAGTCTAAACAGCAAACACACACACTTACACGTGCCACTTATGGGTCATACAGGTGGATCGCAAACGATGCCGTGAAACTACAGTTTCGGGATGAAGATCTTGCTTTCAGACCTTAAGTTTTTCGTGGACGTTGTTTTTTTCCCACTCTCTCTCTCTCTCTCTCCTCTCACTGCTATTTTATTTTTATCTCTTCTTCTTCAGGTAAGACCTATTCAGTTCCGGTGAATGACTTTGACCAAACCAAAAACTTTTATTTTTTTGGAAAGAAGTGGAAAGGAAAAGTTTGGATCTATCTTTTCGGCTCTTCTACTCGAGAGCGAAGAGGAGTTCCAACATATCCCTACGATCTTTTCCGTGTACATATATCAACTGAAGAACTGTATAGGTGTGCTTAAGCTGTTCGGAGCCGAAGCTTTTCCCATTTTTCTTTCTCGCGTTTTTTTTTCATTTGAAAATAAAATAAATATAAGAAAAAAAAAAAAGCAATTCAGTTCGTCTTTTTTTCTTTTACAAGAAAAAGAGAAACTTTCGAGTAATTATGTACCCGGGCATTGAGAGTAATTGCATGCGGTCCGAAATTCCCGACGGATGACGCCTTTTTTTTGGACCCATTACTGAGAATCGAAAGGGTAAAAAGAGAGAGAGAGAGAGAGAAATGAATATGCATTGAATTTTCCCTCTGTTCACTGGCCCTTGCCCAGCAATAAGACTGAAAAAAACCAAGCTTATTTCGGTTTTTATCATTTTCTATAGACTTTTTTCATCTTTTTTTGCCTGGTAGAAAAAAAAACGTCTTCTCTTTCGTATTTCTTTTCCCTAAGATATTCTATAAATTTTTCTTTAAGTTAAAACATTTTTTTTAAAACAAGAATGTTTTTCACTGAAATGCTACTTGGTTTTTTTCCAACTTAAATTAAGACAGTGTAAATATTGATTTACTTTTTTGTGTTTGTTCTTGCATCAGGATGTTAAAAGATTTAGATATTGATAAAAAATGAATTTATATGTAATATTAATTACACTAATATGTGATGGAATATAAATGCACACATAATTTGTTCATTCTGTTACTTTATATTTGAAAGAGGAAAAAAAAAAAAAGATGTTGAGTGGAACCAATTCTCTCTCTCCATAATCTTGAGCATCAGTGAACCAATGTTGAAAAAATTTATGACGATTGCCATTTGACTAACAGATACTAGATTATTTTTTGTGGATCTTTTGGAAGATACAGACACCCTAGTCCCTTCGGGTCACAGAGTGAATGTTCCTCATTCATGTATTTTTTGTGTTCCTATTTTTGTCTTTTTGTACAAGTTTGTTCCAGTTGGCATGTTTTGGTTATTGTTGAATTAAAAAAAAAAAAAAACAAGCTTTGTTTCAGTGTTCAATATTGTTTGACATCTTTCGACATAGTTACTATGGAAAGTTGTTAGTTTTTTTTTTGGATAAGAAGAAATTATGGAAGATTAAGGTAGATTTTGACCTTGATACGCAGTGGTTGATGGAAGTTTCTTAATCTTCAAGGGATTTTCGATTTTTTTTAGAATAATGTAACCGGGCATTGGGGTTCATTATATGTAACAGGGCATTGAGAAAAATTGCACGCTGTCCGAATTTCGCAATGGATCACTTTTCCTTATTAGAACCATTATTGAGAATTGAAGGAGTAAAATGAATATGCATTAAATTTTCTCTCTGCTGACTGGCCCTTGCTCAGCAATGAGAATAAAATAATCAACTTATTTCGGTTTCTATCATTTTTATACACTTTTTTTATGTTGTTTTTTTTGTCTAGTAGGGGAAAAAACTAGTTTCCTCTCTTTCGTATTTCTTTCCTTAAGATATTTAATAAACTTCTCTCAGTTTAAAGTTTTTCTTACTAAATATATCCCAACATTTATTTTGTTCAAAACAAGAATGTTTTCCACCGAAATTTTACTTTCTTTTTTCAACTCAAATTGGAAACTTTATTTTAGTCTTTACTCTCGTTTGACATTTTTCCACAGAATTTCTTAAGAAAGTTGTTAGATGTTTCAGATAAAGAGAATGTATAGAAGATTAAAGGAAATTTTAATCCGGATACGAAGTGTTTTATGTAGATTCCTTTGATCTTTCAGGTATTTTCGGATTTTATTTCAAAATATAGTATTTGTTTAATATGTAACTTTTGTCGAATAAATAACTTGTATGCTTTTCACCCATAATGCGAGTTCAGACGTCTCCAATAGAAATAATAAAATATCTGCCCAAGATTATTGAGTAACACATATTTGTTTAAATTGAAATAGTTCTACATATGTTGTATATATATGATTGTTACATATATATATATATATATATATATATATATATGATTGTTATATATATATTTATATATATATGATTGTTATATATATATTTATATATATATGATTGTTATATATATATTTATATATATATGATTTTTTTATAATCTAAAATCTATCATGATTAATTATTTTATATACATAGTGTCTTAACTACATTTCACTTCATGGAGCCGTATTTTGTCACACGTTTCTGGGTTGAACTTTATCATTCGTTTCTACGGAATAGAACGCAACTATCGCATTTGTAGAATTGAAATATTTGTGGTGTTTGGTCAGGGCATGATATCTTCAAAAAGGTGGCTGTTTGGTCTAAAAGTAAATCTCACTAATTACAACTAATTAGAAGTCAGAAAAATGCACAAATACGTGCCGTAAGGCTAAACAACATGCTGATTGTGATATTTTCATTTGTATTTGTGACTTTGATTTTTAAATGACAATGAAAATGCTTATATCTCATAAATGTGAATTTGGAGTTATCATGTTCTGACCAAACACCACAGAAATTTCACCTATGTGAATAACTGGAATCATTGAATCCCACACGCCCAACAAATGATTTAGATTATAGGTAAAAAATACATCGGAAAGAACTAATTACTTTATAAGACTCAAATCTGCATCCATTGAAAGATTTTATTTTAGATTGTAATTTTTTTACCCTATCAGCGGCAATAGCGAGATTTTTATCTCCTTGAAACCTTCTTATTTGAGCAATGATGATACTAGAGATCACTGTAAAGCAGGCTTTCTTCTCGAATATATTTCCCAGTCAGTGGGTGGGGGGTCTACTTTTGCTCAAAGGTTGATAACGGAAGGGGAGATACGATGTTTTCCCCTTCTCTTCGGGGTAGTATAGCAATATGGGTACAGTATAAATAATAGAAAAAGCCAGAGTATTCCTCATCCTCTGATGTTATTTTATTGTTCTCGGAGTGGGGGACACTATCACTTGCACAAAATCAGAGAATGATATCCTTCTTGAAAAAAGTGTGGCGTTTAACAGAGGATTTATTTCAACTGTGGCAGTGGTAAAATGTGCATTAGTGATATTTTAAATACCATTTAAATGTTAAATATAGGAGGTGGTTTTAACGCTGTGGCATGATTTTATCTGATGCCAGCTAATCTTTGAAGCTGGTAAATCACACTAAACAAATATCAACCAACAACTAACATCCACTGTGCTCCCTGTGTGGATGCAACCTTGACTTTCGCAATGGATCATTGCCCCTGTCCACAGCACCGTACAGCGACAACCTAACACTAAATTGAGAAATCACCTCTGAAAATCTTTTTCTTCCTGCACTTGATTTTGTCAAACAAAAGCAATGTTCAAAAGGAATGGGAAAAAATAAATTCGATACTTCATTGAATAAATTATGCCGAAGAAAAAAAAATTACAAAATTCCCATGAGCGGCGTATGGAATGAATAACATGTCATTCAACATTTTCAATCATCTTTTTTCCGGTAAATTTTTGAAGTGGGAGAGAGAAAAAATTAAAACATCATCGTTAATCATTGTTTCGTAAATCGGAATATAGCGTGTGTGGAAAAACATATTTTCTTGGGTTTTTTTTTTTAAGTTTATCGATATAGTGTTTAGAAGTGAAATACTGCAGTTGAATTTTAGGGAAATCTTAATGGTTCTTGGAAAATGAAGTCTTAAGCAAAATATCCTTCATATCGTGGATTCGTTTACTTCATACTTGACTACTTTATTAATTAATAAAAATATTGGGGTAGGCTGTGTAATAAGTTCTTTGTGCCTTGAATCATATGGTAGGCACTAACATAATTAAATAATGTCATTTCCATCGGCTTTGTCTTTGAACGGCAATGCCGTCTATTTTCATTGTGAACTGCTCGAGATGTAGCTGAAAACAATTTGTTACGAATCAAGGCAGCGGGACTGGTGCCCAGACGGGAAAAGATATTGAAACAGGTGTAATATCATTGAATGCACCTTCGCAATGTGCATCTGACGATACCACAGCTTTTGACTTGTGTTGTGTACTTCCTGAGATACGGACGTTTAAAACATTTCGTCAAGCACCTTTTTGCGATTGCTACCAGTAGCGTCAGATGATTTGAAAGACGAATTCACTTTAAAAATGAGTGTTTTTTTAGGTGTTGTATGAAGAAAAAGTATCACTCATGACATTGTCTGATTGGACAGGTGTCACAAGTGGAGTCTCTTTAGCAAGTATCCTTTGTCCCATACTTTTTATTTTTATCTATAAACTAGATCAGGGTACTGATGAGATTGTTAGAAAATTCGCAGATGACATTAAATTAATGTGTTTGGTGGGGAATATAAGCGAGGGAGTTGCTCCAGACCCATTCAAATAGGATTTCAGCATGGGCAAATTAATGGAGCATGATTTTAAGCGTTTTCAAGTTCATGGGCGCATATTTTGGTTCAAACAACAGATGAGCGAATTTTTAAAGCTATTCCTGATGCAACTAGAGTCACCTATTCGGGAATTCTTATTTACGGGTGGCTTACGGGTGTTCAGCAATAGTAGAAGGAAAAAATGAATAGCATGCTCAGTTTCATTCGTGAAAAATTCTTCTTCGTGTTCTCCTAAAGTCATTATTTTGCTTTTTCGAGGTTTTATTCGTCCCTGACTAGAGCAGGTCGTAAGGTTTGAAGACCATACAGTGAGGCAGAACTGGTTGAGTGAGCTACGAGGGCTCTAAGAGTGCACACAAGGCTTGAACTATAAAGAAGGATTTGATTTGTTGAATATTTTTTTTTACATTGGAAGAACGCAGCTGTCGGAGGGATACGATAAAAGTGTTTGAAATTTTTAACGAGTTTGATAGAATGGGACATGAGTTACACCGTGAATCAATTGCTTCGACAAGGGGACACCAATATCATCTAGTAAGGGACAATTCCAGGTTGGGGTATCGCAGGTAATTACGGGGTTGTGAATAAATGGAATATCCCCGAGTGTCGTGAATTCTACCACAATTGACACGTTTAAAAGGAATACGATTTTTATAATAAGATGAATCGAGAAGTTATCCATATTTAAATAATTCAACAGTAATATCTCTATTAGGGCAGTATATTATATTTTATCATAATTAAAATTTTATTTCATGGTACCGTATTTGCTCATTTTTGGTTGCTGCATTTTAGTTATATTTGACATCCATATGACATTTTTTTCAGCCACCTCGTTGGGCATTTGGCCTTTGCATTTGAATAATCTTTCATAGAATCGTTTCATGAACAAAACTTTGAGACGGCTCTAGCATTAATCAAGATTTGACTTTTTTCGGATATTCTCGTGGGGGATATTGTATACTTTATTATTATTTTATATAATATATAGTTAAAGTTTGCGCACATTGGACATTTAACAGGATATCTTAACGTGCTTTCGATGTTTTCCTTAAAACTTCTGTGCTTCTGCGGTTTGCGTTGTCTTTAAGAAGCTTATTTCGTCAAGATGTGCCATGCTCTCTTTCTGTATGCAGATGGCATTGAAACTGCTGCGTTAAAAGTAATGAACACATTGAAAAATAAACATCATTCAGTCTTTCCTGTTTTCTCAAAATATAAGTAACTTCAGAGGAAGCTGAATGCGCGCGCACACACACACACACACGTATTTACAAACTAACTTCAAGTTGAGACTTTAGGTGTGGTGCCGTTCAATCACTTCAATAACGACGAGACAGCTCGTAACTAAGGCATAATATAACTTTAGTGGTACTAAACGTCGTTAAAACTACAGTTTATGGCAAAATATTACGACATTTTAAATTTCATATAATCAAAACTTGACGTTTTTAAGGCAATTTCGACTCATCGAAGACAGTAAAAATGTCATTAGGTTGGCAATAACTTGCTAGCATTCCTATCTAGTCCTCTCTCTCTTAGATAGCTTTCAAAAACTAGTTTCTCAAGAACAAATTTAAGAACTACCCTGATTACGCGTAATTTTTTTAAGGATACCAACTACACTCTTTAAAACCGGTATTACACTATAAAAACTTTACAGAAGATATTTTACAAAATTTCTTATTTGTGCGAATGTAAGTAATACGCTTATTGGTGGCATTTTTATCCTCACTAAAGATTATCACCCGTGCTAGACACTTTTTTTGGCGTCCCTTCAGCGTATAAGCCGCATCTATAAGATGATCCTTAAACTCATAGATTTTTATACGTTATGGTTAGAGACTTTTACCTAGGTTTTACAAAGGCGAGTTGATAAAAGTGTGGAAAAACACGTGCAAACATTTTCATTTCGGACTTCTACTATGTTAAAGTTCGTTTTTAATGAATCAATTAGTTCCTAAATTATAAATTATAATGATTTACTATCATTAATAAATAACTAATGAATTAATTAACCACCCTGAACGCTAGTCCTGAAGCTAAACAAACAATAAAGTAATTAATAAACAGTAATTATAAGTATTAACCCTGCTCGCTGCTCCGGCTGACGCGCGGGACACCGTTTAGCCCCCCCACGCAGCAAGCGCATCACGACCCCACAACCCTTCGGGACGCCCGAGGTGTCCCTATTGGGATGTCGAGACGATAAATATCGGCACTGAGGAAAAGTGAACCTAAACTTGCGTACGTGAAAGCGTTTAATTAATTTATGCATGGTAATTATTATTTACTCAATTAGCATCAGGATATAATTGGCTCCTGATTGTTAATAAGTTCATTAAATAACTATTAAATATTTATAATTATTAATTAATTAATACGCGTCAGAAACGGATAAGATAATGATGGCTAATTTATTCGTTAAAAATGGGATTTATCTTGGTAAAAGTCTTAAGTGAAAACATTTCCAAGCGTTTTTCGGACATTTACCAACTGTCCTTGGTAAAACCTTGGTCTTGATCGGTCTCTGGGGTTTTGCCGTGAAATATACACCTACGCGTACGCATAAATAATAAACAAAGCAGCAGCTTTATCTTTAAATTCGAATACATCCAGTTTGAATTTTTCAGACAATATATTTTTCCTAATTTTTTCCGCAATAGTTTTTGTATCGCACCCACACATAGCGAATCCAACGTCCATGCTAGCATGTTTTGAAATTTATTATTCATCAGCGATGCCGTTTTCTTATTTTTGGGATTGAATCGGAAGATACGAAAATATACATAGGCTTAGTTTCTCAAAAAGTATGCCTTGGTTTCTTTTCGATTTTGTAAGATATTCAAAACTGTGTTCTTTACACTCGTGTAGCAGAGTTAAAAACGTTTGGAAATCCGAACTTTGATAATTAGTAATCATACCAAAACTTGAAACGAACACATTATGCAGTGAGGGAAAATGCCACTATGCGGTAGTGCTGGGGAAGACTTATTCAAAGAATACAAGTTCGAACTCCATCGACTGCTCAGTGGGGAACATCTGAAGTTGGTTATCTTCGGTTTCTCCAACTTCAAAATGTGAAAGCGAATAAGAAGAGAGAAAAAGTCTACCATTCGAAAACGTCCCACTGCAGGTATTCAACACGATATTGTCATTCAACGCGATACTTACATAACACTGTAAATTCAAGCATCAGCTGTTTTTATTTCATCCACTGTATGGCCGTGCGATCATAGTAACGGACTCTCATCGCGAGGGCCCGGGTTCAAATCCTACTAATGACATGACAAAGTTGGTGGTCAGGTGAAATTGGTTTGCTGTGGCAACCAACTTCGAACTACATGGAATATCCCTACAACGGAATAAATGTTAAATTATTACACTTCACTCGAAATTTAAAATGTAGGTGGCAGCACGGAAAAATTCAAAACAAAACATCAGAGACACACGTTCAGACTGGTGGGTATCCACACACACTTCCGGCACAGCTCAATCAGTAACAAATTGCCTGTAGCGACAGACTGAACCCGTGCGAGGATTGAATGAATGGATGTTTTGACTTTAAAATATTGAAGACAGATGGCAGCACCACTATACACCAAACTACGTTAGCATCATTCATTCACGTATAACACTTTTCTGCATATGACCAATTTTTTAGAAATTCCCCAAAGGAATGCTTACGAGTTTCGTGTACGGTTAAATAGTAATAATAGCAGTGAGGAAAGTTAACGCTAGTAATTTTTACAATATAAGTGGAATTATGACATTGATTCATACTCTACAGTCCATGAAGAAAAAAAATTCACACAACCACATTTTTCAAAAGAAGGATATTGTAAAAGTATTTCGATCAGTTTGAAAGAAATCCTATTATAACAGAATTCCATAATCTTTGAACACATGCAAAAGACAACTACTGCATTCATTTTTCCGTAAAACGACAGAAAAATCCGCCTAAATTTCCTTTTAATCCTGTCTGAGCTCATTTAATAAAGATTGCAAAACAAAAACAAAAAACTGTTTTCTCTTATTCTTTCTTATTTTAAACGAATGAATAAGAAAGACTTAATTATATAGAAATTCATCAAGATCAAAAACATTTATCATTGTTTATGAAATTTTTAAATAAATATTCTCGAAATGATTATACCGAAAACTCTCTCTTTAAGTGAAGTTTGTTGCAGCAATGGGAAAAGGAGTCAATTAATAGGATTTCTCTCGCTTTTGTTCATGTGTGTGGGGTATGCATGTATTCTTCTTGACGAGGAACAATTTCGAGCGCCTTCACTAAATGGGCAAACGTTAATTTAATTCAATTTATCTGAGAATCTCTCTCTAATGAACTCTGAGAAACAACTTCTCTTTTGGTGTTTCGCACTTACATAGCCGAGAAAATTCCATTGCAAACCACAGAAGTTAAAACTCGGAAACATAAGAATTGCATTTGGGATTTCATATGTGCATGGAGCGTGTTGTTGTGAATGATCCGTGGAGTCTGTGCTAGGAAAATGTAATTTCAAACATTTCTAATAGAATTTTAAATCATTACTATAGAATTTTCGAGCGATTTTTCCCCTGGAGCGAGTCGCAGCTAAATCCGGTGTTACTGCGTGCGATCATATTTACTTTCTTCCAAGAGATGCTGGGTAATAAGGTTGATATTTCTGTGCTTAAAACAATCAAAATTGTATGTTTTCGGTTCTAAAATATCCCTGGTAATTATATAAGGCAGATAGAAACATCTCTTACAAGATGAAATGCTTTCAAGATTCCAGATGCTTATACTGGATTCGTAATCTCTTCTCGGATTCGTAATACTTCTCGGAAGAGAAGTATTACTATTTATTTGAGAATCAGTATTTAAATAAAATCAGTTGCAGCTAGATATCAAATTGTGTGTACAGTGTAGAGTGGATTTCAATTTTTGCACTTTGAATTTAGCTAGTGCTATTATCAGTTTATATTTGCCTAGGAAAAGATTAATCGATTCGATAGATTCGAAATCCTTCATGTTTACCACAAAAATGGCAATATTTGTTTTGATATATTATCAATTATAAATGGAATGAGCAGATTCCGAACAATGCATTTATTCGGATTATTTCATGCAGCATGTTGTAATTCAATTTATGGTCAAGAATAGTTTAATTTTGCAATGAAGTGCAAAGTTTACTTTCAGACTTCAAAAATTAATTCTAAATTAATTTTTGAAGTAATAAGCGAATTTGCTACAGGTAGGGCGATCATAATCAAAATTTGCCAAACTACACGAAAGTTTGGACGTAGGCTGTTCAGACCCATGCAAGGTATTTTGTTTCGGAAAATACGTTGAAAGAACTCAAAATAATAGGAACAAAAACCATGATATTACCTTGATAGTTGTGAAATAGTTTCACCAGCGAAACACGTGCCAGAAAAACGATAGCAATCCCAGTGAAATCACGAGGAAAAATAATATAAATGATAGGGACCATTGCATTTGACTGTGAAATCCCGATATTTATGCAAATTATGTTGGTTCCTCGCAGCCATAAAATAACAAATAAAGGATAGAAAAAAGAACGTTTTTTCTTGTGTGTGAAACCTTCCGGAAATATTTTTTTCCTCCCACGCAAAATCCTTTTAGACATCCTCTAAGCGAATTTTGGTATCAATCCGTTTAATGATTGAAAATGAAATGGTTTTGAAATTTTAAAATACTGTGATACCATGATATATATATATATATGTATTTGATGTATGTCACGAAAATTAGCAATACAGTAGAACCTCTCGATAACGGACATCCGTGGGTCCAAAATTTTTGTTCGCTAACGAGGATTGTCCACTACTGGGAAGTACGATATACAGTAGAACCTCGTTTACACGACTTTCACATTTATACGACCTTTGGTTATGGTCGCAGTTGGTTCCTGTACATTTATGTTAAAATGTATAAATGTCACTGCGTATGTGTGTAAAATCGATACGCTTTATTCAGCTAATGGTGATTAAACATAATCACCAATCGTTTCGACAAAGTAAGTTTTATTACGTTTCGCCACATTTATCACTTTTACTGGTGATCACACATAATTCCCAAATGAAGTTGGAAAGCCTGACAAATATGGAAACATCTATTATCTTAATTCTCTTCATCAAACCAACTAAGTATTTTTTCCCGTACATGATACGTGCACTACACATATTTTGCAATAAAAATTAAATTAAAATAAGTGTGAAGAAGATAAAACAGTTTATAGTTATCAGCCAAATAGTAAACAGATTTACAATTATCAGTTTTGTAATGTTGCCTTTCTTCGCAACAAACAAAAGCCAACATTACCATTCGAATTCACAATACTGGACCATAGTTATATTTAATTAATTTAGTAAGTAATTGACGATGCATCATATTGGGATTAAACATGATCTTAGTTGACTATGGTAAATGCTTGGTTACGACTAAAAATTAATAAATTAGAGTTTGGGAAAATTATGTTCGATATAAGGGTGTGCGCTCACGAATAGTGAATACAGGATGATTCGTAATTCCCTCCGGAGTATCGGAATGCTATAGTGGGGAAACTGCTATGAGTGCAGCAAAAGGGGAGCCCGGCACATTCAATACAGAATATAATTCAAGTTTATTCACAGACATTACCGGTGTTCGATGTGTGAAAACTTGCTCACATTGCATACATCAATCCGATAATCCAGTCCTTGCCATACTCTCCGCAACATGGTACGATAAATGGTATCGACAGCACGTGTGATCCGTCGACGCAGTTCAGGCAAATCACGCAGCAAAGGGTTACGAACACAAGATCTTCGGCATAGCCCCGCTTCGACAAGCCCTCGTGCAGTGGTGAGACGGTCGTCTTCAGCAATGAATGTTACCGTCAGGGCACACGGGTTTGAATCCGGGAAAGAACATCGAAATCAAGTTCTTTACCTACCGAGCCTGTGGCGCCCACCGATAGATGACACCTTAATCTCCAACCCAACTCCATCGCACCGGTTGGAAATTGCCGTATCGCGATATGACCGGAGCTGGTGTGTTGTAAACTATAGTATATGAAGGAAACCTGAGAAGTGGCGGTTATTTTCGCTTGTCTATGTATATAAAATTGATTTTCTGTCAGTGTGCGTGTATGTTCTCTATACAAGTCTGCAATTTTAGATCCATCGTCGTCATATTTTCCACATATACCAAAATGGTACGACTTGAACGATGGGCTACTTTCGGAATGTTTACTCTGGTTACCGTGGTTCCCTAGCAAAGCGTTTCAGACGTGCATGTGCCTTTACAATGGTTTGCCACTTCTTCTGTATTGCCAATATTATGTACAATATTTTATTCCTTTATAATGGTTTGCCATATTATCAGTACTCCCACAGAAATTAAAGAAAATCCGGGCAGTGCCGGGTATTATAGCTAGTCGTATATAAAGCTTGAGAAAATCGCATCTTAAAGAATGTGCGTGATAAGTATATTTCTTCTCTCGTGAATCAATTTTTCATTCAGGATGAAAATTAAAACAGAAGAAAAACAACTGTTATCCATATTATCTCATATTATGATAAATACAAATCTATAACTCACGGCACCATTTAAAGTGGGAAACAATCGAATCCATAAATTTAATTTAACACGGCGCAGGAACCATTAAGAACACTGATAGTTGGTTGTTACTCTTTTCCATCTACAGCACTAAAGAAATGAAGGCTTTTGTACAGTCTAAGGCTGACGGGAACGAGAGAGAAATATTTACAATTTTCCTCCGAAACAGATAATGCAGAGATTGATGAAACCACTTCGGAAAATTTGTTATCCCCTTTCCAAGTTTGGCGTGACAAATTATCTGGAAGAAACAGCCCGATCAGCAAATCCATCCATAATATGCATTTATGAAGCAGAAATGATTGTGTTATGGACCCGAGTGAACATTCAAGGGAGAAATGGGTTTTTCTTGTTTCGGTGATTTGTACAGTACAGCCCAAATATAAATACGTGAGCCTTAGGATATCATAAAGAAAATATACATGGATGCATTTGTTTTATTATCTATTACGCGTAATATATTTCTAAAATAACAATATGAAATGGATACTTGCAAAATAAATCATGTTACTTAAACTACAGTAAGTTGTTTTTATGTTGTTTTTATGAGCATTGTATATAAATGCTATGTGGTAAATATAAGTTGTCCTAAAATTGACGAGCCCATTTGAAAAAGGAATTGAAGAAGAACGAGAAGTGATAGAAATACGCAAACTGAAAGGAAACGGTACATTTTCAGTCCGACCAGAATTTCATAATTGGTTAGCAAATTTTGCAACAAATGGCGTTGCAATCTGGAAAAACTGATATGATATAGTCGGCCAGGCCACAGTGGTTAAATTGGACATAATGATTTAAACCAATTATGAACAATGGATCGTTACCCATGCATATATACACGCTTTGAGACAAGCTCGTACTAACGGGTCGTTGAAGAATCCTGCCAAATTTTTATTTAAAATATAAAGGTGGATCAAATGAAAACGGAACATTTGTTATATAATTTGCTTTATATTTGTATGAGTGCGGAGAAAATTTATGTACAGGTAGAGCGGGAGGCAATGAAAGCAACCACTACAACGGAATAGGTTTGCCCTAGGAAGTCGCACGGAATCACGTCATATATTCTACCGCTCCGCCGACAGTATCGTCCAACAGACAATAGGTTGTTTTTTCATCTGCTTCTGCGGAATGTTTGCGAGTAAAGAAAAGCAACGTGGTGTTACTCGTTTTTTTTTTAGCGGCGGAACGTGTTGGAGTTCGGTCGCGGAGTGCATTGGCGAACGAAGGCAGTGCACGGTGAATATGCATTGCCATTAACTCGTGTGCACGACTGGAATAAGCGGAATACGTTTTCGTTCACCAATGTTCTTCGCGAACTCCAACTCCTTGTGCCACTAAAAAAAAATAACACCACGTTGCTCTTCTTCACTCGCAAACATTTCATAGATGGATGGAAAAAACTACCGATTGGTTATAGGACGATTTTCAGTCAATAGCAGCCAGCATATATAACGTGATTCTGCGCGACTACTTTAGGGCAAGCCCATTCCTCTGTAGGGGTTGCTTACCTCCTGCTCTACCTCTATACAAAGTTTCGCTACACGCATACAAAAATGAAACAAATTATAACAACTGTTCCGTTTTAATATTTGTCATATTCTAAAAATAAATACGGCAAATATGTGGATTAATTCAATTTAGTTGAAAAAAAAGTTTCAGGTACAAGTGGGTGTTCGGGTAACAGATAAATTCATTAGCTATTTAAACGTATGTAAAATTCTCTGGAACCAAAATCTTCCGAAGAGGAAATCGCCTAAGATTTTGAAAACGGTGGAAATTTTTTTTGCTTCAAAAGGATGGTTACACAGAGACACGCAAAAGAACAATTTGATGTTTAAGGCATGGAAAATATATATATAGCATTTCAAAAATTATACCAACGATGTGAAACGGCAACTGAATTACCCCCCCCCCCCCGCATAAACGAATAATCATCTTAATCGGGTATTATGTATGGGGATCGTTGATCAGAACCAACTGTATCTCCAAAATATTCACCATTTTACAGGAACAAAATGGTGTAGCCTTGGAACATAATTCGCAGAAATCCTTGCAAACGTCTCAGACGGGATAGCGTGCACTGAATTCGCACCTAATTTAGTTGGTAAAAAATTGACAGATGACGCTGTGGTTCAAAAAACTAAAATACGGTATTGCTAAAATGACGGATGAGGGATTAGTCATGGATTTCTGCGGATTTTACTCTGAGACAACACCACACATCATACTATTACTGCGAATGGTGAACATTTTGGAAACATCGTAGTTCAGTTTTTGGAGTATATAGTGCAATCTGACGTAAGAATAATTAACTAATTTTTAAATGCTGTGCTTTTTGAGGAAAAATATATACAGTATATATAATTTTTTGTATTCTTTATTTCATCTTTTAAGAAAGAATTCCTAAAAATCCAATTAAAAAGAAATGGGTGTGAGTGTTAATTGAGTGTGTTATGAATAATTGACGCTTCTATTTATTCAACATTAATTCCAACTAGTGTATACAAGCAAACCCATTTTTTATGCAAATTGATAATTCCCGTTTTTTCAAGTTTTAAGTTTCACTCTCTAGATAAATATGCAATCTTCTTTTACATTAATTTTTAAGTAGTTACATATATCGAGTATTTTAATGTGATGTCATTAGGGCAAAGATTCAAGCTCGTTATTTTTAAGATATTTAATTTATCATATAGATATATGTATATGAACAAAAGAGTGTCGATTGAACCAATAAATTAATTAGTTGATTCGTAATTACATAAAAATAGGTTCTTCATGATAATTATGCGAGATGAATATACATATATATATATATATATATATATATATATGTATGTATGTATACATGTATATGATCTCATATTCATTAATAATAATATAATTCAGAAATTAAGCAAATATTTCCTTCCCAGGTTTTAGTAACGATTGTGAATAAAAGTAAGCTTTATTAGGAAGCGGAATTTTTTATATGAAAATGTCTGCCAAAATTAGGGAAAAATACGGGAATGTTCAGTAAACAGGTGATGTCAATGAGCACGTCGGAGCGTCAAATATATATGTGAAATATTTTTCTTATACTGTCACGTATCAGTAAAACGAAAGACAAGTATTTCTATAAATTCGAGCTCTAGAAATTTCTTATGAAAATGCCTTAAAACGGAAGCAAAGGCACCGATAAAAGTGTCGTTGAATCCAAGGCGGTTGCATTTTTATCGAAGTTATGAGTAAAATCGATTAATATTAGTCTATATTACTGTCTGTAAAAATAAGGCTGTACTATCAATTATTGACGTTACAGGCAATATGTTGTTATAACAGAATTTGATTGTGGCTCACAATCTCAGTGAAATCAACATCCCTTTCATATCACACCATGATTTTACGAAATAAATATCAAGAGTCGTTTCTCTTTAAGATCAGTGATAATTGATGGAACAATGCCAAAAGTTATACTTCACCGGAACAGCAAAATATATAATAATATTCTATTCCGGAAATTCGCATATCAAAATTCATAGACGAGAGAGAGAATATCCGTTTTTTTTTACATTATGTTATGGTGCGTGAATTACGTACGTGATTTGAGTACGCCATTCATGAAATAAGCTACGTTATTGTGTGCGTGGGAACAACTAAAATTGAAAGTGGAATGTTGCATGGGGAAAAAAATTAAGGAAAATAGGTATAGGGGAAAGTATAACCAGTTGAGACGTGAAAATAATGCTCCGCCATCGTGAGCGTCAATAACAGTCTCAGTTTAGAGTGATTGATGATAAGTTCAGGTAAAACATGGATCCTTCGGCGACCTCCCAAACGAAAAATTTTCCACTGCACCGCACGTCATTGATTTCCTTGTTTTCGCCACGCTGCTTATTTTCCGACTTCCATAACCAATATTTCTTCCGAAAAGTATTATACAACGCTACACACACACATACAGCAGAAATACTACCGGTGGCACGGATACAATATTTCCTCTAGACCATCGGGAAATGAAAAACGTGTAAGATATATTTCTTCAAATTGTTATTTAAGGAAAAGGACTCCATCTCTTGAATATTAAATCACCGAATTCCCAGTGTATTCTCTGGAAGCGAAAACATGTACATGTTCTGAGGGCTCTAGAACATGTCTTCATAAAATAGGCAATAAATAAATAAGATTAATTTTCAAATTTTTATCTCGATAAATTCTGTATGAATTCGCCCATAAATTTGGAAAATTGTGTAGAAGTTTATTTCCGTCAACAAAATACTCAAAAATTATGGGTTTTTTTAAATAAACCTAAATATTAAACGGATTAATATTGAGAATCTATTTCTTACATATAGACTACAGATAAATAATTCAAATATTTTAAATTTTTTATTTAATACATAACAAAATAAGTTTATCATCTGTGAAACGCCAAATACTCGAAATAAAACACGCTTTAAATTAAAAAAAATATTAATTAATTTGAAATATGAACAAATGATGCCCAGCAATGTGCTGTTTTAACATGGTTATTGTTTTTTCATTTTCCAATAAAAAAAATAGTGAAATAGTGCAAAGTTGTACACATAGATGACACTAAAAATCATCCTTAACAAATGCGAATAATAATAGCAGAAAAGATTTCACAAAAATTTTGAAAAGTTTTCTTTTTTAAAAAGAAATGTCTCCCCACTGGCTGACCACCAGTCACTACTGAGAGCAAGCTGACTTTTAATGAGATATCTACATAAAAATGAAAAAATTGAGAATCTGCCACTTTTATTTTTTCACTCAAGCCACATGTTAGCGCATGTGAAACATAATTCTAGAACAACACACACACATTCACGACGCTTTCAGGCATCCATAAATTCCTCACAAAGGAATGATTACGACATGAACGTACGGTTTGAAGTTTGTAGTGTACTTACAGGATTAAGCTTTTTAACTTTTTCTTTTTTTCCACTTTAAAACTTGGGGCCATTCAAATATTACGTAAGCAGATTTTCAGCCATTTTTGACCCCTCCCCTCCTTGTCAGCAAAAGTCAGCAGAACACTGATCCCCTCCCCCCGTCAGCAAAATTTCGTCAGCAGCAGCTTAGAATATTTCATATCTTCAAAAAGGGGTGGTTGATGACGTAAGCAACCTTTAAACCCCTCGCCCCTTTGTCATCAAAAGTCAGCAAATCGTTTTCGGACGGCTACACCTGAACTAATGCATGCATGCATGAAACTTGCATATATTCACGGTTAGGGTCGAGTACTTTGAGCACGTAACATGTACACGTCAGTCTTTCATAAAAACGTTTGTATGTAATAACATATAAACTATATAGGGCCTTTTCTAGCATACGACAATTCGTAAACTATTCCACAGAGCAATGTTCACGAGTTGCGTATGCAGTTGAATAGTTAAACGGTACAACACAGTAGCCGTCCAATTTTAACCAAATACAAAGTGTACAGCGTCGTCACTACATGGAATTTTGAAATAATTTTGAGGTTAAATTCTTGATCGTATGACGAGGAATTTACTGCCATCTGCAAGTGCACCATATTTGGTTAGTTTTATTTTAATTTTAGAAATGGATTACTCATTTCTAGCTCACTTTGTATGTATTAAGTCTTTTGGTGAACTTATTGGCAACTGCTCATCTTAGAGGCATATTTTCAATTACAAAAGGCATGCAAATAACGTATACACTTGAATTGTATAGTTATTAGATAAAAAGATAGCTTCCTATTTGATCACCCTGTCCAAATATCTAAATTAGAAAGTTATTTCACTGTCTCTCCTGAAGCCAAAGAAATCCACGTTTTAAGTACAGTAGTTGCTGCGATATTTGATTCAAAACTCGCTGAAAAAGAGAGAAAGAACCATATAAACTAACGGGCTAGCTCATTTTGTGCTTCTTTCCCATCATTTTCAGCGATTTTTGAATCCAAGTGCCTTAGCAAACATTTCACTTAGAAGCGTAGAATTTTTGTTAGCTTCAGAAGAGACAGGATTAACAACTTTCTAAATTTGGTTATTTAGGACAGGATGAAAAAAAATAAGTTGATTTTTTTTTATTTTCATAACCTTACAACCCCTTGCAATACGAATGACGTATCTGGAGTCTACTCGTTATTTGGTTACCTTTTCTGATTGGAAGTATGCCTCTAGGAGCAATGGTTAGCCAGTAACTTGGGGCCAACGGATTCGAAATTCGGATAGTTGTTACTTAACCTAAACGTTAACTAATACTTAACCTAAATTTTCATGGCACAACATGATCTTTAAAATAATATCATTTTGTGAGTATTTGAAAAAAAAACAAAACTATAAATGAAAGTTATTTCACGGATTTCTCATCTCCAGTTCAGTTTAAATATAAAAATATTGATATTGAACATCACGGGCTCTTCGCAGGAATATGTATAATTCAATAAACTTGTCAAACAAAGTTAAGAAAAATATATATGCACACGTACAGTCTACACAAATAATAATTTAGTATCAAGCTTAAGAATATTTATTTTGTCGCTTTTGAACTTTAGTGAGAGATATGAACATAACCACCCTCTCTCTCTCTGAGGGGAGGTTAGATACACTTTCCTGTAAACTTTCTAAACTTTTAAAGTGTATCATACTGGATAATGTTTCTCAGATGATAAGAGTTTCTTTAGCAAGGAGGAAAAAGAAATAAATGAAAAATAAAACTCTCTTCCATGGAGTCGCAAACGTAATAGTTTGTGTTTGATTTAATAAATCCAAACTTGAGTCCGCTCATGTTTACTTTGAATTAAAATTCTACCTCGAATTAAAATAACATTTCTCGTTTTTTTTTACCTCCCGCTCTTAAAGGATAAAGGCTTATCTAAATATAAAATAGAATAACGAGATATACCTCTAACATATTTTTTTTTCCAAAAATAAAATGTTTTTCTCGCAATTTTCTTTTAATAAAAATCCGTTCAACGTACATTCCAATTTCCATATTGTTTATTTAGCTCTACTTCGTTAATCAGCATGAAGGTATGTATGTGTGTATGCAAATTTCGCATCAAAATCTTTATCTGATAATATCGGAAGATTGAGTGTGTGTGCAGTCCCCTGTGTAAATATTATATGATTAATAATATCAAAGAAATATCACGTGTGTGTATTCGGCACGAAGCTGAGTTATTTCATTTGAACCATACACGGTATCGTTTTAATCATATTTTATACGAATTTTTCTATTTTTAACGTAAATGATTTTTTTTTCCCTGCAAAATTTATCTGTTTGGATTAAAATTAAATTTTGATATCTCCAATGTTCCGCGACGAATTTGAAGAAAATAATTTTTTCTATGTAGAAAAGGTCATTTCACGCGTGATATGTTAAACAATATTCTTGAAAAATTATTTTTTTACAATCTTTTACAAGATTATTTGTCATTATAGGTGATTCGGGAATTTTTTTTCTTTATTTGTGAGTAATAAAATGATATATGATTGCTTATTTGATCATGTTATACAAATACAACGCCACAACAGGCAAAATGTCCAAGGAGTTGGCTGAGAAAAAAAAACTCCATAAAAAATATGGACGTCATATATTTCTAAAATACAGCAACCCCCAATTAAAAATGTAATTATAAAAACTATATGTACATGTGATAAAATATAATACAATGCTCATAAACATATTTATGGTTGTCTTACTCTAAGTATGGATAGCTTCTCGATTTACCCCCGATATTGATATTACATTTCTTTTCAAACGTGCGAATTGTGTAAACATTTATTACCCTCGGAGGTAAGCATTTGTTAACAATCCTATTAGAAAAATTTCCCTACGACACCACATGACCTAGGTTTTTCCAATCGATGCTGGTGTTCCTTTGTAAAAGCAGTCGATTGACGGTGCAGAATAATTCATGGTCCATCCTATTCATTACATTGAAAATTTTGAACACTTCGGAAATATCACTTCAACACCTGTGTTCTTCCACTGTAAACATATTAAAAACATTAAGTCCCTCTTCATAACACGACAAGTGTAACTCTTCTCTGTACCCCTTCAACCAGTCTATGTCCCCCTGTAGGCATTGTCTCCAAAACCTTACAGCATAGTCCAGTCCAGGCGAACTAAGCACAGGAAAAGTAGACTAATGACGCTATATTCATATATTCATGACTTTATATTCAACGTATTAAACATAATCGTTGTACGTATATTATTAATAACACTCCGGGTGTCATACATGCTATCTTTAGTAACATATATATTATGCATATTTTGAGTGGTGTACAAATATCGTATAAGGGCTTAAAATGTATAATATATACAGGGTGATTATAAAAAAAACTATTCCGACTTATGGGCCCCTAACTATCATACCATTCACAGAAACTGAATGAAATTTTGGCATAAGGTATTTTGATGTATGCGCTCAAGAATGATATGGAACACAACAGTGTCACTCTAACAGTTACGGTTACAGTGAGAAAATTTCGAAAACATCAAATGGCAACACCAAGTTTTTTGTATTGGAATGTGATCTCCATTGTGAAAAACCCTAAATAGCGTTCGAACGGCAACTGCAGCATCAAAATCACCGGCGGTTGATAGGCTAAAAGTGAGGACAGCCAATAAGGACAGAGAAGAAGCATAAAATAAAGCATTTTATTGTGTTTCACAAATTTTCCACATGACCTTGTGGAGGACTAATCAGGCAGCCGAAGAAACGGTGTGACGAATGAAACGAACATTAATGCTCTGGTGCACGGCAAAGTCCTTTTTACTTTTTCCTTGCCTAGCTCCGGGGATTTTCGTGCTACAGGTGCACATTCCAACGCTATTTAGTGTTTTTCAGTATGGAGATCGCATTCCAATAAAAAAACTTGGTGTTGCCATTTGATATTTTCGAAATTTTCTCACTGTAACCGTAACTGTTAGAGTGACACTGTTGTTTTCCATATCATTCTTGAGCGCATACTTTAAAATACCTTATGCCAAAATTTCATTCAGTTTCTGTGAATGGTATGATAGTTAAGGGCCCATATGTCGGGATAGTTTTTTTATAATCACCCTGTATATATATATATGTGTGTGTATATATATATATATATATTATATATACACATATATTTATAATATATACATTTATAACATATACACATACATTATTTATAAAGCAATTTTGTTTTATCCATCACGGATATATATCCGTGATCCAATAAAACAAAATTGCTTTTGAATGAAGAGTGAGCTATTTCAAGTAAAATTAATTGTCAGTATAGACACTGTTGTTTTCCATATAATTTTTGAGCGCATACATCAAAATACCTTATGCCAAAATTTCATTCAGTTTCTGTGAATGGTGTGATATTTAGGGGCCCATATGTCGGAATAGTTTTTTATAATCACCCCGTATATATATATATATATATATATTTATTTATTTATTGCTTTTATATGTATTCCACCAGAAGTTGAGCTAGTTCATTCGAGTTCTACTCTACACGCCTTAGCGGTTTAATTATAATATTTAGTATACTATCTTCCGATAAATAATTTTATGATACATGAAATTTCACTCATTCGAAAAGAAGTATTCATCCATTTATATTATTATTTAAATTGAATTTCGATGTCACATTATGAGAAAAAAAATTAAATATGCCTTGCATGTGCACTTTCAGTCATTCAAAAAATTTTGTATAGTTCTTGTATAGTTTATAAAATAAAGTAGATGAACTTTTTATTTGGTCGGTCTGTTCTAAAAACCCGATTAGAGAGAAAGTTGTTGTCCCGTTTCTTTCGAGAATTCACCAAAAATTTAAAAAAAAATAATAATAAATATAAATAAATTCCACGTTTCTAAGTTCAGTGCAACCATTTCCAACGGCAATATTCGCTGAAATATTTGAATTCAAAATGAGAGAAAATTTAGGGAAGAACCGCATAAAGTAACGGAAAACGCTTTTTTCCCCTTATTTCCAAACTTTTCTCTCTCTTCGATTCTTCAATTCAAATATTTCCGCGAATATTGCGCTTAGAAGCGTAGAAATTTTTTGTTTGGCCTCGGGAGGGTAAGAGCATCAACTTTCCAATTGGGTTTTTGAGCACAAGATGTCTGTATAAAAAGTTAATTCTTTTATTTTAATCACTGTACAGCCCCTTGCAACATGAATGATGCATATGAGATCTACACGTTATTTGGATATTTTTCCTAATTGGAAGTATGCCTTTATCATTAGCGATTCGGCACTAAAATGTGGCATGAAGAATCAAGTAATCACCTTGTATAGTCACGCACTTGTATCGAATTTAACGCATTTTATTACATATAGAGTCTAAGTACGAATATATACAAACGAAGCCTCTTTCATCACCCACTCGAACATAAAACAATGCAAAACATGCATTTGCAAAACATCTTCACTCTAGCCATTTCGAGGAAAGAAAACTTCTGTTGTTTTCTGTTGATTAACACTTGCTCCTACTTTTTATTTTATAAAAATAAATGTCTATCTAATGTCTCGTCGATTACGAACAGTTGCTCAAACACAGTTCGTAAAACTAGTTTAAGAAACACGCATAAGAAGTAAAACATAAAAAAAAAAAATCTCAAAAGAAATTTTAATGTTTCAAAAATATTTCAAGATCGGTTGGTTGCATGACAGAAAAAGATTTTTGAAGTTTTTTTCTTACTACTTTTCGGTTACTTTTGATGAATTTTCATGCATAAAATAAAGCAAAAAAAAAATGCATATAAAAAGATTTTTTTTTATGCGGAGGGAATACTCTCTTGCTCTCTCTCTCTCCCTGTACAAAACTAAAACGAAAGAATACATAAGAAAAAAATGTAGAGAATTATCCGAAAGAAGTCCTTTCCATTTACCACGAAAATCCCTACTTCGAAGTATAGATGAAAAAGAAAGAAACACTTCTGTATCTCATGATATGAGCAATTTTGGTATTTTTATTTCGGTGTATGGTATAGCTTAGTTCCTACCAAAGTTGCGGTTTTTTTGCCCGGTAGAATAAAAACTAAAAATTTTTGATAAAGGCGTGAAACATTTCCTTTCTATCTTACGGAATGACGTCTGAAAACAAAAAAAAGAGAGCGTTTTCACGATTTTTTTTTTTCCCTTATACCTAACTAGATAAATTCTTAAAATAAAAGGAAACATTTCACTCTCAAACAAAGCGTTTACACCTTTTTTTTTTTAAGGTAATCCACATTTATACATCCTTTTTTGAAATATTCGAGAAATAAAGTTATTTTTCATTAATTTTTCTGTGGATGTTTTGTTTTCCTTGATATTTTTATATACAAAGAAAATAGAATGGTCTGTAACGTTAGTTTGGGAAAGAATAATACGAACAGTTTTGATAATTTTTTTTCTTTTACTGACTTGATTGGATGGAGATTTTCCCAATTTGTAGGAGATCGATCCCCAAGGGAAGTTTGTTTGTGTTATCAAATATATTTTTCCGTTTATATAGTTTTAAAATTAATCGAATTAATCTAATATCACATAAAGCTATTGCTATATTTTCCCTGATGAGTTGGGCTAGAGGCTGCAATGATTTTATACAGGGTGTCTACTCTTATCGTTATCCAATTGGTATTTCCTGTACCCATGGCTTTAGAGACAACTTTCAATTAGAAAAAATGTTTGAAATGATATTGCTCATATCTTAAATGGTGTTCAAATGAAAAAAAAAATTAAAACTTTCATATGGTCCCTTTATTTTCTAAACTCCAATTGGAAAGCTATTGCACTGTCTCCCCTAAGGCCAACAAAAATTTCCATGTTTTTAAGTTCAATATTTCCGAGATATTTGAATTTGAAATGAAAAATGCAAAAAAGTACAGCATAAATGAACGAAAAGAGCGTTGTCCGTTAGATTACGCTGTTCTTCCCCCTGTTTTTTCATTATTGAATTCAAATATCTCAGCGCACTTAGAAACATAGAAATGTTTTTGTTGGCTTCGGGAGAGGCAGGGCAACAACTTTCTCATTGGAAGCTGATCGGCATTTAAGATGACGGACGACATAATTTGAAACATTTTTCTAATTGAAAGATGTTTCTGAAACGAATAGTGCCGGAAAAAGGACAAGGATAAGAGTGGACACCTTGTATAAGATATTAACATATTTGGAGCTGTGAATGAATTTAATACAAAGGACATGAATATATCTGAAGCTGTAAATTATATCGATAAAACTGTCCGTTTTTATGTTTTATAAATAGGAAATTAAAATTTACGCTGTAGTATATAGTTGCATATACATATATACCAATGGTAGACTATTGTATACAATATATATAGTTGAATTTTACATATTAATGTTTTGAATGAATGAATGTGATAGAAATTCCAAAATTTTATCATTTTTTTAAAGAATAAACGTCATTTTTTTTTTCAGAAGGTAATCAGAAAAAAATTTGGCACTCGTGCTGATGTGTCGCGTACTATATTTCAAGTCGACAAAATAACTATATGAAAAGTGATATATATAAATTAAAGTAAATATATCTTATATACCCTATAATTTAACCCAAATTATTTAAATTTCACAGAATCGGTAGCGAGTACAAAAATACATATGTTTCAACATATATTTTTTAAACTTTTGAAAGCTCGTATACTCGATACAGCATTGAGATAAATGAAACATTTGCTCACAGTGGGGGTATCTTCGATTATGGCTGGCTGTTTATTGTATGAGAAAGGAGCCCACCAGTTAAGAAGTCTCACATGTGACTCCTGAAATTCTCCATTTTGACGAAAACCAAAAGCAAAAAACAATCCGTCACTCGTTTTTCTGCTAAAATCTAAGAGAAAAGAATTACAGTTGTAAATTTGTGTGTGTGTGCATACAAGGAATAAAATTTTGAACGCAATTTTTTCAGATTCCGTTGTTATAAGTTTAAAAAAAACTCCGAAATAATAGGAATAACGACATGCGTTAGTAAAATGAATCGCGAAATATCTTACATCGTTAGAATTTATTTTTTAATGAATTTTTAAAGTTTGAGAAAAAAATAAATTTTGAAAATCTGAATATTTTCCATATTTCTTTTAAATACCACCCATTCGTCGATCGATTGCCAAACCATTCATTTTACTAACACGTGTCGAGTATAAATTTCTGCAAAATTTCAAAAATATTTGTGCAGTTGTATTTTTTTTAATTTTACGGACAAAGTCAAAACTGCAATCTCAGAGAATCGCTTTCAAATTATTATGCATTTTTACACGATATTTCATTAATTTTCCCTTCGATTTTAAAAGAAAAAATGTGACGGATTGATACGAAATTTTTTGCATTTGGTTTTAGTCGAAGTAAAGTATTTTTCAAAGTAGTTTTTTTGAAAACCATGGGCGAGGGATACGGGGGGGGGGGGGGCATAGGGGTGGCATTGCCCCCCGAGCATCAAAGGTGAAGTCTACAGATCTAATGCCTATATGTATAGATGAGAATTGACATCATCATCGCGACCACCCAGCAATAATGACCGTGCTACCTCAGACTTCGAAGTCTATCTTCACCTATGTCCAAAACTCGACTTCATTGGCCGAACCCTTCTCTTAAAACAGCGAGAGATGCGTTTGTTTTCAAAACGTAATGAAGTAGGAATAAATCATTTTCATTCTTATATTCAGTTTATTTTATGATTACGTATAGTTTCTCTTGCCAACTAATGGAAGTACAAGTATTATTCTTATTTGACATTTTAAGTAACACGATTATACAGTAGAAACTTACCAGATTTTTTTTAATCGTTAACGATTAATAAAATTTGAGTGCGATCAAAAATTTAAAATATTTTCTTACCCCCCCCCATAATCTAAAAACCTAGTAATTACTAGATGTGATATATATAAAGTATAATTCCCTGATCAAAATATTAAAATCTGAATTTTTTTCAACTGAGCTCAAAATAACCTCTCAAGCCAATTAAACCTGATGAATCGCTGTTATTAAACAATTTTATCGATAAAAACTTAAACGTTGCCTTGTTTATACAATTTGTCAAATGACATTACAATGAAATTAGTGCACTATCAGCATAACAACAGATTGTCACATGCAAAGAGCCATAAACTAGATCGTGTTTCGTGTAAGAAACCCATTCGGCAAGAACTAGGCGTTAACTCCTTTCATCGCTTTTAGTGCCACGAAAAATTTAAAAAAAACAAAAAAAAAGTCAGGTAAAAAGAAAAAGATTTCCCCCATGATCATTAATGTAATTTTGTAATAGGATTTTTTTTTCTTCCATTTCAATCACTCTGCAATTAAAGTGCGCGAAATTGTATTCTTTGTTTCGAGCCGTTGATATATTGCATAAATGGTTCGATAAATCACGGAATAGCAGCTGCAATTCTGACAGTGTTTTGCTTCACAAACGACCCCATCATTATTTCAACGATTTCTGGGCAAACGTCCTATCGGAAGTGGCTTTTAAAAGCCCGTGTTCAAAAGCCATTATCTCCCCTTATCTCGGAATAGATTGAGCGTTTCGTCCACAAGATGTGTGTTCTAGTTGCGCTTTGACAAGCTTCAATTTGGAAATGGGCGCTTCGGAAACGAACATCAATAAAAAAATATATATAAATGTATTGAGAGGGAGAAGCTGAGTATCGTTTCCTGAATTGATATTTCCTTAGACAATTTAGAATGTTGTACGGAATGGATGGTATGAATCACGTTCAAACACACAGAGCCATATTCTTTTGGACAGAAACAGCTATTATTATTTCTATGTTTGTTTTCTTTTCAGCTAAATTGCTTGAAAAAAACAGTTTTTATGCTCGAGACTTGACCATGATGCTAACGCAGGGTTGCACAACCTTTATAATCCGCGAGCCAGAGACTAGTATATAGAGCAGGCATCTTCAACCCGTTGCTCGCGAAGACCAAGGTGCTCCCTGAAGCACCCAGAGTGCTGGATGCTCATGGCCGATTTTGCACTCGAGCACATGATTAACGTTCCAATTAAACCCCTTACGCGAATTGCATTTAAAGATTTAAGTTATTCGGATTTTATGCATTCGTATGTCTAACTTCCCGTATAGGTGCTCTTCTTTGGATGATGGGTATGGGCAGTGCTTGCGACTAGAAAAAGGTGGAAAACCTCTAACATAAAGGGACGTGACTCAAATTTCACAGAATTCCTGTTCGTGAAACTTTTCACTCAATTTCAGCGATTTGCAATGAGGAAAAGGGTAGGAAAAGTAAGCCATGCGAGATCCGGGTTTTTAGAGTCATTACAGATATGTTTATCCATTGCCTTAAAATTCGACACACTAATGCTCTCTGAATTTTTTTTCAAGATGTCCCGGTTTTTTTATCTGGATTTGTCCCAGTTTCTCCTTCTCATAATCTGGCCACCATATCCAATGTCCGTGCCTGTTCAAGTCCGGTTCCGTACCGTAAATCGGCTACGATTCTAGAACAGCTTAGTTAGTTCGTTTCTGAAGAGAAATTCTAATTAGCGGTTTGACTGATTTTAGAATTCTAATTAGTGATCACATTCTTTTTGAATTTGAATTTTTTTAAAATTTGATTCAAAATAAATTATAACATTTTTGATTTTTTATGCAAATAAGTCAATTTGTTTTTAGAATTTTTTACAAATTAGTAAATCCAGTGATAATATTTTTCGGGCATGTAAACTATTGACTTCAATGTCTGTTATATCAAGTTATTGTGGATGACTGGGCATGAGCATTTTCGGAGATTTGTGCAGCCCTGCTCCAAATCACTTTTACTTATAAGACAAATAGAAAATGCTAACTTGTATGTGGATAGAAGACATCACTTAATCTTATACAAATATTTTGACCTGAACATTTTCTATCGACATAGCTTCAACATAAAAGCTCACTCAACTGTATAAATGTTGTATATCCCTTTACAAATCACAAATCTCTGATTTTCTGTGTCGTTCACAAAAGTGGTTTTCTTTTTTTTAATAAAAATCCTGGGGTACCATAAAATTTCTGCCGGTGTCAGCTTCTGTTCATCCACTCTTTAAGACAAGGGTGAAACAGCCAATTTGCAACACGTTCGCGACAACATCTGTCGATAAGGAAGAAGTTACTTAAAAAGATTAGCTTCCAACTTCATCACGATAGAGTAACGTTAATGTGTCTGCCGTCCAAAGAGAATTTTCCGAGACTACTTTTGTCTATTCTGCCACCACATAAAACTAAGGAAATAACCTAGGAATTGTCTTCAGAACTGCAGCAGGGGCTCAAGTCATTTGCTATCGATCGCATAGACAAGCTCAAAACGGTAGTTATAACGTCGGAAAAATACGGAAATGAGAAAATATGAAAAAAAAACAAAGAGAAAAAACTGAATTTTTTAAAATTAAAAAAATAATAATAATAGCATTGAATCAAAATGAATCTTAATTTTTCTAAAAAATAAACAACTCCCAAGTACATCGGGGAAAAATTCCGAAAACATGTTTGCGCATTAACTTAACGAGAATTGGTCCTCCCGATATTTTCTTAAAAGAACAGAATGCGGTCGCTTTAACGAGGTTTCAGAATAAATGAGCATTTCGATAGAGAACCAGTTTTCATTTAACTTGCGAAATAACAAAAGAAGTTATTTAGTAAGAAGATTATTATTATTATTATCATCTCTGTGGATAAAACATAACGAGCAAAATAAAGAGCTCTTCCGGCAACAGCAAAAGAAAATACAAGGCTTTGTACCATAAAAGATACTCAGCTACAAAGAAGAATTTTCTTCTCACAAATTGCAGTAAAAATTGAGTGTAAGAGAGAGGCTTACACTGTACTTTATTGATTTGTTAAGGGAGGAAAAATATATCAAAAGTAGAGAATCCAGATACGAAAAGGTTTCTTTCTCTCTCTCTCTCGAAGCTTCGATTGGTGCGGCGCACGATTTTAATCTCGAAAAATCCAATTTAATGAAAAAAGATCTGTTTCTAAGAACGTCAAGTCTATTTATTGGCTTCCGTTGAAAAGGTAAAGTGAGAAGGAGTGCGGCATCACACATACACACGCTGCTTCTTGAGATTTCACACGAAAGCTTTTTAAATCCACGAAGAACTTCGATTGGTTTCATCCATCAGCCTGCACCGCTTTATCACATGGTCTTTGAACCTTGGACGCATCCTCCCCGGGGAACAGTTACAAGAATTTCGGAACACTGGGAAATATTTGAGTTCGAAAGAGGTCTATATAAAGATCTTTTGATCTTTATTCGCAATATATTTTTAACCGATATTCATTTCCTTATAAAATTGCATAAATTGTTCAAAATTACGGGGTGTTCTGGAATGGACTGATCGGGTTTGAAAAGCAATTATAGCATAAAACTTGATTTTAAACAAAAAATTCTGGTATCCGATTTGTCGGACAGGATTAAGTACAAGGTGAACGTGGTCTGTTCCGCCAAATAAAAGGGTGGTGATAGACGACCCAAAGGGGAACATGAAACACCCTAACAACCCTTGTCTTATCTGGAACCGTTTTCGAGTTATTCTTTGATTTTTAAATTTCACCTGAACCAGAACACCGACATGGTTTGCTGTAAGCTCTTTTAAAAACCGGTGTGATGGACAATTTTTTGGTAAATTTGGCCGATTGTAGCTAGATGGGAGCTTGAAGGATAGGCGATCAAATTTTTTTTTTGCGAGATTTCGATTTTGAACTTCGCCAATCTTTCAGTGCTTGTAGCTTACTAATATATGCAGATATTTTGCTGAAAATGATATATCAAGGTGTTGGATTTGCTGACTTTTGATGAGAAGGGGGTTCGAAATATTCTAAGCTGCTGACGAAATTTTGCTGACGGGGGGGGGGGGGGTTCAAAAATGGCTGAAAATCTGCTTACGTAACACTTGAATGGCCCCTAATGAAAGTTTGTTTTAGTTTATTAATCAAATTATTCTGTTTGAGAATTTTTCCGGTAAACAGCTTCCTTCTAATGCACCCAACGCTATTCCCTCTTAAGAAATTTGTCATATGAATTCAAATTTGGCAAAATCCTAAGGCTACCGCATTTTATTGGTTGCTGGGCTGAGTCTGAAGTGGCCTTCAAAATTAAAACGTTTTGTCACATCTCTAGTCAGAAAAAAATATTTTCTCAATGTTCTCCTTTCTAAGGTAACTCATAAAATACTAAATCACTCAGGGAAACACTGGTTTCGACGCGATTATTCTCGGAAATAGAGAGCTTCAGTTCGAAATGACGTAGAGGAAAGTGTACGAGATGCTTGTACGGTTAAGTACCGTAGTAGTCCGATGAGGTTACACAAAATCATGCACAGACCAGGACATGGATTTTTACCCGGGAGCAGCGCTATCTATCATCAACTTTTGTAATATTAGTAGGATGGCTACCTATGCATTTTGTTGCCTTTAACACACATCTGCTGCCATATTACCTACCGTATTTTCCCGGTGTATAATGGGCAGATTATGCTTTAAAAAACCAATCAGACACAACATTAGATACGCACTCAGATTGTTAGGTACACACACACTTATACTCCCGGCATAACTCGTTAGGTAGTAAATCGCCCATGGCAATAGACCTGAGTTATGCTATGTTTGAAAGAAAGAAATCTAAAGCTTTAAAAAGTATCAGAGTAATCTTAGTGAGGATTATACATTGAGAAGTTGGGGAAGAGAAATAAGTTATTTCAAACTTAATCAGCAAAAACTAATTATTTTAAAGATTAATGGATGACGTTTACAAGATGTCAGAAGAAAAATCTGAATTTTTTCTTCGAAGCCGTTAAGAAAAAAAATTATTCTATTTCTTAAGATTTCATTATTGATGAATACAATTTTATGTGTCGATTATACGATGGTAACGTTTATCTCAAAGTCGCCAAATTTGTATCTGCGGATTATCCGCAGGAAATTTGGGGTTTCTTCCTCTCACCAATTTTCTGACCTAGCTTTCTAGAAATCTTCAGTCCATTTCGATAGACAGACAACATGTGTTCACTTATTTACTTCAGCAACCTGTTTTTTTTTAAACTGGAATGAGAAATACTAACAATACAGCTTCGCGTGGTACTTACAGTACTCGTATATTGAACATATTATTCAAAAACGAGCCATTTATATTCAAAACAGAGTCATAAGCTTAACTTCACATGAATTGTAAATACTGATTTCCGATTTTTCAAAGCCTTTGGGTGACAGCTGCTTTCAATACAGCAATATACAACAGAATAAATCTGAAGAATTTTGATTACAAAGAGCCATATCTCTACTTTCTTGTAGCTTTGTATGAAGTTTGGAGAGTGACATGATCTCTATATTGCTTTATTTTACTCATCCTTTACTACCAACCCAAGAGGATTCCTATATTACTACTACTCAGCGTAATGTTGTAGTATTTGAAGAGAAGAAATTGGACCAGGAGGACATGGAATCTGCTTCTTTTTCCGTAATTTAATTTTCACGTTACTACCAATATCATGACTGGCTGCTTTCTCATCATATCCGTCTTTTTTTTTTCCTCCCCATTTCACTTACAAGCCATTCTATTCCGTACGAGATTCGAGCAGTATTACTACCTCTATACATATAGTATTCTGAGAGGGAAAAGAAGAAAATTCCTGCGTGTTTAAGCTCGGGTCATTATTTCGTTTTATCTGTGTAAGTCTTCGTCCCGAATTCGATGCGAGAGATTCGTTCATACGGAAACTGAGATACAGAAAAGTTTGTGAGAAGAAGAACAACAACAACAAGAAAAGTGTTGAGATAACAGATTGCGACGCGGGCCAATGACTTGGAACTTATTGTGGCTGTGAAAGCTTCCGAAAGAGTTAGAACATGTGATCCCCTCTCTAACAGCTTTTGACTTCTTAAAGACGATATCAATTAATTGCACTTTTTGTTTCCTTAACAGCTTTCTTGGATATCATTCGAAGTTACGAGCGAAGAAATCCACTCTCAGACATGCTTTTACGCTGTTGATTTACCGTAATGTGTGGGGAGTGACCCGGTGACAATTATTTTATTAAATAATAAAATAATTGACAATTATTTACAGACACCAATATAAAGGGTATCGTATTCCTCTGTGCAGTCAAATATTTTAAACTATGATATTCAGGCTTTAAAAACTATGATAAAATCTAAACTGTAGTAGACTTACGTTTATTGACTGAAAATATGCAACTTGTTTTCCTGGCGTCTGCAGTTTTACAAACTTTTTCTTGTAAAGATTAATAACAAAGAAACAATTGCAGTTTAATTTTCTTTTTTCGCTCTGAGAAAAAGTTGACTACATTGAAGCGCAGTTCAACGACATTTGGAAGCAACAATCGTATATTTGCAAATTAGATCGCTTATTTACTCACTAAATTAAACAACGGTTTCGATTTTGATGACAGGCTGAAACTATTTAACATTTTTAGCACTACGATTAAAAAGTGAATGTGTATACGAAGATATCCCGAAGATATCCACCAGATTTGCCAATAGTCGCGACGAGACATTCCATGGCAACGTTTTATCACCCCATTTAAGAAAAATGCAAATGTTCTATAAGTTTATTTATTTACTATAAATGAGACGATATTAATATTACTGGGATTTCAAAACTCCAGAGCTTCTAAGCATTACACGTTTGCAAAGATTACCACTCGCCCAAAATTTCGCATTTCCTGTCATGTGCATCTGCTCCTATCAGGTGCTAATGAAGTCATCCAAGAACCGGAAAAACTAGAGATCCCCCGAAAAAAAAATAAAAGATAGTGTAGAGAACTGGCAACAAAAACATTTCTTTTTACTTAAAGCCACAATAAAAAAGGTTAGGTTTTGTTTATTTTATATTTTTCAATGTTGGCTACATGTTATATTCTGGAAAAGATCGGTAAACAACAGAATAAAGACAAAGATGATTAAAACTTAGCCAAAAAACTTTCGGCGAAAAATTGAATTTTTGCAAGAGAAATATCTGAATGAAACGTCGGAAGCATGAGGGAAAACGTTCGAATTAAACAGGTAGTTTTAGCATTAACTTGAATAGAAAACTCAAGGGGAATTCCAAAAATGTGAATCATTCAGAAATTCGAATTCAGCACGTTGGATTTAACCAAGCTCACCAGTAGAACTTCGAAATGGAAATAGAGCTATTAAGATCTGCAAATAATTACATTACTCACCACTGATTGTATTGACGGAGATATTTCTATGATTTCGAATCTGGCGTAGGTTTTGCCAGATTGACTCTAGTTTTTGTGAAGATTATATTTCAATAGTAATGCGTAAGCAGCATAAAAATCGCATTGAAACTTTACAAAATGTAAATTATTACCAAAGATATTTCAGTCACTTTAGGGTAATTTTATGGCGCTGATTTCGAATCTGGCATAGGTTTTGCCATCACAATGGCTCTAATTCTTCAGATAACATAAAAATTAAATTTCAAAAGTAATACGTAAGCAGAAAAAATGACATTGAAATTGTGCGAAGGAAAAATGAATAAGCTTAAAATCAATACATATAGACTACTACTCTAAATCACACATGCACCTCGTCCATATTCCTCTGCGGAACCTCTAACGAATTGGTACATGTAGGAATGTGCGTGTAGTGAAACGCGCCATATTTTCACTCTCATTATGATAAATAATACGGAATAACGACAGGAAATGTGTTGTTATATCTAAGGCCATTGCATTTTTATTGACGTTATAAGCAAAGTTCATTATTCTTGGTCTGGTGGTCCCGGGAATTATCCGAGACCACAGGTTATTGTCCACTACCAATCACTGTGGTACTGACCACCACATCACCCATAATTCACGTTATAACCGAAGTATAGTTACAACCGAGATCGTTATAACCGAGTTCAACTGTACAAAATAATATAGAAATGTACATTAATGTGTTTGATTTTCAAATACCATATCTAAAATCATTATTTATTTCGAGAAAAACTAGTTATAGATTTTTTTTTTGCGGAAATTTTCGAATTCAATGAATATTGAACTATTTTAAATTCTTTTCCTGAAATATGTATAAAAATGTATTCATGCAAATTCAAGTGACAGTCGCTTCTGGTTATTTATTACGTGCATAAAATATGTTATTATAGGAATATTTTTAACAATAAAAAATCATAAATCTATATATATCATACAAATCAAATACTTGATATTTTCACCGTTCGAGTCAACTTAAAGAGATTTTACAATGATTTTATATGTTATGATAGAAGTGTTCTGTTATAATAATAGTGATAATCATTTTTAATCAATAAAATTGGGCATTATTTTGGATTACGGGAAAATTAATGTTTGGAATATAATATATGCAAAATATTGAGATTGTATTACTTCTATAATGTCAAACACTGGAGCCAAACCAACACCAGTTTTTAATTAGCACCTCAAAGACATTTTGAAACCGCGTGTAAATTTAGTATATTTTTCACTATATTATTGTTGAGCAATGCTGTAAATAAAATATAGGGTGGGCAAAAAGTCCATATAAACTTTAAAAATTTAGAAAAACTAAAATAATAAGCAAAATAAGAAAACAATTTGCAGGGTTAGCATCGTTAAGTCACGGAAATGTTTTTGACAGGGAAAAAAATGACTTAAAAGTACACTAATAGGTGGGGGCTGACATACACAAGTCAAAGAAAAGATGTCGCAACTGAAAGAGGCGATCCGTCAAGAGGTGTCATGTATACATCCGGACCTGCTGCACTCTGCCGTTGCTGGATCTGTGTTATCCCCTGTGGTGGTGGTGGTATTTTGGCGGCATTCTGTTCGTTATTTGCGTATCTTTTCTCTGATTTGTGTACGTCACCGCCACCTATTGACTGTTTTTGAGTTTTTTTTTTCCTGTCCTAAAAAAATTCCCTTGACCTATCGATGCTAACCCTGCAAATCGTTTTAAATTTCGGTTACCGTTGCGTTACCGTTTTATATTTGTTCCTACGGACTTTATATTTCCGGAAGATGAATCAAATGATAGTAATTGCATCAAATATAATACGATGGACGTAAGGGTAAATTAAATTCTATCCATCACGATTGATTTTCTGAAAATTAAATGACATCAGGAATCTAAATCCCCGCAAAGCGTATTACTGAGATTAAAACCTGATAACTCTAAAAATAGTCTCGCACATACCCAAAGTTCCCTTCCCACAGAAATTTCAACAGTGCATACTTTCAAGGGGGGAAAGCATAGTATAAATATAGTTTTTTCCGATCTATACGCATTCCTCTGAGAAATATCATCTTTCTGTTCGAGCATCTGGATTTGAAAGGAAAGGAATATCTCTTTTGAAAACTTTACTCCGGATATTCCAAAGGAATATATTTAAAGGAGAAATATACACACAGACACATGCATATTATTTCTTTCTTTGTTCGGAATTTAACGTTGCGTGAATTTTAAAGAGCATTTCGGATCGACATCTCAAGGGGAAATAAGAATAGAACTACAAAAGGCTAGAGCGAATAATAAAAATAAGAAAACACACTCTATAACGTCACAGTACCTCTAAGAAAGAAAGTAAATTTCACTTACATGCACATCAGAGACGAATCGGATAATAATAAAAGAAAAGAAAATGGGGAATAAAGAAAAGAGAAAGGACAAATAATGGAATAAATACATTGGAAACAACCCAAGAACAAAGTATATTTTAAATTTTGAATGAAAAAAAAAAAAAAAAAAAAAAAAAAACGGAGGAGCAGCAATGTTATAGAAGGTTATTTCAGCTATTGAACTGCCTTATCTAAAGACGATTTGCATATTTTCTGAAAACTCCGCACAGCTGCATCTTTCGAGAGAAGAAATTAAATTTTAACGTTGAATTTGTTTATAAAATGGAAGGTAGTGTTCGCGTGGAGCTCGTTCTTTGAGAGAAAATATTACTTATCGATATCCCTCGTGGTGTTTTCTATTGCGTGTTTTCTTGAACTAGAGTCAAAATTTTTACAATTACGCGCATGTAAGAAAACTCACCTTACTTTTATTTTTGTTGATGATGTGATTTTTGTTTATCCATCAGAAGTTTTTCTTATAGGGGTAAAAGAGAGTGATTTCGCATTATTTATTGAATATTTGCATCTTTTACGTTCACAAAGAATGCTTGGTAAAATGTCAAACCTAAGCAGAAATGTGAACGCACATGTTCATTTTTATGATAAACATAAATAACTTTTTCTGTGACTGAACAAATGCGGTGTTAATTCTTAGTTTTAGAGCCCCACATTATAGTAGTAAATAATTTGATGAGTGTTTTTTTTTTCAGCGATGAAAATATTACATTCTGTGGTGAAATATTTTCTTTGCAAGACCAACTTTGATTAGTATTAATTTAAAAATTGAAACGCAATAGGATATTTCATGCTGTTGAACAGAAAGCAAAAATGAATATTCACTTTTCCCCCCGTAAAATGTATGTAGTACTACTTACTATCCATAGTACTAATATAGTACAAATATGTAAACTACAAATAAAGTATTTATACCTACAAACAAAATAAATAAGAGAATAAAAAATTAATTTTGTATAAATAAATTATATCATGTTTAAATGAGCACAACTTAAGAATATTTTTTAACCCGTTAACTACCACATTGTGAAAAGTAGAATACGAAGAAAATAGTTATAAATCTAGATAAAAAAGGAAACATAATGGTAATAATATATAATTGAGGAAACTATTTTCAAAGAGGAGAACATTTCGATTTTGATGAATTTACATTAGAAGTAAACATTTTGCTTTACAAAAGTAGAAAATAGTCCAACAGGTGGCATGGAGAAATGGTAGCAGAATATTAAAAATGTACGTTTCTTAATCGACATTCAAGAGCGTTATTCACATTTGAATTTTGGAAATGTACCGTTTTGAAAGATATTTAGTCCAAAAGTTACCTTTTGATTAGAGTGTGAGCTGGCCAAGTCTGAAAAATAGGAAATTTCCACGTCATCTATTGATTCCAGAAGATTTTAACTATCCCAGGAAGGTACCCTTACTGCACTTTCGTCGTTAACATAAAAAACACGATCATTCTGTTATGGAACCTTTCATAATGGACACTCCCGTAAGCGGACACCTCAACGACTGACACAATTCGGAACTACATCGACGGTTAAATGTATCTTACTATCCATTAATGGACACTCCTTGTCTGTGGACGAAATTTTCGGTCTCGGTGTCCGTTATAAATAAATGAAACATATCGAGGTGTATGAAAAACCCTTTTTGATTGAAACGACTAACTTTACATTGTAATTCCTTCCCGTTTGAATAACCCCGGTTGCATCATCTGACAGAGCTTATCCCAAAGATTCATAAACCGTTAAATATTGCATTTCGGAATAAAATGGAAATGCTTCCTTTTGAAAATGTTCCTCTCATTACCATTGCTTCTGAATTATCATGAAAATTATTTGGTCGGTTATTTTAGTTCTAATTAAAGACAAAATATAAAAAAAATACTGTTAATCAAGCATTAGTTAGTTCATAAAAAATTATCCAATCTGATACTTTAAATGATAAAAGTACCGTTATGAGTAATAAATAAAAGCTTATTTTTTTAAATTGAAAATTTTTATTTATTAGCGTCTGTACCAAAACCTATAAGTGTTCGTGCAATCCAAAATAATACATCATTGATTGATCAAAAATTGGTTATCATTATTATTAAAACATAACATACCACTAAATTATAAAATCTCACCATGTTATCTCAAACGTGATATAACATAGTGATATAAACGTGATATAAAATAGGAGAAATCCAAACACTTAATTTGTATGATGAAAATTTATAATTTTTTTTTATTTTTAAACATATTCATCTATATTAACATACTATGTAAGCAATAAATAACTTGAAGCAGTTGTCAATTTAATTTAGATGAATACATTTCTATGCATTTCGGGATATTGAATTTTCAGAAAAAAATGAATGGGAAGGCATAATGTATTCCATCATCGTCATTTGGTTAACAAATAATTCAATATTCATTCAATTGTGATTTGTATTAAAAAAATAATAATTTATGACTTGTTTTCTATAAATGTGAAAAATATTGAAAACTGTATTTTATTTAGACCACTAGAAAGAAACTACAATGGTAACGAATATCTTAATATTTCCGTGGACTCGTGTGTGTGCTGAACGGGACCGTACATATGCGGTCGGACCTAATTCAGGCCAAAGCTCACAATTGCAGACACTGTCACCAGATGTCGACTTATTCGAGGATGACGCCACTCTCGTCAATCCATCCATACGAAGGTTTTTTTAGCCAGATGTTAAAGTCTTCATATGGATAGCGGAATACTACTTCACCAAACACCAACTCTGGCCATAGCGTTATATTGCAATTTACTGCCATTAGTGAGATGGGTTGGAAGTGAAGGCGCTGTCTATCGGTGGTCGCCTCGAGTTCGTTAGGGAAAATATCTTATCTATATCCTCCTTTGGGTTCGAACCCGGGACCCAGACAACAACCTTCACGATGGTAGACGAGTATCTTACCACCATGCCACTCGGGCACCGGATAGAGGAGACTGACATAATCCTCGGATGAAGAATATAAGCTTGATATATAAATTATATATTATGTCAATTATCACTATAAATACGAATATTAATCTCACATACTAGCCGTTTTGAAAATTTCTCCCCCGTAATACATTTAAATCATTGCAGACTTTCTGTAACCTTACATTTCATGCCAAGAGCTATTCTTAAGAGTTATCAAGAGTTATTCTTATTTGACAATTTCACCGGGAGTTGGTGATATTTCTGGCGAGAACTGGTGATATCCCTTATTTATGATGCTATTGTACTGATCAAAAACATTGACTCCTTATCATAATAAAAACTCAACACATCATTAAATTACGTCTGATTATATTCTTCACACTTAAAAAAATCTTGAAAACCTCATCCTTGGTTGTAACAACACCTCAGTTATAACAACGAATTTCCGAAGACTCTTCAATTCCATTATAACCGAGTTAAACGGCATTTCGAATATAAGAAGAAAAAAATATTTATTTTTTCAAATTATTTGCCATCATTATTTGCACGTATTTTCAAAAATAAATCTCATAAAATATCAAAATAAAGACCAGAAAATAGTGAGGTCAGCTCACTGAGTCTATTTCCCGAGTTATTCAGCGCAATTCTTTCTGTTTTAAATCGTAGCTACGGCAACAAGAGGAATTCCCAACCATTTTCACGGGTCGCCATGCATTATTTCCCATACATATGGACTAAATAAAAAGGATAAACCCAAAGAATAAATATTTTATTTTTTTATTTTTCAAGGAATTGGAATTCCCTGGAAAAAAAGTAAAAAAAAAAAAATTCTAGAAAATTTCGTTTACTTTTCATTTTGGTTGAGGGCAAGCATAACAACTACACATCTGGAGCTTCCAGCCATCTTTTCTTTTTTGTGTCTTTCCTTTTTCTTTTATCATGTTGAACAAAGAGATGGAGTTTGTGCCTTTCTTTTCTTTTATACATTCCTGTTGTTTTTGTTTCTTTTGTGTGTGTGTTTTTTCCCCAGAAATATGGAAAGGTCTTCTACTACCGCGAAAAAAAAGAAAGAAAAAAGAATAGAATAACAAGAAAAATCAAGCAAACAACTCAAATTTTCAAGCCCAAAATTTTCTCCGCAAACGCATACAGTTCCCTGCCCTGAACGATATATAATTTTTGTGAGTTTGCGGCCCCGAAGTGTTTCTGTTTACTCTTTCGCTCTCAAGCGAAATGCAAAGTAACCTTCCCTTTTACGAATACATTTTAATATTTTTACATCACAAAATAGGATCGAGAATTTGCCTTTTACCTCTCAACGTTTGTTTTAAAATTTCAGTATGTCGTCGTTCTTTTTTGAAAGATTGATACAAAATAAAGATGTAAGCTTAACCTGAAATTATTCTCAACCTAAAAATATTCCCCATTATATTGTTATTTTTTGTCCGTATAAAAACTATAGCCGATAGATAAAAACTCATTTTACTGGATTTTATTCTATTTTTGAACAAATAGGATAATATTTATGTGGTTCATAATACGTATATAACTTTTTTTATAGTTTTATACTAAACTGTTTTTAGAGCAGTTTTTTTTATTAGTTGGTCTAGAATTGTGTATATAGGCGCGATCTCTTATCCATCTATTACATTAAAGAACATTCTAAGCTTTCACGAGTTTAAAACTCTTTTTAGTCTATGCTAGGATGTTTTCCGACATTTATACTTTTAACAGTGGAAGAGAGTTGACGTCATGACGACCGTACAGCGTATATGTAGCTCTATTTAGAGCACCCCGAAAACCCAGGATGACTCAGTCATCATCTTTCAGCAAAAGTGTGACATCAGTATCAAAGTTATAGTTAACCACCATCCTGCTTTTTTAAGTTTTTTTTTTCACAGATGAACGACGATGAGAACGTCTTCTTTTCTAGGCCTCTCACTCTATAGAATGTCTCCACAAGCTCCTTAATAAGGCTAAGATTTTTATCCCCTAAACACTGATAGAAAATGTTCTATGAAAATGTATTTATGCCCTAAAATAGTTAAAAACAAGCTCTAAAGAGCTTGGGGAAAAAGTTTCCCTTTCACACATTTTCGCAACATCAATTCTAAGAAAATATTATGCAAATTGGGTGTTTTAACGCGCGCGTAATTAATACTATTTGAAAGAACATTGTTGCCTGCGCTGATAATTTTTCAGTTTACTTCACTGTTCCCCCGCACTAACCGGCATGATACCAAAACTCGAGGGACACCAGATTTTTGAATGTTGGGGGTCTCTGAACCGTTCCCGGTATGCCGGGAAAAGCGAGGTTTAACAAGAGTCTCAGTATGCATCCAGCCAATTCAATGAAATTTTATAATAAAGATAAGAATTTTTTCCATAATCTGTAATTCGAACTTCCCTGCGTGCTGGCTAATGCGTTGGGGGATATGACAACTACCGCTTGAATATCACAGAATCAGTATATAATAAAGGCGAAGTCAGCGGATGGGGACGAACAACAATACACTGAATATGGTTTTATTCGGAAACGGCAAAGAATATTAAAATATTGAGGACTTTTTATCTACGTGACCTGGACGGAATGGGTTATATGATGAATCGATTTACAGCCACACTATTATTGAGAGGTAAACGAACACTAGAAGTGGACCTTAATAGACCATCAGGCAACCTTACGGCAGTCGTTCTCTGGCAGTGATTTGAAACGATAAACCAGTTGCGCAGTCGTCAGTATTTACAATACTGATCTCACACATGCACAGAAAGTAAGAAAACGTCAACCACTGGAAACGATCTTGAACGAGCGTCATCAGCAGACGAGTAAGGAATCACGATGTATCCGTCGCGATTGGGATTTTCGCGTCTTGTATTTCCCGCGTGAGCATGAAAGCTGATTTGATAACTGCCGTGCATGGGTTAAGATGGTAAGTAGTAATCCATTAAATAATATTATTTATTTATTCACAACACGAACATCTTCTCTGAGTTTGTGTGTCAATTGTCTTATTAAGGACTATATTTCCGTAATCGGGTTTCGTGCCAACTTGGCGAATTTTTTTTCTCGCCAATGTGTGATACTTGCTTATATGTGGTAGCTGTGTTAGAACAGCTCTATGTGACGTCATAGCATCTTGTGACATCACGAATATGCAGAAAAGGTTTTACAATTAAATGAGAACTAATGAATTCAAATTGATTTATTATGTCAGATAATTAATAATAATTTATATTTATTATAAATGTTATTATTAACAATTGTAATTAATAATTTATACTGTAATAATAAGAAATACAAATTAATATAATAAAACTAAGTGATATTATTATAATAATTATTATTTTGATGTATATAACCTATGTTGTATTTATAGTCAGTAATTATAAGTTATTATTGTTATTAATTACTTCATTGGACTGTCGGTACATTCCTTTCGTCGGGTTTTATCCTTACTGAATTACAGATCTCTTGGTGCTGTTGGAACAAAGTCAATAGTTACCCAGGGCGACCGAGCGTAGCGAGGGAGCTGTGCCCCGCGACCCCCACGCACGAAGGGCGGGTCGCCGCAGCCTGCTGCGGCGAGGGAGCGAGCGTAGCGAGCGGGAAACGGATATATCCGCGGCGCAAGCGTTACTTGTTGGTCGATTTTCTTGCTTGATTTGTTCAAGCAAGATGGTCATTCATGGTCATTCTTGATAAAATGACCATGATACCTGTAGAAAACCCCTGTAGCAAGAAAATCGACCAACAAGTAACGCGGCGTGCTTCGCTTGCGCCGCGGATATATCCGCTTCCCGCTCGCTACGCTCGGTCGCCCTGGGTAACTATTGACTTTGTTCCAACAGCACCAAGAGATCTGTAATCCAGTAAGGATAAAATAATCTTTATAAACAGTATAATGGCCTTTATACTGTTTTTTTTTAGAATATTTATTTCATTAAATAATAATTAATATTAGTATGTAATAAATTAATGTTATTCATATTAATCAAGTGACGTCACAGTCTGGCCAATCGCTGTCGTGGTTATAAATACCATCAAATACAGCGAAATTCAAGTATTTGATTCGTCAAAGCCGCACAGGTGGTCACGGGCGTCCGAATTCCAGATGTCAACAAAAAAACAAACATGGCGCCCCGGTGGAAGAATATATAGCCAGATTAAAACACTCATATTACCTTTAGTTTAAATTCATCACTTCAATAAAAGATTATTTATCATAAAATTGATGAAAGGTAATTATATATAACAATTAAAGTTAGTTTCAGTGCGTGGCATGATCAAAAATTAATAATTTAGGGAATATCATTGCTCCACGTCTTATTAGGGTTACCATAGCTATAATTCTTGAGGAATTATGGGTAATATGAAACTCGCCAAACTTGTTACAGAGATTTCACCAAGTTGGCACGAAACCCGATTACGGAAATTAGCCTTATTAAGTATGGACTTAAAAAACACAAGTGCTCTGGATCCATTTCTGAAATATATTTCAGTTTTATAAGATTCCCTCAAGATTATTAACGAATACACTCGTCTTAATAAAGTGTAGTCGCAAATTCGGTAGCTTATAAAGATGGGACGCTAAAGACGCCCTTTGTCATCTGACTTAATGTCGGCTGTTGTCGCTTCCAGTAGACGACCGGTATTTAAGACAAAACTGGTTTGCAACGGGTCTACTCCCGAATACTTTATTGCAGCTGGAACGAATCGGTAATTTCAATAGGATGGATATAAATATGACGAATACCAGGATCCACCTTTTTTATGTCTTTCAGAAATGTGTGAGATGGCTATGAAAAGAACACTTTTCATTGAAAATGTTGGAATATGCAAAATGACGCTAAAAAAACATTAAAAAATGCTCTATCGTATAGAAAATAGCGAAATATGCCAAATCATAAAAAATACACCAATTCATATGAATCCTAGCCCTACTCATTAATCTCTCTGAGGGAATTTAGAAAGAGAAATAAATATGCTACGAGATCAGTTATATGAAATTTATAAGACCATAAAATGATGGCGTGATAGGTCTAAAATAATATTAAAAAGGTATTTTGAATGCTGGAAATCCTTTAAAATTAATATGTGAAGACATTTATTCAGTTTTTAAATAGAAAACAATCTAATGATGTGAAGCTGAAATAAAATTTGGAACTTGAAAAACATCCAGTTTGTATTTATTTTGTGCTAAATAAATGTATGTAATTTATTACTTTTTTTCAGTTTTTTACAATGTATCGAATATACGTAAAAAAAAAAAAAAAAAATGCGCATTTCAACTCACGAATGGCCTAGTGGATGTCCTGTAAATGATAATTATCTCATCAACCCACCGGCGTAGAGGTAGGATTCCAATTTGAAAAATCATGAAAAGACGTTCAATAATTACTCTGTGCAATACAGTGTCACAAAAAAAATTAATTTTTATATAGTGCCATTGTCCTCTAACTTCCAATTAAAAAGATATTGCCTTGTCTCTTCTGTAACCTGCAAAAAAAAAAACCCCATGTTTCTAAGCGCAATATTCATTGAGATATTTGGATTCAAAAATCGGCAAACGGCAAAAGCTAACGGACAACGCTTCTTTTTCTTATTTGTTCTGTCCAACTTTTCTCCGATTGTGAATACGAATATCTTGGCGAATATTAAACTTAAAAACATGAAATTTTTTTTCTGTTAGCCTGAGCATAGACAGAGCTACAAACTTTATATTTGGGAGTTAGAGGACGAGGGGACCGTATAAAATTTAGATTCTTATATTTTTTGTGACACACTGTATTTTGACTCCCAAAACCGGTGCAGGATAATTTGTGAACGCTTTTTGAGCTTCCTTTAATTGAAACTGTACCTCTATGATGGGCTGTTGATGAGATGAGAGATGTATTAGAACTTTCAGGACACCCGTATATTTTGTGATGAAATAGGAAATTCGAGGCATCACATTCGTCCTTAAAAGATAAATAAAAGTAAATGACGATCGAATAAAATTAAATTTGTTTAATTAAGTGGATTAATATTTTAAGAGGATGTAGAAACTTTTTTAATTAAGAGATAAAACAAAATAAATTTCGCAAAAATGAATCGTTTGGCTACTTAAATTTTTTTTAAATATATTATGTAAAAAATAATTGGTATTTACATATAGAAGGGATATATATATATACACGCTTCATTTGACTTGATAAAAGTATTAATTTTGCATATGTAGAGTATTATGAATGATATAAGAACTGAATAAATATTAGATATTTCTTTATAGTTTAATTATAGCTATATTCTTATATGTATAGGTTGCCAGGGATTTAAAAAAAATTCTTATACAAATTTCCTCAATAGATGGTGTAAAAAATTAATTAAAAATAAACTTTATTATTTGTATCAGCTCATTTAATTAACTCTATGTCTGCAGAAATACGAATAATTTAATTCTGGAAAGATCGAGCTTAATTTTTGTGAATATTTCTCCAAGTCTTAAAGCTGGCCTCATTTGCATTTCTAAATGCTGCACCGAACTACATGGTAGCACATAGCCACTGTGTGTGCACGTAACAGATTAATAAGCTATATAGGAGAACTAGAAATCCAATATAATTAATCGGATATGTAATGAAAAATACTACGGTTTCTTTTTGGGAATTTCAAGTGGAAGAATATTTAATTAATCTTTTCAACTGAATTTGTAACTACTCTTCCGCAGGATAGAATAGTGTATTTATTCCCTTAAGTATGTATTTGCTGAATATATAATTCATTTATGCACAGAGAGTAAATAATCTCTATCTATTACCACTATTTTGTAATTTCGGGTGAATTAGCGGATGAGGTAGGTTTTTGTCGTACCACGGTCATTTTCTGCACACGAGGGCAAATTAGACCAGGACCTACAATTTATTGCCGATTCCGAATCGCAGGCTTGATTTTTTTATACTCATTGAGAGGATAGTGCGCTAATCTTCTCGATGAGGGACTCCCTCATGCCACCGTTTCTGTTGTACCCCTGTGTCACAGGAAAGTTTTCTGACAAGGACGAACCGGGTATCGAACTCGCGACACCTCTAAACATACTTTAGTATTTTAGGCGAGTATCTTATCGACCTGGGCTACCGCGCCCAGGCAGGTTGTTGCCACTCAAGATGTTAATGCTGGTGTACATTAAAATGTACAACTGTGTTAGATATTTTCGCCCATTGCATTATATCGATGCAATAAATGTACAGATCTTGTTCTTCGATGTCTGCATTTCATGAGATCATAAGTGTCCAATTCGCACAGCAGCAGCGCCAGTATTCAAACGGAACATTGTGTATGATGATCCAGTTCGGTAATTATTATCTTATGGCGGATTCGTAATTCCAGTGGATGATAATTCTTGAATCCAGCTTGAAGTTCAAACTTTCTACATGTCTTGAAAAGCACGGTGGGGGAGGGGGTGAGGGGCTACATATTTATTAGCTAGCTTCTCAGTCTGTGGATCAATCAGAGATTTGAACATGCAGAGAAAGTGCATAATTAAAGTACCCATTTTCTGAGCTGTCTGCAGCCGTAAATATTCATCAGGAAGCTAGAAAACTTTGAAATGTCTTAATCAAGTGATAAGAAAGAAAGTGAAAGCAAACATGAATACGTTCCTACGTTCAACCACTAGAGGGAATTTTATATATGAACTGTTGTACACAATTTTGAAAACATGTGGCTAAACTGTTTAAGCTACCTGATAGAGTATTCAGACATCGCAAGCAGAAATATTTCCACTGTTATTTCTTCACTAAAAAGTTCTATGTCGAGATTATATAATATAAAGTGCTTTGCTGGTAAAACTCCTTTACGAACGCGTTGATTACATACCATAAGCTGGTGGAAATTCTCGGTGTTTTAAAAGGGCTTCGAAAATCCTCCCCATCCCTTAACTAACGTAATACTAAACTTTCACAACTTTCTGGTCGGTACTTAAGGCTGTAGATAGCTCGAAACAGAGGAACTTTGAGTATATACACCTTGTATCTGAGAAAAGAATTAGAAAATCCTGGTGCATTGAAGAGCTCGATGGGATATAGAGAAACATGAATGCGTATTATATCATATGTTGGTTTCATTCAAATTTCCGCAGCTCTACCTACTATACCTCATACAACTACAGCTTTCTCCAAAGACAACTGTAACGATTTTGGGAAAAGTTATCTAAATTAATTAAGTATCCATTATAAATTGACTACTCAGTGTAGATTAGTTCATTCCTAGTGTAAACAAATGCCATACATAAGTGATTATTCTATCTTCTTTTTTGTATTTCTCTCTCATCTCGTGAAAGCATTTTCGATCATTTATCCGTCTCTTTCAGTTACAATGGTAAATTATTGTCCAATTAACACTCATCGGTGAATAAATATCTGAACAAAAGCCTTAGAAACATTCGTTTATTTATTGATGGTACGTACAGACATATATAGGAGCTGTTGGTGATCGGAAAACTTTGTTCTTTCTGGTTCCCAAGTGATTCGGTTGGTATAATAGGAATAGAGGAAAAATGCATATCAGACATATTCGTAGGGTTGAGCAATTTTCTCTTAATTGGTTTGCGGTTAGTCGAAAGAAAACTATTTCTGAGAAAGTCAGAAGAAGTTGATGATGATGATAAGAAATAAAGATAGAAGATGGATAAATTCAGTGATTTACGGAGAAATATCTTGAAAAGATTATTGCCAATTTCCTTTGCTAAGTCATCGATCATCTTCTCTCAACAACCGCTAATTTTCCGACTTTGATTGATTGTGTTTTGCGGGGAATAGAATTCTTTTTCCGCGTCATTGCAATCTTTTTTGGGCAATGACATTTCAGCTCGAACAAACCCTTTCTTTCATCACGAACTTATTCCAGATAAGAATTGATAGCCAAATTATATAAATATTTCTAGTTACGGTGCGTTAATGGAGAATGCGGCTGGGCATATCGATGCAGTGTGAAAATAACAGTCTGATAATGAATGATATCCAATCGTGATGTGATTTTGAGTATTATTAATCACGCAAAACCCACAAAGGTATTCATTATATCAAGGAAAAATATCGGATTTCATGTTTAGATGCTTTAGGCAAGAGATGCACAACCTTTTTTTCCATTCTGCGGGCCGGATATAGGGTATCTCTGCTGGTCAAGAGACAAAACTGGAACTTGGCGACCATATTACCAGATTTTACAGGACATTCATGTGATTCTGACCATCCCAACTTTTCTATAAATTATTTCATTCCCCCCTCTCCTATTTTCAATAAAGATTGGTGAATTTTTCAGATCAAGAATAAAGGCTTATAAATATTATATTATTGAAATGTTTTATATAAATCATATTATGATTATTATGACTTTGATTGTAATTGTTGTAATATATATATTGATCTCACATATTTTTCGAACGTAGGCCTATATGTACTTTTTTCGGTGAATAACATTTTGAATTGCAATACCCATCAGTTTTGGCGATTTTAAATTTTTCAGAAATTTTATTTGCTGTTGCCAGTTTTTTGGCTGCATTCGGCAACTTTATATATTGCCCTTCAACAAATTTTTCCACTGAAAATGACAACTTTACTTGCTTTCGACAATTTTTCCTGACTGTTACTGGCAACTTCACTTGCTTTTGACATTTTTTTTTTCTTTTTGATATCCCGTATTGTTATGAAAGAAATTTAATGAGCTTAGGTATTTATCGTGTTGGTATTGATAATTTTTCCAACCGTGGGCCAAATGGAACTCTTTGACGGGCCTGAAGTTGTGCACAAGACAAATTTCAGAAAACTACAACAAATCAATAACCGTTTCTCATAATTTTATAATCCCCCCCCCCCCCCCAGCATTTATAATTTACAGTGGATTGCGAATGACAGATCTATCGGTGTTTCCTATTGAGAAGCCGGTGTAAAGATCTACTGTGGAATCTACTTGTGAAAGCCATACGCTGGAAGCTATCATCTTGGACCTCATTCCAAAATCTGGAAGCGGAAACTTTGTTACATAAAGGATTCTGTGTAACAAAGACAGTTTCAGACTCAAAATCACGTCTTTACGTACAGTAGTGAATGTCTCATCGAGAGAACTGGACTACCGCATTCTACAGATAGAACCAAAGCCCTTTATAATAAAAATAATCTGTGAGAGGGGACAAAATATTTTTTTTCACAGTATCCAGAAGTTCGAAACAAGCAGAGTTCGCTATATCGGGGTTAGACTGTACTTATCAGCTTCACGAATATTCGAAATGTGTTACTAATCAATGTAGGCAACAGCTTTTTCACTTGTGCTAGCAGACACAATTCTAAAAGCTTGGTGAAAAGCCGAAATACAAGCTGTAAATGAGACATATTTTCTGTATTTGAAGACGTTTTTTTTTTATTTTGTGGAACAATCATTGCGTGCTTCGTATGTACGATGAAAGAAAAATGAACGATAGTCTTTGCAGTCATTTTAAATCCTTCTAAAATGTAAACTTCAGGGTTGAATGCACTGTTTCAAAGTAGTTGTTCTATTCTCTCGGCCAATAAAACTGTAATTAGGATTGTGTGATTATAGATGAATTAAGAAAAACAAGATCAAAATATTGTGTTCACAAATCAAAGTGTGTGTGACGTTTTGAGACACTTAATGGAGTATAACAGTTAACGGTGTAGAGAGCAGGCGTGCACACCTTAATTTCAAAAGTAACTGCATAAAACCAAGAGAGTTACAAACTTTTATTAATGATAATACATTTATCAACACAACCTTTTCAATCCGCAATCCAGATTTGCAGTATTTCTGCCGTTCGCGTATATATAGGGTGTAGAAACTCGTATATATAGGGTAACCATATGACATAAATGCGGCCGACCTAACCTTTTCGTAAAAAATTTTCCCGTTTTTTTCCCTTCTATTCAACCAGGCTTACATGATTTTTTTAAATCGAGAATGAAGATTTTTATGAAATGTAAATTAACACCTTTGAAATTTTTTTGGCTGTAATTGACAACTTAACTTGCCCTAGGAAGTTTTCGTTTTTGGTTGTAATTAGTAACTTGACTTGCCTTTGTCAGTTTTTCGTTGTTATTGACAACTTTACTAGCATTTCGCAATTTAGCGACAAATAGCGATACCCCGCGTGAATCCCGATTTCTCGTATCTTTATGAAGAAAAATACGGTCAGTCTATTGTATTTTGTGTATTCATACTTTTCTATCAGAACACCTTTCGCGTTCCGGACGGTAGGTCTTGGTGGATCGCATTTAGCCCGCGAACGGGATTTGCACTTCTGGTGTGGAGAACAATGTATGACAACCATATTTTTTATGGCTATTTTGTTTCAGTGACTTTATTCGGCAGGTGAGCTATTGTGTGCTTTTGTATTTTCACTTGTATATGTGTTCTTTAAATTAAATAAGGTAAGTCTATGCAAAAAATATAGTGAACTTTTAAAAGAAAAAGATTTTCAATTTCTTAAGTTAATTTCAAAAGTAACTGCATAAAACCAAGAGAGTTACAAACTTTTATTAATGATAATACATTTATGGATCAAGTAACAAATACAGGGCGTCTATCATAATCAAGGAACTCACTTACCCATGTCATTTTTTACCTTTAATGTAGGGAAAAAATGACATTAATAGCGTCTTTCTCCTCCTTTATTCATGTTACACACTTTTATGAATCGATTAGTCGAGCATTTTTCCATAAACCCCTTAAAAAATGACCACTTATCACAGGTGTTTCCATACATGTATGGACATATCGGATGAGGAGCGATTAATTTGTCCGGAAAAAGGGGAAGAAAAAGGCTTTTTTAGACAGAAGTTTATCAAGAAATCTTGATAGGCCTATAATTACGAGTCATTCTGCTTTAATTTAATGAAATTCTTTCATGAAGTATTTCTTACTTTATTTATTGTGCGCATAAAAAAGCGTACACGTGTACGCGCTAATACCTGTCATCACTTACTTTAGGCTGAAGAACTCGAAAGGCTGTTCTAATTTCTCTATCAGAATATAATACCTTAATGAAAAAACTAATTAGTTAACTAATTTAGAGGATATAACCAGGGTCCCTAAGTAGGCGACTTAATTTATATCAACGCCTCGCAGGGCAACGATAATGCCCTTTTCTACCGAACTCTTCGTTGCCGCCCCCCTCCCCCCTTGTTTGGAGCACAGAAAATTTTTCGCGCCGAAGCCCACTCATGAAAATCGCTCCACCCTTATTATTCTTTTTGCATTGGCGTTTTCATTAAAAGATAATTAGAAAACTAATTAAGAAAGTTCCAGGGGAAAAGTCGATTATTTTTGGGAAGTCGAAAAACTAGTTTGTGGTGATAGCAGTTTGTAACGACCAGCCAAAGACAAAACCTATAAGAATTTTAACACAAAAAAACTACCGCATATTTGCACAATTGCCCTAATCTTCAACATGGGGATTTAATATCTAATGGGGTTTAAAAAAAAATCGATATATATTCGGAAATATTTAAATTTTTCTTCTTTGGAGAAACCGAAAGAAATATATCCTATTAAAAGGGAGATAAAATGGTACTTGTGCTATAAATCGGATTAATAAGTCAGCTGTGGACTTATAAGAAACTGTCGCAAATAAGCATCAGGTAGGTTTTAAGTTAATGTAACTGGATTAAAATGGAATCAAATAAGGGTTCAAAATCAATTTTTCTCTTCTTTGGTTTAGATTTTGTGAAAACGGACGTGAAATGTCAAGATTTCGCTCAAGGAAATATCGAGGCGATTTCTTAAATACTGAGTATTCTATACAAATACAAATACAACGCCACAACAGGCAAAATGCCCAACGAGGAGGTTGAGAAAAAGATGCCCATAATAAATATGGATGCCACATATTTTAAAAATACAGCAACCCAATTATAAATGGAATTAAAACAAAATTTATACACATGATGAAATATCATACAATGCCCATAAGAATACTTATGGTTATGGAATTTTATGCTTTAACACGAATTTGCATGATCATAGCCAATAGCGAAGTTTTAGAAATGATTGCATTCACTGAATAATGACAGCTGAATTGAATCGTTGTAGTTAATTAGGGATTTAAATTGAAAAATATAAACAGGAATATAATGGTCTTATGAATTTATATTTAAGAAAGTCTAGAAAACAAATAAGACCACTGTATGGTTTTTTTTTATCAGGACAAAAGCAGAAAATCCTCAATTTACCCCTCAAACCACACGGTGCAGCGATTAGATCAACACAGCAGTAGATTGACAGCTTTCATTGATGTGATAGTTACTGATCCAATGAAAATCCCTGAAGAGAAGCAGATCACATTTTATCAAGAACTATTCCCGATTATGACGATTATTATGTGATTTATAACCTGTGATTTACAATTGTGATTTATTTACAGAATCACCATTTTTCGATTACAAATTTTATACTTGTTTACTGGCGAGGTGCGTAATGGCACCTGCCCATGTATGTAATATATCTTTCTCAAGATCATTAAATGGCTAGGTTTCCCCGGAGGCACCCGAGTCCCCAGGGACAATGTGCTTATATCACTGAGTGTGAGAGAGCCTGGATGTCTCTCGGTTCCTATCACTATCACTATCAATTTACCCCGATTGGCTGCCAGCAATTGATGAAATTATTCGTCACTAATGCAATTAAGGCAAAATCATACCAAATCAAATTCGGGACTGAAAAACGGAGTATAATTAACCAGACTGGATGAATCTTACTTTACAAATTCTCATTCTGTGCAATGCAGTATTTAATTATTATTATTTTTTTTGCTGCTGTGGTGGTCGAGCGGTGATAAAGACGGACTCGCATCCGGGTTTGAACCCCACCTTCGTAACAGTGTTGGTTGGCTGAAGTTGATTTTCTGTGGTTTCCAGCATCGAGGCATGAATGCGAGCTGATCATCTCGGTAAAATGTTTCGCCACAGGGAGCAACACGCCCACACCGGTACAATTCTTCAATCATTACACTTCATCCATAGTCTGAGAAATCTATGGCAGATGACAGCACTATACATAACCACCATTACACAGTAACAAACTTCACGTTGGGTGTAAACACGCACACGCGCATTCCAGCAAGTACCATTATTTAGAAATCCCTCAGAGTAATGTAGACGAGGTGCATGTGGGGTTTAGTAGCAGTAGTAAAAGTATATTAATTTCAATTGATATCGAAATAACGTTATTTTCTTAATATTTACCGGTATTAACTGCGATGTTGCTTTCATAATGTGAAATCCACTAATGTAACATCGACTAGGATTAATTTACTCAGTTTTAAAAAGAAATGTTTTCTGGGGTTGTAAAACTTACTTAGTTGTTCGTAAGTGGCGCTGCAGTCGTCAAATCATTCATGTTACATTGCGTAGAGTAGGTCTATGAAAACAACCACCACTAGACGAGAAATATTAATTTTTATTTTTCCATATGCAGAATATATATTTGAATTTCAATATTTATGGACTTCTTTCTCATCGGTACGCTGCAAAATGCAGAAAAATGTAATTGTCATTTCAAAGAAACAAAAAAAAAAAAAAAAAAATGTACATAATATTGAAAAAATAATAAAAATAAAAAAATAAAAAATAGAAATTAGAAATTAAATATAAATAAGAATGAAAATAAGATAAAATAGACATTTAATTGGGTATTTTAAAAAAAAAAAAGGTATATATTTGAACTGTTCAGTGGTATGAGCCTCTTGATAACATTCTAAAACTTCCGTATTAGATGAATATGGGGTCAGTTGTTATTCTAGACTGTTGTTATCTGTATTAAACGAACAGTGAGTAAATAAACCAAGTCCACGGGATTGAAAGGAAGGTTGTATACAGAATACTGGTAAAGGGACCAAAAAACGTAGTATATAAAAGAATAGAGCGTGTTGCCGTGAACGGATTTGCTCAAAAAAAAGCGGGCCTTAAAGCAAAGAAGCTGAAGTAGAAAGCAAAGGGAAACGCTTCCTCTGTTAGCGAGGTTTTGATTCACTTTTGCAGATTTCGAGTTCAATTTCCCGAGTTCCCTTGCTTCTCGTCTCTATCTCTTGTTCTGCCAGATTCAATTTTTTTTTGTTACTTCTTCCCCTGCTCTCTATTTTTCGAAAAGATATCTTGTTACGACGTGAACGCTGTCAAGGGAACTGGAAAATTCCCAGAATGTAACTTCGGTTCACTTTTTCTATTTCTCTCTTCTTTTTTTTTTTTCGTAACAGTAAATAAGAAAAGTAGCGAATGTACAAATCCTGTGCGTTTGTTCCCATCTGGGTTTCTTTCTACCCTTTTGCCTAATGACATTCCACAGCAACGCAAACTCTTAAACAGAAGTTGATCATACGAACAAAGAGTCGGAGATTTTCCTTTCTTTTTATTTTTCAAACAAACAAAACGAAAAAAAAAACAACAGCAGAAAAACACAAAATAACTGTGAAAGTTGGAAATTCTTGAAAATTCTGGTGCCTTTCTATCCAACAAAGAGACTCAATTGCTTCCTGGGATTTTCCACTCCCCAACTCTCTCTCTTTCACATGCACATTCCAGGTTGAGATTGATGCGCGGTAGATTCACAGAATCTTCGAGAAAAATCAAAGATTGAATTCCTCAAAAAAAAAAAAATAATAATAATAAAAGAAAACAACAAATTTCCACAGAAAATCTCTTCCCTTTGTTTGAGGAAAAGCAGCTCGTCGCTATGCCTACATAGCAATCTTGTCGAAACATGAATTGTCTTTACTTCTTTCGAATTTGAATATTTGAGTGAGCCTTAAAATATTGGATATGTACAAGTGAGACCGTATTTCAAAGCGGAACGCCTTTGATGTTGACGTTGAGAAATTTAGAGCAGTTTTGTTCTGGATCCTGAATAGATCGAGAATAACCAACCAACCAACCCTTTTCCGCGTGAATCCATTCCACGAAATGGAATTGGTTTCCCGTCTTCTACTGGATTAAACTTACAAATGGACTTTTACTTCCGACTCGTCTCGTAGATATCTAGAAATAGATTTATCTTAATCAATCAAATACTGTTTAATTCCATTAGAACTCAAAGTGAAACTTCACGTTCTAGAGGAAGCGATAGAAAAGCTTTCATCATGGATTTTCAAGCCTAGTGGGAATTGTCCTATGGAAATTCCAACACGAAAGAGTTGCATTTATATTTGAAGACAGATGGGATTTGGTCAATTGTCTGTGCATTTTATACTTAGACGTGAATCTAAAGGGAGGTGTCGATGTTACACGCAGTTACAGTGAAATCTCGATATAACAATATTCTGAGGGCCAAGAAAAATATCGTTAAAGAGGGATTACCATTATATCACAGTTGCCACCAAACTTGCTGGCATCTTTTTTAAATATGCGTTGTTAGTATAATCAGAAAACGCGCTTAAAATGTTTATTCGTTGCAAAACAATTGTAATTAATTAGTTGATTAATGAAATTCATTCAGATGCATTCATTGCCCCATCAAAGAAGTTTACCGTATTGCAATTTTGTCTCTTATAGAGAAAATGGAAATGCCAAAAGCTTTACCGTGCGGTAGCCTAGGTCAATAAGATACTCCCTTAAATTACCGAAGGATGTTCAGAGGTGTCGCGAGTCCGATACCCGGTCCGTCCTTATCAGAAAACTTTCCTGACACAGGGGTACAATAGAAACGGTGGCATGGCCACAGAAAAAGATTGTTACCGTAGGGAGTCCCACACCAAGGGGTTAGCGCAACAGCCTCTCGACGAGTATAAAAGAAAGAGGATTATCATTCGGAACGGCAATAAATTGTAGGTCCTGGTGTAATTCGCCCTGGTGTGCAAAAAATCACTGTGGTGAGACAAAAATGATCAATGACCAAAAGCTTTATCAACATTTTCAGTGATCACGTGGTACAAAAAATTGACGTTATTAGACGCTCTTGGAAGAATGGAAAAAAGTTACGAAGTTAAAATTTAATTCAAGATGATTTTGAGCGAAATATTGTAAAATATCGTTGTAGCCATTTAAAAAATATCATTATAGAGGGATTTCCCGTAGTAAAGGATGTCGTTGTATCGAAAGGATTTGGTAGAATTTCATTCTATCAAATTGTTGTTAATCCTGTATGGTCCATTCCCATAAAAATGTATTGATTTTGTTTTCTTAATATGGATGTAAATGGGTTCTGTTTGCATATTTTTGATTGAAATAACACATCTGCTCTGAAATTTAACTAATTAGAATGCATTTTTTAATCAGCCGAAATGGTTGAGTGAGTGTAAAATATACAATTTCGCTTGATATTTTACTGGTGTTTATGAATCGATAGAAGTTGATGATAATTTTTACCTTGAATTTTATTTTTAATGCCCTCAATTTTGTGCGATTTTATAAATCTCTGTACACGTAAAATTTCTGAGGCTCTCAAAAATTGAGACCAACAAGGAATCAACTCTTTCAAGACAAAAAAGTATTGCATTCACATAGCCGAATTTTAAAATTTAAAATAAGCCATATTATAAAACTTTTATAATATTTTTTGTTTTAATTTTAACTTAAAACTTTGTAAGTTATTTATGCTGTTTTTTTCTGATGGAAGTCTAGGCCTATAAAAAGAAAATCAATTCAAAATTCAATTAAAAGGTTCTTGTGAATAAAGCCTGCTAATTCTCTTAATTTCTTAAATATAGCTAAGATATCTAAAAAATCGGAGAGCCATAATTGGAGAGAGTTTAATATGGAAAATATGTATAGTATTATATAAGAAAAATTAGTTTTGATATTGTTGTTTCACAATTAATTTAATTGCTTTCTATAATTTCCCAAACTTCTGGACAAAACTCAATAAAGCATGCATAATACCTAACTATAATATGCACCCTAAAGACTTGAATCGACGAACTTTTAATCTCCTTTTCCGATAAAAAGATGTTATAACTCCTCAGTGAGTACAGAATTCAGAATGCAATTAACGATAGCCAGTTCACAATAGTTAAGCTATCACATTTTCATAATAATAGGATAGACAAAAAATCTGAAAATGATAATAAGCTAAAAGTCCTTAACTTTTCTAAGAAATAAAAAATTGGTCAACTTAATCTATACATAACAAATAAAAGTACCGGAAAAAACAACTTAAAGTATTCATTGAATGCAATTTTTTAATGCTTCTGGAACAAAAAATTCACTAAAAAAAAGTAAAGAAAAAAAAAACACCCCGAACTTTAATTCATTAAAGAACGGAGGAAAAAAAATTAATGATTAAATAGCTCATTAACAGCTTAAAGTGACTTAACACTTACAAATTCCTGCCATTAAATTAGATTGCATTAGAATTACACACAAAAGAAGGGAAAAAGAATTATTCGAATTTCACGAATAATATATTTTTTTCCCCCATAAAAGAAGAAAATAATTGAAAAGATGCTTGATTGCTCAATAAAGCATTTAAATAACTTTTTTTTGGTAACATAAAGTTGAATAATAAGATTTTGGATTTTTTTGGATTGAAAACCGTGGAATCTTACATAATAATAACTTTTCTTCCACCCAAATTAAATCATTAATGAAAGAATATTTCCCCCCCCCCACCCATATATGAAATTAGTTATTAAAATAGCGTCAAAATAAACAGACACAAAGAAACTTTATGAATTGATCCCATGAATTTCTTTGAATTAAAAACCCGGCTTTTCATTTTTTTCGTAATGATTTCGAAGACAAAAATGAATTAACTGGCAAAAAAAATCAAAATACTCCGGGATATAATTTAATAAGCATTCCGACTGAATATTTCGAATAGAATTCTTTTGTTAACAACCAATTGGATTCATCATGTTTTTTTTTTCTTCTTTTTTTCATTGTATTGAAATAGTGGTTTGTTTAAGTGTTTATTTATTTATTTATAATTTTTATTTTTATATTTGTTTTTTTCCCGTTTTATCCAAATTGTTTGTTGGAGAATGAAAAAGAGTTACTATTAATTAATGATAATTTTTTTTTAATTCAGTAGTGGGAAAATTTGTTATCGAATGAAGGTTTTGTTGAACAAAAATCAAGTTACAAATATTAGTGTAATTTATAATTAATTGGTTGTGAAGTTATTTTAGGAGAAATGTTTTTCTGAATAGCAGGGACATAGCATGAATGAATACGATTATTTTCAATTTGTATATTCAGGGTGCATAGCAAACATAGGTTACGGCATGTCACTGTCGATCAGTTGATTCTAGAGGTATACTTCTAGTTAGAAAACGTTTCCAAATAACGTGTAGTACTCACATGTCATTCATGTTTGAAGTAGTTGTGAAAACAAACACGCCGCCTTAAACAGTCCTCAAAATCCCAAATAGAAAGTTGTTACCCCGTCTTTCCTGATGCCAACAAAAATATTTCCATGTTTCCAAGTGCAATATTCGCTGATATATTTGAATTCTAAAAACGGAGGAAAATTTGGCAAAACTAAATGCAGAAAAAAAGTTTCACCTGCATTCAACGCTGCTTTTTTCCAAATTTTTCGAATTCGTCAAGGAATATTGTCCTTAAAAACATGAGAATTTTTTTAACTTCAGAAGACACAGGGCAACAACTTTTTAATTGGGTGTTGGAGCACACAGGGACTGAATAAAAAGTTATTATCACAAAAATGAGAAACTTTACCTGGTTTTAATTTATACAAAAATTGCCACGTTTTCAAGAGAAATAAATTCAATTGGTCGAATGGTCGACGCGTTTCGGCTCTTCAATGGAGAGCCGTCATCAGGACCTCGTGGTCAGAATTCACACGAATGAGTCGTGGAGGGGTGATGTTTACGTCTGGTCGTCCGAAGAGTTCGCCAAAAACTTTCAACACTTTGCAACAGATGGCTCCCCAATTCGCATCCAAAGACCATTCGGACGCAGCAAATACAAAGGCGAACTCTTCGGACGACCAAACATCACCCCTCCACGACTTATTCGTGTGAATTTTGACCACGAGGTCCTGATGACGTCTCTCCATTGAAGAGCCGAAACGCGTCGACCATTCGACCAATTGAATTTATTTGTGTTGAAAACGTGGCAATTTTTGTATAAAAAGTCATTATTTTTATTTTAATAACTATACAGCCCCTTGAAACATGAATAACATATTCGAGTGCTACACGTAATTTGGAAACTTTTAAGTATAATTCTAGGATCAATGGTTCGCCAGTGAAATTTGATACCCCTGTTTGCTATGCAACCTGTATATTGATACATACATTTAGAACAGAATAGAATTCCAGTGTAAAAATAACTGGGTGTCTTACATTACTAAAATTGTATTTTTATAATAACGTTTTAAAAATTTTCGCTGATTCAGAATGTGCTGCATCATTCATTTTAAACGCTAATTAACCATTTTTTTGGAAGTATATTCATTAATAGCAATATATTTTTCTGGGTGTATAGTTATTTGGTAGCCGCTTGAATTTGAGATATATGTAGTTATGGATAATATTTTGAGAACGTTAATATGTTATTGGTTGGGCGAATTCATTAGGAAAATAAAATTTGCAATTTTATAAATGCTCTAAGAAACTGTTACTTTTAGTTGAAGCTTCAGATTTACATGGAAAAGGTCAAAAGAAGCCTTTTGACTCCTCGAAAACATCATTTTCAAAAATGTTTGAAAAAATTACCACTGGTTCTAGTAATTTAAATATGCATAAAAAGATAATAAAATCAGGCGAAATTGAGGGGTCACTCAAAAAAAATTGAGTATTAATATTTTGAACGCCAATAGAGGCCGAAAATAGATTTAAAAATCCTGCAACAGTAGGGTGTAGGAGCGACCTCATTCAACTTATGATCAGGTACAGCACACATAACGGAACAGAGCAGAAAAAGAAATAACTATTTTCTAGGAAAGAGAAAAGACGAAGGAGAGAAAAGAAAAGAAAGTGAAAAGAAATTTTACAGATGTCATGAAAGAAGCGCGAGAGGTGATGTGTAGCCAATTATTGTCATTTCTAATTATTTTTTGAGGCTTTAATAATTGCACACCTAAATTTTTTTTCTTTTTTATGCATTTTCAGGTGAAATAAATGTACTGGTTTCATAATTATTTGAGAACAACACCTTGGGACCAATTCCCAGTTAAATCTTTTGCAGCCAATGCGATTGTGGATTGTCTAAATTTCATACTACTAAATTGATATTGTCCAAATTGCTATATATTTACATTCAAGAACACGGACTTCTCTTGATATACTCTTTTCAACGATGTATTACATTACTTTGCACGTCATATACATCACTTCTGAAGCTATGTACGAATTTAAGCGAGACACCATTTTAAATAAAAATCTGGTAATTTCTTTTGTGAGGATTACCAATTTATAATTTTTTTACCATATGGACTCTTGGTACTACTGTTTTTTCTTCGAAAAATGAAGCGATGTTGATTTGTTAAATTTCGTCACATTCGAATTCATGCATGTAATTTGAGGGGGAAAGGGTTGTATTCTTCATTAAAAATACACACGTTATTGTCAAAACCTAAAATTGGCCAGTTCGCTAAGTGACCAATTTCGATTTAAATTGACCGGGTCAATGTTCGAATTTCACGTCATGGCCAGCCAGTTCGCGAAATGACTGGAGATCCCTTGCCAAAGTCCGAAAAGGAAAAAACGATTCGGGAACATCGCCATTTCACGAATTTTTTCGGGATAATTATGTTCACGTTAGCTTTGGCAACCCATCGTATCGTAGTCACGATGCGGCAATAGTTTTTCCTTCAGAATTTGACAGAAAAAACTATGTCTTATCAATCATAAAAATATTTTTTTCTCTCAAATTTCTCTTCTTTTTTTTTCTCTTGTCACATGGAATTAATCCAATATACATTTAGCTACTATGTATAGCCATGTATAACACGTTGGCAAGACAAAAAAATGGATTTGGTGCCTACCGTCTTACATCAGCATCTCGAACTTAGGTCAGTGATCTCCAGCCACTTCAAGAATCGGCCGGCCAAATCACGAACAATTTCTAAAAAATCGGATTTTGGCCAAGACTCTCAGCCAATTCACGAATTGGCCGCATTTCGGGTTTTAGCAGGTCGGGTCACGATAAAGTATATGAATCGATTTTTTATGGTAAAACACATTAAAACGTCAGAAAACAAAGAACAGAACAAAAAAGACACCATTCAAAAAACATATAATATTTTTGAATATAATTTTTTTAGTCTTCATTTAAAAGTGCGCAAAAAATACTATCAAGTACGACAATCGATGTCATCATGACCGCAGAATATGGTTTGAAATAATATAGTTTGCATATCATATACAGTCAACGCCTCTTATTAAAATCATGGAGAATGTTATCATTCAGGTATTGCTATCACTTTTACAAAGAACGGAACCAATATCATAAAATAGGGAAGAATTGGTTAAAAATCATCAGGACTTCTGATAGTGTTATCAGTTTTTCTTCTGTCAAAATGTTTATTTTGCACTAATCTAAGGTTTAACCAAACTGGTTATTTTCCCGTATAAGTTATTGTTATTTTCCTACAAGAACATGTAGGAGGTTGGGGGATGTTCTCTCCCCTCTCCTTTGCCCTGTACTTAGTGTCGTAATCCAGGCATCTTCTAGCCGTTGCTCTGAAGCATCCAGAGTGTTCGATGCTCACGTCCGATTCGAGCACTTGATCAGTGTTCCAATTAAACATCTTGTACAAATTGCATTCAAGGATTGGAATCATCTTAATTCCACGCATTTTTATGCCAAGCATGGCGTAAGAGTATTCTTATTGTTGTTATGGGTACAGGCAGTGCTCGCGAATTGGAAAGGGTTGAAGACTTCAGTCGTAATCAGTTCATAATATTCGCCGTGTTAAGCCTTTTATGTGTGGAGCTGCTTTGCAATGACTTTCTTGTAGTGAAGGCAAATGTATTACAAAAATTTGTAATCGGATACAGTTATCATTTGGTGATTGTTATCGACAACCCCAAGTCCCGATATGATAACATTAAGCGGTGTATACTGTAAAAAGATGCAAAACAAGCATGGTATTGTTCCAGATAATTTCTCTCGCAAGTCCTTGAAATGATCAGAGGATGAGACAAAATGCAAAGATGAGACAGATTTATTCACGGAACAGGTATTTACAAGCAGAGATCTTGGCGGAAGTGACCTACAGATAACATATGATCTACATATAACGTCTTGTCTTCCCGTTAAAACTTCATAGTTCCACGAAAGTGGCACCACACACACATATATATAGGCGGAAACATCTTTCTAGAATAATCTCCATGATTCGCCTGACATATTTACATTTCTCCTGTGGCATCAGGTTGGAGCTGTAGCCAAACGCGATACGTTTGTTGTTAATTTTTCTCGATTTACAGAGATATGAGCTATCGATTATGCAGAGGTGAACGATGATAAATAATCCCTATTTACATAATTTTCGTAACAATTTATTGCAATTAAACTTGTAGGCACAAAACGTTAGAAAAATTAAATGTACGCAATATATCCCCATACATAACTATAAGCAGTTTTGCTGAAAAATGAATGAGATATGTAGAAGAAAAAACTATTGAGAAAATGAATGAAATGTGTTGGATGAGATCCAAAATGTAGATGCACGTCGTGGCCTGAACTCATTATCGGAAAATTTTCAGAAAATTTTAATTACCGATTTCTCTCAGTTATTATTCTCCCCAGTTGCTGAACTCTGCAACATCTAATGGACGAAAGGAAAGAGTAGGGAGAGAGAGAAAGAGCGAAATAAACAGATTTGCTCAGCAATTGCTGAAGGGCAGCATTTGTCTCTTGGAATATCCCGTACGAACGGACCCGTTAGTTCAATTGTTGCTTTTCAAGGATCAGGAGCAACAACACTGAGTACAGGAGCGACTACCTACTCCTCCACCAGCTTTTCACAGCGGATTCATCGGCTAGTGGATGTCCCTTTTGTGAAGGGATCTGGTGGAAGAGAGAAAGAGAAGGAGGAGCAGGAAAATCTGCTCTGCCCGGGTAAATTGTGTTCCCATGAAAGGACAAAAGGAACGCTTAATTGCGCCGCATACCGAGCGTTAAAAGCTCCTTTTATAGGAGGGGAAATTTCCACAGCGAATGCTTAGTACACCGTGTAAATCTTTTCTTTGATTTCTGCACTCAGCCTTCAAAAGCCCTTTCCAATGATCTCTCTGCTCTCAGAATCTCACCGGCTCTGATATTGAGATGGCAATTTGTTATTTGATGGCCCAATTTATTAACTTGTCCGAAAAAAAAAGAACATCGAAATATTCCTCGAATTCCTGGTAGACATGCATATATTCTTCATCAAAAACAAAAGGAGCAAATATTTTGAGAAAAATATGCATAAATGAATTCAGATTTAAAAAAAAAGAAGAAGAAATGATTTAATCAGTTTGAAAATGTTCGTTGATAAATGTATTATTTTTGTTAATTAAATTTGAATAATATCTATAATATAATATCTTCTTTTTACACGTTACGGGTTCTGCTCATCATCAGTTGAGGAGCTCATTTTTCCACAAAAGGGAACATGGCAACTTTTTTTTTCCGAAATGCACTTTTTTACGGTTTATGAATGTTTAGGACAAGTTCTTTCAGATTATGCAACAGGGATTATTCAAACGGGAAAATTTCTGATAGAAATTACCACATAAAGTTGGTCGTTTATATCAAAAGGAAACACGTCGACCTTTTCATACACTTCGGTATTTTTCATCTCTCAATAACGGGCATCGATGGAACCGAAAATTTCTTCCGGTAATGGGCAGTGTCCGTTAACGGATAGTAAGATACGTACATTGAGTCCTGTCGATGCCATTGAAAATTGTTTCCGTCCGTGGAAGTGTCCGCTAATGTTAGTGTCCGTTATGGGTGGTTCCACTCAAAATGATCATGAATGAAGAATGATAATATTTCTTAATTTAATGACGACAAGGCGGAAAAGGTACATTCCTGGGCTAGTTAAAACCTTGTGAAAGCAATTGTTGAAATTTGCAATTTTTCAGACTCGATCAGTTCCAATCTCAATCAAAAATAGTAACATTTCCACTGATTTGCTCTAAAAAACAAAACATTTCCACTAATATTCTTTCAAAAACGGAACATTTTCAAAATTCAAATGTAGATAACTCTGTTGAATGTTGATCAAGAAACATAGTAATTACATATTCTTCTGCCATTCATACATGCTGCTACTGTTGGACTATTTTCCACTTTTGTAAAGAAAATGTATTCTGGAGGAATATTTTTTTACTTCTACTGTAAATTTATCAAAAGTGGAAACGTGAAACGTCCCCTCCTGAAAATAAGCTCCTCAGTTGTATGTAGTGGGTCCAATTAATACGTCATCCATGTTCACTACATATTATCTATACGACTTTTACATAAATACACGACTTTGCGAAGTCATTTGATACCCACGATTATGACGATTATGGTTTCCCATAAGAAATAAACCTAACATAAAATCCATCTCTCTTCGCACACCATGCTTTGTTGACAAATAATTTCCGTACTTAATTTCCTTAAACATTTTCGCAATCAGTCCGTAGCATTCGCTGTGATTTCAGGTACGTGTGGAGCTGCTTTTGCATTGACTATCCTATGCTTAATAAAAATGTATGACAACAGTTCATTCCCTTCCCTTCAGTTCTTGATCGCTTTCTTTCATTTGACCACATTCAGATTGTTTTTTCTCGAGGATCTTTCTCAACGGATCCATGAAGCGTATTTCATATATTAAAGAAGATATCATAATGCATGATACACATTAGGCAGTTCGATTCTAACGCCTCACAATGGCTGAATAACAAAAACTTTAGCTCAAAGGGGCGAAAAATTCCGTTTCAGAGTATAATTTCAAATAATTGAACGATTGCCCATTTTGCAACCAATTAAAGAATGTGCAAAAGAGAAACAATCGTCCCACCCGTTTACCATACATCCCGTTCGGCCAAACGGGATGTACGGTCACTTGCAAATTAAACGTTTCTGATATAGTTATCATTCAGTTATTGTTATCAAAAACCCCGAGTTCTCGAAGTGATCACATTAAGAAACATGTACTGTATTTTTACGTATTCCAACAAAAAGCAAAAACAATCTGGATGACGTTTTCACGCATCCTTCACACGATGCCTAAAATTTCATCTCGGATACTAGAGACTTTTCTCGCACATCATCAACCATGGATGAGTTCAATCAGTAAAAATTCAAGGTGTAAGAGAAAAAAAAAAGTGGAGAGAAAAAGAGAGAGAGAAAGAAATATATATATTTTTTTCTTCTTGAAATCAAGTAAAAAGGATTACTTTCAAACTTGTCCATCAGTCACAGAGTGAATTTAGGGAAAAACTACTTGCGAAAGGACAGAAAAGGCAAAAAAAGTGGAAAATCTCCTCATTTTTTTTCCTTGTCTTTTTTTTTCACGATCTCTGGTTCCAGTCGTTCTAAAGATGAGCAGGAGTGAAAATAAGAAATGTATAACGCATAGATGAAGACCGAGGAGAAAAAAAAGGAGAAGGAGCAGGAAAGGAAAAAGAGGATCTTTGAAAAGAGATGTGAGATGAGGAGGAATAAGAAAGAAAGTTTGTGAAATGCTTTCCTCCGTGATACATCGGGACAGGTGCTCCATCATTCTGACAATCGATGATTCAATCATAAAAACTTTGCATGAGTGGATAGTCAAAGTTTGCTTATGTCCATTCCTTTCCCTGTGTCAAATATATTCATTTAATATTCACTACTATGATATTCAAAGCTCTTAGTCCGATTCTGACAGCAGGAAAAATTATCCTGAAGAGACAACTAGAGTCAAAACTTCTGTCTCAGGATTTGCGACGTCAATCAACGCTGAAAAATGGTTACATGAATTGAAAAGTTTATGTTTTCAAGGTGAATACTACAACTTTCTTTTTAGAAGTAGAATCAATCAAACAATGTTTGAAAATAACTGTAAAAATAGAGAAGTTCTGTTCAGCATTTTGTATTTGAATTAATAAAAATGTGAAATGGACATTTTGAGGATAAACCAAGCTTGGGTCCCAAATTTTCCTCACATGCAGAAATTCCCTCCTAAAATAACACGATATCGCTAATATTCATAAACCACAAAACGGTGTATGCGCTCTCAAGTACATAATCCCGAATGAGCATCGGAGATACAGAAAATCACAACAATTTTCAGTTAGCGGAATAGAAAAAAGTTGATGAGGAGGGAACTTCGCCGGGATTTCAGCACTGAAGATTCCGCCACATCGGAGGGTGAAACAAATAAATGAAATGAAATATATTTATATTTTATCACAATTATTAGTTTTTTTATTGATCTTATTGAGTTGCTACATTTTTGTTTTTGTCACATGAATTAATAAATTTCCTGATGCACCCATGTTCTGGGAACTCTTTCATATTTCTCTGAGGTGGGAAGCTGGGTGTGTCCAGTCCTTCAATATTCAATGTATTTTTGATATATTTTATATATATATTCGACATCCATATTTTTAGGGGCATTTTTTTCAGCGACCTCATTTGAACTTCTGTCCGTTGTGGCCTTTATATTTGTATTTGAAATAAATGACCACTACGAAACAGAAGAAGGTAAGTCCTTGTTTTCCCAGTGAAACATAAAGAAGGAAGAACTGCAACACCATGTTTACTTGGAACCTGAAATAGCCAAGCCCAAAAAAATCAAAATCAAGTAGACAGAAAATTAGGATTGGAGGGAGTAATTTTGACACAGAAATAGTGGGATTCACTGAAAACTAACATACACTTTGTGAGATAAAAAAAGTATTCGACCAGCGGCATGTACCGGCACTCAGCCATGTTGCTGTGAAATCATACTGCAAGCGCGCGAAATATTTCCACTTTTCTAAGTACAATATTCGCAGACATATTTGATTTCATTATCAGGGAATAAAGCCATATGCAGCCATTATCAGGGGGAAAAAATGTCCGTTTCCGTTAATTATCAATGTGCTTTCCCCCTTTCTCCTCCTTGTATTTAAATTCAAAAAAATATCTCAGAGAATAATGCACCAAGAAATGTGGAATTTTTTTGTTGGCCTCAAGAGAGGTAGAGCAACTCCTTTGTAATTGAAGTTAGAAGACGTAGGGACCGTATAAAAATTTAAATTTCGTAACTTTTTAATTAATATATTTTCTTTTTAATTTGCCTTGAATACGATTGACAACATCATTTGAAACATTTTTATCTAATTTTAAGTTGTCTCCAAAACCAGGAAATAGCCATTGGACAACGATAAGAGTGGACACCCTGCATAATAAGGCAATGACAGTTCAAATCGCGGGGAATGATGATTCGATTCCCCATAGAGGCGGTTTGATTTTCTTTCTTGAATTCATCTTCGCATGAACCAGTTGCGAAAAACCATCCCGTCCATTGCGAAGAAGGACATCACCTTCATTCAGAAAATGGACGGAAAACTAATCACTTGAATAAAAAGCTGAGAAAAAATGAATGACATTATGGGAAAAAGATCAGTGTTTGAAATGTATAAAATATTAGACACATCACTTTTATTTGGCTATCTATACTTATACATTTTATTTCATCATAATCATTAGTTTTTTTTTTTAACTTCTTCTTAGGGTGCTATTTATTTTTTCGTGATAATTGCTCTTATATGGTGTTACTGTGAGATCCATATTTTTTATGGACATTTTTCCTGTTGTGGCCTTTGCATCTGTATCAGGTAAACCACGGATATTCTGAAAATCGGTATCCCCTAAAATCCTAAACGTCCCACTAATTAAAGTGAAGTGATGAGATCCGAAAGTTGACCGGAGTTGTTTGGATGATAAATTTTTCAGACAGAAGAAAATTTAAAAATTTAAAGGAGACAGTAGACTGGAAATGGTTGATGGTGACCAATTTTTTTTTTAGAAGAACGTTCACCATGAACCGAATTTTTCATAGAGTAAGGTCTCTATTAGAGCTTACTATATTTCATGCTTATGATTATCTTCATGAATTTATGCATAAGTGACCGATTCCTTTAGAATAGAATTCCTTTCCTTCGCCTTTGTTCCTGTTGTGAAAAGTGTACACAGAAAACCAATTTCTGTCTTGAATTCTTCTCTTTCCCGCGGGGGAGAAAAGGCAAGCATTTCCACGAAAATAATCATTTTTATCCACCTCTTTCACGCAACTGACCACAAAAAAAAGGAAGAATAAGAAAAAATAAAATAGACAAAATAAACCCGAAGCAATCACCAAACAAGGCCCTGCCAGGTCAGCACAACGAAATACTGTACAGTACATATGTTAGGGAGGAAAAAAAGAAGAAAAGTAAAATAAGAAAATAAATTTTTTAGCAAGAAATGTTTCCATTCGCTTTTAGTTCTTCACTATTCCATTTTCTTCGATATTTTAGCTTGGGCTCAAGCGATTCCATGTTTCCATTTATTCTGGTATTTTCTTTTGTTCAGTGACACTTCAGTTTTTCTCCAATTCTAAGAAAATATATTTACTTTTGAAGTTTCTACAATAGTTACTCATGGCATTCAGTTGACGCATACTTTTGAAATAATATTCGTTTCTCTACGGTCCGAATCTTTGAATTTATATGGCAATGATTCATAATCAGTCGATTAAACCAGACATGCATGTCGTCCATATTCCTCCCATAATCAGTCTAGAAAAATTTTACGAATTAAGTTGTTATCGGGCATATATGTGTAATGCAGTCATACCTGACTTAAGTTACATTACTTCCGATTTACGTAGTTTCGGCGTTAATGTGATTTTATTATAGCGCAATTCCTAAGCTTTTATTCCCAATCACAGGCTGACACAGTAATAATTAGGGGATTACTTTTGATAAGAACACACTACAGTAGAACCTCTCGATAACGGGCACCCATTGGACCAATAATGTTGTACTGTTACGGGGAGTGTCCGCTAATGAGAAAGTACATTGGAAACTCAATTATACTACGTTTGGCTTCGGCCGCAATTGGTTCCTATAAATTATAATGTTAAAATGTATATGTGTGTTGCTGTGTGTAAAACATCGGCGCCGTGGTTATGCATAATCACCAATTGTCTCTATAAAGAAAGTTTGATTAAATTCTATTGCATTTATCACTTTTACCTGCGATTATGCATAATTCATAAATTAAAATTGATGGTGTGATAGATATGGGGAAAATTTATAACTTTTTCTCTTCATTAAACCAATGAATTAAATTTTACTCGCATATGATAAGTGCACTTACGTATTTGCCGATAATAATTGAATTAAATTAAAATAAGTGTGAAGGAGATGAGCATAAGCTCATCTGCTTGACCCGCCCTTAGAGGCATACAGTATTGTGAAGATAAAAACATAAAACCATTATCTGTGTTGGCTTTCTTCACATATAAGACATGTGCAAACAAAACCAACATTAACATTCGAAATTAGCGTCCTCGACCATAGTTATGCTCAGTTAATAGAGTAATCGGTTGATGTAATGCCATATTTGCCAATAGGAGCTTCGGATTATGCATAATCACCGTTGAATATGATAAATTCTGGATTTACGTGTAAAAAATTAATAAGCTAGAGTTTGAAGAAAAAATTAATGATTAGAGTTTGCCTGATTTGCCTGTCCACTATCGTGAGTGCCCGCTAGCACAGTGCCCGTCAGGGAAAATTGCAATGTATATTTTCTATAATCAGAGCACCACATGTCGAGAAGCTGAGCTGGATTTTTCGGGCGCTAAAAATAGGAGCCGGAGATGCAGCTGGAGATATAAACTTTGCCAGAGAATTCGGAAATCTAATTGTGTTATAATCCAATTGGAATCAAGATTTAAACGATCTCTTTTATTTTTGGAAAAATGTTTTGGTCACCAATAGCTTTTCAAGCATGGCCGAGGTCTCTTCGTGGTCGGGTACCTATTTATATCTCTTCGTTATGAACTGGCGGGCCGTGATCTGGCTAGAAAGAGGAGGTCACCATTAGATATATTGGTTATATTGCCGGTCTTGTTTTTTTTCGTTCAAAATGATGTTATTTTATCAATCAACAATTCACATGGTAAATCGGCTGTCAATCTACTTCATTTGAAATTACCAGAAGTTTGTTTACTTGACTTTGTAAAGAAAGAAACAAGTAATGACATTTTTTTGACAATAAACATAACAATTACAAACTGGTGCAGACAAAAACAGAAATAAAAAGACATATAAATACATAGATTACGAACATTTCACTCTGTGACCTCAAGGGACTAGGGTACTTCCAATAGGTCTACAAAAAATAATATATTGTTGGCACATGTGGGCAAACCGTCATTCATTTTTCAAGGATTTTCTTTAAATTTATGTTATTATTAAAGTAATCGTTTACTTTTCTTATTTCAATATAAAGTAGCACAAAGAATTAGTTAATATCAAGTTATGTGTAGCTTTACTTTCTATATTATTACTGTAACGGTATTTATTTCCCGCTTTATTAACATGGTTTGACACGCGAAACTGCAATTATTGGTTGGAACAAATTAAATATTGCAGTACAACACATTACGTTTATTTTGTAAATATTTTGGAGTTAGCATTTTTTAATGACAACTTCCTGATTGAGTGGGAAAACCTCAGTTTTATTACAATTTCTTCAAAAAGTATTGGTTCCAGTTAAAAATGTATTAATTACTTGCGCGAATTCGACTTACGTGGTTATTGTCTATTCTACCTAACGCGTAACATCAGGATATATTATTTACGAAGAATTAGATGCATTCTATTGTATAAGCACGTGAATTTGCAAAGAAAACTAACTTGGAGTTTCCGATTAAATTTTAATACTTTCGTTTTCTTTCAGAAAATACATCATATATATAGGTAGTCAGCCTAAGCAACGTGGAAAAATTTCCATTACATATGACAACCATATTTTTATGGGCATCTTTTTATCAGCCACCTCGTTGGGCATTTTGCCTGTTGTGGCGTTGTATTTGTATTTGTATTTGTATTTGTAGTTGTATTGGAATTTCAAATTTTCAGAATTCAGTCTACAAATTATTAAATATTCTACGAAAATATTTACATTTGACAATCGTAACACACAAATCACGAGTCGAGTTGGAACATTCGATGAATAAAAGAATATGTCTTCGAGCACTTCGTAAGTCACCATCGTCACATGCAAATCTGAACCGGAAAAAAAAAATCATCGAATCAAGAATTTAATATCATCTTACAATATTTATATACCCCTTCTGGAATAAATCTTTTGTGATGAGAAAATTTTCGATAAGATTTCCAAAATGTATGACGCGTCTAGTTAATGGAAGAAGACTTTTGCTATGAATAGTAAATCGCAAAAGAATAATACCAAGATCATCAGAATTACATTTTAAGGCTCATCTAATAAATATTTAATATCAACACGCGCTCTTGTACTTTATTCTCTCCCGAATGAATCTAAAAATGTAGAAAAAAAGTTTCTGTTCAATACTTTAAATAGAAAGGTAAAAAATACGCGTTTTTTTTATCATTGAAATAATGTAATTAGACTAATAAAAACAAACACCAAATAATCAAAGTATTAATTAATACACACGAACAGTATTTATTTAAGGTGAGGAAAAAAGTTTTACTTTGGGCTGAATTACAAGAGTATAATCGAGATTGTCTTTCGGATTATTTTAAGTAAATAACGCAGAAAGAAACATGGTTAATTAATAATGAAGAAAACATGCCCCGTAAACTATGTGTGAGGGGCCCTGAGGCACGAAAGAAAACTAAGCAAAAAAAAAAGTAAATTTGCTATATGAAGTAACGAATAAAACCAATTACAAGCAGCAAACAAATCCTCTCCAAAAAATTTCTGTTGCCGTATTTTCAAGCGGAAAACATCAGTTTCGAGCTACGTGAAGCACTAATTAATATATATTCTTTTGAAATATTAAATATTAAAAACTATATATTTATTTTGAAGTCCTGCCTTAAGGGAAAATTTCAATATGCAATATTTTTGGGGTAAAAAATAAACATCTTTATTTGTTTAAAAATTCGTGTATGGGTAATACGTATGTAGTAGAAACAATAAATTTTGTATGTATACCATCAGAGATCAACATGACTCCTTTCGTTTGCGCTGCAAGCAATGCAATAAAAAAATAACAATGCGAATCCATGATATTTACTGGTGATGACCGTAATTTGATTGAATAGAGTTAAGATTAAAAGTCATAGATTCGGAATTTGAATATTTGTCTGCGATGGTTATTAAATACAGGTTTCATGGAATATTTTTGTTGAAAATGTATTATTCATAGCTGCTGCGATAAAATCAAAAACCGAATGTAAAATTTTCCAATTGATTTATATCTCCAATGAGATTGAAATCCAAAATTTCGTTTTTTTAATTTTTTTTTCTTTTTAATTATCGGCATTTCCGTATTTCAGTAATTGTTTTCATGATTTTGATGCCAAAATCCTATTATATTTAGAATAAGAGACAATAAATATATAAGTACTAATTTTTAAGCAGGCCACTTGTCCTACAACATGGCTGACAGAGAAACTAGAAGAGACAAATACTATCCAGGGTGGCCAGAATATCCTCATTCTGAAATTTCTCAATTGGACACAAAATTTATAAATATTAATATTGTGATTGATACTTTTACGTGAAAATAATTTAAATTTGAGAAACGAACACAATTGAATTTTTCATATTCTCTCCAAGACCCTGCAGCCACAGGAATTTTATTTCTGCAGTAATATGACGAACAAAACAAATTTGATCATTGTAAGACAGAAATTGAGGGAGGTATTCAATTTCAAAGTTTGCGGGTTTTTTGAAATTTTGGTGGCTCGGAGTCATCTTTTTTAGAAATCAGTCATTCGGGGGTATTTCCAAGGGTCCTGGAAGAATCTGAAGTTATTGAATACTGATCTTTCACCTTTCTTGTCACCTCATATAAGTCGTTTCTGATTTGTTAGTATATGAAGTTCTCACAGTGGCCTTAAATATACCTCATACACCAGAGGCGTACGCATTGGGGAGGGGGAACGGGGGCTGGTCAGTGCCCCTCCTCCCAAACATACCAAAAATTAGGAAAAAATGATGTAGATAGGAAATACACTCTTCATAGAGGTCATTCAAGTATTACCTCAGCATCGATGGGGGGGGGGGAGTGTTTCCGATTTGCTGACTTTTGATGACAAGGGGTGGGGGGTTTGGATAATGCTTACCTTATCAACCACCCTTTATGGAGATATAAAATATTTTTAATGGCATCTCATTCGGTGCGCCAAAAACGTTATTGGGCACCTGAAGAAATGAATCAATGTGCCCAATAACTGATAAAGCCCAATAATAATTGGACACCTGAACTAACATTCTACCTATTGATAAGTCGGCTACAGAGCCACTTCAATGATCTCTAAATGTTTCACGAATCCTTCCACTGCTCTGGAAATGTTTCCGGGCCACTTAAGTGCTCTAAAATTGTGTCACATGTCACTCAAGGAATCTCTAAATGTGCCACGGATCATTTAAGTGTTCTGTAACTGTGTCGCGGGTGATCTTTGAATGTGAAAGTGATCTTTGAGGCTTATTTTAGTGATCTGAAAATGTGCCACGGGTCACTTAAATGCTCTGGAATTGTGCCATGGATCATTTAAGCGATTTGTAAATGTGCTGCTTAGTTGATTTTTACAAAATTGGGTTTGGGGGGGGGGCAAGCCACATTGGTCCGCGGGTCAAGGATTTGCCATATACGGCTTAAAGGGTAGGTTGCAATGAATTTTTAAAGATAAATTTTGAGTTCTTACCCTTTAAATAGCATTGAAATTAACAGGAATCGATAATAATAACATATAAAGGGTTTTTTTTTGAAAATTTTAATTAAAAAAAACTTTTTGCATTAAACAAATAATTTTTTTTCGTTTGTGGGGAGTCGCACGAGCCTCCTATGCCCGCCCCTCTCGCGTACGTACCCACCAATATTCGTTAAGAGGGAGGGGGCAGTGATGACGAAATTTTGCTGACAAGGGAGAAGGGGGTGAAAAATGGCTAAAAATTTTCTTACGTAATACTTGAACGGCCCTATGCAACATATTAACCAATTTCTGTTAATTCAAACACATTTTTCACTGTGGCAAATCAATGGGCCATCAATCAATGGATGCCATCCGGCATCCCCATTCATCAGAAACGTCTATCCCGCATACGCCCCTGCCCCAGAGCACTCTATTTTAGAGATCCGTCTGTGACTACTCCGTAGAGCACCATGTTATTATTTGTAACTACACTGCTCAAAACAATTAGGGGAGCACATGGTTTTAACACAATTACGCAAAGATGTATACCGATAAGTAACATAAAATGAATCATCCATAATTTAAAGCCTAGCAGGAAACGAAAGAAGAAAACTTTATATGCAAATCAAAGTTCATGACGTCAAAAACCAGAAAAAGGAGATAAGGGCAGAAATCGGGATGTTGCAGAAACGTCTGTTTTACTGTCGTAACTGTGAAATTCTATTGCGCAGTATTTTTTTTTGAGACAAGGTGACTTGAGGATGTCTCAACAACGTGATTTACCGGAATCCATGGCATGGCGTGTTATAGGCAGACTGGAATCCGGGCAAACACAGCGTAGTGTCGCGGACGCTGTTGGAGTCGCCAGAAATGTTGTTGTAAGGCTCTGGAATCGATTCCAAGAAACAGGAAATGTTAGACGTCGACCAGAGCAAGGTCGGCCACGCGCCACTACAGCAACTGCTGACCGGTATGTACGGTTAACAGCCCGTCGAAACAGAACAGAGAATGCCACGCAGCTGCAAAGACGGTTGCTCTTGGCAACAGGACGAAGGGTGTCCAGCCAAACAGTACGTAATCGGCTTCATGAGGGAAGGCTCTATGCACGTAGGCCAATGGTCAGCATTCCGTTGACCCCACGCCACCGTGCGGCCCGAAGAAGATGGGCTGCTGAACATCGAGATTGGGAGCAACATGATTGGATCCAAGTGGTGTTTACAGACGAGTCCCGATTCAGTTTGGAGTGTGACACCCGACGTGTTCTGGTATGGAGGGACAGGGGCACTCGAAATAACCCCGCATTCGTTCGCGAAAGGTCACAATACAGACGAGCTGGTTGGATGGTATGGGGTGGAATCAGCATATGCGGACGTACGGACCTGCATATCATTCGGAATGGCACTTTGACGGCCCGAAGGTATGCAGACGAGATACTGCGACCTCATGTCATCCCTTACGCTGGAGCCATTGGAGATTCCTTTGTTTTCCAGAATGATAATGCCCCGACCGCATAGAGCTCGTCTGGTGGAGAACATGAAACAATACAGCGTATGGAATGGCCAGCGTGCTCTCCTGACCTGAATCCAATCGAGCATGTCTCGGACGACGCATTGCTGCGCGACCAAGGCCGCCTGTTACTGTCCGAGACTTGCAGATTGCACTTCTTGAGGAGTGGAGCAGTATTCCCCAAAGTCTGATCGATAACCTCATCTCATCCATGGCAAACAGGTGTGCAGCAGTCTTAGCTGTTCGAGGAGACCACACGCCCTATTAAAACTCATGCATCATGTCTAAACAGTACTTTTTTTTTATCGTTTACATGTAACCAAATTGTTGCCCTAAATCATCTTTTCATGTTTTTTCCATATTTTCAAAGAATTAAAGCTTAATTCCAAATTTTTTTTACGTCTTTTTTCTGTATTGCGCATTGATACGCGTGTACTATCCATTGTATGCCAATACGTGGCTGTCTCGTACGGTTTTCTTCACTTTTTTGCTTGCTCCCCTAATTGTTTTGAGCAGTGTAATTTTGAAACATCTGGACAATTTATACGGCTCTCAAAATGTAAATTCCAGTTTTCTTTATTCTTCGGATTTTCTGTGTTTCTGCTCACCTTTCAGAGCTTTTTTGTTGTTGTTAAATCTTGGAGCTCTTTGTGGGAGACCCTGTATCAGGTAATTGCAAGATAAATAGTAAAGCTGATCATAAATTAATATAGTGATAGTTTATGGTCCTTACATAATTACTATGAGCAATAATTATTCTTTTCCCCTGTAGATTAAGTTCATTTTCCCCAATAATGAATCTTTTGCGGGAAAGGAAATTATATTTTCCGTATTATTTTAATTATTCCATAATAATCTGCTGTATTATTCATTCCATGCATAAATGAATGACAGGTTTGAATATAATGGTTCTTTTATTATGTTTATTGATATTATCAGTTACAATAAATCATTGGTTTTAAGTTCAATAGAGGAGTCACGCAATGCACTGTATGAAAAATGAGAAATGCGATCATTAATATGTCTTTTTTTTTCCTTCGTTAGTTTCTGATAAAATATTTTTTAATCTTGTTCCAAGCCATAATATAAAGGATTAACGATTAATAAATTTCTCGTTTCAAGCGTTCTAGAGTACAATTCCAATATGGTCAAATTGACACGAACCGGGACAACGGACACTACGGCTGATGCACTCACCATTGCATTTATGTATAAGTACAAAAACAAGCATCAGTCTGTTAGTTGTCTCTGGTGCTTTTTAGATCGTTCTGCGGTTTTTAAATACGATTTAAGAAATCGTATTCTCCAGATTAAGTCCTCATTAACGGAATGGTCGTATTGCTCCCGCGTGGTATAGTGGTAAGATGCTCGTTTTCCATTATGAAGGTTACCGTCAGGGTCCACGGGTTCGTGCCGGGCGAATAACATCGAAAACAAGTTCTTTGCCTACCGAGCCTGGGGCGCGGTACGATAGTTCGCGCTTTAAATGTTAAAACTCTAGCGGTTGGAAATCGCCTTATGACAATATGACCGGAGTTTGTGTGTAGTAAATTAGTAGCATTGCTCGTATTACAAGGGGGTTTCCACAACTGGCTGATGCGAATAAGAATTCAGGAAAAAAAAATTCAATTTCTCTTGCAGGGATCGAAACCCACGTCCTCTCGTTCACCGGTCACCGAGCACGCGTCACTGCGACAAAGAAAGGAAAACGAACCTCAGTTTTTCCTTGTAGCTCGTGTGTGATGAACAGGACCATACATGGAAGGTCAGACCTAACTCAAGCCAAACATCACATTTGCTTACACTACCACCACATGGCGATTTTTCCAAGGATAATGTCAGAAACATCATGGGACTACTCGTATTGTTTAATTATTTTGCTGTGGTGGTAGTCAAAGAGATGCTCCTCACTCTGCACAACCAAAAAAAATCACGTTTTATAATTTTCCCATTGTGAAAGATAGGTGACACGTAAACTCACTCATATACACACATAGTATTGAATTGCCTATGGTGATAGACCGGAGTGGTGCTCGTTTTGAAAGAAAGAAAAAGTTTTAACATGAGTTGTTGACAATTACTTGTACAGCGAGTATAAGCCGAACTCGTTGTAACAGACTTTTGCTGTATTTATGGCTCACTGAATAGTTCCTAAAATAGCCAAGTCTAGAATTGTAAGGTTTATCTACTCGTCTACTGGAATCACGATCACTTCACACGATTTCCATACAAAATTACAATGATCCCTTGATACGATTCTAATACTAGTGAAATTTGTGCTTCGTCCCTTCAGTGCGGTAAAACAAAAGCATCATGACCCGGTGAACATGGTGAGTCGTATATTCTGAGAGACATTACCTCATTTTTAGAGCGAAGATGTCAACGGTTAGCATCAGCTTTCAAGAATTATTCCTTAAAGAAAAACCGAGTGGGTCTAGAAAGAAGAAAAGATGTTATTCCGTGAAGAACACATCTGTTCCTTGTAATTTATTGGCCCAAATGATAACAAAAATGATGAAAAAGTCAGCCTCAAATATTAGTGTCATCCCTTTTCTATCCGAAAATTCTTTTCATACCCTCCGTCTAGATCAGATATACGTCTGATGCAGAAGGTAGAGTATCTAAAAAGACAAAAAAAAACCGAAGATGGATCCTCCTAATGGATTCAGAATGACTTCTCTACGAAGAGCCTTTACCTTTTTCCTTGATATTTGCTTTCTCTGTCTCAACTCCAATGATATTTTTATATTATTTATTTCCCCCGAGAAAATAGCGCCGCATTAACTTACGATTTAACTTTTATATGTGAGATGGATGGTCACGGTTTCGGCTTTTATTTTTTACTTGACAAACTTGGGTGCGTGTTCGGAGATGACGTATATGACATTATCCTTTGGGGAAACTGTTGTAAATTTTTATTAAATTTTCGTTCATTTTCTGCGTTTGACAACCTGAATGAAGGTAAAAATTTTCGATCAGTCTTCGAACTGCCTTTTCTCAAAAGTTTACGTAATTTGATAATATTTTGCGCAGTGGAGTAAGGTGCAGCTTAGTACATATATCAAAATGCAGATTTTCTTTTAGAAATATATTTTTCACAACATATGTTTCGAACAACTTTTACCGTTTTCAATGGAATGCAATTTTTTTATTGAAATTTTAAAGCTGAATAAAAGTTGTATGTGATAACTCAGTTTATTCAAAAAAAAACATCCATGATGATAGCATTTGTGTAATAAACATTCATCGAATTTTTCGGATCATGTGCCTATGATTCACATGTAGATGCGTATCAATATCATCACACGAAAATTCGACATGTATAAATTTCCACAGTTTTCACGATCACTTTTTCTACCTTTAAAATACTTTTCTTCTAACAGTAAATGCAAAAGCTATGGGATATCTTTTTTAAATTTCAGATGCTATAACTTAGTCTGCCATGGCATTTCCTCCTCATTTGAAAAATTTGCACAGAAGTAATTATTGTATTTAGTGCGCACACAAACTTAGTTAGCACACAGAGTGTGAGCCTCGAGAATAAGTATGGGAACGACCTAGAGGAAGCATGGAAGTGACCGTAATCGTGACTTATGACTTCCAGAGTGCGAGAGCACGTGAGCAACCAAAAGACTGACTTATAGACAACAGCATATTGAGAGGGAAGCGGGATGGGGCGCTAGGCAGGCTATAACGTTAAATACTATAACGCTAAGTAGTCAAGAAAATTAGACTATAATGAGAAAGAGGGCGGCAATTCTTATCGATCCGTCTCTGACTGCACAATGCATAAACATTTTAAAGCAGACGGCAATTCAGATCTTACGACAATTAGTCTTACGAAGATGTCAGGTGCAGTTGACGAAACTTTTAGAAGTAGAAAGTCAATTCACAGATATGAGCTGAATAATGCGTCAGGTTAGTCAGTTAATGAGCCTATTTAGCCTCATATTTTCTTTCCAATCTTTCTTGGATCTTAACGTTTTTTTGCTTATTACTCAAGAGGAAAAAACTCTCTCTCATATGTTTTATTTCCTTACTTCAAAACTCATGATAGAAAAAGAAACAAAGCGCTGAATTGAAATGATTTTGAAAGTAGTAACACTTTTAGTTTATCCCTTAGAAAACAATACCAGAGTTTGAATCGCGTGGAAACAAAAACCATGAAGAGAAGATTGTCTCTATCACTTTGCATTCCGAGTTGCAATTCGAATAATGATAACGATAACGATAAGATAAAAAAACAAAGCACATCTCAAGGAAAAAAAAAAAACTTTTCTTCTTTGATCTTTGCGTCTCCATCGTCTTGCTAACGAAAGCAAATGCCATCCTCCACGGATCTTGAGACTGGAACAAAGACTTGAATTTCAAGAGCTTTCTTCTTCCAGGCCTTCTTGTCCCTTCTGTATTTTTTCCTTATTGATCCAGGTCTTTTATAAAGAGCTCCCAAAGAAGTAAACAGAAAAAAAAAGATAGTAGAAATCAAGAGGAAAAATCCATTTATGTCACTCTCTCTCTCTGTTGTACCAAATACAAACTATGTGGATGGAGAAAAAGAACGCGAACTATATCGTCGCTCCTCAAAGGAATAGCGCTTGGCATGCCTCAAAGTATCTTGGAAGTTGCCATCGCGTTCTCTTTAATTTTTGTTTCTTATTTTCGTTGCCATTTTAGAAATCCTATTCCGTGGGAATAGGAAATCATTCCCGTTCCGATTTTCTGGACTATTTCTTTTTCGTTTCTGGTTGCTCTTCCTGTTTCTAGAAAATACTTGATGAAATGTGACGTCGCACGTAAAAATAAATATAGGAATTTTCTAACGGATTTTTCTCCTGGAATTTTTTTTTTCTTCGCTGTATCTACGGATTTTGATTGTGACGTAAAATTTTCTTCGCCCGTAAAAAAAATTCACGATGCCATATTTTGATGTCACCTGTCATGAAACATACGGATAATGCATAAGGGGAGTGCTGTTTACTTTTTTTAGAAAAGGATGATTGAATATTTTTTCTTTAAATTTAAAGACTTGAAATTTGACAATATTTTTGTGTTTTTGATTACAGAAATGTAATGGCGCTAAATAATGATCATTTCATTTAAAAGAATATCTTCGCTAAATCATGCTTTAAACATGCAATATTTGAAACTTTTTGCCTTGATCTCCACGCGAAGAGAATATTAATCAATAAATATGCAGGATGTCTTGTAAGTGTTAGCACAACCTTCATCTCCTCAACCGTCCGCATAGAGGTACGATTCCATTTTTAAAAAAATGATCAACAAGCGTTCAAAAATTGCCATGTGCCAGTTTTGAGAGTGAAATTACAGTGTGCATCGAAATAAAAAAAATCTAAATTTTTATAGTGCCCCCCCCCCCCTCCTTGTGCTCTAACTTCTGATCAGAAAGTTGTTGTCCTGTGTCTCCTGATGCCAAATCAAAAAATCCATGTTTCTAAGTGCAATATTCACAATATTGCACTTAGAAACATAGATCTTTTTTGTTTTGGTATCAGGGAATAAATGGCAACAACTTTATAATTGGAAGTTGGAGCACAGGGGGGACCGTATAAAAATTTAGATTTTTATTTCTATACACACTGCATTTTTACTCTCAAAACTGGCACATGGCAATTTTTGAACGCTTGTTGATCATTTTTTAAAATGGAACCATATCTCTACGCTGACGGTTGATGAGATAAAGGTTGTGCTAGCACTTACAAGACACCCTATATATAACCAGGTTTAGACAAAATGACATTTTGCATGCCTCTCATTTGCATATTTTCATATAATTCTCCTTTCTGTTTCCTTACATACGATTTGTATATAAGGGAATGGGGGGGGGGGTACAATACACTCGTGTGCAAAATTAAGAGAATTAGCACATTATGTCGAAAATTTCTGAAAAACTAATGGACAGATTTTGATTTAATTTTGTACGAATACACAATTATAACAGAGAAAGCGATGTACCATGCAAAAGTACTAGTACGCACGCATGATTGTCAGTAAAGCTTATCATTGAAAGAATTACCAAAATCCACGTTGTGAGATCGAAACGAAAATGAGTCCAAGGTTGGTATGGTCCCCTCTCAGGATCAGACAGGTCGCACAGCACGACGGCATACTGGACACGAGGCAGTTGAGGAGTCCCTGTGGCAATCGGCCCCACTCCTGCAGCAACGCAGTTTTCAGTTCCGGGATGGTTCTCGGAGGGGGATGGCGAGATGCAATTGCCCTCTCAAGAGCATCACAGGCATGTTCTATAGTGTTTAGGTCAGGAGATCTGGCTGGACAATCCATACGCCGATTTCCAGATAATAGTTTACCAGATGAGCCCAATATGGACGAGCATTGTCTTCCATGAACAGGAACCGAGGGCCAACTGCGAACCTTATATGTCTAACATAGGCTCTAAGATCTCTCTATACCTCCTAGCAGTCATGGACCCACTATCAAACACATGGAGGAGTGTGCGGCCATCCAACACGAAGCCTTAAATAGACAAAATGTGCAAATTCTCTTAATTTCACAAGCGTATAATTGTACATTCAATTTTTTTGTACAATGGTGTCGTTTAATACGATGTTTATATTGTTTACGGATGCTAAATGTGAATCCCCGCTGTTCCTACGAATTTTTAGAAATATATTTTACAATTTAGCTTATGGTTGCCAAGATAGTTACTAATATATGAATTATGGAATCAGAGTACATATCAAGTACAAACATAGAATTTTTGCTATGAACCAGGAAAAAGAAATGATCGAAATAGACAGGAAAGGGAGATTCTTATCCAATTATTTGGTGAATTTATTAAGGTATTTGGAGACTTTTGACAGACTTCGTACGTTTAGCCAGATATTCATTGATGATATTGGTGAGTGAGTTCTTGCTTGCTGATAATAGTGAGAAAACTCTACAAATAATAGAGGATTCTTAGAGAAGTGAAATGTAATCTATTTATATAACGGACAGTCTTGCAACCGAAAACTTTGTCTGCTAACTGGGAGCATCCGTTAATCAGTAGTGAAATAAAGCTCATTGACGTTTTTCAAACAAGTGTCCGTTAATGGGGGATGTCTGCTGATGGGGATTGTCCGTTACGAGAGATTTCACTGCATATGGTTTTAAGATTCTGTGAGACAGTAACAGTTGAATGCACGGACCACAACTGGATCCGTTAGGGTGATGTACTCATAAAGTTTGTGTGCCATGGACAACGTAATCATTAATGAAATAAACAGAAGGATCAGGATTCTATAGAGCACTTTTGGCAAAAACTGTGTAATTCTGAAGGGTCGCATGCCATTATGCCTGAAAAGAAAAAATTTTAACCAGTGTGTGCTACCAGCACTGACTTATGAAGGTGAAACATGGACACTCACAAGCAAGACGATACAAAGGCAACAGACAACACAAAGGAGCATGGAAGATGTATGCTAGGCATCACAAGGGGAGAGACAGAAAACGAATCACTTGGATAAGGAATCACACAAAGGTGTATGATATCATAGAAAGAATCAAAATTCTGAAATGGAAATGGGCTGGACATATTGAAAGAAGACAGGACAACAGATGGACCACAAGTATTCTAGTGTGGTACCCGCGTGGTGTTAAACGTCCGAGAAGGTGTCCCCACGCAAGATGGATTGACGAAATCAGGAAAGTGCTCTGGAGTCAACTGGATGGCTAAAGCATCAGACAAAGCAGAATGGAAAAATTTAGAGGAGATCTTCATCCAACAGTGGAATAAAAATGGTTGTTGATGATGATATACAGTGACACCACTCCAGCAGACACAGGACACACAAAACTTGTCCGCAAAACAGGGGGTGACCTTAGAGAAAGGGGATCCTGCTGTAGCTTATAAAAAGTAAATCTTGATTATTATTGGCCACAAAAGGTGGGGGATGGGGTAACCATCGAGAGGGATACAACTGTGATTTCATCGAAATAATTGCAACGTTGTTTGGATAGTTCCATTGATAGATATCGAAATAGACGACCTCTTTTAGGTTCTCCAGCTCATCACTCCCTCTGTTGATATGAATATCGTGTAATATGGGGTGACGAGCAGCAGATATAGTGCAAACAGTGTCAATTCAACAGCGTTGACGTAACTGATCTGAGTAAAGGAAGTGCGGGTCGTGTTGGTAAAATATGATCGATGCGATGGCATACACAGACACCGTTTGCGTTTACATTATCTTGAGGTGACGACCAGACACAATTAATGTTACGTGTTTCTAGGACTTTGGAAACGACTCAATGATTGACACACACACACGCACGCACGCACGCGTGTGTGTCTATATTATTTTAATATTTTGTTTCATCTCTCAATCATGAAAGTTTAAATACTTGTGAAATAAAGCGAAGCCGTGTGTGATTCGCCAACATTTTTCTATCATAATGTGCGACACTGAAAAATGCTCACTTCTGAGTATGAGAGCTCGTCATACTGTAACACATCGTTCGATAGCCAACAGCTGTGTTAGACGACAACAGCACAGTGATGGTTCGAACTGTCATTCCACTGTCGGCAGTCATGATGGATGATGATAACCCGAACGTAGAAATACAACTGGGTGAAATGCAGAGGATTTCTATAGAAGCTGCGACATTTGACGTTGATAAAACTTTTCGTGGAATTGTGGACATCCGTCAACACTGTAAATGCATATGGGATCATTTGCATTAACAGAAAGTCAACGATACTCAGAATTTGAATTGAATACATTATTTAAATACTGAATAATTCAATGAATTATCCCAACTATTCACATTTGTGCTGTGAACACGGAGTGTTTCAGAAAGGACTCCCGAATTTCAAAATGACGTGACTTTGAAAAAGTGATAACTGGAAAAATGAAACAACAAAGGTACGTTTTTGATGAACAGGCTTGTAATTTTAAATGCAACGGTTTACAAAATTAATTAGAATTTTAACTAATGGATGACGCCAAAGTAATCTTATTTCATGAATTCATTCTGTGGAGCCATTTAAATTCAGGGTTACCAGATGCGAAAACTGAGGAAGGAGGACGCTTTATTCCACGGCCTTAGTAATGCCACTTTTCTCAATTACCATAACAGATGATGCCACTGTACTGACCAATAAAACCGGCCAGAAAAAAATAATTGAAGACGAGATATGTGGTAAACGCAGTAAGTGCCAAATCGCAAATTTTACTCCACAGCGAAAAGCAAGTTTCAGGCGCGTGTAAAACGTGTAAAGTGACATCTACTGACGCGTTTTTCACCTACTTAGAAACCTACAATTTCGAATTCTATTGGTCAATGCGTGATGAGAAAAACAAAAGCAAACATATCAATGAAGAGAGATATATGCTTCAGAGTAGATAAAAAAAAATTCATAAAAAAAAGTAAAATAATTCACAAAACGGGGAATATAAGGCCATGAAATCAAAAGTCCGGAAAATAAGGACAAAATGGAAATAAGGAAAAAGGGCAAATTTTCCGATAAATAGATGGACACTTGAAAAGACATCGAAAGTTAAGACATGTCCTCCTTTAGGAGGATGTCTGGTAACCCTATTCAAATGTCCGTGTTTACAGCGAGTCTACAAATGCCGTGCCAGCTCGAACAGTTCACCTCATACGCGTATACGCATCAATTGTAGTAGTGACATTGCAGAAAAAGTTGCTTTACACTCCACTCTTCACTTTTGTCATGCCATTGCCAGGCAAAGCGACCATTTCGAATCCATCACAATGTTATTTGATGCATGTTTGCGGAGGACAATATCACCCACCGGTCAATAGGCATTGCATCACGAGACTGTGGTGCCATGTATTACCAAAATTTTAACTTTTACAAACCGGTGCATTTGAAAATCCAGGCGTGCTAATCAAAAGAACTGCTTGTTTTATCTTCCCATCCATCACTATTTCTAAGTTACCACAGTTTTAGAAACAGTAACGCCGAAAGCAAGGGGCGGAGGAGCTTTTTCAACGATTACATTATAAGGTAGGGCCATGAAATTGATACTTTGACCGTTTTTTGAACTTTAAGCATTGGGGAGGATGCAAACATGCATGTTTGGCCCGACTGACTAAGTAACTATTAGCTGTAGGTGCGGCTCTGCCAATCTCTACGTCAAACTGTAAAGTTCTTTTCGACGAAAATAATATTTTCTGGTTATTATGCGGACGTTAACTACGGAAGAAAAGTATTTTGTTGTCTTTCACCGAAAATCGAATTCCGGCCCTCTTCCAATCCGGGGAAACACGGTATCCATATACACCACGGGAGACACGACTTTGCTTCCCTTATTTCACTCGAGTGGATGATAGGAATGGATACTTAGTACCTTCCCTTAATTGGAGTTGATACGTTCAAAAATGATCTAAAAATACCATGACATCAAATTGAATGAAAATATCGATTCAAAATAAAGGAAACTGTTCAGTTCATGAAATAAAACAAAAAGCAGAGATTTCATTGACTTAATCTTATTTAAAATTAAATTTTAAGTTTAAAATTTTTTGAAATTCAAAATTTAATTTTGATTAAGATTGAATTAATAAAATCTCAACACCTGTTCGATTTGATTAACTGAAGTTTCCATTATTTTAAATCAAATTTTATCCAGTTATATTGATGTCATGGTATTTTATCATGCACGCCAGCTGTTCTTAATAGCCCGAGTGGTAAGATGCTCGTTTACCACAGCAAAAGTTACTGTCATGGTCCCCGGTTCAAATCCGAGGGAGGATATAGGTAAGATATTTTCCCTAACGAGCTTGAGGTGACCACAGATAGACAACGCCTTTATTTCCAACCAATCTCATTAACGGCAATAAATTGTCATCTAGCGATACGGCCAGAGTTGGTGTAGTTCGCAGTTCTTAGTAACACAAGAGTGACATAGTAGTAAGATGCTCGTCTTTCACTATGAAGGTTACCGTGAAGGTCCACTGGTACGAATCCGCGCAAGAACATCAGGAACAAGCTCTTCTCCTACCGAGCTTGGGGCGATCACCGATAGATTGCGTCTTCATTTCCCACCTAACACTTTTGGTTGGGGATTGCCATATGGCGATATATAACAGGAGTTATAATGCGGTAAACTAACCAGTTTTAATGTGTTTTTTTTTTGCAAATTTACAAAAAAAATGTGTAAAACTTTATACCAGCATAGGGTAGCGCATACAATCAAGAACATGGGTAAAAAATATTGGAATAAAGCAATAGTGTTAAACAGTACTTTTAATAATATTTCTATCAGAGCATAATTTTTCACTATGTCAAAGGTATCAACTCCCTTAACTTAACTTTCGCAAATGGCCCTCAGCCGGTGGCATCAGCGAACATGAGATGTATACGGATAGCACAAAATTGCCCGGAATGTAAAACAACGGAGTTTCGACTCCCACATACAGTAGAGACCAGTGTAGCCTTTTCTTTCCGAATTTACCTCTGCATAATATCCCCAAAAAATGTCTCTTTCTTCAATGTATTAGGCTGAGAAAAATCATCTCACCAGAGTAAAATTTTGTGTCTGCCTGCGAACAACGTCGGTTTAACGTAAAAGCTAAAAATTCAAATTCTAAAATTTCCTAAAATTTATTTTCTTAACAAAAATTAAGGAAACTAGAATTTTTAATGACACAAGTATATAAGATGCTTTTCTAATAAGAAGACAACAGCGAAAAAATTATGAGCATGACGGAAAAATTAAGAAGCCTACAAAGCCAAAACGAGTTGGTTTTACTAGCTTACAGTTAAACCCCCTGCTTGTTGCTTGGCAAGTTCGCATCACTTACGATACATTAACTACACCTGATGGAACCTGGAAATTAACCTCATGTAGTTTCCCGTCACCTAACCAATATTACAATGTGATCCCCGACATATCCCAGAAATTAGCTATACCTGCGTGGCAACACGTCTGCTTTTCCCGTTGCTCACTCATTAAGAGCTCATTAATTCGTGTTAGGTGGATCGTGACTTGGTGTGTGGGCGTCACCGACCTCTCCGCGAAAGGAAGATGTTGCGGTCGCGAATCGCGTGATCTCAGGAATTTTTCCAAAATATATACTTACGAGGAAAGTAGAAAGTGGAAAGTAAGAAAAAATGGGGTGAGAGGGAACCGGAGAAGTACATTTCGTTCAACGAGAGCAAGGTTTTTCGTGTGTGTCTTATTAAGCATTTTTAGGGACCTGCCGCAGCCTTAAGCAGCTGCTATTTTTAAGTTGAAGTGAGCGATTTCCTCCGTGCGTTGAGGAATATGGAGTTTTCGTGCTCGCGGTCATTAGGAATTACAGAAATTCTGATTTCTTTCACTGTCGAGCGGAATAACATCTCTCTCTCTCTCTCGCTTTCTAAATTTTTCTTAAATTCTGTCCCTAATACCAGATGATCTCCGTGTACTTTGAAGACATTTTCTCTTCCGTAAGCAAGAAAAGATGTAATTCTTTGAACAAACTCTTCTTCAAGTTCTTTCAGTTTAACACCATATAAGTTCTGTGAAAAGTAAAATAAAATAAAGGACTTCTCTTATCCGCGTGATTCGTTTTGTATTAAAGAGCTGCTGACGCTGGCAGATGTCAGATAGAAATTGCAACTTTGTCTTTTTTTTTTTAACCTCATTATTGAACCGAATATTGCTGAAAATGCCCTGAAGGGGAGCTAGGGTCAATATTGCTGATTATACACATATATATATTTATTTTTTTTCTTTCATTTCAATACAAAGTAATAAATTTTAAGTCACATGGTTGTCTCATAAATGTGTCAACAGGCAATTCAGAATTCTAGAAAGAATGTATTCGTATGATTTTTTTCGAAAACTGATTTACGTTGGTAACGAATAATCAACTATTTCAGTGCAAAAGGCAAAATGAACATAAACGATTTCAGATTGTTTGAGATTTTGATGAATAATTATATGACGGTTAGTTTGTCTTTTTATAAAGGGTAGCCAATTCATTATACGTGCAGAGCAAGACGTACTTGAACATGCGTTTTCATAAATATAAGTCTAAGTGCCTATAACTAACTCTGAGACGAAGAAACATTGAGATGATTCTCTACTTTTTTCCACTCTAAAGTGGTGCACTAATATGCATTGTTAAGGAAATCGTGTAGTGCGTATATGTTATTAATTTGGCAGGTGCTATCATCCGTTTTAAAAATCAGTGGTGAGGAAATGTGTAAATGTGCAGTATTTCAGAGTTGTGGAGTCTAGGCGTTTCGGAGTCTTGAGAAAAAACCGGTATTTGCTCTTGAAAATCGAATGAAATCAACTCCTACCGACAGCCATAACAGGCTTTGTGGTTCACAATAGTCCACTCATGAGATAAGCCAGCCACGGAATGTGCGAATTTAATATGTTCTTATAGTAAATGTTATGGCAATATACAGGTTATATGCATATTTCACTTATTCTATTTTGAAATAACATTCTACAACAACAGAGCCTAGAAAACACGGTAATGTACAGTACGCACAACTTTTAACCGAACGGATGGCGATGTCTTGGGTTCTAAATGTTGTAGAATGAAGAGGTTTTCACCAAAAATTATGGTTTGTGATTTTCTACCCGACTATGTGCAATTCGTCTTAATGAAAAGTCATCTACATATTTATCATTGTTCAAACCTCAAAAACTTCAATATGTAAACCCTTATTTCTTTTTACATCTTATCTGATTTATTGCATTGCATTTACCCAAAAAATTAAATTTTACCGCTGTAAGTACAAAAATGAGAGATATGGGTGAAAATGCGTTTGGGGACTCTCTAAACATTGAGAAAACTGAATTTGAATGTTGATTGCAGGGGGGGGGGGGACACACACGAAACAAATTTGGAACGATAAATACTCCATATGCTACTGGAGTGTTTGAATTTAGTGCATTTAAAAAATAGTTTTTATTTTATGGAGGTGAGAAACAAACTTTTTTTTTATTACTCTTCATTTGACTCTATATCCGCGATTGAACGAATATTTATACCATAATTATTTCAAACGATGTGTCACAAACCAATTGTTGGTGACGACAATTTCATAAATTTAGAAAAAAATTAAATAAGTAAATAATAAATAAGATTTTTCCGTCGAACATTGCACTATTTTATGTTATATTTTTGTTTCATTTTGCGATACCCTAATTTTTAATAATGCTAAAAAAATACGGATGAAACGAAATGCCGTAGTTTAAGTAGAGACGACTCCACCAATAGCCACAACCTTAAACTTGGCGTACACTAAGAAAATTTACGCTGTTGGGAGAACCGTTATTTATTGATTATTATCTCTATAAATATTAACATCGATCTAATTGTAGGGTATTAATTTGTGAATTCTTTGCACATTATTATATTTACCATTTCAGCTGCTCGTGAATGTTGTCTAAGGAATGAAATGAATTTCTGAAATAGTGAAAAATTGCAAAATTTCATTGGTTATTTGTTTACTCCAATATTAAAACAAAATGTTTGAAAAACTGGATGGATGACTTATTTATCGTATCACAGTATACTTAAAACAATAATTGTCAATTTCAGTAAAGTTATGAGCTTCATATTTAAACATTTTCGCACACTTTGTCATCAGAAATTTTTCAATGAGTTTCAAATTTATATCTAGTATATGGTCCCTAAAAGTGGTCATTTTTCATATAATCGCTCATATCTTGCGAAATAGAGGCCAGATTGGAATGAAAACTGATTCTGTTTGGTTTTCGACTACGTTGATTCGAATGAAGTAAAAATTAATGTATGCTTCTATTTTTTCATAAATTTTTGCAATATGTTTAATAATTCATAACTCATACTTTAAAAAAGCCAAATTCAAAATGAGTAATAAAATTATGTTTGGCCCGGTAGAATCTATCATTTAAAATAAAAAGTAATGAGATATCTATATTATTTCGGAAATTATGCTGAAAAACAAGATTTTTCTGTTTAACATTGCGGCACTCAACTTTATCAATAAAATTTATATTTCATTAACTGTTCGTTCAAAATTGATGAAATTTGGTATTTCTGCATTTCGTGAAATACTGAATCCAAATATGGAAGAAATAATAATGGGGTTACGATCGAACTTTGAAAAGGTGGATCTAGTTTTAACATCTAGATGACCCCTTAAGAGAAAATGAACTTAATACACTCATGGACGATCTTAAACGCAGAGGAATGCGACCTTTTTTTTTCTTTTTGCTATAAATAGAACCCAAGATATTGCCATCGTTCGGTTAAAAGTTGTGCGTACTGTACATGTTCCTTTGAAAAAATTAAAACACTCCAGAAACTCACGAGTGCATTTCGCGTAGTGAAATAGTTTCCTTGTTTGTTTCAAAAAATTAGAATATCATAAGAAAAATGCATTACTACTTAATACATTTGTTTCGAATAACAAATAATCTTTGTAAAGCTTTATTTTAATATTCTGTCAACAAGAATGGGAAAATTTCATAAAAAAAGAGATTATGTTTCTCTCCATTTCCCACAAGAATATGGAAAACTATTTTATTTAATTTAGTTCATAATAACTGCATGAAAATAATGAATTTATACCTTTCGTGGCTTAGAGACCTTCACAGTACAGTTCAGAACAGGTTAGTATATCATATTCTTGTATATTCTGTAACAAAACATTAAAATTCTCGAGCCTCTGAAACTTAAAAATGAATATTCTCATATAAAGTCATGAAAATCCAACATTAAAAGAAATTCCCAGTAAATAAAAATATTAAACATTTTTGTAATCTCTTAAGATAAATTTGTATACAAGCAAGATAACATGCTAGTCATGTTACGTCAAAAATCCCCAAACTATATACGTTACCATTATCAAAGTTTAGACAGCATTAATCAAGGATTACATTTTCTCCTTTTCACATATTAGGAAACAAAAACCTTGAACATGCAAGAAAATTTTGTTCAAAAAGTTATTAAAATTTTTTTACAATGCCGGACGAAGAAAAATGAACAAGATTAATATTTAAGAATATCTTTCGGTGGCCCATGTAATTACTTTCACATACAATGTATCCGTATTTATAATGCAAAAATGTTATTTTCTTTTTAAAACAGTTTTACATTCCTCCGTCTAAAGTTACAAGAAAGAAACAACAAAAAAAAAGTCAATTTTAAAAGAAAATTGTGCGATAGTTCACTTTTGCGTACATCAGACCTAATTTTAAGAATCTAAACGAATCTGTACAGTGTCTCACAATTTATATTGTACTTTTCGTGTGAGTGCAATTTCAAGAGTTCATTTTCCTCTTTTAAGGACCACTTTTGGTGTTTGAGAATCGCACTATAGTTAATCAGAATGCCATGGGTTGCTGGAATTTAATTGCTTTACCACGGTGTGCGAGTACCGAATGTATGAAAGGACATATCTCAGGTTCTTCTGGTGTGACGTTCGCGTGCAAACTTACTGAGATCTCTCTTTCCCCCTCCTGAGAAAACTCAATTACATTAATTCGAAACCCTATGCGAATAAATTATTCCGGTCAGAATATGGGGTACATGGATGTCTTCTTCTTATTTTATGTTTAAGGCATAAGAAACGCGTCTGTCGTCTCCTTAAAAATCATTGCGCAATTCCAAGAACATCGTTGTTTCCTTCTAATGTGTCAGTTGGTGTTAATTTAGAGACATAGTATTTTCCTAAACGTAATTTCGGTAATTAATTGAAGTAATTTTTGCGTCTCGTTCTCTAATATTCATTTACATTTACTCACGTCTACCTAATTGCACCTATTGTTTCCATGTGTGTAATATAATTAGTCAGGGAAATGGGAACGCATGTGCTGGTGTTGCTCGAGCGAAACCATTCAAAGTCGACTGAAAGATATCTATTTTCAGTAATTTATTTGCATGCATGCATGCTTATTTCGCACCTATACAAATACAAATACAAATACAACGCCACAACAGGCAAAATGCCCAAAGAGGTGGCTGAGAAAAAGATGCCCATAAAAATATGGATGTCATAAATTTCAAAAATACAGCAACCCAACTAAAAATGCAATTGAACTCAAAATTTGAAACATAGATTTCAGCATGGGGGTTTCACAGTAATGGAGTACATAGGAGGCTCTTCCCCACCCCAAGAGACGAACCAAAATTAGAAAAAGTATTTCGACTAATTATTATTAACTTATATGATTTTTGAAGGGCGGTAACTCGAAATTTCTCAGGAAGAAAATTTTTGTGCCCTCAACAAAGGTCGATCCTGCGTACGCCCCCAGATGGCAGCTGTAACTTCATTAAAAAACACCAGAAACGCATGTATAATATCAGTTACACACATAGCCCTTGCATCATGCAGCAGGGCTTCTAGGCATTAATCTTTGCTGAGCCTGTCCATGATTTATCACGGAATTTATAATGTGAAAAAATGAAAAGATGTAATGTAATAAACTTTTTAGCACAATGTAGAAAAAAAAAAATCCAACGATGTTAGATAAAATATTACAAAATTGAACGAAAGAGCGGTTTCGGAGCTACTATAGCCCCCTTCGTCAGTGGAAAAAATGAAATGAACATATCTGTTGTAGCGCAGGTGACTCGCTTAAACGAAAGCACGTGGTCAAATCGGGGCTGACGCGGGATGTGCTGATGGCAGAGGGAAAAATAGTGATGATGATTATGAAATAATTACAATTGTGAGACGGAGTGTATCGATGATGGAGTGGCAGGAAGGGGTAACTTAAAGTATCGAGACTATAATCTTAGAGAAAAAATGGGGTGCTGGTAAAATCGTTAACGGAAGAAGAGGAGTTAATGTGAATATTGGAGCACTTCAAAGAAATATAGGTCGAGGGGTGAAGGGGTGAGAGGTCTTATGAGTGATTTTGGCAAAGTTAAAAATGGTGATTATTGGTCCAACAATGTTGTGCTGGAGAAGAACTTTTGAGATCTTGATTTTTCACGTAGCAAAGTAAAGGATTCAACAAGGCGAAATTTGAAAGAACGTTTGGTTTGGCCGGTATATGATAGACCGCATTGGCAGGGGATACAGTCGAATCCCGTTTTAACGAATACCGATATAGCGAAAATCCCGTTTTAACGAATACCGATATAGCGAAAATCCCGTTTTAACGAATACTTTTCTAATCCCCCGGATAAGCTTACATGGGAACAATGCATAAACCTGGACTTCCTTTACAGCGAAATTTCATTATAGCGAAGTGATTTCTCCGGTATCTTGGGGTTCGTTATAACGGGATTCGACTGTAGTGTACAACAGCAGATACTGTGTTGTAGTACAGTATCACCAACGCCAATGCGGAATTAGAGATGTCATTCAGGGCGTTCAATTTTGCATATTTTTAGCTAACATCGTTGAATTTTTTGCTTTTTTACAAACCGATAAGATTCAACCCGAACCCCTGCGCTGGAGCTCTGTATACATCTGAGCTACATATGCAATCTTTAGGCGCAATTCACGTATTCCAGATTAACACGGTGCTATCCTGACGCACTTGATCGATTGCTTATGTGAAATATCTTACTCAATTTTCTTGTACAACTTACTTTCAAGTTACACATTCGTTGTATCTTTTGAAATAATAATCACTCCAAATCATACAATATATTTCAGTAGAAAAATATGATCTGTCCGTTGTATCCAACAGACTCGTTTGTATGATTCAGTCCTCAGCGTCAGCTGGTACTCGCAGAAAAATGTTCTCCTGTCTTCTTTCAGGAGTCTGTATTTTCTCGTTGTAGTTGATGGATCGTCTCGGCTTTTTAGTTTTGCTTCTCGGTGTAATCCGTTCCCACGAGTGTTGAATTACCTCGTGGCTATTCTTATTCAACTCCATCTTCTTATCATCATCATCATAATCACGAACCTTCTAGAAACAAAACACAAACTTAGAAAAATGTTGTCGATTGCTTTTATAAAACGGAAAATAACAAGAAATAGCGGTAGAAAAGCATATACAGCGTTACCCTGGTTAACGAATGCCCCGTCTTAAAAATGTTTCGGTTAACGAAGACTTTTTCCGTGGTTTTTCTGCCTCGGTTAACACATGCTTTTGAAATTGCTTTTGTACGTGTTTTTGAAATTGTTCATGAATGAACATGACTCGGAGTCCTTTTGGTCACATGTCAGGATCCTCAATTTATTTATTTATTTATTTTTGTACAGTCTCTGTATACTTGTACATGCTACAGGGTGATCAGCGAATAAGCCCTTATTTCAAAATTAAATATCTCTACAACAAAGATCAATAGAATTATGCGGTAAACGGTACATTTATTAGCAAAACTGTAAGAACGTTGTACAGAAATTTCGAAAATTTGGTGTTTTTTTTAAATTTTTTAAAATTTAAAAAAAAAAAAAAACTGGAGATTTTGGGGTTCCGAAAATCCTCATTTGTGTGAAGAGAAACCACTGCATTCGCCTGAAGTTACTGCAAGTTATGCTCCAGAGGCATTATCGGCCCCTTCTTCGTGCGAGAAACGATTACTACTGAATGTTAGGTTACAATTTTGGAACAATTTGTCAGCACACATGGCGCGTACCGCAGCCCATGCAGTAACTTTAGGCGAATGCAGTGGTTTCTCTTCACACAAATGAGGATTTTCGGAACCCCAAAATCTACAGTTTTGTTGCTTTTTTTTTTAATTTTAAAAATTAAAAAAAAAAAACGAAATTTTCGAAATTTCTGTACAACATTCTTACAGTTTTGCTAATAAACGTACCGTTTACCGCATAATTCTATTGATCTTTGTTGCAGAGATATTTAATTTTGAAATAAGGGCTTATTCGCTGATCACCCTGTACTTTGAATCGTGTATTTGAATGCATACTGTCAAAAGGCGTAGCCGGTCAATTTGTCGCACTCAACTTGTCGCGATCAACTCGTCGCGCCTCAATTCGTCGCGGTACAAGTTTGTCGCAGTGTCAATTCGTCGCGGTACAAATTTGTCGCAACTCCAATTCGTCGCGGTACAAATTTGTCGCAACTCCAATTCGTCGCGGTACAAATTTGTCGGAACTTCAATTCGTCGCGGTACAAATTTGTCGCAGCTGTACAAGTTTGCCGCCGTGTCTATTCGTCTTGACGTCAATTTATATATTACAGCGCAGAATCAATTCGTCGAAACGTCGATTCTTCACTGTATATGTTCCACGCGAGCTTGTATGTAGGTTTTTGTCTTACACGTGAAATAAAAACATGAACAAAAGTGTACACGCAGTTAACTGAAAATAATTAATTTTTGTCAATGCAGAAAGGTCATCGAAATTAAAATTACAATATAAATTACATTTAAAAATTTAACTTCATATAAAAGTTTAATTATATTTGAAAATTCAGTTATAAAAATTTGAAATGTTAAATAGTTGATTTCTGCTGTGATAAAATTTCAATATCATGTGGAAAAATTTCGGTTTGTATGATATTCCCCAAATTACAGTGAGCCTATCTTTAACGGTAAATTTCTATCTGCCCATTACAGTATTACCATTACAGTATCTCCATAAGAACCTGAAATATTTAATTAATTAATAATTCAATTAAATTAATATTTAATTTCACCGTATAAGCCACACTTACAACCACACAAACAAACCAGCCAAAGATATGCGACTGGTTATGAACATAAGATTAATGGTTATATTACACTGAAGAGCCAAAAAAAACTGGTCCACCTGCCTAATATCGTGTAGGGCCCCGCGAGCCCGCAGAAGAGCCGCAACACGACGTGGCATGGACTCGAATAATGTTTGAAGTAGTGCTGGAGGTAATTGACACCATGAATCCTGCAGGGCTGTCCATAAATCCGAAGGAGTAAGGGGGGTGGAGATCTTTTCTGAACAGCATGTTGCAAGGCATCCCAGATATGTTCAATAATGTTCATGTCTGGGGATTTAGGTGGCCAGCGGAAGTGTCTAAAGTCAGAAGAGTGTTCCTGGAGCCACTTTGTAGCAATTCTGGACGTGTGGGGTGTCGCATTGTCCTGCTGAAATTGTCCAAGTCCGTCGGAATGCACAATGGTCATGAATGGGAGCAGGTGATCAGACAGGATGCTTACGTACCTGTCAGAATCGTATCTAGACGTATCAGGGGTCCCATATCACGCCAACTGCACACGCCCCATACCATCACAGAGCCTCCACCAGCTTGAACAGTCCCCTGTTGACATGTAGGGTCCATGGATTCATGAGGTTGTCTCCATACCCGTACACGTCCATCAGCTCGAAGCAATTGGAACCGAGACTCGTCAGACCAGGCAACGTGTTTCCAGTCCTCAACAGTCCAATTTCGGTGTTGTCGGGTCCAGGCGAGGCGTAAAGCTTTGTGTCGTGCAGTCATCAAGGGTACACGAGTGGGCCTTCTGCTCCGAAAGCCCATATCGATGATGTTTCGTTGAATGGTTCGCACGCTGACACTTGCTGATGGCCCAGCATTGAAATCTGCAGCACTTTGCGGAAGGGTTGCACGTCTGTCACGTTTAATGATTCTCATCAATCGTCCCGTTCTTGCATGATCTTTTTCCGGCCGCAGCGATGTCGTAGATTTAAGTTTTTACCGGATTCCCGATATTCACGGTACATTCGTGAAATGGTCGTACGTGAAAATCCAAATTTCATCGCTACCTCGGAGATGCTATGTCCCATCTCTCGTGCGCCGACTATAACACCACGTTCAAACTCACTTAAATCTCGATAACCTGCCATTGTAGCAGCAGTAATCGATCTAACAACTACGCGAGACACTTGTTGAGTTATATAGGCGTTGCCGACCGCAGCGCCGTACTCTGATTGATTCCATATCTCTTTATTTGCATACGCATGCCTGTATCAGTTTTTTTGGCTCTTCAGTTTATATCTATGCGACAGACCCATAGTCATCTTTCTTATTGGTGATTACATTGCCTTTGTCGGTGCTCATCCTGTGGGCATTATGAAAACTTCATCGAATCGTCATGCATAAGCACTGTACATTGCCACCCTTGATCTGCGCCTAACTCCCTTCGCTGTGAGAAATAGAAATCCCAACATCGTGGCTTATACGATGGAAACTAAATTTTCAAAATTTATTTGATCCCAATTTATTATTTGGGTGAGCTCCCAACGCCCCTCACTACGACAAAAGGAAATCCCGACAAAAAGTGGTAAATGCGGCTTATACGGTGGAAATTAAAATTTAAAAATTTATTTGATCTCAATTTTTTATTTGGGTGAGCTCTTCAACATCCCTCACTGCGAGAAATGGAAATCCCGACAGAAATGCGGCTTATATGGTAAAAATTAAATTTTAAAAATTTAATGACTTCAATGAATACTTTCCTTCATTTGTTAAAAATTAAAACAGATGGGAAGGGGGAACATTTCCAACAAATGAGGAAAAAAAATTAGTTCCATTTTTTACGCCTAAAGCAACTACCCTATTTATAAGATCACAACAAACACATAAATTTTAAAGAAATTCAAATTTGTCGCGATGAAATGAGTCTACGAAAAATTTGTACCGCGACGAAATGAGCCTGCGACAAATTTGTACTGCGACGAAATGAGCCTGCGACAAATTTGTACCGCGACGAGTTTGTAGCACGACGAATTGACGCTGCGACGAATTGTCCTGCGACAAGTTGAGCGCGACGAATTGACCTAGACCCGTCAAAAGGGTCCCCAAAATCCTTGTATAATATGCTTATTTTCATTATACCTGACCTTACCGTGGTTTTTGAAATTATATTTCAATGAACATGACTCTGGCTCATGTAATTCCTGCACCGTAAAGGAGCCTTGCTGATTTTATTTCACGGGCTCGCACTTTTGTTCATGTATATACATGTGCACGCTTGTTTAAATCTAGCATTTGGATGCATATTATCAAAGGATCATCTAGGCACCCTAAAATTGGGGGAGGGGGGCGAATCCTTGTATAACCTGATAATTTTCGTATTTGCTTGCCCTTGCACATGCTTTTTGGAACTGTATCTGAATGTACAAAACTCGGGGGTCTTTTAGATACCATGCCCAGAGAGGGCTCCGATTTATCTTTAATTTTCACTTACTTGCTCTGTACAGATACTTTTGTGAATATATTTATACTAGTACATGTTACTTTGAATCTCGTATTTGAATGCATATTGTCAAAGTCATCTAGGTACCCTAAAATAGGAGCCCCGAACTAGTCACATAATCTCATTCTTTTCGTTATAAGCATGACCTTACACATGTATTTTTGTTATTGTATATGAATGCACATACATGACTAGGGGTCTTTTAGATCACATGACAGGGGAATCCAAAAAAAAAAGTATTATTATTTTTTCTCCTCTTGCAACTCAGAATTTTCTCCATTCCCTTCGTGCAATGAGCTTATGTCGCGTAAAGCGACACATCCCGGTCTGTCTGTCTCGGCCAGTTCTCTTATGTTCTGCATCGGCTAACAATTAAGGATTCGGCTAATGAAGACTTTCGTTAACAACCATATGACAACCATATTTTTATGGGCATCTTTTTATCAGCCGCCTCGTTGGGCATTTTGCCTGTTGTGGCGTTGTATTTGTATTTGTATTTGTATTAATATGGATGCACGTGCTAACACAAGACCGCTACGCTGTGAGCTAAAATTAAGAGCTAATCATAATCAGAGAGGTAGCCAAGCCCGATTAATTCATATCCACCTTGGGATATTTTTCCAGACGTACCTCCCTTTCCTAAAGTTTTTTAACCATTTCACATGTGGAATGAAAGATTCAGCTAATTGAAAAAAACAAGGAGCATCATCAAACTGAACAACCTGGACATTCTAAGATTTAAGAGAGATTATATTTTCCATTCATCAAAGACATAAAACTATAAATGCACATAATATACAATCTTATGTCTATGATCTGCATGTATAAGTTTTTGGACAAATCACTAATACACCTACGCACGAACTCGACTGGGTTATACTACTTTGCAGCACACAAACTCCGGTCATGTATCGCCATACGGCAATTTTCAAACCGAGGAGTTGGGTGGGAAATGAAGGATCCATCCACCGGTGGTCGCCCTAGGTAAAGAACTTGCTTCTGATGTTCGATGCCCGGATTTGAACCAATGGGCATTGATAGTAACCTTCATAGGGGAAGACGAGCATCTTTACCACTGCGCCACTCGGGTACGACTGGATTGTACTAGCTTTAGTGGAATAAAGCTAGTATAACCCAGTGGACAAACTAGTCGTGGTTGTGTACAAAGGATCATGATATTTAGTGTATCTCATCATTGAATAAATTATCATTTATTAAATTTTAAAGCTGTTCATATTAGTCTTCGATAACTTTTCGCTTATTTTTAGAGGGCTACTTTGGTGTTTATTTAAAAAACACATAAGCATATATTTATATTTTGAGCAGTATCTGTAACGAATTAAACGGCTTTCCATAGAAACTCATGGGAAATCGCGTTTCGGCTAACGAACTCGAATACGGAACGAATCATCTTCGTTTGTCGAGGTATCTCTGTAATTTATTTCTCCTACGAGAATATAATACCGCGTATCAAACCATTATACTCTATTAGAAACAATTTCTTTCAAATAAATAATAAATAAAGTCAACAAAACCACTTCTGAGTTGGGTTATTATTACAATTTATTATTTTTTCTCATAAGGTTCGCTTTATCCTTTTCTCCTCGGTGAGAAGATAATTTAGCGAAAACACAGGAGATAGAGAGAGAGGGATATTAACCTGAAACTCTATTTTTTCTGGAAGAAGGAAAATGAAGAAAATAAAAAAAAACCCCCACAAAATTGCACCAAAAACTGAAGCAATGTGACATACGGATCTATAAACAAAATGTATATAAAGAGAACATACACAAAAGGAAGCGATCGATGGAAAAATAGTAGCAATGGCGGTGCGAGTAATTGGCATTCTTTTACCTGCCATCTCCTTGGTAACTTCATGGTTACATTGTCTTTTCTCATTTTCCTAACATTTTTATTTTTTTCATTCCCCTAACTAAATTTTCTCCGCAGGAATTTGTTTTTTTCTCCTACATACTTAAAAGAAAATAGATTTTTTTTTACTTTTTTTTTGTAATATACATATATATGGTTATTTTTCTCGCTTTAGCTGCAAAAAGTAATCGAAGGAAACGAAAATGACGAGGCTATTCCGCTAACCAAAAAAAAAATATATATTAATAAATAAATGGCTGAATATTTTTTTTGTTATTCGAACCGTTACCTTTGAAAAAAATGTTGTATTTTTGGATTTCTTTTTAAAAATATTAAATAATGTTATGAAAAAAAAAACTTTTTATACTCTTGAGTCTAAATAATTTATTGGTTTTTTTAAAACTTCAATATTAGTTTTTACCATAAGTCTCAGAAGTTTATTCTTTTTCCCTTTTATGTAAATACATCATATACAATGACATTATTTCTAATGAATGTCTCTCGAAAATAGTATAATTGTATAATGTGAATGACGCGGAAATTATTTGCAGTTTCGTGTAAATTGGAAGAAGAAAAATGATGTGGGAATTTGAATAAACAATTAACGAAAATTATTTATTACGTGACGTTTACGTGACTTTTTGTGACGTTATATTATATATAAATTCATTTATTTTAGAAACGTCACTGTGTTTGAAACATTTTGTGCGTTTGACGTAGGCGCAGAAAGAATTCAATTATCATCTTTCATTATTTAAATGCTTATTTTAGGGAAACTCTATTTTGCCTCATTGAATTTGATAGTCTTTGAAAATTTTTAATCAATATAAAACAAAATGCTATTTCGATCATGGAGGGTCAATCAATATGATTTTATTATCATAATGTAATGATATTATGGGAACGTAGTATAAGTATATAAATATTTTCATTAGGAATAATATAAAAAAATGCATATAGCCTACAAATACAAACGCAAAGGCCACAACAGGCAAAATACCGAACGAGGTAGCTGGAAAAAGATGCCCATAAAAATATGGATGCCAAATGTAACCAAAATACAGCAACACAATATAAAAGCGTAGCGTTGATACACCATTAGTACTTTGATAAAAGAAGATGCAACACACATCCAATGTACAATCCAAATGTGTATCCAATTTAAATACGGACTCACTAGAATTATGGAAATTATTGGAATTATTATGGAATTATTGGAAATCTTTCATGAAAAATCATTTTAGTTCGTAATTGATCGTTAGGTGGCATTGGCAAATATTTATCTCGTAAAGCTATGATAATAATGTTCTTCATAAAAATATTTTCTATTTATTTTCTATGTTTCGCAAACAATATTTTCTGATGGGACTTACTCTAACAAACGTTGAGTAAATATTTTGATTTGCATCTAGTTTTAAAAAAGTGATCAAATCTGAAAAATAGGAGAGAAAAAATTGATAAAGCGCTTTAAAATTTTTCGAATTTAGCCCTTTTCGACACTTTTCACTAATATTATCGTCGCTTATTGACAAGATTTTTCGCTACTTTGCCCGCCTAAAAAAATAAGACGATATAATTAGTAGAAATATTTCCTACGGCACAACGACATTTCAAATTCTTTTTCCAATAATATTTCAACATCATAACACATGTAAATGTTTTTAAGAACCTCCAATAACATGAAACTTCTCTGATTATTGTAGGCAAAAAAAAAAAAAAAAAAAAATCAAAGAAGGAATGTCGTAGAAAAAAGATTAATCGTGGAATAAAAAACATTTCGTTATTATTAGAATTTATAAAAAAAGTAAATTTCTTCCCCTATAATGCATTTATATAAATATTCCCATACAATATAAATATTTATATTATACATAATTCCCTCTGCTTATATCCCACAAGGGAAAGAGCGGGGACCATGTTTGGTGTTTGCATACATAATTCCCCCATTTATGCATCACAAATAAATGTTTCCATATAAATACATTTCTTTCCACAACTACCTTGGCTCTATCTGAAAAATCGTAATAGAGAAATAATTTTCGATATAGCGTTAATCAACGAAAATTGTGATCTCTGAAGGAAAAAAAAAATATTCAGAAACATTCTTTAAGTATAAGAGTTTGATATATAGTTGCAATTTATCAAATTCTCTGGAAAATTATCATTGCCATTATTACTATGAGGAAATAATTTGTTAATCAAGGTTTAGAATTCAAATACGTATGAACATTTAATACGCATTTTTCGCTACATAAAAGACGCAAATCATAGAAATATTTCATATTTGCAGGTTTCATCTTAATTAAAAATTATGAATTATTCACACTCAACTGACCAGATATTGTATTGCGTGAAGCGCGGAAAATATTTTTTTTCAAATATAATTTCAAGTATTTATTTCTCGCTAATATTCTCCTATTCAATAGTTTAGAAAAATACATTTTATGAGTCCTCAGTAAATTTGAAATTGAAGCAATGCTCGAATGATTATGCGCAAACATTAATTAAACTCTCAAAATATTAAGATGCGTTTTCTTACATGCATGAGTAAAAGACTAATTACAGCATTCAATAATGTTTTAGTAAATATTTCCTCAAAAACAAACACGATTACGTTCAAGAGGTAGTTTTGGGAAAAAAGTATATCTCTGGAGCACAAAATGCAAACACAATATATTCAAAGCGAACTATACGTATGCAGTAAATGACTCCCGTGATATTAATTTTCGGGTTTAATCAGGGGCACATGATTCCATATTTATATTAATAGTAGTAAAATAAATTTCAAAATTTTAATTGATATCTGAATTCCTAATCGAGACATTAGAAACTTCGCGTCAGTGATCATATGCGAGTTACGAGGGTATATCAATTCACTAATAATCGAAGTTATGAGGAAAATTTGCTCAAAATAGTAAGTAAAAATCGACTAAACTAAAAAAATACAAGAAATACCCCTTTGACACATGAAACCTTGGAACAATGAACAAGCATAAAAAGATTGTGATTGACGGAAGGCACTTTGTACTTCATTTTTTCGTAGTAACAACTACGTTTATTCTGTACGGTGCACAGTTCTGTACAGTGTGAGTCAATTTTTATACGAGAAGTGGTATTGCGAGGTTTTTTAAAGAATTATAGAGGTACCTTTTTTCTCTGGTTTGTTTTGAGGTGCAGTTTTTTGTGATACTAAGTGATTTTTAAGAACGAATTAATACTTTCACTCTCGCAGCAATTTCGTTTTTCTCAGCCCATAAAGCTCACGCCTCATTTTTGAAAAAAATTAAGGTTTTCATCAAAAAATTCTTGTGAGTCTAGTTTTTGATCTAGGATATCAAATTCTTGAATTGAAATGGAAAAAAAAATGCTTTATTGTTTTTTTTTCTAAATTGCACGATGTCTCGCTGCTGATTACCTGAATCCCATGGTTGTGGGAAAGATGCAATTGCGTTTCTTTATGAAAAATATCAGTCTTATAGACCTTTATTTCGAAAGTATAAACGAACAAACATATCATTTTCAGTTTACCCGGGATTATACTTAATTTACGCCAATTAACAAATTTCAACTGAGTTAAAAAGTAGAGCCAATGTTTCGGCACCTTGAGCGTTTTAAGGCTTACTGGGGAACCCGACACATCGGCCCCTTAAGTTTTTGTCTAAGGGTTAAACTTGAAATCACCATTGTGATATTCCTCAATATATTCTTCATATTTCAAGATAGCCTTCAAAATATCTTAACATGTTCTTCGTAATTCGAAGTGACACACACACTCTGCAAAATTTTCCCGATACATTCTCTATAACTCGAGGCATCATTGAAAATTTCCTTCTTTTATGTATCCTAGAAATTGTTGAAATATGAATTTGCCCAAGGGGTTTAGACTAAAATTTTCCAAATATCTTCTCTATATTTAACTCGAAGCACCGCGGGTAAACATAATGAAAATTTTCCATGAAATCCCATTACATATAGTAGTAGTAGTATATTACGCTTACTATACCACACTGATAAATTTTAGTTATAATATTCTACTTACTTTACCACACACCAACTCCAGTCATATATCGCAATTTCTAACCAATGGAGTTAGGTGGGAAATGAAGGCACACCCAGGTTTGCTTAGGTAAAGAACTTACTCCTGATATTCCCTCCAGGATTCGAACCTGTGGACCTTCATAGTGTAAGACGACAATCTCACCACTGCGCCACCCGGGCGAAGATATAGTATATCTATAATTTGTGGTGGATCCCGACTTTTTAGTCAACCTTTATACAGTATTAACACCCAGTCAGGAATTGAACAGTGTTAAGCGATTCTCCACACTTTCTCTTTTGAATTTTTTACAGTTTCCCATCCAAAATATTACGTGTCATTTATTTCCACTCACATTCGTGTTGATGAAAAGCTAAAATAATATAAAAAAAATCAGTAAATGTTAATACCCATCCTCATGTACTATGCACGCTTACTGCACAAGGGACGAGTGAAATACGGAAGGAAAAATAACATAAAAATAGTAACTGGAAATAGCTTTATATTAATGTATTTCCCACGGCTCAGTCTATCAAAGGGACCATTATTTTTTCTCGAAATGATTACAGCGCAGCCATTTATCTCTGTATCTCATTGCCAAGATAGATCCCATCTACGTAATGCGATTTCTTTTGGCATTAATTTTCAGACAGATTGCTGGTCAAGATTCAAAAAAGGGAACCCCGGATCGAAAATCGTGAAGTTCTCTATGTTGCAAGGCGTAGTGGAGCCAGAAGTGTCTGAATAATATTTGGCTCCTTAGCCCTGATTTTATATATGGAAAAAATCCATGCATTACAACAAAATATACAGGAATGTGTGCTGAAAAATATAGCCACAATTAGATGTAAATTAACAACAACAACAAAAAAAAAATTAATGAAAATTTCGAAATTTCAAACCCAATGAAAATTAGGACCTAATGAAAGAAATTTTCATAGAACTAGTGAAAAAATTCAGAATCCATTAACTGAAAATAAGGAAAACAATTGTGTGTGTAACAGAGATAATTCCAGCAGCCTTGAAATTTTAGAATTAAATGAAAGAAATTATTGCAGTATCGTGTGAAAATCTCAGAATAAATGAATCCAGAATTGATAAAAATTCAGAAAAAATTATTTAAAAATTTATGAAAATTTAAAAAACAACAACAATATTCCAGAGTTATTACTTTCGTTCTGAAAGTTCAGAATTCCATAATGAATAAAAATTCAGAATTTATGAAAGAAATAATTTCAGAATTGATGGAAATTCAGAATTTTAAAAGAAATTATTAGTATCTCAAGAGTGCGGGCCCAGTGCGACTGCAGCTGTAGCACACCTCCTAACAGGGGCTGGCTCTGGTATCACCGGACAATGAACATCATTATAATGCAACGAGACAAGTTTAGTTAGAAGGGTTTTAACGCTATATTACACACGTTTCACATACTTCGGATGCTATAAATCAGGTGAAGAATCTCTACAACGGTATCCCCCTCACTCCCAGAGCAATTTATAATAACGATGCTGAATTCTCACACGCACAGTAGGATACTGGCTCTTCCTGGTGACAACCGAACTCACTTTATTACATCCTCCGGAAACTCAGATGCAGCCAGACCCTTTTGCACCCGCCTTCGTTCTCTTGCTATAACTTGGGAGATCGAGATCCCAATTACAGTTGCTGTGATAACTGCCTCGTGTGTAGAACATCCTATTACACGGGAGTTCGCCATATTCTGGCGTCAGATTTGATGGATTAAAGCGGAGTTCGCGTAGTATGGCTCGGGAAAGCCGATCATTTGAGCTATAGCTCAGATATGGCAGCTGGAGCAGTAGCAGCAGAGAACCATACATACATACCCTCTCACGAATTAGTTTAGCCGAACTTTCTCTATCTATATGCGTAGAGCGCTCTCGTGTGTGTGTGTACAGATTCCTTATCTATGATCTCAAGTGGTTGGAGTGTGGAAGCTCCTCCGAACATTTTAGGAAGTTAATAAGCGGCTGCCGCGAACCAGAATATGTTCCTTTATCAGGAGTTATAGAAAATTCGTTCTAATGCGAAATTATCGGTGCATTGGAAACAATATTCTCTCAGGATCACTATGTTGTCGGTGATAGTAACCGTTCATTATTAACTTCTAGTCGAACGTATTCATTTTCCCAAGGTCTTGTAAATCTGCGAGAACTGTTCAAATCGAGTTTGGGTTCGTCATACATAATCCATAAGCCGATTTCTCAATAATGAGAAGGTCAGTTATTGTCCGTTGCAGAAAGAGTGACAACTAAAATTTGTGTTTGTTGTATCGGGGGAAACTGGCATTATTGAGTGAAAGGCGTGAGAAAAGACGTTCGCTCTCTTTGAAATATACCTGTGAACACAGGGAATCATTCGACACCGTGAAAATCCTTTACACATGGAATTGAATCTTTAAAGAGATTTTCAAAAGCGCCGTCAACAATAAATGTAAGTAAATGTAGACAGGAATAGAAATTGAATACGCTATTCATTGCTAAAATACTGTATAGAGTTCTTCGAGCAGAAGTTGTCTTTGAATTTTTGTACATTTTCGTATATTACGGCTATTTCATTTAGGTGGTAGATTAAAAGTCTGTTCATAATGAGGTTTGAACGATGGTGAGAAGAATATATCAATATCGGAACCCTAATTTGCTAAGCGTGAAGAAGGTACCCACTATTGCTATCAGCTTCATGTGATCGTTTTCTGATGATTACTGGTATGAGTGTGGAGATGTCTTTCGGTTGGCTTCACTTAAAAATAGCTGAAAAATACAGATTTTGCTTAAATGAATGGCCCGATTCGAGAGAGAGAGAGTATGTTAAGTTCCCCGATATTGTCGATTTTTTAACAATTACAGCCTTTCTGCATTTCTACTTGCTTTTGAAAATTTCTTTTGGATGTAATTGATGCCTTTGACAATTTTTTCGCGATAATTGGTGACATCACGTATGGATCCCGATTTCCCGTATTTTTATGACGGTAATATGGTCAACCAAGACATTTATGGTGTTGTGGTTATTGATACCGCGTCACTTTTCGGCCCAGCCGGAGGTTGTGCACCCTTAGTTTGAACCCTTGCAGTGGCAATCCTGAGAGATATATCTCTTCTTATCACCTCCCCCCCCTCTCTTCTGCAATCCCGGGCCCTGTACAGTTAGCTTTGCCTGATAACATGTTTCCTTCCTCCGACCTGTCAATTGACAACAAGTGGATGAAGTCAGTTTCTTTCAAAGTCTGATAACAGAAGGGCGGAGAGAAAGGTTGTTTTTCCTTTCTTTTCGAGGTTATATACGATTATGCTTACAACATAAAAAACGGAAAAAAGCTATAGTTTTTCTCTATCTTGTTTTATTATTATTATTCTGCGTTGGGGGGGGGGGGGTTATCAGCTCAGGTGATCGGAAAAAATATCCTTCTGGAAAATACGTGGCACTTTCTAGAAAGTTTACTGATCTCTACTGTTGCAGTTATAATGTGGATCAGAGAAATTGCAAAACCGCTTATAGGCATAATTATTTGAAGTAACAAGCACAGTCTATGATGACCATCAGCATGATAGCAAACAATCAACAACTTTGACGTATGTGCATAAATGCATCGGTATGATGTTGTTACGAGCTTGGCGTTGTGTTGGCGACCCCATCCCGGTGCCAACAGCCATTTGGCGAAAACGCTGTACGACAATGTAAATTTTTTGAAAGGAACTGAATGTTACGGTTTCATTTGGGCTTATGTGATAGATCTTTACGCGCACGAAATTAGGTAAAAATGTCGTTCATTCTTTCGCTCCAGGAAACAACAAGAACCCGATAACATTAGGCTGAAGAGGATATTTAGTGTCGTAAATAAGTCGAGCTTGGTATATTTTGCTCGATGAATAAAGTAGAATCTTCACGAATATTTATTGAGATGGATTTTGAATAATTCTAAATATCACTTGTTATTTTCTGTATATGCGACACAATTTTTACAACTCAAAGGATTAAATTTTCTACATGTTAGTATTAAAGTATGCACAGTATTAAAGTATACAAATATGCTTTTGAAAGTTATTCCGTCGAGATCCTTAATGGATGTGATAGCGTCGATTCCTCAAAAACGAAAGATTGATTACAGAGGTAATGTCGAATTATGTCCTTTTAGGGTTTCGAAACTGAATTAAAGACACAACGGAGTTAATTAAAATGAATTACAGACGCGCTGTAAGTACTCGTGCACATTTCGTGTGCTCATGCATCCATTCGAGAAAACGAAACCAGAAAGCAAACTCTCCAGTGTGAATGGACCGAATCTTTGGGGACGCCACTACAGAGAAGATGCTAATTCATCCTCAACTAAAGACCCAGAGAAGATGCTGATGCGATTCGCTTACGAAATACGAGTAATAAGTTTACTTTGACCTGACAGAAAACCATCTTTTCCTTGAAATAAGATGGTTTACTGAACGCGTAGGAGAGAAAGGGATATGGCGGAATACCGCGCGCACACACACACACACACACATATACTTAGACATGCATGCATGTATGTATACGGAGAGAGTGAATTTATAATCGATATTGTTACTGCACGCAAATGCGGTGCGTGCGAACTTTAACTGTGAGCGCGTGCGTGCGATACCAGCCTGGAAACAGGTTAGGAATATGGATTAAACAGGACTTCGTGATGCTTTGTTTCTCACGGAATCACCTCAGGGTAAATAAATAGGTGAAAGTGTTGGTCAGGAGGGAAGCACGTTGTATTCTATCAAGGAGCAATGTGTCGTGGAAGCGTAATGGAAAACGCATTTACTCAAGTTATTACTAGTAAATATGAGTTTGTTTATATGGCAACGTTGCTCTTTTCTGAATACCCTCCCTCCCTCCCGTCTCTCTGTTGCGGCGGTGCATAATCAATTTCTCTTTACCCTCTCCACCTCAGTAAACGTAATAAAATGTCATGTTCTAAATTACAAAACTTATGCATGAAATATGAGAAATTAATCGTACAATGGATCGTTTCATACGACCACTAAAATTCACTGTAAAACAAGAAACACGTTTCCTGTTCTTGGGGGGAGAGGGGACAAAAACATGGTCAAACTTTTATTATAATTCTGTGCGGACAATTCACCGCCACGCAATTCACTGATATGACAATTCACCGGAAAGTTACATAGTGAATGAGCAGGCACATGAGCCAGTGAACAAGTGGATGAGAAAGTGAGCGAGTGAGTAAATGTAAGAGCAAAACAAGTGAGTGACTGATCAATTGAGTGAAAGAAGGCGAGTGATTCATCAAGTGAATGAGAGAGCAAGTGATTCATCAAGTGAATGAGAGAGCAAGTGAGTTATTTATTGATCAAGCGAGTGAAAGAGAGCAAGTGAGTGATTTTTCAAGTGAGTCAGAACGTTAGTGAGTCATTAGCCTAATCATTGGTTCACTCGCTCTGTCACTTACCTATTCACTTGGTCACTCATACGGTCACTCGCTTAATCACTCACTTAGTTGGTAACTCACCAACTCAGTCGATCCTCAATGCGATCAATCACTTACTCGGTCGTCAATCACTTGTTTCGTAAAGTTACTCGGTCATTGTTAAAGTTACTCACTCGGTCGTCAATCACTTGTTTCGTAAAGTTACTCGGTCATTCATAAAAATACTCACTCAGTCACTCATAAAGTTACTCACTCGGTCATAAAGTTACTCATCACTCACTCGGTCATAAAGTTACTCATCACTCACTCGGTCATAAAGTTACTCATCACTCACTCGGTCATAAAGTTACTCATCACTCACTCGGTCATAAAGTTACTCATCACTCACTCGGTCATTCATAAAGTTACTCACTCAGTCATTCATAAAGCTACTCACTCGGTCATTCATAAAGTTACTCACTTAGTCATTCATAAAGTTACTCACGCTGTCACTCAATCACTAATTTTTTGCTAGCTCATTCACAATCGTATTCGGTCACCCACTCACTCACAGGTGACGGATTGCAATGGATTTTCCGTAAATCATCATCATTTGATAGTGACACGAAATCAAAATATTTGTTAGATAGAAGACATGGAAGCATTCACTTTACATACCTTTGAACATTCTAGGTTCTGTAATGCTGCGGTACTTTTCAAAGATGCGGAGTTGCAATATAGTTTAAAGACTCATTATTTCGGCCAATTAAGTTGCATCAAAGAAAAAGTCATACGCTTTGGTTCACGAAACGTAATAACGTCCCATGCATGTATAAAGAAAATAAATATTTAGGGAGGTAGAAAGTTACGATGTTGAACATGTTTTTCATGTGTTAACAGTGACGTTCTTTCGAGGATAATGAAAGCGGAGGTATTTTAATACCCATGTTCATTCATCATTAAGCGACGTGGAGCAGTATAACGTATTTTTGCTTTTGGTGTTTGATCTTAAAGTCGATAATTGTTTTCAAAATAATTAGAATATAGAGATGGGCTTTATTTTTCATCAAAATTTTAATAATTTAAAATATTTTGTCTTTGGATGGAAAAAAAAATATCCATTATAATTATATTTTTAAGGTTTTTCATTCAACTTATGTTGATAACCGAAATGTAAAAAAAAAGTTTTCGGGGTTATTGTTAATCCTTCTAGAAAAATTTATTCAATATTGAACAATTCTTAAATTCATGAATTTTCATATTCCATAAGACAGTAATTTCCATAATATTCTTATCAGTAATTCTGGAAATTTAAGCTCAGTGGGAAAGTTATTTTGCATAATTTGTAATAATATTTTAATATTATGCGGAAAATCAGAGATGACGTATAATAATCCACAGATGCAAATTTAGCTGCTTAGAGAAAACGAAGTATCATCGTACTGGTTGTATAATCCGCTTATGAAAATCGTACGCATCAAAATAAAAATCTTAAGGAATAGAAGAGATTGCTTGTAAAACTTTTTTACCCACACATGTATATACCACCAAAATTGACTAAAAAGTTAAAAAAAAAAATAACTATCCATTTCTCTTATAACCTCTCAGGAAATGAAAGAGACAAATCAGATCCGCTAAGTAAACCCGATGTTTTTCCACCATATCAAAATTGGCTGCTGAAACAAACGTGCATTTGAATTTCAACACTAAAACAAAAGTATGTTCTTACACAGCTTCGGCTTATACTTGAATTTTTTTTTATTGATATATAATATGTACGACATCCTTCTCGCTCTCTTTCTTCATGATAATATACATTTTCAAAGTCATTCACTCGCAGTTGCGGGATGCGCAGTTTTTTGGTAATCATTGCTCCATATTTTTCAATGGGTATTTGAACTGAAGGAGTAAGGATTTAATACCGAAGTACCACAATTTGTATGTTCACAGTTGTCAATAAAGTAGGCATGTTTCAGTATTTGTGTGTGTGGGGATTTATTTTAGATTCATAACTCTTAGAAAACACATATTAACTACTTGAGTGTAGAATTAAATCGCAACATTAATGACTCCTGATTATACATTCCTGAATATTTCAACAGAAATAGATGTTCCTGATCCAGTTTAAAACTAATTTATTTTGCGTTAGTAGAATCTAGATGTTCGCGGGGAAATATTTTTCAGCAATCTTTCCTCACTTTTCATCACACAGCAGTCCTTTTTTATATTATTTTTTACTTCACAAATACAAACATGTAGCCTAATACACAATTTAGACATATGTTACACGAATACAAACATATAATACACAAAAAATACATACACATATTACAAACAAACATTTTGTAGCCTCAGGGACTGAAAAGTCCTTCCAGCCGGCCTAAAGGAATAAGCTTTGTATAGAATATTTTTTTCTCTTCATCCGTATAATTCTGAAATTCTGAGAAAAATTAGAATCACATATGCATTTCCATTCTTCAATCAATTAAAAATACACACTCTACAACATTTGTATGTAAAAAATGTCTAAAAATCTTTTACAAAAGAAGTGGTCATCCCAATCGGAAATTGCAGAAATCTTAAATGCAATTTAGACGTCATACTATACTGTCAAGGCCAAATAAAACTCATTTCCAAAAATTTTTCCTTTTATTTAGCTCCCAAAACATTTTATTTACTTCTTCAGCTAATAAGTGATCAATCTTCATGCACATCTCTTTTACTTATTCATTTATTTTTTTTTAAATCTTGGTTGTCAACTCAAGAAAATTTTGTCCAACTTAAAATATTTTGTCTAACAATTCCACTCCTGTTGCCACTTATTTCTTAGAAATATATATGTGAATGTTTTGTTTCTTTTTTTAACGCTCTCGTTATTATTTGAAGCGACAAATGCTATTTTTGTTGGCTCACAAGCTAGCTTAGTCCCGAAATGCTTTGTGTCTGTGTTTCAAATGGTTAAATAGAATTTTCCTATTTAATTATAATTATATTATATTATCTAATTTTCGACCAAAAAAATACATAAAAAAAAGATAGAAAACTGCTGAACATGAGGCATAGTTTCATATTGTTGAAAATAAACTACAAGTACAAGCCGAATCTCGATTCAGTGAATTATATGAAAATCTCATTCTTATTCAACAAATCGGGACAAAACGTTAAACCGGAGTCGATATCAAACACAGATATACACGCAAAGACGTCAAGAAAGTTTTAAATCGGGATTCGACTGTATAATACTCTGTTGAAACGGAATATGTACGTAGAGGCAAAGGTTAAATCGATCAGTCGGGGCTTTCATCCGTCCAATCACGGAACGGTGTCGATTGTAAAGATCTCTCTGTGATGTTGCGGTTTATACGATCCTCTCTATAATTAATCACTCAGATATTTCGAATTGAGAAAGATGGATCTTATTCAAAATATTTTCTTTCAATCACATTTAATGCTCAACTCATATACGTGTGAACTTTTCTAAAGCCTTGCTTTTAAATGAGATCATTTTCCAATGTCTGAGTGAATTACATAATCGTAATTCTGCTGTAAGTAAGCTCAAAATAACATCGATAAACCTCATTTTAGCTCTTTACAAAGAAGGTAATCGATTCCACCGGGACACACACTTACGTTTCGAAATAAAATGGTTATTCCTGCGATAACTAATTGCATTGAAAAGTTGGAAAGACGTCTTAAATGGTGATAAATATATGTTTGTGGTTATTGTGTGATGGGATTGGGCCTCTTATTTGCACAAAGTACATAACTGAAATACACTAAATGTTAAACTTTGAACGTTCTAGAACTGATGGAGAGAAATATTGTAAGTTATACATGTTACGGTGTTAATGTGTGTGTGTGTGATAAATCTAGTGAATATGCATAATCGCTGGTTATTATGCATGATCACCGATCATTTCCGTAAGTTTGATAAATTTTGTCCACACGTATACTGATTATCTTTCACATATATCGGTGATTATGTATAATCTCCAGCTCTCACTGGTAAATACTTGTACAATCATTAATTAATTGTTTAAATATACTTGACATTATACTTAAACTTCAGTCTAGAATGATGAATTAAAATGAAAATTTTGGCAATTTTTTCATATGTTGATAAATGTGAAGGAAGCCAACACTTCAAGAGACAGGTAATTTTTTTTAAAATCAATTTATTTGTTTTTTAATGCATTTAGTGCATCTATCAAGTTCGGGATAAGTGGTTGAATTTAGGTGATAAAGTGATACCTAGTGCTAACGAAGATGATTCGTTTTAGAATCACGTTCGTTAGCTGAAACATGTTTCCCCTCAGGTTTCTATCGAAAATCGTTTAGTTCATTCCACAGGCACTGCCCAAAATTTAAATTTTTTATACCCCAAGGACCGCTGTAAAAAAAAGACAAAAACTGACCGAAATCTGATATGAGCAGCATCAAAATTAAATGAATGAGAATTTACGGGAAGATCTGCAGAAGATGAGTTTAATTCGTACGTATTAGACTTTAGTCTACTGAAAATAAAATGCTCCCAGAATGTCCAGACTGTTCAGTTTGATGCTAAGAGCTGACACTAAAAGAACGCGTGCTCTGGAAACAACGGCTATTTTTTTTCAATGCATTTTCTATTAGCTGAATCTTTCATTTTACATGAAATGATTCAAAAACGTTCAGAAAGAGAAGTGTCGGTACATCCAAAAAAATATATATATTCTGAGGTAGACATGAGTTAATTGGGATCAAGTGACTAATTTTGGTAATGACTGGCGCAAAAATTTAGCTGGAAATGTGGGTGGCTTATGTGAGTGCAAGCATCCATATCAATGAAAATATGCAGTAGCATAATCCATATCCGTTAACGACGAAAAACGTTAAGAAGAAAAAACACGAAAAAAAATCTTCATTAGCCGAAAATTTCGTAAGCCGAGGTATCACTGCATTTCCGTAGTACAGGGTTTGCACAAATGAATGATATAGTTTTAAAAATTTATGTATTGAAAATATAAATTTTTAAAATCTAAACACTTCGCACAATATAATCTGTGACACATAAAACTAAAGAAAAGCATTCAAAGATTTTTTAAACATCGCTGAATAGATGGCAGCGCTTGCGTAGAACGGCGTGCCCGAAATTAAAAATGGTGACAATGAGAATTTTTTTTGTGTGTGTATCAGAATGTGGAAGTGTTATTTCCGCTACTTGTGTATGTATGTGTGCAGCGTGAATTTAGAAATTTGTAACTGAAAAACAAACAAAAGAATGGTTCAGTCAATTTCAGTCATTTGTTGTACGGAAGTGCTGCCATCTATTGAGCGATGTTTTGAAAAATCTTTGAATGTTTTATTTTTATTTTTATGTATCACAGATTATATTATGTGTAATAACTTTGAAAATATAAATTTAAAATTTAATCATTCCTATGTGCAAACCCTGCATTTTTTTTTTCATTTTCATCAAACTTACCATCTCCGAATGCGAATGATACATAATCACCAGTAAAAGTGATGAATGCAGAGAAACTTCTTGAACTTACCATGACGATTGTTGGTTATGCATAAAAATTTTCCGTGTTTACCGATTTATTTCATTTACCTTGGCATAAAAATTAATATATTTTTAGGCTTCAGCCAAGCAATATTGAATAAATAAATGAACAAATATGGCAGCACATAATCCATACATAACAACGTAACTTTCTTTCATGAGTGAAATTCTCGTCACCAAACTATTTGACTGATCAGTGAATTGCGTAAGGACAAAGAAAAGGAATTAAAACAAATTTTATCGGATTATTTATTTTTATATTGAAGGATTTATTATAATTTGTCTTCAATCAAGTCTTTTTTTTTGAAGAATCTCTTTTTGCCATTACTATAACTTTTGAATTCCATGCTATATTTTCATAGCGTTACTTTATGTCGCAACCTGCTTCGGAACATGAATATCGCGGAGAAAGATCGGTATCACAACGAAAAAAATATATAATAAGAAGTGCAACTTCGATAGCTAGGAAATTTTTAACAGTGAAACTGCACCTGGTGTTCTTTGAAGAATATATCGTTCCGTACATATTGTACTTAAATTCCATACGTGTTCAAGAACGGTAGTAGGTCTTATACATATATTGAAACATTATAGAGCATGCACGTGTACGTTTTATTCTAGCCCATAATGCTACACGTATGAATAATATATGTGGATAAGAAATGTATGCAGTTAGTTTTCTTTCTGGGATCTCTCGCGATTTTCTTCATCATCTCAGAGAGCTTTTCTTATCTTAAAACAAACGCTTTGAAATTATTTCGGCCTTCCTTTATAGCATCTTACATATATATATACATATCATAAAGATTTTTATCTCTATTTTACGAATACTGTGTACGGCACTTAATGTGATTATTATCGGGGGATTCTGATAACAATTACCAATTAATAACTACATCCGAAAGAAGCTCAAAAGCTAAAATAATAACCATACGTCCCTTTCGCTGGAAGAAATGTATGAAAACGTGAAAATTGCGTTTTTATTTTCCTCATAACTAGTTGCAAAATGTTCATTCATGCCGTTTTTTTTTTCATGCTACAAAAACAATATATATTACTCTGCTCAACACTGTGTGGTCCTGTTCTCATTGATATTTCGGTGATTTCAGGATGATTTTGAAATGCTTATTTCGAATCTGGCATAGGGTTTTGTCAGATTGGCTGTAGATTTTGAAATGAAGTGAAAATTTTGAATTTTCATGGTAATACCATCAGCAGCATACAAATCGCATTGTTGAGAGTATGCATAATCTCAAAAACTAGAGTCAATTCGGAATAAGCAACACCAGTTATGGAATCATATCCCCAATATACCCAAAAACCATTAAAATTTACATTATAAACATACATTACATACGTTATTAAATCACATTATTACGTTATTAAATCACATTATTACGTTATTAAATCACATTATTACGTTATTAAATCACATTATTACGTTATTAAATCACATTATTACGTTATTAAATTACATTATTACGTTATTAAATTACATTATTACGTTATAAACATACATTAAAAAGTGTGATCTGTTTTTATGCTGCACACGGTAATTTTGTGGCAAAATACCGGTTAATACTTTTTTTAAGTTTGCCGTTAGATTATGTTTTGTAAACATCGAAAAAGTAGAAATGGAAGTCACGTGAAATATATAATCCATTGGTGCACTAATTAATGAAATTTATTAACGAAACAAAATTCACAGTTCAATCAAAAACCTTCAAATTCAGACTCATCAGAATACTCATGAGGCTGATAACATCATTTTCTGCAGATTGTCCGCTGCGGTAGATAATCCTTATTTTTTAATGTTTAGGATGATAAGGCCTAGGATTAAGGCCTACGATGATAGCAGCTGCTTTGTGCCGATTAGGACGTTGTGAACTGGGTACGGAAATGCTTATCAACAAGAGAGGGAGGGATAGAAAATATACATTCTAACCTCTGTTACATTCTAGCAGGCTTGTAATGATATCTTACAGAGGAAAATGATTCTAATAAAACCTCAGTTTCAAAATACCAAAAAATAAAAAATACTTTGGAGGGGACAAATTGATAAACTTAAACACCGAAGTCTGGATAAATGATATTGGTTCGTTCCGTACTTTACACAAAATTGATACCAATGTCCAAATGATAACAATATCCATGATTACAATAACCGTAGTCTAACGTATTAGACAGGTACCTATAAAATTCACCATCAATCAAACGTGGCACCTAAAATTGTCATCGGTATAAAATTCTCCCTGTGTATGCCGGGTATCTACTATAAATGATAGTAGATGTAATTTATCTGGGGCAAGTATCGTGGTATACGATCCCTCCCAAATACATTCAAAATATCCAGTGCGCACGGACGACACGTAACAATAAAACTTATTCTCTTCAAATGCTGTTTTCTCCATGAATTTGTACCGACCATCTAGCCATTAAACTTCCCATCCGTGCGCTGCGTCTAAAATCAAATAATAATAAATCAATAAAAGAAAAATTTCCGAACAACTCTATACAGTCTCTTCTAGATTTTTAGTGATACGTAAAAGCATCGTATAAGCGATACTATATGTAATAGAGAGAATTTTGTTTTTCTTCAGTCTTTTCCTGTTTTTGGAGGAAATGACATCGAGTTCAATCCGGCCTTTTCTTTCTTAAGGGAAAGAAAGCGGCTAAAAAGTTTTTACGAGGCGAAACGGTTCCAAGAGTTTTCCAAGGAGTACCAAAAATATATATAAAAATATAAAAACAACTTGGATGTTTCCATCTGCGAAATGGCGAACAAAATGCCAAGAAGAAGAACAAGAAAAAAATAGTCCTAAGAAATCCAACGATTTCGGTGTTTAACTCGTTTTCTCGTCCATGTCTCGAAATGTTTTTACTATTTTTATTTCATTTTATGTATTTACAGCGAAGGAAATCAAGAATTATCCGTATATATATATATATATCTATAGTAACTGTTCCCAGCATTTCTTTCTTGGAAAATGTAATGTTCCCGACGACAGTTTTCGAAATGTGCTATTACTGGTTATTTCTCGTAGTTATTTATTTTTCTTTTGAACGGAGTAGAGAAATAAAAACAGTTATATTTGATGAGATCTTCAAGCTCCCTTCAAAAACCTCCTAAAAATAGGTATTTTTTACTCTCAACTAAAATATCGTTCATGCGGCTGATGATATGTCTTGTATGATGAGAACGTGAGCTGAGAAGATAGTAAAGTGGAAATGTGAAATCTTTGTATATAGACCTATAAAGAATGGGTATATGGGATTAGGATAAATAATATTAAACTGACTGATAATATTAAAATTGACTGTTATATTAAATTATTATTTTTTTCCGATTGAAAATTTTGGTAGAGAAAAATGAAGAATTATATCCCGACGTGTTAATTAATTTTGCGGTAATATCTTTCCATTTAGTTTGCGTATTTTGGGTACTCTGTTGCTTTGATTTATCAACATAGAAATTTATTTAGACAGTCTAAATTGTGTGTGTTCCTACCAAAGCCTGAAGTTCGGCCGATTCGTGACGAAGCCGGCCATTTCGCAAGTTTTCCGAGAGTTTTGGCAAAAATCCGTATTTCAGAAATGATTCTGACTTTGGTCGGCTATTTCGGGAAGAGGCCGGAGATCCCTGGCCAAAGATCGATATGATTATGTAAGACGGCATGGAAGGAGCCAAATCCTTTTTTTTTTCAATCGCCAACGTGTGATGCATGCATGCATATAGCAGCTGTATTGAATTACCTTCATGCGACGAGAGAGAAAAAAAGCGAAAAAATTTGAGAAAAAAACTAATAATAGTTATATAAACACACAGTTTTTTTTTTCCTGCCGTTTTATGATGTGCCATAATTAACGTGGACATAACTATGACGAAAAATAAGCCAACTTGACAAGGATCCCGAATCATGTCTTTTGTTATCCGACTTCGGCCAAGGGTCAGCGGCCACTTCGCGGGCTGACCAGCCAATGTTCGACTTGATATTCATCCATGTCGATCTTAGAATATCCCAGGGCCACAGACAGGGGAGCATTTACCACAGAATGAAAACCATTGACGCGGATTGTGTACCATCTCTTTGATACGTACCAACTGCTGCATAACGTGAACTGCTGACCAGAGTCATTTTTTCGACGAGCTCTGACCTTGCTTCCCGGCAATAACGATCTGTGCAATACCAGGCAATATAATCTGTGATATACAACTAAAAAATTAGCATTGACGCAGGTTTTTTGACAACCTTCGTGACTTCAACTTCTGCTGTATAATAGCTGTGTACATTTTATTTGCGCACCACACAGGTGTTTTAACTCTGTCTACAAACTGACACACATTAGGGGTCATTCGAGAATTACGTCAGCATCGATGGGGGTGGGGGTGGGGGGTGGGGTGTAATGGCATCTTATTCGGTATGTCAAAAACGGTAAAAACCTTTGATAGTTATTGGGCACCTGAACTAACATTCTCCTATTGATAAGTACCCTACAGAGTCACTTTAGTGATCTCTAAATGTATCACGGATCCTTCAAGTGCTCTGAAAATGTGTCCGAGCCAATCAAGTGCTCTGGAGCTCTGGAACTATGTCACGTATTATTCAAGTGATCCGTAATTATGCCACGGATCACTTAAGTAAAGTAATCTGGGAATGTTCCGCGGGCAACTTGAGTGATGTAGAACCGCACTGGGAGCCGCTCTAAAACTGTGCCACATGTCACTCAATATATCTCTAAATGTGCCACGGGTTAAGTAAGTGATCTTTGAATGTGAAGTGATCTTTGAGGCCTACTTCAGTGATCTGAAAATGTGCTACGGACCACTTAAATACTCTGGAATTGTGCCAGAGGCCACTCAAATACTCTGGGTCATTTAAGCGATTTGTAAATGTGCCACTTAGTTTATTTTTGCAAAATTAGGTTTGAGAGGGCAGTGCTGACAAAATGTTTCTGACAAGGCGGCGCGGGGGGGGGGGGCGGGGTCAGATTTTTCTGACTTTTGTTGACGTGGGGGGGGGGAATCAAAAATGACTAAAAATTTGCTGACGTAATACTTGAACGGCCCCTTAATGGTATAAAGACAGTTTTGATGTTTAGGCTCAAGTCTGCACCTTGATTGGCGACGCATATCCCACCACTTAGTCAGCTGATAATGACACTCATGTTAAATATTGTCACCTTTATAGCACCTGTTGCTTTTAAAAAATATATATTTTTGCAGAGAGACTTCCAACACGGTACTTACATTACATGAAAATTCAGAATTTTTACTTTACAATATTTAAGACAGATAGGAGAACCATTTAGAACACGTAACACGCATAATTCTGGCAACATAAATACTGTCTGTAAAGGCAACATGCAGAATGCGGCATGTACCGATCCGTTTGAATTTCCCTAGAGAAATATTTACGAGATCCATGTACGGTTAAGTAATAGTAGAGTTGTAACCATAGCCGGTCAAGCAAGAAACTAGAAAAAATACATACCCAGGGCATGTCTGGCAAGAGATTTGTCCAGCCCTACTGGTTACTTATTTCGCTCCCGATTCTGAGATCTCATTCCCTGGATAGTAGGCAGTGGTCAATGGATTAAGCTAAATCGTTAATAAATTCCATCTTCAGTCCATACACGTCTGACTTAGTGTGAAATAACGAGCGTTTAGTTTAATGAATGACTGTATATAATAATGAAAACGTCAATTGGCGATCGGTCCCTTCAGGGAATGAAGTAACGTGTGTCGCGTTGCAATGGCGGCGCTGGCGTGAGTGAGAGCGAGAGGTGTGTGTGTGTCCTCCACCTCCATAATAATTTATTTCTTATTTTATTTTACTTCGGCGCACTCTTTTGTTCCGCTGAGGTAACGAGAGAAACGTTTAATGGTTCTGAAACCCGAAGCACATTTGCTGTGAGCCATTACCGAGTGCAGAAAGAAAAATCACGGCCTCGAACACGAGCAGAGGAACCGACAAGAAACAAAAAAAGTAATATATTCTCGATACCATCAAAACCCATTTTTCTCGTCACTAGGAACGAGAAACTCCGCTCGCGTGGACTAAATGGTCACGTTAGTGCAACGGATTGTTTTGCGCTTCTTTCATTCCACCAGAAGGCAATGGACTTTGACGAATTCCTGTCATACATCGGCGAGAACGGTATGTACCAGCAGCTCATGCTGTGGACGGTTTTCTTACCGTCGCAGATGCCGTACGGTGTGCAGTTTTACTACCAGCTGCTGGTGAGCTGGACTCCTGATCACTGGTGCAGGGAATCGATGTTCGAACACCACCCGGATCTGTATTACGTGGTGAGATGGGCGATGTCCAAGGAGTATAGGGACATACAGTATATGCACAGGCAATGTTTCGTGAACCGCACTCTGTATAAGAACGTTCTGAGCGCGCACACAGAAAGCAGAGAAAGGATTCAATTCTCATTGACGGAAACTATAAGGCCGTGCGTCGAAAAGTGGTATTATAATCGAAGTTTGCTCGGTGATGGTGAAAATATCGTGACTGAGGTAAGATACTGAAGTTCTATATAAATGTAGATGAAGTATTTATATAGATTAAGTATTATACAATTACGGACTGGATCATTAAAGGAATTAAATTTTTCTTAGCAAAAGATATGTCTCTTCATAGTGGAGAGATGATGTGATCTTAATCCTTTTGGTCGCTGTTTTCTATCCTAACTATTCTATAAAAGTATAAAGTGCGCAGTGTCATATAATGAATTTAAATGCCTTGAAAGGTATCTTTATAGCACTTAGACGCAGCTATAAACAATGAACACCCTACCGATGTACCAACGAAACCACGGCATAGAATTTGGAATCGCACCTGGTTCCCCAAATTATTTCTCCCATTACGAATGTTGTTTAATTTTTTTAACATGTTTCTGTTAAGTATTTTAAGTATTTCTATGCATTCCAAGAGTATGGATTGTGTTTTTGAGCGAATCGGCATTTTCCCCCTTAGATATAATATATCCATTCCATTCACATATTAATCTTTTTGTTTGCGAAGCCCTAAAAAAAAAGTTTAGGCCCAGAGGCTCCTTCCAAAACTGCTTTGGTTATAATGATGATCACAGCATTTAATTCTGCAAATTTTTCAAGCATTTGCTTAGTTTCACAAAATTCTAGAAGGGCACTTCAGTTGAGACAGTGTCGGTAGATTATGCACATGATGTTGTGACAATGAGTAGGCAAACAATTATGATGAATCATACTTACGTCATACCATTTCATCTGCGCATTATTTTTCATTTGCAAGAAGAAGTTTTTATTAATACCATTGCTAAGAATATTTGCTTCAAATTTTTGTCGGCCCTGGAGTAATTTTGCGTCGGGTGTTGAATGAAGGAAATAGAAGAGCGCCATTCCTTCGCTGCTATTGTTATGCCGCGTGTGTGCGCCTCGAACAAGGCAACCCTAAAACTTTTGGTGTGAGGGATCAAAACATGTTCTTTTTTCACTAGAAATCATCTTTTCTTCCCGCTCATCTTTGTCTGAGGGATGATTTTAAAATAAATTCGTAGATAAAAGATGTGTGAACACATATATCATGTCAATGCATTTTTGCTACGAATGATTTTCTGATCTCAAAAATCATATGAAGTCCTATATAAAATCAAATGTAACTCGTTATTTCCTTGAACAATATTATACGCGATGGCTATAAATGTTGCTGTTTGACACGATGTTACGGCTCCTTGCAGCCTTGCTCCTCGGTTGATTAGAAATTCAGGGGGGGACTGCAAAAAAAAAATCAAATCATGCAAATCATAGTTTCTCAACCTTTTTTTGTCCCATCTCGCCCCCTTTTTCATAAATTTTTTCTCCCATCGCTCCCCAACGCACTCTATCCCATAGAACCCTATGTTATACCCGTAGCTTTTACCCCCCCCCCCCAGGGAACATTCCATCGCCCCCGGGGGGAATCACTGATTAAATGCTTGAATTTTAATGTTTTGTTTAATGTTTTGTACGACGTTAATCTCCTCCACCCTCGCCAGAGATAGGAGAAATGTGCAGCAGCACATGCCCCCGAACTTTGACGGGCTGAGCACTTTTGTGAAATAGAAATGTTTTGCATTTTTAGATTTTCTTCTTTTTTTTCTAAAAAACAAATGTTTGTTTGTTTTCAGCCAAATTAAACAATTTGGCTTTTTCATCTAAACCCTGATTATCCAAATCAATTGGGGCCTGCGTTATACACAATGATATCTCTCGCTATAATACTCCTCTCCCACCTTGGCATTTAAAAACTTTTTTGCCATTATATTTCAATGCATAATGAAATATTGTGCATTAAAGCTGTATTCCACGGGCCTAAAATGTCCGAAAACGAGGAATGATCGTCATGGTAGATAGATTTTATGTACAAGAAACTAGAAAAACTATTCATATCGTTAAAGATGGAAAGTGGTCTCACGTCTGAGAAGGGTGTTCCTGTTTCAACAGATCTATGCTGCTATGCATAGCGCAAGAATTTGAAAGCTCTTATCGAAACTAATGGATGAAACTAAATCTACACACTTTTCATTAAAAAAATCGCATAAATGGCAAATAAATATTCAGATTTTAAAAGTGTCATATTAGGTAATCAGGTCTTAACTGCAAGTCCCTATGAGAACATATCATTTTTGCTTATAATTTATGCGTGTTTACAAAAAAAACTTTCTTCATGCAACTTTCAAGCTCGGCAGAATACTATAAATCCATCAAATATTCACTCATAGATGTCCCCAGTGTTTTTTAGCCTTCTTTGAACCTCCGAACGGGTAAAAATAGTTAAAAAATTCCACGCGAAAAAAACCAAGATGTGGGGAAAGACGGTATTTAAGTTATTAGAGATTATGTATGGGCTACAAAAGCAAAATGTTTCACGTACCATCAAGAGGTTCACACAGACCCATGGGCTGGGACCCCTGTTGACACCTGTGAAATAACTATCTGTTATGACGCGAAGTAAAATGAATTATTGATTTTTTAAAATTGGCTTGTAGCACCAAAATGAACTATTCTCTGAATGGCATGATATCGGCATAAATTTAATGAGCGAAAAAAACTACAATTTTATGTTTGCCGTAGAATATTTCAGCTATTTTATTGAATATGAATATAGTTAAATAGTTAAACTTCAAATTATAAACGGGGGTAGGATAATTTGTGGTTAAAACAACCACCTACGATGAGGAAGTTTTTTTTTTAATTTTTAGTAGCTAACATCGTGTTATTTGCAATATGATGTGTTGATATTATACACGAGACAAAAAGAAAATAACGCTTCGCTACTTCGGTCACCTATCAAATAAAACCGAAAATATTTGTTATAGATCTAAAAAAAATATATATTTCTGTTGGTTTTAAACCAGTGGGCAGCATGAAAATGAACAATATATCATGTCATATAGGGGCCGTTCAAGTGTTACGTAAGCAAATTTTTAGCCATTTTTTACCCCCCCCCCCCTCGCCCCTTATCAAGAAAATTTCGTCATCGGCTTTGCTTATCTGAATCCTAACGCATAATGGTGGGATCAGAGACGTACACCGGGGGAGGGGGGGGCATAGGGGGCTTGTGCTCCCCCCCCCCCCGAATACCAAAAATTTATTTTTTTCAAAATTTGGATTTTGGAAGAAAATACCTTAACGTTTTATTATAATCAATTTCTGTTAATTTCAATGTTATTTGAAGCTATGAAACCAAAATTTATCTTTAATAAATTGATTGCGAACCACCCTCTAAGCCATGTAATGATAAGTCGGATAAACGCCCTTGGGCCGCGGACCAAATATGGTCCTGGGGGTTATCTGATGCGGCTTGCCCTCCTCAAACCTAATTTTGTAAAAATGAACTAAGCGGCACATTTACAAATCCCTTAAGTGTCCCGTGGTACAATTCCAGAGCATTTAAGCAGCCCGTGACACATTTTCAGCACCCTTAAATGACCCGGGACAGTTCCAAAACACTTGAGCGATCCGTGACACATTTAAAGATCCCTTGAGCAACATGTGAGTTTTAGAGCACTTAAATGGCCCCCAGTGGGGGTCTACATCACTCCAGTTACCTGCGGCACATTCTCAGATTATTTAAGTGATCCGCGGCATATAATTACGGATCACTTGAGTGATGTGTGGCACAGTTCCAGAGACTTAACCGGCCCGGACACATTTGCAGATCACTTGGAGGATCCGTGAAACATTTAGAGATCACCAAAGTGGCTCTGTAGGACACTTATCAATAGGGGGGGGGGGAGGGAATGTTACTTCAAGTGCCCACAAACTATCGAAAGGCTTTTCTCGTTTTTGAGCAGAGTAAGATAGCATTAAGAATATTTCATATTTTCATAAAGGATGGCTGATGACGGAAGGATTATCCAAACCCCCCTCCCCCCCTTGTCATCAAAAGTCAGCAAATGGGAACCCCCCCCCCCACCATCGACGCTGACGCAATACTTGAATATATTTTTTGATGCTTACAATTATCAATTTTACAGCAAACATATCATTGTAACAGGCATTTTCATGCAGAGAATTCACAACTGTGTGTAGAATAAGAATAATTGGTATCTTAACATACAATGACTCACTGACATGTGAATCCGAAAAGCGGATAAAACATGTAAACAACAGTAAAATCTAACAGAAACGTATCTTCTCCTCTTTTATTCTGTTGTTTCCCAACTTTTCTCCAATTTTTGAATTAAAATATCTCAGCGAATGTGTGCGCTCAGAAACGTGGATTTTTTTTGTTGCCCTCAAGAGAGACCGGGCAACAACATTATAATTTTTCTTTTTTAGCTCAAGGTGTCAGCATAAACAGTTAAACTTTTTATTTTCATAACCAAACAACCCCCAAATCCTTGCAATATGAATGACTTATCTGAGGTCCACGCGTTATTTGGATACTTTTCCCTAGTTGGAAGTATGTTTCTAGGATCAACGGTTCTCTAGTAAGTTTCGGTTCATGCTGTTATCTATGCATCCTGTATCATGAAGTAGTTTTTTTTAATACAAATTAACCATCATTTAAATATCAATTTTATTATAAATGTATGGCATGGAATTTAAAAGAATAGAAACCTGGAGTAGCGAAAATGTTTCATCAGTACTAATAAAAAATTCAAGAACAATCCAATGGAAACATCAATGTCTGATGTGAAACTCATGTTTGATGAATCAATGAAAATCGATGTTTTCTTTCCATCATTATTCGTTGCCAAAACAGCAACAGATTCATTATATTACAATGAAAAGAATTGTGAGGAATGAAAATATCCGTATCTGCAAATGACGTTCTTCCACACATGGGAAACATATAAAAAAAATTCAGAGACATGCCAATGATACGTACGAATCCCATCAGATACCAAAAAATTCATGAGAAATACAGAAATAAAAACAAAAACAAAAAACCTTAGTTAAAAAAATAATGAGACGTGATGCATCATCATCACCGCAATTCACACGCCAGCAGTTGAATCGAGCCATGTGAGAAATGTTTTACGCGAATCGAGATATTATCCGGTTAATTAAATTTCGTGTCTCTGATATAATAGATTCACCATAACTTAATGTCCTTTACGTGACGTGCAGTCATTTGCCATTATGTCCGTATCTTTGGCAACGCGAGAGGAGATATTCACCGTGCATTGCTTCTCCCATTTTCGAAAAGATCACGTTTCCTGCAAAGTACGCGATGCCCGCAACTACAACAACGTTTGCCTGCACGAAAACATGCGATTTCATTAACTACTTGATGAAATGATCTTTTACGTGTACATTTATAACGTAATTAAGTCGGCCACTTTCGTCGGGCGAAGCTTTTACAGCGAGTCATCAACACTTCGCAACTGCAATTTATCAAATGACACTACACCGGTGAATGACACTAGCATCGAGATAGTGTCCGTCTTTTTCTCACTAATGAATGAAGAGAAATATATTTTTTCTCGCCATTTAGTAAAATCAATTAATGTTGTCATATTATTTCATTTTGTCCGTCATTTTTCATAATTATTAACAAATATTCAAACTCTCAGTATTATTTCATTATGGTGGATATTTTAATACCCCATCAACTAACACATTCCCTGTAATATAGAGTTTCAATAATTACCAACGTAATTATGTGGCACTGCTGGGTTTATATTACATATCTGTATATTGCTTTCTGGTCATATTTTTCGTAATAAAAGCAAAATTTTAATTAAAATTCTATTAAAAAAACCGAAATATACATTTTGCATCGTTATATTTTTCCACCATAATCAAAATAAACAACTCTCGAAAAAACATTCATTATAAAAGATCTAAAATTTCACGTCAGAAATACTTATTTTATAAAACTTTATCCTAGACAATCCCTCATTACTGACTTTTCTCCATATTTATATACATAAAGACAAAACATTTTCTTATTATTTTCGGTCATTATAGAAGTGATTACAGACTGGCATATGACCCCACACAGGAACATATAATACGTATTTTACAAATGGCCCAGCATTGTATTTTCATTAGGCTTCGTTCCTTCTTTCTAAGACGCCATTCATTAAGAAAAGAGAAAAACGCAATTCAAAGTAGCCATTGAGCACACTGTGTTGAAACAAAACCCCTTTTCCACAGAAAAGTAGAGAAAAAACGCACCTAATGACGGGCTCATCAATATTCAAACTATTTTCTTCAGTGCAGTAAGAGCAATCTACGCAAAAGAAATAGAAAGAGTCTCGTCTTTCTTTTTTTCTAAAGTATTCTCCACAGCACGCGTTTCTTAAATCCTCGTGAGAAAGTCTTAGTGAAAGGGATACACAAGCTTAGTCTGAAGAGTTGTCAGTCTATAAAGACTTTTTTTTTCTCATCGTTTCGCTTTAATTATCCGGTGTTCATTGTTGGAAAAGACTTTTAAATGGTTTCCACCTTCTGGTCGTGATGGCCTTCATTCACAGAACGAAAATGTATTTATAACATCTGATATATTGCAGGAGGAAAGAGAATTCTCTACTTTTTCTTTGTTCACAATAACTTTTCCAAAAATAAATATTGAACTTTATTATTATGATATAAATTGAAAGGAGATTTTATATTTTTTCTCCAAATTTCAATTCTATTCGTAGATTTAAAATATATAACTTGAAATTTTTTCATAATTGTTTTTTGCATACAAGGTAATACTTTTTAAAGTGAGGGAATAAATCACAAAATAGAGCTCTACTTCTGAAACCTGAGTTCAAAGATTTTTGTCGGTGAAGCCCAAATTGACCACGAGTTTTGGTCATATTCCTATTTTTAGAAATGATTCGGGTTTTGGTAGAGGGATCACTGGCGAAAGTTCGATGTGCTGATCTAAGACGGTACGGTAGATGCCAAATCTAATTTTTTTTTTCATCGCCAACGATATATGACTATACTGTTTATAGTAGTTGTTTTGCATCAACTACACGTGACGAGAGAAAGAAAAAGATAAATTTAAGAGGAAAAACTCTTGAAGTAATGATAAAGGCATATATATATATTTTCGTCAGTTTTTCAAGGAAAATTATTACCGCGGATATTACCGTGACTGCGGATTGATTGGTTGCCCTAGATAACATGCACATATATATCACCAAAAATACCAAATTGCTCAACGAGGTGGCTGAAAAACAATGCCCATAACAAATATGGATGCCATATATTTCCAAAATACAGCGTTCATATTAAAAGTGCGATAATAAGAACCAACAACTACATATACATAATAAATAATTTAATACACTGCCCATAAAAATTATTTATGGTTGTCTTGTGTAAGTATGGCTATCATCTCGATTTAATCCCAACATGTTTATCATATTTCTTTTTAAACGCACTACAATTGGGCTAGAATTCACGACCCCTAGAGGTAAGCTATTCAATTTATTCACAACCATATTAGAGAAAAATTCTCTGCGACACCACAACCTAGAATTCTCCCTTATCAATGGATAATGATGTACTGTTGTTGAAGCAGTCGATTAACGGCGCATTTGTAATTCATGGCCCATCCTATCCATCACGTTGAAAATGTTAAACACTTCTATTTTGTCCTTCCATACACCTGCGTTCTTCCAAAAAAAAACACAAACAAAAAAAAATCACATAATAAAACGTAATCCCGAAAACATAGGCCACGTTGGCGAATGCTCCGAATGATGCATTTTACTCTGTCGGACTTTAACCTCTCATTTTCAAAGTTTTGTAACAGAAGGAGAGAGACGGTATTTCCTTCTTTCGCTTCGGGAAAGTATAAGAATATGCATACAGTATATAAATAATAGAAAAATATATACAGTATTTCTCTTACTTGCTTATTCTTTTTCAGTTCTTGGTGGGTGGAAAGCAACACCATCGCACAAAATCAGTGATAATTTCTAAATTTCTAGAAGTTTTAAGGACTTCTCCCAAAGCATGCGGTTTAGGGAAATTTTAAAAACCGCTTGACGGGTTAAAAGTTCAAAAAATATTTGTGAAATTCACCTTGTGTTGTCATACATTATGGGAAAACATAATTAATGGTAATGAAATGGATGACACACATATATATTGAATTTAAAAAAAACAACTTTTTCTTTATTTCAAACAAAACTACAATATTTAGTCAAAAATCGACCGAAGATTTCGTGGAAAAAGTGAATATTATGATATTTGCTGAAATATTTTTATATAATTTATAAGTGCTCAATATAGTGAATTTAGAAAATAAATTATCTTTAAAAAATATACAAAAAAACCTGAAGTAACGTTAAAGCCACTTAAAATTAATTATCGTAAATAATAGTTAATCAAAATATTCTTGCTCAAGCTGTTTCGAAGGGCATGATATATTGTTCTAGCGTTTCCAACTGGAATAGCAATTAATTTTCACGCTATTTATTAAGTTGCGTGCTGTAATCATAACTACAAAAAACATTAATACAGTAATAACAGATTATTATTACTAGTTTGAATGAAAAAAAAGGAAGAAAAATTATGAGAACAACGATCGTTAATCTACTTTGAAGTATCAGATGCATTCGGTTTTTATAATGTGAATAATTTGAAAATTTGACCCTATTCGTCTAAAGTTAAACTAAAACTTCAGAAAAAATTATACCCGTTTAAAATAATTTATTTTTCCAGCTTTTCATTCGAGTTCACATCTCATCTATACAGGGGTGATTCCATAATCCCCTTTTGCCGCATTTTACCGGAGAATCGTTCGTTCTCGAGGCATATTTCCCGTTTGAAAAGGTATCGAGATGACGTGAACTCAGACATGTTATTAACGTAGTAAATAGTTATGTAATTATTAAAATAAAAAGCAAAAATAAATTTTTATATAGACACCCGGTCTTCACAAACCTAATCATAAATAAAAATTTGTTGTCTTGTTTCTCCTGAGGCGTAAAAAATCACGTTCCGAAGTGCAATATTACAGAGATATTTGAATTAAAAAATCGAAGAAAAGGTGGGAAATAACAGCAAAAACTAACGAATAGTTCTTTCGGTAGACGGTAAATGTACTTGTTTCACAAACCTTAATTTTCGGCAAATAAAAAGAAAAAAATTTGATTCCTGGCGCAATACTTTGTTTTACGAAAATATAAAAAAGAGGTTGCATTGATGATTTATACCTTTAGGTAAGTAGAACAGATTTTGATATCTGAAAACAAATTATTTATTTGTTTTCTTTTATATCATAAAAATCAACATAAATGTCAAGGAATGTTCATTTTTCCCACTCAAATCTAAAAAAAATGAATATGAAATTAAATATGCCTGTGAAATATTTAATGAATATGGAAAAAAAGTGGCCTAGGCAGTGTGTGAACATGTGAGCGACCAAAAGGGTATGCAAGCATGTGAGTGACGAAATGAAGGACTTGGAGACACAGGCATATTTTCCTGGAAGTGGGGAGGGTGCAAGCGGATTAAAAATCGAGTTGTATAGTGTACAAAAGTCATTTACTTCATGCAAAAAAACTTGATAGATAGACTGATTGCAATAAATCAGTCTCAATAAAAACCAATCTTATATTCATCAGTCTGGATAAATTTATAATTCTTTCAAGTGTGTGTTTCTTTTAAGTGTGGGAGAATATACATATTCCGACGTGTACGCACACACTCTTCAAACCTAAACTGATGACTTTCCACAGGCAAAAACATTTAGCCTAATGACTACTTTATGAGAAACTGCGTGTAGACTAATACAGGGAGGCTATAAACAAATTGAAACTACTCGGACGTATGCAGCACCCATCCTGATGGAGGTATTTTTTTTAAACTTGGTGTAAATGGGACATGTGGATCATGCGGAAAAGAAAGTTTCAATAAAAAAAAAATAGTTCACTTTTGACCACCAGTTGTGAAGTGACACATTTTTATCGCATTTATGTTTTTCTCATGGTCCAGATAACGTATACTGTAAAAACCAACTTTCAATGAAATCTGTCCACCGCAACGGGCGCTACATACGTCGGAGTAGTGTCAGTATAATTTAGCTGACATTACTCAGTTTGATTAAACTGACAGTACTCCGACTAATGTAATGCCCATTGTAGTGAATGTACTTCATTGAAACTTGGTTTAATACGTTATTTGGATCATGGGAAAAAAATAAATGCGATAAAAAATGTCGCTTTTCATCTAGTGGCCTAAAAATGTACTAATTTTTTTTTATTGAAACTTTTTTTTACCCGTTCCGATGATGACGTATGTAGAAAACCATCTTTCAATCAAGCCCATCAGATAGGCATCTTGCTCATTCTTGAGTTTAGCATTTGTGAGATTTTGATGATATTTTCTTTTTTCTTCATCACTATATCCATACATTTATTTTTTACATAGTTTGAACCTTTGCTTTGCCTAAGACAAGCAGTCCTTTCGAAGTTACCAATTCCTCACCTAGGCGTCTTGCTATTTTCTATTTTTTCCTTACATGTTCTGCTTCATTGCGAGTCTTTTTCTTAGGTCTAGGATCAGCATCATCACTGTCTGAGTCTGATTCCAACATTTTGGATGCAAATCACTACTCACATAAAAAACTGATTTTAATGAAATAATACTATCGTTCACTAATGTGAAAACATCAGCGTAATCGTAAAACCGCATGCTTTCAAAAGCTATAACAAAAAATAAACTAGCTGTCGGTTAGGGCGGCGCTGAGCACAAACGGAACTAGCGTGACATTGAGGGGAAAACTTATATATATCCGGAGCATATTCCTTTTTCTGATGACCATATAACAGACTTAAAGCTGGTAAATGTGGTTTTTCTTATATTCAGTGGGTGTGTATATGTATGGAGAATAAAAAGTGACTATTTTACTTGAATTTCAATTTTTTGTGGAACATATACCTTGTTCTTCTAACCAATTTAAGTGCGATTTTACAGAGATATTTGAATTCAAAATACGGAAAAAATCGGGAAGGAGCAGCATAAACTAACGGACAACGCTTATTTCCCTCGTTTATTACCGTTCCTTTCCGACTATTTTCCAATTTTCTAATTCAAATATTTCTGCGCATATTGCACTTTAAAACGTGGATTTATTTTGGCCTCTGGAGTGACAGGGCAACAACTTGCCAATTGGATTTAGTGGGCAGGGTGTCCGTATAAAATAGGTTTTTTTTAATAACTATACAACCGCTTGCAACATGAATGACGTATCTGAGTTATAGGTGTTATCTCAAGTATGCCTCTAGGATGTACGGTTCGCCAGCAAAATGGGACAAGGGAAATTATGAAATCATCCCTGTATAAAGTAATGTATTTAGATTTCTGAACAAATTTAGTGCAAAAAGTTGGCCCACATTTCTTTGCATAATAACAAACATCAGTGTATATTTCATTTACGAAGAGAGAGAGAGGAAAAAAAATCGATAATGACACACATATTCAAAGTTCACAACCTCGATGTACGACGTAAAAATGGAAATTTAATGCGAAGAGAAATCAGCGACTACTTATAACGATATAAAGCTTTCATGGGAGCGTCTGCACAAGGGCGTTTTAACGTTCTTTTTTCCAGTCAAAAGGTCGATCGCAAGACCGAAGCGAAATGCAATGATAAATGTACAAAGATGCATTACTGACGTGAGTTGAAATAATAATAATATATAAATGACGATTTCGCAATAGCTCTCTTACTTATGGATAAATTCTATAATCGAATGGGACGTAAATTAAAGTACTTGATGCCTACGAATAAAGATCTTAACACGGTCAGTAACGAATGGTCTTAGGAACAATTAGGTGCAAAAGTTTTCTTTTTTAGTTTTTTCTTCTCCGAATATGTTGATTTATAGTAATAAGTATTTATAGTAAATTTCAGTCTTTCATCCAAGTTGAACTCTTTAACTTAATTTTCTGTACAAAAAAATCCGAGTATTGTATATGTTGCAGTAAATGCGATAAATCGGTTTTATGGTTATTTTGAAAAATCACAAACCGTCTTGGTACGTGTGATAAATTCATTACATTTTCCGGTGATTACGCATAACACTCAAGTGTGTAAATTCGATAAATGCTAAAAAATTATAATTTCTTTGCCGGTAAATATACATGATACAGAAACGTACCTGATAAATTCGATAAATTCTTAAGAAAAAATAAAGGAACCTGTAAGCTCGTTAAATCGAAGAATTTGTTAAATGAGATTTCGTAAGAATGGGTTACGATCGTGAAATTTGTTAAATAAAAGTTCATTGCATCGAAATCCGATTTCAGAACTCGTTAAATAGGATTTTGTGATACTGGTCTGATTATCCAGCACAAAACTTGTATAAGTTCGTTAAATCAAAGAATTTGTTAAATGGGAAATCGTTGTATCAGAGGCGGGAGTGATCGTAAAATTTGTTGAATAGGAGTTCATTATATTGGGATACCATCCTAAAATTTGTTAGGTGAGAGATCATTTTATCGGGTTGCAATCGTAAAATTTGTTAAAAATACAACTATAAACATAAATAAAAATATTAAATTCTAAACATATGCGCCAAGATCCTAGTTCATTGCGCAGCTAAAGTTATCTCGAATACTGTTGAAGAATTTCATGAGAATAACCTTGCACAGTGTTTGAGAAATTTGGTTTCGAGTGGAATCAAATAACGAAAAAATGAATCTTCAAAAAATACGTTTGAAATTGTTTGTTGCCTTTGAAACCATTGTTGCAGATGATTTAAATTAGCCATAATTTTGTTGTGCAATTAATGCATGTACACATTGTATTCTGTGTGAAAAAACATTCTTCCAAATAAATTTATAAAACAATTTTTGACAATCTTTGAAAAAAAATCTTCATTTGAACGGAATGTAGTCAGTTGAAGGTAAATGCTAACTATCTGAAACTCATCTTAAATCTCAGCATTTATTATTTATTCCTCCATAAGATGGAACAAAACGTTTTATACAAGTGTGCCGTAGTAAAACCCGTGTTTACGGTACTGGTATTGAATTTCAAGATCAGATATTCTTGAATAACAATATCGTATGAAGGTTATTAATTTGTGATAATTGTGCTTTTCCCAAACAATAAGCGCGACGAAATACTAACGTTATTGTTTAGGAAATTGTATTCATTTCTCGAGTCAGAAAAACACATTTTAATAGGCACAATGCGCCCCCATAGTATTACGTATTTTCTCATCATGCTAGTGACTAGAAACATCAGAAAATATGCTATTTATCCCAATGGCTATTGAATGTTGGATGCGATTTTCTTTTTGTCCTAGGGAAAAATCGTCGATCAAGTAATATAAGAAAGCATGTGTGTAATTTGATTTTGGTATTATGATGATTGGATTTTGATGACATATAAAACGTTATCATTATTTTCTCTTCCTCATCTCATACTACGTGGAATGTGATTTCTCTCCTCAATCAATGACTCTTTTTCACTCTCGCTCTAACGATCTATCTTTTCAACACGTGAAATTCGGATGAACGATTTCATGTGAGAACGATATCGTAGATTTGTATATTATTTTACTAATATTTTTGTATAGGTTGAAATTTCGATTCTTAAATATGTATTTTAATTCTTTACAGTGGGACCTCGTTTGCGAACGGAGCTGGTTGACGACGTTATCATTGGCCATGTTTGGTCTCGGTGAATTTATAAGTTTACCACTGTGTTTTTATATCACTTATAGGTAAACAATTTTTTTTCTTCAATTTTTACTTGTTAAAAATGACTTTTTCTAATGGTGAAGAGATTTCAGTGATTTTAATATGATAAAAACACAGACTCGTAGATATTTAAAATGCGATATTTATAATTTTCAATGAAACATGTGATAAAATTTAATAATGGAGATTTAAATATTAATTCTATCATATGCTGAAAATAAAATTTTTTATTGTTTTTAAAAATTTGCTTATCATTTTTGACTGGTGTTGGATGTATAGAAACTTTTACATAATAAAATTTCGGTAATTTTCCGTGTTAAAGCAATAAGTCGTGTTATAGCCAGGCCGCTGTGGTGGTCGAGTGGTTATAGTGACGGACTCGCAATGCGAGGAACCGGGTTCGAACCCCACAGTGGTGGTCGGCTGAAGTTGGTTTTCTGTGGTTTCCAACTTCAAGGCGCAAATGCGAGTCGATCTCCCCGTTAAAAAGTCTCGCCACAGAGAGCAACAGTCCTACAACGATAAATCATTCAATCATAACACTTCACTCATAGTTAGAAAAACTGGTGGCAGATGGCAGCACTACACATAACAAGCATTACAGAAAAACAAAAAACTTCACGTCAGGTTTCACTACACGTACACGCACATTCCCGCATGTACCGATTCGTTGGGGGGTTCCGCGGGGGGGGGGGTGCATGTGTGGTGTAGCAGTAGTAGGTAGGGTCTCCAAAAAATGGCTCGGGGATCCATGATGTTCTTAAGTCAGCCACCTCGTTGGGCAATTTGCCTGTTGTGGCATTGTATTTGTATTTGTATTATATAGCTTTAAAAGTCAAGTTTTCACAATTACGCCTCATTCAAAGTCACGGACTGTTCAATAATTATTTTTCTGACATTGTGATTTTCGAAGATTCTAGTTAATTATTATAAGCATTTTTTCTTTCATTTATCTATAAAACAGTTTAAAAATTGAATTTGCAATCTTCAATAATGTTTAATATTGCGTAATTTTTTTGAAATTATCAAGAAAATTTATTTAATTTAGCATTTACTTTCATTTGGTGGTTGGTTTTTTTTAATGAAAATTACATGAAACTTATATGAAGTTGCAGAGGGCAGAGCGTTGCGGCGTTTCTGTGAAAATGTTTTTGTCCGGTAATTGTGTTCAGTAAAACATCCCAGTGGCTTATTTATAAGAAATCCTGGTAGGGTGAATTTAATAGCGATATATAGGCTTACATAGTACGAGAAGCACATTTTGAGACAATTTATTCATTAGAATACATCATAATATTCAGCCTCATATCCTAAGAAATCATATCAATTTTTATAAATTTGTACTTCTACGGTAAAAATTAGTAAGTGCTATCTATCTCTCCAGGTCTATACAATCCCCTAGCAGGCTAGAAATGCCTTCCTACCAGTATACAAGGTTACTCTCAAAAACTTTAATCACATCTTATTTTGATGAAAACACCCACCCTCCTCTGAAATTGTGGACCAATCCGTGCCCGAGTGCGCCCATATGCGAAGGCGGCAACGATTCTGTCTAAAATTTTAATAGGTTGAATAATTTTGAAACGTATAATTTTCAGAATTTCATAACTTAATATCCAAAAATGTGTAAGAAATGATCATTTTTGTCACATGAGGGCTAATTAGACCGTGACCTACAATTTATTGCCGATTCCGAACGGCAGACTTGTTTTTATACTCACCGAGAGGTTGGTGCGCTAACCCATCGATGGGGAAACTCCCTGCGGTAGCAATCTTTTTCTCTGGTCCTGTCGCCATTTCTGTTGTACATTCTGTGTCAGGAAAGTTTCTCGCAAGGGTGAACCGGGTATCGAACTCGCGAGTATCTTATCGACCTGGGCTACCGCGCCCTGTAAGAAATGATATATGACAGAACAGAGAGTGTAATATTTTATCCAAAAATGGTTACCGAACGCAATGTCATTTGAACAAGGTTCCTTTAAATCCTAATATGTAACGACGTGGCTCTTGTGTCAGGGATAAAAGAAAACATTGCCTCAGACTCTTACTCACATTCAAAGACGCTACCAGCATTGCAATTCATATCATAATAAACAGATTTTCTTAAACCTTAAATGCGTAGCTTTGCATATAAGCAGAAAGGCTTCTTTCGACGTTTATTACAGCAGCCAATCTGACAATAAAAATTCAGAATCGACTTTGCATATAATCTGAGGTGATATTACTTCTCATTTTATATTTTGAATTGGCTGGTAGATGTCACAATTAACGTCATAATCTCTCTGTATGTTGCAGAGCATGTGTGGCTGCAATTTCGCTAATTTGTTAAAATTTTTCATTTGCATTTCTTTTTTTTTACCTTAAAGTTTGCAATTTGATTTTTTTTTCCTACTATAGTAGAAATCACAGAGAAAGTTGTTATGTATTTGGAATGTAATGCTATTTCAATAGACTTATTTTATGGGCGATTTTTGAGGTGCTATACGGCCTCTTTAAAGCCTTCTATAATCAGTGCAATTCGAGATAGAATTTTTCAAAATAATTTTTCAGGCTTTTTATACGTGTTATCAACTATGAAAAAAATTATCAGCTCGAAAAAAAAATATTTAGCATTTAAATGTTAAATGGGTTTTGCTTGTATCCACTTATGAAGGACGTACAGATTGTAGACTAGTCAGATGATTTGAAATTTCTGTGTACGAAAGATTATCACACATCATACAAAATATTGTCTTTCCATTGATTTTTTTTCACCATTTTGTTTTCAGACATGGACGAAGATTCTCGTTTTTCTTGTTCTTGGCGACACAGTGCCTTTTCGGAGCGATGACAGCTCTCTCACCAAATATTGCCTGCTACTCTCTGCTGCGTTTCCTCGTCGGTTTGACTGTCCCAGCAACAGTATCTACACCCACAGCGTTGGGTAATTTTTTTTAAAATTTAACTCATTTCTTTTCTGCGAATAACCCGGCATTTAATCGCACACAATATATGCTGATAGCGAATTCGTGGAAGATAAAATAAAACAATATATGACTGACTGAAATCTATTGTTACATATCTGTTAAATACTCCCTGCAGAGTTGCTGTGTGAACGCAGTCTTTGTTTTTCGAATCTTTCTTTCTTGAAAAAAGTTATTTTTGAACCCCGAAGTGTTTTCGTCTTCAAGATATATAGAAAATGTCTTTAAAAAGTGAAACACACACACACACAGGAAAATAAAATTCTAAAAGAGGTAGTAAAAAGGAAATAAAATTGGAAAAGAAATATATTTTTGCTTTTAATGTTCTCGAAACTTGTACTTGTTCTTTTGAAAACGTGTATCGATCTCGAACGCCAGAGATAAGAGGGCATTTATCGCTTCAGGCCATGAAGAGATTTCTCTAAAACGTTTGTTTGTTATACAAGTTACATATCGCTCAACGTTTCGATACTTTTCAGAGTTCTGAAAAAAAAAAAAGTTTTTTTTTAAAAAGACCACTTTTAAAAGTTTCGTAAATTTTCAGTAATTTTTTTTTCATACGTCATTAAATAACTGTAAATTTTTGACGCCTAAATTCATATTCAATAAGCTGAATGCTAAATGAATCGTAGATAAATACTAAAAGCATTAAAATAGAAAAAAAAAAGGATTACATGTATAAAGCTATAGATATTTCTCCTAATCAAAGACTGGAAATAGAAATACTTTTCTTGTTGCCGTTTCTAATTTTTTCCAGCTGCATATTCACGATCAATAGCTCAACCTTTCTACATTTGATTTTGTATAGACTGTGTTTCACGGAGAGCGTCTGAAAAGAATATAATTATAGTAAAATATTCAATAATATAAAATATTGACATACAAAAGAACACTGCTGTTATACAGGGTTTGCATATATGAATGATATGAAGGATTTTAAACATTTATATTTTCAAAACTATTGCAAGTAATATAATCTGCGATACACAAAAATGGTGCTGATACGCGGACACTCACAAGCAAGACGATACAAAGGCTACAGACAATACAAAGGAACATGGAAAGATGTATGTTAGGCATAGCAAGGAGATACAGGAAACGAAACACACTTGGGTAAGAAGCTACAGAAAGATATATGATATCGTGGAAAGACTTAAACGTTTAAAACGGAAATGGGCTGGACGTATTGCAAGAATACAGGACAACAGATGGACCACTATTATTCTGGGTTGGTGCCCCCGTGGTGTTGGACGTCCGGGAAGACGTCCTCATTCAAGATGGATTGACGAGATCGGAAAAGTTCCGGAAGTCAGCTGGATGGCTAAAGCATCAGGCAAAGTATGATGGAAAAATTTAGAGGATTAAAAATGGTTGATATATGCGGATGATGACACAAAAAATAAAAATATTCAACGTTTTTTTCACTATCGCTCAATAGGTGACAGTACTTCCATAGAACTCAGTCTTAAATTATAGTGCCCGAGTGGCATGGTGGTAAGATGCTCGTCTACCATCGTGGTTCGAACCCAAGGGAGGATATTGATAAGATATTTTCCCTAACGAACTCGAGGCGACCACCGATAGACAGCGCCTTCACTTCCAACCCATCTCACTAATGGCAGTAAATTGCACTATAGCGATATGGCCAGAGTTGGTGTTTGGTGAAGTAGTAGTAGTAGTCTTAAATTATAAAAGGTGAGAATGACCGAAAAAAGTTTTTGTGTAATAGAATGTCAGGGTTGTTTCCGCTTCTGTGCAGCGTACATTTGGAATTTTGTAACTGAAAAAAAATTGTTCAGTCACTGCGGTCTAGGGAAGTGCTGTTATCTATTGAGCAATGTTCAAAAAAATCGTTGAATGTTTTGCTTTATTGTTATGTATATCATGTGTAATATTATATTATGTGTAATAGTTTTGAAAATATCGTATGAGCTTTCAAAATCGTGTTATTCATTTGCACAAACCCTGCATATTTAATCTCGTAAATTACTTTCGGAAACATGAAATTGTTGTTCTTATACGACTGTGAGTTAAATAAATGTCAGTCGAACCATTTTTGCACTTTCTTATAATAAATTTGCATTATAACAATTGAATAATACTCAACAGGCGTTCAAAAATTACTCTATACCAATTCTGAGAGTGAAAATGCAGTGTGTCACAAAATGAAAGATCTAAATTTTTATACGGTTCCCCCTGTGCTCTAAATTCCAATTAGAAAGTTGTCTTGTCTCTCCTGATGAAAAAAAAATCCATGTTTATAAATGAAATATTCACAGAAATATGGATTTTTTTTGTTGGCCTCAGGGCAACAACTTTCTAATTGGACGTTAGAGCACGGGGGACCGTATAAAAATTTAATTTCTTCATTTTTTTGACATACTGTATTTTCACACATGTACAGTGTAATTTTTGAACGCCTCCTGAGCATTTTTAAAGTCTCTACGATGGACGGTGGATGAAATAAAAGTCGTGCTAGCACTTGCAGGGCACCCTGTATAATATATTTTCAAGCTTCATATCAATTTCAGCATAGTACATATAATTTTCATTCCTTTGAATCCTTCAACATATTTTTACATGTAGTATGCATTTCAATATTTTAAATTCAAAAGTAAACATTCAGTAGTGTGGCGAACTTGCGTATAAATACAAAAATCAATTTACCTAATTTCTTCTCCTTTCTTCAATCTGTGAAACGAAACTAATACCAAAAATCCAAATTGTTGACATACATTACTTTGTGTAATCAAAAATATACACGCGTTATCTGAAAGAAATTCTTTCTGCATTCATAAGCAGCGAATTTTTTTCCCAAATTTCTACTTAAAAACTCCCACAATTTCGTGGTAACGAAAATACGTAATTATAAAGAAATTAGCATCCAGAAATATACGTGAAAGACTGTGAGGGAGAAAAATTACACGTGATAAAAAAGGAAGCTTTCTCTCTGTAATGAATGATCGAAACTCCAATTCCGAAATTTCTCTTCTATCGTCATTATATTTGATCGTTTTTCTATAGATAGAAAGGCGCTAGAGGAAGCTATTGTAATCAGCGTAAGAAGAAGCTTCTCTCTCTCTCTCTCACGCATATATGAATACTTAATTATTCTACCACGCATTTATTTAGCGTCTTGTCATGATAGATACGTACATACGCTTCCGAATTCCTGAAATAATCTAATGCAAATTTCAGCTCAGGAACTCGTGGGAACGAAGTTTCGAGGATGGACCATTCAGTTCTGTTATCTGTTCCGGAGCATAGGTGGGGCTCTCCTGGCAGGATTCGTGCTCGTCTCCCGGGACTGGCCACAAATCGCACTGGCCTCGGCGACACCTTTCGTTGCCTTCTTCTTGTATTGGTGGTAAGTTACAAGTGATTTTTTTTCCTTTTCTATCTCCTGGCAACTTTTGATCTCATCCTAAAGTTCAGAAATGTTTCATCTCTTCACAAATTTTGATCGTAATTTCTTGAACAATGAGAAGAAGCGAAATCAACACATGTATTAAACTAGTACTTTGTACGCTGTACATATTCTTTGTGAAATTTCTGAAATTTTTCTTTCAATGAACACTGAAAAGCACTATGGGTTATCTCTGGCAGTAATAAGTATCTAGGAAATTGTCTTTTACGTGTTCAGTACTGCCATATATTTTTGAAACTGCAACTAGAAATTGGCAACTGCATGACGTTTTCTCAGCCATGTGATTTTCACGTTATAGATCTGCTACACTTTGAACAATGGCGTATGTATAAAAATTCCCAAAAATAAACAGCAAAAACGACTAAAGTGTTCATATCAGCAAAGTCTTGAAATGTGATTATAAGGGTAAGTCCACACTCATACACAAAGTTGAACAACTCGACATTTGTTGCGCCACAAATAGAGAATTTTTTATCTAAGATGTCAATTTCGCAGAACACGTCCACACACATATACGAAGTCGCTCAACACGTTATTCTGCGACTTGTTCCTCAACTTTGTATATGAGTGTGGACTTACCTTAAAAGCACGATGTAGATTTTAGTCATGTCACCCCACCGTCAAATGAGTAGCTTTTATGTTTAAGACATCTATTTTATGAAGTGTCACCCTGAAAATGCCTTTATACAGAGGATCCCCGTTTTTACCTTTCTTTCTTATTTACCTTACCTCTACGGTAGTGATGGGCAAATATTTTTAGAAGTGGGCCAAAAATAAAATTGGCATATTAAAAAAGGGAACACCTCCCCACTCTTAGAAGAATTCTTTTTAAATACTGAAATATTGAGAATTTTTATACTACTGTACTATTTTAAAATCTGCTGCAGTTGGGATAAAATATTTAAGTTATCCGTAATTTCCCGATCACTGTTCTACGATATTTTTAAAAAATTTATTCATCAGATCTTTTGAAGGATCACCATTTTTCACTGATGGTGATCATTGATGATTTTTCATTTGAAGAATGCAAATGAAATGAATTTGAAAAAAAAGAAAAGAAAATGGAATGAATTCGAAAAATGAAAATCACCATTTTTCAAATGAAATTAAATCTTAATCTCCATCTGTTGCTGTATATATAGAAAACAATTAATTTATCTATCGTCAAGGGCTCTAAAAATTGGGAATCATATTCACTGCTCATTTTGATAGACGTTATCCTGCATTTATTCCACTGTTACACGTATATTCTATTATATGTTCATTATATTGTACCATTAACTAGGTCTTTCAACGAAATAATTTCAATGAAAAAATTTTTGGTAAAAAAATATGTCTAAATTTGCAACATATGCGAGGATGATGTTACTATTCACTACCCATACGAAGGTTTCCAACAGCTGGCTGATGGGGAGGTGAATTTATTAAAGAGAAAATGCAGCTGCCCTTCTCTGTCTCTCTCTGGGTAATTAATCGAACTCACGTCCTCTCACTTGCCGGGTGAGCACCCTAGACCACTAGACTACAAAGGTAACGAATATCTCAATCTTTCCTTAGAGCTCGTGTGCACTGAACGGACCCATACATTGACGGTCGGACCTAACTCAGGCCAAAGCTCACAATTGCTCACACTTGTCTCCAGATGGTGACTTATCCGGAGACGACGTTGCTCTTCGCTATACTTTCGTGCACACGAGCTCTAAGAAAATATTGAAATTCGTTGCCTTTGTAGTCTAGTGCAATAGCCCATCAAGTGAGAGGACATGGGTTTGATTCCCCACAAAACGGCAGTTGAAAATTTTCTCTCCTTCCTAAATTCATTTTTGCATCAGCCAGCTGTTGGAAAACCTTCGTATACAGGGTGATTCAGAAAAGATGAAAAAAACTTTAAGAGATGATAGTACACACCAATACAAACAATTGTCATTAAAGAATGTGAGGTCTAACATGGAAAGCAAACGCGTTAGCGCGTTTCGAAACGGCCGCTCCGCAAAAGTTTAAACGCCATTCCCGTTGAAATTTATCGGGAGAAAAAGAACACCATGTATGCAAATGTAACGTGAGGAAGAAGAAGAAACTTTTTGCAAATCTGCGTCACAGTGAACAAAAGGCGTCCTATGAAGTTATTACAGCTTGTAACGTACGGAATAATGGCACACTCTAGTAATACTAAAAAAGCAGACATGCATTTCATTTACAGAGGTGCAAATGGAAGTATCACAGAGGCAGCACGAATGTACGGTGAGCGTTCCCCCCCCCCATACGATTGCCCAATCCGAAAAATATTTGCGCGCTTGCATCGACAAATTTGCGAAACGGGATCCTTTCTTGCTTCCCGGTCTGACGCAGGTCGTACAAGGACTATCAGAACATCAGGTGTGAGAGACGAGATTTTGAAAATGGTGGCTGATCAGCCAACTACGAGCAAACGAGCTGTGGGCCGTAGCCTTGGTGTGTCATAATCCATGATATGGTGGGTGCTGAAGGGTGAGAGGTTGCACCATACTCGAATGAAGAAGGTTATGGTCGTCGCGCAGATTTCGCCCGCTGGCTCTTACAGCAGAGTGCAGCGCGCCCAGATTTTGCGGACACCGTTCTTTCCTCCGATGAATGCACTTTCGCACGAGATGGTGTATTTAATACCCACAATAAACATGTCTGGACGTCTGTAAATCCACATACGCATCAGCGACGCTTCTCCATCAATGTTTGGGCAGGAATCATCGGCTATAATAGAATAATAGAATATACAATACCGTATCTTCAGCCGGAACGCCTTGACGAGGCCAAATATCGACGTTTCTGCAAGAGGTGCTGCCAGACTTGCCGGAGGATGTTCCAACTGCCCTCCGGCGGCGTATCTGGTTCCAGCACCATGGAGCTCCGGCCCACTTTGGGCGAGAGGTACGGCACTATCTGGACGTCACTTTTCCAAACCGATGGATCGGGCGAGGTGGTCCTGTAGTTTGGCCACCACGATCGCCCGATCTGTCGTGTCTTGATTTCTTTTTGTGGGGGCAGCTGAAGAGTCTGAAGGGCATGAGACTCCTCTTGACTGTGAGAAGGAACTAATCGCAAGACTTTCATCTGCTGCTGGGGAGGTTCGCGATATGCCTGGTATGTTTCAGAGCGTTCGCCAATCCCTCCGTCGCCGCTGCTCTTCTTGCATCACCATTGGCATTCACTCTTTTGAGCAATTATTGTAAATTATTCATTACAATTGCTTTTTTTTAACGAATACGTTATTTTTGTGTTTTCTCCTCGTAGCCTCGGTTTTATTATGTTGTTCCCGGTAGTGCATTTGCGTTTACTACTTTGTGTTTTTTGTGTGTACTACTACCTCTTAAAGTCTTTCCCATCTTTTCTGAATCATCCTGTATACAACATAGTATACAGTTTCACAAATTTTCCACTTTAAATTACAGTAAACGGAATTCAATATACGAGTATGAAATTAAGAAGTAATTCGTTTAGGTGAGAGTAGGTCAGATTCAGATAGAAAGTTTATTCTAAAATAAAATTCGATATAAACAATCTGTTACAGAGTTTTCCACCCACGAGAGAGAAAGCTCTAACGCGGCTCATATAGTTGAAGAAACTATAAAAAGCAACCATTGATTCAGATATATATATATCTTGGATTTGTAGGTTTGCACGAAAACAAGAGAAAATCGTTCGAGCTTTAAGAGAAGTTCCAGGCTCACTGCCAAACTCTCGCTAAGTTTGATTAAAGCTCCGTAGGGTTACTGTTTCCGGGACACTTCTTGATAGCAAGTGAAAGACATGGAAAAGAACGATGGTTCCTCCTTTCTCCTTTTTTTAGTGCTATTATTATTATTATTATTTTTAGGAAAGAGAAGAAGCAACTAATCTTTTTTTTCCACTTTCATGGTGGCCCTAATTTCTTTTCAACATATCAAAGAGCTGCTTGCTACACACAACTTGATGAGACAGACAGAGAGAGAGAGAGACCGTGTGTGAAAGAGAGCAATATAAGACAATTTAGTTGTTGAGTAGGAAAAATTGTCTTATCCTTTTTTCCCATTGAAAGATTGTTCTAAAGAAAGACTTGAAAAGAAGGGAAAACAAAAGAAAAACTAGAAGAAAAGCACGTATTTTGTGCGTATATATGTTGGATTTTTCTAAAGAAACGATGTTTTTAAATGGGAAAATATCGAGTAACACATTGTCCCGGTATTTTATTGGGGAAAAACAAAGCTCATTCGTTTTAAAGGATTTTTTTTAATTTGATTGAACGTCTGAATTAATATATCTTTTCTCCACAACAATGGCGTATGTTGAGCCCATTTATTCTGTTTAGAAACCTGTAAATGAAATACGAATCAAAGATGTTTGTAGAAAATAGAATTTTAACGTTCAATAATTTCAGAAGAATTGAGCAGAACACCACACAAGTTGTTTAACAGACGGTGATAAGGCCTTTATGTTTAATTTTCAAGTGTTGTTTTGATGACGTTTAGCTTACAAGGGCTATTTTTAACTGAATTTACAGTTTGGAGCCGATGTTAAATGGCTGTATACGTATCTTTTGTATTCGAAATCAGATCTGTCTAAAAATATTGAGGGGGGAAGGTGTTGTAAACAGGGTAAACCTAACACAACCAGGTTTGTCACTGAAATGACAAAGCCTGGTGAGTTCGCTTGCAGAACTGGCCAGCTGAGTGACAGTTCTGCACGTTGAGGTTGCTAGTTGACTGACGTTACCACCATGAAAACATTTATCCTCAGAGAAACAATTAGAACCCAAAAATTCCGGAGTTGTCGGTCCGAAATGTGCGGAACACTTTCAAAGGAAAAATTGAATTCCACTATTCTATGGAAATAAATTACCTCGTGGCGAAGGTAGTAGTCGTTATTCATTGCACAGGGCCAGCCCACCATTCTACCACATATGGTCTGTACATTCCAATCACCAACAGATATAAAAACAAAACTTAGACATTTTTTCTCCAACTGACATTTGCGATGACCTTCCTAGCAACGAATCACGTGAATTATGAATTACGGTATACAGTTTATCTAACTCGCATGCATAATTAACAGAAATTGCCCCGAAAGAAACAAAACAAGTTGAAAAGAACTATCCAGACAGTAATGGCTCATAACGGAACGACACTTGAAAAGACTGAAAACGCATTCCACGTGTTTTTGCTTTTCCTCGTTTTTCCCCCCTCATGGCTTTTATGGGTTTAGGCGGAATACGGTTGTGAAATACGACATTTACCTGATCTGCATATTTTACGGAAAGTAGCGCATCTCTTAAAAGCTGAATAAGCACTGCGATCGGATTGTTCTTTCCGTCTACAGCTCGGAATAAAATGAATATTCAATACGTTTCCTCTTGAAAAGGTGAGGAAATGTGTACGTAGGCGAGAATAAACCGCTGATTCCAACGCCCTGTCTCCACATAAGTAAAAATGCATCGCAGTGTTCTAATGCTGTAAAGTCCCAGGCTTTTATTCAAGCCATGAGGCATTTCAAATAAAAAAAGAAGAAGAATCATGAGCATGGAAGAGATCGAATGACGTTCGCGTGATGTTTCTAAGAGGAAAAGTGTTTGAGAAATAAGAAGTTTGCAAAAGTATCTCGTATAGCTGCAGGAGACGTTTCTTTACGTTTGTTGTATGGAATAAAGTAAATCGATACCAACGCGACTATTTGAGGAACGGATCAAAGGTTCTTCTCCGCACGTTACATAAAAAATAAATTAGATCCGTTCGATTTCATTGCAACCTACGTATTCAATTACACCCCTTGAAATATTAAAAGGGGAGAAAAAAAAATAAGATTTGCATTTCAAAGCTATTTGAAATAGCGTGTTTTGCATCCGCTGCTTATTGTAATAATGAAATTAAAGTCGAATGTTCTTCTATCGCATGCTTAGCGCGTTAAAAATCTCTAGTAATGCTCGGGTGTAATATCCAACTCCGAAACGAAGGGAGAAAGATCCAGAAGCCATAAGAAGGAAAGCAAAGTAAATATGTAATTAAGGCCGAAAAACAGAACCGAGAAAAGAAGCCCAAATTGATTATAAGTAATTATGCAAATTGATGAGTTCGTCCAGCAAATTGAGTTACCACTACACTTCTTTTCGACGAAATCCATCTTTTTAACAAAAATTATTCCCTTCATGTAAAAAGATCCTTTCTACTTTATTTCTTTCATAAAGTTTATATAAAATTACCATATATTTTTTCGTGGCAGGTCTCAAAAACTTGTAGTTCACGAAATGGTTTTTTTTCCCATCGCATCTCTCGGCATAAAACATGCTTGGAAAAGGGTCTGAAAATAATAAACATTTTATGGTTAATTTTGAAAATGAACATGAATTTTAAAATAAAAATTACGAAAATTAAAATATCAACATTTTTCCCGACGCCCAAAATAGAAATTGTTTCCCAGGTTATAAAGAAATGATAAGCCTAAACTAGAAAAAATATATATTTAAAATATGTAATTTTCTCTATTAAACCGAAATAAGATGACTTCATTCAAAACAAAATTCGTCCAGATATCTATAAGTAAAAGTTTTTAGTTTTCATTTTCTTTTTGAGACGTGGTTATTTAACGGGTACGAAGCGGCAGAAACTTTAAGTTCGAAGCGGACCAATATTCTTTGGAATGTTGGGGTAAATTTCTTCTGGTGTATTTCAGAAAAAAGAAAATTTTAACATTTGTGGCATTTTATGATTGGGAGCATCATAATTATTCAATGTATTCAATGTATTAATTCAATGTATATGCCTATAATTATAATTTTACTAAAGTGAAACAATTACAACTATCAAGGAAACAGTTATTTTCTAGATATTATGCTGTGAGAAAAGGCATCTTATCTCTGCCGTAACTATGTTCACAACTATATTTTCAGACAACTATATTTTTCATTTTTTCATGATATTTTTTTACATTTAATTTCAGTTTCAGAATCGACTATTGAATTTTTATTTCATTGAGACATTGTTTGGACAACATCCAATTGTAACAATTGAATATGTGAAGGAAATACAGTCCACGCCACTTAATATGATCATATCGGCTCTCGGAGGTTTCTGCTTCGCTTGGCCTCCTAGACATATCACGATTTAAGTATACACTAGACCAACGAGAATAATTTATATTCACATTGATTCACATAGACGCCTAAACCAGAGCGTTCGACATGCTCTCATTTCCAACCGTCAACAACCTGTATTTCTCCGGCTCCATAGCCTTTTCACCCGATCCGATTATTATACATCACTTCATTTCATTTCCGACAGTTTCTGCTAACATTAACCGAATGATAACTATAGCCGAAAATTCCCGTTTGCAAGTATGATCACCATGCATACCGTCGTACGGAACACTGTGTTTTACTTTCCCACATAATTCGTTGCAAAATGTTCAATCGTTCCTTTTTTTTTGCTTTAAAACAGGTCATTTTTTTTTCTTTAAGCTAAAATCCTGCATTGTTTTTATTCTGCAATTGCGACGTGCTGGAATGGAACTGTCTAATGTATAGTATATCATGAATTTCGATATTTTTCTTAACTTACAATACGTTTCATGGATGCCTTGAGAAAGTATTCAAGAAAAATAAATTTTGATCTAGTCAACTAAAAGAAACTGATCAAGAAAACAAGTAAAGGAGGTTTTCTGACATAGATTTTACATTCACTTTGGCAAGACCATTGCAAAAGCAGCTCCACACCGATATGGATCACAGTAAATACAGCAGTCCGATTACAACGTTAAGTCAGTGCCGTCTTAACGCATGGGCCCATCCGGACACGGCCCGGAGGCCTCAAGAGGGCCTCACAAAAATGAGAACTAATTGAAATTTTCGAGAACTTTCCAATTGGTTTTCCTCAGAAAAACCAATTGGCCCGGAGGCCCATGATGCTCTTAAGACGGCCCCGCGTTAAGTACGGGGAGAAATGAACATCCTCTAGCCTTTTAAATAGTCCTGCAGCAACTTACTAGGTAAAAGATAAGTTTGGTAAAAATTAGCTTAAAAAAGCAAAAAAAAAAACAAAAAAAAAAAACGGGGACGAGGAAAAACTTTTGACGGGGAAAGAATTGATAATATAAATCGGTTTCTGAATAAATTTGACGAATTCTTTCCCATGTTATGATACGGGTCTTCCTTCCTTTCTTTGCAAAAGTGATAACATTACTCGTGATCATAATAAGCGACGTCGACTGTATTAATAAATTATCAGCTTGTTAATGTCTATAACTGAACTCCCTTTGTTATGAGCTCTTAATAACAAGTGTTCATCAGAAAGCCAACGAAACTTTGTAAACTTCGTGATGACGGAATGAAAACATTTGAGAGAGAAACAAATGAACTCAGACATTCACCACTTCAGAGCATTAGCAAATGGTAGCGATTACTCTGATGAGTATAACCACGTGGCCCATGTGTTCATAAACATTATGACAGGGTATCTAATTATCTTCTGCAGAAGTGTTTCAATTCACATACTTTCGCTACATTGATTCAGACTCGGCTTCCGAGGCTGAGATTTTCGGTCTTTGAAAAGGCTTCAGTAAGAAATTAAATAAGTAAATCAATTGAGTAATACGTTACCCAAGTTGCATAGTCCCCTCATGAAATAGTTACGATTGTAGACAGCTCAGGGCACCTAAGCTTCAATTATAGACGTTGAGAAATATATTATGTATTTATGAATTTATGTGTGAACTTGTGATGCCATGATGATTGTTGGGCCATCGAGCAATAATTCAACAGTTCGTCAGGGTGCTTCCAGAATCTCCGCATTGGCTGTTGGCGAGAGGACGATTCGAAGAGACGCTCAGGTTCCTCAGGACGGTGGCCGAAGTCAACAAGAAGGAGCTTACACCTGATTACATCGTGAGCACGAAGGTATGTAAATATCACCTCAATATCTATTAATAGTTAATCTCAATATTTTTCACTAATAGCCCAAAAATACTGCTTTTTGGACCAAAATTCGCTAAAAATATATATTTTGAAACAGTCAAAATAAATTGAAATTACATTCAATAGTCGTTAATTCAAATAAAATTTGGGAAGAATATTTCTAAAAGCAAGGATATAAATGTAAAAATTAAAAAAGAAAAATAACTTCTCTAGCTCGTAATTTCAATGGTAATCAATTTCAATTTGCTTTTTCAATAAAATTCTTCCTTTAAAATCCAAATAACTGAACTAACGGCGTTATGCAATTGTTTTACAGAGAAGGTTTCAATTGGAACGAAGCCTGAGCTGTTACAGAGCCCGGCCCGAAACGCAGTTCGAGGCCATAAAGAGGCTTTTTCAACCAGCTGCCTTCAGAAAGAGAACAACCGTCATCATTTTCTGTTGGTAAGATGATTCTTTTCTGAAATCGATCCTTACCCATAAGAGATTGTTTGTTTCTTCTCGTTGACATTTCCCCTCTCTTTCTCTCTATTGTTTCTTGTTTATTATTTTTGTTCCGTTTAAGAACGTCTCCAAAATGTTTTCTTTTAATAAAGAACTTTCTCTGATGTGTTTAAGCTTTTTATTATCGAATTCTTTCTGGTTTTCTCAGTAATAAAGCCGGAATTATCAAACAAGACTTTCATTAGTGAGTAGTAGAACAGTAAGACTTTCTTTTTAGTATTGGTTAGTGGGCTTTATCATTGCAATTGTGTTATTTAGAGACTTCGATGCAATTATATGCGATTTTAGTGATCTTATATATTGGTGAATACGAATGGTTGCGCAAAATGGTTTTATAAAATTGCATTTCTAGTGACCGTGGATGCATACATTTTTCAGTTGTCACAAATTGATGTATATATACAATATGTAGGAAGTGTATGGGGCTATTAAATGTCCCGTATATTTCCATAATTTCGGCAGTTCAAACAAATTTTCTGATAAAAATGTCCCTCTTTTTCTTCTTCAGGAAACTTACTTGAATATCTGTTCTTCAGTTAAATCACGGATTTAAATAACTTTTATTTTTTATAAATTGTGTTATGATAATTATGAATACAATCATAATTAATTGTAGTCATTTAGATTTTCACTTCATACACGCAGTTATAAAAATACTCGTTTTTTTAACCGCAAGTTAACCCTGTGAGATTTGAGGTAGCTGTCCATTTTCAGCCTTTGGTGATTTTACAATGAGTTTAGTGATAAATGGCAGTATTGCTGACCGTTCGCAACTTTTTTTGGTGATCACTGGTGACGTCCCGCATTTTCCTCGAGGAAATATAGTAAGCCTTATTACACATATCGTACTGTGTGAATTTACTCATTTTTATTTCTGGAATGATTTCGACAGACCGGATTGAACTCCTTAACGGGCCTCATTTTGCCCGCGGGCCGGTGGTTGTGGATCCCTGGTGCTTATGATCAACGTGTCAACATAAATGACACGGATTAATATCAAGCATCGTCTTAACATCCAAATTTTTTTATTCTTTTTTTCTTTTCAAATGAAAATTTTTTGTCTTTCTTGTATCAGAGATAGAGATAGAGTCATCACCAAATTTTGTTTCAAAAATGGCATGTGCAAAGTTCATGAATTGATTGATGAAATGTTCTGTGAAACATGCAACTGATTTTGAGTGATATAAATTATTTTAAGAGCTGTGTCAGTCTCTCTCAAAATTAGCGCCCGTGTGGTGCAGTGGTAGGATGCTCGTCTTTCGCTATGAAGGTTTCTGTCAAGGTGTACGTGTTCGAATTCAGGGATTCGCCTTTATTTCCTCCCGTAACTCCACCGGTTGCTAACTGCTGTACGGCGGTATGACAGAGGTTAGTGTGGGGTAAAATAGTCTCCATTAAAGATGACTCTAAGGAGGGGCGTCGATTTCTGTCGGAGGAAAATGCTGACCATATTCATTGTTTTCTCAATAAAGATCGGCATTTGACTCATAGTCATTGCCGAGAAGCAGAGTATCAGAAATTGGTTCAGTGCTCACCGATGTTCTTGGTAATAAGAAAAATAAAATACACTGGTGCCAAATTATCTGCCAGAAATGGGGCTGGCTCCAGCAAAATCATCACTAAGTGTAGTGCAGGTTTTTTGTCACATAACTAATTGACTGTGATGTTCATACCTGATATTCATCAGACGTGCCTGCAGATTTTGCGTTGCCAAAAAAAAAAAATTGAATGCTGACGAATTAAAGGTTTGGCTCGGTTTTGAACACAAAGAACATGATCGGGCTTCTGAACAGTGTTCCAGGATATTAATTCTAATAATATGAGTGGTTGGATTCTTTTACAAATATTATTTGCTCGTATTTTAGTAGTTGTTTTTATATAATCATACAATTATTGGATAGCACAAAAAATATTTAACACAATTTAGATGAATTACAGTTGTATCAAGGGGCCTCCTTCTACCTTTTAACATAGCAAAAACTTTCTTATGTAGAAATATTATTATAATATTATTTATTCATTGATTTATTTCAAATGTTTCGCACATATATTTATGTATGCTACTCTATTCCGGCATGAAAATTTACATACCTCTAATGCTTAATTTTAAAAAGTAAAAAAACACATTAAAAACAGCTTGCACGCATGATAAAATTGCATGAAATCAATGTAATTGAATAAAAAAAAGATTCAAAATAAAGAAAACTACATGTAGGCCTACTCAGTTCAAAAATGATAGAAGAGACTAAGGATTTTATCTACTCAATCTTATTCAAAATTAAATTTTAAATAAATAAAAAAATATATATCCCAAGTATTTGGATTGTATCCTAAGTATGAATGGAACTCAAATCTTTTTCCGTCATTTTATGAGTGTACATTTTCCTTTATTTTGAATCAATTTTTATCTAATTTAATTGATATCATCTAATCATGCACGCAGGATGTTTTTAATCCATTTCTTTGAAATTTTGTAAGAACTACAGATATTTTGAATTTTTTATTGGCATCTGATAGCATATACAATGAAATATATGCGGTAAACATTTGAAATAAATCAATGGATAAGTAATATTTTTAATAATATTTGTACATAAGGAAGTTTTTACCATGTTAAAAGGTAGGAGAAGCCTTAAACCTACAAACTGTCTACGTTTGGCGTAGGAAAAGTGATTGAGTCTAAGAGCCTGGAATCTAACCCAATTAATTTTCATGAGAAATAACTAAGATTCAACGAGTAGATTTACATATCATATATTTTATGTATGTTTAGGTTGACCAGCACTGCATCATTCCTCGGCCTAAATTATTTCTGTCTAGAGCTTCACGGAGATGTTTATCTAAACTTCTTGCTGTCCGCTATATCCGAAGTCATCGGTTGGTTGATAGCAGCGACAATGTTACGATGTTGTAGTCGGAGATGCACTTATTGCGTCACCTGTGCCTTAGGAGGTGTTCTATGCGTCACGATGGCCACCCGCAAACGCGGTAAGTAGATAATATAATATGGTATAATGCCCATAAGGAAATTCTTATGATCTCTTCTAACCAGCAAACGGGGAGAGAGAACAACAGCTATGCAACATAGAGTGACTATATCTAATCATATAATAAACGACTGAGCTTAAAATAGGGGTTAAATTTTTCATTGACGTTTTGTGCCGTTTAAAAATTTCGACTTTCCTTCCTCTTTCCCTTACTATTTTACCACCGCTGTTCACGCACAACTATCTTGCATAGCTGTCCGTCCGTAAAATCACTTGTTTTTGGGGTATTGAAGGGGTATCACGACCGCTGAAGTCGATTTTTCAAAAATGACTAAAAAATATGCGATTCAAATGCAAAACATTTTGTATCAATCGATTAATTTGTTCTTTCAAAATGAAAGAATGAATTAATGAATCATAGTGCAAATGAAAAAAAAAAAAAACATTGATCGTGATTTTCCCAAATTGTAATGTTTGAACTCATCTGTAAGATGCACAAAAAACTCCGAAAATTTTGCAGAAATGTTTATTCATTTCATGATATGCGCGAGTGAAACGGACCTCAGATTTAGCAATTTACTAATATGAAGTATTAAAAAAACTGATTCACATTTTTGAAGTATATATATATTTTTCAAACTTTAAAAATGCATAAAACTCCAATGAATTGTCAGATACCAAGTTCGAGGTTCATTTTACTAACGAATGTTGAATAAACATTTCGGCAAAATTTCAGAATCTTTAGTGCAGTAGTTTTATTTTTTAATCTTACGGATAAGCTCAAAACTGCAGAGAAAATGCAGAGGAAAATCTGAGAAACTCGCACTCAAAGTGTTTTGTGTTTTTGATTGTAAGGCGTGTCCCAAATGGATAGAACCACGTGTATTTTTTGGTTTTTCCTAAATATAAATTTATCCTGATAAGAATTGCTATATAACACCCATAACTAACTTGTATTAAGTCTCTTTCAGAAAAAAAATGTGTTGAAATTTCAAAGGAGATAAAAAAAAAAACAGAATGATGAAGATATCAATTGAAGAATGTACCAAAATGTGATAGAGCCATCTAGGTTTTTATCGCGCCATCATGCAAATTTCGCCGCGTTTGCGCAGTGAGCCTTCGCTGCTAGACCGGAGGGTAAAGGGAAAAACGGGGGTTTATTGCACTGGCAACTGCATGATTTTCTGCCTCTGTTTCAAATTTCATAATGGGTAGATAAAAAATCTTTGACCTAGGAGCTATTGTCATAGGCAGGAACCGTAAAAACCAATCTGAAGCGAGGAAAAAATTTACTTTTTATCGAAAATTATGAAGTATACAAAATATGCCTTAAAATTGTGCATATATGCTCTACCACGTAAAAATAGCGAAATATGCAAAAACTAATAAATAAACAAAATGAATCAAGAAATATACAAGACATGGAAATCCAAGTCCTACTAATTACATTTTTTGAATTTCGAAATGTCTCCACAGCTCAATTTCAACAGGACAATGCGTCCCTCACAATGAAAATTTGACCTGGGAATGATTCCTTGCGAATGGGATTCCAGTGATGGACTGTTCCGCATGTTCTCCAGACCTCAATCCACTGGAAAACATGCAGGTTACAGTGGCGAAGTGAATTTTCAAGCAATAAAACAGTGGTTTCAGAACGTCAACGGGCGGTCATCAAAGTGTGGAAAGATATTCCTCTGCAGAAATGCCAAAAACTTTTTGAATCGATGTCTAGACGAGTGTTTGACATTAGCAAGAACAATGGGAAATTTATTGATGGATGTTAAAAATATAATTGCATACTTGGACACGAGTAGTACTTTCGAGTGGCTTCGTCATTTCGGGACAGGTTTTGATTTCCAATTCGATCCAATTTTTTTTCCTGTCATGGGAAATGCAGATATAGACTATGTTAAAAAATTATTATTATAGTTTTAATCCTGTGCGATCATGGATTTTTAGATAAAAAGTAATTTTCACTTCGAAAAAAATAAATGGTGGTACTTATAGAATATTGTATGTGGCTTTTTATCATTTTGGGACCCATCTTATACATTTACGCTATAATTTATTATTTCTTTCTTTCACTTTGAAAGAATGAATTCACCGGTTGCGACGAAATTTTTTGCATTTGATTTGCAATCGAATGAAATATTTTTAAAAATAATTTTTGAAAAATCTATTTCAGGGTTTGTGGCGCCATATAAGGATTTTTAGGTCGTCATAAACTAAAGTTAGTCATAGAGTCAAAGTCCGAGATACTTTTACCTTTCAATTAGGAACGGTACAGCTAGGAACATTAGTGACATCATTAAGACTTGTCGCGTTTTAAATGGAATATGTCTGGTACAAAGGAAAATAAGATTTAAAAAAATTACGTAATCCTTTTTGTTCGATCGATTACGTAATAAAATATTGATGAACCCAAGTAGAGATATACAGAGGAAAGAAAAAAGATCCTCTTTCATATGGGGTGAAGAAAAGAAAGCACGGTGTCTCTCTCCATGAGGTAGTTAGTCATTTGCCAATCACCAGCTGACAGCATTGATTGTCTCGACACTGACAGATATTGATCGATGGCGAATCTATGTATATGGATGAGTAATGATCGGTACGTGTTGCTCTCTTGGTTTGAAGCTCAGCGTATATGACGATAAAATACGTAAAAAAAAGTGGGAAAAACCTGATGAAATATACCTTAGATTCATTTTTCAATATTGCGAAAATTATTGTCACGATAAGTATCCTATGTGGGCGATTCAATTTTCAATTTAATTCAATTTTATGCATAAACGCAGAAAGTTCAGAACAATATAATCGTGATGAAAATCGCTAAGAAGCCGAGACATGGCTCTTACTAGCAATCACATTTTTTTGTTTTGGTTTTAGACATTAGTTGTAAAGATTTTGTTTAATAAGTAATAATAAATGAGCTAAAAAGGCAAAAAGAAGTAGAGAAAACAAAAAAGATAAAAAAAGGGATACCAATGGGACTTGGATATTATGCATAATCGCTAGTAAAAGCGGTAAACTCAGTGAAATTTATCAAATTGACCAAAATGGTCGGGAATTATGCATAACAACCGGATATGTCCGATTTTCCGTAACAGATATAATGCACCGTACTACCTAAAAGTTTTATTTGTGGAAGAATTTTTTCTGCTTTGAGCGGTAATTATTCATTATTGCTTTCCAGGTAAATCAGCCTCGTTGACGTTGTTCGTTTCGACGAAACTTAGCATTTCGATATCATACTTCGTCTTGCCCCTTTGGACGGCGGAGCTACTGCCAAACGGTCTGCGTGAGACGGCCCTAAATCTAACAGAGATGCTAGCCATGGCCGGACCGTTTCTTCTACCTCTACTCATGTATCAGGTAAATTCTCCTAGATTAATCAGAAAATTCATAGAGACGTTTCTACCTCGAAAATGTATATCATGATGTGCATGTGTGCATCAAAATGATCGTGTTCATTTTGTTGTTCGAAAGGGTCGCACAATCCACAGCCTGCCCATGGTACTGATCGGCGTACTGCAGCTTATCGGCGGACTAGCAGCTTTGAGTTTACCAGAAACGAGATTGTCCAATTTCTTAAATCCTCCGCAAGCGGTGCCATTGACTGAATGTGACAATCCATGGTCGTGTGGGAACTGTGGGCCTTGCGATGCTCTGAAGTATGTATCCATTCAATGTTATAAATGACAAGTTCCCGTTGTTCGCGTTTACCACTTTGTTTAACCCTTTATGTACAAGAGTATGAAAAATAGAAAAAGAAGTGAATGACAATAAATATAATTATAATAATAAATAACTTTCATGTAAATTATTTGGTAGGTCATTTTATTTCTAATTAAAGAAAGAAAAATAACCTACTAATATAATCCACCACCAGTTTATACTACTAATATAAACTGGTGGCAGATGGCAGCACTACACATAACAAGCATTACAGAGAAACAAAAAAACTTCACGTCAGGTTTCACTACACGTACACGCACATTCCCGCATGTACCGATTCGTTGGGGGTTCCGCGGGGGGGGGGTGTGTGGGCGGGGTGCATGTGTGGTGTAGCAGTAGTAGGTAGGGCCTCCAAAAAATGGCTCGGGATCCATGATGTTCTTAAGTCAGCCATTTCGTTGGGCAATTTGCCTGTTGTGGCGTTGTATTTGTATTTTACTGTATAACTAATATAATCTCTACTATAACACCACAACTTATTTAGGCAACAAAGTTTAGGGGACCACAAACTTTATTAGCAAAAACTCCTTTATAAAATCATCAAATTTTACTGTGATGAGGTGGCAAAATCACGATTTGCTCTTCCCTCCTCAATAAAGTTACGGCCTGGCATAACAAAAATTACCTAGTCTGGTTCTTTAAAGACGGGGTTACATGATAAATGTTATCTCATGACGTGCCGAAATCGGTATCAGCTGACGCTATGCGTGACGCCATTGCTATGACAGAACCGAGTAAGTTCGCTCTCTTTCCTACCTTTTTTACCCGCGTTTCTACGTGTCAAAATAAACTAGTTTCGTTTTTTAGCGATATCTATCTTTGACTTGAAATATCATTTTCTCATTTTATACGCATACATTTTGGCCATATTTTTTCAGTATTTCCATCGTTTCTTTTATACAAGAAATCAATTTCTTAATAATTTACAGAATAATTTTTCATTTTCTTAAGTGATGCCCACTTACATAGAAATCGGACACTGTAGAAGTAATCAGTAATAGTAATTATAAATTATAGAGAGAAATTATCATACATAATCATTCAGTTTAGTCTACGAACAATATGGCAGAAATCCTCAACACCACTGCCCGTTGAGAAAATTCACCGCCCATAATACAAATATGCAGCAATTAACAAAAATCAAATATTAAACTAAGAAGATATGCATGATGCTGGAGGTATCATTCATTCCACAGGATCACCTTTCGTGGGCTTTGGTGAGATCATGCGTTAATATGGAACTGGCAATCGCACAACTCAGGTTTGTTTATTACTGGTTAACGTAAATTCCCCAAAATGAATTACCAAAATACCACACGCGCAAGCCACTGACTTCAAAACAACATTATGAACGCAAATCACTCACTAAAAAAAATTAAAATAAGCGACTGAAATGTAAAATACATCATATGAATTGTACGTGTGGGCCCTCAGCTAAAAAGGTATCAAAACAGTGACTTTCCACAGCAACTCTGAAGCCACCACTACTGAACCATGGTGACAAGCGGATGAAACAATGATTACTATAACATATTCCTGCTTTAAAGTACAATCGGTTGATAAAGGGTCAAAGTGGATTTAGATTATTTATATTAAATTTACTATGAGATAACCTAAATGAGCATCGTTATTCAAGCATTAGATTGTTTCATAATAACTAATGCTTATAATTCTTTTTTCCAATTACTACTTAGAATAGATCCTAGGAATGGAATCCTTCGTAACACTGGTCCAAACCCACCTTCTCCCATATTCAGGTAAGATAATCACCATTTTTCTTGTGTTATCACTGTTTTATATTCCCCCAATCATTGTAGAAGTTTATGAATTTACAGATTCGAAAATAATAATAATAATAATATGCCTTCGGAAATGATTCCATTAATAAAATATATATCCCGGAAAAAGATCTCGAGATAATCTTCCCAAATAACAAATATTACTCGCTCTAAAATACAGTTGTATCAAAAATTGTTCTTGATCGAGCTATACCGAGGGGATACGCCAAAGGTAATCATCTTATCATACTCACATATGAAAAGATAATATTTATAACAGATGAATCCTCGTAACAAATTGCGATTCCGTGATTTCTTATATTTCCTGATAGAGGAAGGATCAGTATCTTCAGCAGAGTGTTATCATGATTCGCAGATAGAAAAATAAAAGCCATTGCCTTGAGTTAACCTTATTTCTTTGGCGTCGTTCCCAGCAATGAACACACGCACGCACACACACACAAAAAAGAGAAATTGGGAATGAAATCTTTTTTATACATAGTGTCAAGGATAAGTTACATCGTGTGAATGTTTCGCTTCGATACAAGAAAAAGGCGTAGACCAGCTTTCCATAGTGACAAGCAGCGGATAAGGCGGAATAATTCAATATGAATATTCCCTTCTCAATATTTCTTTTACAAGAAATTTGAGCGTGTTTTGAAAATATTACGAAGTATTGCGCGAAATAAAAATATTAACAATAAGGATTGTATTAGGGGAATTATTATCCCTTACGGGAAAAATATGACGGTAGTTTTCAGCGCAGCCAAATTTGATTTGAATATTTTCGAAACGAATTTATTGTAATTTTTTACTGAATTATACCTCATATCTTTATTTCGAATATTATTTAGAATAGATAAATTTAAACAAGATAAGAGAAATGCGGTGATTGAATTATTCTCCATAGGCACGATATGATAACAACAGAATTGCTTAAAACTCAACGTATTGTTTGTATAAAGCCAGAAAATAATATTATTTTAGCGCTAGTACTTAAAATTTCACTGCGTATTGTTTCAAAGCATGTTAATGAAACAGAAGGCTTTCGTGGCCATCGTGTAAATTAGAATTAAATTTAAAAGTTTAAGGGTTTTTTGGCCGACGTGAAGTACAGTTTTTTTACTGTACTTCACGTTTTGCCAAAAAACCCAAAAACTTTTAAATTTAATTCTAAAGCATGTTAAGCTTTATACATTTACGTTATTAAATGTTTCGCTATATCACAAGAGAAAAGACGCGGTAATGTGTTGCCATGAGGAAATAACGATCCATTGCGGACCATGCATGCTGAATGAAAAATATGGAAAGTCGTCGTTGTGTGTATGTGTGTGTGTACAATGAATGGAAGAATTTAATATAAACGTAAGGGATACGTATTCAGTTTAGGAGATCGACAAATGCTCTTATTCATTAGAATATTTTAATGATTTTAAATTGTTATCACAAGTTTCTAGGTGAGTTTTGATCAGTATACGAGCATATTATTGAAAATTGAATGTTTATAACATAAACTCAATCTTTAACCTAATCGTATATATATATGCGACCATAATGCCGTACCATTCATGTTGGCGATGGTTCATTTAACACATTATTTGGATGCTTTTTCTAATTGGAAGCATGCCGAGCTAAAATCAACGGTTCACCATTAAAATGTCGCGCGTGCTGTTACCTATTCACTCTGTATACGTAAAAAATGTGTTTCTCTTCAACTGCCCACAATTTCTGACTTTAATATAAAAAAAATGTAGCTTAAAGAAGAAAAAAAATCCTGCTTTAGATAAATATGAAGGGGTGGGGCGGCACGATTGAATATTTTGAAACAGTTTGTGGGAAATAGAAAAAGAATTGCTCGATTTTCGTTCGTCCAGCTCGACCAAACGGGACACATGGTCTTCGTACTTATTACTGGGTTTTTGTTCTGGTATAGTTATCAATTGTTTTTTGTTGTCAGAAGTACCGAGTCCCGATAAGATCGCATTAAAAATACACTGCACTTGCATTGATGCTGTGCAATTTTTAATAGAAAATTTACGTGAGTGATAGATTATAACATTGTACACAGTGAAGTCTCTCAAAAGTTCGAGTTTCCAGATAATCCGAGGTGCTGGAATTTTTGAAATTTCTTCTCAAAATCTCATTCTTTCTGTGTTTTTCAAAGAACGCGTTTCGTTTCATTTTTCTTAGGAATTCCAGTAATTTTAGTTTAAAGAAAAATTTCGCCCGTATCTCCGTCCATGAATAAGGAGGGTCTTTAGTAGTCATTGACGGCCGGTCATGGATATGCCGGTGTCTTCGGTGAGCCCTCAGACTAGAATTCTCCACAGGTCCGTCTACTGTAAATTCATAATGGAAAAAAAATAAACAAACAAAAACATATTTTCATATCAGATCCCAAAGGCTGGAACCCATTATAAAGAGGGCATGGATCTTGGCAACCCTAATCTAAGGAGCTATGCCCGTGAAGTAAACATTACAAAGGTAAGAGTAAGTACGAATACGTGGGTTAAAAGAAAACAAGTTAGATCAATTTCATTAGATGGTAGTTAAGTTCATACCACCCTGTGACCCGAGAGTGGACCTTGTATTTTATTAATTTTTCACTACAGAACATGGTATAATAAAACCATAAATTCAATACAGAGGTTTTACTCCCTTCCCTGAAAGTTGTTTAATATAGTTTTTTCTTATAATCCATGTTTTCAGTTATCCGAGATAGTCTCGGATTATCGAGACTGTATTAGGGAGAATAACTCAGAGAAAAATTGAGACATTACGTAGTCGAAATAAGAAATATTTATATCACAGAAAACAAATAAGAAAGAGAGAAATGATTAAAAGAGACATTTCTGTTCACGTTGACATGAGATATTGTTGGAATTTATATTAATGTGCGCAATATTTTTTCTCGTCCATCCTCTTGTAGCGATTGAAATATGTACATGGTTCCATTTTAGAAGTTATTGCGTCTGAAACTTTTATGGTGATACATTTATTTTATTATTTCGTTTTCTCTATTGTGTGTGTGTGTGTGTATGTTATATGTCTTTTCATATTATTTAAGCCGGGGCAATTTTTCCTTATATCAGGTAAACCGGAAAAACTAGAGGGCGCTCCAGTTTTTGTTTTTTTGTATTTTCTGTTCTTTTCTCAGTGAAGTATGCGGTTGTTGTTGGTGCAATTGAAACGAATGTTTTTTTCGGTTTTTTCTCTTTTATAGTATCTACTTTATTGCTCCATACATTTTTTTTTTTTATAAATGTTTAATGGCTTGGAAAATGCGTTTTTGGAGACGGACCGGCGCTTTTATAACTGCTAAAAATTCGTCTCTCGTTTGATCTTTTATTAAAACTAGGAAGTGCGTTTTTTTTTTAATGTTATTTCTCTTCATGCATTGATAATTCGTAGAATTACACCCGCATGTCTCTTTTTCTTTAATTACGTATCGCCTTTAATGTTATGAATACAATACCATTTCCATCATCTGTAATTATGCCCGATGCTCTATTTTCTCTGTTTTTCTCCCCGGTGGGAAGCGTTACTTTAGCTCATGAATATGCATCGTTATCAGGAATTGAATTGCAGCTTTGCTATTTTTTTCTTAGTTGTTGTTTACGGATCTGGATGTATCCAAGTTGATTACATGCTTTATATTCAGGAAAAGTTTTTTTTGTTTGGTGTTTTGGCAGATTTCACTTCATTCACTCTCAAGATGAAAAAATAATTAAAGGATTTTAGATTACTTTTTATTTTGTTTTATGCAAATATTCACAGCATTTTGATTAATGAGTTGTTTATACCGATGGATCCATCATTACGGTGGCTGATGGGTTCCCACGAGAGCTAAAATAATGAGATTTCTTCTCCCGCATACGACTCATGTCCACTTCTAAAAAAAGCTATGGTCTATTTCGCCATTGTTGGCTTCGATATGGCCAAGAAAAACAATTAGAGAAAAAAAAATGTGTATTTTATTTTTATTCCGAAATATCTCTCTCACCTCCAAAAGATGGACCAGCGTGAGTTTATATGATATTATCACTATTATAATGTCTGCTTGTGAACACGTATGAAGCATCATAGAGTATTTTGTCCTGTGGCAATTTATGTGTGCTCCAAAGATTAGCAATAGATAGATCGATTGTCACAGGACATTTCGTTTTTTGTTGAACTCACCCATTGAAATTCCTATTTGAAATTTTCAAATATCTAGCCATCTATTCATTCAAATCGCAAAAAAAAATCTTCTGATGCTAACATTATATAGAGAAGAAATGACCATCCATATGATAGTTGACCTCTGTGTTGGAGATAGTACCATATGATTATGTGAATCAATGTTACGGATCAATATTAATTTTCCTACGCAAAAAAATTATCAATTGGTTATGCAGAAATAACATATGAGGAAAAACAGAGATGCATTGCAGGTTCCCAGCCCCCTATACGTGTGCTAACTATTTTCCGAACTGTAATAAATTTATCTTAACAATTTTAATATCGAAATTTTTCTCAAACCCCCAGCTTGAATTTCGTACAACTTCAGTAGAAAATCTGAATTTAACCGTTTCAATACCAGTGGGCTGCGTGGTCATTTTAGTATTTTATTAACATCTTTCCGAAAATTAATTTGAATAAAAAAAATAGCTCAGTTGTTCATTGTATTTTAACCATTATTACAATAACACTAAAATATATGTGTCCCGCTGAAAAACATCACCGAGACACTTATGTCCCCTCCGATCCCTCCTTCTCCGGTGATTTGTTGAAAAACATTTCCGCCATATTATTCGATATTCTTATTTTTGTTTATTTATTAAAAGTAAATATATATATTTTTAAATACTTCAAGGGTTAATGCAGAAATTTCAAAAGCGTTTCGCTGTGTACTTGTGTAAAAAAAGCTCTAGTCTCTATGAAGTCAATCAAAATAACTTTTTGAACCACATTTAGACCAAAAAATATTGTAATAATGTCGTGGAACCGTTTCACCTGCAAGGATTTTCCATTTCTTTGAATTAATGAATTCAATCGAGCGTTTACTTTCTTCCTTGCTTTTGACGATCTACATCTTACATTATTTCTTATATTTGGCAAAGGTCTTATAAAGTTCCACACACCAAATTCTTGTGCGTTTACTCGGCGAGCGACGTCAATTTTAAACGTGTACTGTCTGTCTCCTATTATTTCACAAACTACAAAGAGACACTTTATGCAAAGTACTCATAATCTGGGTGTGGCACTCAATTCATGGATGGCACGTTCATTTCACTTATTCATTTCGCAACATGTTTTCGAAAGAATTCCTTGCGTTCAGAACTCATTTAAACAGACAACTAATTGCAACACGAGTATCGCCTGTATTAAAGCATACCTGGTGTCTTCGAGAGAGTCCGTGGATCGTTTCTACGTCTTTGTAGACTGTGCAATGACGTCAGTGACGTCCACTTCCAACAACTCTTGTAATAACAAATAGAATAAATCTTTTTGTAGTTATTATTTTACTTTTTGTCGTTCCAGCGTGACGTCGAATCCTACATACGTTTTTCGCGATTTTCAGCCTCTCAACGTGGCTTGCGACGCCATGTTCCATTGCAATTTTTGCTCCTCTTGATATCTTAATGTCTACTAACAACCCTCTGAGTTTGTCGGTCCTTTAACAGAACACCCTGTATATGAAAAATATATTGTGTTTCTTTACTCGTATAAAAATAATATAAAAAGACGATATTCTTGTTTTTGCGAATTCGAACAGTAATTTACGAACTTCTGACACATTTTTGGAATTATCTTTTGTTTTGTTCTAAAGTTTGTTACAGAGTCAAGCGAGACGTTACAATCGACAAGAATCAGAAACGGCTTCTTTGGAAATGGGATCATCTAATCCCATAGATCGGCATTTATCGATGGACGAACTGAAAGTCACCGTTCTATGACGATGTGGATGTTATGTCGATGTCACAAACAATTTCAAACGTCATTCGTGGAAAGAAAATACAGCAAACTCTGATCATAGTTTTCTTTTATAAAAATGATTTTTTCTTACGAATTGTGAAAATATTAGAACTTTTATACCGAGAAATGATGTCTACAAAAAATATCCTCTCGGTCCAGAAATTTTAATACCTTGTACACTCACATTTAAAACGAAATCGAATCAGCTTAAACCGATAGAATTTCATAGAACTTGCGATAAATCTATTATTACATAAAAATCTTTCAGTAGGAAAACACAGATTCCCCTTCCCAAAAAAAAAAAGATTTTTTTCCACAAAACATTGTCCTTAAATTTTTGTAAAATGAATTTTTGAAGAATACGGATTATCAGTTAAAGCTAGATAATCTTGTCATCGGGATCAAAAAGAAAAAAAAACATGTAAGAATATCGTAAAGAACACATTTTACTTTTCGATTCAAAATTTTATTTGGTTATTTTATAATAATGTATTATCTGGACTGAGAAGAGAAAGGTATTAAAATATCATTAAAAATGAAAAAAATAAATCTTATAAAATTTTAAGCGAAGTACCCTAACAAATTTCGGATAGGTTGAATTTATATAAATGCTCAATGGAAAAAAAAAAATATTTCAATGGAACGACCCGTCCAAAATAGCTTCTCAACTGTTTGTTTCCGTAGGTTATTGTGACAATGAAAAATTGTGAGCATTTACTGATATGTATGTACATGTTAAAAATCAGATCGAAAGAAAATATGTATAAAAAAAAGTTTTTTTTTGTGTGTGTCGTGCAAGTGTATGGACACTTGCCTTGAATATCCATATTATAGATAGAAAATGTATGAAACAAATATGAAGTTATTGAAAGTTTTATGATCGTAGTGTTGATTTATTAAGAGTTGTGGTCGTAGATCTGCACTTAACGAGCAAACGTATGAACGTATCTGGCAATGTATGAAATGGTATCTAATCTAATATGGATGTGTTGTGAATATTTTGTGCTTGCCGTATACCTGCATGGAATTGAAAATTGATGAATTTCAGGATAGCGTTTCAAAGTAAATAGAAATTTATTATGTGAGGTGGAACTCGGTATTTCTTTGTTTTAGTATTTTTTTTTTCCTTACCCGCTCGAGCTTTGGAATTTAAGACTCTTGGAGCTTCTTTTGCGATGACGGTAATGAAAAACTGAAATACTAAGCTAAATTGTTACTCACGAAGAAAAGGTACCAATAATACAACCTATGGAGCACCGGAGGATGAGATCGTAATGCAGGTCTGCGGTAGGCCTCGATGTTTTCACATCCAACGCCTGTTGTTGTTGTCTACATATCAGTGAGACGTAGAGAGCAGTTTATATATATATATATATATATGATCATCAATTATGTATGTAAATGAGTATGAAACGAATCGATTGTAGTGATAATAAATTGTTCTTTTTTTAATGGTCTACTTTTGGCTTTTCTTTAATTTTTCTCCTGATTCTGATTCAATGAAAGTATGATAGGTGCGGTGCGTAAGTCATCCCTCAACTACCGAAAATAATTCTTTATAGCGTAGAATTACTGGGCAGTACGATAAAAATACGTGTAGAATTATACGTTCCTTAGCCGAAAACCTTTGTAGGCCGAAACGCGATCCCCCATTGGTTCCAATGGAAAACCATTTAATTCATCCCAGGGTACGGCCCAAAATTTGAATATAAGAGTTATGAAACACTAAAGAAGCACTGTAAAAAAAAGACTAAAATTGATCGAAGACAAAAATGAACATCATCAAAATTGGGTAAATTAAAATTTTCAGGAAGTTAAGATAATGAAGTGATAATTTTTTATTTTACCGTATGTATACAACCAACTTTATTCTACTGGTGTTGACCCAACCCAATCGAGCTCGTAGCTGTTCCCATCCATTTCTGATTTAAACAGCTCATTTCAATGTCTGATAGATGCAGGTGGAAAAGATAAGCTCCTGGAATGTCCAGACTGTTCAGTATGATGCTGAAGGTCTTGCACTTGAAGAACACGTGCTCTGAAAACATAATCTCTTTCGTTTTAATGCATTTGCAATTAGATGAATCTTTCACTTTTAATTGTTGAAAGAATTTCAGAAAGAGAAGTGAAAGTAAATCTGGGAAAAAGATTCCTTGTATTGGTGGTCTTTGAGCAACAGTAATTCTTTCAGTATGATTGGCACTAAAACTCAGCTCACTGCGCTGCGTTTTATGTTAGCGCGTGCATCCATATCAACGGAAATGTTCATTAGCCGGATCCACAATCGTTAGCCGAGGTAGAAATATAGTGAAAAAAATCTCCGTTATCAGAAACGTTCGCCGAAGCGTTCGTCAGCTGAGGTATTACTGTATCCATGAACATATTTATTGTTTCCTTACGTTCCTGTGTAGTAAAATATTTTACGGTCACTGAGGCAAACTGTGATAATAAACATTACATGTGTGATAAATATCAAAAAGAAAAGACAAAAAAATCAAAAGAAAGAACACTAAATAAAATGACAAACATGATGATTATGCAAACACTCTGTGACACCGAGGGACTAAACCACCTTGAGTGTGTCATTATGAATTAATTGAAGAGTTAACTTGATTAAGCAACAGCCTTCTTATTTTATTACGTACTTACTAGTCATTGTTTTATAAAAACTTATATTTTTAAATTGCTTCATTGAACCAAGAAAAAATATATATATCGGGAATGTATATCATATCAGGAATATGAATTTGTCATATGTCACTTTGCCCCTGATCACTTTCACATAGCTGAAATACCTTATAGATATTACACCAATAATTAGTAAAAAAGCTCAGTGGGGTTCGGCGTAGGCAGTTTATGTCTCACTGATATTAAACACATATAGCTATCCTATCTGAATAGAATGATTAAACAAAACAGTCCAATTATTCGTGAAAAAAATCATTTACTTAAATTTGATAGAATTTGAATTCAATTAAAGGACGACATCACAATGGCGTAAATCAAATGCTTATTAAATTTCTTCTCTGTCTTGATTATTTTGATGAACATCTTTTGAGAAATAGCTCAACAAGATGCTATTCGATGCATTTTATAATTCTGTTTTGGAGTTTTCGTACATCTTAGAAAGAGGAGACAGTCTCTACAGCTTCGTAAGTCCCGCTCCATAACTGATGAGAAGTCCTCAAGAACTAATCCCGAATTTCCAGTAAAGCTAACATCACCATTATTATTTTTTAAATCTCATCTGGCTCGTGACGGAAAGTCACTTGAAACACGAACCCGCTCATAACGAGCGTAAACACTTCCGTTCTTTAAAATTTAAGAATTAATTCTAATCACTGGACGCAAACTGATGCGGAAGCACTTCCAGATTCGGTTCAATCTTAGCTAATTGTGACAAAGTCATCCAAACTCAGAATGCGAGACGGAAATTTTTTGAAGATTCGTAATAATTTCTCTCCCAGGAAAATAAAATAAAATATACAACTTTAGAGAAAAGAAAGATGGCGAATACGAAGACGCTCTTTACGGAAGGAAATAAGATCTTGAAGATTTCTCTTTCACAGAAAAATTTTCCCCTCCTCTTCCACAGTTTTGTGAACTAAACTCGTCAATTAGCACGTACTTAGCGCAATTTCTTCTCTCCCCTTGTATGCGTGTGTGTATAGAACCCTCATTAGAGTGTCACGTGTAATTAGCGATTCCCGGCCTCGCCTGTCTCTCAAGAATTGTATCTATTATCATTTGTAAAAATTTGCGAGCTTTCCTAATTTTTATAAATAAATTTCATCCTTAATCGTTGAAATCCTCCTCGGTGATAATTTATCGTTTAAATGGACAATTATAGTTTAAATTAGGAGCATATAATGACGCATATATGTACGTAGAATCACTTTCTATTTCACGAAATTGTTATTACATGTACTGCTTGAACTTGGTTTCCGAAGACGACGGGTGCGGCTGATAATTTGAACGAACATCTTACTTAAGGCGAAATTTCAAACATTTATAACTCGATTAGCTTTGCATCCATTAGATACCTATTCTCAGTAACTATATTATGACTAAGGTCATTTTGACGTTGGATTTTATTACCTTAATTGTCACTTAATGCTTGGACTATTAAGGTTACAGAACTTGTGAATGCCTTGTACTGTGTCTTTTTACAGCAGTTTCAGGTTGAATTAAAGAAAGAATCAACGGAGAAATGGATAACATTAATTAATGGCATGATCATTTTGGCACTCGTGGGTGCAGTTGTAGAGCTCCTGTACGAGGCAGAAAACATGATTAGATTAGAGTACAGTAAGCTTCATTTTGCTGTTGCAGCCCTTATTCGCTATATGCAACATGTGATTTGCTCGGTATGTTTGAAATTCCAGGCATTTTTTTTTCTCCAAACGTAAGTTGTCCAACGAAATTTATCTTCTCTACGATCGGATCCCATTTTCTGCTTGCTACGGATGCATTTTGTAAATAATTATTTTCTTTTCGACCATGGTAGCCGTTAACAACTATGACAACTAAACATTAAACTAAAGTGAAGGCCTAGTCTCAATCTGATGATTTTTTCCACTGTCTTGCACGCTAATGGTAACCACAATTATCTTTCGACAAGAGCACCAACGGGTGCCGAAGCATTATAAATTCTAACTAACGTCATAATGATTGAAAGTGGTCATAATTTAATATCATTACAAAGAAACAAGGATAAATATCGGATGATTTCAGAATTAATCTCATTATACATATTTGAAGTTAGGTTAGAGCTCAAATACGAAGGTTTTTAACAGCTAGCTGATGCGGAGATATATTTTGGAAAAGAGAGAAAATTCAACTGTGTGCCTTTGCGGGGAATCGAACCCACGCCCTTTCACTTTCAGGGTGAACGCCCTAGACCCCTAGACTTTAGTGGTCTAGGGTGTTCCCCGGAAAGTGAAAGGAAGTGAGTTCGATTCCCCGCAAAGACAGTTGAATTTTTTTCTCTTTTTCCAAAATATATCTTCACATCCATCAGCTGTTGAAAGCCTTCGTATGGACAGCGGAGAGCGACATCATCTTCGGTTAAAGGTGAAAAGATCGCGAATTGCTGATTTATTATTATTTTTCCATTTTCACATCTGCTTTCAATCCCTCTCGAAATAAATTTTTGGTAACAATAGTTTCTCGTATTTTCTTCTATGTAACTCAGTATATTTCATTGAATGAAAGTCTTTCACCGCTGGTCAAAATGTCAGACAGGATTGTGGATGAGGCAAAAAAATAGATAAAAGCCAAAACGTTTATCCAGAGATGCAATGGATCAGATAATCCTAAATCTCCAGTTTCATCCGATTTCCTCTTTGCAACGTTTTGAATATGTTAATTGGCATTTCATTTCGCTCAGCAGATGGGAGAAGTTTCCGTCGCATGTTCTACTGCATGTGCAATACGCGCGTTGTGCAATAGAATTTATCTAAAAGTCTCCGACGGGAAGAGGATGTCGCGTGCCTTACGGGCATAGGATTAGGACGCCCCCCCTTTCGAGCCAGCAGTAAACAGATTACCCTGACAGACTTTTCGGATGTTCATACTTCATAATTTGGGAGTTTAGGAGGAAAATAGCATCTTTGTTGAAATTTGAACTGTTTTAGTAAACCAGCAGTAACACGTGTCGCTCGCCATAATGGATGTTTGTCATTATTCGAGACACACAGTACCCTGTTTTAGGATTAACTCAGACATATAAGGCGAGGCAATAATTTGCGAAATCACTGCGATGGAGTTCAAATGTCGCACTTAGATTTTGGGCCAAGACATTTTGTTTTTTGGATAATGCTGGAGATGACATCAAGAAATTCAATATATACAGTACTTCACCTCGGACTATAAAACCGGGTTTTTTTGTTTTTTTTTGCATTTCCATTCATACAAATACCAAAGAATTTGTTTTAAGATAAAAATGTGTGCCTATGATCATTCCTTTGCCCGACACGTTGGAACTGAGGTGCCTATAAATATGAGCGGGCTTGTCATCCATGTTTAAGCTAACAGGTTTGCTGCTGCAAGTGATGAATGAAAAAAAAAACACAGGATAAGCGCTCATAAGATACACACACTTGGAACGAGGCGTGAATTTTCACCTCCACCATCCCGGCTATGCAAATAAATACCAATTTTTACTGAATGGGGAGGGAGGTGACCGCCCCATCTCTGATACGCCTGTGGATAGGATATAGCGACAATAATAATGCCACTCGTTTGCTACTAGAAGGAACATAGGTCAGTTTGTTATTTCAATGACCCATAGTTGAAACTATATCCGCTGTGGTGGTCAAGTGGTCATAGTGAAGGACTAGCATTGCGATGACCCGGGTTTAAACCCCACCGTCACCACAGTAACGGTCAGCTGAAGATGGTTTTTTGTGGTTCCCAACTTCTAGGCGCGAATGCGAGCCGATCTGTCCGTTGAAAGTCCCACCGCAGAGAGCAACAGGCCTACAGCGATATATTTATTCATTCATTACACTTCACTCACTATGAGTTGAGAAAAAAATCATAGTTTAAAAAAATTGATTGCAGATGGCAACACTACACATAACTAGCATTGCACAGAAACGAACTTCACGGAAGGTTCACTATATGTGCACACACATTCCAACATGTACCAATTCGTAGAAGTCCCTCAGAGGAATATGGACGAGGTACATGTCTGGTTTAGTAGTAGTAGTTGAAACTATAAGAATGGTCAATGACCCTGTTACAGGTTTTTCCGTACACTCTTTCTAAAATGCAACGTAACATGTATGTACATGTGCATCTTGGTGTATCAACTATGAATACACCATAACAACGTTAACGGATGAGCAAAAATGTACACTATAATGGAATTAAATTGCAAAAAATGGCATGAAAGAAATGATGAATATTTTGTCAATGTATGCAATTAACTACTTTTTGAATTAGAGAAAATGCCAAAAATACTATCGTCATATGCGCATAATTTACGGAATATCCGTTAAAAAATCTGAATTTGTCAGAGAAAATTATACAATACCGTGTATTCTGTACAGCTTCTTTCTGGGAAGTTTGTATAAAAATAAATATTTTCAAAAATAATCAACAAATAAATTTCATCAGGGTTCAGTTTGCTTAAAGGATTGAGCAAAGGAATCACCGTTTTTTCTCAAATAATATAATAAATAACTCCATTGGAAACAGTAATATATTTGTTTTACTTTGTTCAGAGGGTATCTTTGAGATTTCATTTTTTATTATACACAAAAATTTCCGTGTGAGGATAATATTGATATTATATATTTATTTGTGAAATTTCTGTGTGAATTATACGCCATCGCAAACTGTAGGATGGAAGCTACAGTATTCCTGAGTATCATAAAACATTCATGAATAAAAAAAGAGGAACGCAATTTCATGTCGAACTCAAAAATTCTTATCCCAAAAGAACCATTTCAGCTCTGAATAGTGCCCAATGACTTAGTAACAATCTCGAAACGATTCTGAAAGTAACACTAGAACGTTTACTAAATGAACGTACTCTTTCTTCTCGTACATCATTAACCATTGTAAAGTAAAACGGAATAGACATTTCTGGAGAAAAAAAAAAGCATGCTTTATTCTAGCGTTGGTGATACACGCTTGATCTAACAGTATCGGCTGGAAAAAAAAAAGCTCTCTAAAGTAAATCAAACTGAGGACGAATTAATTTAAACGCAACTTCCGAGAACAAAACACCCAATGTCCTGAACAGTTTAATTTTTTCACCCTTCGCTCTCAGGTACTAATTCATTGGTAGATAAACGACCCGTCTTTTGTTAAGATCGATAAAAGTCCCGGGTAAAAGTTCCCATGTCAGGCCATTTACTTAATAGAATTTTTTTTCTTCTTCTCATTTTACCTTGTGAACACTCCCTTTTACACATGCTGCCCTATCACCGATCGCTGTTGTTTTCAATTACCGGTTCGTTCCCATAAAGCCGAGTATAAGTCGGCCTTTAATGAATCTCAAAGGAATCGAAAAGATAACGTCCTCCAGACGCCTTTTCCGTTGTTCGTTCTAATGGTATCTCATCGGTGAACGAAATGGAAACTGTTTATTTTACCTTGGTGTTTTTGTGTAAAGATCCCATTAAAATCGGGCAGAAATGAAATTTAATACACTTTAGTGCCATTAATCGTTCTCAAGGAATTTCAAGAATTCGTGGTTTCCCTCCCTCTTCATTTGCATTCGTTTACTTAATTATTTTTATAATACCGTACTCGTGTCCATTATTCTATAAACGGCTGGTACAGCATTTTGTCAAATGACGTCTACAAGTTAGACAAACATGCATTATGAAAATGAACACTATGTGATATCAGACCACATTTTGTTCGTTTTGCTGATGTACACCGGCTCTAAACCAACGACCAATATAACCTCTAGAACTGTTTCATACAGTTTTAATTCCATTTGATAGCTGGCTGCCGCAGTGGTCACAGCGAAAACCTTTTTCTCCTATGCATAATAATGGAGCGTAAAACTGTGACACTGGAATCATTACTGCTATTTTCAAGAACGGTAGAGAAAGCACGTCGAATAACAAACCTGTACCTTTTATATATATACGTTGCCGTTGTTAGTTAGTACGGTGTACCGAGCACTGAGCTCTCGTCGTCTTCGTCTTGGTTTCTCTACTCTGGTAGAGATATTGATCAGTCAATGGCAAAATGGTTGCTTAAAAACAACCATAGGTCATTTTTTTTAAATATTATATGAAACGCACTCTTCAGGTATGAATAACGTTGAACATTTGAAATTATATTACGCAAAATTAAACTATGGTTTCATATACGCCTTTTTTCGATACTTTACAATAATCAATTCAGTCAGTATAGTGATTTACATTGTCACAATTTGCAGAAGTTATAACATATTTTACCACATTAGTTTTAACATATTTTCAATACATATATATAGATATATATTTCCGAAATTACATATAATCGAATCTAAAATATAAAATAATTCAAAAGTGATTTACCCTATCGCAATTTACAAAAATTACGACTATTTTACAACAAGTTTACAGCATCTTTTACAGCATATTTCACTTCAGAAAAAAGTTCAAATGTATATACATGAAATCTCTCAAAATGTCATCAGAAGCATTTGATGTGACTTTCGAACATTTGACAAATATATGAGACACATACAAAATAGAGTGGAAGGCTAAAAATGGTTATTATTGTTATGGTCATTATAATATATAGAGCATTAATTCACCCTAATTTCTCCATAGTGATTAACATTGCCATTATTTGCAGCAACGTATATATAATGTTATTACGCATAATTTTTTATTTTAATGCTGTATAACCACTTTTGAACGAACACCAAGTTTTAGTTCACCAATTACAACAGTTAGTTTTGTTTAGTTCAATTCTTGGAAACAGAAGTTCCACCGCAATTCTTATTCCCCTCGTGTATAATAAGTATATTATTATACAACGCTTTTTCTCTGATGCATGATAATAGAGCATATAATGAATTTTACACTGGAACCACAAAAATTGTTAATCGTGACAGTATCCAATTGTCTGGGAGAAATATGTTGTAAACATGTTTTTTGTTATTTTTCTACTCAAAATCCAATCTTCGTGGCAGAGTCCTTTTGCCACGAAGGACTCTGCCACGAAGCTGAGCTGGAAGATATCTTGTCAAAGGGATAAATCCGGTGTCCATGTTCTGGTGTTCATTCATTCATTCAACGTACACTGGAACCTCCACTACTTCTAATTAACCTTACATGCACCTCGTAAACATTCCTCTACGGAATTTCTAATGAATTTGTACATGCTGGAACGTGCGCGTTCGTGTTGTGAACTTAAGTTTGTTTCCTGTGCAATGCTTATTATGTGAAGTGCTGAAGTCTGCTATCAAATTTTGTTACTTTGAGCGAAGAGTAATGATGTCATACATGTCATAGATTGAATAATTGTACGTTGTAGGCCTGTCGCTCTTTGTGGCGAAACTTTTTAACAGGGAGATCGATTCGCATTAGGCATTAGCTCGCACTGGAAACTCTGATGCCACCTGTAAGAAATAGAAAAAAAATTCACATTTCTCACATTTCAAATATTCTTGTAGCAAGTAATAGTTGTTACAGGCTGTTATTATTCACATTCGGCACAAAATAAAGATTGCAATTTTATTGCAAGAACATAGATAACGGTATTTGTTGAACATAGAGATAATTTTTTTCATTATACCATATGTATTTAATTTTGATGCTGTACCGGTTTTAAACAAACACCTACTTTTAGTTTTAAAGTTATAAGAGATAATTTTGTTTCTATCCGTTAGTCAACAGCATGTGTGGTGTAGCAGTAGTAGGTAGGGTCTCCAAAAAATGGCTAGGGGATCCATGATGTTCTTAAGTCAGCCACCTCTTTGGGCGATTTGCCTTTTGTGGCGTTGTATTTGTATATGTATAACGATATTATTTTACATTTAACCCACACGAAAAAAAGCGGGAAAATATTTTTCTACTCTAAATTGGCACTGTGTACGAAGGAGTACTTATGCATTTCCTGTAGAAAGTTGTTTGATAGGAGATCAAATATCTAAACTTTTTCGATTCTTCGTAAAATCCCAGTTTTCTCAGCAGCATTGATGTATCTTAACGAATGAGGTGAAAGTCCTTGTGCCACTGATCAAAAAAATCTGTTGCCTCTCATTTAACATCATCCCGAACTCAACTCTTGTAGAGAAAAGGGGATCTTTATTATTATATTTTTTTCACTGCGTTTCTCAATGCTGGTCATTGTATATACTTCACACTTAGCACATAAGACGGGAGAGAATGAGGGGGATCGGGCTAAGCTCAGCTTCAATCCAATATATTAAATCAACGACAAAGAGGATTATGGGATTAAAGTTCTATTCCTGAAGATTACTGTCTGCTCAATGCTTTAATATTTTTTTTCTATATTCATTTTGTGATCAGACCCGGAAGAAAAATTTCCAGTAATACTACTTGGATTCTTTCACTACGAACAGGGATTTCAGTGTAAAACTGACCGGCTTGTTGTTTTGTCAGTGACGCCGATGGTTTTCTACTTTACGGCTAGAGAAGCGAGTATGTTTGACTTACAAAAGCTGTCAAGAGTTCGTTTATTAATGAATGTGTTTTAACGGTAGAGAATTTCATCGGGGATGAACATTAAGAGAGAGATATTTTTGTTGTTAATATACTATGTTACATGATGGTGGACAGAAAATAAATAAATATATTTTTTATTAATCTTATATTTGGCAATGTACTGTCAAAAGCAACGTTGTTTTCGTATACTTTCCAAATAAACACATTTAGTATTATTTTAGTATTATTGGACATATTTTGACATTCACGCTTCTAAGCAACTCTTAAACATTCGAGTTTTACTCGTGAGCTGTTCATGCAGCTTCTATAATTGCCAGCAGAAATGCTCTCAATGCAGGTACACTTGCCTGTTATTTCTTGACAAGCCAAGTAAGAACAATTTTTAACCCTTGTATTTTCGAGAGAAATACCACATGTGGAGGAAACACATCGCTGTGCATCCTTCAACAAGTATGTTGGCAAACAATAAATGACAATTTTATATTATTCTATATAAATCATATAAATGCAGTGTAATTCCCATATTTTTTTTTTCAAATATTATTGACAATATTTCTTTTATGTTATGTAATAGCATAGAAACGATTCCTAATTTGCTTAATATAAGCTTTCAAAACTTTTCTCCTCTGGATATTTCAGTGGTTGCTAATTAAAAGTTTAAATTCCCTAAAAAATTATTATCACATAAATATAAAAAATCGCTGTTTTCAAACGAGTGTTTCATACACAGGGTGCTCCTACGCACAGTTATCCAATAGCTAATTTCTGAACTATTAGTTTCAGAGGAAACTTCATTTACATAAAATATGTAAAATGCTATCGAACATTATCCTAGAAACCGTGTTAGTCAAAACAGTTGAATATATATGGTCAAAGTCCGACAACAAAAGACATTATTCGGGATCATCGTCGATTTGGCGTATTTTTTCCTGATAATCATGACCACGTTAGTTATGGTAACCTATTGGACAGAAGAATGCAGCAATCATTTTTTTTCGCCAAAATTTGGCAGAAAAAACTATATATGTTTATATAATTATATTTATAATTTTCTCACAAATTTAACTTTTTTCTCTCGTCACATAGAGCTAATCCAATACAGCTGGTATATATAGACATGTATCACACGTTAACGATAATAAAAATGGACTTGGCTTCTCCCGATATATTTGATTTATACAGTAACTAAATGGTGTAGATCAGGGGTGTACAACCTGCGGCCCACCAGGTGGTTTCATCCGGCCCGCGAAAAGTGTTTCGATAGAAAAGTATTAGTAGTAATTGGCTGACCATATTTACTTCGTAAAAATATGGAGATCGGGGCAGTATATCCCCAGTGGTAGCCACAAAAGTTGTCAAAGGTAAGTAAAGTTGTCAATTATAGACAGAAAATTGTCAAAAGTAAGTGAAGTTGCCAACTATCACTAAAATTGTTGAAAAAATTACCAATGGCAGGCAATAGCGGGCGGCTGAAAGTTTCAATGGATTCAGATGTAATTCTTAACGAAAAAAAAAAGATTATGTTTGACATATATGTGAGATGAATAAGGCTGTCATACGACCCGTATATTCTGGTACATTCCCGTATTTTCCCGTAATTATGGTCGTGCCGAACTCGTTGCAAAAATACAGCGTTTTCCTCCAGTATGCAATCCTACTTGCCTAACAAAGCCCATTTGAATTGCTATTCTTTACTGAAATCAAGGAGTGGGATCATTTTTTCAACTTGATAATAATAGCAATAATTCATTAAAGTTACGTGACTGGATATAAATACTCGTCTCACATGTTTTTGGAAGGTGTTTTATTTTGCATTCATTTTAATCCTCTGCGATATGGAGTAGTCCTTCATTTTTCAACATTAGTGGTTTTAGAAATAATTGACAACTTTTCTCCCCTTCGATATCTTATTTTTTGGTGATAATTCGTGATCTTGCTCCGGGGAAATGGGGTCACCATTACGGTCAAAATTACGGGGATTCCCGTGAGAACTGATGATATGGGTCACCCCATGTCATCCGTTATCCCCATATCACGCCATACACGTGTCTGACCGAGAGCGGCAAAAATACCGCATGTCTGGCCCGTGGACTGAAAATGTTGTGCACAACCGTGGTATAGATCATATCTGCCGTAATTTTCGGTGTGCGATTCGCAAATGAAAATTTTATTACTTTAAAAATAATGTCATCATATAGTCTGTAGCGGCATATAATATGCATGTTAAACTTTCATTAATATATAACGACACCAAGAAATGTAAGGTATCGTTTGTCACATTTTTGTAGAAAAACCGTAAAGTTTTTTTTTTAGATTTTATACGCCGTCTTCAAATATTCTCCCAAACGCATTTTCTTACAGAATACATAATTTTTAAATTATTTCTTTCTATTCCGATATCTCAGGAAAAGAAGCTGCATTGGAATACACACAGTGGTATATTATCCGCACTAAGAAATTCCAGGGTTGTTTCAATGCATTATCCAAGGGTTACACGCAAAAAATATGGTAAGAAAACATTTATACGCTGGCATGTGTGACAATAAAAAAAATATATTTTTCTACGGCCAAAGATGACCATTTTATAGCTAAATAGAGCTAAATCCTAATCATAAACAAAATAATTTACTAACATATTTATATTAATTAAATTTCTTCATCATGGACACTTTTAAAAGTCCCTAGTGTTACATCATTCAATAAAACCTAATAATAAATTTATAATCGTATTATATACTTCGGAAATACGAAATATGTTATAACATCACGATGTATATAGTTTCACTCTATCGCATAGCAGACTGGAAACGATTTTAATGATGTGTGTATTCTATGTTTGGTGACTGAGATATATATGCATACATGTTATGTAATTACTCTTTCCAGATACACCGATTGGAATCTACCGCCAGCGGTTACAGACAGTGATATAATTACCATACTCGACGTACATGTCAAATGAATCGGAAGCCAGGTTGAATCTGTCTACGGTCATGCGAACATGAGCCATGTTATTCGGATGATGTGTATCAGTAATATAATCGGCATTACCCATATTGGTTATAGACTTACCAAACTGCGTGACTTTGCTCCCATTCGCTATATGGCTAAGATGGAAGCTATAGAAAGGGAAACAAATAAATGCAAGGTTACGTTCAGAGTAATTATCATATTTCTGGAAATATGCGTGAATGCGCATGTGTGAAATGCGCATTGAGTTGAAAAACATTGCAAATTATTTTTGGAATTAATATGAGTAACGCGAAGGCATCTTTAAAGGAGTAAAAACAATTTTCATGTCATTACTATAGTTTAAAAATCTCAGACCCTAAATATTGTTTGAAATAGAAAAGTTTTAATAAAATAAAAACAAAATTATATATTGTAGTTTTTAAAAAGAATGAAATTGTTGTTGATATTATATATATATATATTATTTTACACTGGATAACGGTGTAAATTTTATACACCGAAATACCGGTTATTATGTGTTTGTGCTTGTCACGAAATCAATTCTTATAACTAAAAAAAGCATAGTAATATGTGTTCTCAGACATAAAATTTACTCCAGTATGCAGGATAAAATTAAAAAAATATATATATAGTATGATAGCCTACCATACTTGCGCATTTTTATGCTACACATTTGTTTAAAACCAACAATCATTTTATTTTACGAACTATAACACATAGTTTCATTATTTTTCAATACGGGACAATACGGATTCAGATTAACGCGGTTTGTCGAGCGAATTATAAACATAAAATATAATGAGGCAGAAAAGGTTATTAAATTTTCATAATAATTTTTCCTCGCCAGTTCGCAAATCATTTCTTCCATTTATACCGGTACTTGAAAATGTTCACTTAATTTCGGTGGTCTGCAATGAGAAAAATAGTTACAAAATACTTAACTAAACCATAGAAGGCTCAAGTAATAGTGCAGGGCCGTAACTAGGATTTCATCTAGGGATCATCGCACGAGATGTGATGCCAGCATGCACGGCCAGCCTTTTGAATCCATGTTTTAGAAAGTAAGCATCGCCAGCGTCTCCAATCATGCTTCAAAAAACGTATCACAAGCCTCTCGAATCATGATTTTAAACACTAAGAACCTTCAGTTTCCCGAATCGGGATTTCAAAAAATAAAGGACGACCAGTATTTCAAATCATGATTAAATAAAGTAAGCATTACGATAGATATTCAGAGAGAGAAGTACGGTATATATAACTTTTGACCACCAGAGAAATGAATAACAGAATTATGGAATTGTTTATACATAAATCGTATACACAAAACTAATCATTTGAGTTTATAACGGTAATCATATATAAATAGAGATACACTTTGGAATATTTTGGTTCACGAAATGTGGACTTGTGTGGATTACCAATATTCACAGAATTCAAATAAAATTATGAAATTATTCTATCACATAATCACAACTATACGTTGATTAATCTTGCAAATAATACATTAAATTAACCTCCTGTGAATCACTTCATCGATTAATCTGTTATGATTGCCAGGACCGAGAGATTGAATCACAAAATGCACGTGTGCTTTTGCAAAACCTTTCTAAAATTCCAAGAATAACATCTGGGATAATATTCACAAATACACTCACTCATTATATTACATGGATTATAGAGAAGCGAACTTTTGTAATGACGTTCGATGATCGAATTGAAAAGAGGGAGAGAGAGAGAGGGGGATCACATATTTCCTCTCTTTATTTAAAGAGATTCCGATAATATCACAGAAACGTTGAAAGCTTTTAATTTCAGTGAAGATCATTACTGTCCGTACTGAAACAGAACCCGAAGCGATTACCAACTAATCCAGTGTTTGTGTATGCATTCAAATACATATGCATATCTACGAGAATATGTATGTAAACTCGAAACGCATAGTTCGGAACGTAGCTCGAGTAATTGCCGAATGTATCACTCAAAGCTTATCTCGGTTAACCAGCCTAATCACGGTTGCTTTAGTCTCTCGTTCTCTACCGTTGTCTGTTTCCTAGCAATGATATAACTTATTCGATCATCGTGCGATAGATAATGGTCGCAAAGTTAGTATTTCAGAAGTGAAATTCATCTTTTGGAACAGTACTTACACGCTTCGTTAGCTTTGCTAATATAACTGTTTATAATTGGCTTATCCATATTCAGGGTATTTCCAGAACAAGTGTCCAAAATCAATTGAACTTTCGTGGTTCGTTCCAGAAATCAGGAACTTAGGTCAAGTAATTGAGTTAAATTAACTAAAAGAGTTGAATTAAAAGAATGAAATATTAAAAAAATGTCGACATAAAGGGAGCAATTGCCTTGTGTATCAAGGAATTCAACAGTAATTTCTTATACTAAAAAAAGAATATATATACAGAGTGCATAGTTAACAGGCCGTATGCATCTTTATCGGCGAACCGTTGATCCTAGAGGCATACTTACAATTCGAAAAAAGTATCTAAATAACGTGTAGTAATCAGCTATGTCACACTCATGTTGCAAGAGGGTTGTATAGTTATTAAAATAAAAATGTTGACTTTTTATGCATTTCTCGTGTGCTCAAAAAGCCAATTAGGAAGTTACGGCCCTGTCTCTCCTGACGTCAACGAAAAAAATATCCACGTTTTTAAGTGCAATATTCACTGAGATATATTCGGATACGAAAAACGGAGGAAAGGTGGAGAAAAACAGCATCACATGCCAGTAAACGGTATTCCCGCAGTTAATCTGCAGTTTTTTTTTCCAAATTTTCCTTCGTTTCTCGAATTCGAATATATCAACCGATGTTGCTCTTAGAAATGGGATTTTTTCTTTTTTTTTGGTATCAGCAGAGACAGGGCAACAACTTTCTAACTGGAATTTGTGGCACACGGGGACTGCATAAAAAAGTTATTTTTTTAAAATAACTATGCAACCCTTTACAACATGAATGTGCATTACGCTATTTGCATATTTTTTTCTAATTAGAAGTATGCCTCTAGTATCAACATAACAGATACAAAATTTTAAAATTTCCATATAGTCCTCTGTCTTCCAACTTTCAATTATAAAGTTCTTGACCTGTCTCTTGTGCGTCCAAGAAAACCGCATGTTTCTATGTGCAATATCCCCTGAGATATTTGGATTCAAAAATCGCAGAAAATGACCAAAAAAAAAAAACAGCGCGTGAAGCGGAGAATGAGCTTGTCCCTTAGTTTACGCGTTCTGTCGTTCGTTCTCTCATTTTCAGTGATTTTCGAATTCAAATATTTCAGTAAATGTCTACCTCACTTTGAGAATTAGTCTTCGTATTCGGACACACTTCGTGGAACATCATGTTAACATGATTTGTTCTACCCATAAGTATTCCGTTTTATAAAATTAACTTCTAATATTTGTTTAAGAAACTGTGTACGTGATATTTGTTTTATCATAATTTTCGAATGATTTGCTATCTATGTATATTGTTCCTGAAAATTGATATACAGTTTTTTTAGAACTTTCGTTTCGAGGGAACGTAAAGTTTATTCTACCCTAGAGCATTTCAAGCCTCATAACGTATCACTGATGAAATAAGCTTATTAAAGCATTTGGGAACTAGCGCAAATTATTTCTGCACTTCAAAAATCGATTGTCTTCATCCTCGGGCGTTGGAATTGTTATTAAAAGCCTTGTTCCGCGTCACAAATGCCTATTTGTTCTTCTTTATCGTAGAAATTTATAGAAAATTTCTGTCATTTTAAAGAAGAATTAGAATAATATGATAATTCTTCATATTCCAAGAAATTTTGTAAGCAAAGAATCGGATGGAAATGACGAGTGATTAGCGATATAATCTTTACAAATTAGTGTTAATGATGAATCCCGACTCTTTAGTGTAACATTTTCGTTTGCTAATTAGCTTGAACAGGAAAATTGAAATGAATTTCACGCCAAATTGGGTGTCATGGAAGAAAAGTTCCCGTCGTCAGGGAATGAATTTAAAGTGTAATAATTACTCGATTGGATGTAGATTACGAAAAGAGACCTCGTTTGAAATTTCATCACCTAAAGCACAGCGAATAAGAACCTAATAATTAACAAATGAGGAAACCTTCTGGAAATCCGGGTAACTTTTCGAATGCCTGGGTCACAGAGAGTGATATTCGTTTGAGCGGAATAATAAATTTCACGCTGACGGGTAAATTAGAAAGCAATTCGTCGAGTATCGTGTCTGAAAATCCACCGACTATCAACGATATGCTACCTAATTTATAAGTTCAGTCGCATTCACATTCATTATGCTAATATTGGATGACGACGGGGAGCTTAAAATATTATCAGCGTTTCGAGTTTTGTCACAATAACATGTGAAATCTTGGACAATAACGAATAATCGCTACACGCGGATGCATAAATTACACGAATACATTACGAGAAAGAAACAGAGGCATGAATTCATTAAACCTTTGTGCCGGGATCCAACGCCCGTATTTTAAATGCTCGGTGATATAAAACATGATATGTAGAAGAGAAATTTTGTATCTCAAATGAAACTTAATTAGCGCATGGTTTACATAAACTGTATGTACCCATATTTCTAGTGGGTCAGCTGTAGTCATTTCTGATGTGACTACTAGTACAGGATGTTTATAGATAAACTGGCACTACTCAGACGTATGCATTGCCCATTCTAATGGAGGAATTTTGATGAAGCTTGTCATATAGGCGGGAAAAAGAAAGGTGCAATAAAAAAAATAGTTCAATTTGGGACCAACAGGTGAAAAAGTGGCGCTTTTTATGGCAGTTATATTTTCTCATGGCCCAAAAAACGTTTATACCAAGTTTCAATGAAATACGTCCACCACAACGGGCACTATATGGATTAGAATAGTGTCAGTGCAATTAAACGGACACTACTCAGCTCAATTATACAGTGAAAAGGGAGAGGGGTGAATGTATATATTCTGTCTATGCTAATAACGTAATTCTTTCACTGAACGGGGGGAGGGGCACGATCACACCGCTTCGCCCTTCTCCGTATGAACATATGATTACATTCCACATGCACCCCACAAACATTCCTCTCAAAGAATTTCTAATTAATTGGTGCATGTGATTAACGCTGTTAATTGGAATATGTTTGGTACTTCGAAAATAGATAGCAGATGAAAACTCTATAACAAGCATTACACAGAAATAAACTTCCCAGTAGTAGCCTAAAAGACTATCCAAAGACTTACAGATAGCTTTTTTCGGACATTTATTCGAACTTTAACATGTGAATGCGATTCCATCTCCAGTTTTTTTAAAGTCTCTTCACAGACAGCACAATCAGGCCTACAAAATTTCAAATCCCTCACCGAACACAACATGCAAAATAACCTGCTGAGTTGTTTGTTTCTGGACTCGGAAAACAGATAGCAGCATTTATTGAACACATATATCACAACAGGCATTCCTCAGAAATCACGTTAGGTGCAGAACATAAATATGTCACATTTTGACCTGCTCCAATTCGTCTCAAGCTCCTCCGAGGAATGTGTACGGGTGGGATGTGCGGTTTAGTAATAGTAATTGTCTTCATGCATTTAGACACAATTATCACCATTATCGTTGATAGCTTCTGAACTGCAGCCTAGTTTAAAGATCAGCAGATGAATATGGACGAGGTGTGCTCTAGTAGCCTCACTAGAAACTCCAACTCAAAAAATGGCTTCCTGTTTCATTCTTGATTGTAATTTATTTATTCAACGACGAACTTCGAATTTTGCGACGGAAAATAATTCCAACGCCAGAAAAGTTTATTTTGGAATAAGAAATATACATAAAATATAAATGTGTGTGTGAAACACACATTCTACTAAGAGTAGCACGAAAGAATGCCACCTTCGAGCACACGCAGCCATTGAGATTATTGGTAACATTCGTGCAAATATCGCCAATAATCTCACTGCTTGCATACGCTCAAAAGGGGCATGCTTTTCGTGCCTTTGCTAGTTGATGCAAAGTACCGAGCATAAAGCTCTCGCCTTATTTATTTTGTTACTCTATAATTATTAGAGATATTTTCCAGTCAACGGCATATTTGCTTTCGAACAACCATTGTGTTAAGTATAGACTACAAAATACTATTCCTTAATACTATTATGCCAGTCGGATAACATTGAATATATTTTTATGTTAATATTTCATAATATTTAATATTACCAGTTGAACGTTGCACTGAGCTCAGAAGAGCTCGATACATTTATCATGTCATGTTTAATAGACCAGACCAGACCAGAATAAAATTTTTACCCCCATGCCCAGCTCCATAGGGCTGATTGTGGGGTTACAGACGGGCTCAAGATGAGCCTATGAAGAAGAGAAAAAATATGTCAGTTAGTATGTGTGTGCATGTCAGTGGGAAGAAAAGTAGGGAAAAATTTTGACAAAATCGGGAAAAATGGTCAAAGTTTAGCTTGCAAGGTAAAATGCCACCAATCGCACTGCTTGATATGTGACGTCATGGCAAAGTTAACCTCATTGGTCCAAAACTGCTTACTGATTCCCCATTGGCTGAGGCAAGATTTCGCTTGAGGGCATGATTCAGGCTGAATTTTTTTCTCGTTCAGGGCGGAAAAAGGGGAAAAACACCAGCCCTTACGGGCTGTAACGCAAAAACCCCTTGTCTTGATATGATGTTAGTCCTTTACGACGACAGGAACCGATCTTTTGACCATGGTGGCCGTTCTCTTGATGCTTGTTTGGAGACATCGGATGACATCCGCTAAGCCTAGATCGCCGTTGAGAGCGATGAATTTCATGATCAGCGGCTCGCTTTCCATTGCAAACGCATCTATTGGGTCAGCATTGCTGCCAACGCTTGTCCCAGGTGAATAGTCCGGAGATGCTATTTCTTGAGGGCAGTTACGCTCCGTCCTAGTCGTGTTACCCACATGAGATGGGATTTGTGATGGTTTGTCCATAATACGCATCATGCGCTTGGTAGACGGTTCTTTCGAAGATTCCATCTTCCTTGCTTGCTTGAATTCCTTGCTGTAAGGTGAATAACAGCATTTCCTGTAGCTTGCCGTGTGAAACAGCTTGCAGTTGACGCACTGTGGTCTGTCCACTCCTCTAACGTTTGGACATAGGCGGGACGGGTGAGGGAGAATGCACCTGACGCATCTCTCCTCTTGCCTGCATCCGTAGCTATGATGACCCCAACGCTGACAGCGGTAACAGATGATGTTCTTCTGTGCAGCTTGTTTCCTGAATTTCTCAACCTTTACCTTGAGATGATCAATCGATTTGAGGTCCAGGATCTTTGAAGACTCCGGCACTTGTGGGAGGTCCACCTTCCATATAGGCAGTTTTCTTCCATCTCGGCGTCTTCTCAGCTGCTGTACCTTGATAACCTGAAAGTTCAAATCCTGTAAAGATAGTAAAACATCGTCATTTGAAGAGTCTATTTCTAGACCCTTAACCACATAACTGTCCGGTTTGTCACACTCGAGTAAATAAGTATGGAATTCGATGTTATTCGTCTCGCAATACTTAGTAATGAGACGATGATCATTTGCGCTTGCTGGGTTTACTGTCACTCTGTTGTTGACAGACTTTGCTTGAAAACCAGTAGGGCAGATCATGTCCAAGTCCTTGGAAATTTTTCTCCAGTTACCCATACTGGAGATATGGACTGGAGGAATTTTTCTTGGTTGACCTCTGTTAACAATAATAGGAGGTATTTCATTTGAACAAATTTGCTCACTCTCCTCCTCAGCTTGATTTGGAATTGCCGAAGGCACCTCCAAGGGCTTGAGTGGGATGGTGAGATCTCCTTCACTGACTTCAATGCTCCTCTGCGGGGAGAAAGGAACAGGAGAGAACATGAGTTTCTTTGGCGAATTTGTAGGTTGAACCGTCTTCTTCTGTGACTTCTTTCTGAAGATGTTGCACGTCGATGACAGGCTGATGGTCGACAGGATCTGGAAGCTCTCGAAAACCTGATCTGAAAGCTTGTTCCTCTCCTCTGAAGACTTGATCTTCCTCATACGCTCAACAACCTCAAAGGTCCGTCTGAAAAGTTGGTCGTCCCTGCAGATCCGTCTAGTTTGCGGGAAGTCCATGATGTAAGTAGCGTCGGCCTTCAACTTACTAGCAAGACCCGTAACATGATCCAAAATTTCGACTTTTATGTCGCCAGCTTCCTTTGACTCAGTATCTTGATCGGAGTATATCTCATACCTTCGGGACAATACAAGCCAATCTTTACGGTGGCTCGGAATTAGCGAAGTATGTAGATAACAACATTTCAAAATGTTGCCCGCCATATTTCACGACAAAATATTTCAGGAAATTACCTTCCTTTGTCATGTTTAATAAATTACTGATTTATAGTATTAATAGAAAGTATTTATTATAAAAACATACGTTAAAAGAAATTTTACAAATTGAGTGTGCGTTTCCGTTAAAAGTTTAATAGAAATTTAAAATTACGTGAAAAAACAAAAAAAACAAACAGCAACAAAGAAAATTGTAATATGCACGAATAAGATCGAAGAGAGGTCACTCTTTCTATTGGAAAAAAATATTTTTAAAAATGAACGATAGATGGCACGTATACATAGATTTAGTATAAAAAGCAGGTGATGCAAATGCGCAGGAATCTAATGAAGAATGCACGTGCATCCATCGGATTCATTGAAGAATGATTAGTGTAAATTTGCATCGAGTATTGGATGTAAGTGTTATATATTGTTGAATATGCAGTGATGAATTTTCTTCCTTGCAATTTTCATCATTCAAATGACAAGTCTTTCAGTGAATCTTTCATTACTACTTAACTGTGCATGAACCTCGTTCACAATCCTCTGAGGAATTTAACCAATTATACACTCACACAACACGTGTGAGAGCATGTGTATGCGTGCCTTTTTGTGTGCATGCCTTTTTCATGTGTAACGTATTTGTGCTGTCAGATTTGCGCTTGTTTTATGTATTTGCTAGTGCTGTCATCTGTGTTGTATATTTTGTAGTAAAGACGGTAAATGCTTGAGTTTTCAGGTTGTGTAAGTATTATCGTCTTGCAAGTCTTCCTGCTTTCTGCGTAGAGACTTTTCAAATGGGAGACCGGTTCGCATGCACGCCTTAAAGTTGGAAAACCGAAAACAACGAACTTCATCCGACCACCACTGTGCCGTCAACGGGGTTCGAACGTGGATCCTCACGATGACAGTCCAGCACGACGCCCACACACTTGAAATTTTTTCTGCATTACAAAAATAAAATGCGGTAAACCCTATTCGGTGAAAAATAATCGCATCTAGAAGAGTGGGTGATCGTTGACCAGAGGTTCGAAATGTATATTTCTGTTATACAATAGAAATTATTAATATTTGGCGGTAAAAGAGGGATGACAGCATTTGGGGAGGGGGGGGGTGACCGTTAATAAGTGTTTTATTGTATTGCGTGTACTGTATTACGTGAAGACAGTGGTTGCAACTAAGCAACTGTTCTCACTATACATTGATGCAAATCTCTTATAAATGAAACAACTAAGAGCTTAAATTCTGAATACTTCACACCAAAGTAGCAACAACATGCATGAAGATGAATTCCGTAATTTAAGTGAAATTCCCCCAATCATCAAATCGCGATCCTCAAGCGATTTTCTATAGACGGATCCAAAATCGCTCAAATATTTCAAAACTTAGTCACGATTTGACGAGTTCGACGCGCTGGTGGATTATTAATTTATTGTCTCAATTTTTTTTTTAAATCTATTTTTCCTGTTTTTTTTCTAAAGAAACCGCATCAATTTCTGAACGGTTTTTTCGCTGCGTTATTATTGTGTAACAAATTGCTCTTCGAATGCATGCTCACTTCACTTCATGTATTAGAATGAAATGTTTTTCGTGCATTACTGCTTTGGGGCGTTGATCCCCCATACACGATCAGGGCTATCCAAATGATAATATGTGGCTGAGATTTACAGTAATCAATGTATCCCCAAGGATTTATCACCCAGGATCTATCGAGATTCAGTGTTTCAGTTAAGCTTCTCAAAAACGAAACATTATTATTTTTTTCTTTGCATACGAAATGCTTGTAATTCTCGAAGACAAAAGAGAAGAATAAATAAGCTCAATAATTCTGATGGGTGGCGGATTTAATGAGATTTGTTCTATCTGTTTTCAAAGCAAATGAGCAGCGCTGCCTTCGGTAATTGAATGAATGCAATACTACCTGAGGGAGATGCAAAAATTAAAAAAAAGAAAAAGCTAATTTTCCTTCAAGAGGAAACTCCTATTCGCAAAATTAAATTGAATTTTTGAAATGACTTTGAACTGCTCTACGTATCATAAGAAACATCCGATGTTGTTTATGTATATGCGCGAGGCTTCTGCTATTATTAGAAAAGCTCTGACTTGATTCCCATCATGATGTTCGCTTGGTGTTTGAATATTAACATAAATCGAGCCTTATAGTAGTTAATTCTAACGAAATTGAAAATCTGGAGTGTTTCTTCTACTCTGTGTTTACATGTGTTTGAAAATAATGTTAATTCACTTTAACATGTGTACAAAGTCCTCTCGAAAACTGTTCTCGTGATTACGGAGAAGACCAGAAGTGAAAATGGTTGCGCATAAAGAGCTATGGGAAATACGTTATAATTCAACCAAACACAGTAGTTCTAATTGGCGAAAGCGGGCGGCAAGCTTGGTACTACGATCGGAAGAGGTAACAAAACTAGAATGATATCATTGGATTTGTTTTAGAAATGTCTTTCAGACGACAATATCGGCTTCTATTTGCATTGTGCACCTCTCGAGATATAGCATAAAACAATTTCGTTACGAAAGCGGGACGTGAGCCAGGTGCCCAGACTAAAAAGGGTATCAAAACCAGAGTAGCGTCATTGGATTTGTGTTTGTTAACGAGATGCCCACAGCCATGCAAAACACTGATGTATTCTGAATACTTAGTGAGATACGAGCGTTCAAATTATTATTATTATTTTCGTTTGTTTACGAATGCCCAGAGTATTTCGAGATGATTTAAAATATGTATTCCTGGCAAAAAACATATAAAGAACTCATAACCTTTAAAGGTATAAGCACCCATTTTCGTATAAAGCCATTTCCGAAAAGAATGCGTTTTTTTATTATTCTAAATATAGGTTTGTGTCAAGAAGATTCTGAAAGGTACATTACAATGCATATAGGGGGAGAGAGAAGAAGAGGAAAAGGACATACTCGTTCCTTCAGCCTTAAGTCTATTTATATATAAGGTTGAGAACTTGAGCGGGCTTTGACCATTCCAGCAGACTTATCATCAGACATCGCTCGCAATTCAAATTATAAAAGTGCAGTATATTCCAGTTTTTAATATCATTAGTAAATATCAAATTTGCAAAATATCTGAAATAACCTTAAATATCATTCTGATCACAGGTTTATTCTTTTCCAGAAAATCTCGTGATGTCGGCTCCACTGACCAAAATCAATCATATTTCAGTCAAGTTTCATATTACAAAAATGCATTTACGGTGATAAGGAATTAAATAGATAAAAAATACAAAGAACTCCTACCATTTAGGAATAAGTAAGTGTGTGTGTGTGTGTGCGCGCTCATATATAAGGTTGAGCACTTGAGCGGGGGTTGACCACTCCAGCAGACATATCATCAGAGAACGAAGTGCAATTCAAATTATAAAAGTATTCCCAGTTTTCATATCAAGGCTGAATATCACAAGTAAATAAATAGAATTTTCAAAAATTCGAAAATAACGTCACGTCGCTTTGGGAACGCAAGTGTATTCTGTTCCGAGAAATTTCGTGATATCAATTAGAAAATTTTTCATATTACAAATCTGCATTCTGTGTGATTTAAAGCTCATCTCATCTCACAAAAACCTTAACCCTTTGACTAAAAATATTTTATTTTCATCTTTTGAAATCATTTGCGTGGTAGCCCAGGTCGATAAGATACTCGCCTAAAGTATCAAAGGAAGTTTAGAGGTGTCGCGAGTTCGATACCCGGTTCGTGCTTGTCAGAAAACTTTCCTGACGCAGGGGTACAACGAAAAACGGCGACTTAACCGCAGCAAAAAATTGCTACCGCAGAGAGTGCCCCATCGAGGGATAAGCGCGCCAACCTCTCGATGAGTACAAAAAACAAGCATGCCGTTCGGAATCGGCAATAAATTGTAGGTCCCGGTCTAATTAGCCCTCGTGTACAGAAAATGACCGTGGTGCGACGAAAATGATCAATAATCAATGAAATTGGAAACATGGATGTCAGATGTAACATATTCTGTGTTTGGGATTTTTTCACCAAGTGGTGTTCGAATCATGGCTGGGACACGTATGTGGTAGTCAGTGACGTTACACATATGAGGGGACGGTATTCATATATATGGTTTTGAGCGAGGTAATTGTAGTGCAATTTTAGTGACTAAGATAAACATGAGCAACTGGTGTTAATCTACGACTGGGATATATAATGGTTCACACATGTGCCGTTATTAGTCAAATGGTTAAGTAAATAAACAATGTAAGGAACTTCCAACATTTAGGAATAAGCTCCCATAACGCCATTTCGAACGAATACGTGGTTTTCTATTCTATATAGGTTTGTGTCAAGAAGATCCTGAAGAGTACAATACAATGTATAGTATGAGAGAGAGAAAGAGAGAGAATCACTCCTTGCTCCAGATTTCAATGCCAGGAAAAGAAACAAAAATAGGAACATTTCTTCCCTTTACTGAATTCACCAGCGGCGGATATTACAGAAAAATAAGAAACACACAGTATTAAAAAAAAAGAAAACTCTTTTGCTGCTTTGAACTAGTTTCGTAAAAAGTATATATATATATATTTTTTTTTTTTCGTTTTCCTTCGGAAAAGTCTTCTTGTTAGATGAAAAATAACTTTGTCCACTTTGGAGAAGAAAATAGAAATATATATATATTAAAAAAGAAGAAAAAACCCATACGTCATTCCTTCAGCCTTAAGTCTATTCATATGTTTGTAGTGAAAGTAATGGCGTTTACGATGGCCTATTACAGATCAGGATAGAAAGGAAGAGATATTACTCTTCGTTCTACTGTAAAAATGACGTGACACGTACAACTTGAAAAATATAAATGAATAAAACATTTTTTTTATAGAAAAAGAAAATCCATATATATATATATATATATATATGGATAACTTTGAAAGATTCTTTTCAAAGGGATGAACAACCAATAATATTACAGGAAATTTTCATTCTTATCAGAGTTTATTGATTCTCCGTCCAGTACGTAACGTGTAGTTTCTTTCTTTCATGGAAATAGTTGACCTGAGTAGGATATGAGTTACATTGAACCCTCCATCCGAATACGTACCTTAATGTGTTCCTTAGGTAGAGCATACCGCACAGCATGGGTGCACAACCTTGTAAGTCTGCGGTATTTCTGCTGCTCGCCGGCCAGAAATTGATATACAGTCGAATCCCGTTATAACAAACTCCAAAAGACCGGAAAAATCACTTCGCTATTATGAACTTTCGTAGTAAAGGAATCCCAGGTTTTGGTATTATTCCTATGTAAGCGTGTCTAGGGGAAAATGAAAAAGTGCTCGTTAAAACGAGATTTTCTCTATAACGGTATTCGTTAAAACGGGATTCGACTGTATATAAGGTGGCCATATGATTCGTATTTAAGAAGAGATTGACGTATTTTTCGCTTGCGATTTTATTTTCTTATATATTTTTTCTATTATATACTTCCCGTATTTTCAACGAAGCTTCAATTTTGTTTCTTTGCTAAAATCAAGCAATAAAGTAATTTTCATAACTAATAAATTATACTGATAAATTATGTTGATAACTTATCGCTATTAATTGATTGATAACTTATTATATATAATATATTGATAACTTATCGATTATGACTCTGATGAACGTACAAATTTTAGTCCTATAAATATGTTCATCTCACATATGTATTTGTCAAACATATATATTTTTTCTTTTGGTGAATTACATTTTACTATATTGCGACTTGCAGTAGGCCCCCTCTATTTATCAACTTAGGTATTATGTATAATAATAGATAAAGACGATAAATTTCAAGTATTTATGAAATTTACCTCCTTTCTCTCTATCTCTCTCCTTCCTCCTAACAGTGGCCTGCCGCTCTGTCTCAACGAAGAGATATAAGCAAATGTTCAAAGACCTGGGCGCTGCTGGAAATATTTGGTTAAGCTCACATGGTATGCTAAGTATGAAATTTACCAACGGCACTTGGTTATTATGCATAACTGCCGGCAAATATAATAAGTTACCAAGACTATTGGTAAGTATACATAATAACCTATAATTATCTATAAGAACCGATTTTTCACACATTTATCGCAACATCTTTATTCAACTACACCAAAATAATTTCGACACAACTCACCTCTTTTGGTTAAAACGGCTTTTTTTGCCACTGTGGTGGTCGAGTGGTCATAGTAAAGGACTAGCATCGCCCGATGAACCGGACTTAAACCCCACCTTCGCCACAGTAACAGTCGGCTGAAGCTGGTTATTTGTGGTTTCCAACCTCAAGGAGCGAACTATTTTTATCTCCCCGTTAAAAATTGTCGCTACAGAGAGCAAAAGACCTACACACAATAGCACAATTATTCAATCATTACACTTCACTCATAGTTAGAGAAATTGATGGCAGATGAGAACATTATAACAAAAGCATTACTCAGAAACAAACTCCACTTTAGGTTCACAACACATACACAAACATTTTCCGGCATGGCCCAGGTATTCTTCAATCACCTGCTAAAATCTTTTCTTCGAGACAAAGTGACGGGTCATAATCTGGTTAGGAGAGGAATCAAACGGTTGAATATATTGTCTCAATAGTGATACGACCGGGAGTTCCGAACTGAAACTTTGGAAAAAAGGACTACTGCATCGAATTCTAACTAAAGAATAATTTTTCGTGATGTTTTTCAAAATAATATTACATTTTTAAAGAAAATTTTCTTTTTATTTTAATATTATCACGTTTAAAATATCTGTCACATTTTGCAAAAGGTAATTTAATATATACATTTGCTTAACTTATATAACATTTACTTGAACACTAAGAAGGAAAGAAGACAGGTGAACTTCGAAGAGAGCGGATGTGCGTGGGCAGTGCTGTCAACTTAAGTGCTGAGTTGTATACATCGCAAGAAGCAGAGGTCAAGCTTGCGTGGGGACGGCAGTGACGCCCGTGTGTGTGGCGGGGTGACTAAGAGATTGTAACGGTGAAAAGTGTTTGCGCGGGAAGGTCTTAACGAGACCAACGTATTTCTGCAAATTTTGATACTTTGGATTCCACGTCCGAGACATTTAGTGCCTATTGGATATATATCGGCTAGATGAATGGATAACTGTATTAGCGGCGACAAAATGGTAAGTGCTGCTTCTGTTGTCATTTTCTTTTTGGCCGAGTTTCATCTGTGAATAGTAGTGCAAATGTCGCGGACCATGGTTGGTAAAAATAAGATGATGGTATGCTTTGCGCATAGTGTATTGCTAAATAATGATAAGTTAAATGTTAGTAACATAATTGATAAGATCAAAGAAACTGTAGATGATGAAAAGCTACCTCTTCAGGACACTTTAGAGTTTATTTTTTATGAACTGGATCCAATTATTCAAGAGTTCATAAATCATAATAAGTTCAGTGAATGGCTATGTGAAATTGATAGTGAATGTGAAACTAATGGTATCTTACGTACCATTATAAAATTAGTTGGAGACTACGAAAATTCAAAAGATGCTGCGTCTGATAAAATAATTAGTACCGAAATTCTCTGTAGTATGAAAAAATTATACAATTGTGATTTCCAGAAATGTGGATTGTATTTAAGTAAGGATAGGGATGACAAAAAATATCCGATAGGGACGCGAAGTAAAAAGAAAACTAAAGTAACTCATGGCATTATTGTCAACGATAAGGTAATTGTTGAAAAGGAAACTCGGACTGCGGATGAATCCCAGGCTTCCCAAAACAATCAACAAGAAAAAACAAAAATCATAGCAGATGATCAGGTGGCTGGCCCATCTAAGCAACCTGATAATTGTTTGCCCAATAGGGCTAATGGAAAGTCAATAAGTAAAAATGTTGAAAAAGAAAATACAAATGATCCAGATCCCACTAACACAAATGAGTGGCAGTTGGTTGAAAAAAAGAAGAAAAAAGTCAGAATACCCCCATTAAATCTGACAAAATACAAGAACTGGAAAGAACTCTCAGTTAAAATTAGGGGTGTTTGCGAATCAAATTTTGATGCCAAAAAAACTGGCACAACATTGCAATTACACGTAACAACAGAAAATGATCATAGAGCTGTGACTAAAATGCTTGAAAAAGAGGGAGTAAATTTTAGCACATTCACACTAAAGTCAGACAAAAACATAAGAGTGGTTATTAGGGATTTGGATACAACAACATCTTGCGATGAGATCAAAGAATCTCTCGAGGAGTTGGGTTACACAATTATTAGTGTGGTACAGCTAAAGAGCCCCCGTCATAAAGATGGTGAAAAGATTATGGTCCCAATACCATTATGGCTCATTGATTTGCCAAGAACAGATAAAAGCAAGGAAATATATCAAATATCTTCATTAAATTACTTAAAGATAAGGGTTGAAACATACAAAAGAAGGAAGGGGTACACGCAGTGCTACAACTGTCAAGCCTGGAATGGGCACACAGCCCGAAATTGTTATAACGAAGCCCGCTGTGTCAAATGTCCAGAAAAACATCACACATCACAGTGTGATAAGGTAAAGGGTAAGGACTTACCAGTGTGTATAAACTGTTCCTTAAATCATCCGGCGAGTTTCCGAGGATGTAAAAGGTACCCGGGGAACCTTAAAAAATCTGGTCCTAAAGCAATTACTGGGTCACAAAAACTTAGACCACCAAAGCCCAGGCTTTTTTCCGTCACAAGTTCAAGTGACGATGAAATTGAGAAAATAGACATTGAAGCTGAGGAATTACCTCAACAGCAAAAACCAACAGAAGTAAATAATAGACCTACAAGAAGGCATAAGACATATGCAAAAGCTGCAAATGTCCACGAAGAGGTGGAAAATAACAAAATAGAAACTAACAAAAACACAATGACATCAAAAGATGTTAACATGACTGAAACAAACAATAATGTATACTCTGTACCAGAAATTATACCCACATCAACTATTGCAGTTGAACGTAGGGAAAGTGTAAATAATGAGGTAACCGCAAAGATCCCTCCCAACAGGATAGATGGGGAGGTGTCCCAGATTGTGAATACCGGTAATAATGAGATATCATTCCCCTTACAGGAGTTAATGGGTCTAATGAGAAAATGTTTTAATAACATATTACAAGCTAAGACATATCAAGAAAAATACTCAGTATTTATTGATAGCTTTACTGAAATATCTATGAAACTATTATCGGTAAACTTCACCAATGTTCAATAATAGTTCACAACAAATAAAATATCTCAAGATCATGGCGTGGAACGCCAGAGGTATTATTCGTGATCTCCAAGAATTAAGAGAAATTGTTGCAGATGAAGATTTTGATCTGATGTTAATTTGCGAAACATTTTTAAAACCATGTTATACAGCTAAGATAGCAAATTATGATTGTATAAGGAAAGATAGAACGCACGAAAGAGGAGGGGGAGTAGCCTTATATATCAAAAGGCATTTAAATTATGACATTGTTGACCTCCCACATTCCCGAGATTGCGAAGCGTTGGCAGTGGATTTGCACCTCACTAGCACTAGAAAAATCCGAATTTGTGTTTTATACAAACCACCAAATAATCAATTTGATATCTCTCTGTTAAATCATATATTTGACTGCAATTATGCAACAATTCTTAGCGGTGATTTAAATTCTAAATCACCAATTTGGAATTCAAATAATTACAATGCAGCAGGACGTATATTAGAGCAGTATTGCAGAAATAAAAATATTATTACATACGGGCCAAGTGCTGCGACACACTATCCGGATGACAGCAACCGAACACCAGACGTCCTAGATATTACACTGGTCAAAAACCTCAGTGTTCCTTTAGCAGTAGAGGTAATATCAGCACTTACATCAGATCACATTCCAACAATTATTGATGTTGATTTCGAAATTCCCATACAACAAAAAATCAAAAAAGTTACAAACTGGCCACTATATAGGCAAGTGCTTACAGGAATTGAAACACCAGATAATGCTAGTGAGTGTACCATAGATATAGAAAATGAAATAAACTCATTAACACAAAAATTGCAGGACACTGTTAATAATTCCACTCGGGAAAGGTCAAACGAAAACAACCCATTAGCACTCCCCAGATATCTGAGGGAAATGATAAGAGAAAAGAATAGAGCTAGAAGAAGGTGGCAAAGAACCAGAGATGCTACACATAGACTCAGATATACAACATTACGAAACAATACACGTCGAGAAATCAGGGAATTTACAAGTGAACGATTTCTAAGGTTCCTAGAAGATGCTAATTGTGAGGATGGGTCGTTCTATAAAATTTATAGAGCACAAAAACCCCGTAGCCAAAGACTTACATCTATACATGGCCCGCATGGACTGGTATATACAGATGAAGATAAGGTAGAAGTATTTGCAGATACCTTTGAACTGCAATTCTCACCAAACACTAATACTTCAAATGTTCAGGTCGAGAGAGTGCTTAGAACTATTAATGAATATTTTGATAATCCTCCACCTGAAACACAAACAGCTCTCACTCCAACAGATATCAATGAATTAAAAACAATAATAAAACATTTGAAAATTCGGAAAGCATCTGGGCATGACCTAATTTCAAATATGGCACTGAAGAATTTGCCCAATAATATTTTAGAATATATTGTCAAAATTTTTAATAGATTGCTGGAGCTCAAATATTTCCCATCTAACTGGAAAACAGCAATTGTTAAAATTATACCAAAAGCTGGCCAAGATTTGCACTTTCCAAGCAATTGGAGACCCATCTCATTGCTTAGTAATTTTGGAAAGCTATTCGAGAGAGTTGTGGTAACACGTATCAACACTTACGAAAAGTCTCATCCAACAATTGGGCCCGAACAACATGGATTTAGAGACGGTCATTCTACAACCACACAATTATTAAGAGTTATAGAAACACTCCAAGAAGCTAGAATTTATCATGATACAGCTGCAGTTGCACTGTTGGATTTAAGTAAGTCATTTGACAAAGTGTGGCATGAGGGGTTACTCTATAAAATGGTTAGAATGGCCCTACCCTTTAGCATAATTAAAATTGTACGTCATTATCTTGCAGCAAGAACTTTTTATGTAAAAATCAATGACACAATATCTACAACTAGACGAATTAGATCATCTATAGTGCAAGGCAGTGTTATAGGACCTTGCCTCCACAATTATCACATGAATGATTTTCCAGTGGCAATTAAGGGTATTACTGCGCTGTACGCAGACGATTCAATGATAATTTGTACAGATAGAAAACCACAGAAGGCATTAAGTAATTTACAAGAATTAATTGATCAAGTCGAAACATGGTGCGAAAACAGCAGAGTTAAACTTAATGCAGACAAGACAGTATTTATGTGGATCACAGGAAAACTAGATCTACCCCCAGATGCCGGAATAGTGGTTGGGGGGAAATTCATTGAACCTGTTATAAGTACTAAATACCTGGGAATAATAATTGACAAACGATTGACATTTGTGCAACAACGCAATTATGTAATACGAAGAGCAGACGTAGCAAAACACACTTTAAAACGCATACTTGCAAGCAGATCAACATTGACAATCAAGAACAAATTAAATGTATACAAAATGGCTATCAGATCCATACTTTTATATGCTGCACCAGTGTGGCTCTACTCGAGCAATCAACACATGGTTAAATTAGAACAATATCAAAACAAAACAATAAGAGCTATGCTGGGAGCCAATTGGTTCATCAGGAATAGAAGTATAAGAAACGATATAGGAATGCCAACCATACACGCCTTTGCTCAAAAGCTGGCTAATAATCTCTTCCAAACTCTTGAAGAGTCAGAATACCAACATCTTAGGGAAATATCCACTTACCCAAAAGATCAGATATCAGCTTTTTCCAGACCCAAAAACTTTCTGGTTATGAAAAGACCGGAGGTACCGGGATTGTGAAAAGTGTATATAAGCAACTATATATAGTGTAAATAATTAGACCAACTGCAAAATATCAAATTTGTAGATAATATATATTTAATCAAATAATCATAATTAACTGCATTTAATAACATATAATCGCATTTATTAATATGATCTATAGTTGACGCTGAATATAAAAATGAGAGTAGGTAATATATGCATTATGATGAATGATTAATGTTAAAAGAATAGCATTAATTATAACTTAATGACGTCCTAACAGGCTGATGAAGTGACATTCTGTCACTGCCCTGTTGAGTGACACTTTCTGCTTTCTATTTCTCCTCCAGCCTACTTAAGCTTTCTTTTCCCCCTAGATTAATAACCCAATATGGGTAATATTAAACTCTAAGTAGTTTAAAAAATAAAACATATACAACCATGGCGAAAATAGCACTACTAGTCCAGGATGGCTAAGAAATGACTCAGGGGTATGCACTGATTGCCAATTTCAGTCGGAACCCACAGGCCACTATGTCATATTTAGGATTTAGGATTAACATTTACTTGATAATTAATTCTATTAATTGTAATGTCATGTAAAGGGTTTTGTCGGTTCTACCACGCAAGCCGGTGAATAGGTAAGGATATTTTTAAGACCTTAGTGCTTGAAAATGAATTCACGCCCTAAACATTCTAGAAAAAAAAGGATCTGAAATGTTTCCTGTTCTGTTAATTTTAGTGAAATGATATATCAATGAGGAATATTAAAATGCAATGAGAAAACTCTTTTAAATCATCAATTGTAGCTTGAACTGAAATTCTTCAATTTACCAACTGCCAAATGTATTGGGCTGAATGATTCTGAAGGCCACTGACAGAATCATCCACATAGTTTTTTCATTCTAATTATTTTGGTTTCTGTACCAAACGGAAAGTTTACTGCCTAAAAGCATATCCTAGAAAGGCACGGGAGACTTGAAAATATACAAGTTTATCTATAAACCTAATGCTACAATGGGAGTGCAGTCGAACCTCCTCAAGACAAACTTGTCAAAACATAATTTTCGCTTAATAGGAATTAAATATTGTTCACGTTAGACATAATCAATTCAATGTTTTGTTGGCTAATAGAAAATTCATATACTACGAAATATTTCCTTTTTTTTCCACCTTCGTAACGCGAAGCTCACCTGTATTTCTTTTCGAATTGATGTGGCTTTTTTGCATTGATGTGGTAAAGCATACATGAAAAACAACCTACTGAATTGTTGCTTTTAGATTTGAAGACAGATGGCAGCACTTCTCGAACGCATAACAACATAAATGATGTATCAATTTATTAAACAAAAATTATTAATCGATTTATTGCTATGTTATTCTTGAGAAGGAAGAGTAAAGAGAGAACTTCAGACATATTACCAGGAAACCTTGAGGATAAGACTAGCGTGTACGCAGGTTTGCTTCGCGAAATTCTGTTTCTAGCTTGAAGAAAAGGGGAGGAACAATTGTTATTGCTAATAGAACGAATATAGAGATGTTCTGAACTCTAAGATGTTCCTTTTTTATTCTCGACTTTGCATATGTAAAAGATGGGATATCAAAGAAAAATGATATACAGAAATATGCAAAATAATGACTGAAAATCACTGAAATCATCTCTATAACGTAAAAATAGTGAAATATGCAAAAAAATAATGCAGTCATAGAGAGAACACAATAGAGAAGCTGTGTTGGAAAGAAAGCAAGTGAAATTCATTTTTTATGATATCGCCAAGAAGCGCGAGAGGCGATGACTAGCCAAATGTTATTATTATTAATAATTTTTTGCAGGAATAAATGCAATAAATTGCATTCCACCGCTATTTTTGTTTTCATGTGCTTCTAGGTGAGATGAATGCACTAGTGTGTGAATTTTCTCATAATGTTTTGAGGACGATACGTTGGGACCCTTTTCTTGTGAATACGGAAATGTTTGCAAACAAGGGACGTCACCTCATGACCTCCTACATAGTCTTCTATGTTGGTAACCGTAACGTATGGGGTAAAAATACGCCTGGTTCACCATTAGTTTCAAAATATGCCATAAAATAAATTTTTATGAAAAAAAAAATGAAATTCCGATAACTATATAAACACATTTTTCTCATGCTATGATATTGACCCGCTCCGTAATTTACAAAAGTAATAACAATACCCGTATCATAATATTATCCATGATTTTAATAAGCGGTATCCACTGCATTTTTTTGTACAGCATTGCGTAACTCTGGAAAACAGGAATTCAGGAAAAACTAGAAAGGAAAATAACTCAATAATGAATTTTTACGAAGTTTTTCGTACCTTCAGGGAAATTCATAAACCTACAGAAGATATTTTCAATCGCGAGGTAATTTTACACTGCTCAAAAGTTATGCCCGAGGGATGTTTAGAACGAATATTTCGTTGTGCAACGTTTACCCAGCGTTTCTTCAAAAGAAAAACACAGAACGTCAGGTTACGAGACTAGTCGAGCTTCTGATACATTATCAATACATGTATATTTAACAGAAAAACATAATAAAATTTCTCTTAAGATGGTTAGGTAAAGAATCAAAATACGTACATCAGTTCTGTGCCGTGTCTAAATCTAATCTTCAGCTCTACGAAATCCGTTTATAAAGTTTATTGCTTCAATCGTATAAGACTGTGAACGAAATACAAAGAAACTGATAGACATGCACGAATACGGAAGCTTAAGAAGAATGAAAAAAAAAATTGAAGACTTTCTCTCCTTCAGAATAGATTGAAGGCACTGTTTTCTGGAAAAGAAAGTATAAGTAATATACATATTATGCGGAATAAAATGTTTGAATGAGGACAATATATTTTTTAATTCGAATGGTTACATACCATAATACATAGTTCGTTGAAAGTTCTTCTTATTGCTTCTGATCGAACATGAAACCATATAATGATTTTTATGGCAGGGAAGTGCACAGCTCTTTCAGGCAGCGGACCAGAAATTTGTATACATGTGGTGACCATATGGCTTGCAATTTTACGGGACATTCCAGTGAATATGTTTGACAAAAACCTTAGCTGAACATGTTCATCTGACTACAATTAATTATGGTGTTTGGGGTGTTACGGCAAAGGCCGCGATTTTCCCGTAAAATAGGGCGATATGGTTATCGTATATATTCAAGTTCTGGACCGCGAGCGGCAAAAATACTACGTATCTGGGCCCACGGGCTGAATAGGTGCACCCCCCCCCCATTCTAACCTATAATTCAATGATTATATATGATTCATAATTACGTGTATTTCGTGTTATAGTGGTGTTGCCATTTGTCTCCCACACTGAAAATAAAAATGGCAGATGCCTGAACTTTCGTGTTATGTGAATGTCATGTATAAGGTCTGGCACATTGACCGCTGCTACTTAACGTGAACCCCGTAAACTTTGCGGTCATATGCTGGAATGCATATGTGCATGCGTGGCTCTCTAACGTATTTTTGTTGTCAAAGATATGCTTGCTCTAATGGTGTTGGAACATAGGCTTGAGATAGTTGGTGATGGGGGGGGGGGCAGGCATGATGATGATGATGGCAATTCATAGATAAGCACAACATTTAGTGGCGACATTTCTCTCCCCACCCCCGTATCTCTGCCTATATGTTGGAAATCTACCTTTCGTATATTTAAATGAAAATGGTGAATGATTGAGTTATTGAGCCATTCGCCATTTTCGTCATTTTATCATGAAAATTATTTTCACGTTATATAAGTATGGTACTAAGGTTTCTAACAGCTGGCAGTGCGAAGATATATTTGTGGAAGAAGAGAGAATTCAACTGCCGGGGAATCGAATCCACGTCCTTTCACTTTCCGGAAAGTGCTCCCGCAGAGGCAGTTGAATTTTCGATTTTTCCAAAAGTATATCTTCGCATCAGTCAGCTGTTAAAAACCTTCGTATGGATAGCGTAGAGTGACATCATCCTTGGATGAGTATCGTACTCTTTCAAATGGAAGACAGGCTTGCATTCGTCTGAATTTGGAAATCCGCGGAATAACAACTTCACCCGACCACCACTGTACCGCCAACGGTGTTCGAACTTGAATTCCCATGATGGGAGTCTAGCATGATGCCAAAACGACGGCACAACAGCAAACCAACTAACTGGCATATCAACAGGAAAAATTCTCAATTAAGAAGAAGGAATCTACTCCTGCTGTAATCAGAAAGGATTAGACCTAGACTGCAAACACCGTACTTTCAGGACCAAGATATCCGTCTAGACGCTAATTACTAGGATTCCCTCTAAGCAGGACTTAAGGACTCAGTGTCAAGAGAGTCCATTCGTTGATAAGCCATCGCTCACCAAAAACTGTCTTGATATGGATAGATGTTTTATCTGGTTATTTGTAATGTGTGCGAAAGTATTTTGTTTTACGCTATACGCATACGGTTTTTTTTTTTTTTACACATATATAACTACCAGGGCCCGGATGTTGATGACGTTTGCATTTTTTTTGCATTTCTTCAGACTTTTTTCATTTTTTACAGCATTTCTTTCATTAAGGCATTTTTTTGGAATTTTCATGGTATTTTTCACTTTTTAAATTTTTTTCTGAATAGAAACGGTTGAAAGATTTTGGACGTGCTAATTGATAATTATGAAAAACAAGACCACTTAAACAAAACCATGCATTGTTTTCATCACTTCATAGATAACAGGCAAAGTATAGTAAAAATTCTATGTAAATTTAATGTTTAGTAAAAATTCCAAGAGCTCGCCATTCAACTTCACTAAACAATAAATGACAATGAATTCAAGCATTTCTGGCCCCATATGGAGGGTGAGCGAATAGACTTCTTTTTCGTTATTTAAAAGGGTTGATCATTATAATTGATCATTATAGTTGATCATTATATTATCATTATTAATACATGGCTAAATACTTGCATGCACTACATAAATAAAATTTTTAAATCTTCCCATTCATGTAAAATGATTTTGTTCTGTAAGACGCTGCATGCCTCGGGATTCCGCAAGCTTTGTTTGGCTGGAAGAATATAAATGCACGGATGTCGTACAGAATTTATGTTTGCACAATTCAGCTTTTACAAACAAAGAGATTAGTGATGGTATCGATTAGTCAGTAAAGTTTTTCAGATGAATTAAAAGTGGGATAGGCTAATTCAGGGCCATCTTAAGGACATAATAGCCCCCCGGCTAAGTGATTTTTCTGCGGCCCTACCGAGCTAGAAATGCCTGCTCACTAATCCACATGCTTAATCTCGAACATTTTGATCAGATCTCATTTTTGGGAGCTCCCTGCACTTGAGGCCCCCAGTGGCACACACGTGCCCGTGTGGGCCAGAGCGTTAAGGTGACACTGTTCCAATTTCTTATTACAAAATTCGATAAAATACGAACATAAAGGCCACAAGAGGCAAATTGCTCAGCGAGATGGCTGAAAAAAGATGCCCGTAAAAAATATGAATGGCAAATATAACCAAAAAATACAGCAACCCAATGCAAAAGCATTTATATGTTTCACTAAAGGAAAAACTAAAAATTGATACTATACAATGCTCTTCTCATAACAAAGATTATGGTTGTCTTGTCTAAAAAAAAAAGTATTTATAGCTTCTCGATTTATTCCATGTCTATTACACTTCTTTTTAAACGTATCAGTTGTGTCAGAATTCCCGGCCCCTAGAGGTAATCTATTCCATTTTATTGACAACCCTATCTATGAGAGAGGAAAAACTCCCTGCGACACCACAACCTAGAATTGTCCCTTACTAAACGATACTGGTGTTCCCTTGTCGAAGCAGTTGATTGACGGTGTATTAATAACTCTAAAAGTATGAGAGGGAAAAGAAACAGTGGATTTACGGATTTCAGAAAAAATTGTGTCATCTAAAAATTTTGATTATTTTTTTCAAATTTTACTTTTTTAAAAATAAATTGTTTTACAATTTCAAAACACTTAACAGTTCATACCCACTTCATCATCGCTCTGCCAATTAAATGCAGTAGTGCATTGAAGCCATGATTGTTATACAAGAATAAGGATGATGGCAATTTGAGAGTCATCTCACACCATCTCCAAGATGGCGAAAAATTTATAAATGTGGCTGGAAGTACATCTTTACCCCGGGAGTTAACAGCCACCACCACAGGAACTAATGGATATCTTGTATTCATAATAAATGATGCTAACTAATTATATGTGATAATATGAATAAATGAAAATAAAGTCACTGTACCATGAGTAAGATGCAACATGTCAATAGTTATGTCATTGATGCTATATGAAAATGAGGATATGTAGATAATGATTGAATAATATTTTACTTAAGAAAAATCGGGAATATAATGTGTAGTCACGAAGTATTTACAACGACACGTGTAGTGTATCAATTCTGGCAGTACCGTAATGTGCCATATAGTACGTCAGAGACCCGGAATATGGACATCTCGAGGAAAGTGTGAAAATAATCAGTCCCATTATAAACAGAGTTTTGTAGAGAATCACAGCAGTTTCAGGAGAGCCCCTGCCTAATATTACTTTGGACATTAATATTCAAACTAAACTACCTTTGCTGTACTATTTACTAATGATGTACAGCACAAATGAAGAACACGGACTGTATATTCATATAACCTTGTTTATAATACTGAGTAAAGCTATAAATATTATTTTTAATGAAGGAAATAACATGTTTACTATAACAGCATATCTCTCCTGCTTTCTAATGGTAGCTTTTTTCACTTGTCTCTTGTTTCAAATATTGCCGGGAGATGGCAGCTGTAACCTAGTTCATATTCGAAATCCTACTTGGGATGGATTGATGATGATGATGAGTTTCATTTTCAATACATTCAGCTGATTAGGCACAAAATACTTTATTTTCGAAACAATTATTTGCTTGAAATAAATTTCATTTTTTGTACAAATCCACTTTATACAATATTGCATCAAAGAAAATTAAACTTCAGTTTTCTAAACGTATTTAAAATCTACCGAATACTTGACGCCATATATTTACATACATACCTACTTCAATATCAATATTGAATTGAAAACACGACATGAATTCGATAATTATTTATGACCTCATATATAATTATCTGTAATAACCGGTAAGTATTATGACCTGATGATATAATTAACCTCCCGCCCGCCGCCCCCAATTTAGCTTTTGCGCGAAAATAGCTACTCGTAGCCCTGCGTAAGACCCCGAGAAAGTTTTGAACTTGTGCATATGGTATATAAATTTTCTGTTTGATATTGAGAAATAATAGAAGAAATCATGGGCGGAGATACGGGGGAGGGCAATGCCCCCCCCCCAGAGTCAAACGTGGAGTCGACTGATCTAATCTATATATGTATAGATGAATTGACATCATCACCATCGTGCCGCCCCCCCCCCCAGCAATAATGACCTTGCCCTCCCAGACTTCCAAGTCAATCTGCGCCTATGGAAGAAATAATACCTCGATCAAAAAAGATACTACGTTCAAAAATGTTTCGGAACTTATTTTATGGAAGAATGAGTTCAAATAGAACCTGTTTATTTGGCATCATTACCATTTCTCATACAAATATGTAAAGGCGGATTGAAAGCAGGGCCCGATTTTGACAAAAGGAGGGGGGGACTTGGGCAAAAAGAGGTATGGGGGGCCCTCGACTGTAGTTGAAGAGGTTTGGCGTGTCAGATAATACAGCACATGTTGTTTGTAAACACATTAAAAAAAGGTATGCAGACATGCACGGAACTTAGAAATGTAATGAAAAATCCTCCATGAAATATTTTTTACAATGGTTTTTTTTCCGCACTCTCATAAGAGCAAAATCATTGATAATGTCATCAAAATCTAATTTTAGAACTATCCCAGCTTCAATACACAATAAAGCTAAAGAAGTGACAGTTTTCCTTGTAAAAGACTTCAGCGAACTGTGATTAGTTTATCATACTAAGAAGGACAATAATCTATCTCTAAAACAGTTTGATATTGGTGATAAGTAGTCAATAATGATTCAATGCTGTCTCAACAAAGACTTTTTCAAACTTCAAGCGTTATTCAACATTTGTGGCATTGTGTCACCAACATGAATCAAGGATGGAAATTGTTGCAATCTCATCTGAGAATGTGTCTGCAAGATCAGATGCATAACGTTTTCGCAAATATACAGAATCTGAGTATTTCATGTTGATCAAATATGCGAACTTTCTTGTTATTATTTCATAAACAATTTTACGGTAAAAAAAATGTGAAACTGAAGAATCGAACATAAGACTATGACACACTATAAAACATATTTTTATACAATATGCGCATTATACATGCTGTGCAACAGTCTATTACAATACAATACTGATCAGTATAACATTAAAATTGATATTTAATACGGTTTACGTATAATGGGCAATGTGCTTATAATTTGTAAATAGTAAATGTGAAAATTTGTAAATTTGTGGATGTGAGATGGAAAATTCTTTGATTTTCCAAAATTTTACTAAATAAAATTTATATAAATTTTATTAAAATATATACTACTATTTATTTGGGGGCCCTTCAAATATGGGCATTTGCATATGCCGATGTTGCCCACGCAGAAATCGGACCATGATTGCAAGGCTTTTTTTGCCACATTTTATAGTGTCTTCGCCGCTGTTCGCTGCAATTCTTCGGATCCTGATAATCGCTGCTAGCGATAATGCGTGGCTCACAGGTCCCTCCAAGTCTCGGATTACCTATCAAAAAACATCACACATTCCCATACTTTCAAAACCAGTTTATTCCCTCTCATCTTCCCCCACCTGAATTTTTCCTTTTCCCTCGGATTAAGAATTCGCTTCACTCTTTGAAGTGCAAACATTTTTCAAAACCCATAGAGAAACATGTAAAACAGCTGGGACACCAGCCTTTCAAAGGCTAAGAGGAAACGATTATCAAGGTTCCAAAGAGGCGCAGCGAGCTACGACGAAGGCTTGTAACCAGCATTTATCTTTATATGAAAAATTGCAAAAATGCAAAATTTCACAGGGTAGTTACTTCGAAGGAAACACTAAATAAACGAGTTTTATGTCTATACTAATTCCTCCGCAATAAAAACAAATTCCGGAATGTAGTAGTATTAAGTGAATTATCTATTATTCCTCGCCTCACACATTATGTTTTATCAACGTCCGAAAAAAGTATTATCCACATAATATGTCGTATATGTAATGATAAAAGAAGAGAGATTAGAGCTCGAGATCCGCATCAATTTGTCGCAATTTTCCACGTAGGAAAATCAGCAACTGCCAAACCACGTTAATGATGTTGTACGCGGCCGCAATCGTTTTCATTTTATACTTTCAACATGCAAAAGCGGGTAAGTAGAATCCTAATATGGAATACAGGTTTATATGCTTGCTTTCCGATTGTATACATAGATTGTGATCTCGCAACTGATTTTATACGTAGATTATGATTGTAATGTATATTTTGTAATGTGTGTTTTTTTATAAATAAATTGCCAGAGGTATCCAGTCCTTGAGGACAATGAGCCGATATTGCCATATGGCGATGTGGCCTGGGTATCTTTCGGTTTGACGGTAAGTAGAATCAACTCGTGTGATGCTATCCTACTTAATATACAGGGTATAAAGTCATATCCTTATGTACCCTTGTTCTTTTGAACCGTTTGTGATACAAACATATCTTCAGTTTTAAAAAGTATCCCGATAATGTGTCCATTACAGAGAAATTTCTTCTGGTAGGAGCCGCATGTTTACTCAAGGCTCACATTTTGGGTTTTCTTGTGCGCAGGTGAGACACTTCCTCTTTTTCTTTACCAGATCATAGCCCGTCACTCTGTCTCAAGACTACTTGATAATTCAAAGTTAGAAGACATGAGGAGCTTATAAAAATTAATTTTTCCGTCTTGTTAGTCGGTACATAGACGGCCTCTAGTAAAATACATGACACATCTAAAATCGTACGTTTTTTGCGTAGTTCTTATATCTAAAAGTATGCTTCTTTCACAAGGGTGTATAAGAATGACTTTATATGGGTTGATTTTTAAGCAGCGGCAACAGTGTTGTAGTGACGCCGTGAAACGGAACTATGTCATGTTTTACGTCAAGTTAGTTAAAAGCCTAACCTTCCTTAGAGCAAATGAACTCGCCCTCCTCTCTCCATGTTCGTGCGCAGTGATAGCAGGATTAGTGCAGTTCTGGACGAGCCGGTCGCAATATTGTCGCAATATTTTCGAAGTGAGAGAAGAGGAATTATTCAACAATTTAACGTGCTGGAGTTCACAATAAACGACGGTGTCACTAAGGGCCTTTACAAAACTACATAGGCACATGATCCATATTCCTCTATGGAATTTCTGACGAATAAATACATATTGAAATGCACATGTATGTTTTCAGAAACTAACGTGAAATTTGCTTCTCAAAAATGCTGCCACCTACCTTCCAAATTAGGAACAAAACAAGACAACTTGTCACAAAAACTGCGAGAGGCTTGCAGTGAATCTGCATTATCATACCGAACAGTAGCACGTGGGTAAAACGTGCTGCACGTGCCATGGTCAGGTGCGTTAGGGTCTGAATTACTGAGCTGTATAATCTTTGGCAATATATCATAATAAATTTGTACTTTTATCTTGCTATTGAAATTATCGATCAACTCTATTGCATAGAGTAACATTGTGGTCAAATGCACATGAGTGATCTTGCATTGTACCAATTTGTATAATTTCGGCTAACACACTTGTTTTTCTATTACTTCTTTTGTATGTTCGATTTATTTTTCATTGTTATTATTTTCTCATTAATGCATTATGTAGCATTTTTTATTTTGGTGAATTGTACATAAGTGATTTCACTTTTGTTACATTATAATACTTGTATTTACCGCATAATTTTTTTTTTTTTACTACTATTGATTTTGCTGATCAACTCTATTGCATAGAGTAACATTTTGATTAAGTTTGGCTGATCTTTGTGTTTTTTACTATTCTGATGGTAGCATTTATCGGACTGTGTATACATGTTTTTTTTGTCTTTCTATGAACTTACAAGCACTTCACATCTACACGAACACGCACAAACTTGTCTATAACCCCCTTCATAGCTAGCGAGAGCAGTCTGTAAGTCTCAGGGTAGCCTCATCGGGCTGGGCAGCGACGAGAAAAATGAAATTGTCTGTCCGTAAAGCTATAAGGGGTTTCCCCGCCAAACATACACTTTTAAGCTCGCGTACGCGCGTAAATAATTGTGCGTTGCCGCAGTAAACCATTTTTCATACGGTCAACCTTGCCCTCTGAATCAGAAAGTTATTACCTTGTTTCTTCTGAGCCCAAGAAAGAAGTATCCCACGCTTAAAATTGAAATGTTAGCCGATATATTTCAGTTCGAAAATCGCTGAAAATGAGGGAAAGAACAGAGCATATATTAAGAAACTATAACTCGATAAAAAAAATAAAACTTTTTTCACACACACAGTTGCAGTTTATTAAAACTTTTCTGAATTTTGGCAAGCCTCCTTAAATTTCCATCAACAATATGCCATTGAATATTACATTATAGAATTTTTTGTGGAGCTCAAGAAACACAAAGCAACAACATTTTCATTCAAAATTACATGGCAGGAGGGTCATATAAGAACGTAAATTTTGTATCTCAGCGCATATACGGGACAGGACCTCATGAAATGAATAACAAACCTAAAATGGCCACATTATTCAAAATACTTCATGTAATTAAGATTGCTTCTTTCACAACTGGTTCAAAAGATAAATTTTGTATATGACTTTTGGGTCCTATAGAAGTAGTTTTTAACCGGGGGTGCGGCAAAGCATTTTTGGTGCTGCGAGATGGGAATGGAAAAAAAAAACTAACGTGTTGAATGACTTTTCTAAGAACTGAACTGATTTTTGAGAACTTTTTTTTTGAAAAATATGAATTATACCAAACTTTTGACAACCTCAATATTTAGCTTTCCCTTTTCCAGAAATATGCCCTGTGAAGTTCCCGATGCGAACCTTTTTTGCCAAAAATATTTTGCAGTTTGTTTACATTCCTACCTAGTGTTATTAGCACGCTTCACTTAGATTTGGAACATTACTTGGGAAAAAATGTCAAAAAAATTACCAATATTGTTTTTCTCGCCGGAATCAATCAGTGAAGAATCTTTTTTCCTCTTAAATTTCGAAGAATGTTAAAAACTAATATTTTTTAGTTTAATTTTTGAATTAATTTCAAGAATAAATAAATTTTGAAACCATCAACCATGAGCCAAAGAAGCAGTAAAAATTATTTTAAATAATTTATGAAAACTAAGTATTGCAATTTGTTACAGGAAATTAAATTTTACAACTAGAAAAGGCATTATCCAAGACAGAGTGGAAATTAGATCATATTGCACTGGAGCTGTGCGGGATAGGAAATAAAAGTTAAGATTTCCTGCCCTATACAGTGAAATAAAATACGCTTCACTAATTTTTACGCAATTTCTTGGGACGCGTTCAGTACGTTCAAAATATTTTGCAGTATGTGAAATGTCTCTGAGATGGGAAGCGGGATATGTCCGGTCCTTCAATGCTCAATACATGTGAAATCGCCTACGCATACTGATAATGAACCGTAAATATATTTATGATTATGCACGTATTGAAAAACACAAACCATAATATTTTCTTTCCTTTTAAACCGTAGAAATTAATATGACGGGATGTTCGTCAAGTCTTCCACCATACCACGTGGACGCATCTCGGAAAGGCGATATATACAGCCCAGGCTATGAAGATGGACGATATCCAGATCATTTATACTGCGAATACCTCATCCGGGCACCTGAGGGCCGCGTATGTATCGTATGGAACAGATATATCGTCAAAATATGTGATTATGAACTTGCAAAAAGTTATGAATGTTTGAGGGGATCTCGAATGTGAGTGGTAAATTATTTTCTTACAGAGAATCAAGCTGACTTTTAAAGACATTGATGTCGAGTCATACGATAAGTGTAGTAGAGGTATGATGTACATTCATGATGGAAAAGATAATGATGGTCCCTTGTACGGCATTTATTGCGGAGTCGAGGTCCCCGAACCTATCATTTCCACTTCAAACGCACTTTACATAGTATTCTTTGCTTCGAACTTTTTGAACAGAAAAGGGGGTTTCCATATGCAGTATGAGCTATTTCAAGGAGAAAGTAAGTGTTTTTATATACTATTACTTCTCAACCGGACATGTACCTCGTAGATATTCGTCTAAGGGAATTCTGACGAATTGATACATGTCGGAATATGCATGTACATGTTGTGAAACCAACGTGAAGTTGGTTTTTGTTTTTGTGTATTGCTTGTTATGTGTAGTGCTGCCGTCTGCCATCAATTTTTCTAACCATGAGTAAAGTGTAATGATTTAATAACTCTACCGATGTGTAGACCCGTTGCTATCTGTGGCGAGAGTTTTTAACTGAGTAATCGGATCGCATTTCCCTCGATCAGTGATTATTGTGCCAGCAGTGTTTTCATAGACGGCTGGCTATCAATAATGCAATTCCTTGAATACGTTGTGCTGTATGTTTTTAATTATATAATGTGATAAATTACATAAATTATAACACAAACATACATCTAAGAATACATAATCATTGTCAGTGCCTGGAGAACAATCAATGCCTTTGCCAAGAAATAGATATTGTTCGGGAGTACAATTATTTAGGTATCACAATACAGAATGATCTTAAATGGAACACGCACTGTGATAGTTTAATGAAAAAGATTAGAAAATATGCAGAGATCATTTACAAAATAAAATACTTGATTGATGAACATTTTTTAAAAGATTATGGATATATTCAATTGTCAATTATGCAATCAGTGCTTGGGGAGGTGCATATTACGAGAATATTCGGAAAATAGATAATATATATAATAGAATAGAATAAGATCTCAAATAATTATCGATAGTTCCAAAATACAATGCCATACTCTAACTTTGAGACAAAACTTTTATTACAGAGTTACAAAATTTTCACAATTAAATGAAAATTACTTAACGAAAAATCAAAATAGAACTACAAATAGATATAATCGAGTTTATCAAGTACCAAAACCAAATAAAACATTATATAAAAAGAGCTTTTCCTTCATTGCTCCTAAGGTATTAAACATTTTTCACACTGAAAATCAATTTAATAATAATAAAAACATAAATCATGTGATTTTTGACTTCGTCAGACGCATAGATTACGAAACCATTCAGATGAAAGTATTGAAAGAGCAAAAGAGTATAATAATAAAGAAGAGAAGTCGTGTTCGATGGTTGTATTATATTGAGCTTCACGAAAAGCAACTTAATTGCGAACATTATTCAGATATATAGGTAAGCGAAAATACATTTGAACACATATCTAATGAATATAATAATGCTGTTGCAAGAGAAAGAAAAAATTATTCTATAGCTTATTCCTTTAGGCCTGCTGGAAGGACTTTTCTGTCCCTTGAGGCTACAAAGTGTTTTTAATATGTGTGCATTCACTTTTTTTTTTGCGTATTATATGTTTGTATTTGCGTAACACATGTCTAGACTTGGGTACTGAATGCTTGTATTCGCGTAACACATGTCTGACTTTGTGTATTACATGTTTGTATTTGCGAAATAAATAAAAAAAAATTCTAACCAGAGAAAATAATAATCACGTAGATGTGTAAATGATCACAAAATCGAAATGAAATATGCTTTACTTCATGTTTTACTGAAGTCTTATTCTATAAAAAAATCAATCAAAAACATTTTACTTAGATTTTACACAGATTTTCTTCCAATTCGGTACTCGTAGAGGTGCTATCCAGGTATGAAAATACTCCAAGTTTTTCAATGACTAGCTCAACGTATTTGTGGAGCTACATGAACCAAAAAAAAAGTTTTGTTTTTGCCACAAATTCATGCAGCTCTAGCATTTTGGAGCAGGTCGTTGGAAAACTTTGGTTGTATATATATTTTTTCACATCTTGACAGAACTTGTACGTGTATCGAGTTTGAAGAAAATCCGAGTCGATCATGCAATTGACGTTTGATGTTTTTGGTCAATTTTTTACGGAATGAGCCCTCAGTGAAACATTAATTAAAGCACGTTTCTCTCTACTTTTGATTTTGTGATCATTTTTTTACTCAAGTACATGTTTAGTTCCTCTGGTAAAATTTCAAACATATAGCAAGCAATGTGTTACGTTCTAGATGGCCAGCAGTGTATACGCCTCTTGTTTCTGTTGTAGTCTAGTGAGATCAGGCTGGAGGAAAAAAAATCTCGGATACGATATTGCCGACTGGATATTTCTCTTTGGGTGTAAGATATGAATTATAATAACTTTTGTTTGTTTCACAGAGACGTGTCCTGACGGATATTCCCAGTGCCGTAATCACAAATGTTACATGTCAAACCGAAAGTGCGATGGTAGAGATGATTGTGGAGACGGAACTGACGAAGAACGTTGCAGTGAGTTTACATTTGATGAATCAACCTTTTAACTGGCGTTGTGAGAATTCTATGCGTAATTGGTGTCGTGATAACGTTTCGTACTCCAGCAAGTATTGACTCATTTAAAAAATCAACAAAAAAAAAGAGTTTTTACAAAAGAAATGGGTTTCTTACATGACTTCATTCATCGATTAATAGAACCACTAAATAATTTTCTTTAATTATTTCCTCAAAACGATATTTTACTACTTAATTCATGCATGCGAGTGAAATAAAGGGATACGTGACTTTTGTATTTTTTTTTTCTTTTTTTCTAAATTACATATTTACTTTTTCAAATGCAATTTTCATGTTAAAAAATAAGCATGTGAACACATGTTTTAAATATACTCAAAAAATAAAATTTACAAATTCAAATATTTACCGTATTTTCACAAGTAGCAAAGTTGGTGTTCATACGAAGTCAAAAACACAATTCTTGCAAACAACACTGCCACATGCTGAACACACAGATCTTTGGTGCGATTCACTGACAACATTATCCTCAGGCTCAATCTCCGATACCCAACGGTTCATAATTAATTTGAAATTGTTATTGAAATGACTAACGCTCTTCCGAGATGCGATTTCAATCGGCAGTCAGTCGAAAAGAGCCTTGTGCGAGTGGTATTATGAGCCCCCCCCCCCCCCCCCAAGGAACTTTGATCAATGATATAAAGCGATAAAAAGTATAGAAACGTCATAAATTTGTGAAATACGAGTAAACAAACAGCTTGATAGATACTAATAAAATCATGGACCAGATCTATTTCTTTCTCAAGGTGTGGTAAGATGAGCATTGCGTGAGGTACAAAATTACTCCGTCACGCTAGTTAAGGGTTCGCAATTCATTGAATACTTAATCAATACCATGAATGATGTTCAAACTGCAATCAGTCAACAAAAATCATTCGCTTTTTATGCATTCCATTTTCAGATTTTCCTGCACCAAGATTCACGTGCGGAGTTAGTGCCATACAGCCCATCCAACGTTCTTCCCATAGCCTCGATAGGGTAGTCGGCGGGATCGAAGCAAGACCAGGTAGTTGGCCGTGGCAGGCCGACTTGCAGATCCACTACTATCATCCAAACGGTCACACGTGTGGTGGAACTCTGATTCATCCACAGTGGTTAATCACAGCTACACACTGCTTGATAGGGTATTTATTCATCCCTCGGTTAAAATATACACGTGATGTTTTTGTATGAGGGGGATACAGACATATAAACTCTGGTAATATGTAAATTTTAATTACAGGCACCCAGTGGCTTCTGAATGGAGAATTCACCTCGGAAATCACCATAAGTTTAAAAGAGACCCGTACGAGCAAATTCGCTATGTCGAGCGCATAGTTATGTATCCCGGATACACTGGAGAAGACGTATGTGCATGCGTGTTTTTACAAATTATTCCATTAAATTCATATGCTGAGAGCTTTGACGTTAAAATAAAATCAGCTTGATTTTCTTAAGCATTGCTTATTGATAATGAATTTCGATCCTACTTTACTTCTACAATACACACGAGTTATGAGAGTGATTATACACCCAATTTCACAAGGATACGACAAGTGTTATGTATTTGAAACGAGATAGTGTCACAAGTAACGACAGTGAAACGCCATGGATAATCCACAGAATTTGTTTTTAAAACTGAAAAAAATATAGAATTCAACATAAAAAAACCCACGGAAGTTCTGATGTTATATTTCGAACACACGTTTTCGAGGATTGAGAAAATTCTACTCAACACCTTGGTTTCAATAGCTCTCTCCTTAAAACGAAGAAAGAAATCAGCAGCAGTATCAGATTTTTATTGTTCAAATATGCCATTTTAAGCCCTAGCCCCTTAGGTACTTAAAGCAATTAGAGAAGAAAAAAACAACACGAATTTAATACAACACATGATTTGCTCCCATTTTTTCAGAAAAAAAGCTCGTGGATTTTTTTCTATAAACCTTCATTATCATTGCGTGTGACGCAACCACGTTTTTGAGGTACAAAACATTTGGAAGCTTCAAATCATTATTTTCTAGTTGCAACAAAAAAAAAAAAAAAAAAAAAAAAACAGAAGTGTTTTCATTATTAACGAATGTGGGTACTGTTATTCAACAGAGTATTGTAGCACTGTTTGTATTTCCGATGGTCTTTCATTGACTAAATGCTTGCTCTTCAATATTTTTCTGCTAGATAATTGGCAAGAGTTTTGACCTTAATAACGATTTCACGCTGATGAAACTGAACGCCCCTGTAACGATCACGGATTACGTCGTGCCAGCTTGCGTCCCGCAGCAAGATTTGCAGGTCCCTATCGGAACCAAGTGTACAGCTACCGGTTGGGGAACAACCAGAGGTACAGTCTTGAATATATATTGCTAACTTATTAAAAAAGGAATAAATTGTCAATACTGGTAAAACTCGCTATCGGTTTACCCCATGTGGTTGGATGTGGATAACTAAATTACATTATTTCATAATGAGGGTTGATCTTGTAGATCAGTGGTTCTCAACCTTTGGATGCTAGCGGCACGGTTGATAACGTGTGTTTTTTGGGTTTTTTTTTTAGTGGAAGGCCCGGTTATACATATGACTAATGGAAATTTAATGGGAATAAACTCACAGCCCGGCACTGGACAGCGGCCAGGTTGTTAATAAACACTGTTATAGACGGACATTGAAGAAATCTACGTTTTCTTGATGGTTATTTGATTAGCTGACTGATAGAAATATTATCACTGTAACTTCAAATGCAAGATGTCCATTAAGACCAGTGTTTCCCAACGTTTTTGATGTCGTGGATTCCCCCGTGGTGAAAGTGAAAGCCCCGAGGATCCTGGCTAATGCTCCGCCGACACCCCGTACCACCAGAATGTCAATTTAGACCCCGCCGCATCCCATAAAATCCAAAATCGCTTGTTTTCTTCAGTAGAACTTGCAAATTATAAAAATATGAAAAAAATCATAATTTCATAGCAAATGTCCCATTCATGTAATTTTAGTGAATCAAAACTGTTTCATGGACCCGGAGATCGATGAACCACAGGTTGTAACACAATGATTTAGACGAATGCCCCGGGGAATATCACAAGTCGCAAATTATTTGGCTTGAAAACGTCATTATCACAATTTTTGATATGATTACCGCAATTTTCGGTAACTAAATTTCTGTATAAGCCGCTTACACGAATGTAAAAATGTCCAGATATGAAAATGACTGTTAAAGAGAGAGGTGCGAACGAGGCGATGTCAGAAAGAAGACTATTTATTATACAAGAGAGGACACAATATACAAGCACACACACACACCTACGCAGATAACTAGAAACGGCCGGTTGATGGACATGCAGCGTCATCTATACACATACATATATAACATAAACTAGTGCGATTACATTTCCAACAATGACCAACAGAGAAGAAAAAGTTTTCATGGAGATGGGTTTTACACGTTGCGGTTCCATATATAGGACGCGCATTATTTTCTTTCAAAGAACTGAAAAAAATACTATCATTCATATATACCTTGATTCTTTATGTTTACCTTACCGCTTAAATTTTCTTTCAGAATTTCACAATATTACTGATTATACATTAGACATCAGTGTAGTGTGAAAACGACTTTATTTGATTAAAATGAAAATTAATACATACAGAAATGTTTATAAATATCCATTGCTCGAAGAGCGAATGTCAGATGAAAAAGGTTATTGAATAGGCCATGGCTTAGCAGCAAGAGTTGAAGATCAAATATAAGATGCAGTTTTGATACGGGACATTACGGTAGTTCAGTTTGAACTACAGTAGACTCTCGATAATCTGGCCGTTTGCTAATCCCGCGTTATTTTCCTCCAGCCCCACAGAAGAGGAAAACGTCGCTGCATGTCTGTTCGCAAAAATTTATACATTGCAGGCCGCTTAATATGATCACATCGAGAATCAAGGTTTTTGATAACAAAACCGATTGATAACTATATCCGGAAGAAGTGAAAAAGCAAATACGATGACCGTAACTCCATTTTAATCCATAGGGACGTATGACAACGGGTGTCTTCGGTTTTTCTTTCCCACCCAACTGGTTGCGAAATATATGTTCAATTGTGCCGTTTTGTTTTTCCATTTTGTTCGAAAACAAGTTATCTCTACTTTGAGCTAAAATTCTGCATTTATTATTATCATTTAGTCATTTTGTGGAGTTTGAATGAAATCATGTGATATGTTTTACGAAATATGTAATTTTTTTTTTCATGTGCGGTGTGCTTCATAGATACTCTGAGAAAATATTTCGACCGAGTAATTGTGAATCGGGTATAATGAAAGAAATTGACCAAGAACAGGGGGAAGGGTCTTTTGTTTTTACATTATATTTGTCTCCACTATAGGTGGGCCATTGCAAAAGTAACTTCATGCGTACATGGATTATGGTATGTATGGGCATTGTGAACCGAGTATGAAAACGATTGTCGGCAGGAAAATGTATGTATTTATACGGTTACCGTATAAAAACGTAAATTTATACGGTTTACCTATTTGGGGTAGTGACTATTTGACTAACTTAAAACATATTATATCACTACAGAAGAAAATTATAAGGCTAATTTTTAATGGCTATTATACTCCTTCCATCACTCTCTTCGAAAGTATAGAAATTCACTTAGATACTTGAATGTATATTTTTATAAATCCTTGTTACTTCTCTTTAAACGTCAATACTCTCTACCATTGATATCCACTCGATCTTCTGCTAGGCGTAACGCTACATATTCTTTGCCAATTGTTCACAAAAACATTAAAAACAAAATCATTTCTCTTACCTAATACCTAAGTTTTATAACTCTCTGCCCATTGAAATTAGGAATGCTTCCTCTCTCTACACGTACAAGAAGTACCTTAAAAGATATTTATTGTCTATTGATGATATTTCCGTGCACTTTTAGTCTTTTGTTCTTTTAAAGAAATTGCCCCTCACATTAATTAAAGTAATTGATTTTCTCCCATTATATTTATCTACATTTGAAATATTTTGCCTTTCTGACAGTAGCTCAATTATTCAAATCATATTATAATCTCTAAATTTGATATTTAAAATGCACCCACCATGCGTTGCCACGGTGATGTCACTATTAATTTTTTTGTTTTCCCCCCTTCACCCATCTATTATTTGATATTTAACTATCAATTTCCCTCCCCATTTACATTTGTGTTTATAAATAGGTATTTTCCCCCTTCAGACATTGTATTTTTTTTAATCAATAACCAATCATCCAGTATGTGACAGTCATGCTCACCTTGGATGAAGAGTTGTCTCTATTTGTATATGTATGCTTGTATATTTATTTGATAACATAAAAAAAAAAAAATGGAGTACATCTTCTGACATCCTACATAGTCTTGCAGGTTGACGACGATAATTTATCGTGATTCAACTTCAGCGCCAAAATATGCAAAAAAAAAACTTTAGACACAAAAAAAAGGTAACACATAAACCGTAATCCTGATAACTATAACCAATTTTTCCCCCATGTTATGGTATTGGTCTGTTCCGTGCTTTGCAAAAGTCATAATAATACTCGAACGACAATATTTCCCGTGATTCTAATAAGCGGAGTCTACTGCGTTATTCAAATCGGCTTTTCCTACTACATTCCGGTAATCCGGCGATTTCGATAATCCGGCACACCATGGCCTGATATGTGCCGGATTAGCGAGATTCTACTGTATCACTAAAGCTCTGCAAAATTATTTTTTGCAAACAATGAAAAATAGTTCATAGGAGAGTCACACACTTGGACACAAAACAGTTTTTACTGTTCAGAAAAGCATAAACGATATTTATATTTTTCAATGCTTTTGTTCCATGTAAAAAATTGCAAATCATTTCTTCTTATATTTACATGCTCTCGTTAATTGCTTTTTGCATTCCAATAGAAAAATAAAATTCATCCTCATTGTAACTTTTATCTTCCTGCAAACGATTATATGTCTTCTGACTATGTAGAATAATAACATTGCAGAGAAATGATGCTGATATAGACTGTTACCTGGTTTTTTGTTTTTTTTTTGCATTATTCATTTTCATTAGCAGTTTTATTTCATTTACGACTAGGTAGTGGGCACAGTGATAAACTGAAACAAGTTGATCTCACAACTCAGCCAATCAATGTGTGCAGAGGTGTAAACAATATCACTAAAATATGCGTAAAGAGCGAAAGAGGACTCGAAGACGTGTGTCACGTGAGTATTAATTACAAAGAAAAAGAAAAAAGAGTTATTCCATACATTCGTAAAGAGTTTGAAAATTCATAATAATTGAAGAAATTTGCATATTTGAATGAATGAACAGGCCCACAACGATACAATTACTCAATCATTACACTTCACTCATACGTAGAAAAATTCACGGCAGATGGCAGCACTACATGCTAGGTTCACAACATATGCATGCTCAGCTTTCAGCATGGCTCAGGTCTTTTTCGGACACCTGCTAAAATCCCTTCATTGAGACATAGTGGTGGGACGTGATTTAATTAGGACGAGGTGAATTTCAATGCGGTTTGCGTGAAAGTTATTTTGTGAAGGGAGGATTTTTGACGAAAAAGGGTACTGCTTTTGAAATAAAATCACTGAAATATGCAAATCAGTCCTATAAATTGCAGTCGGTACGATTGACAACTCATTTCTAAATTTTCGTGTTGGTGGCGATACCATAAGGTTTTAATTATGATCGATATTTAGAACTTTGGTGAAGAGTTGTTTTTGCTCAGCCACTCACAAGCTGGAGCTTTATGTACATCTCGAATTCAGCCTTCCTAAAAAAAGGATTTCTTTTGAAGCAGCATCCTCTATTGCATAGTTTCCCAACCCCTTTTGTCCCATCGCCCCCTTGTTTAGAAACTTTTTTCTGCCATCGCCCCCCAACACAACCTAACCCATAGAATCCTATGTTATACCCGTATCCTCTATCACCCCCTGGAACATTCCATCGCCCCCAAGGGGGCGTTAAATCCCACGTTGGGAATCACTGCTCTATTGGGAATATTTCAACATTTTTCTGGATATTTTTACCTGAGGAGTTTGAGGTGACCACCGATAGATGACACCTTCATTCCCAACCAAACTCATTAAAGGCAGCAAATTGCAATTTATCGATATGGCTCCGGAGTTGGAGTTCGGGGGAGTAGTTAAAATATACTTCATATAATGAAAATTGTTTGTTCGGGTTCGTAGACCGTCGTCCGTTCGACCCACAGTTGCCCCTCAAACGGACGACGGTCTACGTTCCCGAACAGACAATTTTCATCAAATGATGGCCGCGTAAACCTTATCAACTATTATACTGAATATATTTAAAAATGTGAGCCTTATGTTGCTTACTCGAAAGTAGTAAATGCAATGAAATAAATCATTTATTTTTAATGCATGTTTCTAGTTTCTACGATCTTTTTTTGCAGGGTGATAGCGGTGGACCGTTAGTCTGCAAGTTCGGAAATGTATGGAATGTCTTGGGCGTCACCAGTTACGGTATCTCTGAAAACTTCATGTCAGGATTATGTGCTGTCGGGGAAGCAGGAACTGTTTTTAATGCGGTTGCAAAAAAGACCGAATGGATAAACCAAATGATAACGAAGTATAATTGAGCAGATCTCGTGTACAAAAAAAAAATATGGCTCTCATTTTAGTAAAGATCTAAATTCAATTCTTTTTTTTCAAGTTTCGATTACTTTTTTCTCCTGATTTCAATGTGAAGTGTGATTCCGTGTCAAACTATTCAAGTTTCCTGACAAACTATTGATGGGTCCGGGCCCACGCACTACAGCCGTTTAGAAGCATACTTCCAGTTAGTATCCAAGTATCCAAATGACGTGTAGTACTCAGATATGTCATTCATGTTGCAAGGTATATATTTTATAGTTATTGAAATAAAAATGTTACCTTTTTATATGTACACCCTGTGCTTAAGAACCCAGTTGGAAAGTTTCTGCCCTGTTTCTCCTGAATCCAAAAAAAAATATGTTTCTGCGTGCAATATTCGCCGAGATATTTGAATTCGAAAAAGAAAAAAAACTATGGAAAGTTGGGGAAAACAGTATTAAATACAGGTAAAACGGTTTTCCCGCATTTAATGCTATTTTTACCCAACTTTCCTCTTTTTTCGAATTTAAATATCTCAGTGAACATTCCACCAAGAAAAGCAGAGAGACAGGGCAAAAACTTTCAAACTGTGTTTTTGGGCCCACGGGGACGGTATAAAGAGTTAGATTTTTTTTTGATTACTTGATAACTATATAACCCCTTCCAACATGAATGACATATCTGAGTAACACACGGTTATTTGGATACTTTTTCTATTTGGAATTATGCCTCTACGATCAACAATTCAACAGTAAAATGTCATACGTCCTGTTATCTATGCACACTGTATATTCCGCTGCACGACATTCCGAGTTAATTTCAGCATAAAATCCAGAAAATATGTTTCCCTGATGCATTGTGCGGAGAAAAACCCGTCTATCTCTATATATCTCATGTTACTTTTAATCTAATTTTCTTATCGTTTGAAAAATAAGTCTTCCAGCATCTGTCGCAATAATGATAAAATAAAAACTAGTGGATCAAAGTGTTTTTCAACAACGTCGGCCGTTCATTTTACATCAATCCTAAAGCACAAAAATGGTGTTGTACGCCGCCGGAATTCTTCTTGCCTTATGTTCCCGATATGTGCACGCTGGTAAGCAAAATGTTTTTGCAAATTCACCGCGTTGTATCATTATCGCGTTTTTAGGTTACGGATATATTAGATTATAAATTTATTTAATAATGGGGAAAAAATGAAGTTCTATTAATTAGCATTTTTCTTTCAGAAATAAACATGACGGGATGCACGTCAAGGCTTCCACCATATCAAATCGACACATCTGTGAAAGGAGATCTATACAGTCCAGGGTATGGAGAGAGTGTATACCCAAATCATGCGTATTGTGAATATCACTTTCGGGCTCCCCCTGGAAATGTATGTACAACGAATATATTATGCTCTCTACTATGGTATTCGAACTTATCGTTATCCAATAGCTAATGTCTAAACCGCTCGTATTGGAGGATAGTTACAATAAAAAAGTTTCAAATATTGCCACTAATCATGTTAGAAGTCATTTAACGTTTTGCTATACAAATATTAGAATCGCGCAAAGAAGAAAAACACTCTCTTCTTAGTTTAGAATGTATAATTTTTATTAAAAAAAAAAAAAATAGATGAATATCTTTTTTTATAGATGAAAATCTCTATGACTGACTTTTTAGACTTTTTAGTAAAGCACACGATACTCCCTTGTGAATGGCTGTTTCATCACCCGAGGAGTTTACGGCGACATTAAGATTTCTGCATGACCCCCACATCCTATGTTTGGCGGTGTCCCAAGCCAGATTTTTCACAAGCATGAGAAAAAAAAAATGTAATTGTCCCGGGTCCTACGGCTGGAGCGCTGTCAGCCCGATCCTTGTATGGGGGGGGGGGGGACATTGATTTTTGGAAACTGCAGAAGCTACGGCAAACTCAAATTTATAACTATAAACTCTTCCAGAAATTTCCCGCTCATGTTGGGGTTGGTTCTTCACGAATCTTCTTTTTCGCGAAGTGCGTCAGTTTGGTGTCTTTTAGACCAGTGTTCTTCAACAGCTGGTTTACAAAACAAAATTTCGCAAATTCACGCACCAGCTATATAATTTTAGATTTTTTTTTTAAATATTAGAGCGTCAATGTCTTAGTTTTTGCCTCAGTAAAAAACTGAACTGACTCAGCGCAGGATACCCCATTTCAGTTTTCCATTTATAATCCTGTCGGCATGTATAGTTCAAGACCAGTTATTCAGAACCGTTTTTTCATCATTCCATTTTCTCATCATGTCGCCTGAACAGTCCGCCAAGTCTGCATAGTTTTTCAATACACACACATTCCGGAGATACCAAAGGTCAAGACTGCAGAGTTTTCGTTAGGGAATTTCCAGAATGTGTATAGAGTTCATACACGTTAGGGAAATCCTCTGAGGAAAAATTGATCAGGTCGTCCGGTCGAGATTTCGGGATTAGGCATGAATACTTCCTCCGCCACCCACTCTTCGGAATACCTTTCAGTTCGCTGGTGAATGATGGACGCGAGAAATTCCCTGCTCACGTTGACTGAGTCGCGGCCGCAACCAAACTGAACGGACACAGCACCACACACACTCCGGTCGGCCTGTACAGTTCGAGATTGCGCAGTTATTCAGAATCATTTATTGATCAGGCTATTTTCTCATCAGACCGACTAAACTTTTCACCAGATCTGCGCAGTTTTCTACCATACACATTCAGGAGATACCGAAGTCCAGGACTGCACAGTTTTTCCTCAGAGGATTTTCGGAACGTGTATGGGCATCTATAAGGTTATCGTCCAAAAGTGATGGGAGCAAGGTTTAGGTATTAAATAAAATTATAATTATAATTTCGTGACTTGTTGAGAAATAATTCGTTTAATCTGAATGGCTTATAGGCAGATGGGTGACACCGTTTAAATAATTCGTGTTTTTTAATAATTGGAAGTCATCTCTATTCGTACTATTTTAGAATTTAGCTATACTGGACACTGGTAAGGGGCCGTTCAAGTATTACGTAAGCAAATTTTTAGCCATTTTTGACCCCTCTTTGTCAGCAAAACGCTGACCCCCTCCCTCCCCCTGGTCAGCAAAATTTCATCATCACCTCTGAATCCAACTCATATTTTTATAAAGGGTGGTCGATGACGTAAGCATTATCCAACCCCCCCCCTCCCCCCTTGTCATCAAAAGTCAGCAAATGGCCCCATCGATGATGACGTAATACTTGAATGGCCCCTAAGAGTGGATACCCTGTACATAAACATTGGTATCCATACCACCTAGGATTCTTGGTCTAGATTTGCGTGAAAATTAAATTTTGAATTATGTGTGTCATGCTGCTCAGACATAGATGATTCTTTAAGGAAACTTCTCAATTTCTTTTACAGAAAATCAAACTGATATTTAAAGACATTGACGTCCAACCTTTTGATCATTGCGGTAAAGATAGATTGTACATATACGATGGTCCTGATAATGGAAGTCCTGTTTACGGTGTTTATTGCGGAACTGAAGTTCCAGGTGATATAATTTCTGGTAGGAATGCCTTGTACATTCTCTTCGTAACTGATTTCCTCGTCGGAGGGAAAGGTTTCCATATTCAATACGAGTCCATACCACGAGATGGTAAGATCACGTTCCAGATATTGTTATTAATGAAACAACAACAACAACACATACACACACACTGCCGTTTTTAATATAACCAATTTCATTAATTTTGAATTTTTACAAAATTTGAATGTCACGTTGATATTTTTGATGCATCTGCACTGATTATTGAGGCAGCATTAATATACGGTTTTCCAGTAGCGATATGTCCTAAAGGCTATGATGAGTGCCAAAATAAGAGATGTTATGAGTCAAGATTCAAGTGCGATGGTAAAGATGACTGTGGTGACGGAACGGATGAAGAACAATGCAGTAAGACTGATAAACCCAATTTATATGTTAGTATATAAGCTTGTGTTTGTCTGAAAATGAGCTTTTGTCGCATAAAACTAAGAAAAGCATAAAATGAGCTTTTTAAATATGCTATTATCCTTTAGATTTACCAGTGCCTAGCACCACGTGTGGGATAAGCACAGTGAAACCTGTGGAATCGTCATCGGAAAGTCGCGATAGAGTCATCGGTGGAACTGAAGTTAGAGAAGGCAGCTGGCCGTGGCAAGCCGACATGCAGATAAGGTATTACTATCCCAACGGGCATTCGTGTGGAGGAACTCTCATCCACCCTCAATGGGTGATGACAGCAACGCATTGCTTGAGGGGGTAAAACATTTCGTTTATTATTTATTTGTCTGTAGTAAGTACACACATAAGGTAAATGAGATAATATGGCCATGCTAAGCTTCGGTAATTTATGCTTAGTCCTGTAAGACTTATTCAGAAAACAGATAATGTTAAAACATACTTTTTATCGTTTAAAGACAAAAAGTTATTATCCACGGTATATCTAGACGGAAAACATGAAAAACATTTTTTTCGGAAAGTCTACCTTTTGGTTATATTCCCAACAGGTGAAGGTAATATGGCCAATGAAGTCCTCAACGTAAATATTTCAAAAAACTAACATACTTTTTCACACGAGATCTTATCGATTTAAAAAACAAAAAATTTTCAACGGAGCAAACTTTTAATTCTAAACTTCTAAATACAACAAGAAATATGCTTCGTCTAGAAAATAAATTTCGTAAGAATTAACTAAATTGAAATAGGGAATCAATAGTTGGATTTTTTTTTAAGGAATTAAGAAACGCATTTTTCGGACAGAAAAGTTATTTTTCTTTCTTCTCAGTGAATAGAAATTGAATAAAGGGGTGGCCCGCGAGACCTTGTCACATGAACTTTCTGACAAAAAATTTGGTACTCGCACATATGCGCAGTGAATATAACGTGCCTGGCCATAAAACCTGGCGAATGTTGTAAAAAAGCCTACATTGACAGACAGAAATCAATACAGATTTAAATTCCAATGAATGCAGTTGAAAAATGATCAAAATACTCCACGTGTTATGATTAACGAACTAAAGTTATGGAATAGTGGAACTTGAGAAAAAATACAAACGTATCTTAAGAAAAAATACAAACGTATCTTAAGAAAAAATACAAACGTATCTTAAGAAAAAATACAAACGTATCTTAAGAAAATAAAAACGCGATTGTGCGAATGGCACTAGTGAATGGACATAAAGTGGAAAACTGCCGTGAAACTACGCATCACCAAATAAAAAAAAACAAAAAACAATTAAGTCATTGTCCAAACAAATAGCTACCCAGCATGAGAACATCAAATAAAGCAAAAAATTGAAAAATTAGTCATATTACCAACATGGCCATATTACCATTCGACACCTTACTCTATATTCAACAATCGTTTTTTATATAACCCGCGAACTACCACGATATTTTTTCCACGCTGTGTGGGGCAATGCAACAGTACTTATCACGCCTAAAAACTTGAACCCAAAAATCCCATTTAATTCTTACTCATTCTTCATAGCCTCAACTTAAAAAGAGGTTTGGAGGAAATGTCAAGATCTCACAACCCTGAATATGTACCCTAGGCAAAGACCCTTAGCAGGTTCAGGATATTTTCCATAGCTCAGCTCGTCATTTGGGGAGTCCGGTGCCCCCCCCCCGGTTTTTTAAAATACACTATAATGGTATGTATATACAAATATATATATATACATACATTGAGTACATGTTCTTTGCCCCCGGAAAAAGTTGAAATGACGGCCCTGCAATACCTTTTTCTAGACCATTTACAATGTAATAAACATCAAGGAGAATACTGAAAGGGTCCAGAGCTATAATGTTGGCAGCCTAACACCCTAACTTATGTTTGGGCTATAGAAATGGTTAAACGATTTGGTTATGGAATGATTTTAAAAAACAATCTTACCGATATTATTGTCGGGGAGAAAAAGAGGTCAAAGCTCCACAGAAGCGGGTTATATACAACGGTATTGTATTTTTATCAAACTTTTAGGTTTTACGGGGTTTTTTCTGTCCACAGTGCTACCCACTCTTTCTAATAACGGTGCATTTAAACAGTAACATCATGCACAGAAATTACGGTAAGTACACATTTGAGCAATCGTTCTAGTTTCTTTGGATGCACGTCGTCTCAAACGATGGCATATTTGGATAAATTATCGTTTGAAATAGGATGCGTCGTATTTTTAAACTTAAGGAGCGATATTTTGGAGAAATATTTTTGGAAGAAATATATTTTGGATATATTTATATATATTTTGGAGAAATATATATTTGGAGGATATTTTGAAGTTTCAGAAATGCGTGCGCGTGAAAATATTTTTATGCGAAAAAAAAAAATAAACCCAAAAATTACCGTGAAGTAAACAATTACTTTTGTACGGCTTGAATTAGAAGACATTTGAAAATTTCGAGTCAATATTCGAGTTCAAGAGTACAGAGATCATAATTTTCTTTACGCCAAATAAACACTTAACACTTTTGTGATACATATTTTGACTACAATATATACACAGGGTAGTAAGTTGCTAAACCACATTTTACTGTGGTGATCTGTTGATCCTAGAGGGATACTTCTAGTTACGGAAAGGTATCCATATGCCATGTAGACCTTAGGTACGTCATCCATATTGAAAGGGGTTGTACAATTATTATAATCCTCAAACACCCAATTATAAGGTAATTGCCCTGTCAGTTCTGAGGATAACAAAAGAACTGGTACTTTGTAAGAGCAATATTTGCTGAGATCTTGGAATTGAAAAATCGGAGGACAGTTGGGAAAGAACAGCACAAACTAACAGGCTACGCAGGCAAGCACGGTTACACCTTTTTTCCCTTACTTATGCTGTTCTTTCCCAATTTTTGAATTCAAATATTTCAGTGAATATTGCCCTTAGAAACGTTGTTGGGCTCATGAGAGACAGAGCAGCAACTTTATAACTGGAAGTTAGAGGATAGGATATCCGTATAAAAGGTTAATTTTTCTATTTTAATAACTATACAACCCCTCGTAATATTAATGGCATATCTAAGTTCTACACGTTATTTGGATACTTTTTTCTAATTGGAAGTATTCCTCTAGGATCAACGGTTCACTAGTAAACTATGCCTTAGCGACTCTTTCCTTGCCACCCTGTATATCAGAAAAATTTTGCCCAGTGTTACATTTATTTGCTAATTACAGACACCCGTATGCTGAAGATTGGCGAATCCACCTCGGAAATCATCATAAGTTCATTAGAGACTCACACGAGCAAATACGTCACGTGGAGCGGATCGTTATGTATCCAGGATACACTGGTGAAGACGTGAGCGACACATAATCATATTTTTTCATAGTAACGGATTATTCAAATATTACGTAAGCGCCAATATGGGAGGAAGGTGTTTTCATCGTCTTCGCTTACTTTTGATGGCTAGGTGCAAAGAAAGGGGATTGAATGGCGATTATGTAAGCAACTGGGTGTGAAAATATGAAAATGGGAAATTATTTTATTAGAAACATAATTAGCCAATGGAATTATCAAATGTTTTCTTCACAGTGAGAACAGTTCAAGATGTCTGCCGCAATCTTAAATCAATGGTACAATATTTTTGCTGTATTCATGAATCATTAGTATTCGGAAAAATCTCAGTAAATTACAGCATATCATTGCTTACCACTTCGCTGAAAAATGTTCAGAAATGAAACCTTAAGCTAAAGGGATACCCCGCGTAATCCTGTGGGGGTAGCAGTCGAAGACTCATAGATTAAGATCGGCATCATCAGAATCTCGGAGAATTTAGCCAGATTACATAATTTCACTGAAAAGAGGAGTCGGGAAGGGGGGTTTCAGAGCTTTGCTTATTGTTGATGACGGGGGGGGGGGGGTTCAAAAATGGCTGAATTCATGCTTACGTAATATTTGAACGACCCCGCTCCCCCTTAATCTGACTAATTGCTACGTATTTCTGATTTTCGGTAAAGTGCGAAACCATTTTTCTTGGGGTGTATTAAGATGACCTGAGCCACAACGTATGAAAATAATTTTTTTTCCTTTTGCATTCAAGATTTTAGGCAAGAGTGTTGATTTGAATCATGATCTCACGCTAATGAAGCTGAACGCTCCAGTGAAAATTACGGACTACGTGAAGCCGGCATGTATACCAGAACAGGATCAGGAGATCCCGACTGGAACCACATGCATTTCCACAGGATGGGGAGAGACGAGAGGTAACATAAATATCAGTAGACGTTAATGAAAATACTTAAACCGATTTAATACCACTAATATCGGAACTAAATTGACAAAATGGGTCAATAAAACCAAACGCGATTCGATTGGAATTTTTCGTACGAGATGGTCAATTTCTGATTATGTAGTATGTGTCGTTCGAAGCAGTATTATTTCAGTGCTCAATCGCTGGTCCATGGACCGGTGCCGATTCGCGAAAAGTTCTTAAAGTCACTACATAATTGGGGAGTTGCATTGTTTCGGGTGAGAAGAATGATTTTGTAATTCCTATTTATGTGGAGAAAAACAATGTATGCCATGTCAGTAATAAGAATCGAACAGAGGAATTGAATAGAAGCAGCGGTCTATATCACAACCCTGTGGAGCCACGTATGAAAATTTTTCCTCACTACGGAGCAGAGCATGTGCAACCACCAAAAGTTTTTTTTTTTGAATTTGCCGCACAAGAGAAGTAATTGCTGGAGTTCTGCGGAAACCATAGTAACTCTTGTCTCGGCGCACGTAATTCACTCCGGTGTGCAGCTTGATACAAATATTACCATACCAGAAAAAAAAATCATGCTGCATACCGGTTTAAACCCAACACCCCGTTATATTTAGAAATTAATTTTGTTTTTTAATAAATCACAGAAACACAGACATATATACAAATACAAACATACACATAGGTACAAACATAAAAACACCAAGTGAATCCAAGTGTGAATCCAAGGGACTTAAAAGTCCTTCCAGCAGGTCTAAAGGGGGTTATAATCACACATGTTTCAGACAACAGCTTTTATAAATATTAGACATGTTATATTGTATTTTTATATTTACGATTACGGTATACGTTAAGATGAAAGATTTCTCATTTTGAGAATCATAATCACGGTTATATTATTAAATTATGTATTATAAATATCAGTTAGTACATTACATGTAACACCATACATATACATGTATCTATCTATACTTGGTTGGTATGCACAATACCAACCATATACATCCGTTCATCATTTTACAATTTCTTTCTCTTTTCGTACACAGTGCACAAAACTATTTTTATATCTGATTATAGCGTATTTGTTAAAATCATTTCATAATCATTATTTTTAACAAAGTGAAATACAATATGATTTATGTTTTTTTCTATTTCTAATTTGATTTTCAGTATAAAATAAGTTTAAAACTTTTGGGGCTATGTAGGAAAAGCTCTTTTTATATAGTGTTTTATTAGGCTTCGGTACCTAACATACATACTCTATTATATCTACCTGTGGTTCTATTTCGATTTTTTGTTAAATATTTTCCATTTACTTGTGAAAATTTTATTATTCTATATATATAGTTTTGTCTTAGAGATATAGTGTGGCGCTGTATTTTCGTACTGTCTGTTATTATTTGAGATCTTATTCTGCCATACATGCTATCTAATTTCCGGAAATTGTCATAGTATGCTCCACCCCGAACACAAATTGCAAAACTAATAATTGAATAAATCCATGCATAAAATAAGTCTTTCAAAAATTTTTCATCGATTAAGTTTTCCATTTTATACCGGGACTGTCCCGGGAAATACGGGATGTATGGTCACCCTAGATATACGTAATGTTTTTCATTTTCAAGAGAAAAACCATTTCAAAAATAACACCGGATTTTTCGTGAAAATAATAACAAAACGTTTTGCATTTATTCGATAGATGACAGCACGTGTCGATATGAAATCTCTTTCTCGAGTGTATAATATACTGTATTTTAACGTGTATCAGGAACCCCTTTTCGCAAAAAATTGGGTCTCAAACGTAGGAGGGGTTTCTTATACATGTTGGATAGCATTATAGATACACCTTTTTATCTTTTTCAACTTTTTTTTTGCTCCAAATTTTGAACCAAAAAATCAGAGGCTTCCTAACATTTGATTGTTATTATGGTGTAAGTTTTTTTTGTACAATATGTCACGCACTTTTTCCCCCTTTCCGGGGGTGCCATGCGTACCCAATTTTGTAAGTGATGTGCATTTTTTTTTTCCTGCAGCCCTTGCTTTTAACTGTACGCGTGTATTTTTGGACACTTTGTTTATTCAGATCTTCTTGACTCTTCCTGCCTCTCTCATGCTCTTTTTTACCCCGGCGGTGACCTATCGGATAGAAATTCTTCCTAATATGGACTGGGTCGCCGTTACGGTTAGTAAGTAAGTAAGTGATATTTTGTGATTTTTAATAATTTTCTTATATTTCTTCTTACTTCTATTGCCAGGTAGCGGGTTCAGTGAAAAACTGAAACAAGTCGATCTAACAACTCAGCCAATGAGTATGTGTGGAGATACAAACAACGAAACAAAAATATGCGTCAAGAGCAAGAAGGGATACGAAGACGTCTGCCACGTGAGTTCCGCAACTATTTCGAAAAAAAATATATCTAGAAATGTTTAGTTAGCTTCTAATGATTAATGCTTTTTCACTTTCGTAATCATTCCTTATGTATTTACAGGGCGACAGCGGTGGACCGTTGGTCTGTAAGTTCGGAAATGTATGGAACGTAATGGGAATTACAAGTTACGGTATCGCTTCGAACATGATGTCCGGCCTCTGTGCTCTTGGGAAGACTGGAACTGTATTCAATCGCGTAGCCGCCAAGTCGGAATGGATCAATGAAATCATCGAAAAATACAGCTGATATCGTTGTTAAGTGACCTCTCTCAATAAATGAAATTTCAAACACCAATTATCTCCGTCAAAGTTTTTTTGCACATCACCCATAAACCTCCCACTTAAACAGGCTGTCCCGAATTGTTTGCACAGGGATGTCGCAGCCGTTGATTTTAGAAATATACTATCAATTGCAAAAATTTTTTATACGACGTGCAGTTACTCAAAGTCTCAGAATTTATTTTACGGGTCGTATAAATAAAAAATTTAATACATTCACTATATATGTGGAAAACGCGTGTATCTTATCCGATTATTGGGAAGTACATTCCGTGTTCGGATATATAATTCATTTGTGCAAAAACCTTCATATTTTGAAATGCAATATTTATCGAGATATAAAAAATATAAAAAAAATCAGTATGTTTTGGCAACTTGGACACTGTTGGCAAGTTTCACCCCGACAAAAAATTGGGAGTGTGGAAATTTAGGGTGTGTGGAGCACCTTCTTTTTATGGTAAAAATTAACATAGACGGAACTTCAGTATAAACATCTCACAGCCTAAATTCACTTCGATTGAATATAGAGACGTTGTGCCATCTCTGGAAAGTTGACTGAAATACGAATTAAACACATTTTGTTTTAGTTCTACGTTTCTAGAGAAGATGGCAGCTCTCTCGCTCGACAAATACATACAACTTGGGTGACCATATTTAATCGAAGAAAAATACGAGGAATACACAGAATGTGAATATACTGAAAAGTATGACACATCACCAATTCTCTTAAAAAAATATTGCTAAACGTGAACAATTTGCCAATTATAATTAAAATGGCCGACAAAATGTTGAAAATGGGAAAATGGCTACTGGTAGTCGCACTGAATTTAAATATACTTTACGCAAATAACATAAAAGTGAACAACAAGTATAACATGAAAGTTTATGGGAGCTAATTATTGATTGATATATCCCTTTGATACCAAATTCAATTTCATTAGTTGATATACGTTCGGGAACAAATTTAATTTTTGCAACGCAATTTAGTTTTTCACAAGGTAACGACGAAATCGTTTCTTAAGTGAGAAGTTGCCAAAGGATTACCCAATTCAGTATGAGCCAGGATAGCTAACAAAAAGTGGCAAAAAAGAAAAAAAACCAAATATTTTGGCGAATTTTTACTGTCGGTAAATTTCTTTTGAAACATTAAAGAAAACATAAATTGTATAAGTCTTTTTCAATGGTGGCGGAATAAAAAATTCAATTTTTATACGAGTTTGAATGCTCTAAAATATAATTATATATATATTTTTAAAGCATTTTTTTTCTCACGAGGCCACCACCACAGGACATTGAAGGCGAGTCCCAAATCCAGCAACGACAGCGTGCAGCAGGTCCACATACACGGTTTACAACAGTGAACTGATTGTCGATTTAATTTTATTTAATTCTTAATACATTTTATTTAATTCTTAATACATTTTATTTAATTCTTAATACATTTTATTTAATTCTTAATACATTTTATTTAATTCTTAATACATTTTATTTAATTCTTAATACATTTTATTTAATTCTTAATACATTTTATTTAATTCTTAATACATTTTATTTACTAATTTACCAATAATTAATTTTCACATATTTTTAGCACAATATTAATAACTATAATTTAATAGCTCTTTGCGTATTTATTAGGTGTGTTTTATTTTTTTGCATATGAAAAATTTTCGATTGAATTCCTAAGTAAATTCCCACACCTGAATTTTGCATATGGAAAAAAATGGGAAAATCCCTCAAATGATTTTTTTAAACATTGAAAATTTCTTACTACAGCATAATTTAAAAAAATCTGCTGCTGGCCGGATAGAACCTCTAGGCGGGCCGTGGTTTGCCCATCTAGTCTGATGTATATGAAGAATTACGATATTTTTCTAAATGCACAATGCGTTTCATATATTCCTTGAGGAAGTCTCTGGGGAGAAAGAAATTTGAATCTGACCAATTGAAAGAAACTGATCAAGAACTGAAGAAAATTGTTAATGTTTTTGTCACACATCTGCCTTTGCTACAGGAAGGTCATTGGAAAAGCAGCTCCACACGTACATGGATCACAGTGATGCGGTTTATCTGCTGCTTGTACTGATTGCTACATCATGTACGGAAATATTTGTCAATAAGAGTGGGGGAGAGAACACTTTCTTATTTTCTACAAAGCAGCCTGATAACGATAACTTCATAGGGAAAGATTATCTTTGGTTGAACCTTATTTTCAGAATGCGCAAAAAAAAAAAAAAAATACATTATCAAAAGTCCCGATAACTACAAACGAAAATTTTCCATACCCGTATTGGTCAGTTGCGTTCTTTGCAAAAGAAGAAAAATATCCGAATATGACAACATTATCCGTGATTCTAATAAGAAGCGTCAACTTTATATTGAACATTTATACTACTTAAAATATTAGAAAAAAAAAAGTTCATTTTTACTTTCGTATAATCTCATGTTGACTTTAATCTAATTTTCTTATCATTGTTTGAAAAATAATTTTCCCATGCATCTGTCACGATTTATTGATAGAATAAAAACAATTCTTTCTCAACATCTGTACCATTGGGTCGTAGCTTGCAACGTGAACGGCCATTTATTTGAATATCTATCTATATCTTAAAGCTTGAAAATGATGTTATACGCGGCCGGAATTCTTCTAGCTTTATGTTTCCAATATGTGCAAGCTGGTAAGATGAATGTGTTTTTTTTTTGAAAAAAATTATCCTGCATGTCGTTCTTTTAGGATACGGGTTAGTTCAAATTTAAATCGATCCATATAAATTGAGCAGAAAGAGTTTAATATAAATTAGTATTTTTCTTTCAGAAATAAACATGACGGGGTGCGCGTCGGATCTTCCATATTACATCGACACATCCCAGAAAGGAGATCTATATAGTCCAGGATATGCAGAGGGTGGCTACCCAGATCGTGTTTATTGTCAGTATCACTTTCAGGCTCCCCCCGGAAAGGTACGTACTGTTAGAGAGCATAGCTATATGGTGAATAGTTAAGTCACCTTGCAGCAAATTGTCCGTGATTTGTTGTTCCTAGGGGTATAATTTCAATTTAAAAAAATATCTAAGAAACGTGTATAGACTTCCGATACGTCATTCATTTTTAAAAGGGGTTGCGTAGGTATTGAGATAAGAAAAATAACTCTTATCATACACATATTAATAAAAACACAAAAAGAACAACAGGCAAAGTGCGCAGAGAGGTGTATGAAAAATGTCCATAAAAATGTGGATGTCAAATACAACTAAAATACAGCAACGCAATATAAGAATATACATATATCACGAAATAAAAACGAATGATTGGTAATATATAACACACTGCCCATAAAAAAGATTATGGTTCCCTTAATCTAAGTATGGATATCTTCTCGATTAATCCCAGTATATTTATGAAATCTGGTCCTGGTGCTTTGCTTGCATATACATTTGTTAGACGTTTTAAAACTTCCACATCTTCATACGGTTATTATGTTCTAAAAAGCCCAGTTACGAAGTTGTTACCATGTCTGATCCCACCAGGAAAAAAAAAAAACTTTCACATTTTCAAGTGCCACATTTGTTGAGATATTTGAATTTCAAAAATGGATAAGACGTGGGAAGAACGGCATAAACAAACCTACAAGCTCATGACGCTGTTTCTTCCTCACATTTCTTTTTCAGATTTTTGAATTCAAACATGAATTCAAATATCCGAAGTTTCTCAAATTCTTCGGTGTCATAATCTCAGCCGACCTGCGTTGGTCGACTGAATGCTGACTACGTTTACCAGAAGTGTTTTAACAAACTTTTCTTCCTCTGCCCAACCTTAAACACTCCACTAGGGATATCAGACTGCTCTGTTACCAGACTTTTATCTCCCCCGTTCTTTCTTACACCGCTAAAATCTGGGACCCCTACACCTCCAATAATATAGACAAACTCGAATCAAACCAAAATAAATCCACCCGATTTGCTCACGACTGCTGGTTTCCGTGTCCGAACTCAAAAACGAACTTTATCTCCTCCCTCTCTCTCTACTCTTCGTCTCATTTCTCGATTAACATTGTTATATAAAATTTTCCATATTAAATTCAACATAGATACTTCTCTACATCTCTAGAAGACTCGACCATTTCCTTAAAATAAAACCTACTTTTGCTGACTGTTTTAAATACAGTTTTTTTCCTCATATCATTGGTGAATGGAACAAACTCCCAAGCTCTATTTTTCGAATCCCCCACTATGACTAGTTTTTGTGCAATATTAAACAATATCTTCGCCATTTTCAATCGCATCCTCTTGTATAGGCCCCCAGAGTCAACAATATGGTATGAATAAATAAATAACATCTCGGTGAATATACACTATATGTATTGCATTTGCAAATGGGATTTTTTTTCTGTTGGGCTCTTGGGCTCATTCTAATAGGGTTTTTTCCCTTAAGATAGTTTGCTCGTATGAAAAGTTAATTTTATTTTAATTTCAATAACTACATGACCCCCCCCCCTTGCAATATGAATGACGTATCTGAGGTCTGAATGTTATTCGGTTGCTTTTCCCATTGGAAATATGCCTCTAGGATCAATGGTTTACCAGTAATTTGCGGCAAGGGAACTTAGCTTGCATTCTGTATATTATGTTCTACAGTAACGCTGGAAAGACTTTTGACAAATGCAATAATGTTTGTAGCGCTAACTCACTTGTGTGCACTGCCCTGACCTTGACATATGTAAAGCACAAGTAAGATATTCCTTGAAACGTGTAGCTGAAATTTGTTTGCTTTGGGTGAGAGTGAGCTTTTGTTCAAAATTTTTATTTTTGGGAGAATTGAAAGTGTTTTCACAAATATAGTTTAATTAAAGATGGCAGTAATTAATTCTTATTCAATGTGAATTTATGGTAGGATTATGCAGAATACTATTAAAACTCTAAAACATTAAAAAAAAAAAATATTCGATAGAGTTTATTTAGGAACGCGCATAATTAAGGCTTCATGGAGGGAATAAAGTCAGGCTCAAGTGCTAAGTAATTTGGGTATTTCATGACTGTTCATAATTTTTAGAACCATGTTTAATAATCATAAGAACCTGAAATTAATTTTCTTTCAATATGACCAATGAAGACAACATAATAGGATAAGCAGGACAATCAGAATGCAAGCAAAGAGATCCTCGGATTGTGTCCACCAGGCGTGACCTGATGATTTTAATTCCAAACACGGACTGAATGTCGTTGTATCCCTTGCAAAACGTTAGCTGAAAATTATGGGGGCGTTATCACTTAATTTAAGAAGGGCAAAGGAGAAGGAAAATTAAACCAATTTTCCTATTCAAAGAGAAGCAATCCAAATCACAACTGCGTTATAAATGTAGTGAAAGATATATAAGGTAAAACACATACAACGCTCCTAATCCTAGTTACAATAACGCTTTGAATAGCTTGTTGGTAGATGAATGCCACTATTTAAAACAATTTGGAAGTCATGTCTAACTTCGTACTATTTATATTTGTTTGCTGGATAAGTAATAGGAGTGGACAGACATCCGTGTGATATCCATAAACGTGTTGATATCCATAGCTCAGAATGCAACATTTAAGCTCATTTTACCCCCTGCAAGTGGGCCTGTGAGGGTGCACCTGTTGCACCTGCTTTGTTACGGCAATGTATGTATGATACTGCTCATGAATAGATTTTTCATTAAAAATTTTAAATTTCTCTTCCAGAAAATAAAACTGACATTCAAAGACATTGACGTCCAGCCTTTTGAAAATTGTTATGTTGATAAGGTACACATATTCGACGGTCCTGATACGACTAGTCCTCTTTACGGGATTTATTGTGGAACTGAAATTCCAGATGTTATAATTTCCGGCAGGAACGCCATGTACATTCTCTTCACAACTGATTTCCTCGTCGGAGGGAAAGGTTTCCATATCCAGTACGAGTCCATACCACGAGATGGTAAGATCACGCGTTCGATATTAGGCTATTGTTACTAAAGCATTGCCGTTTTTAATTAAGCTAATTCCATTGATTTGAACTTTATTAAAATTCGAATGTTAAATTGAATTTGGATACTACTATTTATTTACGAATTTTCAATCATAACCGATGCAACAAAGTTACGACAAACGCTTCTTTCCAGCACCCATTTGCCCTCAAGGATATAACGAGTGCCACAACAAGAGATGTTATGATTCAAGGCTCAAGTGCGATGGCAATGATGACTGCGGTGACGGAACTGACGAAGAAGAATGCAGTAAGAGTCATAAATATTATTTATATCTGAGAGCTTATTTCAGAAAACTGTAGAAGGTATGGAATGAGAGTCTTTTTTAATCCACTCTTATTCGTTAGATTTGCCCGTGCAAAGAACCACGTGTGGAATAAGCACCGTGAAACCTGAGGAGCCTTCATCTGAAGGCCGTGATAGAGTCATCGGTGGAATCGAGGTTAGAAAAGGCAGCTGGCCCTGGCAGGCCGACATGCAGGCCAAGCACTTCCATCCGAACGGGCATGTGTGTGGAGGAACTCTCATTCACCCTCAATGGGTTGTGACAGCAACGCATTGTTTGAGGGGGTAAAACGTTTTGTGTCACTTATCTCTGTCCTCAGTGCTACTCAGAGAGTTGTTAGTAGGCATCAAGAGGAACAAAAAATTGCGATGGAACATGGTTTCTCAACCATGTTGAAAAGGTGAAAATATAGCGCAAAACGCATGCAGGTTTCGACGTCACGCTGGAACCAAAAAAGTACAATATATAATAATTACAAAAATATTTATTTCATTAATAATTACAAGAGTTGTTGGAAGTGACGGCCGCTGACGTCATTGTAAGGTCTACAACGACGTAAAAACGATTCCCGGACACGCTCGAAGATACCACGTATGTCTGCCTCAGCGACGACAATCCGCGCTATGTCCACAGGCGTCGCATAAACGAGTCATTTAAGGTGACCCCATAGGAAAAAGTGACACGGATTGAGATCCGGCGAACGTGGAGACCAAGCAAGGTGTCTCGATTGTCCAGTACACCTCCTTGGGTGTGTAACATCGAGATGATTACGCACCTGGAGGCTGTGCCAAGTGTCCATTGCCATCTCTGCTCGACCGTAAATCAGATGCAAAGCAGCGTAATCCCCGTTCGTGTAGTCAGCCATCACGATAATCATTGAAACAGACAACTAAACGCTATACGTGCTTACTACCGCAATAACGCTTATTTACGTTGTCCGCAGCGCGTGATCCTACCCCAGCGCATGCATTTCGCGACGCTGCTTACGTCAGATATGGTAAGTGAACCCACGGACGCATTCAGCGGTCAACTGACATCCACCGATTTACGCGATTTTCACCTTCTCAACGTGGTTTGCGATAGCATGTTCCATTGTAATTTTTGTTCCTCTTGATGTCCAGTAACAACCCTCTGAGTTTGTCGGTCCATTAACAGAAAACCTTGCATGTAACTTTCATGTATTTCGTAGTCATCTCTTTCAAGTCGGGAATATCATTATTTTTTTTTCACGCTCCACCCCGAGCAATACAACATTTTTCAATCCCAAAAAAACTTCCGAGATTCAACGTAATCACACAGTCTGAGAATTATATTTAATTATATTCATCCTATGTAACCTCAACGCAGAAACAGATCTTGGGAGGAGTATTTAGGGTGCCACATATACTGGAAAGGGGGTCCCCAGTCTTTAGAGGGCTATCGGGTAAAGGATATAGACTGATGTTTTTCTGTTTCTCTCACAATATCTAATAATAGGCTCATTATATTGATAGGAGTGATCCTGGGGCTCTGAAACCATATCAGTCTGACTTGAGGAATCGTGGAAATCCTATTTGTCTTACAGATAACTCATTCCAAGTTGTTTCCTCCCCCCCCCCTCCACAACCTTAACCTTCTACCGAAAATGTTGATGAAAATGAGAGACGCAAACGCGAGACACATAATGGCACGGGCTGTTTACCTAACTTTTTAGTTTCAGCTTGTGTTTTTTCCCCAGAGAGCTGTGCAAAAAAGGTACGTTTCAGCGAACTGTAAAAATGGTCAAAGGGGATCTCCAAACTCCTTGCATAACCTGATTATTTTTGTTATGCTTGACATCGCGCATGGTTTTTGAAATTGTATCCGAAGGAACATGACTCGGAATCCTTTAGGTCCTATGCCAGGGTCCCCCGATTTTTTTTTTACTTATTTGTTCCCACTGTTGTGAATATATTTATACTAGTACATGTTACTTTGGATCTCGTCTTTTAATGCATATTGTCCAAGGATACTCTAGGTACCCCTTAAGTAAGCCCCCCCCCCCCCCGTAGTCATGACACTATCGTAACCTGACTATCTTCGTTCTATCTCCGACCTCGCACGTGTCATTTTAACTGCATATGGATGTACATACACAACTAGGGGTCATTTACATCCCATGATAGATCCCAATTATTTTTCCTCTCCTTGTAACTCAGAATTTCCTCCGGAACGACCATGCTCTCCAGGGTATCGAGTTTATATCGCGAAAGCGACAGAGCCTGATCGTACTCGGTCCGTTCTGTTCTGTACAATAGGTAGGTCTACACACTGACGCTATGCGTTGGCCTTGAGCTATTTGCCGAGCTCTAGTTTGCGAATAGAATGATCTGTTACAGCTATTTATGCTTACACAAAGTCATACTTTTCGATTGTCCATAGACTATCGGAACATTAAAAAGATTTGCGTTGCTCTTCTTGGATTTTATATAGTGAAGGCTGTAGCATTGCGATCGCAACCGGTGTGTGCATTTGGGGGAAAAAAAGAAAAACAATTGTGGTAGGCGTATTTATTTATCACCAGTCAAAGCGAGTAAGCATGTGTAGTGTACATTAACTGTGCGTGCTATACCTTAGTATATACGTTTAGTCGCTTGAGTACTCTTTTTAGTTTGCTTGGATACATGGGCTCTCAAACGATTCATGTATTAATCCCTATATATTACGCTGGAAACGGCTCTCTGTATTTTAAAACTCGAAGGGTGATTGTTTCTATACGTCTTTGATACGAAGTTACAATTTTCAACAATGGACGCGTATCCATTGTCACCTTGCCATTTCAAAAAGTCAAATCTGAAATCATCGTAAAGAAAACAGTTACATAATATTATAAGTTGAAATTTCCAACGTGTTTGAAAGCCAATCTTCAATCGAAAGCCAATCTTCAGAGGGAAAGCCCTTTCTACTCAATACTTTCCAAAAACGTTGCACATTTATGTTCACTCAAAATTCTATGCTTTGAGAGTTCTTCATTTTAAAGACTATGAATCTCAAGTCAGATTTAATTATATCAGGGGAGCACATCAGCCGAGTAGGAAGTTTTGAACTGGGCCGTCGATATTCTTACAAGTAATATTCACACAATTCAAAAAATACTGTCCATAATTGTAAATTCATTTGCTAATTATAGGAACCCCTACGCTGGAGCTTGGAGAATCCACCTCGGAAATCATCACAAGTTTATTCGAGACCCACACGAGCAAATACGTTACGTAGAGCGAATTGTCATGTATCCAGGATACACCGACGAAGAGGTGAGCAATATCTAATATTTTTTCATAGGAAACCTTATTAATTGCCACAGATTCCACGCGGGGCTTTCTGCAATAAATACGTGCTAAACCAGGGGTGCACAACCTATTCAATTCACGGGAAACGTATGCGGTGTTTCTACTGCTCGCGGGCCAGCAGCATGTATGTATAGGGTCACCATACATCCGGTATTTTATTAGACTTTCCCGTTATTTTGGATTTTTTGTAAAAACTCATTTTTCTCCTAGTTTTTAAACAAAGCTTAATTGAATTACCGAAATCAAGGAATAAGATAAATTTCGTGATCTATAAATTATATAGTGATAATTATGACTATCATAATTAATTACAGTTATATATATAATTCATCTCCTATCACCAATATTAGTGAAGCATATACGTTTTTTTTTTGGTGAATTACATTTTTACCTACTGCGACGTGCAGTAACCCTCTATTTACCGCAAATTGCGATTTTTTAGCAATTCCAATCAACGTTGATAATGTTATTTGCCTTCCAAAAGTTCTGATGATTATAATTGGCAATTCTCGGCATCGATCCAGATTTAGAGTGGCTTTTATGATGAAAATATGGCCACACACACCAAGATATTTCTCATATTGTGTATATTGATACGTTTCTACCCGAACACCTTTAGCGGGTCGGATAGAACGCCCTTGACGGGCGACATTTGGCCGCGGAATGGAGGTTGTGTACCAGTGAGCAAAATCATTCTTACTTAAGCTAATTAATATTATCTAGGTCATAACTAATGAAGATATTTTTTTTTGTCTTGTATTCAAGATTTTAGGCAAGAGTGTTGACTTGAATCATGATCTCACACTAATGAAACTGAACGCCCCGGTGAAAATTACGGACTACGTGAAGCCGGCATGTCTACCAGAACAGGATCAGGAAATTCCATTGGGAACCACATGTGTTGCAACAGGTTGGGGAGAGACGAGAGGTAAATATAAATGAACTATTCATCGCTAATGATTATCACTATCCATCGCTAGTGATTACATAGCTCTACAAAAAAAAGATTTTTGCTATATTCGGTATGCTGATTTCGTATATGAAAACAGTTTTTCTCTATCAGCTCTACTTTTTTGAGATTCAACGTAGCTGCATTTTGCTATATTTGACTATACAACTCATTGAGTTTAGTTGAGTTTTTTTTATGTGGATTGGTTCCTGATTTTTTTTCCTGCACCACAATCAGCTGATTGCATGTATAGAACATCTAAGGCAGTGTACTAATAGGTAGAGAAGGAGTTTAAAACTTGGTGTTCCAATGGTTGGAGGGAACGTCAACTAGCAAGAGAGGTCCCAGCTCTAAGCTTTTCCTCATGTGTGCAATAAATTTTCCGCAATATATGAGTGTAAATGGAAAAAATTACTAATATTCAGCAACCAAAAAAAAAGAACTGCTTAAATTTTACGGCAAACATAAAACATAGGAATAGGTAAAGAGTTACACCAGTTTACATGCAGCATTAAAATGAACAATATTTATGGCTTCCAACCATATGGTGTTCAGTTGTCCATTTTGACGCTTTGCACCGGTTTTGACTTGCAAAACCAATTTTACTTCCAGAATTATAAGAGATTGTTTTGTTTTTAATCTGATAGGCGGCAGCAGAGATCAAATCGTTTTCTCTCGTCTGAAATAATATAGAATATTATCCTTACACTGACACTATAATTACTGAAGGACGGCAGAAAATGCAAAACACCTATCAACCGGTGATATGGCGTATGAAATTTACACTATAGTGCATCATAAACGTTTTAGATATACTATACTTAATGTTTTTCATTTTCAGGAGAAAAACCATTTCAAAAATAACACCGGATTTTTCGTGAAGACAATAACAAATCGTTTTGCATTTATTCGATAGATGACAGCACGTATCTGATATGAAATCTTCTCGAGTGAAATATACCGTTTCTTAACGTGTATCAGGAACCCCTTTTTGCAAAAAATTGGGTCTCAAAAGTAGGAGGGGTTTCTTATACATGTTGGATAGCATTATAGATACACCTTTTTATCTTTTTCAACTTTTATTTTGCTCCAAATTTTGAACCAAAAAATCAGAGGCTTCCTAACATTTGATTGTTATTATGGTGTAAGTTTTTTTTGTACAATATGTCACGCACTTTTCCCCCTTTTCCGGTGGTGCCATGCGTACCCAATTTTGTAAGTAATGTGAATTTTTTTTTCCTGCAGCCCTTGCTTTTAACTATACGCGTGTATTTTTCGACACTTTGTTTATTCAGATCTTCTTGACTCTTCTTGCCTCTGTCATGCTCTTTTTTACCTTTACCCCGGCGGTGACCTATCGGATAGAAATTCTTCGTAATATGGACTGGGTCGCCGTTTCGGTTAGTAAGTAAGTAAGTGACATTTTGTGATTTTTCATAATTTTCTTATATTTCTTCTTACTTCTATTGCCAGGTAGCGGCTTCAGTGAAAAACTGAAACAAGTCGATCTAACAACTCAGTCAATGAGTATGTGTGGAGATACAAACAACAAAACAAAAATATGCGTCAAGAGCAAGAAGGGATACGAAGACGTCTGCCACGTGAGTTCCGGAACTATTTCGAAAAAAAATATACCTAGAAATGTTTAGTTAGCTTCTAATGATTAATGCTTTTTCACTTTCGTAATCATTCCTTATGTATTTCTAGGGCGACAGCGGTGGACCGTTGGTCTGTAAGTTCGGAAATGTATGGAACGTAATGGGGATTACAAGTTACGGTATCGCTTCGAACATGATGTCCGGCCTCTGTGCTCTTGGAAAGACTGGAACTGTATTCAATCGCGTAGCCGCCAAGTCCGAATGGATCAATGAAATCATCGAAAAATACAGCTGATATCGTTGTTAAGTGACCTCTCTCAATAAATGAAATTTCAAACATCAATTATCTCCGTCAAAGTTTTTTTGCACATCACCCATAAACGTACGTAAACCTCCCACTTAAACAGGCTGTCCCGGATTGTTTGCACAGGGATGTTGCAGCCGTTGATTTTAGAAATATACTATCAATTACAAAAATTTTTTATACGACGTGCAGTTACTCAAAGTCTCAAAATTTATTTTACGGGTCGTATAAATAAAAAATTTAATAAATTCACTATATATGTGGAAAACGCGTGTATCTTATCCGATTATTGAGAAGTACATTCCGTGTTCGGATATATAATTCATTTGTGCAAAAACCTTCATATTTTTAAATGCAATATTTATCGAGATATAAAACATATAAAAAAAATCAGTATGTTTTGGCAACTTGGACACTGTTGGCAAGTTTCACCCAGACAAAAAATTGCGAGTGTGGAAATTTAGGGTGTGGGGAGCACCTTCTTTTTATGGTAAAAATTAACATAGACGGAACTTCAGTATAAACATCTCACAGGGAAAAGTGTTTGCGCGGGAAGGTCTTAACGAGACCAACGTATTTCTGCAAATTTTGATACTTTGGATTTCACGTCCGAGACATTTAGTGCCTATTGGATATATATCGGCTAGATGAATGGATAACTGTATTAGTGGCGACAAAATGGTAAGTGCTGCTTCTGTTGTCATTTTCTTTTTGGCCGAGTTTCATCTGTGAATAGTAGTGCAAATGTCGCGGACCATGGTTGGTAAAAATAAGATGATGGTATGCTTTGCGCATAGTGTATTGCTAAATAATGATAAGTTAAATGTTAGTAATATAATTGATAAGATCAAAGAAACTGTAGATGATGAAAAGCTACCTCTTCAGGACACTATAGAGTTTATTTTTTATGAACTGGATCCAATTATTCAAGAGTTCATGAATCATAATAAGTTCAGTGAATGGCTATGTGAAATTGATAGTGAATGTGAAACTAATGGTATCTTACGTACCATTATAAAATTAGTTGGAGACTACGAAAATTCAAAAGATGCTGCGTCTGATAAAATAATTAGTACCGAAATTTTTTGTAGTATGAAAAAATTATACAATCGTGATTTCCAGAAATGTGGATTGTATTTAAGTAAGTGTAGGGATGACGAAAAATATCCGATAGGGACGCGAAGTAAAAAGAAAACTAAAGTAACTCCTGGCATTATTGTCAACGAAAAGGTAATTGTTGAAAAGGAAACACGGACTGCGGATGAATCCCAGCCTTCCCAAAACACTCAACAAGAAAAAACAAAAATCATAGCAGATGATCAGGTGGCTGGCCCATCTAAGCAACCTGATAATTGTTTGCCCAACAGGGCTAATGGAAAGTCAATAAGTAAAAATGTTGAAAAAGAAGATACAAATGATCCAGATCCCACTAACACAAATGAGTGGCAGTTGGTTGAAAAAAAGAAGAAAAAAGTCAGAATACCACCATTAAATTTGACAAAATACAAGAACTGGAAAGAACTCTCAGTTAAAATTAGGGGTGTTTGTGAATCAAATTTTGATGCCAAAAAAACTGGCACAACATTGCAATTACACGTAACAACAGAAAATGATCATAGAGCTGTGACTAAAATGCTTGAAAAAGAGGGAGTAAATTTTAGCACATTCACACTAAAGTCAGACAAAAACATAAGAGTGGTTATTAGGGATTTGGATACAACAACATCTTGCGATGAGATCAAAGAATCTCTCGAGGAGTTGGGTTACACAATTATTAGCGTGGTACAGCTAAAGAGCCTCCGTCATAAAGATGGTGAAAAGGTTATGGTCCCAATACCACTATGGCTCATTGATTTGCCCAGGACAGATAAAAGCAAGGAAATATATCAATTATCTTCATTAAATTACTTAAAGATAAGAGTAGAAACATACAAAAGAAGGAAGGGGTACACGCAGTGCTACAACTGCCAAGCCTGGAATGGGCACACAGCCCGAAATTGTTTTAACGAAGCCCGCTGTGTCAAATGTCCAGAAAAACATCACACATCACAGTGTGATAAGGTAAAGGGCAAGGACTTACCAGTGTGTATAAACTGTTCCTTAAATCATCCGGCGAGTTTCCGAGGATGTAAAAGGTACCCGGGGAACCTTAAAAAATCTGGTCCTAAAGCAGTTACTGGGTCACAAAAACTTAGACCACCAAAGCCCAGGCTTTTTTCCGTCACAAGTTCAAGTGAGGATGAAATTGAGAAAATAGACATTCAAGCTGAGGAATTACCTCAACAGCAAAAACCAACAGAAGTAAATAATAGACCTACAAGAAGGCATGAGACATATGCAAAAGTTGCAAATGTCCACGAAGAGGTGGAAAATAACAAAATAGAAACTAACAAAAACACAATGACATCAAAAGATGTTAACATGACTGAAACAAACAATAATGTATACTCTGTACCAGAAATTATACCCACATTAACTATTGCAGTTGAACGTAGGGAAAGTGTAAATAATGAGGTAACCGCAAAGATCCCTCCCAACAGGATAGATGGGGAGGTGTCCCAGATTGTGAATACCGGTAATAATGAGATATCATTCCCCTTACAGGAGTTAATGGGTCTAATGAGAAAATGTTTTAATAACATATTACAAGCTAAGACATATCAAGAAAAATACTCAGTATTTATTGATAGCTTTACTGAAATATCTATGAAACTATTATCGGTAAACTTCACCAATGTTCAATAATAGTTCACAACAAATAAAATATCTCAAGATCATGGCGTGGAACGCCAGAGGTATTATTCGTGATCTCCAAGAATTTAGAGAAATTGTTGCAGATGAAGATTTTGATCTGATGTTAATTTGCGAAACATTTTTAAAACCATGTTATACAGCTAAGATAGCAAATTATGATTGTATAAGGAAAGATAGAACGCACGAAAGAGGAGGGGGAGTAGCCTTATATATCAAAAGGCATTTAAATTATGACATTGTTGACCTCCCACATTCCCGAGATTGCGAAGCGTTGGCAGTGGATTTGCACCTCACTAGCACTAGAAAAATCCGAATTTGTGTTTTATACAAACCACCAAATAATCAATTTGATATCTCTCTGTTAAATCATATATTTGACTGCAATTATGCAACAATTCTTAGCGGTGATTTAAATTCTAAATCACCAATTTGGAATTCAAATAATTACAATGCAGCAGGACGTATATTAGAGCAGTATTGCAGAAATAAAAATATTATTACATACGGGCCAAGTGCTGCGACACACTATCCGGATGACAGCAACCGAACACCAGACGTCCTAGATATTACACTGGTCAAAAACCTCAATGTTCCTTTAGCAGTAGAGGTAATATCTGCACTTACATCAGATCACATTCCAACAATTATTGATGTTGATTTCGAAATTCCCATACAACAAAAAATCAAAAAAATTACAAACTGGCCACTATATAGGCAAGTGCATACAGGAATTGAAACACCAGATAATGCTAGTGAGTGTACCATAGATATAGAAAATGAAATAAACTCATTAACACAAAAATTGCAGGACACTGTTAATAATTCCACTCGGGAAAGGTCAAACGAAAACAACCCATTAGCACTTCCCAGATATCTGAGGGAAATGATAAGAGAAAAGAATAGAGCTAGAAGATAGTGGCAAAGAACCAGAGATGCTACACATAGGCTCAGATATACAACATTACGAAACAATACACGTCCAGAAATCAGGGAATTATACAAATACAAATACAAATACAAATACAACGCCACAACAGGCAAATTGCCCAATTTACAAGTGAACGATTTCTAAGGTTCCTAGAAGATGCTAATTGTGAGGATGGGTCGTTCTATAAAATTTATAGAGCACAAAAACCCCGTAGCCAAAGACTTACATCTATACATGGCCCGCATGGACTGGTATATACAGATGAAGATAAGGTAGAAGTATTTGCAGATACCTTTGAACTGCAATTCTCACCAAACACTAATACTTCAAATGTTCAGGTCGAGAGAGTGCTTAGAACTATTAATGAATATTTTGATAATCCTCCACCTGAAACACAAACAGCTCTCACTCCAACAGATATATATGAATTAAAAACAATAATAAAACATTTGAAAATTCGGAAAGCATCTGGGCATGACCTAATTTCAAATATGGCACTGAAGAATTTGCCCAATAATATTTTAGAATATATTGTCAAAATTTTTAATAGATTGCTGGAGCTCAAATATTTCCCATCTAACTGGAAAACAGCAATTGTTAAAATTATACCAAAAGCTGGCCAAGATTTGCACTTTCCAAGCAATTGGAGACCCATCTCATTGCTTAGTAATTTTGGAAAGTTATTCGAGAGAGTTGTGGTAACACGTATCAACACTTACGAAAAGTCTCATCCAACAATTGGGCCCGAACAACATGGATTTAGAGACGGTCATTCTACAACCACACAATTATTAAGAGTTATAGAAACACTCCAAGAAGCTAGAATTTATCATGATACAGCTGCAGTTGCACTGTTGGATTTAAGTAAGTCATTTGACAAAGTGTGGCATGAGGGGTTGCTCAATAAAATGATTAGAATGGCCCTACCCTTCAGCATAATTAAAATTGTACGTCATTATCTTGCAGCAAGAACTTTTTATGTAAAAATCAATGACACAATATCTACAACTAGACGAATTAGATCATCTATAGTGCAAGGCAGTGTTATAGGACCTTGCCTCCACAATTATCACATGAATGATTTTCCAGTGGGAATTAAGGGTATTACTGCGCTGTACGCAGACGATTCAATGATAATTTGTACAGATAGAAAACCACAGAAGGCATTAAGTAATTTACAAGAATTAATTGATCAAGTCGAAACATGGTGCGAAAACAGCAGAGTTAAACTTAATGCAGACAAGACAGTATTTATGTGGATCACAGGAAAACTAGATCTACCCCCAGATGCCGGAATAGTGGTTGGGGGGAAATTCATTGAACCTGTTATAAGTACTAAATACCTGGGAATAATAATTGACAAACGATTGACATTTGTGCAACAACGCAATTATGTAATACGAAGAGCAGACGTAGCAAAACACACTTTAAAACGCATACTTGCAAGCAGATCAACATTGACAATCAAGAACAAATTAAATGTATACAAAATGGCTATCAGATCCATACTTTTATATGCTGCACCAGTGTGGCTCTACTCGAGCAATCAACACATGGTTAAATTAGAACAATATCAAAACAAAACAATAAGAGCTATGCTGGGAGCCAATTGGTTCATCAGGAATAGAAGTATAAGAAACGATATAGGAATGCCCACCATACACGCCTTTGCTCAAAAGCTGGCTAATAATCTCTTCCAAACTCTTGAACAGTCAGAATACCAACATCTTAGGGAAATATCCACTTACCCAAAAGATCAGATATCAGCTTTTTCCAGACCCAAAAACTTTCTGGTTATGAAAAGACCGGAGGTACCGGGATTGTGAAAAATGTATATAAGCAACTATATATAGTGTAAATAATTAGACCAACTGCAAAATATCAAATTTTGTAGATAATATATATTTAATCAAATAATCATAATTAACTGCATTTAATAACATATAATCGCACTTATTAATATGATCTATAGTTAACGCTGAACATAAAAATGAGATTAGGTAATATATGCATTATGATGAATGATTAATGTTAAAAGAATAGCATTAATTATAACTTAATGACGTCCTAACAGGCTGATGAAGTGACATTCTGTCACTGCCTTGTTGAGTGACACTTTCTGCTTTCTATTTCTCCTCCAGCCTACTTAAGCTTTCTTTTCCCCCTAGATTAATAACCCAATATGGGTAATATTAAACTCTAAGTAGTTTAAAAATAAAACATATACAACCATTGCGAAAATCGCACTACTAGTCCAGGATGGCTAAGAAATGACTCAGGGGTATGCACTGATTGCCAATTTCAGTCGGAACCCACAGGCCACTATGTCATATTTAGGATTTAGGCTTTAGGAACATCTCACAGCCTAAATTCACTTCGATTGAATATAGAGATGTAGTGCCATCTCTGGAAAGTTGTCTGAAATACGAATTAAACACATTTCGTTTTAGTTCTACGTTTCTAGAGAAGATGGCAGCTCTCTCGCTCGATAAATACATACAACTTGGGTGACCATATGTAATCGAAGGAAAATACGAGAAATACGAAGATTGTGAATATACTGAAAAGTATGACACATCACCAATTCCCTTAAAAAAATATTGCTAAACGTGAACAATTTGTCAATTATAATTAAAATGGCTGACAAAATGTTGAAAATGGGAAAATGGCTACTGGTAGTCGCACTGAATTTAAATACACTTTACACAAATAATATAAAAGTGAACAACAAGTATAACATGAAAGTTTATGGGGGCTAATTATTGATTGATATATCCCTTTGATACCAAATTCAATTTCATTGGTTGATATCCGTTTGAGACCAAATTTAATTTTTGCAACGCAATTTAGTTTTTCACAAGATAATGACGAAATCGTTTCTTAAGTGAGAAGTTGCCAAAGGATTACCCAATTCAGTATGAGCCAGGATAGCTAACAAAAAGTGGCAAAAAAGGGGAAAAAAACCAATATTTTGGTGAATTTTTACTGTCGGTAAATCTCTTTTGAAACACTAAAGAAAACCTAAATTGTATAAGTAATTTTTAATGGTGGCGGAATAAAAAATTCAATTTTTATACGAGTTTGAATGCTTTAAAATATAATTATATATATTTTTTTAAAGCATTTTTTTTCTCACGTGGCCACCACCACAGGACATTGCAGTCCCAAATCCAGCAACGACAGCGAGCAGCAGGTCCACATACACGGTTTACAACAGTGAACTGATTGTCGATTAGGAGAGCGAGTTCTATTACCGTCTGATTTGCATATTTTCAATGAAGTTGATGGTACTAATGCCACCTATCGGCGGTTTTTTGATTTTTTTTTCCCGTCTTAAAAAAATTCCCGTGATCTATAATAGTCATGTTAACCCTGAAAAACATTTTTTATTTCGGTTATTTTTTGAATTTTTAAAGTTTCTACTGACTTTTTGCCCACCTTGTATAACATAAGTCAATAAAGACTCGAAAAATATTATTTTATCAATTCTTTAATACTCTTAATACATTTTATTTAATTCTTAATACATTTTATTTACTAATTTACCAATAATTAATTTTCACATATTTTTAGCACAATATTAATAACTATAATTTAATAGCTCTTTGCGTATTTATTAGGTGTGTTTTATTTTTTTATATATGAAAAATTTTCGATTCAATTCCTAAGTAAATTCCCACACCTGAATTTTGCATATGGAAAAAAATGGAAAAATCCCTCAAATGATTTTTTTTAAACATTGAAAATTTCTTACTACAGCATAATTTAAAAAAATCTGCTGCTGGCCGGATAGAACCTCTAGGCGGGCCGTGGTTTGCCCATCTAGTCTGATGTATATGAAGAATTACGATATTTTTCTAAATGCACAATACGTTTCATATATTCCTTGAGAAAGTCTCCGGGGGGAAAGAAATTTGAATCTGGCCAATTGAAAGAAACTGATCAAGAACTGAAGAAAATTGTTGATGTTTTTGTCATACATCTGCCTTCGCTACAGGAAGGTCATTGGAAAAGCAGCTCCACACGTACATGGATCACAGTGATGCGGTTTATCTGCTGCTTGTACTGATTGCAAAGCTGCATTAAGAGTACTTACAAGCGGCTTTGACTGATTGCGACATCATGTACGGAAATATTTTGTCAATAAGAGTGCGGGAGAGAACACGTTCTTATTTTCTACAAAGCAGCCTGATAACGATAACTTCATAGGGAAAGATTATCTTTGGTTGAACCTTATTTTCAGAATGCGCAAAAATAAAAAATACATTATCAAAAGTCCCGATAACTACAAACGAAAATTTTCCATACCCGTATTGGTCAGTTGCGTTCTTTGCAAAAGAAGAAAAATATCCGAATATGACAACATTATCCGTGATTCTAATAAGAAGCGTCAACTTCATATTGAAAATTTATACTACTTAAAATATTAGAAAAAAAAAAGTTCATTTTTACTTTCGCATAATCTCATGTTGACTTTAATCTAATTTTCTTATCATTGTTTGAAAAATAATTTTCCCATGCATCTGTCACTACTTATTGATAGAATAAAAACAATTTCTTCTCAACATCTGTACCATTGGGTCGTAGCTTGCAACGTGAACGGCCATTTATTTGAATATCTATCTATATCTTAAAGCTTGAAAATGATGTTATACGCGGCCGGAATTCTTCTAGCTTTATGTTTCCAATATGTGCAAGCTGGTAAGATGAATGGGTTTTTTTTTTAAATTATCCTGCATGTCGTTCTTTTAGGATACGGGTTAGTTCAAATTTAAATCGATTCATATAAATTGAGCAGAAAGAGTTTAATTTAAATTAGTAATTTTCTTTCAGAAATAAACATGACGGGGTGCGCTTCGGATCTTCCATATTACATCGACACATCCCAGAAAGGAGATTTATATAGTCCAGGATATGCAGAGGGTGGCTACCCAGATCGTGTTTATTGTCAATATCACTTTCAGGCTCCCCCCGGAAAGGTACGTACTGTTAGAGAGCATAGCTATATGGTGAATAGTTAAGCCACCTTGCAGCAAATTGCCCGTGATTTGTTGTTCCTAGGGGTATAATTTCAATTAAAAAAAATATCTAAGAAACGTGTATAGACTTCCGATACGTCATTCATTTTTAAAAGGGGTTGCGTAGGTATTGAGATAAGAAAAATAATTCTTTTCATACAAATATTAATACAAACACAAAAAGAACAACAGGCAAAGTGCGCAGAGAGGTGGATGAAAAATGTCCATAAAAATGTGGATGTCAAATACAACTAAAATACAGCAACACAATATAAGAATATATATATATATCACGAAATAAAAACGAATGATTGGTAATATATAACACACTGCCCATAAAAAATATTATGGTTCCCTTAATCTAAGTATGGATTGCTTCTCGATTAATCCCAGTATATTTATGAAATCTGGTCCTGGTGCTTTACTTGCACATACATTTGTTAGACGTTTTAAAACTTCCACATCTTCATACGGTTATTATGTTCTAAAAAGCCCAGTTAGGAAGTTGTTACCATGTCTAATCCCACCAGGAAAAAAAAAACTTTCATATTTTTAAGTGCCACATTTGTTGAGATATTTGAATTTCAAAATCGGATAACACGTGGGAAGAACGGCATAAACAAACCTACAAGCTCATGACGCTGTTTCTTCCTCACGTTTTTTTTCAGATGAATTCAAAAATGAATTCAAATATCCGAAGTTTCTCAAATACTTCGGTGTCATAATCTCAGCCGACCTACGTTGGTCGACTGAATGCTGACTACGTTTACCAGAAGTGTTTTAACAAACTTTTCTTCCTCTGCCCAACCTTAAACACTCCACTAGGGATATCAGACTGCTCTGTTACCAGACTTTTATCTCCCCCGTTCTTTCTTACACCGCTAAAATCTGGGACCCCTACACCTCGTATAATATAGACAAACTCGAATCAAACCAAAATAAATCCACCCGATTTGCTCACGACTGCTGGTTTCCGTGTCCGAACTCAAAAACGAACTTTATTTCCTCCCTCTCTCTCTACTCTTCGTCTCATTTCTCGATTAACATTGTTATATAAAATTTTCCATGGTAAATTCAACATAGATACTTCTGGTATCTTAGCTAAAGCATCCTACATCTCTAGGAGACTCGACCATTTCCTTAAAATAAAACCTACTTTTGCTGACTGTTTTAAATACAGTTTTTTTCCTCATATCATTGGTGAATGGAACAAACTCCCAAATACAAATACAAATACAAATACAACGCCACAACAGGCAAAATGCCCAACGAGGTGGCTGATAAAAAGATGCCCATAAAAATATGGATCTAAGCTCTATTTTTCGAATCCCCCATTATGACTAGTTTTTTGTGCAATATAAAACAATATCTTTGCCATTTTCAATCGCATCCTCTTGTATAGGCCCCCAGAGTAAACAATATTGTATGAATAAATAAATAATATCTCGGTGAATATACACTATATGTATTGCATTTGCAAATGGGATTTTTTTTCTGTTGGGCTCTTGGGCACATTCTAATATGGTTTTCTCCCTTAAGATAGTGTGCTCGTATGAAAAGTTAATTTTATTTTAATTTCAATAACTACATGACGCCCCCTTGCAATATGAATGACGCATCTGAGGTCTGCATGTTATTCGGTTGCTTTTCCCATTGGAAATATGCCTCTAGGATCAATGGTTTACCAGTAATTTGCGGCAAGGGAACTTAGCTTGCATTCTGTATATTATGTTCTACAGTAACGCTGGAAAGACTTTTGACAAATGCAATAATGTTTGTAGCGCTAACTCACTTGTGTGCACTGCCCTGACCTTGACATATGTAAAGCACAAGTAAGATATTCCTTGAAACGTGTAGCTGAAATTTGTTTGCTTTGGGTGAGGGTGAGCTTTTGCTCAAAATTTTTATTTTTGGGAGAATTGAAAGTGTTTTCACAAATATAGTTTAATTAAAGATGGCGGTAATTAATTCTTATTCAATGTGAATTTATGGTAGGATTATGCAGAATACTATTAAAACTCTAAAACATAAAAAAAAATTATTCGATAGAGTTTATTTAGGAACGCGCATAATTAAGGCTTCATGGAAGGGATGAAGTCAGGCTCAAGTGCTAAGTAATTTGGGTATTTCATGACTGTTCATAATTTTTAGAACCATGTTTAATAATCATAAGAACCTGAAATTAATTTTCTTTCAATATGACCAATGAAGACAACATAATAGGATAAGCAGGACAATCAGAATGCAAGCAAAGAGATCCTCGGATTGTGTCCACCAGGCGTGACCTGATGAATTTAATTCGAAACACGGACTGAATGTCGTTGTATCCCTTTGTAGCGTAGTGGTGAACTCATTTTTGCCAATGAGATAACAAATCATTATTCTTGATTAAATGATTTTTAATTTTAAATAACAATATATGTACATTCTAAATTTTAGTTAAAATACTTTAGTGTCGACCACGTTGGTCGCACATCCATTCACTATCTCGGTTCGTCTCTCTCTCTGCCTAAGTTCTTATCTCTCGTTAGACGACGGCGTACTACTTCTACAGGAGCAGGTGTTTACAACCAGCAGATGTTTTGTCTGCACCCGCCGGGACAGTCCACATAAGTTCAAGGGGTAGGATTCGATGGACGTCACAGCTTCCTCCCCCCTTAAAGAAATTTCCATTGGGATTTTCACAATGGAAATTCGCAATCTAAATTAACCACAAATAAGCTTATAAGAAGATTGCAATAAAATTATATTAACACTTATATAGGGGTATATTACCACTCAAGTACCATATCAGGCAAATTGAGGCACAAAAAATTTTAAAAAAAACATTTTTCGCGATACATCGCAATTAAATCACAGAAAAGTAAATTTGAAAAATAAAAAAAAATAATATGATACGTAGAATTTTCTGGGTTTATATATAACCGAATTCAAAATAATTTTTGAACAACACACAAAAAAAACACAATTCTTCATTAAACTCTGCAATTATAATGGAATAATATAACACAAAAAATAAGAAAAATTAAAGCATTCATACATAAAATTTTCGAAACATACAACAAATTGCAGGTCATTCGGGAATATTACGACTTAGCACATCAGCATTCCTATTTTTGCGACCAGGTCTGTGCTGTATCTGAAAGTCATATTGTTGGAGTGACAATGCCCAACGCATCAGACGCTGGTTTGTGCTACAATTCTTCTGTAACCACACGAGAGGATTATGATCAGTGACAATCAAGAATTTTTGACTATCTAGATAATAGTGTAAACGTTTAACAGCAAAAACAATGCTCAGACATTCCTTCTCAGTAGTAGTGTAGTTTCTTTCTGCCTGAGAAAACTTTTTGCTGAGAAAAAGTATAGGATGTTCTTCTCCTGCACTATCCTCTTGAGCTAAAATTACACCCATTCCCATATTTGACGCATCAGTCTGCACAATAAATTGCTTAGAGAAATCTGGTGCTTATAGCACTGGTTGACTAATTAACTTGTTTTTCAAACAAGTGAAACTCGCATTACACTCAGGAGTCCAGATGATTTCTCCTTTCTTTTCTTTCCCTTTTAAAGCTTCTGATAACGGTGCAGCCAATACCGAAAACATAGGAATGTAATGACTATAATACCCTACCAATCCTAAAAAAGCTCTGACTTCAGTTTTGGTTTCTGGAGTAGGAAACTTTTCAATGGCCTCTATTCTCGCTTCACATGGTTTCCTATACCCTTGCCCAACTATATGACCCAAATATTTGACATGATCTTGGGCGAAACGACATTTTGATGGTTTTAGTGTTAATTTAGCTCCCTTCAAGCGTTCTAACACTAATTCGACATGTTTCAGGTGTGTCTCCCATGACTCAGAAAATATAGCTATATCATCGAGGTATGGTACAGCGAAATTTTCATATTCTCTTAGTAATTCTGCCATAAGTTTACTAAAGAAATATGGAGCATTTTTCAGACCAAATGGCATGCGTAGTGGCCTGTACGTTCCGAAACTGGTAACAAAAGCGGCAAATCTTTGAGCTGTGGGACTCAATGGAATCTGCCAGTATCCTTTGGATAAATCTAACAAGGTAATAAATTTTGCTGATGAAACTAATTCAAGCCTTTCTTCGATATTTGGCAATGGAAAAAATTCGGTGCGTATCACCTCATTTAACCGGCGATAATCAATACAAGGTCTGGGATCCTTATGTGGTGCTTCAACTAAGATCATTGGTGAGGTATAATCTGATTCCCCTACTTCAATTATTTTCAAATCTAACATTCGTTGAATTTCAGTTTTTAAAATACCATTCTGTCGTTGAGAAATCTTATACGGCCTAGCTCTGACGGGCTTATCATTTATCAACGTGATATCATGTTCAACCAGATGGGTCATTCCTGGCTCGTTAGAAAACATCTCAGAATATTTATTCAACAGTTTATGCAATTGTTCAATTCTTTGGGGATCTATACGTTCAAGAAAGTTGCTTTTCTGGGCAATGTCTTCAAAATTGAAAATATTTGGATTGGTATCCAAATGGGGAAAATCTATATCATTGTCCGTGTACCCATCATTTCCTACGCAATCCAAGAAATTAATGCTCTCGGGTCTTTTGTAATACGGTTTTAGCATATTTACATGATATATTTGTTCTTTTCTATCCGGAAGCTTAACAATGTAATTCGTCTCGGACAGTCTATTTTGAATTACACCGGGACCAGTCCACTGAACTGCTAACTTATTCTGTTTAGAAATTGCAAAAATTAGTACTTCGTCACCTTGCTTAAATTCCCTTTTCACAGAATTTTTATCATACCATTTTTTTCTAGTTATCTGTAATTCTTCCATTTTGCTAACTGCCAAGTCCTGACACCTTTTCATCCTATTTATGAGTTTAAGAACATATTCTGTAACAGGACTTTCCTCATCCTCTGACTGTGTCCACTGTTCATACACTAATGTTTCTGGAGTTCTTAGATTCTTCCCGTGAACTAGTTCTGAAGGAGTGAACCCTGTACTTTCGTGTGTAACTGTACGTAACGCTAACAATGCTAGCGGAAGGTGTTTTTCCCAATCGGGCCCAGATTCTTCACACAGATACCGCAACAAACGTTTAATGGTTCTGTGAAACCGTTCCACAGGGTTGGACTGTGGGTGATACACGGAGCTGTGACTCACCTTAACCCCAAATCTCTGAAAGAATTCCGAAGTGAGAGCACTCGTGAACGACGTCCCTTGATCACACTGTACTTCTTTCGGGAAACCTGTCCTGCTAAATATCTCGAGTAGTGCATTGACCACACTCACTGATTTAATATCAACGACCGGTATAGCTTCTGGGTATTTAGAAGATAGACACATGGCTGTAATGATGTACCGTTTCCCAGTTGGAGTCTCTGGAAGAGGTCCACAAGCGTCTATGTTAATTTTTGAAAATACTTCCTGAATAATGGGAACCAATTTGAGAGGTGCCTTCTTCTTTTCGTTAGGTGTTCCCGCTCTTTGACATTGGTCACAAGTACGCACATATTCCTCCATATCTTTATAACACCCAGGCCAAAAGAAATATCTCAAAAGCTTATCTTTTGATTTTGTAACTCCTACATGAGCCGAAGTGCTTTCATGGCAAAGTGCTTTAACACTATTTCTGAGTCCCATCGGTACTAGTAGTAGTTTTGTTATGTTTCCGAGGTGGTCCTCATGCATCTTAAACAACAGGTTGTTTTCAAAAACATATGTTTTCTTCCCAGTAGGATTTACAGGCTTTTGGGCCAATGCAATTAATTCGCTTAAGGATTGACAGTCCTGCTGCATTTTAGATAGTTTCTTAGAACTAACCTTCAACAAAGACAATTCCTCAGCCCCTTCACTGATTTCTGGCAATTGAAGATTATCACTTTCGTCAACAATAATATCTGATAACAGACGATCATCACCTGCCTCTTCATTTTCTTGCGCGCCTAAACAACTCTCCCCGAGAACTTCAACATTTTTCTCTTCTGGGATGATCCCCTTATTAAACTTTGCTTTCGTTTGAGCCCTTGTTTCTACGGCATTCAACGCTTCTGGGGACAAAAGACAAGGCTTCTCACACCCTTCCAATAATTCCGCCGTACGGTTTCCTAAGAGATACCGCCCCTGATTCAATTCGTTTCTAATGACTGCTGCTTTGGTACATATTTTTCCAAAACTACCGCATAATTCAACATGTGCCAAGGGTAGGCACTTGGGATCAGGATCTAACGGCGTTTTAAGCCATATGTTTTCACCTGTCAACATATCAGGAGTGATAAGCTTCTCACAAACTATATCTATTGTGGCCCCCGAATCCCTCAAAATTTTCATAGGAATGCCATTTACTCTACCAAGGGTTGTATATGGGTCTAAAAGATCTTTTGACCCATCATTAACATAATTAACTGTACCCTCTGATGTCCGCTTCAATTTTGGGCAGTTCGGACGTAAATGCGATGGCGAACCACATTGATAGCATTTAAGGGACCTACGTTTCTCAAATTCTCTATGTTCTTGTTTTTGTAGATCTTTTTTCTCGTAGTGAGCAGATTTATTAGGGAACTTTTTATCTACATATTGCCATCTATTATTGCTATACTTTTTGTCCTGAGGGTTTTTCGACCCTTCTCTAACATTCTCGTACGCATCCAATTTTTCGGCCAATTCATAGGGAGTGATAATTTTCGCCCACTCATCAATATAATGCTCTCTTATTTCCGGTGGAACGCGCCTTTTTATTTGATCTGTGACCTTCAATTTTTTTAGCCCTTCAAAATCAGTCACTTGCAAACCTTCCACCCACTCATCAAAATATTTAGAAAGTTCAAAAACGAAATCCCGCCACGGCTTGGCTAAATTTCTCTGATGTTTGACAAATTTTAATCGAAAATTTTCTGGGGTCATTTTGAACCTGTTTAGGAGAACCATTTTGATGTGTTCAAAGTTATCAAAATTTTCTTCGGATTCCTTTGCTATAAGTTGTACCACGTCGGGTGGTAAAAGAGCCAACATGGCTGATACCCATTTTTTTTTCTACCCCCACTCTTTTGGCTTGCCTTTCAAATAAAGCAAGAAACAACGCGATATCCATTTCCTTTTCATCGAACTTGGGGACAAACTTTGTCAGCTCATAACTTCCCCCACCGCTTTTTATATCGAAATCCAAACAACCTCGACCCTCGTTTTTTATTGCTGCTTCTAAGCGTAGTTTCTCTAATTCGAACTCCCGTTCTTCCCTTTTTCTTTTTTCTTCTGCCTCTTCCTCCATTTGTTTTCTCGCGAATTCTTCTTTTTTCTGTTTCTCTTCTATTTCTTCCTGAAGTTTTCTCTTAGCTAATTCCTCCCTAGCCTCTCGCTCTTCGACGATATTAAAAAATTGCCCCTTAACAAACTCTTCTTCAAAATCTGCTGAATTCATAATCAGTCTTTTTAGATCCAAAATTCTCATCCTATCATTCACATTCTCCCCCAACTCTTCCGCTAACAACCTCAAATCTTCTTTTCTAGCTTTTGCAAGGAATGCCATAGCTGATAATATTAGTTATACAAACTAACTTCAAAATAAAAGTAATTCAGCTATTTTTCAAGAATAATCAAAATATACAATCCACCACAAATAAATAAAATCAACTGCGGTACATTTAAAACAATACTGTGCTTCAAAAAAAAAAAAGATTTTGCCTTAATCATGGCACTTACCCCTTCGGACTTCGGAGAGACTTAGAACCTAACGAGATGATCTGATGATCCAACAATAACTATCACTGTCGCAAAAGTCACTGGGTGAAACTGCTGTTTACACACTACTCTACTTCAAGGCACTTATTGTTCTCCTGACGGAGCTGATGACCCAATTCCTCCAGAGTTCCGAGATTTATCCAGACGGCACGGATGGCCGAATCTCTCCACGGCACGGATGGCCGGATCTCTCAATGGCACTGATGACCAAATCTTTCGACGGCACGGGTGGCCGAATCTTTCGACGGCACGGGTGGCCGAATCTCCCCACGGCACGGATGGCCGGATCTCTCAATGGCACTGATGGCCGAATCTTTCGACGGCACGGGTGGCCGAATCTTTCGATGGTACGGATGGCCGAATCTCCCCACGGCACGGATGGCCGGATCTCTCAATGGCACTGATGACCAAATCTTTCGACGGCACGGGTGGCCGAATTCGAAACTCCTGTTGGAGACATCAACAGTCAAAAACTTTTACGAAGAAGAACATCGGAACGACGTGAAACGCATCCAAACCGCTGCCACCAAATTTTTAGCTGTAGCGTAGTGGTGAACTCATTTTTGCCAATGAGATAACAAATCATTATTCTTGATTAAATGATTTTTAATTTTAAATAACAATATATGTACATTCTACATTTTAGTTAAAATACTTTAGTGTCGACCACGTTGGTCGCACATCCATTCACTATCTCGGTTCGTCTCTCTCTCTGCCTAAGTTCTTATCTCTCGTTAGACGACGGCGTACTACTTCTACAGGAGCAAGTGTTTACAACCAGCAGATGTTTTGTCTGCACCCGCCGGGACAGTCCACATAAGTTCAAGGGGTAGGATTCGATGGACGTCACACCTTGCAAAACAAGCTGAAAATTATGGGGGCTTGTTGGTTGTCTTACGCAGGAGGGGGGGGGGTCGTTATCACTTAATTTAAGAAGGGAAAAGGAGAAGGAAAATTAAACCAATTTTCCTATTGAAAGCGAAGCAATCCAAATCACAACTAAGTTATAAACGTAGTGAAAGATATATAAGGTAAAACACATACGACGCTCCTAATCCTTGTTACAATAACGCTTTGAATAGCTTGTTGGTAGATGAATGACAATATTTAAAACAATTTGGAAGTCATGTCTAACCTCGTACTATTTATATTTGTTTGCTGGATAAGTAATAGGAGTGGACAGACATCCGTGTGATATCCATAGCTCAGAATGCAACATTTAAGCCCATTTTACCCCCTGCAAGTGGGCCTGTGAGGGTTCACCAGGTTGCACCTGCTTAGTTACGGCACTGTATGTATGATACTGCTCATGAATAGATTTTTCATTAAAAATTTTAAATTTCTCTTCCAGAAAATAAAGTTGACATTCAAAGACATTGACGTCCAGCCTTTTGAAAATTGTTATGTTGATAAGGTACACATATTCGACGGTCCTGATACGACTAGTCCTCTTTACGGGATTTATTGTGGAACTGAAATTCCAGATGTTATAATTTCCGGCAGGAACGCCATGTACATTCTCTTCACAACTGATTTCCTCGTCGGAGGGAAAGGTTTCCATATCCAGTACGAGTCCATACCACGAGATGGTAAGATCCCGCGTTCGATATTAGGCTATTGTTACTAAAACATTGCCGTTTTTAATTAAGCTAATTCCATTGATTTGAACTTTATTAAAATTCGAATGTTAAATTGCATTTGGATACTACTATTTATTTACGAATTTTCAATCATAACCGATGCAACAAAGTTACGACAAACGCTTCTTTCCAGCACCCATTTGCCCTCAAGGATATAACGAGTGCCACAACAAGAGATGTTATGATTCAAGGCTCAAGTGCGATGGCAATGATGACTGCGGTGACGGAACTGACGAAGAAGAATGCAGTAAGAGTCATAAATATTATTTATATCTGAGAGCTTATTTCAGAAAACTGTAGAAGGTATGGAATGAGAGTCTTTTTTTATCCACTCTTATTCGTTAGATTTACCCGTGCAAAGAACCACGTGTGGAATAAGCACCGTGAAACCTGTGGAGCCTTCATCTGAAGGCCGTGATAGAGTCATCGGTGGAATCGAGGTTAGAAAAGGCAGCTGGCCCTGGCAGGCCGACATGCAGGCCAAGTACTTCTATCCGAACGGGCATGTGTGTGGAGGAACTCTCATTCACCCTCAATGGGTTGTGACAGCAACGCATTGCTTGAGGGGGTAAAACGTTTTGTGTCACTTATCTCTGTCATCAGTGCTACTCAGAGAGTTGTTAGTAGGCTTCAAGAAGAAGAAAAAATTGCGATGGAACATGGTGTCTCAACCATGTTGAAAGGGTGAAAATCGCGCAAAATGCATACAGGTTTCAACGTCACGCTGGAACCACAAAAAGTACAATATATAATAACTACAAAAATATTTATTTCATTAATAATTACAAGAGTTGTTGGAAGTGACAGCCGCTGACGTCATTGTAAGGTCTACAACGACGTGAAAACGATTCCCGAACACGCTCGAAGATACCAAGTATGTCTGCCTCAGCGACGACAATCCACGCTATGTCCACAGGCGTCGCATAAACGAGTCATTTAAGGTGACCCCATAGGAAAAAGTGACACGGATTGAGATCCGGCGAACGTGGAGACCAAGCAAGGTGTCTCGATTGTCCAGTACACCTCCTTGGGTGTGTAACATCGAGATGATTACGCACCTGGCGGGAAAAATGTGGAGGCTGTGCTAAGTGTCCATTGCCATCTCTGCTCGACCGTAAATCAGATGCAAAGCAGCATAATCCCCGTTCGTGTAGTCAGCTATCACGATAATCATTGAAACAGACAACTAAACGCTATACGTGCTTACTACCGCAATAACGCTTATTTACGTCTTTCGCAGCGCGTGATCCTACCCCAGCGCATGCGTTTCGCGACGCTGCTTACGTCAGATATGGTGAGTGAACCCACGGACGCATTCAGCGATCAACTGACATCCACCGATTTTCGCGATTTTCACCTTCTCAACGTGGTTTGCGATAGCATGTTCCATTGCAATTTTTGTTCCTCTTGATGTCCAGTAACAACCCTCTGAGTTTGTCGGTCCATTAACAGAAAACCTTGCATATAACTTTCATGTATTTCGTAGTCATCTCTTTCAAGTGGGGAATATCATTATTTTTTTTTCACGCTCCACCCGAGCAATACAACATTTTTCAATCCCAGAAAAACTTCCGAGATTCAACGTAATCACACAGTCTGAGAATTATATTTAATTATATTCATCCTATGTAACCTCAACGCAGAAAGAGATCTTGGGAGGAGTATTTAGGGTGTCACATATACTGGAAAGGGGGTCCCTAGTCTTTAGAGGGCTATCGGGTAAAGGATATAGACTGATCTTTTTCGGTTTCTCTCACAATATCTAATAATAGGCTCATTATAATGATAGGAGTGATCCTGGAGCTCTGAAACCATATCAGTCTGACTTGAGGAATCGTGGAAATCCTATTCGTCCTACAGATAACTCATTCCAATTTGTTTCCTCCCCATAAGAACCATAACCTCCTACCGAAAATGTTGATGAAAATGAGAGACGCAAACGCGAGACACATAATGACACGGGCTGTTTACCTAACTTTTTAGTTTCAGCTTGTGTTTTCTTCCCAGAGAGTTGTGCAAAAAAGGTACGTTTCAGCGAACTGTAAAAAAGGTCAAAGGGGATCTCCGAACTCCTTGCATAACCTGATTATTTTTGTTATGCCTGAAATCGCGCATGGTTTTTGAAATTGTATCCGAAGGAACATGACTCGGAATCCTTTAGGTCCAATGCCAGGGTTCCCCGATTTTTTTTTTACTTATTTGTTCGCTTTGTTGTGAATATATTTATACTAGTACATGTTACTTTGGATCTCGTCTTTTAATGCATATTGTCCAAGGATACTCTAGGTACCCCTTAAGTAAGCCCCTCCCCCCCGTAGTCATGAGACTATCGTAACCTGACTATCTTCGTTCTATCTCCGACCTCGCACATGCCATTTTGTAACTGCATATGGATGTACATACACAACTAGGGGTCATTTACATGCCATGATAGATCCCAATTATTTTTCCTCACCTTGTAACTCAGAATTTTCCACGCAACGACCATGCTCTCCAGGGCATCGAGTTTATATCGCGAAAGCGACAGAGCCTGATCGTACTCGGCCCGTTCTGTTCTGTACAATAGGTAGGTCTACACACTGACGCTATGCGTTGGCCTTGAGCTATTTGCCGAGCTCTAGTTTGCGAATAGAATGATTTGTTACAGCTATTTATGCTTACACAAAGTCATACTTTTCGATTGTCTATACACTGTCGGAACATTAAAAAGATTTGCGTTGCACTTCTTGGATTTTATATAGTGAAGGCTGTAGCATTGCGATCGCAACCGGTGTGTGCATTTGGGGAAAAAAAATAAAAACAATTGTGGTAGGCGTATTTATTTATCACCAGTCAAAGCGAGTAAGCATGTGTAGTGTACATTAACTGTGCGTGCTATACCTTAGTATATACGTTTAGTCGCTTGAGTACTCTTTTTAGTTTGCTTGGATACATGGGCTCTCAAACGATTCATGTATTAATCCCTATATATTACGCCGAAAACGGCTCTCTGTATTTTAGTAACTTAGAAGTATACTAAGAGTATACTTAGAGTAGTATACTACTCTCTGTATTTTAGTAGTTTAACTCGGAGGGTGATAGTTTTTATACGTCTTTGATAAGAAGTTCCAATTTTCAACAATGGATGCATATCTATTGTCACCTTGCCATTTGAAAAAAGTCAAATCTGAAATCATCGTAGAGAAAACAGTTACATAATATTATAAGTTGAAATTTCCAACTTCAATCGAAAGCCAATCTTCAGAGGGAAAGCCCTTTCTACTCAATACTTTCCAAAAACGTTACAATTTTGAGTGAACATAAATGTGCATGTTTTGAGAGTTCTTCATTTTAAAGACTCACTTTGTATGAATCAAAATATGAATCTCAAGTCAGATTTAATTATATCAGGGGAGCACATCAGCCGAGTAGGAAGTTTTGAACTGGGCCGTCGATATTCTCACATATAATATTCACACAATTCAAAAAATACTGTCCATAATTGTAAATTAATTTGGTAATTATAGGAACCCCTACGCTGGAGCTTGGAGAATCCACCTCGGAAATCATCACAAGTTTATTCGAGACCCACACGAGCAAATACGTTACGTAGAGCGAATTGTCATGTATCCAGGATACACCGACGAAGAGGTGAGCAATATCTAATATTTTTTCAAGATATACAGAAGACTGGATGTTGTGAAGATATTTATTATTTGAGATGTTAATTTTTTAAGGAAGGAAAAAACTCATCTCTGCCTCTACCGGGAGTCGAACCCGGGTCCCTCGATTGCCGGACGAGTGCTCTGACCACTAAGCTATAGAGGAGATAGATATTTTCCTTCGCTAGAGCGTATATATCTCCTCTATAGCTTAGTGGTCAGAGCACTCGTCCGGCAATCGAGGGACCCGGGTTCGACTCCCGGTAGAGGCAGAGATGAGTTTTTTCCTTCCTTAAAAAATTAACATCTCAAATAATAAATATCTTCACAACATCCAGTCTTCTGTATATCTTGTATTAACAAGTGGAGAGCGACATTCATGTCATAATATTTTTTCATTATTTAATTACAGTTTTATATATATATATATATATATATATATATATATATATATATATATATATATATATATATATATATATATATATATATATATATATATATATATATATATATATATATATATATATATATATATATATATATATAAAATGCATCTCCTTTCTTTCGCCGCTGTGGTGGTCGAGTGGTTACAGTGACGGACTCGCGATGCGAGGATCCGGGTTCGAACCCCACAGTGGTGGTCGGCTGAAGTTGGTTTTCTGGGGTTCCCAACTTCAAGGCGCAAATGCGAGCCGATCTCCTCGTTACACTCCTGCACAGAGAGCAACAGTCCTACAACGATAAATCATTCAATAATAACACTTCACTCATAGTTAGAAAAACTGGTGGCAGATGGCAGCACTACACATAACAAGCATTACAGAGAAACAACAAAACTTCACGTCAAGTTTCACTACACGTACACGCACATTCTCGCATGTACCGATTCATTGGGGGTTCCGCGGGGTGCATGTGTGGTGTAGCAGTAGTAGGTAGGGCCTCCAAAAATGGCTCGGGGATCCATGATGTCAGCCACCTCGTTGGGCAATTTGCCTGTTGTGGCGTGGTATTGTATTTGTATCACCAATATTAGTGAAGCATATACGTTTTTTTTGGTGAATTACATTTTTACCTACTGCGACGTGCAGTAACCCTGTATTTACCGCAAATTACGATTTTTCAGCAATTCCAATCAACGTTGATAATGTTATTTGCCTTCCAAAATTTCTGATGATGAAAATTGGCAATTATCGGCATCGATTCAGATTTAGAGTGGCTTTTATGGTGGAAATATGGTCGCACACCAAGATATTTCTCATATTGTGTATATTGATACTTTTCTACCCGAACACCTTTAGCGGGGTTGGATAGAACCCCCTTGACGGGCGACATTTGGCCGCGGAATGGAGGTTGTGTACCAGTGAGCAAAATCATTCTTACTTAAGCTAATTAATATTATCTAGGTCATAACTCATGAAGATATTTTTTTTTGTCTTGTATTCAAGATTTTAGGCAAGAGTGTTGACTTGAATCACGATCTCACGCTAATGAAACTGAACGCCCCGGTGAAAATTACGGACTACGTGAAGCCGGCATGTCTACCAGAACAGGATCAGGAAATCCCATTGGGAACCACATGTTTTGCAACAGGTTGGGGAGAGACGAGAGGTAAATATAAATGAACTATTCATCGCTAATGATTATCACTATCCATCGCTAATGATTATCACTATCCATCGCTAATGATTATCACTATCCATCGCTAATGATTATCACTATCCATCGCTAATGATTATCACTATCCATCGCTAGTGATTACATAGCTCTACAAAAAAAAGATTTTTGCTATATTCGGTATGCTGATTTCGTATATGAAAACAGTTTTTCTCTATCAGCTCTACTTTTTTGAGATTCAACGTAGCTGCATTTTGCTATATTTGACTATACAACTCATTGAGTAGTGGTTGAGTTTTTTTTTTATGTGGATTGGTTCCTGATTTTTTTTTCCTGCACCACAATCAGCTGATTGCATGTATAGAACATCTAAGGCAGTGTACTAATAGGTAGAGAAGGAGTTTAAAACTTGGTGTTCCAATGGTTGGAGGGAACGTCAACTTTGATGTGTGCTATTTTTGTACTGTGAATACTACTTGCATAAACTGAAATAACCACAGCAGGTGGACATATCCTGATTAAGCCTCTGCAATATCCATTGGTCACTCAAACAATATGAAAGAAGAGAATGATACTAAGCTTTAGTCATATCGAAAAGATTATGTTTCACGAACATTAACAGGTAATTTGTGTGGACTTGAAAATGGTTAACTTTGTCCTTTTTCAGCAAGGGGGAAACAAGAAAAATCTTCGATTCTTGTGCTTATGGGATAGCAGAGCCATACCACAGGATAAGAAATGAGTGGAATACGAGAGATAGAACATGGCTGTTGTGGAGAAAGGAATTGCATTAGTGAACCCTTTGTTGGACGGGACAGAATCATCTTGCCTCCGTTGCATATATCAAGCTAGAGTTAATGGAGCAGTTCCTAAAAGCTCTTCATCAGGACAGCCTTTGCTTTACATACACAGGAAAAAAATGCCTGGAATAAGAACAGAAAAATTTTAAGCTGGAATTTCTGATGTGTTCCTCAAATCAAAAAGCTCATAAACGAGCCTCATTTTATGGATTCAGAGCGGCAGGCGGGGACCTCATTCGTTGATTACTTGCACAGCCGTTTTCCCGGAGATTCTTGGCGATACCAGTGAAAACAAGGTAAGGACCGATACGAGGGCAGATTGTATACTCTTATGACGGCAGATTACTGTTGGAATCTGCTGAGAGACCGTGTAAACAAAGTTCACTCAAGAATTTCAAAGGAAAAAACTTTCGGAGTTGAACAGAATAACATTTTTTTTTCTTTTGGTATTTATTTGATTCTCCTCATTTCTAGTTTTACATTAGGCTATTGTAGATTTACAGGAGTGTTGCTGTCCTTTTTTTTCAACTTATAAAATGTTTCACAAAATTTCTCAAGGATTTTTTTTTTCTAATTTAATGCCTTTACCATAAGCCTAATTTGAAGTGTTAACGTAAATAATTATATTGCCATATCTCACAAACAAGAGCTGATGAACAAAAACTAATGTGATATTTGTTCCCAGCACATGAAATTCACACAAAATCAATTAAAAAATTGATTTATATGCCGGCACCAAATTATATGCCGCTTTGTGTTATCACTTTCATCGCTATCAGAAAGACAACCACATTTGCTGAGTGTTTGAATAAAAAATAATCAGGTTCTCAAATCCATGGAACTTTGTTTGTTTTAATACACTTTTTAAGGGTATATGTGGCAAGGGTCACTTTTTGCGACTGATCATGTATTCGTACTTTTCAAAATACGAATACTCAACGATAATAAATCCACTTCACCGATCCCAACGCCATGGCTTAGATCCATTAAGAGCGGTAGTAAATTTAAAGAAAATTTTAATAGACAAAATCCAACAGCTTCATTCCTCAAGAAACGAGTCATAACGTAGCTTTACACTTACATGCAGGCTCTCAGCTTCATTCTGACCATAATATTTTCCTTAAGCAGATGTATTTTTCCGCTGACCACCCGGAGGAGAAGATTTTGTTACCAACCCTAGTGAGATCCCCGGTCAGCCTGATAATGGTTATATTTATATTCTGATGATGACGACTAATGCTTGCGTTGAAATGCGATAGGAATTTTTGTTTTTTAATTTGCCGTTTTTAGTTGATTTCCTTCAGTGAGGCAAATATCAGTAATTTATTCATCGCTAATTCCAAATTTATAAATAGAAAATAGATGTTATTGTCATTAAATCGAGAATGGGTGGTACTCTTTTTATAAAACGAGATAGTAAATTTCTTCGTTGTCTCGTTATTTATTTTTTATCTTGGTTTTTACATATATTTCCTCTTTTTCCTCGATACGCAGGTAGCGGATCCAGTGATAAACTGAAACAAGTCGACCTCACAACTCAGCCGAAGGAAGTGTGTGCAGTTGCAAACAACGCCACAAAAATATGCGTCAAGAGCATGAAGGGATACGAAGGCACTTGCCACGTTAGTTCGACAACAATTTTGAAAAATATCTTAGATTTTTTACTTAGCTTGAATAATGATTAATGCTGTATCAGTATAACAATAATTATTCCTTATGCATCTCCAGGGTGACAGCGGAGGACCGTTGGTCTGTAAGTTCGGAAATGCATGGAATGTCATGGGAATTACAAGTTACGGCATCTCTTCGAATATGATGTCAGGCCTCTGCGTTTTCGGGAAGACTGGAACTGTTTTCAATCGCGTCGCTGCCAAGACTGAATGGATCAATGAAATCATCGAAAAATACAGCTGATTCCTTTGTTGAATGCTCAATAAATTATAAAACAGTTATTTTTTTGTACCACAAATACAAAATCAGAAGCCCCTATAGCCAAATTGTCCAACAAGTTGGCTAAAATTAAATAAAGAAATATAATAAAAATGAATATTAAAAAAAATAAATGAGACAAAAACCTCTTAAAATATGGTGTTGTCACATCCCCAAAATACATTAACTCAATAGCACTAAATCATCAGAAAAACCAAAAAGCTGAAATATACTACCCATAAAACTATGGTTGTTATACATTTAAGTTCATGCATAGCTTCTCGATTACTCTCCCCACCTTATCACATTTCCTCTTGAAGATGCCTTTCGTGGAGGGATTCACGACAACATTGGGTGAGCTATTCCATGCATTTGCAACCCTACTGCAAAAGAAGCCCTTTATACTAAGTAAAATAAGAAGAAAATTATGATAAATTAAAATAAAAGTGTAAATGTAGTGATAATAATGAATAGTTACCGTGTAAATTAATTTGTAGGCCGTTTTAGTTCTGATTGAAGACAAAAAAAACAGTATTTAGAGAAAGATGTACTCTCCAACTTGATAATACAAGATCTACAGAAAATCTCGCTAATTTTGTGGAGATACTGATTTTTGGAGGGACCCGGTTCGAGTCCCGGTAGGGGAAGTCATAAAAATTGTCGAAAAATCAGCGTCTCTACAAAGTTATCCAGTTTATCTGTATATCTTGTATAAAAAAACAATGTTTTTGAAACAATTAGTTAGTTCAAAACAAATTATCCAACCTAGTACTTAAAAGTACCGTCAGGATGTAAAGTAACATCAGCTGGTGTACCCAATTCGAAGCAGTTGAATCACACATTATCTACATACGTGCGATATACTCGCACAAAACAAGTTGTCCCAAATTGTTCGCGCAGCAGATATTTCTGCAACCGTGGACTTTAGAAACATGCTTTCAATTACAAAAAGTTTTAAAATGAAGTGTCAAAATGTCTTAAATATCCCAAGGGTCGTAGAGTGAAATAATAGAAAAATTAACTTTCTAATGCGGACCCTGTGTGGTAAAGCTTTCAATTGTTGAAATATAGATCCAGCCCTGAATAAAATATCCTCTTTTTGTCTGAAAAATTTCATATTTTAAATGCAATATTCATCGAGGTATTGAAATATATAAAATCACTGTGTTTTGACAATTTTCACTGCGATGGCTCGTTTTCTTTTATACAAATACAACGCCACAACAGGCAAAATGCCCAACGAGGTGGCTTAATAAAAATTATAAACAATATATACACATGATAAAACATTATACAATGCCCATAAAGAATACTTATGGCTGTCTTATTCCAAGTATGGATAGTTTCTCGATCTACTCCAACATGCCTATTGCATTTCTTTTTAAACGTGTCAATTGTGTTACAAATAAAGGAGTTGCATGTTTCGGCCATTCCGGGCCATGTTGTCATGTTTAAGGATTATACACGACTACGGAATGAACTCAACTCTGTTATTTTTCCTGTTCTCATTAAGAAAAAACTTTTGACAATGATTTTGAATTTTCAAAACTTTGATTATGATTTACGTTCCGCAATTTGCGAATCCTCAATCCTCAGCGGCAAATGCCGAAAACTTGAAAGTTCAACATCTCCGTTGATATTGCATTTAAAAAATATGTAACTAAACGACTGCTCACACAAAGCTGCATTCAAAATATACTAACTTGCACACAAAGGGTGTACATAAAAGTTAATTTTTCTATTTTCCATATGTGCACGACCCCTTGAGGAATTTAAGACGTGAGTTAACAGAACGTTATCTGAAAAAAAAAATGTGGTTGAGAGTATTTTCTAAAAGATATACATTTTACACCGACTTCAGTGTAAAAATTTCACCGCCTAAATTCACTTCGACTGAGTATGAAGAAGTAGTGCCATCTCTATAGAAAGATGCCTGAAATGTGAGTATACACAATATGGTTTACGTTCTACGTTTCTGTAATAGGGGGTCATTCAAGAATTACGTCAGCATCGAGGGGGGGGTGAGGGGGCTTGGGATTTGCTGACTTTTGGATGACGTGGGGACGGGGGTTTGAAGGCTGCTTACGTCATCAACCACCCCTTTTTGAAGATATGAAATATTCTAAGCTGCTGACGAAAATTTGCTGACATTGGGGAGGGGGGTCAGTGTTTTGCTGACTTTTGCTGACAGGGAGGGGGATCAAAAATGGCAGAAAATCTGCTTACGTAATACTTGAATGGCCCCATAGATGGCAGCTCTCTGTCTGAAAATCTATCTATCTGCTGTTTTTGAGTTATTTTCTTTTTCCTGTCTTAAAAAATTTACGTGACCTAGCGATGCTAAATCTGCGCAAACCGTTTTTCATTTAGGTTATTTTTCTGGTTTTTATGCATTTTTAACGTTCTACGAACTTTTTGCCCACCCTGTATAATGCTACGCTCTTGTGGCGTGGCGTAAGATGCTCATCTACTACGTGAAGATTTCCATCTCGGTCCCGTTTCAAACCTGGGGACTTATATAGGTAAGATATTTTTTTCCTAACGAGATTGAGGTGACCGCATATAGATGGCGCCTTCATTATATAAACCCTATTCATTAATGGCAGTAAATTTCAATATAGCGATATAGCCAGGGTTGGCGAAGTAGTTATATAATTTTTCAGAAATTCAAAAAAAAAACAAAAAAAAATTGTTGAAACAGCTCTGGCCACTGCAATGGGGGTTCGAAAAGAACAACTATTCAATCATTGCACTTCACTCATAATTAGAAAGACTGATGGCAAATGACAGCACCACGCATAACAAACATTACAACAGAAACAAAAACTTCACGGTAGAAACACAACACGCACATTCCAACATGTACCAATTTATTAGAAGTTCCGCTGAGGACTATCGACGAGGTGCATGTGTGGTTTAGTAGTAGTTATATAATATTGGCGGAAGTTGGTTTTCTGCTGTTCCCAACTTCGAGGCGTAGGTAGGAGCGTATCTCCCTGTTGAAAAGTCTCGAAACAGAGAGCAACAGGCCTCTCTACAACGGTACAAATATTCAATCATCACACTTCACTTCTGAAATATAGATAGCAGCACTGAGAAAAATGAAACACAGCACTGGATATGCACTCAGACTGTTAGGTGCTTACACTTCCGCCAAAACATACTCGGTAGTAAATTTCCCATGTCGATGGACCGGGGATTGCGCTCGGTTTGAGAGAAAGAAAGTTATATATATATATAGATTTATATATACTTATACAATTTCCGGATTCGAACGCCACAGTGGTGGTCGGATGAAGTTGGTTTTGTGTGGTTCCCAAGTACGAGCCGATCTCCTCCATTAAAAAGTCTCGCCGCAGAGAGCAACATTCCCACAACGATGCAATTATTCAGTTATTACGTTTTACTTATAGTTAGAAAAACTGATAGCAGACAGCGGGAATAAACATAGCAATCGTTACACAGAAACAAATATCACGTTAGGTTTACAAAACGTACACGCACATTACAGCATGTACCAATTCATTAGAAATTTCATAGAAGAATGTGTGCGAGGTGCATGTATATAGTCAAGTAGAAATAGTTATATAATGATTATTATCAGTATGAGATGAACTTTGAAGCATATAAAAACCGCAAGCATGATAGCATTGGTATCACTTTAAGCGGGGGGGGGGGGGTCTTCAACATTTTTCTATTCGTGAGCACTGCCTGAACCCATCATCAAAAGAACAGCACCCTTACGGCGAGTTTGACATACAAATGCATGAAATCAGGATGATTTAAGTCCTTGAATGTTATTTCTATAAGGCGTTTAATTGGAACGTTGTTAAAGAGTGCTCGCGAACACGAAGTAGAACATGGGCATCGAGGACTATGGGTGCTTCAGGGAGCACCGTGCTGCTCGCGAACAACGGGTGGAAGATGCCAGAGCGATCAAAACAGTCGTAATATAATTTCTGTAAAACTAATCTTTCTTTCGTATGGCGGAGAAAAATTGTATTCCATGTCTGATAAAAAGTAAAATATCCTCGGCTAATCGCGAAGAAAACAAATGCAGCGTTTCCCACGTAACATCGAGGCAACATAATATAAAATGATATTTTTCCGCGGGATTTTAGGAGTCATTCTTTGAAAGCAACGCAACAATACAAGTGTTTGTGTACTTTCGAATGAACCCCTAGACCGAGCTGCATTAACGACATGGGGAGTGGTAGTGCGTTCGCGGCTTTCGCTGTTTTTTTGGCGTTATGTCATAGTACAGCAGCAGGTTAGTAATTCAATTATCTCATTTCCCATTGATGGCCATCTGTTCTAACAGTTCTTAAATTAGAAAATATAGATCTCATTACATATATTTATATCAATACCGGAATCTAGTGATATCATCATCATTAGAATTCGGATTTTTATGACCTAAAAACACTGAAGCATTTATGACCTAAAAAATATGAAAATATAAAATTTTCCCATTGTTTCATTTTTTTCTCAGTTATTATTTCTCATGTTCTCAAGTTAAGAAATGAACAAAAAATCTCATCAATTTACTTCTTAAATTAAAATTCTCTCAAAAACGTTAAAAAATTCAAATGAAGGCCACGCCCAACTTTATGTATAACAACTACTGTTTTTTTGTAAAAGTCTAGAATCGCACTGAATTTTATGAGATGAAATTTCAAATGTTTAAAAAAAACTGCAATTGTTTAGTTTTTTCTAAATACCTATTTGAAGAAACTACTCTCAAAGGTTCTATTTTTTAATTCGGGAGAAATTACCAGATGGAGCAATATTTCTAATAAGACTTTCATGAAGCAGTCCAGCTACCGTGTAGTTTCTGCAATCTCGTTGATTGCTTCTCAAGTTGAATTGCAATATTACTGCACGTTAACACTAGAACCGCGGAGTGGGTCAATTTGACCCAAATCAAACTTCGTTTTCATTTATCTCAAAAACTTATTAGCAGATGTTAAACAAATTTCGTGACTTTTCATGATATGATATGAATATTAATTCACGAAAATTTTATTATCTTCACATTGCGTTGAGTTATAAGCACTTATACATAGAACCGCGGTTTGGGTTATTTTGACCCAACGTACTTTCTATACGAAAAAAGGGGTGTAGAATTTTCTTGGAAGTGGTTACCCTTTCTAAAAAGTATTTCTAACTGAAGATAGTGAAGAATAAAGGTCTTTCAAGGACAAAGCCAATTCATTGTCAGAGCAGATTATTTTTTTTTCAATGGAGGAATGGCACACACGCACAAGTAGAGCTAAGGGTGCATGTGTGGTGTAGCAGTAGTAGGTAGGGCCTCCAAAAAATGGCTCGGGGATCCATGATGTCCTTAAGTCGGCCACCTCGTTGGGCAATTTGCCTGTTGTGGCGTTGTATTTGTATTTGTAACTGAAATTACTCAAGCGTCCAAATTTATGAGAAAGGAATCACGAAACAGCTACGTGACATTAGTGTTTTGTTGCGGCTCTGGTTGTAAGATCTGTTGGGATATTTTTTCTAACGAGGGGATCGACTCACATTTGACCTGAAGCTGGAAAACGAGAAAAAACAAACCACCGGTGTTTGGCCGATGGGATTCAAACAAAAGTCCTCGTACTGCAAATCCTTCACGATTCCCTAATGACTGCACAGCATCTACCATAGGTGCTGAAAATCTCTCCAAAGCCCTTGCAAAAATTCCGAAAATGAATTTCTTTGAGGAAAACAACATTAAATATATGTGCGGGTAAAACGATTTGCCTGCATTTAATTCTGTTTTTTCCTACTTTCTTCCATTATTTGAATTCGAATATCTCAGTAAATATTGCACTTGGAAACGTGGAATTGTTTTAATTGGTATCAAAAGTCAGGGCAACCAATTTCTAATTGAGTTTTTGAGCACCTGAGAACTGTATAAAAAGTTAATTTTAATTTTTATTTTAACAACTATATAAGTACAACAACCCCTTGCAACATGAAGGACACATCTAAGTATTACACGTTATTTCGGAATTTTTTCTAATTGCAAGTATGTCTCTAAGCAGGGACGTGACTAAGATTTTTGCCGCCAGGGGCAAACATTATTTCGCCGTCCCCACAACTTTAAAATTCGATAGTTTTATAACGGTTTTCTTTGTTCCCACCTAAAATTACGGTCCCATAAATTTTGCCACCCTGCTCCCCATCCCCTTATTTACAGTCCTGCCTTTAGGATCAACGGTTCACCAGTTAAATGCGGTAAACTCCTGTTGGTTATGCACTTCGTATACTTTCTTCTTTCAGTTCATATTTTCTTTCCTATAGTTATAGTTAACAATAACTTCAAAAGAAAATTCACATTTAATGATGTCATTTGTGGAACTAGAAAACCAGTTCGACATCACAGAAGATGTCTATTAACCACTCGTGCTTTATATACCATTTCACAATTTTCCTTCAAATTATTTTTCAGTCAACATGACGGGTTGTTTATATCAGAAGAATTATCCGTATGTTATCGATGCGGCGGCATATCCGAAAGGTGAAATAAAATCTCCTGGATTTGATGACGGTGAATATCCAGACAATGCAATTTGTGTCTATATAATTAAGGCACCAGAAGGACACGTAAGTTTTCCTTCTATTTCTAGCTTATTTCGCACTGCTATAAAGGCTTTTATCCATATCTTTATTCACGTTAGAATACGGTACCTGTATTGAAACCGATACCAAATGTGTTAGAGAGTTATAAATCTTTCTTTTATTCCTCTTTGTTTTCTTATTTTTTAGACATTAATATAGTAAGTGGAACCTCCCCTTAACTCTTTCAACAGTCACCTCTTGTTAAAGGACACTTTACTGATCCCCAGTCCCGTAGAATAGGATTTCAATGCATTTCACTTCCCGTTAGCGGACTCACTCGATAACGGACAGTAAAATCAGACGAACATCAATTTTTTTCCAAACTCTAATTTATTAACTTTTGGTCATAAACCGAGAATTTATCATATTCCTCTGAGATTATGTTTAATCACAAGCTCGTGTTGGTAAATAAATCTTCAATTAACTACTTAATTATCTGAACATAACAGGATGGTGAATTCGAATGGTAATGTTGGTTTTGTTTGCTGATACGTGTGAAGAAGGCTGATATTTCAAGACTTATAATGTTGTTATGTGAATGTTTTATCTTCTTCCCACTCATTTTAATTTAATTTTCATTGCAAAATATGTTTAATTAGGTTTAATGAAGAAAAGAAAGGGTAACATTCTTCAGTATTTATCAGACTTTCCAACTGTATTTGAGAATTATGCATAATCGCCGGTGAAGCTGGATAAATGTATTGAAATTCAAACAAACTTTCTTTATCGAGAAGATTGGGGGTTATGCATATAACCACCGGTGTATCACTTTTACATTAACATGTATGCACATTTTAACATTAAAATATATAGGAACCAAATGCGACCGAAGCCAAACGTCGTATAAATGTGAAAGTATTATAAACGAGGTTCCACAAGATATCGTATCTCCCAATTAGCGGGAAAAAAATTTCGATCCCATAAGTGTCCGTTATCGAGAGTTTCAACTGTCCAGTGAAAATAATATTTACGGTATTATAATATAAATAAATAAATAATACCGCTTGCAAGTCAGTGAAAATAATATTCTGATGTTGATTTTGATCTACATAGATTGTCAAGTTGACTTTCAAGGAAATGGATTTCGAATCGGCAGGTCGTTGCTCTAAAGATAAGATGTTTGTTGTGGATGGCCCAACTGAAGGAGGAAAGGATTTGGGAGCATATTGCGGACAAGAACCCCCAGATTATCCCATCGTCTCTTCGCTGAATGCAATGCACCTCACTTTTAGGACAGACTACATGGTTGGAAGAAAAGGATTCCACGCCGTTTATGAGGCTCTTAGACCTGAGGGTGAGGATAGTACATCTTCTTGTCAACTTGAATAACCGTATACAGGGCTTTGAAATCATATCTTATGCCATCTAATGATAACAATATCTCTTGAGGGTGTAAAACATATGTTTTGGAAGCTTCTGCGAATTTATTGCAATTAACAATGAAATATAGCCATGACATCTTGTGTGCCGAATTCGACTCTATCATAGATGGCCAAATGCTTCGCTCATGTTATTGATACATCAATGTTTCAGAGCGATGCCTACCTAACTAATGATACCGACGGCCTATTTCACATTTTTGTGAAGTCGAATCTGGAAATTAAACGATGCGCATTCATTGGTCTTTTGTTCAATTGTAAAAAAAAAAAATCCTTATTAATATCTAATTCGGTTCTGTCGTGATATCATGAATATTGGACAATAAAATATTTTTGTCATAATTTAACATCATGCAAAAATTGTTAAAATTTCAAAATAAAAAAATCCGATGAATCTTCTCTGAAAATAAATATAAATGAACACAATTAGCGGGAAAAGTTATACTTCTAGTTATAATCTAGTTCTAGTTATAATCTAGTTCTAGTTATAATCTAGTTCTAGTTATAATCTAGTTCTAGTTATAATCTAGTTCTAGTTATAATTCTAGTTATAATTCTAGTCAGGGGCGTCGGAACTGTTTCGAACCTGTGGGTGCCCTTCTTGAGATTCATATAGGAAATTTCGATTTTTGAATCAATTCTGTGGGTGCTCGAACCCGCTCTACAAACTTCCGTGGGTGCTCGAGCACAGCACCCCCGGCTCCGACGCAACTGATTCTAGTCATAATCTAGTTATAGTTATAATTAGTTATAAATCGAAAAAGAAACGGTGTACTCTCTATAAATGTTTATGTTTATCACGATTCCTCTGTTCCTTTCCATTGTGCTCACGATTCCTCTGCGTAATTTCTAGCCCAACTACAGAAAATGACATTAATTTTGATATATCTATGTAGATCTCTGCCCTCGAGGATACCTGAAGTGCAATAACAACAACTGTTACAGCCCCAATCAGAAGTGCGATGGAGAAGACAATTGTTTAGATGGTACCGATGAAGAAAATTGCAGTGAGTAATACTGATATTCACAAAAATACAACAGCAGAAATATTATGTAACATTTCAAACACTCAATCACAACGTTTTATCGCAATAGCTTCACACGGTATTTTTTTTTCTTTTCCTTTATTTGTAAAAAAGGGTGAAAAATCTATCATAAATTCTATATAGTTAATGGTTTTGAAAATCTGAGTACCAAAAATTCCAGTCATTGAATTTTTTTTATTAAACTTCTTAGTGAATTTTCTTTAGAAGACCAAATTTCTTTCCCCTTTCCCCCTTAAGACCTGTTTTCCCGAAAAAATGGGAGTATAAAGCTGGGTCAACTTTTTCCCTGACACGGCCTGCCTAATACTGGATTTTTAGAAGGGTGGCCAAAATCAGCCATTGAAATAGCCCGCGCTGTGCTAGCCACACCTCACAACCAGCTTTTCCACTTGTTGAAGGTCTGTGGCACTGTGGTTGTGGATCCGGCTTGATAGCCTCTCTATTATACGTCTGTAGTACCGAGTAGCGGTTCTCTCAAACTCAGAAAGTTAAACGGCAAGTCACATCAAATCAATCAGCCATAATCGAAGACACTATTAACCACTTATTCTCTAATGCTATAACGAATCTCTAAGAAACTTGGGAAGAATCCAAGAAATTTGAATAACCCAGCTGAAGAGTCAAAATAAATTCTGTTTTAGAGAATTCTTATTCTGTTGCACTGGGTATCAAAAAATCGAAAAATTTTAAAAAGATCGAGTCTCTATTTCCCGTAAGCTATCTCATATTTTGAATAAAGTATTGAATCGCTCTTTTCCCCGTGTAGACCGCCCACTTCCACAAATTCCTTGCGGCCACAGCAGTATAAAACCATTCGAATCTCCATCGTCCACCGACCGTATTGTAGGTGGCATTGAGGCAAGGCCCGGCAGCTGGCCTTGGCAGGTAGACCTTCAGCTCAAGGGTTTTTACCCGAATGGTCACCATTGCGGCGGGACGCTGATAAATGCTCAGTGGGTGATGACCGCCATGCACTGCTTGATGGGGTGAGTTATTTCATTTTTCAGATTTTAACTACCTATCTGACAAGTTGATGCTAAATATACAAGGAAATAACAAAGTTTCATCAACAGAGAAAACATGATTCTTATTGTTGTGCTGTTTCGATAATCCGCTTGTCATATCCTTGTGAATGACTGACATCGTATAAATAAGCTTTAGGTAACTTACCGTATTTTAACGTAAATAAGGAATTCCTTTCTTGCCAAAAATAGGTTTTTTTTATACATTTATAGTAATGTAGATAAATCTTTTTCGACATTTTTTTCGAGATTTTAAGCTAAAAAAATCGGGATGCGGGGAGGGTTCCCCTTATGCACATAAGAATGCGGTATATTTAATTTCAGGTCGGCATATGCAAAAGACTGGAAGATAATAGTTGGAAATCATCACAGATATAAGAGAGATCCCGACGAACAAGTGAGAAACGTAGAATTATTGGTTGTTTACCCAGGATATACTGGAGAGGAAGTGAGTTATATTAGCACAAGAATATAATGATTTATGAAAATATGTGTTACATACCTGTATGCCGGAGGTAGAGGGCACCATACGAACGTTTCAACAGCTGGCTGATGCGAAGATGAATTTAGAAACGAAACAAAATTCAATTGTAAATTGGATCGACGTTCTCTCACTTGCAGGGCGAGCGCAATAGACCACTAAACTACAAATGCAACGAGAATCAATCTTTCCTTAGATCTCGTGTTCACTGAACCGAGGACCGTACATGGACGGTCGGACCTAAGTCATGCCTTATATTTATTTACACTGCTACCACACATATTTCCATTCCCCCCACCCCCGGCCAGTGTCAGAAGTCGTGAGCTTTGGCTCACGACTGTAAATTAGGTCCAATAGTTCATGCATGGTCCCGTTCCGTGCACACGAGCTGTACGGACAGATTGGGATAGTGTAGTGTAGTGTTTCCCAAAGTGGGCAATATCGCCCCCCCCCCCTGGTGGATGATGTAATGGTCCAGGGGGGCGATACAAGAGCTCTAGACTTAACATGGGATCCTATGGGTTCACTTGAGGTGGGGGGGGGGGTGTGATGAGACGAAAAAAAATGTTGATGAAAGGGGCGATGGAACAAAAAGTTTGGGAAACTATGGTGTGGTGGTTCAGGATGCTCACCCTGCAAGTGAAAGGACGAAGGACGTTTGTACGATTGCCCACAAAGGCAGAGTTGAATTTTCTCTCTTTCCTAAATATATTTTCGCATCAGACAGCTGTTCATATGGGTAGCAGAGAGTGACATCCTCCTCGGATGGTTCTTTTTACATCCAGCATAGATACACATTTGCAATGTCTTTAAATGTATGTGTGTATATACACATGTTAGAAAATCTCTGAAAATCAATTTATTAAGAGAAAAATACTAAGATTTGTTTGTTTTTTTTTCATATTTTCTAGATCCTTAATAAAAATATAGATATCACAAACGACATAACCCTCATGAAACTAAACGCGCCTGTTAAGTTTACCGATAGAGTGAGACCTGCTTGTTTGCCTACTCAGGGTTATGAAATGCCATTGAGAACCAAATGCACAACAACTGGATGGGGAGAAACTAGAGGTAATGTTCATAGTGGACAAAAACTTCCAACTGAAAAAATGTCTTGAATGTAGTTAATATTCATATTAAGGTACTTTTTGGATTAAAAAAAAAATACTTCATTCAAAAATTTTTATTTGCCGCAGGCCGGAAAGACGTGATCATAACACAGAACAGTGTCATCACCGTACGAAATAAAATTGCGCAAGATATTCAAATTCGAAGTTTCTCTTTGGTGCTTGCAAGCTATCTTTTGCTGTCAATTAGGGGTCGGTGCAAAAATATAAATTAAAATATTTACAGGGCGCTTTTTTTCCCTTCTTTAATGTGACACCTCGTTTGTAATTTATCCTTGAGTGAAATTCTCTAACAATTTTCCTATATGTTTTGTATGACAAAATTAATTAATAAACGTAATTAGTTACGTGTTTGCAAACATATTTTTGTTTTCATTTTACTTTTTTCCGCCCCAAAACTGTAGAATATCAATTACAACCACTCAATGTATTGACAGCAGAGACTTGTCTGAAACAGATATCTCATTAGTGGATAAGTAACATTATTGGTGAACTAAAAATTCATGTAGTTCGCTGTTTTATTTTTTTACCAGTCCTTGAATCCTCCTTGAAACAATGAAATTTAATATCTCAGACACTAATCACTCGGTACGGTGATGAAACTTGTTTCGTTTGTTACATAAGAAAATATTTCGAAAGCATGTGAAAATTTTTGTAATTATAACTATGGGGGGGGGGGGATAAGGCAAAATATATAAGGAGTTATTTTTTTTTAATCAAAAATTCTTTTAAAAATTTCCAATATAGTATGAATGCTTTCGTCATTTAAAACATTTTAGCAATTGGTCCTTGTCTACGACGGACGGTTTAGATTTAAAAATTCTTGGTAGACTTCCTGGACACGCTGCATGTTCCAGAAATGAGTTATTAAATTCATTTTTTTTATGAACTCTCATGTTTGAAATTTTATTTTTCCAGGCTCTGGATTCCATAGAGCACTCAAACAAGCAACGGTCTACACGAAGCATCCTCGATTCTGTACCAGTTTCACCAACGAAACTATGATATGCGTGAAAAGTGAGGGAAGCTTGGAAGATGCTTGCCATGTAATGGTTTTTCCTTTTCCTTGTAAAAATATTCAAATGCGTTACGCTTAATTTTTTCTTCTTAATAAATTTGTATTGTATATATTCATCTTCTACTTTCAATTTCTTCACCTCTAGGGTGACAGTGGTGGTCCTTTGAACTGTAAGATCGGTGATAAGTGGCAAGTAATGGGAATCACTAGCTTTGGTTCAGCCACGAATATGATGACTGGTATCTGCACGGTCTCCAAATTAGGGACTGTATTCAATAAAGTTTCAGCTAAGATAACGTGGATAAATGACATGATCCAACGTTATGGCTGATTATGTTATAATATGTGCTCGATCACGATCGTTTCTACGCGAATATTGTAAGTCTCGAAGTAAAATATACTGATTGGAAATATTGGAGGTCATGATTATTACTATTATTTTTAATCAATGCGCATTCAACACACACGCAAATCATTAATCAATGTTCTCAGTGGCATTCACAAAATATTTTGACTAACACCATATTTTTTTTACTCTACTGAAACGTCTTACTTACGTAACTGTCTATGGTCCCGTATACATTTGAATATACATACATAGTAAATATATGGTCAAAAACCTATAATACCAATTTCTTTTCTCATTGATTCTATCTTCAATTACTTTCTCATTTTTTTCATATTTTCGAGAATACATCTTTGAGTATAATTTCCGTACGCAATTCAGCTATTTAATTACAATAATTTCAACTAGAAAGAGCAGGTTCCTTGTTGGTGTTATTTTTTAAAAGCAGCTGAAATTTTAGGCGTTCAGAGGTTTATAAAATTGTATCAAATTTAGAAAGAAAATTGAAGTTATTCAAATTTGCTAAACAAGATTTGATCTGCTAATAGATAACATTAAAAGCAAGGCAAGCTATATACATTAAGCCCCTAAATTAACCATATTAAAAAATCCACACAAATTAATTGTTCAATACCGGGAATAACCTCGCTTCAAATACTTTTCAAAAGATATGTGGTATAAGTTGCATTTGGTTTAGCTATTTCTAATGTGGCATATATAATGCGGATCAGTGAAATTTATAAAACCACGGAAAAGAGAGGTGAAAAGGATGATGCTGAACAGAGATTAAAAAAAAAAAAGCTTTTAGTAATAAGCTAATTTAATAGTAGTACCAATTAAAACATTTTATTTTCCAAATAAACCTGGGTCTCTTTTGTAGATATGAACAGGAAACCGCATTAATATAATCACACCAAAAAGTCTTTAATTTTGCTCAGAAGGTTAGAGATACATTCCCCTGTTTTCAAAACCCACTAAATTGAAGCACCATGTTGAAATTTCTCTAAAATTTTTATTTAAAAATCGGGACATTTTAAGTATTTCCTCACAAATTCATGACGGTTATGCTGTCATAATGATCAAAACACGCAGTCAAGTATTACCGCTACGGGAATGATTAAGGGGTATCACAACCCCTTAAAGTCGATCTTTTAATATGGTTTTAATTTTTTTATAAAATAGCAAACAAAATGCAACAAAATCAAAACATTACATTTCATACGTTTCTTCACATTATTATTTTTAGAAAGTGACTATTATATATAATTAAAATTATAAAATGTATAATTTTCAAAGTTACACAATTACAAATAAATGCCGCATTTATCCACATTTAATCGCGTCTAATTATATTTAATCGCATTTAATCATATTTAATCGATATTTTACATTCATGTAACTCACGTTCCCCTGGGAATTTTTCTTTCTTTGTCCTCGTGATTATGCTACACTTTTCTTTTAAGAAAAAAAAGAGCCTTTTAGGGTGTTAGGTGAATCTATATACGTATTCACCCATCCAATATTATATACATATAACTGTTATGGCAAAGTGCACTTTTGCTATATGGATCTCAGCAGAGTAATGATGGTTTATAACTACCAATACGAAACCCGGAATCACCAATTCCGCTGATCTACAGCCAAAAAGCTTCAGGAACCAAAGTAACCAAATATTATTAATTCGAGAATGCTGAACAAAAATCTTGCAATAAAAATTGCAGATTGGCGCTAGTTTTGAGTTGAAGTGAAAATTAAATTTCAATGGTAATAGCATAAGCAGTGTACACATCACACTGAAACTGTGCGTTACAAACAAAAATAATAAATCATTGCCAAAGATATTTCAGTGATTTTTTTAGAATGATTTTAGAGCGTTGATTCTGAATCTGGCATTGGTATTACCAAATCGGCTCCAGTTTTGAAATAACGCGAAAATTTAATTTCATTTTTTAGGTAATACCATAAACAGCATGCGAATCAAATTGAAACTGTGCACTATGAACAAATATAGTAAAAGATTGACAAAGATATTTAAGTGATTTTAGGATTATTTTGGGGCGCTAATTCCGAGTCTATCATTGGTTTTGCGAATTGACACTAGTTGTTGAAATAATGTATACTCTGAACAATGTGATTTATATGCTGCTTATGCATTAATATTTCATCACTATTGAAATTTAATTTTTCCTTTATCTGAAAAGCCACAACCAATCTGACAAAACTAATGTAAGACTCAATATCAGCTCCCCAAAACTCTTTAATCTTGACTCTTTAATCACTGAAATATCTTTGCCAATGATTTGCTATATTTATTTATTATGCACAGTTTCAATTTGATGTGTATGCTACATACAAATGTATGAGAATCATGCGGTTTTCGTACAAATAAATTCAGGATCATAATTTTTCTTATGTAACTTTTTGACTCTGAAATACTTACATTTGGAAACTCTGTGAACCTCTTCCCGTACAAGAGCGAGAAAAACTGACGGAAGATTATCTAAAAACCAGGACCATACGACGTTGCAAAACAACAGTTGCAACAAGGTAATATAGTCTATGCCAGAGAATATTGGCCTTTTAAGCAAATAATGGGACGCGAGGCAAAGTACTGAGTAAATAAACTACAATCAAGTACTGAGAAAAATTATGTCCAACTTTTGTTTTAAAAAAAAAGGATCCATTGGTATTTCGCAGCGAAATAGTAAAAACCAAAAGTTTATTTAGTCATGTCTCATTTATTCGTCAAAACTGACAAATTTCGAATTTGTCGCATCTATTTCATAAATTCAAAATTCACGTGTTCTTAGTAATCAGCAATCATATGCAAAAATTATGTTTAATTTGGTTAAGAAGTTAGAGGACCGATCAGAAATGCGTATGCTACAGAAAAAATGTTTAACTAGCGCCCTCTGTTGTTGATGCAAATCATGGAAATATTTATTTTTTTGGCGAAAATTTAATGAATATGTTAGAATTGAGCTCAGTTATGAAGAAATTTGATTTAGCCAAATATCGGTTAATTTATTTTTATTTTATTTTGTTGCGGTGGACAAATTTTATTCCCTTTCAAGACTAAGTTTCGATTTTGTGCGCAACAAAATAAATTAGTTTCATCTATTATAGTTAGCGTCATCTATCTTTGACTTTGAATGGAATTCGCTAATTTTATACGTATAAATTTTGGGAACATTTTATTTCTTATTCTACTTTTTTTTTCATCGGAGAAAGCAATTTCTCAATAATTTACAAAATAATTCACCATTTTGGTAAGTTGCGCCCACTCATGAAATAGGATACAGTGAAATATCAGTTAAAATACTATGTTTTTCCTGCCTTTGGATGGTATTCACCGACATAGTTTAAACTATAGTCACAATTTTTTGATATGAGATCCACATGGATTGGTTAAATTCAAGTTTTTAACCAATCCATGTTGATCTTTAGTGAGCCAGATTTTAGAAAAAGCATTAAAACTTTATGCTCATTTCAATATGCTGGAATTTCGCAGTGTTCATTACATTTTGAATTCGTTCGTTTTGCGATATTTATTAATTTATAATTAAAATAGAATATCAATATTTTTCCTCTGCTCACTGGAAACGAACTCCCTATCCACAAAAACAGCTGACCGATGGCTGCCCCAACGGCCCATCTGTTAACGGCATGACTACTACCGGGGCTGTACCAATTTGTCCCCTCTTTCAGAAATTTTTTTCCCCAACGCAATCTAACCCATAGAATCCTGTGTCATACCCTTAGCTTCTACCGTTCCCCCCGGGACATTCCATCGCCCCCCCCAGGAGGCATTAACGCCTATGTTGGGAATCGCTGCTCTACAATAATAATCGCTTATGTAACAGTATTACTTTTTAGTACCAGTACACTTTTCATTGTGTTAATAAATTGTACGATAAATCCTGTATGATGATACTTTTCTCCTGTTCCTTGAGCACAATTCTATAACAAAGCTAAATCCTAGGCATCAGGTCATCATGTAACTAAAAAATTGATAATAGTGCTAAATTGATAAATCTATTATTGAAATAGCAGATTCAGTGACTGCTGTCAAAATTAGCCTATTTGCGGACCATTTATATCATAGCTTTTAGGTTTTTTCATTTAATGTAAATGCCCTTTTCTAGTGCATTTTAGTTTCTTTTTGTGCCTGTGTGTTTCGACCATTTCTAGTGCCCAAACTTCTGGGCTCTAGTAATGATTGGATATTTGTACCAATATTGACCTGTTGCACTTTGTGGTGAGACTTTCAACGGGGAGATCGGGTCACATTTGCACCTCGAAGCTTGGAATTACTGAAAAGGATCCAATAGTAAAAGAAAAAAATCTTGAGCATACTATTATTTCCGCTAATTGAAAGATATCCACTTGCAAATCGAATATAGAATGAGGTTCTTTTTTCTATCCAAACAATCTATCTTCTAAAAGATGAAAAGTGTAAAAATGTGTAGCATTTAAATGATAAAAGACATGGAAGGAATGACCGCATCCCCTCTTTACGTCAGGCTAGATAACAGAATGCCCTCTGATAAAAGTAAGATATTCGTGACTAATCAAAGAAACCAAATGTACCATTTCCCACGTATCCCCTTCGTGACAAGATAATAATAAAAAATATTCAACATAAATCCGCAGCTGGAATCTCAAAAGTTACTTTCTGAAAGCCTCACGAAACCGTATGACTCTTGTTTCGGTGTTTTCTACGTACGAATGAATTCTTATACCAAAATACATTGAGACACGGATAACGGTATAATGCTAGCGGTTTTTGTTATTTTCACTGCATTATGCCAGGGCATATCAGCAGGTTAGTTGATAATATTTTTTGTGTGACTGATGACCATTTCATTGAACGGTTTTTCATACAGGAAATGCTTAGTATTTTTCAGTAGAAATTCCATTAGATCATAAAATAAAATTCATTCATGAAATTTTCTAATTCCAACAAATTTACTAATTCCTACGTAATAGCTTGTTGTTTTATTTGCAAGCTTGGTTGCAAGCTATTTGCAAGAGTTTCGGATCAAAGCTTCGTAATCGTTTGTTTTCCTTGGACCCTTTGACGCAGCAACATGAGATTTACAGCCCCATTTTTAAATTGATATTCAGTATATTAAACCAATGTAAAAACAAGTTAATTGTTTTTCATTGAAGCTCACGGACCCCCTGGAATCTCTCCATTGATCTCAAATGATGTATGAATCCCTGTTTAGGAACCCCTGGTATATATAATGAATTGAATAGTAGGTAGTTTTTGATAAAGCTCTATTTTGTTGAAAAAAGAAGAAAAATATTGTGCCATTTTTTGACTTTTTTAATTGAAATGAGAAAAATTTACAATCAAAATGAAAGTGTTGCTTGAATATAACGCTACAAAATAAATAATGTCTGCAATGCTAAAGTTATAAATGATAGAAAACCCAATCGTACATAATGCGCCCATAGACCAGTAACAAACTTGAGCAATAACTAGACAAAACCGTTTATACAGTGTGTCTAAGTCCACCCGACCAACCATGACCCCCGTCTGTCCCACTAGAGGATATAAGCTGGTCCGTCTCAGGAGACGTAGGCCACGGTGGAAAAATCCAATGACATCCAAGACCAGCAAACCACCCACACCAAGCCACAAGCCAACCAGCAGCAGGTTCGCTCATACAACTTCACCCCACCCACACACACTTCCGCACTTGTTGTACATCAATAGAAAGATATGGGGGGAACATGGGCTGGTGCAGAGACGCACATCGCCTGCAGGCCACGAGTGGGTCCCACGAAAACTAGTTATACAAGTTATATATTTATACATATATGGGCATATATAGACAACAATGCAATTATGAAAAGATACAAAAGAATTGCGAATGATACATGGTGATCATAGATGCAACAAATACGACGTACAAAATTAAAAATTAAAAGAAAAGAAAGAAAATAAGTCGTCTAAAAAGTCAAAACATTTGATTTATATGTATATGATGAAAGATTGATCCCGGACATAAAAAAAATCAGTATACAAAACTCGGACTAAAATTTGAGAATTACACTTGCTACATGATCACATTCAAATCACTTTCCAATAAAACTTTGACAAAGGTTACTCGTGATACAACACCAGAAGACTGAAACAACGAAATATTTGCAAATTAATGTATCGAAATATGTTCAGAACAAGAATCATTATCTGTAAGTCCTGATTCAGACTTTAACTCGTCAACCGTTCTTCGTAGAAGTATGGTTTCAACTTTAACAAATGTTCAAAATGTATTCAGAAATCACCCTGTACCAGTTTCAATAGTGAAAATAAATTTTGTCTTTAAAATAAAAAAAAAAATCTAAATTTTATACGACCGCCCTGTCCTCCAATATCCGATTAGATAGCTGTTGCCCTGTCTCTCAGGAACCCAAATAAAATATTTCCATGTTTCTAAGAGAAATATTTGCTGAGATATCTGACTTCAAAAATCTGAGAACAGCTAGAAAAGAGCAACGTAAATTAACAGACAAAACATCTGTTCATTTATACTGTTCTTTCCAAACTTTTCTTCGATTTTTGAACTAAAATATCTTAGCGAATATTCCAATCGAATTTTTTTTTTGTTTGGCTCAGAAAAGACAGAGCAACAACGTCTTAATCTGAAGTTAGAGGACGAGGGATCGTACGAAATTCCGATTTCATATTCCGTGACACACTATGTTTTCACTCTGAAAACTGATACAATGTGATACCTAAACTAAATTTGAGCATTTTTTAAACTGCAACCATTACACTAGAACGAACGGTTGATCAGAAACAGGACTTGCAGGACACCCTGTATATATATAGCTTGAACAGTTAACTCATTTTTCTGGTTCATTAATTGAACTCAATGAATGTACATTTATTGATCTCTTTGATTTTCTCAAATCGTTTTCTTTTTTCCTTTCATTAATTTAGTGAATTTGACAGGCTGCATGTATCAGGATAATTTCCCGTACATCATCGATGCAGTGAGTTATCCGAAAGGGGAAATCAAATCGCCCGGATTCGATGAAGGCGGATATCCAGTACACGTCTATTGTGTTTACGTAATAAAAGCACCAGTAGGACACGTAAGTTGTCGCTATAAATTTACCACTGAAACGACGGTCCCTCATCATTTTGATCGATTCTGGTGGGAAATCACCAAATACAGGTGATGGACTTTAATGTTTCCTAAAATGAACAATATGGCCCGCTGCAGGAGGATAATAGTTACTGACACGATGTAGGATATTGCATAGGAAAGAGATGCAGGCGATGAACAAAAAAGTTTGAGAAAATATAATCTACACAAACTATACTTTGAAACTAAGTTTTTGGACAGCAGTGCAACTAACTAGGGCATTAAATTGATTGAAATGTTTAACTGGTTAATCACACACACAAAAATTTTCTTAATCCATCAATCGAATATTTTCAAGTGCTATTCATTCGTAGCAAAAGGTTGTGCTGATAACTATATAATATCAATTGATGCTATAATACTAATGATGCTAAATATATTCTGTTCATTTTTCACGCATCTGTCCACTGAATGATAACAAATACAGAAATAGATTAAGAGATAAAGGTCACGCCCACTTAAAGCTACTTGTTCAAATGCAAATACAAGCCCACAACTGGCAAAATGCCCACGAGGTGGCTGAGAAAAAGATATGCCGATGATTTTCGCAGAAATTAAACTCTTTACCAGGCTTGACAAATAAAATTTAGGCAACAGCCAAATATCTTAGGAAGTAAAGTCCTCCTCCCTGTGAAAATTGGCCCAAAATAATCTTTATTACAGTTGTCCCAGTAGCCTACTTGATTTCTTTTCGTGTTGGTAGACACACACAAATTCCGAAAATTTTGTATTGCCTTCAGACTTCACTGGCCAGATTACTAATGCATGAAATAGGCACGTCAATTCCGATTTTTAGTCGCCATTGTAACCTAGGATTTATCAAGTCCTGTTCTTAAAGCGATGACTCTCAAAGTTTGTGTCGTGGCTCCAAGGGGCATCGGGACGAGTTCGTGAATTGAGATGTCTGCCCAATTAGTTCTGTGAAGTGGTTCGTTTCTACACTACTCGAAGAAGCTTTCGATAAACTGACAAACCAAGGAAGCCACAAGTAGCAAAAGTTGAAGAAACATTGTCTTTAGGCAGGGCTAGACGAATCGCAAAAAAGTCTTGGCGCCAGAAAAAGAAAATTAGGTGTCAATATTTCTTTTTAACTGGAGTAAAAATGGTCTAAAACAATTCTTTTGACATCTTTATTGACCTTCTTTCATGTTGGCAGATATGCTGATATAAATTCCAAACATTCTAAGAGTACAACTTAAAATCGTTCCCCTTTGCCATAAACATGAATGCGTAACTTCCTAGACAACTTGCAAAATAACTTTTGAACGATTACTCCACCTACGATACTCTATGAAAGTTGTTCTTCTAAAATGTTTTTAAAATGCGTTTCAATAGGGGATACACATGTGTGTTTCTGATAAAACTCAGATAGTAAAATGAGTGATCCAACCAACTGATAAACCCAAAAGTGAAAATTTGGTATAAAAGGAATGATATGCTGAACATACTTGTCATACAAGATTCATTCAAAGACTTGTTATTCGTGGAGATGAAGATTACAAGAAAGAAAATTCATCACTGCCCCCACGAGAACCTGAACCCCGGTCTCTCACTTGCCGGACTAGTACTCTACCATCTAAGCTATGGAAGCAGGTAGCATATTTCAACATTTTGGAGCGTATATATGTTGAAAGGCATGGACGGCGGCAGCAGTCAACTAATTGCTCGTGAATGGCATAGACCATCAGATGGTCACATGCATGAAAATGTCCTCTCCACTTGTTAAATAAGATGAAGATTACAAAGAAGAAAATTTATCACTGCCAGTGGGGTCCCCGTGAGGCAGTGATACATTTTCTTCCTTGTAATCTTCATCTCCACAAATAACCAGTCTTTTAATGAATCTTGTATTAACAAGTGAAGAGGACATTTCTATATGCACACTTGTCATATCCTGGAATTTCTTAACTTGCATCTTGTCGTTTACAAATCATCGCTGGTTTTCTTTGTATCGACTTGTGTTTCCTCATGTCGAAAAATTTGATCAAAATATTGATTTAAATATTATGCATCAAACTTATCTGCAACGTTTTATGTAGGAACATAATTCAAGACATCGGTTTAGTCACATAAATAAAGTTTATAATTCAACTTTTAATAAAAAATTTAATCGAATTTTGATCTAATAGATCGAGTCGAATAACTCCACTGAAATTTTCAACTGCGATTATAATAATTGATATAATAACCGATGCGATTAATTGATTACTCGGACCAATCCTAATATTAGCCTACACAATGTTCTGGATATGACAGCTATTTACGATTTGCTATTCTGCAAATGCAATTCTCTTCATGAAATTTTCCACCGTATTATAATTCGAACCTTGTCAGTGGATTGCCGAATGAAATGAGGCGGAAAATCGCAAGAGCTGAAAGAACGACGATAAAACATAATTAAAACCCAAGATTAGTGTTTGTTATAACAAGCATTCCGAAATTCCAAAAATAAAAAAAATAAAATGGTATACAAACAGTAGCTTTTTTTTAGCAAAAAATAAGTAGTAGAGACTGAATATATGCTGCTTCAAGCAGTTTCGGTAAAGAAAAAATACTTTATGTTAAATTTTCCCAAGTGGCCGCTTTCCGTCGTTCGACACAGTTCGAAGTTCTAGTCTTTCTAGTCTTAATTATTCAGCAACAAAAGTTTCTTAACTCAATATCAATACAAATACAAATGCCACAACAGGCAAACTGCCCGTTGAGGTGGCTGAAAACATTATGCCCATAAAAAATAAGGATATCAAATAACCAGAATACAGCAACCCAATATAAAAGCATATCCAGTCGACGCTCGTTATAACGACGTCACATTATAGCGATCATTCCGTTACAACGACTGGTAGGAAAAGTCCAAAATGTTTTCACAGAACAACTATCGTATATGTTTTACTTTCGATATAACGTCCGTTTTGACGGGACGGAGGATGTCGTTATATCGAGCGTCGATTGTATCACCAAAAGAATATTATTTATTAATAATATATAATAACACTGCCCATAAAAAAGATTATGATTGTCTTATCTAAATATGGATAACTTCTCGATTTATCCCACTATGGCTATTGTAATTCTTTTTAAACGTATTAAATGCGTTATAATTCATGACCCCCAGAGATAAACTATTCCATTTATTACGAACCCAATTGAAGGAAATCTCTCTGCAACACCACAACCTTGAATTGTTCCTTACCAATTTAGGTTGGCGTCCCCTTGTCGAAGCAATTCATTCACGGTGTAAACTCAGCTAAAAAAAAAAAACGATAAAAGTAAGATGTTGTTAAAAATAATTTTTTGCTGTCTGCCTTGCTATAAGTAAATAAATATTTAGATTGAAATAAAGAATATAAACTTACTGGTAAGCAGTTAGAAAAAAAACCACAAATTCCTTATCAGTCTTTGTGAAAATTTATGAAAGAAATTGGTAGGATACAGTTAAATTTTCTTCACAGTCAGTTTGTTCGTTATTGTGTTAGCAAAAAACAAAGGGTTACCTTTTAACTCAAATATTCACATGTTTATTTCAATCTGCAGGTTGTCAAGTTGACTTTCAAGGAAATGAGTTTTCAACCGGCATTACGTTGCACCAAAGACCAGGTGTTTGTTGAAGATGGTTCAGGTGAAAAAGGCGAGGATTTGGGTGTTTACTGTGGACAGGAACCACCAGATTTTCCAATCGTCTCTTCTAAGAACGGCATGATTCTACGTTTTAGGAGTTTTCAATATGTTGGAAATAAAGGTTTCCGTGCCGTATACGAGGCTCTTAGACCAGAGGGTATAAACAATTAGATCTTAGTAAACCGTACGGGGATTTTAAATCGCAAGTTATGTCATATCAGTACACGTAGCATGTCATTAATCAAATTTATTTGGGAGAAAATAACAATTTCTCTCTTTTCTTTTACAAGTTGGATTGGCCTTTGTCTTCTATCAACAAGGGATTGAAATCTCGTATCATCAATATAGCATTTGTGATGGCTGCTCGGTTTTCCAAGCGGAACTCCTTTGTCTTAATCTCGCTCTGAAAAAAATTATCGAATTCCCTGGCTCTAATTTTCTTATTTGCAGTGATTCTCTCTCCTCTATTCTTGCCCTTCAAGGCATATTGAATAGTGAAAAATTAATTGTCGATGTATAGTGCCAAAGGCTGTCTCAATAACGAAATAGTTATAGATTTTTCATTTTGAGTCAGTGCTGCACCATCGGAAACAAGAGAGCAGATGAACTGGCCAAATCCACCACTGCTCTCCGAAGAATTGGTAAAGTATGCAAACCTCCATATTTGTTCTGGAAACGCTTCTACCGCGAAGAAGTCGACACAAGTTTGAACACAAGTTTTTAAAATCCAATACGGCAACAGTGCATTATCGGTAAAGGCAACCTTACTTTTTTATGGATTTCCTTCTCACCCAGTTTTTAACTGGACACTGCAATTTCAAATCTTATCTCAAAAGATTCAACTTAGCAGAGTGACATTGCGGAAAGGGAAAGGAGGATCCAAAACATCTGATCTTTGAGTGTTTAAATGCGACAATTCAGAGAACTGTATTTAAACGTGATCTACGGAAGCTATCAATTCAGTGGCCACTAATACCATCGAAATTGGTGTACTCAAAAGAGACTCTGTGTGCCCTTCGAAGATTTGTACATAGCATTGAGAACTGAAGCTTCTGCTTTCTTTCTTCCGTGTTGCTTGTATTATATGTGCATATTTTATTTTCGTTTTCTTCTTATACGCATTTTTATAATATTTTTAGGTATTTTCATAATTTCACCTTTTTTCTTTCTTTTTCTTCTCTTTCTCTTCTCCTTTTATTTCCGTTTCTATTATTTTTGTTTCTGTTTTTTTTTGTTTGTTTTTATTATTTTTTTCTTTTCTTTTCTTTTTTTATTTGTATATTATTTTTTTTGAAATATTATTTTTTTGTTATATTTTCTATATATATATATATATTTTTTCCCCTATTATTTTCTATTTTTTTATTTTTTTCCTATTTTTTAATTTTTATTATTTTCTAATCTTTTTTGTTTATTTTTGTTCTTTTCATTTTTTTTTTATTATCATTTTATTATTATATTTTCTTTGCAAACCATTTTTCTCCTTTGTATTAAGTATTCTAATTTTTCTTTGTTCTCCACGGTAAATATGCTTATTGTGCCATTATATATGGCCCTATGTTATACTGTGTGGTGCGTAGGGAGATGTCTTTGTGATAAAAAATTAAAAAAAAAGGGAGGAAAAGTTGAGTTTTTTTATTGCTTTTTACATCTACCGTATAGCGCATATACCTAGGACATTAATGGTCCAGAACAGTGTATATATATACAGTCAAACCTCGTTAAAGAGTCACTCTTGGGAGAGCAAAAATATGACTTAGTAGGCGGAGTGACTCGTTAAACGAAGTAAGTCATAGCTGTGCCAATTCCTGCATGAGGACAATCGGGACTTCCAAAAACTGGCCCGGTAAGCGGAGTGACGTGTTAACGTCACTCGCTTACTCGTCACCCCGTAACCGGGTGACGCACTAACGAGGTTTGACTGTATATACTTTTAATGTAATACGTCCTTCAGAACGAGCGCTATATACAGAAGGTCGGAGTAATCTCGGTATACTAACTGCTACCTTGGTCTGAGATATGTCAGCACACTAAAACTACTCAGAACTTTGTAGCGCCCGTTCTGGTAGACATGTCCCATTGAAACTTAGTATATACGCTATATGAACCATGGGAAAATGTAAAATTCAATTAAAAAAAACCCAATTTCGCACCTAATGTTCGAAAACTGAGCTATTTTTTCATTTCATAAATCTCACTTCCATGGTCTCATTAAGATATGCTAAAAACTTGACTGTATTCGGATGAGCAGTTTTTAGAAGAAAAAAAATCTACTCAGAGGACACGGCAACTTTAATTTATAATGTAATAATATGGGAATTTAATTAATTTAATAATATTGGAACATATGCCATATTTCAGTTACCTTGAACTCTGAAATTGGTGTGTTATGATCAACAATATTTTATTAAATCTATATAATAGTTATTTCTGCAAAACATTTCTGCCTGAATATATATATGTATGTGCAGGAGGATTAATTATTTCTTCTTGCCGCATTTTACTGGTAATAATAGAGGCATAAATCTAATTAGAGAAAAGTATCAAAATAACGTGTAGAACTCATATATGCTATTAATTTTTCGAAAGATTATATAGTTGTCAAAATAAAAAAAAACTAACTTTTTACATGGGCACCCTGTCCTCCAGAACCGATTAGAATGTTGTTCTCCTATCTCTCCTGAACCATATAAAGAAAAAAAAATCCACGTTCCCAAGTGCACTGTTCACATAGATGTTTAAATTCAAAAATCAGAAGAAAGTTGAAGGAAAAAACACCATAAAAAGTAACGAACAACGTTTCTTTCCCTGATTTATCTCATTCTAACATAACTATCTTCCGATTTTTAAATTCAAATATCTCGGTGAATGTTGCACTTAGAAACGTGGGATTCTTTTGTTTGCATCAGGAGAGACAGGGCAACAGCTTTCTAATTGGTTATTTGATTACAGAACCATAAGAAAAGTTTTATGATTATTATCATTACCTTATGCATCCTATTGCAACATGAATGATGTATCGGAGATCTGTACGTTATTTGGTTAATTTTTCTAATTGAAAGTCAGTGCCGTCTTAACGCATGCGCCCCCCCCCCCCCAGACATGGCCTCAAGAGAAGACGCGCCTCACAAAAATGAAAAATCCGGTTGAAATTTTCTCGGATTTACCAGGTAGGGCCTTCGAAAAACCACTTGGCCCAGGTGCCCACAGTACTCTTAAGACGGCCCTGTTGAAAGTATGCCTCTAGAATCAACGGTTCACCAGTAGAATGTGGCAAGGTGGATTGAGTAATCATTGTTTATATATGGGTCTATTGCATCATTTTTCGTAAACATTTCTGCAAAAAATATAATATACTTCTGCTTATATAGATCTTTGCCCTCGGGGTTACCACAAGTGCAGAAACAACAACTGTTACAGTCCGAGGCAAAAGTGCGACGGAGAAGACGATTGTTTAGATGGAACTGATGAAGAGAAGTGCAGTGAGTAATGCTGATGGTATTAGATAACAATAGGGTGGTCGGCAGGTGTCCCAGTTCTAGGGACAGTCCCAGACTAACAATGAATGAATCGTCCCGAAAAAGGCTTTTTGGGGCACTTGTTTGTCCGGTTTTTTTTTTCGCATAATCAGTGAAATCAACTTATGATAATATGTTTTACTGTTTTCTATTTAAATTGCAAACTACCCACATTTTTTTTTGTAGTCCCTATGACATCGGATTGGATTTTGGGTTTAATGGCGCAATGACCAATAAAGCCAAAATGCGCCAAAAAAAATGATTGAAATGAATGAAATGAATGAATGAAAAAATGAATGAAATGAATGTCACGAAGTGAAAGATGATTCTGACCAAAAGCGGTCGTAAAATGATGACGGTGGTTTGAACAAGTAAAAGCATGAGCAATGGTAAATGGACTTTGACAATGAGGGCACTGCGGTTGACTCTCTCGCAGTAAAATATATGATTGTGTGATGCGACTGTGTCCTATGCGTAAACGGGAACTTCCTCCTTTCGGTTAGTCCTGCAGCTCGAACGCCAATGGCCAAATGTGGGCTTAAGGGCATGCAGTTTATTATTTACCTGGTTATTCCACTGATCCTGCCAGCCGCGATGCATCAATTCTCGGAGGATTGAGAAGTGGTCACTGGCAGGTACCAAAAGGTTATGTTAGTCAATGTTAGTTGTTGTTCGAGCTTCAGTGTCTGCTTTTTCGTTGCCCGGTATTCCGACATGACCTGGTACCCAGTAAAAAATTACTGTGGTGGTGATGCAGTTCATGAAAAATAGCATGGATTAGTGAGAAATGTACAGGAACACAGTACTTGCATTGCGCTGAAAGAGTCACTATAAATGATGCATCGTCGGTGGCCCTATGTTATCGATAAGGCTGAATGCTCAGGCCGAATGTGTATTTTGCACATCTTTACGTTACAGGATGGCTACCTAGGTACCTAAACTCAAAGAATGCCTTTACCAGAGGATTGGGCTGGTCAGAAAATAATCACGGGTTCTCCGAAGGATGAATGATTTTCGTTCAAATTGTTGCATTATTTAAAGAACCTATTAATATCATTTCTGTGATTACGCTTAGTTTTACACAATACAGAATTGTTTTTACATGTAATAGTTGCGATATTAGTTAATGTTATGCACTCACACACACAACAACAACTAGTACTCGGTATTCACATTCTTCTAAAACGTTCAGCATTCTCATTCTGTCTGTAAACGTTCGTATTTTTCATAATTACCATAACTGTTAAAAATAAAATTTTATCAATAAATTTGCGTGCCTTCCAGAAAATATTACTGTTTTTAATATAAACGTGATTCTCTCACGCATTTCCAAGCGATCAGCATGACCCGTTCCAGGAGGATCCCATCGAAAATAAGAATCTTTGTTTTCAGCGTGTATTCTGCATGTGAGAAACATCAATGAACTAGAACCTCTTTTTCTGCCACCTATCAAGTAAAACTGTAACAATTTTTCAATTGGAATCGTTGACTGGTTTTTGAACTGTTTAACACATAGAAAAAATCAATGCAGCATAAAATATCAAAACCTATTTTATGAGACAATAATATTAAATAAATTGTTACGTTTACTTACACTAATTACTGAATTTTAACAGTTTGTAATCGGTAAATACTTACCAGTAAAATGTGTCCACATTTTTATTCTTGATAAAATAACATATATGTTCGTTCGTCTTGGACAATAGTTACAAAGACAAGCACCATTTTTTCATGGTGAATTTCACAAAGTATGAACGTGTTTAGCCTGAAAATCACTGAGAACGCTCCTTTGTATACGGATTTATATTGCTGAGAAGAACAAAATCCCCTATATTTTATATTGCAGCATGTTACTATGTCATCACACAGATACCAAAATGTTATGCCCACAGAAGCTCCAGGTCAGTGCAGGTGAAGTAAACGAGAATGTGGTGCCTATCTGGGGGTGGGGAGGATCACTTGCATATGATATCTTAATTTTGTGCATTTTCATACCACTGAAATATATATATTTTTATTCATGTCTGGGGTTTTTGTGTACAGTCTGATGTTTATATTTCATAGATGTCAGCAGGAGCTTCAATGTGACAATATTATTTATTACTAGCTATAATACACGTCACTGCCGGTTTTTATTCAATTGTACCAGAGGATCTAAAAATTGACAATCCGTTATAAACCATCAATGAACGCGACAATACTTTTTCCAACAAAAACACAGAACCGCTTTCAATATGCATACATTTTTAAAACGGTGCTGTCTAACAGAGGATATTTATTAATTATCAGACAATGAGTGTTGTTTCACCTATTTTGTTCATTTCTTTCTGAATTGAAGAAGGAAAAGATTGTTCATTCTTTAGTGAATTACTCCAGGTCCGCCAGGCATGAGTCGGGTTCATAGGGCACTCCACAATAATGGGGTCAGGTGCTATGATTTATAGCAGGCTTACTTGGTTCATTTTGAAATTCATCATTTCACCACGAGGAAATTCGATCAATTGATAAAGGACACATATGTTTAGGGTCCCGTTGATTACGGGTTTGAACTGCTGTAGAGGTGGGTTGGTAAGATACGGGGTTAGAGATGGGAAGAGTTCAGATTCACGTAAGTTCAAACCCACCCACCTCCTGGCCGCTGTGGTGGTCGAGTGGTTATAGTGACGGACTCGCGATGCGAGGATCCGGGTTCGAACCCCACAGTGGTGGTCGGCTGAAGTTGGTTTTCTGTGGTTCCCAACTTCAAGGCGCAAATGCGAGCCGATCTCCCAGTTAAAAAGTCTCGCCACAGAGAGCAACAGTCCTACAACGATAAATCATTCAATCATAACACTTCACTCATAGTTAGAAAAACTGGTGGCAGATGGCAGCACTACACACAGCAAGCATTACACAGAAACACACTTTACGTCAGGTTGCACTACACGTACACGCACATTCCCGCATGTAGCGATTCGTTGGGGGTTCCGCGGGGGTTGGGGTGTGTGGGCGGGGTGCATGTGTGGTGTAGCAGTAGCGGGTTGGGCCTCCAAAAAAAAAATGGCTCGGGGATCCATGATGTTCTTAAGTCAGCCACCTCGTTGGGCAAATTGCCTGTTGTGGCGTTGTATTTGTATTTGTATAAGTCATCACCCCGGAGTCGGATTTATGGTTTTATCGCCTGTAGGAGGTACGAAATTCGTTACCGTACATCCAATCTAGTCTAGTTTTCTTGACTTTTCATTCTTCGAAAATAGCTTCCCTGGACCATAGCTCTCTTAGCTCCATCCTACACCGTAATTATGTGTCTGAGTCTAAATCACTCTGTTGGTCGTTCATATGCTTTCACACCGTCTAGGTGTGACTTTACGTCCCTCACCCACTAGGTTATTCTATTGATTACTCACATACTTGTATACTGTTTTCGTCACTCCCATTCTTGCACACTAGGTCAGCGAATTCCAACGTAAAACTTCTCGCAGAATCCTTGATGATAATGAGGCTGTTCTACGGAACTCAAATTTTTGAATATTTATCCAAAAAACATTGCGTTCCTACTGTCGTCTCATGGCAAAATAAAAGAAGGATTACACACCACTTCTTAATTTACACATTTATTGTTATAAATCATTGTGTCATATCTTATCGCAGAAGCCTCTATGCAAATGAGGTTGCCGTGACCGGGTTGGACTCATGCATAAGCTGGCCATGAATGTCCCGTAAAGTACAAGCGTGATATTCTGCTATTCAATAATCCTCATTCTATTACTAGTGCATAGAAAATTTCCCACAAAGCATCGCTTTTACAATTTATAATTTTCTGATGAATCGGTAAATAAAACATTTGTAAACTTCTGAGACTTCTGGTTCGAAAATTCGAAGTGAAAGAAAAATATAACATTATTGTTTCCTCAATTGGTGAGTTGTGCAAGAGGGAGTCTGATATACATTTTTTTAAGACATCATCTCGTTAAAATTATTTAAAAAATGAACTGTTTTTAGAATTATATTAATAACAAGAAAGTGTTCTTTCAAAGCTTTCCGGATTTCTTGGTTTTTAAGGGTTTTCGCGGTGTTTGATCCTGAGGAACCCCAAAAAAGCGACCGCGGAACACTAGTTGAAAACCTATGTTTTATTCATCCTGTTCTTTTGTAAATTTTGGAAAGCCTTTCCTTTGCTTCAGAAATTATCGTCATCTAACCAATTGTTTTTTTCCCCTTGTGTGTGTAGATCTCCCGATTCCACAAATTCCGTGTGGCCACGGTCGCATACTACCCCTGGAATCTCCGATATCCATGGATCGTATTGTTGGTGGTATTGAGGCCAGACCCGGTAGCTGGCCATGGCAAGTAGACCTTCAGTGGGTGAGTTATTACCCGAATGGTCACCAATGTGGCGGGATTCTGATAAACGCTCAGTGGGTGATGACCGCCATGCACTGCCTTAGAGGGTGAGTTTAATGAGCTTCACGCTTTTATCAGATATCATTTGAAAAAAAAATCGCCGTTTTTTTTTTTTTTTTTTTTTTTTTAACTTTTATTTTGTCACGTTTCATGGAACCCAAAAAGTATTCGTAAAATAAGTATCAAGAAAATTTCGTTTCAGAGCAGATCGTCCTAAGGACTGGAAGATAATCGTTGGAAATCACCACAGATATAAGAGAGATCCGGGTGAACAAGTGAGGAATTTGGAATTGATAGTCGCTTACCCGGGATATACTGGGAACGAGGTGAGTTTCTAACTTTCAAGTTACAGTTGTTATATATACTATATACAGTAAAGGACCTCCCATAAGAGACACTCCCTTTTTAGCAGACATCCCCTGTTCACGGACGACTTTTTTGAATTTTGTCAACGGACTTCAATGTATCTTCCTATTTATTTACGTACACTCCCCGTAAGCCGAAAAAATTTCGGTCTCAAGGGTGCGAATTATTGAGGGGTTCTATTGCGTACAGTAGTCCAAGGTCACTGAAAAAAGTCCGAATTATCAAATTAACCCACCCTAGATCTGGGAAACGACTGCGAATTGTAACTCAATCATCAACATCGACAAAGGATAATAATTATCAAGTGTTAAAATTTCATCATCGGTTATGAAACTCCTTCAAAAATTTTAATAACTTATAATTAAAATAATTAATCTTAGCTGCTGCATTATATTCCACTATTGCGGCATAAGCATCACAGCAGAATTTCTTGACCATGTTCAAAGCCTGATTTTGTTTATCTCTGGTGAGCTAAAGGAAATATACTTTAATTAACGTATTAGAAAAAAAATTGATTTACCGATATTTTTCATAGTCGAATGATGACAGAAAGTTCAAATATTAAATGTTACAACTTAATCCATAGATTGAACAACATAATTGATATCAAGTGGTGAACATTCTCGGTGCGCGCGCGTGTGTGTGTTTTCCAGCTGAACAATGTTGAAATGGGCATCAAATTGTCAAAGAAACAGTGGAGAAAAACAGAATATTCAAATTTTTATTCATTTTTAAACAATTTGGTCGAAAAAAGCGCAGTCTGAAATTTTCATGCTTTTTCCAAACGAAGTCCATTCACACAAAAATCATGATTTTTTTCCACCAACTTCGAATTATACAAAACATTCGAGAAAAGATTCAAATAAAACGAAAAATTCTAAAATTAAATTAGGTAGAAATCTCAAGGGGAGTTGGTAAACCTTCGAATTATCCAATGATGGAATTTACCACATTCAAATTAATCAGGTTCTACTGTAAAAATGTTACTTCCGAACCCGAATTTGGCCAGTTTGTGAAGTAGCTGCTCATCTCTGGCCAAAGTCCGAAGAAAAAAAGACCAGATTAAATATGTACAGCAATCCTAAAGATCAGAAGAATCGGAATATTGATATTTCTCACACAAATAATATAATGCTTGCTTAATTTTTTTTTAATCTTTAATATCATTTATTATCAAGCTTCCATCGTATATTATCATTTTTTAATATTAATTCATCTGTGTTTGTGTTTCAAAAATTATAATACCACACCACTAGTCAAAGGGGGTTTAGGGGGTCACTCTTTCACTGCGAACATGACAAGACGGGATCCTCCGTAATAATGGATGCCTAACCTATCGGCCACAGCTCTCACTATAGTCTCTATCTCATATTGATTCATACAACATAAAAAATCATATCGCAATAACGATGCGATAATTTTTTCCCCAAACTTTGACAGCAAAAAGCTATATTACATCATTATATGAATAGTTTTTCTCTCTCGAATTCCGCTTTTTTTCTCTCGTCACATGGAGGAGCTAATCCAACACACATGCTGTAAACTATATAGTTATATATTACACATTGACGACGAAAAAAAATACGAATGTGGTAACTAGCGGACCTAGTCCTTATAGCAGCACATTGGCCAGGGATATCTAGCCGCTTTACGAATTGGCAGGCCAAAACTCATATCATTTTTTTTTTTTAAATCAGACTTTGACCAAACCTATCTGCTATTTCGTGAATTGGCAGCTTTTCGGGCTTCGGCAGTAAAAAGACACAAACGATATACAAGGTGCATAGTAAACAGGGAGTATGACATTTTACTAGCGAAATGTTGATCCTAGAGGTATACTACCAATTAGAAAAAGTTTCCAAATAACATTCATGTTGTAAGGGGATGTTTAGTTATTAAAGTGAATAAATGAACTTTTATACACTCCTAGGATCAACGTTTCACCAGTAAAATATCACAACCACTGTGTGCTATACACACAGGTTTCACTATGCACCTTGTTTATATCTTTCAGCTGCCAATCATTCTGAAGACAAACATATTGTTCATTTTTCCTGTATTCCACAGATCAGAGGCAAACAGTTAAATTTTGAGAATGACATAACCCTCATGAAGCTTAACGCGCCAGTCAAATTCAGTGATACAGTGAGACCTGCATGTTTGCCTACACTGGGTTATGAAATGCCACTCGGAACCAAATGTGTGACATCTGGATGGGGAGAAACAAGAGGTAAACACCATATATTATATAATTTGTATTCTCTCTAACATTATCGTCATGTTTGAGAGCGGAATGAAGACCAAAAATAGAAAAATTACTTTTTTGCACTCTGAAGTATGTCCAAGAGCCGCCCCACACGTGGGTGCTCAGAAATTACCAACGAATAAGGCAAATACTCGACTGTATTTTTGTCTTGCATTCACCTTATTCGTTGGTGATTTCTTGAGTATTATTGGCAGAGTTTATCTACTCTTCCATACACGTGAGTGGTAAGAAAAAAAAAAACAATAGCCAGTCCGTTTTCAGAGACAAACATACGAGCCGATTTCCCAATTAAAAAGTCTGAACCCCCACGGAACCCCCAACGAATCGGTACATGCGGGAATGTGCGTGTGCGTGTAGTGAAACCTGACGTGAAGTTTTTGTTTCTCTGTAATGCTTGTTATGTGTAGTGCTGCCATCTGCCACCAGTTTTTCTAACTATGAGTGAAGTGTTATGATTGAATGATTTATCGTTGTAGGACTGTTGCTCTCTGTGGCGAGACTTTTTAACGGGGAGATCGGCTCGCATTTGCGCCTTGAAAATGGGAACCACAGAAAACCAACTTCAGCCGACCACCACTGTGGGGTTCGAACCCGGATCCTCGCATCGCGAGTCCGTTACTATAACCACTCGACAACCACAGCGGCATTAAAACTCATCTCTGCCTCTGACGAGTGCTCTGACCACTAAGCTACAGAGGAGATAAAGAGGAGAGGAGATTGCCTCATTTGATTGTATATTTTTTCGCCTCGTATATATTTTTTGATTTCTTCGGAAAAATTCGAAAAAAAATTACTTGGCCGCCAAAAAACTTAGACAATTGTGTTTTTTTTACATGAATTTGCTCAACTTATACAATATTATTTTTTTAGGTTCAGGATTTCATAGAGCACTGAAACAAGCGACAGTTTACACGAGAGATGAACGACACTGTCCAACTTATGCTAATGCTACAATGATATGTGCTACCAGTGAAGGGAGTTGGGAAGATGCTTGCCATGTGAGGGTCGCTTCTTGCTTTTCTTTTTTTCATATTCAAAAAATTGAAATACGACGCTAAATATATACGATATATATACGATAAAATTACTACTATCACCGGACCGTTTTCAGCAAATGAGATATGACGTCAGACTGTTCATCTTCTGTAGTTTCGAGCATGTAAACGTAATACTTGAACGCACACTTTCCAGTGTCGATTCGGTCTTGACCGACAATAATTAGAAAAATGAAGGAAAAAAAGGTTCAGATCAACCTTTTATCATAAAAAGCTGCGGATGTTTTGTAACTTTCACAGCATATTTATTTCCTTTGTGCAATTCTTGTATGTATTTTATGAAAATAGCAGGTGTATTTAGGAGTATATATTAATGTTTAGTTTGAAAAATTCCAAATTTTGTCGCATGACTTTTGCTTATAACATGTCAAGTTCTGAAACAATTTTTACGAAAGTCGCAAAAAATTTAACTTCAGAATATTATGAAAGTTTTATATTCGATGAAATATATATGAGCATTTCAAGTAAATTACTTTTAATTACGCATGAGCAGGAAATACCAATTTTATTTCTCATAATTTCATTGCCACTAGTTCAACTTATGTAGAAATTCCAGACAGATAATGTGAAAATTCAGAAAGATGTAGGCAGTACAGTTAGCACTGATTTCAGTTACTTGCTGAGAGCAGCTGGAGGAAAAGGGATTTTCAACAAATGGATGATTTGATTAGTTTCTTTCATTTGTTACCGCCTTCAGTTTGTTCATTTGAAGCAATAAACATGTGTTATGCTGAAACATTTCTCCCATATAGCATCAGACGTGCGTATTCATTCATTCGCCTAATGTTGTGCGCTTATTTTCGAAATAATCAACTCACAGATAATAATCAAATTATTAATTTGTTGAAAATTCCTTATCCCCGCTATTTTCAGCAAATAACTGAAATTACTGTTCACTACATTGTCGGTATCTTTCTAATTTTTCTCAAAGTGAGAGTTTGAGTATTACGTTTACATACCCGAAGTTACAGAAGGAAATAATGTCATTTGTGCTTAAAAATGTCTGGTGGTCATAATAAAGTTTTTCATAGGTGGTCATAGGTTTTTCCCCCGTGCATCTCAACCTACGTACATCAATTATTAAAATTTGCTGTTTTTTCCCCTCTTTTTGCTTTCTAGGGTGACAGCGGTGGTCCTTTGAGCTGTAAGATTGGAAATGAGTGGCAAGTTATGGGAATCGTCAGTTTTGGATCAGCCACGAATTTGTTGACTGGCATGTGCACAGTCTCAAGATTAGGGACCGTATACAATAAAGTTTCTGCTAAAATTACGTGGATAAATGACATGCTCCGACGTTTTAGCTGATTGCGTCGTAATTTGATGTTGATGTAACCAATAAATGTTTCTATAACATGTGTGCGTTGTGGAAGAAAAACATACAATACCATCGTTGACCAAAATAGTACTCCAATTGCCCTAACTGATTTATTATTATTATTTTTAAATTTTCCTCTTTGACCAAATTTAGACATACTAAAAAGTCGTAATATTACTTTGATGTAAATTGATTGATTCATTAATTAATCAGTGTCGGTTAATCACTGTAAAATTGTATAATTCACTTATTTCATAAAACTACCTTCGCTATGTCATGAAATAATTGATAAAATCAGTGAAAATGTGTGATAACACATTAATAATAATTCCACCCTTTAATGAGTTATTCTATGAAATCAGTAGTTAAATCATGGAATACAAGTGAATTGTACGTTTTAACTGACTTTATTAGTTACTACATAACTAGGTATTCTATGATTTAACGGATTTGATTCTTTAACGATAACATCTACATATGTAACATACGTTTTGGAAAAAAAATAAAATTTCTATATGGAAATATTCCCATAAAAATAATGCGGTTTATATCGAGAGATTCGTACTTTGGCTAAAGTTCAATACAATAAATTCTGATAATGAATAGGATTTCTACATTGAACTTTTCAAATAACGTAAGACCCAATTGAAGATCATTGAAAACACTGTCCCTTCTTCCACAGGACTGAAACTCAAAGATTAAAATATAATGTGAATTACAGTCAAATCCGGTTTTAACGAATACCGTTATAGCAAAAATCTCGTTTCAACGAACACTTTTCTGATCCTCCAAATAAGCTTACATAAGAACAATGTAAAAACCTGGAATTCCTTTATAACGAAATTTCATTATAACGAAGTGAATTCTTCTAGACTCGTGTTTCGGTGCTTGCTATATACGGATGAACTCTTATACCAAAACCCCTTGAGACAAATATAACAGCATCATGCTTGCAATTATAGCTATTTTTTCGGCATTATGCCAGGTCATATCAGCAGGTTAATCACTTACGTTTTTTCAAATAATGACCCTTTGATTCCGTGATTTTTCAAGCGGAAATTCTCGGTATTTTTCAGCAGAAATTTAATTACCGCATGAAAACCGAAATCAGGAAATTAATTCACATGTTCAGTTTTTATGTAATCCTACGTTATATTAAGTTGTTTCATTTACAATTGTTCTAACAGTGGTTCTAATCGTTTGCGCTGCACGCGAACTCTTTAGCCTCGTTTACAAGGGAAATATAAAAATCGTCAAGCTTTCAAAAAAAAAATACCCGTCAAGCGTGATAGAACTCTCAATGCTACAGGAATACTGCACATGTAAACAGGACTTTAATGTGAATTACATGACGTGAACAGAGACCATACACCATTTACCTATATAAGAAAAATATGTTCGTTTTTCATTCAAGTGAAATCTTTCCATTCATCTCAAAGGATCCATAGATCCCTGTTTGAGAACCCCGTGATATAATAGAGTGGATTGATAAGGTGATTGGATCATTAATAGTTTTTGCTAAACATTTATTTATCAAAGCTGGAGATGAAAAATATAATAATTGCTATATTTTTATTTACTTTTTTTAATGGAAAAGAGAACAAATTAAATTTGGAATATGAATGCCTGGCTGTGTGTGGAGTATCATGTCACACACTTGAAAATGTTTGCAACGCTATGGATATGGAAAACAGAAAATATAAATCAGAGAAAATCTAATTCATATTTTTCCGTCGTATACTATAACCTCATAGACGTGTAACAACTAGAACAAATCGTACATATAACATTTTACTCCTTTCTACAGTTTCATCAGTTTCATAGACTAAAATAGACTAATTTCTCTCGGAAGGTTAGAAATACATTCTACATAATATAAAAAAACTGAAGCACCATGTTGAAATTGCTCTAAAATTTTATTTAAAAATCAGGCATTTTAAGTGTATTTCCTCACAAATTCATTACGGTTGTGCTGTCATCTAATGATGAAAATACGCAGTCAAGTATTACCGCTATAAAAAGGATTAAGGGGTATCGCAACCCCCTGAAGTCAATCTTTTAATACGGTTTCAAATTTTTTTTAGTAAATTGCCAATGAAATGCGACAAAATCAAATAAAACATTTCATATATACATAGTATATTTCGCACGTTTCTTCAAATTATAATTTTTAAAGGTGGAAAATTACAAATAAATGTCATATTTATACACAGTTAATCGCATCTAATTATATTTAATCGCATTTAATCATATTTAATCGAAATTTTACATTCATGCAAATCACGTTCCCCTGGGAAGTTTTCTATCCGCAAATCTTGTTTGGCCTTGTGATCATGCTAAACTTTTCCAAGGTGTTAAGTGAACCTACATATTGATTTATTGTTTATAACTGTTATGACGAAGTGCATTTCTGCTATATAATGATGAAGGGGGTTTGATGGCTTATAACTACCATTGGAAACCCTATATCACCAATTCCACTTCACAAACCATAGTAGCCAAATATTACTAATTAGAGGGTGCTGAACAAGAATCTGACAATAAAAATTGAAGATGGACTCTAGTTTTTGACTTAAAGTGAAAATTAAATTTCAATTGTAAGGTAATACCATAAGCAGCATGCGAATCAAATTGAAAAACTGTGCACTATAAAAAAATATAGTGAATGATTACCAAAGATATTTCAGTGATTTTAGGATATTTTTGAAGCGCTAATTCCGAATCTATCATTGGTTTTTCGAATTGGCACTAGTTTTTCAAATAATGGATACTCTGAACAATGTGATTTATACGCTGCTTATGCATTACTATTGAAATTTAATTTTCTCTTTATCTAAAAACTAAAGCCAATCTGACAAAACTAATGCCAGATTCGGAATCAGCTTCGCAAAATGACTCTTTAATTACTGAAATATATTTGCCAATGATTTACTGTATTTATTTATTATGCGCAGTTTCAATGTGATTTGTATGCTACTTATGTATTACAATTGAAATTTGATTTTTGATTTATCTCAAAAACTACATCGAATCTAAAAAAAAAACAATGCAGATTCAGTATCTGCCCTATAACACATACCCTAAAACCATTAAAAATTTCTTAAGAACATGAAAAAAAAAATTTGTTGAGCAGTGTAATATTACATTAATATACTTTTTTAACGATAATGCGTATACATTACAAAAAAAAACCTTAGCCAATTCAACCTTTTCTTTGTCATATCCGTATTCAGTACATTGAACTAATTAGGAAATGGCTATTTTCCTCTCGGAAGCAGAATATTTTTGAAATTTTGTTGCCCAGTGTTACGCGGTTTTCGGTTTTCGTACACATAAATTCAGGATCATAATTTTTCTTATGTAACACACACACACATACTTTTGAATCTGAAATACTTACATTTGAAAACTGTGTGAACCTGTTTCCGTAAAAGAGCGAGAAAAACTGAAGATTATTAAAAACTTAGAAGATTATCTAAGCCAGGACCATATGTTGCAAAACAACAGCATGCAACAAGGTGATATAGTATATGCCAGAGAATATATTGGCCTTTAAGCAAATAATGGGACGTGAGGCAAAGTACTGAGCAAAAAACTAAAATCCAGTACTGAGCAAAATTATGTCAAACTTTTGTTGTTAAGAAATTAAACCATCGATATTTTCGCAGAGAAATAGTAAAAAAATCAAAGTTTATTTTGTCATGTCTCATTCATTCGTCAAAACTCACAAATTTTCGAATTTCTCGCATCTATTTCATAAATTCGAAATTTACGTGTCCTCAGTAATCAGCAGTTATATGCAAAAATTATGTGCAATTTGTTGAAGACGTTAGAGGGCCGATCAGAAATGCGTATGCTAGAGAAGAAATGTTTTTACTGGCGTTCTTTGTTGTTGATTTAAGACTAAGTTTTGAACAGTTGCAAATAATGAAAATATTTTTGTTTCTTTTTTTGAGAAATTTTATATTAAAAGTCATTATTTCACAAAATATGTTAGAATTGAGCTCAATTATGGCGAAATTTGATGTAGTCAAATATCGATTAATGCATTTTTATATTTTTTGTGTAGTGGACAAATTTTATTCCCTTTTGAGACAATTTAAGTTTCGATTTTAAGCGTACCAAAATAAATTAGTTTCGGTTTTTAGCGCCATCTATCTTTGACTTTAAAATATAATTTGCTAATTTTATACGTATAAATTTTGGGAAAAAATATTTTATTTATCTTTCTACTTTTTTTTCTTCGGAGAAAGCAATTTATCGATAATTTACAAAATAATTCATCGTTTTGATAAGTGCCCAGTCATGAAATAGCAGGATACAGTGAAATATCAGTTAATACTCTGTTTTTCCTGCCTTAGTGAGCCAGAGACACTAAAAACCATTACTACTTTACGCCCATTTCAATGTACTGGAATTTCACAGTATTTAATACGTTTTGAATTCGTTCGTTTTCGGATATTTATTAATTTATAATTAAAATAGAAAAATCAATATTTTCCTGTGCTCAATGGAAACGAACTTCATATCCACAGAAATAGCTGACCGATGGCTGCCCGAATGGCCCATCAGTTAACGGCATGACTACAACTGGGGCTGTAGCAATAGAGTCCATGCTTTTTTTTTCACCCTGAAATTAAAATGCATTTCAAATAACTATAGCAAGCGGTTTTTAGTATGGAAAGATCATCTCCAGCATTCGAGAGATATTTTTTTTCCAATCGATGAAAACCGAAAACAAAGCTTAAAATTTAAAAAAAATTGAGGACAACGTCATTATACAAATACAACGCCACAACAGGCAAATTGCCCAACGAGGTGGCTGACTTAAGAGCATCATGGATCCCGAACCCTTTTTTACCCTACCTACGAGCCCTACCTACTACTGCTACACCACACATGCACCCCGCCCACAACCCCCCGCGGAACCCCCAACGAATCGGTACATGCGGGAATGTGCGTGTACGTGTAGTGAAACCTGACGTGAAGTTTTTTTTTGTTTCTCTGTAATGCTTGTTATGTGTAGTGCTGCCATCTGCCACCAGTTTTTCAAACTATGAGTGAAGTGTTATGATTGAATGATTTATCGTTGTAGGACTGTTGCTCTCTGTGGCGAGACTTTTTAACGGGGAGATCGGCTCGCATTTGCGCCTTGAAGTTGGGAACCACAGAAAACCAACTTCAGCCGACCACCACTGTGGGGTTCGAACCCGGATCCTCGCATCGCGAGTCCGTCACTATAACCACTCGACCACCACAGCGGCAATGTGTCATTATGGAAATGTTTTTAAACGCTGTTGTTATTATGTAATTATTCTTAAATTTGATCCAGCATAGCATTATGTTGCATGTCAGAAAATTTAATAATAAGTATTAGATTGAATCGAACTCCGAACTAACCTTGGAAGTTCACAAACACTTTCTTTGGCACAATAACATCAACTTAGTCAGCAATGTAGTTATTATAATCTATTATTGAAATAGCAGATTCAGTGAGTGCTGTCAAAATTAGCCTATTTAAACCCGTTATATAATAGCTTTTACGTTTTTCCATTTTTCCAGTTATGCTAAATGTACTTTTCTCGTGCATTTTAGTTTCTTTTTGTGCCTGTTTGTTTCGACCGTTTCTAGTGCCCACACCGTTTTCTGAGCTCTAGTAATGATTGGATATTTGTACCACTGTTGAACTGTTGCTCTGTGTGATGAGACTTTTCAACGGGGAGATCGGATCACATTTGCGCCTCGAAGTTTGGAATCGCTGAAGAGGATCCAATAGTAAAAGAAAAAAATCTTGAGCATACTATTATTGCCGCAAATTGAAAGAGATCCAAAGTGTGCAAATCGAATATAGAATGTTCTTTTCTTTATCCAAAAAATCTATCTTCTAGAAGATGAAAAGTGTAAAAATGTGTGGCATTTAAATGATAAAAGACGTGGAAGAAATGGACACACCCTCTCTTCACGTCAGGATAGATAACAGAGTGCCCTCTGATAATAGAAAGATATTCGTGACTAATCAAAGAAACCACATGTACCATTTCCCACATATCCCCAGTGTGACAACATAATTAGAACAATATTCCTCAGCTGGAATCTCAAAAGTTACTTTCTGAAAGCTTCACGATACCGTATGACTCCTGTTTCGGTGTTTTCTACGTACGAATGAATTCTTATACCGAAATATATTGAGACACGGATAACGATATAATGCTAGCGGTTTTTGCTATTTTCACTGCATTATGCCAGGGCATATCAGCAGGTTAGTTGATAATATTTTTTTTGTGACTAATGACCATTTGGTTGAACGGTTTTTCATACAGGAAATCCTTGGTATTTTTCAGTAGAGAAATTCAATTACATCATAAAAAAAATTCATTCATTATATTTTCTACTTCCCACAAATTTTTTTAACATAATCCTACGTAATAGCATGTTGTTTTATTTGCAACTGTTTCGGATCAAAGGGTCGTAATCGTTTGTTTTCCGAGGACCCTCTGAGGCAGCAACATGCGATTCACAGACCCATTTTTAAACTGATATTCAGTATATTAAACCAATATAAAAAAAAACAAGTTAATTGTTTTTCATTCAAGCTGATGGATCCCGTGCAATCTCTCGATTGATCTCAAATGATGCTTGCATCTCTGTTTAGGAACCCCTGGTATAATGAATGAATAATTGGTAGTTTTTGCTACAGCTCTATTTATTAATGTTGAAAATAAAATAAAAATATTGTTTAGATTTGATTTTTGTAATTGAAATGAAAGTGGGGCTTGAATATAACACTACACAATAAATAATGTTTGCAATGCTATGGGAATGGAAAATAGGAGGCATAAATCATAGAAAGCCCAACCGTACATAATGAGCCCATAGACCAGTAACAAGCTTGAGCAATAACTAGACAAAACCGTTTATGCTGTGTGTCCTGTAATTCCTAATTCAGACTTTAACTCATCAACCGTTCTTCGTAGAAGTATGGTTTCAACTTTAACAAATGTTCAAAATGTATTCAGAAATCACCCTGTACCAGTTTCAAGAGTGAAAATAAACTTTGTTTTAAAATATAAAAAAAAATCTAAATTGTATGCGACCGCCCTGTCCTCCAGCATCCGATTAGATAGCTGTCGCCCTGTCGTTCAGGAACCCAAATAAAATATTTCCATGTTTCTAAGAGAAATATTTGCTGAGATATCTGACTTCAAAAATCTGAGAACAGCTAGAAAAGAGCAACGTAAATTAACAGACAAAACATCTGTTCATTTATACTGTTCTTTCCAAACTTTTCTTCGATTTTTGAACTAAAATATCTTAGCGAATATTCCAATCGAATTTTTTTTTTGTTTGGCTCAGAAAAGACAGAGCAACAACGTCTTAATCTGAAGTTAGAGGACGAGGGATCGTACAAAATTCCGATTTCATATTCCATGACACACTATGTTTTCACTCTCAAAACTGATACCATTTGATACCTAAACTAAATTTGAGCATTTTTAAACTGCAACCATTACACTAGAACGAACGGTTGATCAGAAACAGGACTTGCAGGACACCCTGTATATATATAGCTTGAACAGTTAACTCATTTTTCTGGTTCATTAATTGAACTCAATGAATGTACATTTATTGATCTCTTTGATTTTCTCAAATCGTTTTCTTTTTTCCTTTCATTAATTTAGTGAATTTGACAGGCTGCATGTATCAGGATAATTTCCCGTACATCATCGATGCAGTGAGTTATCCGAAAGGGGAAATCAAATCGCCCGGATTCGATGAAGGCGGATATCCAGTACACGTCTATTGTGTTTACGTAATAAAAGCACCAGTAGGACACGTAAGTTGTCGCATTAAATTTACCACTGAAACGACTGACCCCCATCATTTTGATCGATTCCGGTGCGAAATCACCAAATACAGGTGATGGAATTCAATGTTTCATAAAATGAACAACATCGCCGTCTGTGGGAGGATAATAGTTACAGACACAATGTAGGATATTGCTCAGGAAAGGGATGCAGGTGATGAACAAACAAGTTCTACACAAACTATACTTTGTGCTAGTAAACGTTTGGACACAGGGCGTTAAATCGATTAAATTTTTTAACTGGTTAATCAAAAATGTTCAAATGCTATTCATTTAAAGCAAACGTTGTGCTGGTAGCTATATAATATCAATTGATGTTAAAAATATATTCTATTCATTTCACGCATCTATTCACTGAATGATATTAATAAATATAAAAATAGATTAAGAAATAAAGGTCGCGCCCGCTTGAAACTATTTAATACAAATACAAGCCCACAACTGGCAGAATGCCCAATGAGGTGGCTGAGAAAAAGATGATCATAACAAATATGGATGTCATATATTTATAGAATAACAACCCGATTAAAAATGGCGATTATTTTCGCAGAAATTAAACTCTTTATCGGGCTTGACAAATAAAATTCAGGCTCCAGCCAAATATCTTAGGAACCACAGCCCCCCCACCCAATGAAAATTTTAATCGAATTTTGACCGAATAGATCGAGTCGAATAACTCAACTGCAATTTCCCACTGCAATTACAATAATTGATCGAATAACCGACACGATTAATTAATTACTTGGACCAATCCTAATATTAGCCTATTCAATGTTCTGGATATGACAGCTATTTACGCTTTGCTATTCTGCACAAATGCAATTCTCTTCATGAAATTTTCCACCGTATTATAATTCAATCCTTTTCAGTGGGTTGCCGAATGAAATGAAACGGCAAATCACAAGAGCTGAAAGAAGGACGGTAAAAACTCAATAAAACCCAAGATTAGTGTTTGTTATAAAAAGCATCCCGAAATTCCAAAAAGGAAAAACACCAAATGTGGTATACAAACAGGAGCTTCCTTTAACAAAAATAAGTCGTAGAGACTGAATATATACTGCTTCAAGCAGTTTCGGTAAAGGAAACGTTTGTGTTAAATTTTTGCTATTGCGGTCCAAATGACCGCTTTACGTTGTTCGGGACAGTTCGAAATTCTAGTCGTTCTAGCCTTAATTTATTCCACAACAAAAGTTTGTTAACTCAATATCAATACAAATACAAACGCCACAACACGCAAATTGCCCGTTGAGGACTGAAAAAATTATCTCCAAAAAAATAAGGATATCTAGTCCAGAATACAGCAAGCCAATATAAAAGCACATCCAGTCGAAGCTCGTTATAACGACCCCACATTATAGTGACCATTTCATTACAAAGACTGGTAGGAAAAGTCCTAAATGTTTTCTAGAACAACTATTTATTTGTTTTACTTTCGATATAACGACCCTTGCCATATAACGTCCGTTTTTGACGGGACGAAGGATGTCGTTATATCGACCGTCGACTGTATCACCAAAAGAATATGATCACTTAATAATATATAGCACACTGCCCATAAAAAAAGATTATGGTTGCCTTATGTAAGTATATGGATAACTTCTCGATTAATCCCACTATGCCTATTGCAATTCTTTTTAAACGTATCAAATGTGTTAGAATTCACGACCTCCCCCCCCCCCTCCCCAGAGGTAAGCCAATCCATTTATTACGGTCCCAATTGAAGGAAATCTCACTGCGACACCACAACCTAGAATTATCCTTTACCAATCGATGCTGTCGTTCCCTTGTCGAAGCAGTTGATGGATGGTGTAAACTCAGGTAAAAAAACCGATCAAATTAAGATGTTATGAATTTTTTTTTTTTTTTTTTTTGCTGTCTGCCTTTCTAAACTGCTCAAAACAATTAGGGGAGCAAGCAAAAAAGTGAAGAAAACCGTGCGAGACAGCCACGAATTGGCATACAATGGATAGTACACGCGTATTAATGCGCAATACAGAAATAAGACGTAAAAAAATTTGGAATTAAGCTTTAATTCTTTGAAAATATGGAAAAAACGTGAAAAGATGATTTACATGTAAACGATAAAAAAAGTACTGTTTAGACATGATGCATGAGTTTTAATAGGGGGGTGTGGTCTCCTCGAACAGCTAAGACTGCTACACACCTGTTTGCCATGGATGCGATGAGGTTATCGATCAGACTTTGGGGAATACTGTTCCACTCCTCAAGAAGTGCAATCTGCAAGTCTCGGACAGTAACAGGCGGACAATGCATCGTCCGGATTCAGGTCAGGAGAACACGCTGGCCATTCCATACGCTGTATTGTTTCAGCTTCAAGCATGTTCTCCACCAGACGACCTCTATGCGGTCGGGCATTATCATCCTGGAAAACAAATGAATCTCCAATGGCTCCAGCATAAGGGATGACATGAGGTCGCAGTATCTCGTCTGCATACCTTCGGGCCGTCAGAGTGCCATTCCGAATGATATGCAGGTCCGTACGTCCGCCTATGCTGATTCCACCTCATACCATCCAACCAGCTCGTCTGTATTGTGACCTTTCACGAACGAATGCGGGGTTATTTCGAGTGCCCCTGTCCCTCCATACCAGAACACGTCGGGTGTCACACTCCAGACTGAATCGGGATTCGTCTGTAAACAGCACTTGGCTCCAATCATGTTGCTCCCAATCTCGATGTTCAGCAGCCCATCTTCTTCGGGCCGCACGGTGGCGTGGGGTCAACGGAATGCAGACCATTGGCCTACGTGCATAGAGCCCTCCCTCATGAAGCCGATTACATACTGTTTGGCTGGACACCCTTCGTCCTGTTGTCAAGAGCAACCGTCTTTGCAGCTGCGTAGCATTCTCTGTTCTGTTTCGACGGGCTGTTAACCGTACATACCGGTCATCAGTTGCTGTAGTGGCGCGTGGCTGACCTTGCCCTGGTCAACGTCTAACATTTCTTGTTTCTTGGAATCGATTCCACAGCCTTGCAACAACACTTCTGGCGACTCCAGCAGCGTCCGCGACACTACGTTGTGTTTGCCCGGACTCCAGTCTGCCTATAACACGCCATGCCATGGATGCCAGTAAATCAGGTTGTTGAGACATTCTCAAGTCACCTTGTCTCAAAAAAAATACTGCGCAATCGAATTTCACAGTTACGGCAGTAAAACAGACGTTTCTGCAACATCCCGATTTCTGCCCTTATCTCCTTTTTCTGGTCTTTGATGCCGTCATGAATGATTTGCACATGAAGTTTTCTTCCGTTTCCTGCTAGGCTTTAAATTATGGATGATTCATTTTATGTTACTTATCGGTATACATCTTTGCGTAATTTTGTTATAACCATGTGCTCCCCTAATTGTTTTGAGCAGTGTATAACTAAATGAATTCAGATTAAAATAAACGATAAAATAGGTAAGTAGTAAGAGAAAAACCTTGAATTCCTTATCAGTCTTTGTGAAAATTTATTAAAGAAATTGGTATAGGATATCCAGTTCAATTTGCTTCACAGTCAAGTTCTTCGTTATTGTGTTTGCAAAAAACAAAGGATTACATTTTAACTCAAATATTCGCATATTTATTCCCATCTGCAGGTTGTGAAGTTGACTTTCAAAGAAATGAGTTTTCAAGCGGCAGGACGTTGCATCAAAGACAAGGTGTTTGTTGAAGATGGTTCAGGTGAAAAAGGCGAGGATTTGGGTGTTTACTGTGGACAGGAACCACCAGATTTCCCCATCGTCTCTTCTAAGAACGGCATGATCCTACGTTTTAGGACTCTTCAATATATTGGAAATAGAGGTTTTCGTGCCGTTTACGAGGCTCTTAGACCAGAGGGTATAAATAATTAGATCTTTAGCATTCTAAATAATTAGATTTTAGTTCGTAGGTTATGTCATATCAGTACACGTAGCATGTCATTAAAGAAATTTGTTTGAGACAAAATAACAATTTCCAACATCCTTTTACTTATATTAGAGTTGGAATTAATTTAAAATCTGAGTTTTAATTTTTAAAATCTTTTCTGCGTGTCACACAAATAACAAAAAGGAAAATATTATTTTTTTTAAACACATCAAAAATTAAAATCTTTGTAATAATATCAAGGGTCATTTAAATGCACTGAATAAGAAAGCTATAATCTCCCTAAAATAATTATAATATAACGATAATTAGCAACGGATTCCTTGTTCGGAACTCCACATTTAGAGCGACATTTAAGTTGTGGTGAGTGGTCCAACCAGATGAAAGTACTTATATAGGTTACACTTCCATAAGTAAAACTCCTCATATGCTATGGATCGGTATATTGCATTTATATTGCATATACTATATACAAAGTGATTATAACTAAACTTTTCGTACTCTGAGCAGTTTTTGTCACAAAATGCTTGTCCGGATACAGCCAAATTTTTAGGATAACTTAATGAGACCATCGGAAAGAGATTTATGAAATTTAAAAAAAATAAACATAAATTTTCGACCACGAGGTGAAAAAGTGGAGCTTTTTTCTATTGCTTTCTATATTTACCGTAAAACGTTATACCAAGGCCATTAATGGTCCATACAGCGTATATACCAAGTTTTAATGAAATACGTTCATCAGAACGAGCGCTACAGTAGGTCGGAGTAGACTGTGTATGTGACGGGTGCTATATTGGTCTGAGCAGGGTCAGTACACTGAAACTACTCACACCTTTGTAGCACACGTTCTGGTAGATATATCCCAATGAAACTTGGTACATACGCTATATGGACCATGGGAAAAAGTAAAATGCAATAAAAAAAAGCTCCAACTTCTCACTTGGTGTTCGAAAATTGAACATTTTTGTTTTATGTCATAAATCTTTCTTCCGTGGTCTCATTACGTTGTCCTAAAAATTTGGCTGTATTTGGATGATCAGTTTTTGAAAAAAAAAAACTACTAAAGTACACGGGAACTTTATGTAATAATCTTGGAATTAGTAATTAATATTTAATAATCTGGGAATATATATCATGCTATATATCAGCCGCCTTGAGCGCTGATATTGGTTTGTTATGATCACCATTAATTTATTGCATCTAATAGTTATTTCTTTAAAAACAATTTCTGCCTGGATATATATAAACAGGGTGATTAATTATTTTCTCTTGCCGCAATTTACTGGCAATCCTAGAGGCATAATTCCAATTTGAAAAAAGTATCAAAATAACGTGTAGAATTCAGACAGATATGGCATTGATTTTGCAAAAGATTGTGCAGTTAGCAAAATAAAATAAAAAAAACCATTTTACACGGACACCCTGTCCTCCAGAACCGATTAGAATATTGTTGTTCTATCACTTCTGAGACGGAGGGAAAAAAACCGTTCACGTCCCGGAGTGCAATGTTCGCATACATATTTAATCAAAAATGATAATATCGCGGAAAAATCGTTCAAAAATGAGATAATTCAGTCAGAAAATCGTATCATCATGTATGTACGCTATATATCTTACGTTTCGTGGCATCGCTTTTTGTCTAGATCATTCCCAGAGCCCATCTGTTATAAAAATTCTGACGTTGCACTTGGACACCTGCTTATAATCACATTATATATACTTTCTCAACTGCTATACGAAACGCCATAATTATTGTTTTTCATCAATATATTCATGTATTCGAATGTATATCGCCGGTGAATCCACTAGTGCGCAACTAAACCTTGTATGTTCAAGTGAACTTTGTACTTTCTCCGGACTTGTGTGATCTCGTCATTAGGTCTATAATATCCATATCTAAATATGTCTCTAACTGGCAATGGAAAGTCCCCCGGCTCCTTCAGTCTTGTGATATTATTAATACCAGCAATTGATCAATATCGATAATTCCCACTAGCATATTTATAGTTCATTGGACCTGAATTTGTACACGTATCCTGTTTTTCATGTTCTATTTTCAGAGATTCGGACCTATGAAAAAACCCTTCCAACAGAAGACAAGATGAGAGAAGTTGGTCTTGCAGAATGGCTGATGGTTGGGGACAGAACACAGTGATGAAGGCGGGTGGCTCGGAATGTTTTCGTTGGTCTCTTGCGGCTGATCCGCCCGGGCTCCTTGGTGGGGGTTTCCGGGGCCTTTGGGGGTGTGTGATTGCCGTGATTCGGAGGCGATGGGGGCCTCGGCGGGATTGGGTCCTGTAGCTTACGGGCCGGGGATGCCTGCCGGCGAGTTGGTGTTAGTGTTTGTAGTTCTTTGCGTGGATCGGAGGTCGGCCCGTGGTCTTGATGGCTGGCGGGGCTTGTTTTCTTTTCTTTTTTTTCCAGCATGGCCCAGCCGCAAGGTAGCGTGCTTATATCCCACAAGGGACAGACCGGGGTCCATGTTTGGTGTTTTCAGTCAGAAAATCGCGGAAAAAACACCATGAAAAGTAACGAACAACGTTTCTTTCCCTGATTTATGTTGTTCTCACCTAACTACCTCTTGCGCTTCTTAAATTCTAACATCTCAGTGAATGTTGCACTTAGAAACGTTGGAGGTTTTTGTTGGAATCAGGAGAGATAGGACAACAACTTCCTATTTTTTTTTTTTTAGCACAGGCCATATGAAAAGCGTTTATTGTTATTATTATTGCCTTATAGCTATACAACCCCTTGCAATATAAATGATGTATCGGAGATCTAATCAACGGCTCGCCAGTGAAATGTGACAAGGAGGATTAAGTAATCATTGTTTATAATATGGGTCTATTGCATAATTTTAGCAAACATTTCAGCAAAAAACATATAATATTCTTCTGTTTATATAGATCTTTGTCCCCGAGGTTACCACAAGTGCAGAAACAACAACTGTTACAGTCCGAGGCAAAAGTGCGACGGAGAAGACGATTGTTTAGATGGAACTGATGAAGAGAAATGCAGTGAGTGTATAATGCTGATGGTATTAGATAAAAATAGAGCGGCCAGATGTCCTAGTTCCCAGGGACAGTCCCAGATTAACAATAAATTCACTGTCCCGAAAAATGCTTTTAGGACACTTGTTTGTCCGGTTTTTTCTTCCCGTAATTTATTATTTAATATTTTTTATAGTTTTTTATTGAAATTTCAAACTACCTGCATTTTTTTGTAGTTCCTATGACATCGATAAGGCTGAAAGCTCAGGTATTTTGCACATGTTTACGTTAAAGGATGGCTACCTAGGTACCTAAACTCAAAGGATACCTTTACCAGAGGATTGGGCTGGTGCCAAAATAATCACGGGTTCTCCGAAGGATAAATGATTTTCGTTCAGAATTGTTGCAGTATTTAAAGAACCTATTAATATTATTTCCGTGATTACGACTAGTTTTGCAACATTAAAGAAATGGCAAACCATTATAAAGTCATAATGGAATTATATTTTTAGCAATGCAGAACGCAAAAAAATCCAATGATGTTAGCTAAAAATATACGGAATTGGACGCCACAGACAGATGTTTCGGAGCTACTGTAGCCTTTTCGTCAGTGGAAAATGAAATGAAAGTGAAAAATCTGTTATAGCGCAGGTCACTCTCGCTAAAATAAAAACACGTGGTTACACGGATCGTGGTAACACGTGGTGTGATGATGGCGAGAAAAAGATGATGATAATGATGAAACGTTTACAATTGTCAGACGGAGTGTATCGATGATGGATCGCTGGAAGGGGGAACTGTAAGTATTGAGACCATATCTTGAAGAATTTGGAGATTTCCAATTCCAAATATCTTGGAGATTTTCAACGTAAAACTTCTCGCAGAACCCTTGATAATAATTAGGCTCTTCCACGGAAATCAAATAAATTTTTGGACATTTATCTAAAAAACATTGAGCCCCTACTTTCATCTCATAGTCCCAAGGCAAAATAAGAAGAGGGCTTGGGCACAACGTCTTAATTTACACATTTATTGTTATAAATCATTGTGTCATATCTTATCGGAGAAGCCTCTATGCAAATAAGGTTGCCGTGACCAGGTTAGACTCATGCGTAAGCTGGCCATGGATGCCCCGTAAAGTAAACGCGTGATTCTGCTATTCAATAATCCTCACTCTATTACTAGTGCATAGAAAATTTCCCATAAAGCATCGCTTTTACAATTTATAATTTTCTCACGAAATGGAAAATACCACATTCGTAAACTTCTGAGACTTCTGGTTCGAGAATTCGAAGTGGAACAAAAATGTCACGTTATTATTTCCTAAGTCGGTGAGTTGTCCAAGAGGGGGGGGGGTGGTCTGATATATGTAAGACACCATCTCGTTAAAATTATGTAAAATAAACAACAGTTTTGAGAGTTATATTAGTAACAAGAAGGTGTTCTTTGAAAGCTCTGCGGGGTTCACGATTTTTTAGGGTTTTCTTGGGGTGTGACCCTGCGGAACCCAAAAATGGCTTCCGCGGAACACCAGTTGAAAACCTACGTTTTATGCATCCTGTATGTGCTTTTGTAAATTTTGGAACGCCTTTCCTTTGTCTCACAAATGTCGTCATCTAACCAATTGTTTTTTTCACCTTGCGTTTAGATCTCCCGATTCCACAAATTCCATGTGGCCACGGTCGCATACTACCCCTGGAATCTCCTATATCCATGGATCGTATTGTTGGTGGTATTGAGGCCAGGCCCGGTAGCTGGCCATGGCAAGTAGACCTTCAGTGGGTGAATTATTACCCGAATGGTCACCAATGTGGCGGGACGCTGATAAACGCGCAGTGGGTGATGACCGCCATGCACTGCCTTAGAGGGTGAGTTTTGATGAGTTTCACGTTTTTTCTTTCTATTTTCCTCAATTCCTTTTTCATCTCCAATCCAGAAATTTAAATACATTCATTTGATCGAATTTTCTTCCTCGATTGTGTTTCAAAAATGACTAATCTTTATGACTGCACCATTATGGTATTAGAAATCATTTGAAAATGGTCGATTCTTTTTTTAATTTTTATTTTGTCACGTTTAATGAAACACAAAAAGTGTGCGTAAAATAAATGTCAAGAAAATTGCGTTTCAGAGGAGATCGCCCTAAGGACTGGAAGATAATCGTTGGAAATCACCACAGATATAAGAGAGATCCGGGTGAACAAGTGAGGAACGTGGAATTGATAGTCGCTTACCCGGGATATACTGGGAACGAGGTGAGTTTCTAACTTCCACACAAGTTACAGTTATAGTTGTTATGCTAGATACAGTGGGACCTCCCATAACAGACATTCCCTTTTAGTAGACACCTGCTAAGGCACGATTTTTTTTAATTACGTTAACTGGCAGAAAATATTTCGGTCCCGAGGGTCGAAGTTATTGAGAGGTTCTACTGTATAACAGTCGAACTTGGTTAATTCTAAGTGCAAAGTCGCTGAAAAAGTCCGAATTATCAAGTTAACCCACCCTAGATCAGCGAAACGACGGCGAATTGTAAATTAATCATCAACATTGACAAAGGATAATAATTATCAAGTATTAAAATTTCATCATCGGTTATGAAACTGCTTCGAAAATTTTAATAATTTATAATTAAAATAATTAATTTCAGCTGCCACATTATTCCCCTGTTCTGGCTTCAGTATCACTGCAGAATTTCTTGACCATGTCCGATGCCCGATTTAAGGAAACAGTTCATGATCACTGGTTACGAAACTATTTCCCAGATTTTGTTTATCGTTCTTAAACTATCGAGGACATATACTTTAATTAACGTATTAAAAAAATGGAACAGCTTTGGTATAAGGGACAGGTTGGCGATTTTCGGCGACTTTTTTTTCCCGGCGCCAAATATGTCAGACGGCCCGAGAAAAAGCCGCCAGACACTACGTGCGCCAGAAAAAAAAGCATAGAAAACAGTAAAAACAAATGGCATAAACAAAAATAAGCTGTGGAGTATTTAAAAAATAAAACTGGATAAAAAAAAATGAAATCAGGGTTTAAATAAAACCCGGACCGTTGTGAATAAATAACGATCCTGCTGTATAAATGAAAATATTCTATGTATTATAAATTAAAACCCGGACTCTTTCCGAGAATCCGGGTTCTTATAAATAATCAACGGTCCTGCATGTTGTATAAATAAAAATATTCTATTTATTATAAATAAAAAACCCGGACTCTCTTTCCGAGAAACCAGGTTCTTTTAAATAATCAACGGTATAAAATAAATAAATAAATAAAATAAAAAGGATGCAGGGGCATCCTGCATGTAGAAAAGAATAAATATTGGAAAATATTAAAGGTACAACCTGAGGGAAAAGATGTCCAAAATAATTCCAATTAATCCGGCACACACTACAACATATATACGGAAGGAAGAGAAAATATGAAGAACTATCCCAACGGTTTTTCAAAACGCCGCGGCTATTAAGTGACGTCATTTGGAAGAAAAAAAGAGAGGATAGAATGAGAAAAAGAGAAAACCAGTTTCAAAATGGCAGTAAAACCCGTTTGAAAGACGCGCTAGGACGCTAAGAACACGGAAAAACAACAGTCAGCGCCACCGACTGGCAGAATTCAACGAACATTCTGGAACAACGACAACCCAGCAGAACAACAACAAACCAGAGCGCGCCAACGATGGCAACTTATCGCCGGAAGAAAAGTCGCCAATTTGGCGTGTCCCTTATACCAAAGCTGTTACCGATACTTTCCTTATACTTGACGACAAAAAAGATCAGATATTGAATGTTACAACTTGATCCGTAGATTGAACAACATAATCGATATCAAGTGGTGAACATTCTCGATGCACACAAGCTGAACAACTTTGAAATAGGCATTAAATTATCAGTAAAGAGAAAAACAGAATATTTAAACTTTTATTTATTTTAAAAAGATTTGGTCGAGAAAAGCAAAATCTGAAATTCTTAGGATTTTTCCAAACGAATTCCGTTCATACAGAAATCATGATTTTTTCCACCAACTTCGAATTATCCAAAACATTCGAAAAAACACTGAAATAAAACAAGAAATTTTAACATTAAATTAGGTAGAAAACTTAAAGGGAGTTGGTAATAGATCGAATTTAGCACATTCAAATTAATCAAGTTCTACTATATAAATGTTACTGCCAAACCAAAAAATTGGCCGGTTCGCGAAGTAGCTGGTGATCTCTGGCCAAAGTCCGAAAGCGAAATCCATGATTCGGTGTCATCGCTAAGATGTCGTATTTTCTCGAGAGGGGGGGGGGGATATATATAAATATATATCACCACGTTGACTATGTACAGCAACCGTAACGATATTCTTTTTAAATCTTTAATATCATTTATTATCATGCTTCCATCGTATATTATCACGTTTCAATATTAATTCATTTTTGTGCTTGTGTTTTAAGAATTATAATATCACACCACTAATCAGAGGTGGTTTAGGGGGGTCACTCCCTCACTGCGAACATGACGAGACGGAATCCTCCGTAGTCATGGACGACCTTAGAGAGCAACCACAGCTCTCACTATAGTGATAATCTTATATTGATTCACACAACATACAAAATCCTATCGCAACCACGATGCGGTAATTATATCTTTTTCAAAATTTGACAGAAAGAAAACTATGTTTATACCATTATATAAATAGTTTTTTTCTTTCGAATTTCTCTCTCGTCGCATGGAACTAATCCAACACACGTTATATACTATACAGTCATATATTACACGTTGACGATGGAAAAAAAAATATGAATGTGTCAACTAGCGGACCGTCGTATATCAGCACATCGGACATTGGTCCCGGATCTCCAGACACTTCGCGAATTGGCCGGCCAAAGCTCGAATCATTTTTGTAAATCAGACTCTGACCAAACCTTTTCGTGAATTGGAAGCTTTTCGGGTTTGGCAGTAACATATACTTACGATATACAGAAGCACAGCAAACAGGGGGTATGGCATTTTACTGGAAAACCATGGATCCTAGAGGTATACTTCTAATTAGAAAAAGTCTCCAAGTAATATGCAGTACTCAGATATGTTATTCATGTAGCAATGGGTTGTATAGTTATTAAAATAAATAAAAACTCTTTTTTTATAGTCTCCGTGTACCCGAAAACCCAATTAATAAATTGCTGCCCTATCTTTCCTGATACCAACAAAATTACCCCAGTGCAATAAGAATGTTTCTAAGTACCCGTTAATTGCGAGTAAAACGGTCCTCCGCATTTAGAGCTGTTTCCCATTCCCCCCTTTTTTGTATTCCAATATCTCAGTGAATATGAGATATTCAGCACTGAGATATTGGATTACTGAGAATCATTTTTTTTGTCATCAGGAGAGACAGGGTGATAACATTCTAATTTTGTTTTGGGGCACATTGGGAGTATTCAAAAAGTTATTTTTTTCATTTTAGTAACTAACTATCCTTGAAACAGGAATGACGTATCTGAGTACTTTGGAAATTTTTCTAATTGCAACTACACTTAACGTCTTGATTAACGTTTCACCAGTGAAATATCAGACCCCCCTGTTTGCTATCCAGTATATATCTTTCATATATTGTCCATTTTTCCTGTATTCCACAGATCAGAGGCAAACAGTTAAATTTTGAGAATGACATAACCCTCATGAAGCTTAACGCGCCAGTCAAATTCAGTGATACAGTGAGACCTGCATGTTTGCCTACACTGGGTTATGAAATGCCACTCGGAACCAAATGTGTGACATCTGGATGGGGAGAAACAAGAGGTAAACACCATATATTATATAATTTGTATTCTCTCTAACATTATCGTCATGTTTGAGAACGGAATGAAGACCAAAAATAGAAAAATTACTTGATGACTGCACGACACAAAGCTTTACGCCTCGCCTAGGCCCGACAACACCGACATTGGACTGTTGAGGACTGGAAACACGTTGCCTGGTCTGACGAGTCTTGGTTCCAATTGCTTCGAGCTGATGGACGTGTACGGGTATGGAGACAATCTCATGAATCCATAGACCCTACATATCAACAGGGGACTGCTCAAGCTGGTGGAGGCTCTGTGATGGTATGGGGCGTGTGCAGTTGGCGTGATATGGGACCCCTGATACGTCTAGATACGACTCTGACAGGTACGTAAGCATCCTGTCTGATCACCTGCACCCATTCATGTCCATTGTGCATTCCGACGGACTTGGACAATTTCAGCAGGACAATGCGACACCCCACACGTCCAGAATTGCTACAAAGTGGCTCCAGGAACACTCTTCTGACTTTAGACACTTCCTCTGGCCACCTAAATCCCCAGACATGAACATTATTGAACATATCTGGGATGCCTTGCAACGTGCTGTTCAGAAGAGATCTCCACCCCCTCTTACTCCTACGGATTTATGGACATCCCTGCAGGATTCATGGTGTCAATTACCTCCCGCACTACTTCAGACATCAGTCGGATCCATGCCACGTCGTGTTGCGGCACTTCTGCGGGATCGCGGGGGCCCTACACGATATTAGGCTGGTGAACCAGTTTTTTTGGCTCTTCAGTGTAAAAAACGAATGGCAATACCGATTGGTAGCAGCATAACTTGGGTTGTTGGGAATTTAACCGCCGTATTGCCTCATTTGATTGTATATTTTTTCGCCTCGTACATATATTTTTTAATTTCTTCGGAAAAATTCAAAAAACAAAATCACTTGGCTGCCAAAAAACTTAGACAATTGTGGTTTTTTTACATGAATTTGCTCAACTTATACAATATTATTTTTTTTAGGTTCAGGATTTCATAGAGCACTGAAACAAGCGACAGTTTACACGAGAGATGAACGACACTGTCCAACTTATGCTAATGCTACAATGATATGTGCTACCAGTGAAGGGAGTTGGGAAGATGCTTGCCATGTGAGGGTCGCTTCTTGCTTTTCTTTTTTTCATATTCAAAAAACTGAAGTACGACGATAAATATATACGATATATATACGATAAAATTACTACTATCACCGGACCGTTTTAAGCAAATGAGCTATGACGTCACACTGATCGTCTTCTGTAGTTTCGAGCATGTAAACATAATACTTGAACGCACACTTTCCAGTATCGATTCGGTCTTGAATAAGAGACCGACAATAATTAGAAAAATGAAGGAAAAAAAGGTTTAGATCAACCTTTTATCATAAAAAGCTGCGGATGTTTTGTAACTTTCACAGCATATTTATTTCCTTTGTGCAATTCTTGTGTGTATTTTATGAAAATAGCAAGTGTATTTAGGAGTATATATAAATGTTTAGTTTGAAAAATTCCAAATTTTGTCGCATGTCTTTTGTTTATAACATGTCAAGTTCTGAAACACTTTTTACGAAAGTCGCAAAAAATTTATCTTCAGAATATTATGAAAGTTTTATATTCGATGAAATATATATGAGCATTTCAAGTAAATTACTTTTAATTACGCATGAGCAGGAAATACCAATTTTATTTCTCATAACTTCATTGCCACTAGTTCAACTTATGTAGAAATTCAAGACAGATAATATGGAAATTCAGAAAGATGTAGGCAGTACAGTTAGCACTGATTTCAGTTACTTGCTGAGAGCAGCTGGAGGAAAAGGGATTTTCAACAAATGGATGATTTGATTAGTTTCTTTCATTTGTTACCGCCTTCAGTTTGTTCATTTGAAGCAATAAACATGTGTTATGCTGAAACATTTCTCCCATATAGCATCAGACGTGCGTATTCATTCATTCGCCTAATATTGTGCGCTTAGTTTCGAAATAATCAACTCACAGATAATAATCAAATTATTAATTTGTTGAAAATTCGTTATCCCCGCTATTTTCAGCAAATAACTGAAATTACTGTTCACAACATTGTCGGTATCTTCCTAATTTTTCGCAAAGTGAGAGTTTGAGTATTACGTTTACATACCCGAAGTTACAGAAGGAAATAATGTCATTTGTGCATAAAAATGTCCGGTGGTCATAGTAAAGTGACCACTCAGTTTATATTTTAAGTAGGTTTTTCCCCCGTGCATCTCAACCTACGTACATCAATTATTAAAATTTGCTTTTTTTCCCCTCTTTTTGCTTTCTAGGGTGACAGCGGTGGTCCTTTGAGCTGTAAGATTGGAAATGAGTGGCAAGTTATGGGAATCGTCAGTTTTGGATCAGCCACGAATTTGTTGACTGGCATGTGCACAGTCTCAAGATTAGGGACCGTATACAATAAAGTTTCTGCTAAAATTACGTGGATAAATGACATGCTCCGACGTTTTAGCTGATTGCGTCGTAATTTGATGTTGATGTAACCAATGAATGCTTCTATAACATGCGTGGTGGAAAAAACCATACAATACCGTCATTGTCCAAAAGAGTAATTTGCCCTAACTGATTTGTTATTATTATTTTTTAATTTTCCGCTTTTATCAACATGTTTTAAGGTAAATTGATTGATTCATTAATTAATCACAGTGTCGGTTAATCACCGTAAATTTGTATAATTCACTTATTTCATAAAACTACCTTCGCTATGTCATGAAATAATTGATAAAATCAGTGAAAATGTGTGATAACACATTAATAATAATTCCACCCTTTAATGAGTTATTCTATGAAATCAGTAGTTAAATGATGGAATACAAGTGAATTGTACGCTTTAACTGACTTTATTAGTCACTACATGACTAGGTATTCTTTCACGGATTTGATTCTTTAACGATAACATCTATGTAACATACGTTTTGGAAAAAAGAATAAAATTTGTATATGGAAATATTCAAATAAAAATAATGTGGTTTATATATATATATATATCGATTCATACTTTGTGGCTAAAGTTCACTACAATAAATTCTGTTTTTAGCGTGATAATGTATAAGATTTCTGCATTGAACTTTTTTAAATAACGTAGGACCAGAGTGGAGATCATTGAAAACACTGTTACTTCCTGCGCAGGACTGAAACTCAAAGAGTAAAATATCATGTAAATTACTTGGAAAGCAATCCTTACGTGCAAAAGACGCGTTCAAATTCATCGCGTTTTATAGATGAACCTACATTTTACCTAGAAGAATTCATTGGTTTCAAAGAATGTCGTTCGTTATATTTCTACACGTACTTATTTTTCATAATTTTTATTATTCTTTACGAAAATCAAGAAATTGATAACCATTAAGTATGATCAGATTGTGATACCTCATAATCACATTTTTTCGAAATTTTCAATTATAGTGATACCTCTGATGACGAAGATAATTCGTTCAGGAGTAGCGTTCATTAGTCGTGTAAGTGATTTCCTATAGGTCTCTAAGTAAAATTAATTAATTCATTCCAGCAATTGCTAAAATTTGAAGATAAGTTTCTTAAAACACCAAGGAGAACTACTGATTACTTTCGCCTTCACTTTTCTACACACTGCAGTAACTTGCAAGTTAAAGAGATATTTATATTTCATATACAGCGTGCATAGGTAACAGGGCGTATGACATTTTACTGGCGAATCGTTGATCCTAAAAAGGCATACTTCCATTCAGGAAAAAGTATCCAAATAACATGTGGTACTCAGATATGTCGTTCATGTTGCAAGGGGTTGTATAGCTATTAAAATTAATAAATGAACTTTTTATACCGTTTTATGCAGTCCAAAACCCCATTGAGAGAGTTTTCGCCCTCCCTCGCTTGTTACGAACGAAAAAACATTGCGCGTTTTTAAGTGCTATTATCACTGACATATTCGAATTCACATAGCCGAGAAAAGTTACGAAAAAAACCAGCAATAAATGTGGGAAAACATTTTACCCGCATTTATTGCTGTTTTTTTAACTGATCCAACTGTCCTCCATTTTTCGAATTTGAATATCTCAGTGAATAGGGCACTTAGAAACGCTGAATTTCTTTAGTTGACATGGTGAGAGCCAGGACAACAACACTCTTATTGGGTTTTTGGGCACACGGGGATGGTATGAAAAGAATTTTTTTTTATTTTAATAACTATACAACCTCTTGCAACATGAATCACAATATGTCTGAGGAATACACGTTATTTGCATACTTTTCTAGTTGGAAGTATGCTTCTGAGATCAACGGTTCGCCAGAAAAATGGCATACGCCTCGTTTCTTACCTATTCACACTGTAGAGTCCTTAAGAAAATACTTATAGTTGCAACTAGATAGGGAACCACTTTCAAGAGTAAAATTTATAGGTAATGAATAGGGTGCTGATAAATAAAAATGGATTTATTTGGACCCCGGCAAGAAATTCAGCCCTAGGTTCTAACTCGTAGCTACATGTTTAATTATACATTTTCAAATGTCACCGTAAAAATAATTGTTATCACCACTTTTTACCAACTTTCTTTTATTAAATGGTTTTGCGACACTGTTCGTGGGCATTTATTTGCAGATCTGAAACCAAAAAAGTGCCCCGAAATTACAAGATCTCTTCTGGAGCAGAAAGTACGCGGATTTTACAGCTGAAAAAATAAAAGAATGTTCAAATGCTGAAGTTCAGAGGAGATTCCACAGAAAGGTGCATTTTAAAGATGTCCACTTAAGCAGGTCCACCATAAAAATGAGATTGATGAACGATTTGCACGAAAAAATTGACACGTTTTTAAGACAAATAAAATTCCATTGGTCGAATGGTCGACTCGTTTCAGGACCTTGTGGTCAGAAATCACACAAATGAGTCGTGGAGGGGTAATGTTTATGTCTGGTCTTCCAGAGAGTTTGCCTTTGTACTTGCTGAGTCCGGGTGTTCTTTGGATGCGAATTGCCATCTGTTGCAATGTGTTGAAAATTCTGTCTCGACTGATGTTAATAGATACGAGGAATAGAATTCGATATTTTAATATTCCCAATATATATACGAGGAATAGAATTACAAAAATGCTCAATTTTAGTCGTTTAAATTGTTTTCGTGATGATTCGAAATACCGAAACGAAAATTTTTCAATCTTCCTGACATAGAGAAAATAAATTCCGCTTGTACTCTTCATAATAATGGAAATATATGCTTCGCAGACTAGTTACCACCGTTTACACGATAATGATAGAAGAAGAAAAAATATACTATTGATGCTAATTAAAAAATACTAAGAAATTCCGGATCAAATACAGCATAAGTTTCTTCTTTATCAAATTAATCTCTCTTCTATAGGGCAATGAGAAAAATTGCAGCATTTGTCTGATAAAAGACAGATATTTGCAGCTAATCGAATAAACCAAATGTATCTTTTCCCACGTATCGTATCCCCTCCGCAATCACATAATAAAAAACTATATTTCCTAAGCTGGAATCACTAATGTTATTTTCTGAAAGGCTCAAGACACCATAAGACTCGTGTTTCGGTCCTTGATATATACGGATGAACTCTTACACCAAAACCCGCTGAGACAAATATAGCGGCATCATGCTTGCAATTATAGCTATTTTTTCGGCATTATGCCAGGTCATATCAGCAGGTTAGTTACTTACTTACTTTTTTCGAATATAATGACCCTTTGATTCCGTGATTTTTCAAGCAAGAAATTCTCGATATTTTTCAGCAGAGATTTAATTACCGCATGAAAACCAAAATCAGGAATTTAATTCACACGTTCAGTTTTTAATGTAATCCTACGTTATATTAAGTTGTTTCATTTACAATTGTTCTAACAGTGGTTCTAATCGTTTGCGCTGCACACGAACTCTTTAGCCTCGTTTACATGGGAAATATAAAAAGCGTCAAGCTTTCAAAAAGAAAACCCGTCAAGCGTGATAGAACTCTCAATGCTACATGAATACTGCACATGTAAACAGGATTTTAATGTGAATTACATGACGTGAACAGAGACCATACAGCATTTACCTATATAAGAAAAATATGTTCGTTTTTCATTCAAGTGAAATCTTTCCATTCATCTCAAAGGATCCATAGATCCCTGTTTGAGAACCCCGTGATATAATAGAGTGGATTGATAAGGTGATTGGATCATTGATAGTTTTCGCTAAAGATTTATTTATCAAAGTTAGAGATGAAAAATATAATAATTGCTATATTTTTATTTACTTTTTTTAATTGAAACGAGAACAAATGTTCAGACGAGAACAAAATGTGTTAATTGCATTTTTAATTGGGTTGCTGTATTTTTGAAACATATGACAACCATATTTTTATGGGCATCTTTTTATCAGCCACCTCGTTGGGCATTTTGCCTGTTGTGGCGTTGTATTTGTATTTGTATAAATTAGATTTTGAATATGAGTGTTGGAGTATCATGTCACACAATTAAAAATGTTTGCAACGCTAAGGCATGTAAAATCAAAAATATAAATCATGGAAAACCTAATTAATAGCTTTCCATCGTATGCAATAACCTCATAGACGTTTTACCATAGAAAAAATCGTTCAGGTAACATTTTACTCCTTTTTACAGTTTCATCAGTTTCAAGCGAATAAAACTGATGCTGGCTTCTAGCCCACAAGTTATCAAACCCATTCACTCACCAACAAAGTGTTAAGCGAGATTACTCGCTCCAATGGATATTTAATATTATAGAATACGATTTTCGTTTTGCTTGTTTGTTGTATCCTATCTATATAATATGACAAGTGTAAGATAACAGATGAGGTGGCGTTGGGCCCCTTCAAATGCTTCTAAAATACACCTTCATTCCGATTTATGTACATTAATCTTTCTTTACGAAACCCGGAGCTCTCCAACTCCCAATCGAAATTTCACCGGTTATCCGCATAAAATTTGTCTATCACGACAGTAGGAAATTGTCTGGGGGAAAATACGTTGTAAAAACTTTATATATTTGTTATTTTTTCTAATTATTATTATATTTTTGACTCAAAATAAAGTGCTCCAGAGATTTTGGCAACGGGATAAGTTCAGTGGCAAAGTTCTGGCATTCATTCATTCATTTTTCCATCAGTTTAATCGACTGAATACAATGAATGTATCCTTCATTAATTTATCACATAATGGCTGAGCAGTTAAATTTCGTTTTTGTCTTTTTCATGAGTATAGTGAACATGACAGGCTGTATACACCAGGATAATTACCCGTACATCATCGATGCAGCGAAATACCCGACAGGGGAAATTAAATCGCCCGGATTCGATGAAGGTGGATATCCAGAACACGCCTATTGCGTTTACATAATAAAAGCCCCAGAAGGACACGTAAGTTTTCCAATCCATTCGAATTATAAAACAGAAAAAGTTTGCTTATTCAATATAAAAAGATTATACTTGTTTTTATACGTGTATGTCGCCCACCTGTCTATAAATGTGCGAAATTCAGATTAAAATAAACAAGAAGCCTATACAGAATGCATAGCTAACAGCTGTCATCGCAATATATTGACGGACCGTTGATTGTAGAAGTACACCTCAAAATGGAAAAAAAGTATCCAAATAACTTGTGGTCATAACACGTTGCAAAGGGTTGTACAGTCATTAAAATAAATTTTTAAAATGCACACCCTGTGATAAAAAAACAGCCTCATTAGGGAGTTGTCGGTCTGTCTCTCTTGATGCCAACAAAATAAATTGTACATTTTTAAGCGCAATAATTGCCAAGATATTAGAATTCCATAAATGGAGATAAATGTGGAAAAAAATAAAATAAACTAACGAAAAATGCGCTTTTTCTTATTTAAGTTGTTCTATTCCGATTTTTCTCCATTTTTTAAATACCCAAATGCAAAAAAATCATGGAGTTTCTTTTGTTGGCCTCGGGAGAGATAGAGCAACAACTCTATTATTGGGTTTTTGAGCAAAGGATGTACATTTAAATTATTTTTTTTTAATTTTATTTCACAAAAACTGTATAACCCTTTGTAATATGAATGGCGGATCTGAGTTCCACACGTTATTTGGATAGTTTTTCTAATTGGAAGTATGCCTCTGCTGTCAACGGTTTGCCAATAAATTGCTACCAGCTGTTAAAGATGAATAATAAAGATGATATGTATGTTAAAGATGGATAATAAATATTAAAAGAGAAAAATCACGAGAGAGATCCTAAACCTTTTTTTATAAAAAAAAAATTCATGGAAGGAATTCGGGGATTATTACTTACATTTATCCCCGGTTTCTTCATTATCGTAATTGCTCAAAACAAAAGATTCACGTGTTGATTTCGATCTACAGATTGTCAAGTTGACTTTCAAGGAAATGGACTTTGAAGTGGCAACACGTTGCTCCAAAGACAAGATGTATGTTGTGGACGGTCCAGATGATGGAGGAGAAGATTTGGGAGCTTATTGTGGACAAGAGCCGCCAGATTTCCCCATCGTCTCTTCTATGAATGCCATGCGTTTAATCTTTAGGTCAGACTATATGGTTTCAAGGAAAGGGTTCCATGCCGTGTATGAAGCTGTTAGACCAGAGGGTATAAAAAATTCGATTATTCGTCCACCTGAATAATCAATAAGAGGATTTTAAATCATTGGTTTTGCCGTATCAGTACATGTAGCATGTTATTTATATATACTATATATCAATTTTTTTTTTTTTGGAGATTGTAGGAAAGAAATACAATACATATCTATCAGTTATAAAAATCTCAAAATGTGCACCACAGAGCGGCGCGCCTGACAAGGGTTGGAAGGGGGGGGGGGTATCCGACAAGAATGGCCATCCTACCTACATCAGGTTGCAACACACTGCTTTATAACAGTCATGGATCGTTTAAAATTATTCTTGGGCTATATGTCAAAACAATGACAATCATGCTAAAAAGTAGCAGAAGAAGTATGTTGTATCAGAGAAAGAAAATACGTGCAAATTGTTGGAAATTTGCATTATAAGAAATAAAGTTGAAAGTTGTATTATAAGAAAAGCAGGTATTTTCTTATAAATTGTTTACATTGGTTGGAAACAATGTCTCTGTGAGTCAATCATCGAGTTCAGAATTTCTTACTCGAACATGCGTATTTTTCCCCACTGAGTGACCGGGAGCCATGATTTCGTAATCAACCCCAGTGAGATCCCCAGTTAGCATGATAGTGTGATAGTGATTGCATTTATATTCTGAAGACGCCACTCATTGTGCGTCGAAACGCGTTCGAAATGTCATGGTTTTTCGCTTTTATTTGCCTCATTAATTGGTTCTTATTGTGATTATATAAGGCATGGGTTTATTAACTCTTATGTTCTGAAATGCACCCCGTGCAGAGGAGACTGTATCGGGCTGTGCGTGCCGCGCTGCCGTACAGGGAGCTATGATAGGAGGGACGGTAAACCAGAGGTTAAGGCTAAAATAATTGCAGAAAAATTTATAAAAACCGTTTTTTTCTGTAAAATTCAATTACTATGTACAGTAAATGTGCGTTGGATGGAATGATTCATATAGAGAAAACTGTAATTTTGTATGCATTCGCGCTCTCTCTCTCTCTCTCCATTTAGCTGAGAAATCAGCTGCGAGTTTTTGTGGTTGTTTTTACTGGTTGTCCCTATGGATTTATTTAACCCAAACTGCTCATATTGTTTAGGTTCTTCAACTTCGAGCAGGCATTTCTTTAAAAAGTCTCTCCACAGAAAGCATAGATATCCGATGAACATAAAAATTATTTCAATCGATATTCAATCCATTTTGACTTACAATTCGGAAGATGGTTAGTAGCACGTCAAACAATTAAAGTGTCCCGACACTCCAAAATATATTATTCACACACATGACATTATCCGGCGCACAACAATTCGTTTGATATTCCGGAACAGTAGTTCTAAAACTTTTCCGGTTCACTGCGTCCTTTGCGTGAGCGTCTGCAATTTAGTACAGTCGAATACCGTTATAGCGAAAATCTAGTTTTAACGAACACTTTCCTCTAGATAAATTTACATAGGAAAATGCAAAAACCTAGAATTCTTTATAACGAAATTTCGTTACAAAAATTTCGATGCTAATTTTTTTTTTGTAAATCGAAATTATTTTTAGAGGGAAAACCCATAACTGCATTTGTCTATAAAAATATGAACCAATTGATTATAAAACAGGACTTTAGTAGGTCTTTGAAGTCCCCTTTTAAAATTAAGCGATCCATATTTACAAGTGTGGAAAGTAGGGACATTATAGGAACTCGATTCCCCTTGCCGCATGTTAGTGGCGAACTTTTGATCCTAGAAGCCCACTTCCACATAGAAAATGTATCCAAATAATACGTTAAACTCGGATGCATCATTCATGTTGCAAGGGGTTGCACAGATTTCAAAATGAAAAAAAAAAAAAAAACTTTAATAATGACACCCTGTCCTAAAAACCCTTAGGTCCCCAGAAAATGATAATAATAATAATAACAATAATAAAATAAATAAGTTAACAACAAATCCCGTGTTTAAGTGTAATATTTGCTGAGATATTTCAAGTAAGAGGAAAGTTGTTTTTTTCTTTTAATAACTATACAATCCCTTGCAACATAAATGACGTATCTGTTCGTTATCTAACGAAACTTACACGTTATTTAAATAGATTTTCGAATTGGAACTATACCTCTAGGATCAACGGTTCGTCAATAAAATGAAACAAGGGGCATTGAGTAGTCAATTTGTTTATACATTGCATCAATCATTTCCTCTTTTTTTGTGAACGGAAACTTGAGATTCAAAATGGATGCTATATTAGGCTCGTTTTTCGAACATATTTTGATGTGCTTATTGTTTTTTTTTTCACCATTTCTTGCAAAAATCTTTCTCTCTCAAAAAAAAAAACTATAATATTCTTCCTCATATAGATCTTTGCCCTCGAGGTTACCACAAGTGTAACAACAACAACTGTTACAGTCCGCAGCAGAAGTGCGATGGAAAAGACGATTGTTTAGATGGAACCGATGAAGAGAAGTGCAGTGAGTAATGCTGATAAGATAACAATGATATACTGTAAATTCACAAAAAAACTTTATAACACCAGATCGTTATTGTTAATCTCAGCAATTGATATGAAAATATTTGATTCCATTGTAAATTTTCGACTACAATTCCTACTTAAAATAAACGAAAAATTTAAAATTCGATGTACTAAGTTATAGAGGCTATATACTATTTAAACACAGGGATTTTGTCTTCTCACCAAAGTGTTGTTTGCTCCTTGTTTTGTAGATCTACCGCTTCCAAAAATTCCCTGCGGCCACGGGGGCATACAACCATTGGAATCTCCAATATCGAATGATCGTATTGTTGGTGGTATTGAGGCAAAGCCCGGTAGCTGGCCCTGGCAGGTGGACCTACAGCAAAAACGATTTTACCCGAACGCTCACAATTGTGGCGGGACGCTGATAAACGCTCAGTGGGTGATGACGGCCATGCACTGTCTTAGAGGGTGAGGTTTATGAGAGAACTCCAGATTATTCATATTTCACAATTTCTTTCTATGCAACAATTCGAAATTAATTATTGTACATACATAAAGCGAATTTTGTTTTCGATTCTTTCTCCAACAAAAATATCTCATCTTTATCATTATTTAGCAGCGTAGATAATTTTTGTTCATATTGTCATGATCATATGAAATTACGAAAATTATGTGTAAAATAAATATCAACATAATACCATTCCAGAGCAGTATATCCCAAGGACTGGAAGGTAATCATTGGAAATCATCACAGGTTTAAGAGAGATCCGGATGAGCAAGTGAGAAATGTGGAACTAATAGTTTCTTATCCGGGATTTGTCAATGATGAGGTGAGAATTCTATTTTTCCAAGTTTACGCTATATACAGTTACTGGTATTATATATATAAAGTGAGAACACTCGATATGCGGTTTCAGCTCAAATAAATCGGGAACAATGAGTTATAAAAAAAAACCGTGTTTAGAAAAATTATTAAAATAACATGCACATAATTAGATATGTTGAATTTTATTTTTATGCTGTCTCCATTACCCTCTAATTATTTCCATTTAAAGAAATTGTTGTTTCGTCTCTTTTGAGTCCAACAAAAAGAATCGCATATTTCCAAATTTAATATTCGCCGAAATCTTTGAGTTTAAAAAAGGCTAGGCATGAGGGAAAGAACAGTATATATTAATGGATAAGCTTGGTTTTCCCCCCTCGTTTTTAGTGCTCAGAAAACATGACGCATTTTGCACTTCAAAACTGTTTTTTTCGATCATCAGAAACGGGACAACAGTTTTTAATTGTAAATTAGATGTAATGGGGACCGCATAAATAATTAAAATTTGTACCTTGGTAAATACACTACTACTAAACCCCACACGCACCTCATTAATATTCCTCTGGGGAATTTTCAATCTTTCTTTTCTCCTCAAGCATGTATCGGTGGCAAAACGTAAAGTGAATTTAAAGTCTTCTCCTATGTCAAAATACTCCCCCCTCCGTTTCTGCTTCAAAACATTTGAACATCCCGGAACTTGTTTAACAGTATGAAAAAATGTGTACTGATATCGTACAAATATTTTGTACCATGGCCAACTTTGACTTTGATTATGGGGTGTCTTACATCGAGGCAATGAATCAATAATTTTCTTTCACGTATATGGATTGAGTAATTGATGCTGATTTCGATAGTATTTTTTTTAGTACGAAAATGCAATATTTTGAAGAGGTTAGAGAGTGGATATTGAAACAGGTCGGTCATCTTGTACAATTTTTAGAATATTACGAAACCATCAAATCATAAATACAATTTAATGAGTTTAGCCGAACTCGAGTTGACGTCTATTTGCGTGGAAATGTTCGAGTAATATTCTGTTTATGTAAGTTTTCTAACGCCCAAAATGTAAATTTTTTGTCACCGATATGCTTCGAATAATTTCTTCGAAGATTGAAAGGCAAATTACAGAGATACTGCGAACTTAAGCATATTATGAGCTGCACTCACGAGTTAATGGAAACGCCCTGATTTTTTTTGACATACGTGTATATTTTTTTTCTGCCCAATAATTCTGGTAATAAACATTGTTTTTTTTTCGTGTATTCCACAGATCATCGGCAAATCGATAGATTTTACACATGACATAACCCTCATGAAACTTAACGCGCCAGTGAAATTTAGTGATAGAGTGAGACCCGCATGTCTGCCTACACAGTTTTATGAAATGCCAGTCGGAACCAAATGTGTAACATCTGGATGGGGAGAAACAAGAGGTAAACGCCGGATATTATATACTGTGTATTCTTTCTAACATTATCGTCATATTTAAGAACGGATTGAAGACCGAAAATAGTAAAATTACTTTTTTTACACTCTGTATTATCTCCAAGAGTCGCCCCACACGTGGGTGCTCTGTACGCTTCACCAACGAATAAGGCAAAAACACTGCCGTATTTTTGTGTTGTATTTGCGCTATTTGTTGGTGATTTCTAATCTTCATTGGCAAAGTTTAATCTACTCTTCCATACTTCCATACACGTGAATGTTAAGAAAAAAAACCAACAAAAGCCAGTTCCCTCAACGAAGCAAACATATGAGCTGATCTCCTGTTAAGGAACGTATGCATTATTAAGAAGACACTAACGAATAAGGCAAACGCACGAAAATAAAAAGTCCTAATGCATTTCGACACCAATGGGTGTCGCCTTCAGAGGAGAAATAATGAACCACTAGTCAAGCTGCCCGAGTTTCCCACTTGAGTTGAATATCAAATCTTAACGCTCGGTTGCTCATCGGAAAAAGTACGTCTGTTCACTTTAAACGTCGTGGTTAGAATGAAGATGTGAGCCTGCGTAAGGTACTAATGCATCGTCCTTTTTGGACGCTTGCGAAATAGTGCAACCCGATTTGTCTATTCGAATTTTCTAAGAATTCCTGCTAGAAATTAATTTAAGCCATGGTGTTGCGATCGGGGGTGTAGATTTATTATCATTTACTAATATATTTTTGAAGGCCCGAATATATGCGCCGTGCTGTACGAGCGGCGATGCTCGATTTTTCACATTCCTGATTCTTAACACAGCGAACGTGTTCATTTAATCGTGCTTTCATGGGTCTCCTTGTCTGTCTTATGTAACCACGAGCGCAATCACCACATGGAATGTAATAAATGCGCCATTGTTTATTCAGTGGTATAGCATCTTTAGGAGGCATGAAAACAAAGTATTACTGGGCACATCTATGCTTGTTAGATTACACTGTTTAAGAATCGGTTTGGTCTTCAGTGAGAGTATTGGATCGTAGGGCATGACTAACACTTTATTTGAGTGACCTCTCTGTAATATTTTCTAAAGTGGTTCCTCGTGTCGGTTTCAAGAATTTCCTACTTATTTCGTCAACGATAATAAATCTACACCCCCGCCCCATCGCAACACCACGGCTTAAATTCATTTCTAGTGGGAATTCTAAGAAAATTCGAATAGACCAATCGGGTAGCACTATTCCCCAAGTGTCCAATCAGGACGCTGCATTAGTATCTCACGCAGGTTCACAGCTTCATTCTGACCTGACGTTAAGTGAACAGATGTACTTTTTCCGCTGAGCAACCGAGCCTTAAGATTTGGTATTCAACCCAAGTGGGAAACTCGATCAGCATGACAAGTGGTTAAATATTTTTCCTCTGAAGACGACACCGATTGGTGTCGAAATGCACTAGGAGTTTTGTATTTTCGTGCATTTGCCTTATTCGTTGGTGTCTTCTCAATATTCTGGGGCATAGTTGATCAACTCTTCCACGTATACAATAGTGCGCTGATCTTGCAACGTACGAACCTCTAAAGCAGTTCTAATCCGTTCGTTGGTACACAAACTTCCTTTCTGTTCATTGAAAAGACCGATTCCAGGTGGATCCAGTTCAAACAGCTCAAGAATCGTTCCCAACACCATACAGATTACTGGACAACCAATTGCGAATGTTTTCATTGCATGATCTGAGTGCTGGTGTATACGCACCTTTAAAAGTCTCGCCACAGAGAGCAATGTAAACCTACAAAGATACAATTCTTGAATCATTTCATTTCACTCATAGTGTAAAAAATTTGGCAGATATAACAGACATTACACGGAAACAAATCCCCTCCTGCTTCTGTGTTGGGGAAATAACTCGACCATATAAAAGTTCACAATACAATCACGCACATTCTCCACCATGGTCCGGGTCTTTTTCGATCAATTTCTACATCAGCCACGAACCGCAATGCTTTAATGTTTCGGACACAGGGAATGTATATTCATCATCCAATTGCTTATATCGCTTCATCGAGAGAGCGGCGGGTTAGGGGGAGAGGGAAAACATAGGACCTTGAAATTAGGTAGTTATTGTATGAAATCCCCACCACTCATATAATGTGGTCGCTTGATTCTTTTTGCCACCGTTTCACTGACACAACAGTTGTTCGTAAAAGTCTCGCAATTGAAGTATCAAAATGACGTGTAGACCTCAGATACATCATTGGAGGGGGTTGTACAGCTATTAAAATAAATGAAAACATTTTAGTCTCCCGCAGAAAATAATTTTTCCCGACTATTTCCGCAGTTGCAACTGTGGTGGTCAAGTGCTCATAGTGATGGACTCGCATCGCGAGGACCCGATTTCGAAATCCACTGCCACTACGGTTGATTTTCTGTGGTTGCACCGCTTCGAGTGCGAGCTGCTCCACCCTTTAAAAGGTCTCGCCACACATAGCAACTAGGCCTTCAAAGTTACAATTAGTCAATCATTGAACTTCACCCATTGCTAGAAAAATTGATTGCTGACAGATGGCAGGACTAAACATAACAAGGATTACACAGTAACAAACCACACGTTAGGTTCGCAACTCGAATATCCACATTTCAACATGTAAAAATTCGTCAGAAATGCCACAGAGTAATATGGGGACGAGGCATATGCATGGTTTATTAATACTACTATCCCCGCAGTCAAAAGGTGAAGAATATACTGGGGCATAGGTATCAGTCACCCTTGCAATTCTTTCCACCGATTTCTTATAAACTTGATTTTCCCACTTAAGTGCCTTAAACCCGACAATTCAATTAAAAAAAAAATTACTTGGCCTCCAAAAAGCAGAGGTCATTGTGGTTTATTACATGAATTTACTCAGCTTATACAGTATTATGTTTTTTAGGTACAGGATTTCATAGAGCACTGAAACAAGCGACGGTTTATACGAAAGAAGAACGATTCTGTCCAAGTTTTACTAGAACTACAATGATATGTGCTGCTAGTCAGGGGAGTTTAGAAGATGCTTGCCACGTAAGGGTCGCTTCTTGCTTTTTTTTTTTCTTATTCAAAACACCGAAATACACTGCACTGCATGAGCACTTTACTATGATCCCCGGACAGTTTTAAGCAAAATGAGCTATGACGTCACACTGTTCTAATACAACTTGTATGTTCGTTAGTTGCACTGTTCGTCTTCTGTAGTTTCGAGCATGTAAACATAATACTTGAGCGCAAACTTTCAAGTGTAGATTCGGTCTTGAATAAGAGACCGACGATAATTAAAAAAAATGAAGAAAAAAAGGTTTTTGATCAACCTTTTATCATAAAAAACTGCAAATGATTTGTAACTTTCACAGCATATTTTATTTGTTTTGTTCAATTCTTGTATGTATTTTTGTGAAAATAGCAAGTATATTCAATAATATATATACAAATGTTTTGTTTAAAAATTCCAATGATTATCCTTATCGCATGTCATCTGTCTATATCATGCTGAGTTTTGAAACAATTTTTACGAAACTCACACGCAAATTGAACTTTGGAATATGAAAGTTTACTTTCTTTTACTTACTCACGAAATTGCTTTTAATTACTCATGAACAGGAATTACTACTTTTATTTCTCATAATTCCATTGCTACAAGTTCAATTTATGTAGAAATTCCAGACAGATAGTGTGAAAATTCAGAAAGATGTAGACGATACAGTTAGCACTGTAATTTCAGTTACTTGCTGAGAGCAGCTGGAAGAAAAGGCATTTCCAACAAATGGATGATTTGAATATTTCTTTCATTTGATTATCGCCTTAAATTTGTTCATATGGCATCATACACGTCGGTTATGCTCAAGCATTTCTCTCATATACTATCAGACGTGCGTATTCACTCATTCTCCTAATGTTGCCGGCTTATCCTTGGAATAATCAACTCACAGAAAATAATCAAATTATTAATTTGTTGAAAATTCCTTATCCCCGCTACTTTCAGCAAATAACTGAAATCACTGTTCACTACATCACCGGTATCTTTCCAAGTTTTCATAAAGTGAGATTTCGAGTATTAAGTTTACATTCCCCAACTTGCAGAAGAAAATAACACTGTATATAGCTCATTTACTTAAAAATGTCCGGTGGTCATAATAAAGTGGCCACCCACTTATATTAGAATAGGTTCACTTATAGTATCACTGTATATTTTGAATAGTTTTTTTCCCCCGTGCAACTCAACCTACGTACATCAATTATTAAAAGTTTTTTCTCTTGTTTTTCTTTCTAGGGTGACAGCGGTGGTCCTTTGAGCTGTAAGGTTGGAAATCAGTGGCAAGTTATGGGAATCGTCAGTTTTGGATCATCCACGAATATGATGTCTGGCCTGTGCACTGTCTCAGGATTAGGGACCGTATACAATAAAGTTTCGGCTAAAATTGCCTGGATAAACGAGATGCTAGAACGTTTAAGCTGATCACGTCGTTGTATAGCTTTGATGTAATCAATCAGTGTCGGTTAATTACCTTAAAAGTTTATAATTCAGTTATTTCATAAAATATATTGCTATCTCAAGAAATAATTGATTAAGTCAGTTAAAATGTGTAACAAATGAATAATTCCACACTTTCACGAGTTATTAAATGAAATCAGTAGTTAAGTCATAGAATACGAGTGATTTGTACGCTTTAACTGGCATTATTAGTTACTTTATGACTAGGTATTCTATGATTTAAAGGATTTGATTCTTTAACGATAATATCTGTGTAACTTTCGTTTTTTTTTAAAAAATAAAATTTCTGTAGATATCTCGATGAAAATATTCTAATAAAAATTATGCTGTTTTTATATCGATTTCTTGCTTTGGCCAAAGCTCACTACAATCAATTCCATTTTTTACGGGATGATGGTGAAGATTTTTGCGTCAAACTTTTCGAATAGCGTGGGATCAGATCGAAGATTATTGAAATCTCTGCCTCTTCTTCCGCAGGACTCAAGGTTTAAAATATCATGGAAATTATTTTGCAAAACATTACTTACGCTAGAAAAGGGTCTATCACATTCTTTTATGGTTTACGAAAACTTCATGGACAACAAATCACCGACAATATTTTGACGTGATCCAGTAAGAGAGCGCGTAGTAGTGGCGTAGAGAGAGTAGTAGAGAGTGGCGTAGTAGTAAGATGCTTGTCTTCCACAATGATGGTTGCCGTCAAGGCCCATGGGTTCGAATTCAGCCAAAGGAACATCAGGAAAAAGTTCTTTACCTGAGGAGACCACCCACCTTTATTTCCCAGTCAACTCCACTAGCTGGAAATTTCCATATGGCCCCAATATGACTGGAGCTGGTGTGCGGTAAGGTAGTACTAGTGACAAGGAATGAGCGACTCAACAATTGATTCATTAGTTAGTGAGTGACAGAGGAGTTAGTGTTGGTAACTGCCGTATTCACAGAGAGTTTAAACTGCAACCGCAGGTGAAAGCATTGAAAATTGACAGGGATTGGTTAAATTCAGGATTTTAACCAATCCGTGTCGATATGTAATACTTTTACCCGCGTAGTTTAACCTGGAACGACAAAAAGTATACAATAATAACTACAAAAAGATTTATTTGATTACTTATTACAACTATACTTTAAGAGTTGTTGGAAGTGGCGGCCGCTGACGTCATTGTACAGTCTCAACGACGTATAAACGATTCTCGGAAACGCTTGAAGATACAGTAGGAACTCTCGATAACGGACACCCATGGGACCAAAACTTTTGTTCGCTAATTGAGGAGGTACGATACGCAGAACAACCTCGTTAATATGACTTTTAGAACTATACGACGTTTGGGTTCGGTGACAATTGGTTCCATGCTATTGGAATGCTATTGTGTGTAAAAATGATACAACGGTGGTTATGCATAATCATCAATCGTCTCGATATAAGACAAGTTTTATTAAATTTCACTACATTTATCACTATTACCGGTGATTACGCACGATTCCTAAACAAAGTCTGATAAATATGGAAAAACGTATAACATCTTTTCTTCTTCGTTAAACGCATCAATCATTTTTACCCGTACATGGTACGTGCACTACACATATTTTTCAATAAAAATTAAATTAAAATAAGTATGAAGAAGAAATAAACGTGTGTCTTGTAATGTTGGCATTCTTCACACGTGCCAACATGGACAAACAAAACCAACATTTATATTATTCGGAACATATTATTCCGAATCGACATCCTGGACCATAGTTATGTTCAGCTAATAAAGCAATTAATTGATGGATTATCATATTCACCAATAGGAGCTTGAGATTATACATAGTCACCGTTGAGTACGATAAATTCTCAATTTATGGACAAAAATTCACAAATTCGAGTTTGAAAAAAATTAGTTTTTTTCTAATTTTACTTTCCACTATCGAAAGTATCCGCTAACGGGGGGTTTCTGTGCGATTTTACGTTTCTGTTCTCGCGTGAACGTGATCGCGTAATAATCAATTTTTGAATGTGATTTCAAGTTGAATCGAATTGGACCATTTCGCGACGGCAGAAACGTGTTCAGTTCGGTTATACAGGGTGGTAATTATCGACTGCCCGATAATTTCGCACGTGATTCCTTGTGAAAAACTGATACAGAAAAGTGTTTACCGTTTTTCGATCGGACGAATATTAAGTGAGTTATAAGCTTTTAAAATTTTGTGACGTGTCATTTTCTAACGGTCAGTTATATGCCAAACACCGAATCAAAGTGCATTTCTCCGCCAGCAGTGGGTTGTCACTTCTTCAAAATGAACTGAAATATTCAATCCCATTAGAAGCAAAGTTCGGCCTTCTTCCTCACGATTGGCACATTTTCTCTCCATGTAGTGTGATACCATAACTTTGCTATTACGTATCGCTTACGTGTTAGCGCCGTCTTCTATGTAGGCAAATTTATCGCAAGATTTGTACCATGTTAGCCAAATGAGGTCTGTTTAAAATTTTTTTAGCCAAATCATTTGTTATTTGCCAAAACGTGTATTTTTTTACCTTCACTATTAAGTCTAATTTTCTGAGGGAAGGTGCATACAGTGCGTTGTGTTTACTGCGCGATCCTTTTTATATGCTGTCGTTTTAATCAGATTAATATTTTGCTCAATGAAACGGGGCAATATCTTTTTGTTATTTTAAAACTTCATCGAAACAGTCACGTGTGAAAAACTTGAACGAAGATTGCTAAAATGGTACCTTGACGAAGGTGACTTGTAAAAACATTAAAATAATAACATTTAAGGTATTTTATGAATTAACGTATTCAAAATAATTAGTAGTTTCTGATATTTTCTATCGATTATTCTCATCGAGTCACATTTTCATACCGATTTCTACATGTGTGTGCAATGAAGATTTTTCATTTCCTTTTTGACTGCAATTGATTTTTGTCGCGCTGAAATATTAATAAATTTTTACTTTACCTTTCACAAGAAAGATTTGGATTACTGTGAAATTTTTTCCAGCCTGCATGATTCGCGCACAACTTGATCATTTTTTTTTTCAGATGAAGGTTTATTCTGGGGCGTATTTATTGCATTGGATTATGTATTTTGTGGCGCATGGACCAATTAGGTCAAACTGCGCCAAAACAAATAACCAATTAAAAATAACTGTGCTTGTCATGTCAGGAAAGGAGGCGAAAAACTGCAATCTTGGAAAACCGTAAAAATTAACAACCGCGTAAAAATTTGGAAAGTTCACACACACATACAACAAAAGAGGAAAAAAACTGGTTTACTTTTTCGATTTCTTCGGGTTGTATCCTTTTTCAGTTTTAAAAAACGCTAAGTCAAACGTTTGGTGTTCGTTCGGTGAATTTGGCAGGATTTTGAAAAGTGACGTCATCAATTTATGAAGCGTCATAACTCATTAATTATTTGAAAAATCAAAAAACTGAAAACACTTTTCTTTTATCAGTTTTTCACAAGGAATCACGCGTGTTATCATTGGGCGGTCGTTAATTACCACCCTGTATAGTATAGGGCACCTGGCATCAACTATTCTGTCACCTGCAAGCTCCGGTATGAAGGGAAGGGAAAGAAAACACAACAAAAATCGAGTGATCGCCGAAACATGCGGTGCAACGCGTTTGACTCCTCCATAAGCAGTCGGCCCCTCACACCGTCAAACCGAAAGATACCCAGGCCACATCGCCATATGGCAATATCGGCTCATTGTCCACACGGACTGGATACCTCTGGCAATTTATTCATAAAAAAAAAGGATACATTATAAAATATACAACAATCATAACAACTATAAAATCATAATCTAAGTATAAAATCAGTTGCGAGATCACAAATCTACGTATGCAATCGGAAATCAGGCATATAATCCTATATATTCCATATTAAATCTTAATTCGAATACAAAATCCTAAATCACACTAATTAATGGCACACTGGCGTAATGCTTGTTGAGCTCTGTAGAAGAACAGTCATACCGCTTTTGCTATGGGTGAATGGACGTCGTGTCGCGTAGGGCGATTCACGTTGCACGCGGCACAGAAAACCCGCTTCTAGGAAAACCCGATTTTAGGGCTATCTTAATACAAATACAACGCCACAACAGGCAAATGCCCAACGAGGTGGCTGAGAAAAAGATGCCCATAGCAATCGTAGCAATAATGTCATCAAGAGAGATTGACAAATTCCTAAAATACGAATTCGGTAGTGAAAAGGCTAAAAAAAAAGGAAAAGCGAAAACAATATCTCAACACACAATGTGGTGAGTCTGAAAAATTTCTGCAGCTCTCAATTCACTCTTTTGGTAAAGATAAAAGAGAGATATGTGTAGGTGATATTTCACAAGAAAATGGAGACTCAGTCCGGAATTTCAGCCACCGACAATATGAGTAGGCATATTTGGGTGTAGAATCATTCTAATCAAAGATCTTCGTGTGTAAGATAAACAGATGATATTCAAACCGCTATGTGCGTTTTAAAGTTCATGAACACGATCCAAATACTGTTCCAGTAACAGTGGCAAGTGCGGGAAGATTTTCACGCTTAAAATAAATAAAATTGTATGTAAAATCTTCAGTGAGTCAAGGAACACTGTCATCTTTAGCGACATTGTCAGGTCAAAACAGACATAGTGGATAAAATAAATTTTGATAATGTAATAGAAGACTTTGTTGGTGTGAAAGCAAGAAAAATAAAATGTTTGTTATACGAGTTCAATTAAGACAATTAAGCCATTAACACTAGAACGGCCAGAGCAGTCATTTTGACAGTTTTTGATTTTGAAAACGCTATAATCTCGTCATTATTTGACGTACACACTCCATTTTTAGTGACTTCTCATTATTTCTGTACTTGTCTCTGTGTACAAAAACGTGAAAACATTGAAGATTTTGTTCGGGAGATATCGACGTTTAAACGGCCGACGTTTAACGGCCAAGAGCAGTCATTTTGACTGCTATATGTAAATTGAGTGTATTTTCTCCTTTACTGTGATGTATACTTTTGGTTTCAGGTTTATTCCCTATCATTCCCTGCTAGTACACACAACATATATTCACGAGTAATATTAATATACCAATAAGAAAAAATAAATACAATAATGAAATTCGTTGCATCATGTTACTGGGCAATCTAAAGAGTCTTGACAGGGACATATGTATCTACAATCACAACCGTATTTCTTATTGAGCTATAGCCTCTGTTATGAAAGTTGAGGAAACTTTTTTTTCAGATCGTTCTCCTCTGTCAGACCAGACACGATCAGGGCTCTGTCCCTTCCGGGATGTAAGCCTTTTACTTGTGTGGGTTTGATCGTTCTTCTGGCAAGATAAGTTTTTGTTTTGGTTTGGCATTTCATAACTCTTCATGCCACCACCTGCTCTGAATGCCTCCTAGGAAACAGGTTCATTCACAGTGTGTAGAAATGACGCTTAGAAAAATGATGTATGAGAACAAAATAGTCAAATGTTATCAGCGCTGAATGATATTTCGGACAATAAATCTGAGTCAATAAAGGAGTAGACTTACGATGCAAACTCTGACAACGAATATCATGATTTTCTGCTGTATCTACCCGAAAGTAGTGATTCTGGAAGTGTCTGGTCTGAATCAGATAATACTGACGAAAAAGAAAGACAATGATGATTTTTTTTAATTGTATATTCTTCATAAGTTAATTTATAACATGAAATTTTAATAGTGCCCTAATTTTTCCTCGCTAGTGCAAATTTACAGTGGCATAACATTGTATGCACGCTATTAGCGTGTGCGAACAACTAAATGAAGGAAATAAGGAAGACTGTGGTATACATATAAAAATGTGTACATCATCAAAATGGATCAATGTACGATATGATGTAAATGCAATGTGACCATGTGAAATAATTCTTGTTGTTTTTTATTATAAAAATTCAGTGTGATTAAATATATTGCATTAAAAAGAAGCAGCAGTCACAAAATGACTATCAGCGGCCCTTTTATATATAACCTATGACGTATAGTCAGGCACTTCTAGTGTTAAGTTTTGTTGAAAAGCATTTGAAAAGAAGCAGTAAGAAATTGTATTATATTTTGAATATGTTTATTTATTTTATTTTTTTGGTTTACTGCTTATTACTTACTTATGTAGCAACATTTTTACATATTTTTTTAATACTGAATAAGATTTTTTTCTTTGGGGAGGAGAAGAAGGCACTGACAGCACCTAATTTTTCTCTTTAGGCTCGATTGACAAGAAATTTCTGTGGCACACGCAGGGCCCAACGATTATTTTTGCACCGGGCCTGCATCTGGTAAGGTTGGCCCTGATTTTCCCACTGATGAATTTCCCATTCGGTGAATTGTTGGTCGGTGAATTTTCCGGACACGATCTTTTATAGATAGACCTACATTTTTCCTGGGAGCATTCCTTAAAGATTTAAAGACTGCTTTTTGAATTGCTTGTAGTTATTTCTGCACGTGCTTATTTTTCAGAATTTTTATTATTCTTTACGAAAAAAAAACAAAAAAAAAAAAAACAACAATAACCAATAATATGGGTTGATTTACGGTTTCAACCCCAAATATCTAGTTTGTGATACCTCATAATCACTTTTTTCCCCTCGAAATTTACAAAAGCAGTCAGTGAAACTCGGCTAACGAACGTATAATTTCTGAGTGTTTGAAAATAAATTTCCTGTGTAATGATGTAACGATGGCGGCAATTGAGCGACATCCATTTCACTGTGGGATTGGAGGTCATATTAGGAAACCGTGCGAATCCAGTTTTCCATATCAACCGATTATTCTATAATACTCGCACTTCCTCTGGGAGAAAATGGGGCTTTTGTTTCGGGACGGTGTGGGTATACGGTAAGAGCATGCTTTTTTCTACGACCATATAGCCTATTTTATATTGAGAGATATGTGAACTCTATTCCGATATTTTCATATTCCCAATATACGAAGAATAGAATTACAAAAGTGCTCAATTTTAGTTGTTTAAATTGTTTTCGTAATAATTCGAAATACCGAAACCAAATTTTTTCAATCTTACTGAAATAGGAAAAAATAAATTACTCTCGTATTCTTCATAATAAAGGAAATAATTCCTATCGCAGACTAATTACTACCGTGTACACGATAATGATAGAAGAAGAAAAATATACTATTGATGCTAATTAAAAAAATGACTAAGAAAGTCCGAATCAAATACAGCATAAGGTTGCTCGTTATCAAATTAATCTCTCTTCTATAGGGCAATGAAAAAAATTGTTGCATTTGTCTGATAAAAGACAGATATTTGCAGCTAATCGAATAAACCAAATGTATCTTTTCCCACGTATCGTATCCCCTCCGCAATCACATAATAAAAAACTGTATTTCCTAAGCTGGAATCGCTAATGTTATTTTCTGAAAGGCTCAAGACACCATAAGACTCGTGTTTCGGTGCTTGCTATATACGGATGAACTCTTATACCGGAACCCGTTGAGACAAATATAACGACATTATGCTTGCAATTATAGCTATTTTTTCGGCATTATGCCAGGTCATATCAGCAGGTTAGTTACTTACTACTTACGTTTTTTCGAATAATGACCCTTTGATTCCGTGATTTTTCAAGCAGGAAATTCTCGGTATTTTTCAGCAAAAATTTCATTACGTAATAAAAAGTAAAATCAAGGAATTTTTTATCCACACAGTTATTTATAATATAATTCCTACGTTATTATGTTTTGTTTTTTCATTCACAGTTGTTTTAACTGGGGTTTGTGATCCTTTGCGTTGCACGAAACCTTTGTGCCCTGTCCACCGGACCCTTTATAAATCCATCATATACCTATGTAAGAAAAATAAGTAAATTTTTTTTATCCCAGTTCACCAATCTCCTAAAACATTTCCATTGATTTCAAAGGATCCATGGGTCCCTGTTTCAGAACCCCGTGAAAAATAATGACCCGTGATTCATATATTAAATTGGATCTTTGATAGACTTTATTACCAAAGTTTAAGATAAAAAATAAAAAATTGTTTCATTTTTATTTTCTTTCAAGTCAAACGGGAATAAATTACATTTGGAATATTAAAGTGTGGCTGGAATATTATGTGACACATTTAAAAAAATTGGCAATGCTACGGACATGGAAAATCGGAAATATAAATGATAAAAACTCAAATACTAGATTTTAGTCGTACACAATGGCCTCATAAACCGGCAACAACTAGAACAAAGCGTTTATATATATAAAATTTTCACATTTAACTCCTTTTACTGGTTCATCAATTTCATTCAGTGAATGTAGACTTCATTTATTTATCAATAATTGAGCAGTTAAATTTCGTTTTTGTCTTTTTCATGAGTATAGTGAACATGACAGGCTGTATATACCAGGATAATTATCCGTACATCATCGATGCAGCGAGATTCCCGAAAGGGGAAATCAAATCGCCCGGATTCGATGAAGGTGGATATCCAGAACACGCCTATTGCGCTTACATAATAAAAGCACCAGAAGGACACGTAAGTTTTCCAATCCATTCGAATTATACAACAGCAAAAGTTTGCATATTCAATATAGAAAGATGACACTTGTTTTATGTGTGTGTGTGTTGCCCACCTTTCTATTAAATGTGCGAAATTATGATTAAAATAAACAAGAAGCCTATACAGAATGCATAGCTAACAGCTGTCACCGCAATATATTGACGGACCGTTGATTGTAGAAGTATACTTCTAAATAGAAAAAGTATATCCAAATAACATGTGGTTATTCACGTTGCAAAGGGCTGTACAGTCATTAAAATAAATGTTTATATGCACACTCTGTGATCAAAAACAGCCTCATTAGGGAGTTGTCGATTTGTCTCTCCTGAGAGAAATTCACAAATTTTGAAGCGCAATATTTGCCATTTGATCATTTTTGTCGCACCACGGTCATTTTCTGCACACGAGGGACAATTGGGCCGGGACCTATAATTTATTGCCGATTCCGAACGGCAGGCTTGTTTTTCATACTCATCGAGAGGTTGGTGCGCTAACCGCTCGATGGGGGACTCCCTGCGGTAGCAATTTTTGCTGCGATCAAGTCGCCGTTTTTTGTTGTACCCCTGTGTCAGGAAAGTTTTCTGACAAGAACGAACTGGGTATCGAACTCGCGACACCTCTAAACATCCTTTGGTACTTTAGGCGAACATCTTATCGACCGGGCTACCGTGCCCCCAATATTTGCCAAGATATTAGAATTCAAGGAATGGGGATAAGTAGTAGTCAAATTACTACTACTGAGATAAGTTTGGAAAAATCAAAATAAACTAACGGAAAATGTGCTTTCTCCTATTTATGCTGTTCTATTCCGATTTTTATCGGAATACGTTAGCGAATCCAATACGTCAGCGAATATTGCACTTAAAATCATGGAGTTTGTATGGTTGGACTCAGAAGAGACAGAGCAACAACTCTCTAATCGGGTTTTCGAACACAAGATGTAGGGGTATGAAAAGTTATCTTTTAATTTTATTTCATAAAAACTGTAAAACCCTTTGCAATATGGATGGCGTATCTCAGTTTCACACAATATTTGGATACTTTTTCTAATTGGAAGTGTGTGTGCCTCTTCTGTCAACGGTTTGCCAATAAATTGCTACCAGCTGTTAGCTATGTATGTTAAAGATGAATAACAAATAGTAAAATAGAAAAATCACTTGAGAATTCTTAAACCTTTTTTATAAAAAAAAACTCATGGAAGGAGTTCATGGGATTCATTCTTACATTTATCCTCGATTTCTTCATTATTATAATAGCACAAAACAAAAGATTCACGTGTTGATTTCGATCTATAGATTGTCAAGTTGACTTTCAAGGAAATGGACTTTGAAGCAGCACCACGTTGTTCCAAGGACAAGATGTTTGTTGTGGACGGTCCAGATGAAGGAGGAAAAGATTTGGGAGCTTATTGTGGACAGGAACCGCCAGATTTCCCCATCGTTTCTTCCATGAATGCCATGCATATACTTTTTAGGACAGACTATATGGTTTCAAAGAAAGGGTTCCATGCCGTGTATGAGGCTCTTAGACCAGAGGGTATAAAAAATTAGATCATTCGTCCACCTGAATAATCCGTACGAAGATTTTAAATCGTAGGTTATGTTATGTCATAACATGTAGCACGTCATTTACATACACAAAATTTTCTTTGGAGATTGTGGGAAAATAAATACCATGCATAATTATATCAATTATCGGAATTTTATCACCACTTTAATCCACAAGCGTTCATTAGAGTTGAATTACCGTAAATTTTCATTCGTATATCGGGGTGCTGCAGGTGAGACTATATCAGCTCATACTCCCTTCCATCATTAGAAGAATTGAATTATTGCATCATCGACGGAAGTAAGCATATTAGGGGTAAACGGGCCTAATATCTTACTGTTCCTAATATTTTACCCCTAAATTTCAAAATGATGCAGGTGTCAGAACTTGGGTGTGATTGCCTCAATTTACTAGTTCATGAGATAAGTTCAGCTCTGAGTTGTCGCTGATTCATATGCGCATGCTTACAATGCGGATATGTTGTGTTGAGCTATGAAACTTTATATTTTTTTTAGGATCATGAAATATTTTTCAGCAAATACTTATCATAGCTACGAATTACGAATATAAAGTAAATTAACAAAAGTTTTGATGTGTAATCAAAAAATATCTGATCTTCTTCCCCCAGTTTGATTCAAGCCAGGTTTCGATGAACTATTTATGTGAACAAACTCGTCTGAAGCGGCCATTGCTTTTTCATCGAGATGTAGCTAAGGACGCTTTCACGTTAAAATTCGTTAGAAATTCTCTACTGGAATGTGTAATGTGCGAATTTGCTAGTAATCCCATCGATACCCTGATCGATAAACTCGATCAGGGTATCGATGGGATTACTAGCAAATTCGCAGACGATGTGAAGCTAATGGGGGTAATCGGGAATCAAAGCGATGGGGAGTCGCTCCAGACCAGTCTAAACAGGATTGCAGCATGGGCAAATGAATGGAGCATGACGTTTAGCGTTGATAAGTTCATGGTCGCTCATTTTGGTTCGAACAACCCACGGTTCTCTTACGAGTTGAATGGTGTCACTATCCCGGATGAAACTAGGGTCACCGATTTGGGAATTCTGGAGTACTGGATTTGGAAGTACTGGAGTATGCTGTAAGGTTTTGGAGACCATACCTACAGAGAGACATAGACTTGGTTGAAGGGGTGCAGAGAAGATCTACGCGTGTCCTTATTGGCACACGGGGCTTGATTTATGAAGAGAGACTTCATTTTTTGAATAAGTTTACATTGGATGAACGCAAGTGTCGAGGAGATATGATCGAAGTGTTCAAAATTTCCAATGGGATGGATAGGATGGACCATGAACTTTTAGTACACCGCCAATCGATTGCTTTTACAAGGGGACACCAGTATCGATTGGTGAGGGACAATGCAAGGTTATGGTGTCGCAGGGAATTTTTCTCTAATAGGGTTGTTAATAAATGGAATAACTTACCCTCGGAGACAGTAAATTGTAACACAATTGACACGTCTAAAAAGAAATACGATAAACATGTTGGGGTAAATCGAGAAGCTATCCATTCTTAGAATAAGACAACCATAAGTATTCTTTATGGGCATTCTATAATAATTTATCATGTGTATATATTGTTTATAACTTGTGTTAATTGCATTTTTAATTGTGTTGCTGTATTTTTGAAATAATGACATGCATATTCTTATGGGCATCTTTTTCTCAGCCACCTCGTTGGGCATTTTGCCTGTTGTGGCGTTGTATTTGTATTTGTGTACGTGTTGCATGTACACTTAAGATGTAGAATTAATTCTAATTCAAATAGTGAAGCGTACGATACCTCTGGGTGACTTTCATATTCCTTTAATACTTTTTTCTTATTTTAAGAAATTAGGCAGATGCCAATCTGAGTTTGTTCGTGTTTTCAATTGTTCAGTTTGTATGATTTTGAGCGTTGGCATTTTTGGAAAGTTATAGAAATTACTTTATCAGCTGATAAGAAACATTTTTCAAATTCAAACAGCTACTTCACATTATAAACTTCGAATGTGAGGCAATATTTCTGTAGTCTCAATGTATGTAATATAGTGTGAACACTGTCAGAAAGAAAGAAATTTCGAAGTTGGTCGACTTTTTCTCCAAATGCCAATTTTTTTTTGTAGATCGATATAATTTTTAGAAAACAAAATACATAACTGTATAAGATTCATTGAAAGACTGGTTATTTGTGGAGATGAATCTTGTATTGACAAGTGGAGAGGGCATTTCTATATACGCATAACTGTATTTGTCTACAAAGGGTTCTGTTGATGGACCGACACACCTCCAAGAGTTCTTAGTAAGCATCAAGAGGAACAAAAAAATTGCAATGGGACAGGGTGAAAATCATGAAAAACGCATGCAGGCTCTGAGTCCAAAGGAGACGAAAGCTGGATAAGTTGATCGCTGAATGCGTTCGCTCACCATATCTGACGTAAGCATCGTGAATTTGCTAGTTTTTCAACTGTTTTGCAGCATTGCTATTTTCGTTCCTCTTGACGTCTACTAACCCTCTGAGTTTGTCGGTTCATTTACTGAACCTGTTCATATGTTTAACAAAACCCTGTATAAACATATGAACCACATGATTATAGAACAGGACTTCTGTAGACTGTAGAAGTCCCCCTTTAAAATCGCAACTTATATATGCAAGTGCGGCAAGGGTATTACTCAATTTCCCGTATTTTATTAGCGAACCGTTGATCCTAGAACCATACTTACAATTAGAAAATGTGCCCAAATAACGTGTTCAACTCAGATACATCATTCATGTTGCGAAGACCTGCATAGTTTTAAAAAAACAAAAACAAAAAAAAAATAACTTTTGATACGGACACCCTGATTTCATTAACCACATTAGAAATTTGTTGACCTATCTCTGACGAGGCCCACAAACTAAACACTAATTCAAGTTTCAGAGTTCAATATTCACTGACATATCTGAATCTAACGAAGAAGGAAAGTTGTTTTTCATTTCAATAACTGCACAATATCCCTTCCAACATGAATAGCATATCTGAGTTCGTTTCTGACGTAACACACGTTTTATGGATGCACGCTCTAATTGGAGGATCCTAGATACTTCTCTAGGATCAACGGCAACTTGGGAACGGAAATTCAAAATTGATGCTCTATTAGGCACGTTTTCCTTGAATAACATTTTATTCAAAAATAATGATTACACATTTTGATGTGCATATTGTTTTTTTTCTTTTTTTTTGCACCATTTCTTGCAAAAATCTCTCTAAAAAAATGCTATGGCATTCTTCCTTATATAGATCTTTGCCCTCGAGGTTACCACAAGTGTAGAAACAACAACTGTTACAGTCCGCAGCAGAAGTGCGATGGAGAAGACGATTGTTTAGATGGAACTGATGAAGAGAAGTGCAGTGAGTAATGTTGATAAGATAACAGATAACAAAGTGATATACTGTAAATTCACAAAACAAAATTATAACATTAGATCGTTATCGTTAACCACAGCAATTGATATGAAAAATTTTGATTCCATTGTAAATTTTCGAACACAATTCCTACTTACAATAAACAAAAATGATAAAATTTGATGTATGAAGTTATAGAGAAGCTGTATGAGCTATTTAACCACAGAGATTTTGTTTTCTTACAAAAGTGTTTGCTCCTTGTTTTGTAGATCTACCGCTTCCACAAATCCCTTGCGGCCACGGGCGCATACAACCATTGGAATCTCCAATATCGAATGATCGTATTGTTGGTGGCATTGAGGCCAGGCCCGGTAGCTGGCCCTGGCAGGTGGACCTACAGCTCAAAGGCTATTACCCGAATGCTCACAGTTGTGGCGGGACGCTGCTAAACGCTCAGTGGGTGATGACCGCCATGCACTGCCTTGGAGGGTGAGCGGTTTTTGAACTCCAGATTATTCATATTTCACAATTTCTTTCTATGCAACAATTCGAAATTAATTATTGTACATACATAGAGCGAATTTTTTTTCGATTCTTTCTCCAAGAAAAATATCTCATCTTTATGATTATATTTAACATCATAGATTTTTTTTGTTCATATTGTCATGACCGTATGGATTACGAAAATTATGCGTAATCAAGATAATGACGTTCCAGATCTGCATTCGCCAAGGACTGGAAGGTAATCGTTGGAAATCATCACAGATACAAGAGAGATCCGGATGAGCAAGTGAGAAATGTGGAATTAGTGGTTGTTTATCCGGGATATACCGGGGATGAGGTGAGTTTCTGAAGTTTACGCTACAGTTATTAGTATTATACTATGTATATAGAGTGAAAACTCAATTCTTTTTCACCGCAAATAACTCGTGAACAGCGAGTTATTAAAAAAATATGTTTTTTTTGTTTACAAAAAGTATTCAAATAACATGTACATCTTAGATATGTTGAATTTCATTTTTTATTGCGGTCCCCATTATCCTCTAATTATTTCCTTTTAAAAAATATCGTTGCTTCGTCCCTTTTGAGCCCAACATACAAAATCCCATGTTTGTAAATCAAATTTAATCGAAATATTTCCGTTCAAAAAGCGCTAGGCATCAGGGAAATAACAGAATATAATAACGGACAAGCTTGTTTTATGCTTTACACGATCAAAGAAACGGGACAACAGTTTTTCAATTGGAAGTTAGAATTAATGGGGGAAGCATAAATAATTAAAATTTGTTCCTTGGTACATATACTGCCCCTATTAAAATAAATTGCGTATCTGAAATATGTCGTTATTTTAATACTTTTTGTAATTAAATGTATGGCTCTAAAACTAACAGTTTGCCAGTCGTTCACGCTGAAAGGAAATTGAGTTTTCACCTTTACACATCAATATTTCCCAAATTAGTACGTCCTATAAAAACGTGAGGGCAACTTACAAACTATTCATGTAATAACGCCCAAATTTACAGCATTGCTGTAATTTGCATTTCAATATTCTCCTCAAACATGTATCGGTGGTAAAAATTTTAAATAAAGTGAATTTAAAGTCTTCTAAAGTGCCAAAATAACCCCCCCCCCCCCCACTTCTGCTTCATTTTCAAACATTTCGACATCCTGAAACTGTTTGACAGTATGAGAGAACGTGTACTCATATCGTATTGATACTTTACAGCATGGCCAATTTTGACTTTGATTATGGGGTGTCTTTACACATCAAGGCATTGAATTTATAACTTTTTGTCACGTATATGGATTGAATCTCCATCATGTCTTTCATTGCTGCTGTTGTAAAGTGATTGTAGCTGATTTTGATGGAATTTGTTTTTAATATGATAAGACAATATCTCGAACAGGTTAAAGAGTGGCTATTGAAACAGGTCATCACCGAGTACAATCTTCAATCTTTAGATATTTTGAATCCACCAAAGCATCAATACAATTTAATGAGTATAGCCGAGCTGGAGTTGACGTCCATTTGCTTAGAAATGTTCGTGTCTGTTTCTGTAAATGTCTGTTTATGTAAGTTTTCTAATGCCGAAAATGTTAATTGTTTGCCACCAATATGTTTGAGAGAACTTATTCGAAGATTGAAATGCAAATTACAGCGATAAATTAAGCATTTTACAAGCTGCGCTCACGGGTTAATGGAAACGTCTGAATTTTCTTTTTGACATGTAATTACGGTGATAAACATATTATTCTTTTTTCGTTTATTTCACAGATTATTGGCAAACGGATAGATTTTACACATGACATATGCCTCATGAAACTTAGCGCTCCGGTTAAATTTAGTGATAGAGTGAGACCAGCCTGCTTGCCTACACAGGGTTATGATGTGCGAATTGGAACCAAATGCGTGACATCTGGATGGGGAGAAACTAGAGGTAAAAACCAAATAAATTGTGCATTCTTTCCGACTGAAAAAAATACATTTCCTCTAATAACAGGGGTTATTTATTTTACTTTTACTCTAATTTACAAAACAGGTGAAATACTTTGAACTTAACTAAATTAACTTTTTCAGGCTCTGGATTTCATAGAGCATTAAAACAAGCAACTGTTTATACGAAGCATTCTCGATTTTGCCGAAACGTTCAAGATGCGACAATGATATGTGCTAACAGTGAGGGGAATTCACAAGATGCTTGTCACGTGAGGGTCTTTTTTTTTGCTAATTCACTCAAATATGTTCTAAATTTCGTTTTCTTCCGTGCCTTAGATCCAAAGCATTTTTATTGCTGAAATATATTTTTTCCTCATTCATTCCTAGGGTGACAGTGGTGGTCCTTTAAGCTGTAAAATTGGAGATCAATGGCAAGTTATGGGAATCGTCAGCTTTGCCTCATCCACGAACTTAATGGGTGGTATCTGCACAGTCTCAGGATTAGGGACCGTATACAATAAAGTTTCTGCTAAAATTACGTGGATAAATGACATGCTCCGACGTTTTAGCTGATTGCGTCGTAATTTGACGTTGATGTAACCAATAAATGTTTCTATAACATGCGTTGTGGAAGGAAAAAATACAATACCGTCTTTGTCCAAAAGAGTACTCCAATTGTCCTAACTGATTTATTATTATTTTATTATTTTCTGCTTCCATCAACACTTTAGACATACTAAAAAATATTTCAAGTTTCTATATTCTCCATTTACAGCGTGGTTATAAATAGGACTGGGAATCGATTAAAATTTTTATCAATCAAAAAATTTTAATCGATTAATTCAGTTCTAATCGAATATTTTTTGTGATCATATGATATTAAGATTAAAAATATATTTTATTGATATCACTCATATATTCTGTACATGTAAACAAATATAGGAATAGGTTAAGAAATTAAGGCTGCCCGCTTCAAGCAATTTAATATGCTGAACATAAACCAAATCATTGCCAAAACCTGTAATTTTTTCAATTGGATCTTGTCGTTTTTTCAAAAAGAAATCGGTTATTTCTTTTTATCATTCACTGATTTCGAAACTACTTTCGATTATACTGTTGCATGCTTGCCTAGAAACTCCTCTCGAATGGTACTTATGAAGAGATGAGCTGATGCTTCGAAGAATACGGAAAATGTCTGTTCATAGTGGAAACAATAAATTTTCGTTTTGTCTTCCAAAGTACCCGTCAAACTCAATTTGAAACGGATATCATCAAGCTCTGTTGAATCTAATTTAATGGAAATATTAATTAAAATATTTTAAATATGGTCACTTATCCAAGATGTTCTGTATAAAACATGATTTATGACATCTAATCGGTTTCTTTTCAAAAAAAAAAATCAAGTTAATTCACAAACTTTTAATAAAAAATTTAATCGAATTATTTAACTCAACTAAAATCTTTTAACTACGATTAACAATCGATCGATTTCAAGGAAACATTCATTCTCTGGATATCATGGTGAGGTGAACTCGGAAAGAGAAGTCACCTTGTCTCCGGTGGGACTCGTACCCAGGCCCTCTTGCATACCGGGCAAGCATGCTACCATCTACAATACTGGAGACACGACCCTGCCTTCCTTACTTCAAGCACTGTGGCGTGAGGGCACTCAAGTACAGGCAGTAGTAGTCTCTTAACTTCAAGAAATGGCCCCCAGGTGGGACGATTTAGAGAGATAGATGACTTTTTTCTATGTCTGCAAGAGGTCCTGGGTTCGAGTCCTGGCGGAGACAAGATGACTTTTCTTTCCGAGTTCACCTCAGCATAATATACAGAGATTAAATGTTTCCTTGATATCTTGGGCTGAGAAAAAAGCCATCCATCTCTCTAAATCGATCGATTGTCCGATAAATCGGACCAGCCCTGTTTAGAAATAAACTGACACTACTCAGACGTACATAACACCCATTCCGATATAAGTATTTTGGTGAAACTTGGTATTGTATATATATATATAGGTATCAGATATATATACTTTGACCTTGAACCTTCAGTCGTATATCGGAGCGCCGTAGATGAGAATTTCGCAGCTCATACTCCCTTCATCATCGCTCTGCGAATTAAGTGTAGTAGTGCATTGCAATCATGGTTGGTTTTAGTGAAATATATAAGGGATAAATAGGACCATTAGGAATAGTCACAGGGAATTTTTCTCTAATAGGGTTGTTAATGAATGGAATAGCTTACCCCCGGAGGTAGTAAATTGTAACACATTTGACACGTACAAAAAGAAATACGATAAACATGTTGGGGTAAATCGAGAAGCTATCCATTCTTAGAATAAGACAACCATAAGTATTCTTTATGGGCGTTGTATAATATTTTATAATGTGTATATATTGTTTATAATTTGTGTTAATTGCATTTTTAATTGGGTTGCTATATTTGTGAAATATATGACATCCAGATTTTTTTATGGGCATCTTTTTATCAGCCACCTCGTTGGGCATTTTGCCTGTTGTGGCGTTGTATTTGTATTTGTATAAAAAGTGAGTTAAATTAAAATAAGTGTGACGAAGATAAAAACATTCATAACAACATTATCAGTCTTGTAATGTTGAATTTCTTCGCCCGAAACAACAACAAAAAACAAAAACATTACCATTCATATTTACCATCCTCGAGCATAGTTATATCCAGTTAATTAAGTAATTAATTGACGATTTATCATACTAACTAACATGAGCTTGGAACATAATCTTAGTTAAATGTGATAAATTCGTTATTAATAAATCAGCGTTTGGAAATTAGTTTGCATGATTTTACTGTCCACTATCCAGAGTGTCCGCTAACGGGCGCGAAATACATTGAAGCCTTATTCCATGTGACCGGGAATCAGAAACGTTCCCGTCAACGGAGAGTATCCGTTACGGGAGATTCCATTGTATATATCAAGTTTCATCAAAATACCGTACATCAGAATAGGCATTACATACGTCTGGGAAGTATCATAGCCACCGTTTATTCAACGATAATTTATTTTGTAATAGTGTTTTCTCCTTCTGTGTCATCGTTTCTCAACCTATGATCCAAAGTTGATCCGCAGGCAGACTTGATTTATAAGCTATAAAAATTATCATCATTCACGAGTTTAGCAAGGCATTAGAAATTCAAATAAGTTCCATTGAAAATAAACGGGACAAGCATATAAAATAGACGGAACACCCAAAAATCTAGTCATTCTAACAGTCTCGTGAAACTGTCATGTTTCTGGTGGTCCGTCGAATTGTTTCAGACATTTTACTGGTCCTTGGATTCAGGAAGGTTGAGAAACACTGCTCTATTAGTTTCTCGGCATTTTTGAAATCAGTGTATGCCGCTTACCATTAGAGTATTTCGACTGGTTCTTCTCTCATAACGCGGCCACATAATCATTTGAGGAATGCGAAGAAGGATTTTTTTCAGCAAAACACCCAATTTTTTTTACTTGTCACATCATCACACAACTCTATTTAAAATTCAACATCTTTTCTTTTTCCTTTCTTTGCGATGAAAATCCTCGACAGCCTGCAAGCACGGATTAGTTTGATCATACGAGTTTGATCTGGCTGTAACTGATCCTGGGAGGTGTGCCACATCGCACTCTTTGCTTACTTGCAGAAAATTGATGCAATTCATTAACATTTGGCAAATATTATACAAAACTCGGGAATTTTCCGAATGATGGATTTCCTTCGCATTTATGAATTTGAATGATTTAATTTAATTCTCAATACATTCAAACGTAGAGTAGCACAGGGTGGGTGAAAAGCTCTGGAACTAAAGCAGACCTGCTTATATCTTATGGAAACTTTATAAATCTAGCTATTCTGCATAGCTATCAACCATTTTTGCAATTTTCATTATTTCTGTTTTCAACTTATTAATCAATTTTTTTAAATCAAATTTATTCATTCTCAACATACAGAGATTTAACATTCGTTTTGCAAAACATATTCATATTCATCATCCAGAGGCTGTGATGCCTGTGCGGATGATTGAAAATTTACATGATAATTAAGGAATAAAATATATAAAACCTACGACATGAACAGAAACATTTAAAAAAAGACACTTATGCAACATGAACGAGACAAAATCATCAATGTCAAATTAAAAATAAAATGTAAAGATAAAAATATCAACAACGAAAAAACATTCACAATACAAAAAAGACAGTTCTTAATGCATGACGAAAAATTTAAAATAAACAAAGCATTAAATAAAAATTATATATGGAAAAAAAAAATGAAACTCGCACATACAGGGGTTGGACAAAATAATACGAACACCTGTGAAAAAAACAACACTCGAGGGAACCCGTCGCATACTCCCTCACTCTAGTGTGGAAGAGTGTCACCTAGCCAGAATGTCCACACATCAATCTAGTGATAGCGTTCGGATGCGATGTATATTGGGCGTTAAAACTTCGTTATGGCTGACGTCACAAATTTCGAAAAAAAGGCATGATTGTTGGAGCCCGTCTTGCCGGGACCACAGTAATGTAAACGGCCACCTTTGTTGGATTCGGGAGAAGTACCGTGTCGATAGTAATGAAAGATAGTAAACAGGGAAAGACATCATCTGCCAAGCATAACAGTAGCCGAAAGTCGAAGATGACCGATAGAGAAGGAAGGATTTTGAAGCGGATTGGGGCCGGAAAACACAAGATAACAACATTCCAGATAACATCTGAGATGAACACACATCTACAGGAAGGTGTATCGACAAAAACTATCTGCCCGTGAACTGCATGCAGCAAACATACACGGTATAGCGGCTATTCCAAAACCATTGGTGACACCATGCAATGCCTTGAAACGACGAACATGGTGTCACGAACATAAGAATTGGACACAACAACAATGGTAGAATGTCATCAGGTCAGACGAATCGTCGTTCACATTATTCCAGACTAACGGACGTGCTTACGTTTGGAGAACGCCAGCACAAGCCTACGATGTTGATTGTCTCCTTCCCACTCTTAAACATGGAGGGGGGATCAGTGATACTGTGGGATGCGATGTCTCACCGTGGTCTCGGCCCACTTGTGGTCCTGAATGGGTGGGTTAATGCATCGGTTTATGTCAGTATTCTGGCCAACCATCTTCATCCAATGGTGCAATACTTGTTACCTGATTCTCGAATTGTGTTCCAAGAAGATAATTCGGCCGTTCACACTGCTAGGATTGTCGGAGACTGACTTGATGAACACGATGATGAACTGCAACAGCTCGTGTGGTCCTGATCTAAATATAATTGAACATTTGTGGGGTATTTTGGAAGCTAAACTGCGCAGTAGGTTTGCACCTCCAAAGACACGTTCTGAATAGGTGGCCTTTTTGCAGGAGTGACTAAGTATCTCTGTGACTGTTGTGCATTACTTGTATTTGTCCATCCCACGACGGATACAAGCTGTAATTAATGCAAAAGGAGGGCCAACAGCCTGCTAATAAAGATTTTGTCTCATTTCACAGGTATTCATATTATTTTGTCCCACCCCTGTACATACACATTTTTTTTAATTGAAAAATATACATAATTTGACAAAAATATGTTTTAGAAACAGAGAGAAAATGCAATTGCCCTTGCGGAGAATCGAACCCACGTGCTTTCAATTTGGGTTCCATTCCCTGCACGGGCAGTTGCATTTTCTCTCTTTCCAAAACATATCTTCGCATCAGCCAGCTGTTAAACGCCTTCTTGTATATAAGATGTGCAGAATATATTCGGAGAACGGAATTTCTCTGTATCTTTTTTTCTGTGTTAACTATTATGTTGGTAGATAAATTCATATCTTTATCGTAGAAACATACGAATGTTTCCCAAGTAACTCTTATTACAGAAGATATTTCTTTTTCACGACTTACGCTAAGGTTCGTGAAAAATCGATTATTCGGGGATTTAATCCGAAGCAAACAAGATGACGATCTTTTTGCTAGCATTGGCTCTTTTAGCAACAAGTCAGATTGTTGTTGAAGGCACACAAACTGGCGGTAAGTTACATCCTTTCTGATTGAAAATATATTGTACATTAGCTGGAACTGTTGGTCATAAAAATATTTATTTGGAGTTTTCTTAACGCAATGTGTGAAATTTATCCAAATAAAGGTCAGTTGCCCAGTGGAAGCTAAAATGCTCGAAAACAATTCGCTTATATACGCAACTCCGGCTATATACCACGAAGTACTGATGACTGAGTACCAAACAAAGATAATTGGAATGAAAAGTCACATTCTTCTGCGGGGAATCGAACCACCAACCTCGCACTTTAAAAGCGCGAAAAAATTTTTAAAAAATTTGAAAGAGAAAGGCAATATTTACATCTGAGCGCATGATAAAATGGCATGACATCGCTTTAATTGAATAAAAATTAATTAAAAATAGAAAAACTGTTCAGTTCATAAAACGATGAAAAAAATTGAGATAATTGTGATTCAACTTTATTCATAATTAAATTTTAAATTTTGAAATTGAAAAAAATTGAATATTTTCATACATTCCTAGCATATTTATGATTGGTTCTATTTTTATTTCTTCTTAATTTTATGAACGGAGCAGTTTGCTTGATTTTGAATCATTTTTTTTTAATATTTACATTGATGCCATGGTATTTAATCATGTGCGCAAGGAACTAAAAACTATTAGTTTTTCAAAGTTTGCAAGAAAAAATATATTGATAAAGTATGTAGTATCAGTATATTTATATGGCACAGAATAGCATATGTTATCTAAAATACATGCATCAGATATTAAACAAATGAATGGTTGAATAATTTTTTAATGATATTTCTACAAGAATATAGTTTCTAACTAGGAAGTAGGAGACTCCTTAAAAAGGCTCGATAATGTGGGCACGAGTTCAGCCACCTAATGCACCAAACGTATTAGTATGAATATGAATTAAAAACATGATGATAAAATATGATTTAAAACATAAAATATGCTACCTTTTTCTGGAACGAGAAATATTATATTTTTCATTGTTTAATAATTTAAATTGAATAGAAGAAAACCGACAATTGCGTTGAGAAAACAGTTTGAAAAGTCATATTTATTGTGTTCTTTTAAACTAGGACAATATGAACCAGGATGTGTGTATAGCGACTCTTATCCGCTTGTATTAGACGCAGGAAGACAACCAAGGGGCGAGTTCAAATCACCAGGCTACGACAAAGGCGTGTACCACGAGAATGCTTACTGCAATTACGTGATAAAGGCACCTCCCGGGCAGGTAAACATTCCAGAAAAATTAGTTTTTCATTCAGTTTGAGAGCAAAGAAAAAGACGCACATTTGGTTCACTGAATAATTTCGACACAGAACCAGATCTGCTGTAGTGTTTTTTTTTTTTTTGGTTTTTTTTGTCGTCTTCAGTGGTAATAAAGTGTACTTCGGATGCAATTGTTCTAATTCAAAACTATGACAAAACATGACAACTAATATGAATACGAAAGGTGATTTGAGAATATTCAAATTTTGATTGTTAATAGTTTAATTTGCGAAGATCAGTAGATGAGCTCTATCTCCTGTAAATGCACTTGATGCGCACTCAAACTGTTAGATGTACATGCAAACTTCGAGAACATCTCATTCGGTAGTAAATTGAACATGGTTTAGACCAGAGTCGATTTGAAAGGAAGGGGAGCTCCCTCTCTCTAAACCAGTGTTTTTCAACCCTTTTTACATCGTGTCCAACCAAAGCTTTGGTGGGGGGGAAACTTTGTTATAATTTTAAAATTGTTTCTGAAGCTAATTATTTTCCATTTAAAATATAGAAGTTGCATGTTATTGGTGGTTATTGGTATGTTGTATAGTGGATAATTGATTTCCTAAAGGCGTTTACATTTTTATAATTTTTTAAATCACTGTTTAAGTTATCCCTTAATCGAGGTTCCTCGGAGAGACTTCAAGGGTCTGTTAGCTTCAAGGACAAAATAATTAACTCATTGTTTTTACATTGCTCTGCACAGAATATTCTTTAAAGGACTTCGTGGACTTTTTCTTCATTTTATTGGCACAGGAGGGGGGGGGGGGCTCCCGTGGATTTTTTTTATCTCACCGACACAAATTTTCGGTGGAACACAAAGCATTAAAAACCCTTAGGCAAACCCGTTCTACTGAATGAGAAAAATAAAAGAAAGAAGTCATCGAGAAATTGTTTGAAAATTGAAAATTTGAACTGATACAAAGAAAACAAGGGAGCTGGGAGAGTTCCAGGTCTTCATAAAAAAACACAAATTGCACCCCCCCCCCTGACATCGAACTGTCACCATGGTGAGGCGTGGGCCCCACGTTGGGAATCACCGCTCTAAATGGAGCACAATTTATTAGCGTATGACCATATTTTGTAGTTAGTTGTAGTTTCGAACCCACAGTGATGGTCGAAAGAAGTTGGTTTTCTGCGGTTTCCCCAGCTTTGAGGCGCGAATTCCAGCCGGTCTCCCATTTGAGAAAGTCTCTCCGCTGAGAGCAGACAGACAAATAACACGATAATGACATAACATGGAAATTCGAGCGCAACTCGACAACATAATACGTCAGGGCCACACATACACTCAGAACACACATTCCGACATTCCGGCATGTACCGATTCATTAGAAATCCCGTATAGGAATGCGTACGTAATGTCATATATATATATATATATATATGTCGCAATGAAAAAAATGAATTTACGGACAACTGGACGTCTTACATCAGCACATCGAACCAGGAGTCTCCATTCACTTCATGAATTGGTTGGCAAAAAAAAGACAAATCTTTTCTGGAAATCGGACTTTAGTCCTCTCTTAAAACTCTCGGTTATTTCATGAAATGGCCGCGCTTCGGGCTTTAATAGTTACATATGTGCCAAGCAGTCTGAATGCTTATCAAGTGTTATGTGTAGAAATAGTGTTGCCATCTACATCTTATCTCATATTCCTATGAGCGAATTACGTGTTGTAGAGTCTGTTGATCTCTAGTTATAAATATTAAGTGGTTGTGCATAATAATTTATAACTTTTATTCCACACAGATTATAAAGCTGACTTTCCGAGGGATGAATATGGAAACAGGTGCTCGTTGTACGAACGATAACATTTTAATCAGTGATGGAGAGAATGAAGGTGGCACCGATCTTGGAGTGTATTGTGGCGAGGAGCCGCCCGGTTATCCCATCATCTCTAAAAGTAACGCCATGCTTGTCCGGTTCAGAACCAATGAAATAATCAATAAAAGAGGATTCCATGCAGTTTATGAAGCTATTCGTCCAGAAGGTAAGACTAATGATACTTTCATCAACGTTGATTTACGGTAGTGGTTCTCAATCTGTGGGGAAAATTGAAGGTATTCCACTGTGTGGTTCTGTGGTCATAGTGACGGACTCGCATCGCGATGACAACGGTTTGTTGGTTTTAATCTTCCAGAGGCTTGAATGAGAGTCAATCTCCCCGTAGACATAACTACAACGGGACTGATATCCAATTATCGCCCTTCACTCATAGTTAGTCAAATAGATGGCGGTACTAAAATTCCCCACGGACAATACCATATACGCACTCACTGTTAGGTACAAAGGAATACTTCCAACAAATCTCATTCGGTTGTTAATTTGCATGGCGATAGATCGGAGTTGTGATCTGTGTTTGAAAGAAAGAACGAAAGGATTCCTAGGAATACACGAGAAAAATGTAATAAGCGAGTAAATGATTATAAAAAAAAAAAGCAAAATGTATATATATTATGAGACGATGTACAAAGTGCACGGACGATTTCCATATATTTCTAGTGAATGCTTGCAAGCCTCTTCGAACGATTACGCTAACAAGTCTTCTGCGTATTTCTCTGGGTGCGTAAGCAGAATACAAATTTGTGAAGATACGCAGGACTATTTTAACAACATCATGGACTTTATGCAAGTCTGATAGAGTTGATGTTAATTGTAATGAAGGTCATGGGGGCGAGATAGCTCCTTTTATAAGTTTGGACTTCACAACAAACGCGCTCATTGGTTGAAACGGCCTTGGGGAAACGCAACCATTTTACAAATTTCCAGGGATACACTAGCATCCTGTGCATTACCTCCACGCCCCCCTCCCCAACCAGCTCATGGAACTCCGCTCTGTCTCAATGAAGAGATTTGAGGAGGTGGTTGAAGAAAACCTGGATAGCAGCTGTGCAGGTATGTGTTGTGAACCCAACGAGAGGTTTGTTTCTGCTTAATGCTTGCTATGTGTAGCCATCTGTGTTTCCAATCTGCCGTCAATTTTTCAAGCTATGAATGTAGTGTAATGATTTTTAAATAATCGTATCATTCTATGACTGTTTGTCTCTGTGGTGAGATTTTCCAACGGGGAGGTCGGCTCGCATACGCGCTTCGAAGTAGGGATCCACGAAAAACTATCTTCAGCTGACCACCACTGTGGGAATGGGTGGGTTTCCAGCCCGGGTCTTGCGCATTTCCGAAGCCAACTGTACCTTTCACATGAATTATTGAGAGCCACTGGCCGTACGGGAAGGTATATGCTGATTAATGTTTTAGGTAACAGTGAATGCTTGGTTAAAGAGAGGTGAGGTAAATTACATCCAAGTATCCAATAAACATTAGAGAATGGATGGCGATGACCTGACGACTTATACAAATGATTATTTCAATCTATTTCAGCATTATTAAATTTTTTTCTGAACTTAGATATTTGTCCGAGGGGATATTTGAAGTGTACGAACAATAACTGCTTCGATCCAAGAGTTAAATGCGATGGCCAAGATGATTGTTTAGATGGATCAGATGAAGAAAAATGCGGTGAGTACAATCCTATTAGAACCGAAAGAGTTTCAAAAGAGTTTTGAGAAACTATAAAATAATTTACATGTATTATACTGCTATTCCAATAAAGTGCAGCAGGTATCATAAAGAAATTAAAATTCTCAATTCGGTCTATTCACAAAATATCGTCGCACGCACACCCACACACACTGGTTTCTTGAAAACATATAGATTTTTTCTCATACTTCCAGATCGACCACTTCCGTCCATTGCATGTGGTTCTGGAGCAATCTTACCGATTGAATCGAACCAATCCCCCGATCGTATTGTTGGAGGTATTGCGGCCAGACCTGGCAGTTGGCCGTGGCAAGCCGATCTGCAAACCAAAAACTTCTATCCGGAAAGCCATATATGTGGTGGGACATTGATAAATGCACAGTGGGTGATGACAGCGGTCCATTGCCTGCTCGGGTGAGTGGTTCATTTCAAACTTCATTTGATCCAATGTCTGGTTTCATCATTTCTTAATATTGTATTATCCGATTATCAAATACGCTATATTCTCATGTATGTAACCAGAAATTATAATATCCACACGTATACTCAACTGCATACACAATTTAATCAATACACTCTAAGAAGAAGATAAATTATTCATTTAATCGACATTTAGAGTAAGCTGGCTTATCAGCCCCACAAAAAACAATAATCATCATACACAGTGGAACCTCTCATTAACCGAGACCCACGAGAATTAGCCACCCGAAATGATTGTCCACTAGTTAGTGAGCACAAGATAATATGAATCGAAATACATTGAAGTCCTGCTCCACCGGTTTCAAAAAACTCATTCGTAATAGCATATTTTCATGTTTGACGCAATTTCGTTACTGTCCAGTGTAATTTTTGAATGATTATTTATGTTCTTTCATACACTAAGATGTCACGCATTTCAATGTAATTTATTTCACGCAGAAACTCACGAGCAAGTGACTGGAAAGTCATAGTTGGTAATCATGATCGATTTAAAAAAGACCCCGATGAGCAGATGAGATATGTCGAAGCTTTAGTAATATATCCAGGGTATACTGGTGATGAGGTAAACTCCATTCCTGAAAAGTATTATAGCATTTTCCAATTATGAAAAAAACCATGTACAGTATTTTACTCTGGGCATCCCTCACCGATTTTATCTCATTGTAGATAATAAACCAGCCGATTGATTTAACCCATGACATTGCATTGATGAAACTCAACGCACCTGTGAAATTTAGCGACCGCGTCAGACCTGCGTGTCTCCCACCACAAAAATACGAAATGCCACTCAAGACTAAATGCTTCACCACTGGATGGGGACGAACTAAAGGTCAGAATTAATTGCGTGTTCCTTTAATATTTTATCAGAATCCAAATCATCCGATGAACGAAAGTATCGATTTCAATTTGCGTGGAATTTTAATCCTGTGTGAATATTGTATAACTCTATGCAGATCTATTAATCGTTTTTGTTATAGGATCCGGATACCATAACGAGTTGAAACAAGCCGAGGTTTACACTCAATTGAAACATAGATGCATCAACATGGAAAGCAACGAGACAATGATATGCGTGAAGAGTGAAGGGCCTATGCTACAAGATGCTTGCCATGTGAGATATTCTATAATTCTTATCTAGATACACTAATAAATGCAAAACAAAGATCACAACTGGTAAAATGCCCAACAAGATGGCTGAAAAAAAAAGATGGCCATAAAAAATATGGATGTCAAAATATCACCCCATGTACATCATTGTTGTTAACCCTGCATGGTCAATACGGGGTGGCGCGTGAGTGGCGTGGTGGTAAGATGTTCATCTACCACCGTGAAGGTTGCTGTCACGGTCCCAGGTTCAAACCTGAGATATTTTCCCTAACCAGCTTGAGGTGACCACCGATAGACAGCGCCCTCATTTCCAGCCCATCTCGTTAATGACAGTAAATAGCGATATGGCCAGAGTTGGTGTTTGGTGAAATAGTATATAGGGTGAACGCGTGACCTGCTCTGTCAAACAAAAAGAGAGTGATAGACGAATGCAAGTGAATCATGAAACACCCTAACAACACTGTCTCATCTCGAACAGTTTTCGAGTTATGGTGGATAATGAATTATAAAAGAAAAATGCACCAAATCTGAAAAAACCCGAAGTTGTGAAGTTTCTGCGAGCCTACATGCACACAAACTAAGCTCATATTTGGAAAACATAGAAAATGCTCAGTAAGGTGACACCGATTCTATCAGAATATCTAGAGTTAATGGCCAGCTGTAACCGCTAAAGTACTGGCGATGTTCAAAATCGAGTTTTTGCCGAAATTTTTAATCGCTAGTTCGATAAACACTCTTCTAGCTACAAAACCGGTCAAATTTACCGAAAACTTGTCCACTGCACCAGATTTTGAAAGAAATTACAATAAAATATATCGATGTTCTGGTTCAGGAGAAATTGATTCCTTGTCAATTTTCTGAGCGCTGCTGAAATGCTAAATCGGACAAAATTGAAAATAAAATTCAATTTAACTTACATTCAACTTTTCCGAGTACGACATTAAACATGTATGAAATAAAGTAAAACTGCGTGTTTTTCAATTACTTGGGCGCACCAACGACTAAAAACGCAAATGAAAAAATATTAAACAAAAATCGCTCTAATTAATTAAAATGCATTTTGGTGCATTTTTTTCTATTAAAAAAACTAACAGCACGCAGCACATGCTAACAGCAGCTATTTACATCCGAATAAATGGGAAGAAAAAAAGAAACCGCTCAATACGTTTTTATAGGGGTGAACAATAGAGGGTTATGCATGTGTATTTTTGTAGTATTGATATGGTTTTAAATATATTACTATCAATACCTTTGTATTTTCTTACAGGGTGACAGTGGTGGACCCCTAAACTGTAAGATTGGAAACAAGTGGCATGTTATGGGTATCACTAGCTTCGGGGGAGACACCAACCTTCTAGGTTCCGCTCTATGTGCTGTGTCGAAACCGGGGACTGTTTTCAACAAAGTTTCCGCCAAGATTGACTGGATGCGTGACATGATCAAACGTTACGGTTAAAATTAAATATCAGCCATAAAGGGTGATTTCATAATTCCCCTTGCCGCATTTTTCCGGCAAACCGATGCTTCTCTAGGCATACTTCCAGTTGTGGGGAAAAAAGCTTTCAAATAACATGTAGAACTCTAATACGTTATTCATGTTCCAAGGGGGTTGTTGTTGTGGATGGTTGAGCCCATAGACTAAAGATATTATTCTTACTCTGTGGTTGAGCCTTCCACTTGGAAGGGGGAATCGCAATCGTATAGGAAATACATACACGAAGCGAGATGAGAGAGAAAACAAGTTTCAAATAATGATATTATACCCCATGATCATGCAAATGCAATTGTGAGTACATTACGGTAGTTAATCATTTAGAAAATGGAGCTCTTCAGGTTTTAATAATAAACGTACCGGGCCTGGTTGCTTTCAATATATCTGAGTTCCAGAATACGTGGAGGAGGTCCATTACATCAAGATATACTGTCCAGTCACCTATGTCGTACCGGTTGGAGTACCATCGTCAGGAGGAGCGGTGAATGATGACTGAAGCGCCTGATGGAGGTGCCAGGCCTTGAAGAGATGAAACCGAATTTAGATGCCATCTCTCTAGTTATTTGCAGATTATCGGTGAAGGGGCGCGGTAGCCCAGGTCGGTAAGATACTCGCCTAAAGTACCAAAGGATATTTAGAGGTATCGCGAGTTCGATACCCGGTTCGTCCTCGTCAGAAAACTTTCCTGACACAGGGGTACAACAAAAATGGCGACATGACCGCAGCAAAAATTGCTACCGCAGGGAGTCCCCCATCGAGGGGTTAGCGCACCAACCTCTCGACGAGTATAAAAAACAAGCCTGCCGTTCGGAATCGGCAATAAATTGTAGGTCCCGGTCTAATTAGCCCTCGTGTGCAGAAAATGACCGTGGTGCGACAAAAATGATCAATGATCAAATGATTATCGGTGATGGTGGGCCCGGGAGCTGCGTGGGACCTGCAATGTCTTCGAAGCCACTATCACCTGGACGGTGAAAAGTCTCGAACCACCAACAACTCTGCTCGTTGAATTAGGGGGGGAGGGGGGAGGTGTTTAGTCATTTCTGGTCATTATTTTTAGACGTTCCCAATTAATAGCGTTTGTTATGAAATTCATAAATGCATTACGTTTTAACTTTACGCAGAGCTGACTTCGAGCAGACCTCTCCCAACGACGAGAACCAGAAGCTCCGAAAGAAACTGTCACTCTCTCGACAGCTTATCCAAACAGGTTTCTTCTTTCTCTCTGGCAGCTCTTGGCGTTGTGTTAACGACAGTCATCAAGGCGCTGACGACCAATTGACGTAAAAGCTCTACAATATTGTACAATAATTAAAAAAAAAACCCCACTTTTTATAGGGACACCCTGCCCTCAAAAACCCAATTAGAAAGTCTTTCCGGATGCCGAAAAAAAAATTCACGTTTCTGGTGTGTGCAACATTCACTGAGGTATTATAATTAAATGTGGGACAAAAGTTTGAAAAGAACACATAAACTAACAACGACAACACATAATTCCCTCATTTATACTATTCTTTCCCAACTTTTCTCAGATTTCTGAATATCTCAGCGAATATCGCATTTAGAAACGTGGAAATTTTTTGTATACTTCAGGAGAGACAGTTCAACATTTTTTCAATTGTGTTTTTGAGGACACGGTGTCTATTTTAAAAGTTTATTTATTTATTTTAATAACTATAAAACTCCCTTTCAACATGAATGGCTCATATCGTAGGTATACAGGCTATTTGGATATTTTTTCTAATTGAAATTATGTCTCTGGTACCCACGGTTCGCCAGTAAAACGAGGCAAGGAGGAGTTACGGAATCGCCCTGTATATTCATGGTTTTATTCCTTGTAGATTCCAACAATACTTGGTGTCGGTGTTTTATTTCACGAAAGCAAAGAGTGTTTCTGTAATAAATTGCTACACATTTCACTCATTTGGGTCAAGTTGTCAAAGCTTTTGTCTTTGGTAAATCTCGGTCTAATAAAAATTGGTCTTGTCTTAGTGATTCATAATAAAGCAATTCATACGTTACTTGATGTTGCACGTTTTCATCACAATAATACTCATTGAACTTCAACAAGAAATTTTAAAAAACAAACAGTTTCAAATGGGCTTTCAGCTGTAGTTCCGTGCCGCTGTGGTGGTCGAGTGGTTATAGTGACGGACTCGCGATGCGAGGATCCGGGTTCGAACCCCACAGTGGTGGTCGGCTGAAGTTGGTTTTCTGTGGTTCCCAACTTCTAGGCGCGAATGCAAGCCGATCTCCCCGTTAAAAAGTCTCGCCACAGAGAGCAACAGGCCTACAACGTTACAGATATTCAATCATTACACTTCACTCACAATTTGAAGTATAGATGACAGCACTGAAATATCATACACAACACTAGCTACACACTCAGACTGTTAGGTGTACACACACACTCACTTTGTTCCAGACTCTGCCACGAAGCTGGGCTGGAAGAGATCTCGGCAACGGGATAAGTCCGGTGGCAGAGACCCTGGCGTTCATTCATTCAGCTGTAGTTCCGTGCATAAAAATTGGATTTTGTATTAGGAACTATACGTGTGTAAGAAAACGATTCTGCATAATACAAATACAACACCACAACAAGCAAAATGCCCAGCGAGATGGCTGAGAAAAAGATGCCCATAACAAATATGGATGTCATATATTTCAAAACTAAAGCAATCCAATTAAAAATGTAATTAGAAACATTATAAACAATATATACACATGATAAAATATTATACAATGCCCATAAAGAATACTTATGGTTGTCTTATTCTAAGAATGGATAGCTTCTCGATTTACCCCAACATGTTTATCGTGTTTCTTTTTAAACGTGTCAATTGTGTTACAATTTACTACCTCCGGGGGTAAGCTATTCCATTTATTAACAACCCTATTAGAGAAAAATTCCCTGCGACACCATAACCTTGCATTGTCCCTCACCAATCGACACTGGTGTCCCCTTGTAAAAGCAGTCGATTGGCGGTGTACTAAAAGTTCATGGTTCATTCTATCCATCCCATTGAAAATTTTGAACACTTCGATCATATCTCCTCGACATCCGCGTTCATCCAATGTAAACATATTCAAAAAATGAAGTCTCTCTTCATAACTCAAGCCCCGTGTTCCAATATGGACACGCGTAGCTCTTCTCTGCACCCCTTGAACCAAGTCTATGTCCCTCTGTAGGTATGGTCTCCAAAACCTTACAGCATACTCGAGTCCAGGACGAACTAAACCTCAAAAAAGCGGAAGAATTACTTTAACAGAATGCGAAGAGACTTTTGAAAATGAGACCAAGCATTCTATTCGCTTTTTTGACCACAGCTGAACAATGTTCAGAAAACCTAAGCCGCTCGTCAATGAGAATTTCCAAATCGGTGATCCTAGTTGCATCCCGGATAGTGACACCATTCAACTCGTAAGAGAACCGTGGGTTGCTCGAACCAAAATGAGCGACAATGCACTTATCAACGCTAAACGTCATGCTTCATTCATTTGCCCATGCTGCAATCATGTTTAAGTTGGTCTGGAGCAACTCCCTATCGCTTTGATCCCCGAGTACCCCTATTAGCTTCACATCATCTGCGAATTTGCTAGTTATCCCATCGATACCCTGATCGGGTTTATCGATGAAAAGTTAAAAAAGTATGGGGCCGAGGACACCTCCTTGAGGAACTTCACTTGTGACGCCTGTCCAACCAGAGAATTTTCCGTTCACCATAACTCGTTGCGACCTATCTCTTAACCACGATTCTATCCAATTCAGCAAAGTGCCCCCAATTCCAATCTCGTGTAAACACTTCAAGAGTTTACCATGTTGGACCCGATCGAATGCCTTCTGGAAATCAAGGTAAACAACATCTACATTTTTGCTCTTACACAGATGATGACAGAATGCATGTAACAGTCGAACATAGTTAAAACGAAGTGTATATTAAAACCAAGAATATTTGCTTACCGAATTTCGTATTTACCGAAAAATGAGAGAAAATGTTTTAATTCCATATTTTAAACAAGATTGCGTTTATAAGGTTAAACTATATTTGTGTGTGATTTTTATCCCCAAAATGTGTGAAAATCATATTTAATAGCTAGTTTTAGATAAGAATTTCAAAAAGAACTCAATTTTTCCTTTGTTTCAGAACTTCGCGTTCAGTTTTCAAAAATGAATGAACTTTGAACAAGTTTGTTCTGTATAGCTATCTATTATACTCGTATACAGTATATTGAAAAAATAATAAAATCTACGTCGCAGAATCAAAAGTTCGCACAGAAAAATAGGAAGGCCAACTGTGTTTTTATAAAATCTCGGACATCAGCTGAGAATACATTCTTCCATCAATATTTATATTTTGTATTTTCATTATTTATCTATTTTTAAAATAAGATCGCATTAATTCTGAACTTCCAGGATAATTTCATGAATTTGTCAAAAGCATTCAGCTGTTGAATAATAATAGTGATAAATACCATATTCAATTTGTTAAAATAATTATCTTCTTAAAAAGGCGTGGTCATGAAATAACTTTGCCGATACCCGAGCCCCTAGCGGCATCAAGAATAACGAATGTGAATTGAACTCGAGGTATAGGTATTTCATTTCAGAGTATGCGTGCGCCCTGATTATTTTTCACATGATAATAAACTGAACAGTGAACACACAATTTTTTTGTGTTTGATGTTCCGAGCATTAATTAATGGAGTGGTACAGAATGAGGTGCACACGCCCTGTATATTAACGCTGCTGAGTATACTGATTATCAACTCCTAGTTGATACTTATTCCAAGGTATAGCTAACAAGGGGGAAAAGATGTAGAACACGATGTTCTCTTCACTTGTAACTACGAGATTTTTCGGATTTGAAGATTAGGATTTTACATACGAAGGAAATTCATTTTTGTGCCCTATCTCTGATGAAGTAACGGTGTCATTCACGAGATATATGCTGATTCCTGCCTTCGTCCATGTATGGAGCCATTCAACATATGCAGGGTGATTATAAAAAAACTATCCCGACATATGGGCCCCTAACTATCATACCATTCACAGAAACTGAATGAAATTTTGGCATAAGGTATTTTGATGTATGTGTTCAAGAATGATATGGAAAACAACAGTGTCACTCTAACAGTTACGGTTACAGTGAGAAAATTTCGAAAATATCAAATGGCAACACCAAGTTTTTTGTATTGGAATGTGATCTCCATTGTGCAAAACCCTAAATAGCGTTCGAACGGCAACTGTAGCATGAAAATCACCGGCGGTAAATAGGCTAAAAGTGAGGACAACCAATAAGGACAGAGAAGCAGCATAAAATAAAGCATTTTATTGTGTTTCACAAATTTTCCACATGACCTTGTGGAGGACTAATCAGGCTGGGATCTCAGCCAAAGTGTGACGAATGAAACGAACATTAATGCTCTGGTGCACGGCAAAGTCCTTTTTACTTTTCCCTTGCCTAGCTCCGGGGAATTTCGTGCTACAGGTGCCATTCTAACGCTATTTAGTGTTTTTTAGTATGGAGATCGCATTCCAATACAAAAAACTTGGTGTTGCCATTTGATATTTTCGAAATTTTCTCACTGTAACCGTAACTGTTAGAGTGACACTGTTGTTTTCCATATCATTCTTGAGCGCATACCTCAAAATACGATTTCAGGGTGAAATGACTGGGTTTTAGGTTCCCGAAAGAAGAAACAACACTTTATTTCATTTATTATCCAACATCCCCACGAAACCGTCATGTCTCTTCGGTACAAAATTTCACACTACACTCTTTTTCGAATGTCTTAAATCGTTGTCTTTTCTTCCTCTCGCGACTCCTGTTTCTCCCAGGCCTTCTTTCCACTCTTTTCTCCTGAACCTTACACGTCCCATCATCTAAAAGCAAATCGATCATTTTTTAAATGATGATGATGGTTCAAGTGCGGAACACAGTTTCTCAACGGCAACCGTGACAGGGCGCCGGCATTACCTTGCATATCACTTCGGGTCCCCCTGGGCCACGCATGACGCTATCCGGCAGGCGAGCAGCAGCAGCTGCTGTGGAGGCGGCCATACCACCCTTGAACGGCAAATAACGTTTGTTCACCCAAGAATTCATGGGGTGGTGGTCGCGCGCGCCACTGTTATAAGCGAAGGGGATGACCTTTCCCTGCCCTTATTCCTGGGCACACCGTTGTTGGCGGTCGAGGAATTGGCCGGTTGGCTTTTTCGGTCTTCGGCTGCCGGTTTGGAGCTCTGTTGATTTCCTTGGCAAATGAACACGAAAACAATCGCCAGTCCGATTGCTTGGACATTTCCTGCCTATACTGTAACCGTTTCGATGGGGATTTCCTCCTGCTATCAGGATATCCATCGTCGTATCGTTTCGAGTTCATCTTCAGCTGTGGGGCCTTGCCCTCGGACGCGGACTAGTCCCGATTGGTCTTGTACACGCCTGATAGGAAAGGTGCTACCTTGACGCCGTTTTCGGCAACGTCGCGGCCTTGAAGGAAAGCGCTAGGCATGAAGGAAATAACAGAATATAATAACGGATATGCTTGTTTTATGCTTTACACGCTGTTCCCCCCCCCACCCTGTTTTTAGCGCTCAAAAAACATGAAGCATTTTGCACTTCAAAACAGTTTTTTTTTTCGATCAAAAGAGACGGGACAACAGTTTTTCAATTGGAAATTATAAGTAATGGGGAAGCATAAATAATTAAAATTTGTTCCTTGGTACATATACTGCCCCTATTAAAATAAATTGTATATCTCAAATGTGTTTGTCGTTATTTTAATACTTTTTGTAATTAAATGTACGGCTTTAAAACTAACAGTTTGCGAGTCGTTTAAGCTGAAACGAAATTGCGTTTTCACCTTTATGCATGTATGTTTCCCAAATTAGCACGTCTTATAAAAACGTGAGGGCAACTTACAAAATATTCATGTAATAACACCCAAATTTACAGCATTGCTGTAATTTGCATTTCAATATTCTCCTCAAACATGTATCGATGGTAAAAATTTTAATTAAATTGAATTTGAAGTCTTCTAAAATGTCAAAATAACCCCCCCCCCCCACTTCTGCTTCATTTTCAAACACTTCGACATCCTGAAACTTGTTTGACAGTATGAGAGAACGTGTACTCATATCGCATTGATACTTTACAGCATGGCCACTTTTGACCTTGATTATGGGGTGTCTTACATCAAGGCATTGAATTAATAACTTTTTATCACGTATACGGATTGAACCTAACATCATGTCTTTCATTGCTGCTGTTGTAAAGGGACGTTAAAGTATTACGTCATCATCGATGTGGGGGGGGCGCTTTCCGATTTGCTGACTTTTGATGACAAGGGGGAGGGGTGTTTGGATAATGCTTACGTCATCAACCACCCCTTATGACAATATGAAATATTTTTAATGGCATCTTACTCGGTGCACCAAAAACGAGAAACCCTTTCGATTGTTTGAGGGCACTTAAAGTAACATCCCCCCCCCCCCCTATTGATAAGTGCCCTACAGAACCACTTTAGTGATCTCTAAATGTTTCGCGGATCCAAATGCTCTGGAACTGTGCCACACATCACTTAAATAATCTGAGAATGTGCCGCGGATAATTTGAGTGATTTAGAACCACACTGGGGGCCACTTAAGTGTGCTCTAAATATAGGTCACATTAGACTCAAGGGATCTATAAATGTGTCACGGATCGCTTAAGTGATCTGAAACTGTGTGTGTCCCGGGTCATTTGTGATCTGAAACTGTGTGTGTCCCGGGTCATTTGTGATCTGGAACTGTGTGTGTCCCGGGTCATTTGTGATCTGGAACTGTGTCCCGGGTCATTTGTGATCTGGAACTGTGTCCCGGGTCATTAAAGTGATCTGAAAATATAACACGGGCCGCTTAAAAGTTCGGGAATTGTACCACGGGACACTTAAGCGATCTGTAAATACGCCGCTTAGTTCATTTTTACAAAATTAGGTCTAAAGAGAACAGGCCGCGTCAGATAACCCCCAGGGCCATATTTGGTCGGCGGGCCAAAGACCTTTATGTGATTTATCGTTATATGGCTTGGAGGGTGGGTCGCAATGAGTTCATTGAAGATAAATTTTGAGTTCATAGCCTTCAAATAGCATTGAAATTGACAGAAATTGATTATAATAACATATAAAGGTAGTTTCTTCAATTTAATTTGAAATTTTCTTATTGAAATTTCAATTTAGAAAAATTATTTTCTTTGCATTAAAAAAATAAATTTTTGATCGTGGGAGGGGGTCACGAGCCCCCTATGCCTCCCTCGTGCACGTCTCTGATCCCACCAATATGCGTTAGGATTCAGAGGGGCAGAGCTGATGACGAAATTTTGCTGACTGGGGGGGGGGGGAGAGGGGGTTCAACGTTTTGCTTACTTTTGCTGACAAGTGGGGGGGTCAAAAATGGCTAAAAATTTAAAAATTAAGTTACGTAATACTTGAACGGCCCCAAAGTGATTGTAGCTCATTTCGATGGCATTTTGTTCTAGTATAATCAGACAATATCTCGAACAGGTTAGAGAGTGGTTATTGAAAAAGGTCATCACCAAGTACAATCTTCAATCATTTTGTGAATCCACTAAAGCATCAATGAAATTTAATGAGTATAGCCGAAATCCAGTTGATGTGCATTTGTGTGAAAACGTTGACGTCGTAGTTCATTTTGTAATTTTTCGAATGACTACGTACATTTTTTGCCACCGATATGCTTGAGGGAAATTCTTCGAAGATTGAAATGCAAACTACAGCGATAAATTAAGCATTTTATAAGCTGCGCTCACGAGTTAATTTAGACGTCGTAATTTTTTTCAAACAAACGTGTATATATCTTATTTTTGCCCAATAATTACAGTAATAAACATAATGTTCTTTTTATCGTGTAATTCACAGATCATCGGCAAACGGATAGATTTTGTACATGACATATGCCTCATGAAACTTAGCGCTCCAGTTAAATTTAGTAACAGAGTGAGACCAGCCTGCTTGCCTACACAGGGTTATGAAGTGCCAATTGGAACCAAATGCGTGACATCTGGATGGGGAGAAACTAGAGGTAAAAACCAAATAAATTGTGCATTCTTTCCGACTGAAAAAAATACATTTTCTCTAATAACCGTCTGTGGGTCAAGGGTCTACCATATATGACTGATGGTCGCGCAATGAATTTCTTAAAGAGAAAGTTTGAGTTCTTAGCCTTCAAATAGCATTGAAATCAGCAGTAATCGGTTATAATAATATATGAAGGCATATTCTTTCGAAATTTTAATTTTTTTAAAGATGTTTTTACATATTTTTCTTTAATCTGGGGGGCGCATGAGCCCCTTATGCCGCCCCCCGCGTACGTTTCAGATCCCGCCAATATGAGGTAGGGGGCAGTGCTGACGGAATTTTGCTAACAAGGGAGGAATCAAAGTTTTGATGACCGTTGCTGACAAGGGAGGGCTCAATCTTTCCTTGGAGCTCGTGTGCACTGAACGGGACAGTACATGGACAGTCGGACCTAACTCAGGCCAAAGCTCACAGTTGCTCACACTTGTCACCAGATGGCAACTTATCCGAGGATGATGTCACTCTCCGCTATCCACAGGAATGTGTTTAACAGCTGGCTGATGCGAAGATATGTTTTGGAAAGAGAGAAAATTCAACTGCCCTTGCGGGAGATTCGAACCCACGTCCTTTTAATTTGGGTTCCATTCCTCGCACGGACAGTTGAATTTTCTCACTTTCCAAAACATATCTTCGCATCTGCCTGCTGATAAACACCTTCATGTATAAAAGATGTGCAGATTATATTCGGAGAACGGAATTTCTGTTTTTTTTGTTTTTGTTTTAACTATTACGTTGGAAGATAAATTGATATCTTTATCGTAGAAACATACGAATGTTTCCCAAGTATATATATATATATATATAACTCTATAACTCTTATTACACAAGATATTTCTTTTTCACGACTTACGCTAAGGTTCGTGCAAAATCGATTATTCGGAGATTTAATCCGAAGCAAACAAGATGGGGATCTTTTTGCTAGCATTGGCTCTTTTAGCAACAAGTCAGATTGTTGTGGAAGGCACAGAAATTGACGGTAAGTTGTATTGTTTCTGATTGCAAATATATTGTATATTAGCTGGAGAGCTGTTGGTCATAAAAATATTTATTTGGAGTTTTCTTAACGCAATGTTTGAAATTTTTCCAAATAAAAGCCAGTTGCCCAGTGGAAGCTAAAACGCTCGAAAACAATACGCTCGAAGTACAGATGACTGAGTACCAAGCAAAGATAATTGGAATGAAAAGTGTCACATTCTTCTTCTACGGGGAATCGAACCACCAACCTCGCACTTTAAAGGCGCGCTGAACCATTAAGCTACAGAAGACGGTCGTTTTCCTTCCCTAAGGAACACTGTGTTCCTTTGGGCTGAACGTGACTGCGCAATAAACAGCCTCCTACTCGGCAACAGCTCGTAACGAAATTAGCCTCCAGATGGCGACACACATCGAAACGATTGATCCGCTAATTATACGAAATACAGATGACTGGATACAAAGCGGAAATAATTGGGAATAAATGTCATATTCCTCTTTGGGAATCGAACCGCACGTATCGCACTTTTCGAGCGCACTTCCGTGAGGCTGTCTATAGCGCAGTCCCGTTCAGCCCAAAGAAACAGTGTTCTTAGGGAAAGAATACCTACCCTCTGTAGCTTACTAGTACAGCACGCGCCTGGAAAGTGCGACGTTGATGGTTCGATTCCCCGCAGCAAAATGGGGCTCTTCTTTCCAATTATCTTTGCTTGGTATCCAGCCATCTGTGATTTATATAATTAGCGGAAAGTTTCGTTCTTTCGCTATAGTACTGATGAGCATACACGCGACTAGTTTTTGCTCGTAATAGCTAGTGGCTTCCAGTGGAAGACCGGACGAAATACCCGTCCTTTTGTCACATTATATTTTTGTACTATATCTGTGTTAAACGTTTCTATCGAGAATTATTTCTGATTGTACCAACTGTTGAGTATGCGTAAAAAAATGTATTAGGGGATCTCCTACCTTTTAACATGGTGAAACTACAGAGTGATCAGCGAATAAGCCCTTATTTCAAAATTAAATATCTCTACAACAAAGATCAATAGAATTATGCGGTAAACGGTACGTTTATTAGCAAAACTGTAAGAATGTTGTAGAGAAATTTCGAAAATTTAGTTTTTAAAAAAAAAACAAAAAAAAAAAAAAACTGGAGATTTTGGAATTCCGAAAATCCTCATTTGTGTGAAGAGAAACCACTGCATTCGCCTAAAGTTACTGCATGGGCTGCGGTAGGCGCCGTGTGTGCTGTCAAATTGTTCCAAAATTGTAACGTAACGTTCAGTAGTAATTGTTTCTCGCACGAAGGGGCCGATGATGCCTCTGGCGCATACCGCAGCCCATTCAGTAACTTTAAGCGAATGCAGGGGTTTCTCTTCACACAAATGAGGATTTTCGGAACCCCAAAATCTCCAGTTTTGTTGTTTTTTTTTAATTTTACAAAATTAAAAAAAAAACTAAATTTTCGAAATTTCTGTACAACATTCTTACAGTTTTGCTAATAAACGTACCGTTTACCGCATAATTCTATTGATCTTTGTTGTAGAGATATTTAATTTTGAAATAAAGGCTTATTTGCTGATCACCCTGTATGTGCTCCAGTGTAAATATTATTAAAAATATTATTTAACCATCTTTATTTGAACTTTTGCACAAACATACATGTGATTGTATATGCTATCAGATATACACGACAAGATCTTGATACTTAATTTTTTTGAAAGTTTTCTTTTTGAAAAAAAAATTGAAAAATAAATGCATTATTCACATCTGGAGCGCATGATAAAATAACATGACATCACTTTAATTGAATAAAAATTAATTAAAAATAGAAAAAACTGTTCAGTTCATAAAACGATGAAAAAAATTGAGATAATTGTGATTCAACCTTATTTATATGTAAATTTTCAATTTTGAAACTAAAAAAATTAAATATTTTCATACATTCCTAGTATATTTATGATTGGTTCTCTTTTTCTTTCTTCGTAATTTTATGAACGGAGCAGTTTGCTTGATTTTCAATCATTTTTTTATATTTACCTTGGTGCCATGCTATTTAATCATGTACGGAAGGAGTTAAAAACTATTAGTTTTTCAAAGTTTGCAAAAAAAAGTATATCGATAAAGTATATAGTATCAGTATATTTATATGGCCCGGGATAGCATATGTTATCTAAAATACGTGCATCAGATATTATACAAATGAATGGTTGAATAATGTTTTAATGACATTTCTACTAGAATATAGTTTTAAACTAGGAGGTAGGGGACTCCTTAAAAAGGCTCGATAATGTGGGCACGAGTTTAGCCACCTAACGCACCAAATGTATTGGTAGCAATATTAATTAAAAACATGATGATAAAATATGATTTAAAACATAAAATATGTCACCTTTTTGTTGAACGACAATATTAAATTTTTCATTGTTTAATAATTTAAATTCAATAGAAGAAAACCGACAATTGCGTTGAGAAAACACTTTGAAAAGTCATATTTATTCTCTCTCCTTCTAAACCAGGAGATTTTGAACCAGGCTGCATCTATAGCGGCTCCTATCCGCTTGTATTCGATGCAGGAAGACAACCAAGGGGCGAGTTCAAATCACCAGGCTACGACAGAGGCGTGTACCAAGAAAATGCTTTCTGCAATTACGTGATAAAGGCACCTCCCGGGCAGGTAAACATTCCAGAAAAATTAGTTTTTCATGTAGTTTGAGAGCAAAGAAAAAGACGCACACCTGGTTCGCAGAACAATTTTTACACAGAACAAGATCTAGTGCAGTGTTTTGTTTTTTTTGTCTTCAGTGGTTTATTAAAGTGTTCTTCGGGTGCAATCGTTCTAATTCAAAACATGACAAAATAATGGGTGATATGAATACGAAAGGTGATTTGAGAATATTCAAGTTTTGATTTTTAATATTTGAATTTGTGAAGATCAGTAGATGAGCTCTATCTCCTGTACATACACTAGACACTACTAGATGCGCACTCAAACTCTTAGGTGCACATGAAAACTTTCAGAACAACTCATTCGGTAATAAATTGAACATGGTTTAGACCAGAGTTGTGTGTGTGGTCGGTTTGAAAAAATGAAAAGCTCCCTCTCTTTAGACCAGTGTTTCCCATCGTTTTTTAGATTATGTCCCACCAAAACAGTTGGAGTTTAAATTTTTATCACTTTTTAAATCACGGTTCAAGTTATCTCTTAATCGGAGTTTTTCTTGGAGAGACTTCAGGGGTCTGTGAGCTTCGATGACAAAACAATGAACTCATTGTTTTTACATTGCAATGCCCAGAATATTTTTAATGTAGATCGTGACCTTCATTTTTGCTCATTTTATTTGCACAAGGAGGTCCGTGGATTTTATCTCGCTGACACAAATTTCCGGTGGAACACAAAACAATAAGAACACTTAGTCAAGCCCCTGAGGGAGAATTGTTTAAAAATTAAAAGTTTGAACTGATACAAAGAATAGAAGGCAGCTGGGAAGGTTCCAGGTCTTAGTGGGGCGTGGACCCCACGTTTGGAATCACCGCTCTAAACGGAGCACAATCCTGATCTACCGCCATTATGAGCAATTTATTAGCGTATGATCACATTTTAGTAGTTAGTTGTAGGTTCGAACGCCGTTGATGGAACAGTGGTGGTCGGTTGGAGTTGGTTCTCTCTGCGGTTTTCCAGCTTCGATGCTCGAATGCGAGTCTGTCTCCTATTTGAAAAAGTCTCACCGCAGAGAGCAGGCAGACCTACAACACGATACTGACATAACATGGAAGTTCAAGCATTCCCATCTTTAGTTCAGAAAATGGAAAACAGATGGCATTATCAACACGAAAGAAGCGCAACTCAACAACATAACGCGTTAGGGCCACACATACACTCAGAACAAACATTCCGGCATATGCCGATTCGTTAGAAATTCCGTAGAGGAATGTGTACGAGGTACACGTAAGGTTAAGTAGTAGCAGTTCGTTGAGCCAGAAGACAGTGATGTTTGCGTATTTGCCAAGCCCGAAATAAGCCAGTTCATCGGTTGGCCAATTTCGTTTTAAATAGGCTGGTGATTTGATTCCGAAAAACTATATATATATATATATATATATATATGTCTATATAGAGCAATGTATCACAATGAAAAAAAAATGAATTTAGGGACTAATGGACGACTTACATCAGCACATAGAACAGGAGTCTTCATTCACTTCACGAATTTGCTGGTAAAAGCCCAAATCATTTCTGCAAATCGGACTGTAGCCAAAACTCTCAGTGATTTCATGAACTAGCCGCGCTTCGGGCTTTGATGGCAACATATGCACCAAGCAGTCTGAGTCCTTATCCAGTGTTATGTGTAAAAATAGTGTTGCCATCTACATCATATCTCACATTTCTAAGAGCGAATTATGTGTTGTAGAGTGTGTTGATCTATTTAGTTAGAAATAATAAGTGGTTGTGCATAATAATTTATAATTCTTATTCCACACAGATTATAAAGCTGACTTTCCGAGGGATGAACATGGAAACAGGTTCTCGCTGTACGAACGATAACATTTTAATCAGTGATGGAGAGAGTGAAGTTGGCACCGATCTTGGTGTGTATTGTGGGGAGGAGCCGCCCGGTTATCCCATCATCTCTAAAAGTAACGCCATGTTTGTCCGGTTCAGAACCAATAAAATAATCAATAAAAGAGGATTCCATGCAGTTTATGAAGCTATTCGTCCAGAAGGTAAGACTAATGATACTTTCAACAACGTTGATCTACGGCAGTGGTTCTCAATCTGTATGGGAAATTGAATGTATTCCACTGTGTGGTTGTGTGGTCATAGTGACTGACTCGCATCGCGATATGACAAAGGTTAGTTGGTTTTCATCTTCCAGAGGCTTCAATGGGAGAATAGTGGATAATAGTGCTGAAATGGGAGTCAAAAAGTCTCACCATAGAGAGCAACATAACTACAACGGGACTGATACCCAATCATCGCCCTTCACTCATAGTTAGTAAAATAGATGGCGGCACTAAAATTCCCCACGGATAATACCATATACGCACTCAGACACACTGTTAAGTGCACAGGAATACTTTCAACAAATCTCATTCGGTTATTAATTTGCATGGCGATAGATCGGAGTTGTGCTCCGTTTGAAAGAAAGAAAGGATTCCTAGGGATACGCGATAAAAATGCACGAGGAATTAATAAAACAAAATGCAAAATATTATATTATGAAACAATGTACAAAGGGCACGGAAGATTTCCATGAATTTCTAGTGAATTCTTGCAAGCCTCTTCCAACGATAAGGTAAGCCTTCTGGGTATTTCTCTGTGTGCGTAAGCAGAATAGAAATTTGTGTAGATAAGCAGGACCCTTTAAACAACATCATGGACTTATTGTAAGTCTGATAGAGTTGATATTAATTGTAATGAAGGTCATGGGGGATGAGATAGCTCCTTTTATAGGTTTGGACTTCAGACCAAACCCCACTCATTGGTTGAAACACCCCTGGAGGTACGCTTACTTCCTGTGTATTTCCTCCTCCTCCCTCAACCAGCTCATGGAACACCGCTCTGTCTCAATGAATAGAGCCATGGTAAAACCATAGTATACCTGGGCCATGCTAGAAGCTGTGCTGGTATGTGTTGGGAACCTAACCTGGGGTCTGTTTCTGAGTAATGCTCGTTATCTGTAGCTATCTGTGTTGCCATCTGCCGTCAATGTTTCAAACTATGAAGTGTGAATTTAGTGTTACGATTAAATAATTGTATCGTTGTATGACTGTTGCTCTCTGTGGTGAGATTTTTCAACGGGGAGATCGGCTCGCATACGCGCCTCAAAGTTGGGAACCCCGAAAAAACAACTTGAGCTGACCACCACTGTGGGAACGATGTGTTTTCAGCCTGGGACTTGTGCATTTCCAAAGCCAACTGTATTTTTCGCATCAATTATTGAGAACCACTGGCCCTACGGGAAGGTATATGCTGATTAATGTTTTAGATAACATGCATAACACACTTAAAGCTTGGTTGTAGAGAGGTGAGGTAAATTACATCCAAGTATCCAATGAACATTCGAGAATGGATGGCGATGACCTGGTGACTGATACAAATGATTATTTCAATCTATTTCAGCATTATTAAATTTTTCTCTGAACTTAGATATTTGTCCGAGGGGATATTTGAAGTGTACGAACAATAACTGCTTCCATCCAAGAGTTAAATGCGATGGCCAAGATGATTGTTTAGATGGATCAGATGAAGAAAAATGCGGTGAGTACAATCCTATTAGAACCGAAAGAGTTTCAAAAGAGTTTTGAGAAACTATAAAATAATTTACATGTATTACTGCTATTCCAATAAAGTGCAGCAGGTATCATAAAGAAATTAAAATTCTCAATTCGGTCTATTCACAAAATATCGTCGCACGCACACACACACTGGTTTCTTGAAAACATATATATTTTTCTCATACTTCCAGATCGACCACTTCCGTCCATTGCATGTGGTTCTGGAGCAATCTTACCGATTGAATCGAACCAATCTCCCGATCGTATTGTTGGAGGTATTGCGGCCAGACCTGGCAGTTGGCCGTGGCAAGCCGATCTGCAAACCAAAAACTTCTATCCGGAAAGCCATACATGTGGTGGGACATTGATAAATGCACAGTGGGTGATGACAGCGGTCCATTGCCTTATCGGGTGAGTGGTTAATTTCAAACTTCATTTGATCCAATGTCTGTTTTCATCATTTCTGAATATTTTATCATCCGATTATCAAATACGCTATATCCTCATGTATGCAACTAGAAATAATAATATCCACACGTATACTCAACTTCATACACAATTTAGTCAATACAATCTAAGCAGAAGATATGTTATTCATTTAATCTCTCAAATACGGGACATTTAGGGGAAGCTGGCTTGTGCGATCACAAAAAACAATAATCATCATTCACAGTGGAATCTCAATCAATAACCGAGACTCATGAGAAATGGGCCACCTGAAATTTTTGTCCACTAGTTAGTGAGCAAAAGCTAATATGAATTCCTGCTCCACCTGTTCCAAAAGTTCCCATAACTGGAGGTTTCTCCGAACGGCCAGTGTCTGTTATAGCGGGCTTCACTGTATATGTGAGTACAAACAATAGAGATCGAAAACAAATCGAAAAAAAAACTATATACAGGACGTTTCAGAAAAACATACCCAAAATGAAAGGGTAAGTGAGGCGATAATAAATACAACTGGTAATATTCGTGTTCAATAGTTCGTAATTGCATATTTTCATGTTCGAATTTCGTTACTGCCAGTGTAATTTTCTGAATGATTATTTATGTTCTTTCATACACTAAGATGTCACGCATTTCAATACAATTTATTCCACGCAGAAACTCACGAGCAAGTGACTGGAAAGTCATAGTTGGTAATCATGATCGATTCAAAAAAGACCCCGATGAGCAGATGAGATATGTAGACGCTTTAGTAATATATCCAGGGTATACTGGTGATGAGGTAAACTACATTCCTGAAAAGTATTATAGCATTTTCCAAATATTAAAAAAAACCCATGTATTTTCCTCTGGGTATCCCTCACCGATTTTATCTCATTGTAGATCATAAACCAGCCGATTGATTTAACCCATGACATTGCATTGATGAAACTCAACGCACCTGTGAAATTTAGCGACCGCGTCAGACCTGCGTGTCTCCCACCACAAAAATACGAAATGCCACTCAAGACTAAATGCTTCACCACTGGATGGGGACGAACTAAAGGTCAGAATTAATTGCATGTTCCAATCATATTTTATCAGAATCCAAATAATCCGATGAACGCAAGTATCGATTTCAATTTGCGTGGAATTTTAATCCTGTGTGAATATTGTATAACTCTATGCAGATCTATTAATCGTTTTTGTTATAGGATCCGGATACCATAACGAGTTGAAACAAGCCGAGGTTTACACTCAATTGAAACATAGATGCGTCAATATGGAAAGCAACGAGACAATGATATGCGTGAAGAGTGAAGGGCCTATGCTACAAGATGCTTGCCATGTGAGATATTCTATAATTCTTATCTAGATACACTAATAAATGCAAAACAAAGATCACAACTGGTAAAATGCCCAACAAAATGGCTGAAAAAGAAAGATGGCCATAAAAAATATGGATGTCAAAACATCACCCCACGTACATCATTGTTGTTAACCCTGCATGGTCAATACGTGGTGGCGCGGGAGTGGCGTGGTGGTAAGATGTTCATCTACCACCGTGAAGGTTGCTGTCACGGTCCCAGGTTCAAACCTGAGATATTTTCCCTAACCAGCTTGAGGTGACCACCGATAGACAGCGCCCACATTTCCAGCCCATCTCGTTAATGACAGTAAATAGCGATATGGCCAGAGTTGGTGTTTGGTGAAATAGTATATAGGGTGAACGCGTGACCTGCTCTGTCAAACAAAAAGAGTGTGATAGACGAATGCAAGTGAATCATGAAACACCCTAACAGCACTGTCTCATCTCGAACCGTTTTCGAGTTATGGTGGATAATAACTTATAAAAGAAAAATGCACCAAATCTGAAAAAACCCGAAGTTGTGAAGTTTCTGCGAGCCTACATGCACACAAACTAAGCTCATATTTGGAAAACACAGAAAATGCTCAGTAAGGTGACACCGATTCTATCAGAATATCTAGAGTTAATGGCCAGCAGTAACCGCTAAAGTACTGGCGATGTTCAAAATCGAGTTTTTGCCGAAATTTTTAATCGCTAGTTCGATAAACACTCTTCTAGCTACAAAACCGGTCAAATTTACCGAAAACTTGTCCATTTCAGCAGATTTCAAAAGAGTCTACAATAAACAATAGTTATGTATGTGTATTTTTGTAGTATTGATATGGTTTTAATATTAATATCAATACCTTTGTATTCTCTTACAGGGTGACAGTGGTGGACCCCTAAACTGTAAGACTGGAAACAAGTGGCATGTTATGGGTATCACTAGCTTCGGGGGAGGCAACAACCTTCTAGGTTCCGCTCTATGTGCTGTGTCGAAAGCGGGGACTGTTTTCAACAAAGTTTCCGCCAAGACTGACTGGATGCGTGACATGATCAAACGTTACAGTTAAAATTAAATATCAGCCATAAAGGGTGGTTTCATAATTCCTCTTGCCGCATTTTACTGGCAACCCGTTGATCCTAGAGGCATATTTTCAGTTAAGAGAGAAAAAAGCAGTCAAAAATAATATGTGGAACTCTGATACGTCATTCATGTTGCAAGGGGTTGTTATTGTGGATGGTTGAGACTTCCACTAGGTAGGGGTGGGGAATACACAAAGCGAGATGAGATGAAAAAAAGGTCTTAATAATTTTATTATACTCCCTGATCATTACATTCAAATGCAATTGTGACTACATTACGGTACGTGTTAATCATTTAAAAAAAGATAGAGCTCTTCAGGTTTTAATATTAAACATACCAGGCCTGGTTGCTTTCATTATATCTGAGTTCCGGAATACGTGGAAGAGGTCCGTTACATCAGGAGATACTTTCACTTTTCGTCCAGTCACCTACGAGCGAAGTTACACGGGAGGAGGTCCATTACATCAAGATATACTGTCCAGTCACCTATGTCGTACCGGTTGGCCATGTCAATCATCAGGATTAACGGTGAATGATGACTGAAGCGCGTGATGGAGTTACCAGGCCTTGAAGAGATGAAACTGAATTTACATGTCATTCCTATAGTTATTTGCAGATTGTCGGTGATGGTGGGCCCGGGAGCTGCGTGGGACCCGCAATGTCTGGACGGTGAAAAGTCTCGAGCCACCAACAACTCTACTCGATGCATTTTGGGGGGGGGGGGGTTGTTTAGTCATTTCTGGTCATTATTTATAGACATTCCCAATTAATAACGTTGGTTATGAAATTCATAAATGCATTATGCTGTAACTTCACGCAGAGCCGACCTCTCCCAACGAGGGGAACCACAAGTTCCGAAAGCAACCGTCAACTCGATAGCTGCTCCAAACACGTTTTTTTTCTTTCTCTCAGAGTGCGCTTACCGTTGTGTTGGCAACAGCCATCAAGGCACCAACGGCCAATTGGCGAAAACGCTTTACAACATTTTACAGAAATTGAAATTATAAAAACACTTTTTAAAGGGAGACCCTGTCTTCAAAAACCAAAAAAAAAAAAAAATCCCGTTTTTGGTGAGTGCAACATTCACTGAGATGTTTGAATTAAAATATCGCACAAAAGTTTGGAAAGAACAGCATAAATTAGCAGACAACGCTTCTTTCCCAACTTTTCTCCAATTTTGGAATTCAAATATCTCAGCGAATATTGCATTTAAAAACGTGGAAATTTTTTGCTGACATCAGGAGTGACAGGTCAACAACGTTTCAATTGGGTTTTTCGGGAAAGGGTGTCTGTTTAAAAAGTTTAATTATTTATTTTAATAAATATACAATGCCCTTGCAACATGAATGACGTATATCTGAGCTTTACACGCTATTTGGATGTTGTTTCTAATTTGAAGTGGGACTCTAGAACCCACGGTTCGCCAGTAAAACGAGGCAAGGAGGAGTTAGGGAATCGCCCTGTATATTCACGATTTTATTGCTTGTAGATTCCAACAATACTCGGTGTTAGTCTTTTATTTCACGAAAGTAAAAAGAGATGTTTCTATAAAGCATTATCTCTATTGCAACACTTTCACTCATTTGGGTCAAGTTGCCACAGCTTTTGCCTTGGTAAATCTCGGTCTAGTTTGATAAAAATTGGTCTTGTCTCAGTGATTCATAATAAAGCAATTCATGTGTTACTTGAATGTTGCACGTTTTCATCGCATTAATACTCATTGAACATCAACAAGAAATTTTGAAAAACAAGCAGTTTCAAATTGGCTTTCAGCTGTAGTTCCGTGCATAAAAATTGCATTGTGTATTAGAAATTTTACGTGTAAGAAAACGATTCTGTATGATGACCGAATTTCATGTAACAGTCGAACATCGTTAAAACAAAGTTAAGAAAAACCAAGAATATTTGCTTACCGAATTTCGTATTTACCGAAAAATGAGAGAAAATGTTTTAATTCCATATTTTAAACTAGATTGCGTTTATAAGGTTAAACTGTATTTGTGTGTGATTTTTATCCCCAAAATGTGTGAAAATCATATTTAATAGCTAGTTTTAGATAGGAAAAATTGAGTTCTTTTTGAAAAACTTTTGTTTCAGAACTTCGCTTTCAGTTTTCAAAAATGAACTTTGAACAAGTTTGTTCTGTATAGCTATCTATTATACTCGTATACAGTATATTGAAAAAATAATAAAAACTACGTCGAAGAATCAGAAGTTCGCACAGAAAAATAGGAAGGCCAACTGTGGTTTTATAAAATCTCGGACATCTGCTGAGAATACATTCTTCCATCAATATTTATATTTTGTATTTTCATTATTTATCTATTTTTAAAATAAGATCGCATTAATTCTGAACTTCCAGGATAATTTTAGGAATTTGTCAAAAGCATTCAGCTGTTGAATAATAATAGTGATAAATACGATATTCAATTTGTTAAAAAGAATTATCTTCTTAAAAAGGTGTAGTCATGAAATAACTTTGCCGATACCCGAGCCCCTAGCGGCAGCAAGAATAACGAATGTGTATTGAACTCGAGGTTTAGGTATTTTATTTCAGAGTATGCGTGCGCCCTGGGATGCGAAATAAAGGAACGAAACGAAACCGTAGCTCTTGGGGTTACGATTACAGCAGAATTTCGAAAAATTTAATAGGCAACACCAACTTTTATGCAGTGAAAAATGATCAGCGTGGTGTAGAACTATCTCCGTGTAGGCATCAGCTTTGCCTTTTCGGCAGTGTGCATTTTTTTTATGGTACATAGGCTTTAAAGATCTATCCAAGCTATAAAGATTTCTTGTTTACAGTCAGTCACTATTAAGCAGATGATTTTACACGACGGTTTCTTACAACATCCATCCATTCCTCTGGAATCTCAATAAAGGACGTTTGTGTTTAGGATACAACATAAATCTTGTGATACTTTTATTCACGAACTAACAACAAATTTATAAGCACAAAGCATTAGTGAAGCGAAACAAAAACACACATGCACTCAAATATCGCTCTCTGCGCATGCCACTAATTTATTTCTACTGCGCATGTGTTGGACTCCGAGTGTTTTCCCATCTTGACTAAAATCATTATTTTCCCTAATGAACTGTTCAATTATTACGTCAGCAAATTTTTAACCATTTTCGACCCCCTCCCCCTTGTCAGAAAATTTTTGTCAGCACTCCCCCCTACATCTTAACGAATATTGGTGAGATCAGAGACGTCGGGGGACTGCCCAAACCTAATTTTGTAAAAATGAACTAAGCGGTGCATTTACGGATCGCTTAAGTGATCCGTGGCAGAATACTAGAGCATTTAAGTGGCCCGTGGCCCATTTCCAGATCACTTAAGTGATCCGCGACACAGTTCCAGAACACTTAAGTGATCCGTGGCCCATTTAGAGATCCCTTGAGTGACATGTAGCAAAGATTTAGATCACTTAAATGGCTCCAGTGCGGTTCTACATGACTCAAGTTACTGCGGCATAATTCTGTGGTGTTTGGTCAGACATAATAATTCCAAAATCACATTTTTGAGATATAAGCATTTTCATTGTCATTTAAAACTTAAAAATAATACATACAAATGCAAATGAAAGTATCATACATCAGCATGTTGTTCAGGCGCACGCACATATTTGTGCATTTATCTCACTTCTAATTCGTTATAATTAGGAAGACTTACTTTATAGATCAAAAAGCCGTTTTTAGGAGATAGCCTGTTCGGACCAAACACCATAGAATTACGAATCACTTGAGCGGCCCTGATACATTTCCAGATCACTTGGATCCACAAAACATTTAGAGATCGCTAAAGTGGCTCTGTGTGGTTCCCTTAAACTAGGGAAAGGTGTTTCTCCTTTTTGACGCACAGAGTAAGATGCCATTAAGAATATTTCATATTTTTATAAAGGGTGGTTGATGACGTAAACATCATCCAACCCCCCCCCCCCGTCATCAAAACATATATCTTATCAAGATGTGTTTGTCAAAATTAATTCTATAACACGTATTTTTTCTTCTTTTTTTTATTCAATGGATGTGTATATGATAAAATTGTCGATAGGTGGCAATAGCTGATAGATATAATGTGTTGTCCAATATAAAAAACCCTCATATCCTCCAAATGTTCCGCAAGAGCTTTTACGTTGGCACCCTCTGATCTAATATTCCTGTCCAAAAAAAGCGTTTTGCGTTAAAAAGATTGCGGTTTTCTTTTCTGCTCGAAAGACGTTATTAACATACTCCTCGCATAAATGAGGAATTTATTGGGCACTTTATGGTCACTCAAGTATTACGTCATCAGGTTACGTCAGCAAAATTGCGTCAGATGTGCCACCCCCCCCTTCCTACCGCATATTGGGATCAGAGTCACACGCAAGGGGCTCGCCCCTCCCTCAAATTGATTTAAAATTCAATTTTTGATGCAAACAATTATTTTTTTGAAAAAATTAAAATACCGAACGGAAATACATTTTTTCGTTGTTATAGTGAATTTCCGTTAATTCTAATGCCGTGTAAAGGCTAATAACTCAAAACATCTCTCTAAGAAGTTCATTGTGCACCGCCCTTTAAGTTTTCTTGTTCTCCCTTCTGAAATTTGCTATGAACGCAGAGGCATTATTTTTCACATGATAACAAACTGAACAGTGATCACGCAATTTTTTTAGCTTGTGTTTAATGTTCTGAGCATTAATTGATAGAGTGGTACAGAATGTCCTTGCTAGTTCGTGTGAATTACAGAGCGTTGAACTCTAGTCTTCATCATAGTTTCTCTAAATTCCAGAGATCTTAATCAGCCAGTGTCAGAATGATTGCTTTAAAACAACCATTTCAGTAATTTATGGCAATTTCTTCCTATATAGCTATCGATGCAATTTGATGGACTTCAGGTCTTGACTATAACGCAAGGAGGGCCCACATAAACAAATATACACAAAAATAGACAAATTAAAAATATGGTTAAGAATATATCTTATTGTCATAAAGGGGCCCTGGACGGTAACCTACATCTAACCCACAATAAGACGCGAGCTGGGGGATCAAGGGAAATCTGAATCAAGGGACATTCGTGCTCGGAGGACCCGTCTTATGAGGCAACAAGAGAGGTAACACGATTACCTATTAAAAAGTATAACTTACGGCCAAGAACAAAAGCATCGGTTGTTTCACCGACACCTAATAATCGATATAATTTAAGAAGACAAGTGTCAACTGTTTTATCCTTTTCCGGCGGGTGTGAGTGAAAAGGAGGTGCCGGCCATATGGACGTTAATTTATATCTCATTACAGCTTGATTGATGTGAGTGGTATATTCTAGATTGGATAAGCTGAATTACAGATTCTACCACATACAAAACAAAATTATTCTTTGATTATTTACATAAGGACTATTACGATTACGGACTGATTATCTGTGGATGATAGTATGATCACAATTTTTATTCCAGATTCTTTATTGTATATATGTATATCGTTGTTTGTTATTTTCATATAAACGAACAAATTTCCGGATACACCCATCCCCCGGGAAAGCTTCGATATCTCTCTGAGATGGGAAGCAGGGTGTGTCCGGTCCTTCAATGTTCAATGTCATAAAGGGGTGTTTGATAACATAATCATCATTGAACCCCGTCTTCTTGTCCCCCCCCCCTCCCCGATGCTGCCGTACTATGGATGACCCTTCTCTTTTATTTACACCCAGCAGTGCATTTTTTGATGTTTGCGCCACTTATCAGTGATCCAGGCACTTTCTCAGAAATTACATATAGCACATATACCGTTCTTCTTCAGTTTCTCCTAGTATGATATGTTGCATACATGTGAAAGACGTTTCATCTAAAACTATCGTTCCCACTCGACAACGATAGGTGCACATGCCTGTATATTGACGTTGCTGAGTATACTGATTATCAACTCCTAGTTCATACTTATTCCAAGGTATAACTAGCAAGAGGAAAACATGTAGAGCACGATGCACTCCCTCTACACTTGTTACTACGAGATTTTTCGGATTTGAACATTAGGATTTTACATAGGAAGGAAATTCATTTCTGTGCCCCATCTCTGATGGAGTAACGGTGTCATTCACGAGCCATTTGCTGATTGCTGCTTCCATCCATGTATGGAGCCATTCAACATATGTTGTATATATGGACCAAGGAAGAAATAGTCTATCTTCTGTGTTTTTGTGTTGCGTCGATGTTTAGAAATATAAATGACATCTATATCTGTTATGGGCATCTTTTTCTCAGCCACCTCGTCGGGCATTTTGCTTCTTGTGGCGTTGCATTTGTATTTGTATTTCCATGGCTTACGGGAAGAGCAATCGTCCGGCAAACCAGAGACCATCTATCCCTAGTTAGTCCTTGCTAGTCTCTATGGGGGCAAAGATGAATTTTCTTCCTAAAATAATCATATCAAAATATAACCAGCATTCAGAAAAATCTTGTAAGGGGAAAACATAACTTAAACATAAAAGGAGGTTTATTAAATTTGTTTTTTGCACTTGAAAGTTTTCACTTCTCACATAGAATATACAGACTGTCCAATAAATTGTGACGGATTTAAAGAAAAATCATTGAAAAAATCAACTAAACATACCCGAGTGTTGTAAGTACCCTAAGACTTGCCAAAGATTTGATTTTTTCGACATGAGTACAAAAAAGAAGATAGAGTTTTTGCCAGTAGATAGGGCAACAGAGTTTTTTCCTGATAATATGCAATTTTAATTCCTTCAATAAAACGATGAGAATCAATAACTGGCTTATGAACATTTTTTTCCCTGGAGGTAATAGTGTATTTGAATTGAATTACTACTAACTACTAAAAGAGACATGCACCTCGTAAGCTTCCTTAGCGGAAATTATAACGAATCGGTAATGACGGAATGTGTACTCTGAGTGTATATGTGATCCCTAACTTGTTCATATTGTCACACTTATTCTTGTTTCGTAATCTAGTGGTACTGCCATCTCATCTGCCTTCCATATTTTGAACTAAAGATGGCAAATGTGTGAATTTTTATGTTATGTAAGCAGGCCTGTAACTAACATTTTTGTGTTACTTTGCCACCCCACCCAATTTAAAATTGGATAATTTTATAACGGCGTTAATTGTTCAATCTGAAATTAGCCGGCCCCTACATTTTTCTGCCCAAGGAAGTGTGGCCCCTTGCCCCCCCCCCTCTACTTCCTGCCCTGTACGTAAGTATCGTGCTGAAGGTCCGCCTGCTCTTTGCCGAGAGACTTTTTTCAAATGCGAAACCTAAATGAAAACTAATTCCACCCGAATTGCATTATTGCTTTGCTGAATATTTTCCGAAGACCGTGATGTTTATTATAACACTGATATTTTTATGCACATTCTATTTTTACACATTAGTATGGTACTCATTATCAAGTAAAAATAAATGCCTTCTGAAAAACCTAGATGTTATTCTATGTATTTTGTATTGTATTATGTATTAACGTGACAGCAAACAGTGTCACCAAATCGGAAAAAAAATTTAACATTTTTTTTTATTTGTTCTTGTCCAAAACATCCAAATCTTTGATGAGTATAGAGACACAAATTGTACACTGGTCGATTGGTTGATTTTTACGATTTTTCAAAATCCGTCCAAATTTTATGGGACAGCATGTATTTCATCACCGGGAGAAACTTTGAAATTGAGTTTTAATAAAAAGATTGAGTTCATCAAATTGCACAATTATGCAAATAAACTTTTATTGGGAAAAAACAAAAAGCACGAGTTCCACCTGTGAGAAAACGAATGATAATTCTTCTGCAGAAGCGAGATTATATGCAGAGAACAGATAAAGCAACCAACGCGTGTCACTTTCTCATAATTTCTCTATCATTAGGGTGATTTCCCGAATCATCGGAAATTCTGGCAGAAGCGCTGAAGTTGATTCCAACGTAGGTCTTCTCGAAGATCTCTAAAATTCCACGAGATGATTGCGGTTTTGTTTGTAGCATCCACTTTGGGAGCGCTATGTCAGTGCGCTATAGCAAGTAAGTATAATAGTCCCTGCTCAATTGAATAATGGATACCCACGGTCAAATGGATGAAATAATTCGGAATCAAAATTTCTCCTGTAGAGTCAATGTTAGAGTTTTCCGCTTTATGGGATAATTTCAACAATGTTTATCCGCCTAATCGAATATTGTAACTCCCATACGACAACTTCAAATATATATTAGCCACTATAGAATATTTTTATTGAATTATAGAAATTATAGGAAATACTTAACCAGTTGAAACTTATACTTGGGACTTCTCAGTGTCTAAGCTGTCATTTTTTTAGTGCTTTTAATAATTTTATTTCATTTTTCTCCGCTGTCACGCTATGGAAAGTGCTAACTTTTTCGATAAAAATAAAAATCTTGAAATACAGTAAACCCCCCCCCCCTTTGCGGCCACTAGGTGGACAAAACAATTCATTCGTAAAACAGGGGTGGCCACATCGGAGGGGGGGGGGTTGTTTCTGTTGACTGTAAGACACAGTATAACAATAACTGAAATGGTTCTTTATTTGCAAATGAACGAAATTCTGACACTATAACATGCGTTTATAGGAATGAAAGTATTATTATTGCATGCACAATTAAAATTACAAAATAAATATTATGCTGAATTTACATGTTCTCGAAAAACTGATCAATCGATGTTTCGTTTGTTTCGCGAAGTATCCCAACTCGTTCCCAAACATTGGCCAGCTGTTGGCCACCTCTGGTATATATATATCATTGGCTGAATACCCCCTCGATAATTTTTCGCAATTTTTAACTCCATCCTTCGCACACTTGAAATCAGCAGATTCCACCGCAGAATTTCTCAAATACAATTTCGGAGCGCACACGAAGACCATCACGATTCAAACGATCACAATTGCGAGCTTTTCTGTCTTCGGAAATTTATTTTTTCTAGTTTGATTTCGGTTTTTCAGCCAATTTTCTTGTCAATTTTCCCATTGTTTTCAATTGGAACATTTCTGCGTCCCCCTGACATTGAATTCATTTGCAAGATGAAACAACATCAACTCCAATTTCATGTTTTTTTTCACTGTATTCGGGGAACTCAATTTTTACTTTGCGGAACCTCTTCTCTTAGCGATAGAGAGCAACGATTACTAGAGGCTAACCATTTTAAACAGCACGAAATCACAAAGTATATAAGTTCAATCAAAAAATGACATCAGAACTGTCGAACTTTAACAAACCTCAAACAGAAATTGCATTGAAAGAGTAGATCAAATATCGGAATTTGTGCTGCCATCTATTGAGCATAATTTGAACCGAAATAGCTATTATCGTTGCCCGTACAGGGGGTTCTGTCCAGTGGAACGAATAATGCAAATTATGTCCGTTACCGTTAAGCAGGGGTTCCAAATATATTATTTAGATAAGCTTTTCGCCATGATATTTATATTTGCCCGTAAAATAGGGGTGTCCGTATCTGAGGGGTGACCGTTAAGAGGGGTTTTACTGTACCTGCATAAACTCCACGGCTTCACCTAATGCTTCTTGAAATTTACTCCATTTTTTACAAGTTTTATTAATAGAAATCCTTCATCAGTTTTCCATGCACAGAATATACTAACGACGTAAATTGGCAGTCGAATTGTTCCTTGTTCCCCGGTTAATCGAATATCATGCTCTTTTATTAATTCAAAGAACAAAATATCTGATAAAGTTATCGATAAAATCGGGTGAAAATCAACAAATGCTACAAAATGTTGTATATAAACTGTGTTGCTTATTTCATAGTATTCCCCCCCCCCCCCGTTGTAGTGAACATGACAGGCTGCCTAAACAGTGGAGTGTTCCCGTATATGATGGACGCAGCGAAGCAACCTAGAGGCGAGTTCAAGTCTCCAGGATTCGATGAAGGTCAATATCCCGATCAGGCGTATTGCAAATACGTAATTACAGCTCCTCGTGGATATGTGAGTGTACCTAGTTCTAATTTATATCGCTAATATAAAATGATAACCATTAGCCTCCTCCTAACCAGGACATGGCCTGCCGCTGTGTTTCAAGGAAGATATATAAGCAGGTGGTAAAACACTTGGGTCACGCTTGAAAATATAATCATTAGCCCGTGTCGTAAAATTCTATAAAAGACGAAATGCAAGCCATTTTGACCTCACATTTTTATTGTTTTTGATCTTAAAAAAATTTAAAATTTAAGTTGGAACGTGGAGATAAGGTCGGCCGTGATGCGATGGGACGGGTATTAGAAATTTATCAAAGGTTCCCGGTACTAAAATGTGACACTAGTAAAATTATATTAAAACAACTGACACAGAAATTATCAACACGATGATTTAAAAACGAAATTTTCAAGATAAAATTTCATTTGTATATATGTATATATGTATATATATGTATATATATATATATATATATATATATATATATATATATATATATATATATATATATATATATATATATATATATATATATATATATATATATATACTTATATATATAAAAAGCAGTGTGTGCTAACTAGTTTTTCCCTTGTCCTTTCTCTGAAAAAATTTGACTTGGAATACTTGAAGCTAGTTAAATAGTGAAGCAAATATAATTACCTCATTTTCGCCAAAACGTGTTGATTTTGGAAAAAGATATTTTTTAAATCTATATTTTTTGACTACCGCTTTACAAATTTGGTGATAAATTTGCCATTATGGAGGAGCGAAGGTAACACGTAATATTACGGTTAACATCACATTGCACGAAGAGGAAATAGTGCCAATATTGAAAGAAAATAACAGATCTTGGCTTTTAACAAGGCTGAATATTTTAGATCATTTGCAATTAGCGGAAACCCGCTGTCTAGTGAAATTTTTTTTTCGTTGGATGTTTGACGTGTAACATCGTTAGAAAACTCACTCGTCACAAAAATTGAAAACGTTATAACTCCCTTAGTATTCATCTTATCCCAAAACGGAAAACACTTTTCCACATTAGTTTTTTACAAGGAATCACGTGTGTTATTATTGGACGGTCGACAGTATAGCCCCTACATAAATAGCTAATAGCCAAAAAAATACTCGATGGATTATTAATATTCGCCAGAGAAGTCAATAAATAGCAAAATTTCGCAACCTCCCCCTTATGGGATTATCAGTTATTTCTAGTTTTTAGTTAAGATAAAGGAATTTATCGGTTTTAATTGGAAACAGCAACAGTTATCTAGATATAGACAATATAGTCGATTACAACGATCATCTTATAAAGATCATTTATCATATTTTCTCTCTGTCCACAGAAAATTAAACTCACTTTCAAGGAGATGGAGATCGAACCTGGAAGTATGTGCGGCAAAGACAAAGTTCTGGTTACAGACAGTGCCAGTCGGGATGAGGACGCAGAGACCGTAGCTTATTGTGGGTTGGAGCCTCCACAGCATCCCATCGTCTCTAAGAGGAACGTTATGGAATTGAAGTTCAGAACAGATTACATGATTACAAAGAAAGGGTTTCGCGCGCAGTATGAGGCTGTCAGACCGGATGGTGAGAAACTACGCAAATGAAGTTATTATTATTCTTTCGTAAACAGTTTCCATCGTAGTTTCGACACGAGATCTTTAATATTGATTTGGTGTTGAATTCTAAATTTCCAATATAGTCTTTCTTTCAAGGTATATATATCCTATATTATGTATATATAGTATGGTCAAACTCCATTATTAGTTAAACTCCAGCTGTAACAGCACCTCGGTTATAACAGGTAATTGGTGGTCTGGTCTAATTCCCATACGGAATATTGCTTATAACGTCGATGAAAATACCACGAAATTCGATATACGATACATTTAAGGTATCATTTTTAAGGGGTTTTTCATAATTTACGTGTTCCTAATCAACACCACGACCCGTTTTCGAGACATGACTGCATTTTACCGGAACTTTGCTGTTTCTAACTTTTTCCATCGCACAAATATGCTCTCCGTTTTCCCAAGGTTTTTTTTTGGACGAAATTTATTACAATATTTAATTTTCACCAGAATCTGAGATGAAGGTATTTTTGATAATTTAGAAATTGCATAAAAATGAATATGACTAGATAAATACTGATTTCACTTGTTTGCGCTGTCAATTTTTTGCCCCACTGAAATACATTTAAAATCACTGCATATTCTTTAGTTCAGTATTTTACGCTAACGATTGTCATATTTGGCAATTTATCTGACAGTTGATAATATTTTTGGTGAGAATTAGTGATATCTCGTATTTACGACCACGATTTCCCGTTTTATCTCGATCAAGCATGGTCAGCCTAGTCATAAATAATCATGCACAGCTTCATGCACAGCATTTAATTGTGTCTGATTGTATTTTCTGCCAAATATATCTGGAAACGGCAACTTTGGTTATAATGAAAATTCTCTGGTATAACGACAAAAGTTCATGGAATCTTTGATGCCGTTATTACCGAATTTCACTGTATATTCCATTAATGCTATATATCAGTAAAAAACATTCGTTATTTATTTCTATATTACCAGAAGTATGCCCAAGGGGATACAGCATGTGCACCAACAATAACTGCTTCAGTCCAAGCCAGAAGTGCGATGGCGTCGATGATTGTTTAGACGGTACTGACGAAGAAAACTGCAGTGAGTTAATTTTAATTTTTAATTTTGATTATAATCCTGAAATGTTTAATTAAAACTTGAAGAAAAGTAATGTTTTGTGTGTAGATAAGTCACGGCCAAAGCCCGAAATCAGCCAGTTCCCAAACTGGCCGACCTATTGGCACGACCAATGTCCGAATTTCGAACTTTGGCCCTCCTGTTCATGAAATGGTTGGGTATCCCCGGCCAGACAACAGACATGATTCTGGGGTCATCGCCTTATTGTGTGAAATTTTTTATGTGATATTTATGGCCATTTATAATTATGGTTATTCATAGCAACCCTAACGATCAAAAGAATCGGAACATCGATAGGTTAGGGAAAATCATATGAATATTGTAAGGATTTCTATATCCACGCTTTCGGAAAATGTTCTTGTTAATTGGCCAATTTTGGGCTTTGGCCGTAAAAGATACAAAATAAAAAAATGTATCGATTCCGTTTTCAGTAATGTTAGTCACACTCGTGTCCCAATAAACATTCGCAAATATTTACTTCCAATGCATAGAAGGCAATTTGCCTCTCTTCCACTGCATAGAAGCACAAGCGGCATGGGCTAGCAACACTCTGGCACAGCTTGGCCCAATGTTCCTTGGCGGATATTTGCCTGCAGAACAATTTAATAGGCCGATGCTTGTTATGACAGTTGGTATTCTTCGACCAATATGTGGTCAGACGGATTGGAACATCGGAAAGGAAGGCGGATCCTTTTGACTTTTCTGGGGGAATCGAAGTCCTGATCGTTTTTTTGGACTAGCCTTCCAATACTTTCTCCCTCCAACATTTGACGATCATTGTCAATGTTGGAGTGGAAACACTACTAGCTCATGACCAACCTTGGAACGTTTTTAGGACAGTCTTGGCACGAGTGTGGCCTTAGCTAAATAGTTTTAGATACGTATTTCAAAAGAAAAAAAATTCAATTCGCAGAACGTCCACTTCCCGAAGTCGACTGCGGACCTGGAAGTATTCTACCTCTGGAGAACGCAATGGATCATGATCGTATAGTTGGTGGTACGGCAGCAAAACCAGGCAGTTGGCCATGGCAAGTTAGTCTTCATACTAAAGGCTATTATCCTGACGGACATCAGTGTGGTGGATCTCTCATTAACGCCCAATGGGTAATGACTGCTCACCATTGTCTAATGGCGTAAGACATTTCAGAATATTCTCGGAATTAATCATTTGTTCCTGTAAGACTTTCAATTAGATATCTGATGAAATACCAGTTGAAACTCGAAATGCATTTTTTTAAGTCTATATCGACTTTAGCCAATTTTAGCCGTTGCCCCTGTGTATGGGCGGGATCACGTGTCGGACAAAACTTCATTACACCTTTTAGTGGTTTTTAAAATCTCACTGATCCGCACTACAATGCTACAGCGGAAATCACTAAATCATCTGCAGGCCATACCTTTTTGCAAGGACAAATTTTCACGCCCAACTCCGAAAATAATAATCCAAGGAAGATAAATATACTCTAGCTTTTCTATTATTTATATTGAGCGCGTATTACTTTACTACTTCTGTTGTCAAACTTTGAAGAAAAGCTGACTATGCCCACTGGAAGGTTTGGGGGGGGGGGGGAAGGTAAAAGCATGTTTACGATCAAAGCCTCCCATACAGAGATAGCTGGGCTCGTAATAGCCGAAATAAGAGTTTTTGAAGCAGGCGGGATACCTCGTAATTGCCGAAATACAAGGCATCAAGCGGGCGAAATATCTCGTCAATGCCGCTGTAAAGATTAAACTATCAAATGTGGATGAATGGAATTTTACACACATGTATATATATATAAAAAATATTATAGCGTAAAAACAAAGCAGAAAATACAAAATAGAAAAAATGAAAAAAAAGCACAATAAAACAAATAAAAAAATGCAAATTGGATCAAATGAAAAAGTACAAAACGGAAAACAATACAAAAAATACAAAAATGTAGAAATACAAAAAAAAAAACTGAGTTAAATCTATAAAAACAACGTAGCAAACAACATTAAAAAAAATTAATAATTTGACCAGTGAAATTACTACTGTCGGACATGGTAACCATTGATTTTTATATCACTCTTAAAAACATATAAATCGAGTCAAATTTGTATCATTGACGTGACATTTTATCGTTGCAAAAAAAAAAGTTCCAAAAGAATAAGATATCAGTTATCGGGTATCTATAACTTATATGAAATGAAGGAAAAGTTTGTAACTTTCATATTTTTATTAGGGGTCCTTATCCACAAGATTGGATAGTGTACGTCGGGCATCATCGAAGGTATCAAAGGGACCCGGACCAACAAATGCGATACGTGAAATTGATGGTCATTTACCCAGGACACTATGGAAAGGAAGTGAGAAATTTTTATATTCCCTACTATCATATAAAAAGGGGGGGGGGAAATGCTCACAGGTATACGATAATAAAATAGTCACTAACCAGATCATTTGGATATTTATGTCTTAAAAAGAAGGGAAAAGTGATTTTTCACGTATTTTAGTTTATTTCTTTCAAGAATCATCTCATTCTATCATTTCAAATTGAACGCAATACCAAGTTTTTCTTTCCTCTCTTCTGAATTCATACTGTTTTATCAGGACCGGAACTAGGGGAGGGGGGCAACTACCCCGGACGGAAAATTAAAGGGGTGGCATTTTTAATAGGAACAAAGAATTGCGGAATAATGTTTGAACCCGTGCGGCAAAAATCCCAGTCAAGGCCTTGCTTTTATAGTAGGATTTACGGCAGGCTGGTCTTCAAACTTTCAGACATGGTGGGTCGAACTGAAACTTCTCTCGAAACCCGTGGGACACCAACTCATGTAATTTAGTTACTGTACATCTTTATACAGGGTAGGCAAAAAGTCCGCGTATAAACTTTCAAAATTCATAAGAACCGGAAAAAAAACCGGTTAGCATCGCTAGGTCACGGGAATTTTTTTTTAAAACTGTGAAAGAAATTACGAGCAGCCAATAGGTGGCGCTGGTACGAGTGAATTCGGTGGAAATATGCAAATGAGACGGTTATAAGAACTCGCGCTCTCAATCCGCAACCAGTTCACCAATTATGAACCGTGTACGTGGGCCTGATGCACTCTGCCGTTGCTGGATTTGTGACTCGCCTGCAATGTATTATCCCCTGTGGTGGTGGTCATGTGTAACACATACTGTTTTAATAAACGATTTGGAGGCATTCTGTTCGTTATATGCGTATCTTTTCTTTGACTTGTGTACGTCAGCGCCACCTATCGGCTGTTTTTTAGTTATATTTTTTCCTGTGAAAAAAATTCCCGTGACCTAGCGATGCTAACCCTCCAAACCGTTTTTTATTTCGATTATTTTTCCGGTTTATGAATTTTTAAAATTTTTATGGACTTCCTCCCCCCCACCCTGTAGAAAGGGGCAAATGGAGTCACGAGTTAAACAGGGAAAAAATAATGAATTTCATTTAATTATATATTTATGCAATAATTTCTCTAGTTAAGCATCAATTTCTATTAGTTCTCAAATAATTCTTTTCACTAATTCTGAAAAGTTTGATTATTCACTGTTTAAATTAATTAATTCAGTGTTTAATTTCAGTCTGAAATCACTAAGTGATTATTTACTTATTTATTTCGAATTCCTTGAAATTAAATTTCTCAATAAATCTTAAAATAATTTCTCTCCATAGTTATGGAATTACTGTTTTATTTATTGTGAAATAATTTATATCAGAAATTACGAAATTATTTCTCTCCATTATTTATAAGTTTTTTCTTTCACTAATTCTGAAATTATTTGGTTCAAAAATTATTTCTTTCAGTGGTTCTGAATTTTCATCAATTCTGGAGTTAATTGTTTTCCTCTAATTCTAAGATTTTACCAATTCGTTCCTGAATTGTTTATTTCATTAATACTAGACTTAATCGTTTTTCAATGCATTTTATGAAAATGATAGACGGGCCAAAACAAGAAAAAACTCAGATGGTGAAATGTAGATCCACGGGCCATGCGATGAAACCCCCTGATTTAAGGGTTATTATGTAATTACGTTTCCCATTTGCAGATTCTATCAAAGCGTATTGATCTGAATCACGACATAGCCCTGATGAAACTGAATGCACCTGTGAAATTCACGGACAGAGTTCGACCGGCCTGTTTGCCTCCTCAGGGTTACAACATGCCGCTCAGAACTAAATGCATTGCGACCGGATGGGGCGAAAGCAGAGGTAACTGACTATTTCCAACTATTGCGAAACCATTTGTTTTAATTATGGTGCCTACACACACATAACTGCAAGCTTGGCAAGCATGCATGTTCAATCTTTTTGGGCAAACATGCAAACCTTTTGTCTCCACAGTGCTTGCACAAGCAACAGATTTTACACTGGAGCAATTTACGGAAAATTCACTGAAAAACAATTCGGCACGAGTGAGTGAGCGCTTGACTAAGGCAGTGACCAAATGAAAAAATGAGTGAAGGAATGAACAAGTCAGTGAGAAATTGAACAAGCTTAAGTGAGTAAGTACACCCACTCGTTGAAGTCGGTTACCAGGTGAGCAAATGGGCGAGAAAGAGTGAGTGAATGACCAAGTGAGCACATGAGCGAGTGAATGAGCAAGTCGCATACGCCCAGTTAGACACTGACTTGATCAATTGCTCATTCACTCGCTCATTTGCTCAGGCATACGCCCAGTTAGACACTGACTTGATCAATTGCTCATTCACTCGTTCATTTGCTCAGGCATACGCCCAGTTAGACACTGACTTGATCAATTGCTCATTCACTCGCTCATTTGCTCAGGCATACGCCCAGTTAGACACTGACTTGATCAATTGCTCACTGTGTCACTGACATGCTAAATTGATCAGTTGGACACCCAGCTGGTCACTCACTTACAAGCAGAGCTCACTAAAAGGTCAAAACTGATACGGGTATCCACATAATTATGCATGTGTAAACGCGGGGCTTGAACAAGCATGTATTATCAAATTCACTCAAATTGCTTGCGCAAAATCCTCATCCAGACGCTCATGCATGCTTGTACAAAAAGTTTGGAGATACACGCTTGTCAAGCTTGCAATTACGTATGCAGGCACCTTTAGCCTTCCACACCAAACCGATTCTTTTTTATCTACTGTTACTAAACTGCATATATCGTATAAACCTAATAAACATTTCTTTGTGAATTTTCTAATTATCTGCTGCATGCTGGAACGTGTTGTATGTGTATCTGACGCAGTGTTTTCTCTCTCTCTCTCTTTCTTCACCTTTCTTCCACATATATATATATATATGTTGAAAACCTAGTGCAATTTCATCTACCTTCTCTCACCCCATTGAAATTATGTGTATTGCCTATTTGTTGAAAATTCAATTTTTTTGCAATTAATAACATCAGTATTTTCGACTAATTAGTAGTTATAAATGTAAAAATGCAGAAACTTGAAAGGACAATTACAAAATTAATTTGTGGATTTTAAAAAAAAAGAACACGGCTGTCAATGTAACAAAGTTAAAATAACTTTGTACGTGCTGAATTTTAGTGACTAAATTAAAATTTTTATTAATAATATATTTGAAATTTCAGGGGGTGATCTCAAACCTTTTACCATGGCGAAAACTATGCTATAATAGAAATACCATAAAAAGTACTATTTAATTACTCTGTTATTTCAAATTTTTACACATTTTTTTGTTTATACAGGATGATTCAGAAAAGATGGGAAAAAGTTTACGGAAAATAAATTACGGAATATGTGTCTGGGGAGGAGCATATTATGAAAACATACGCAATCTAGACAATCTTTACAATAAGTTAAGAGAGTTAATAAATGTCCCGATAGAAAACAATAACATACAGTGCCACATATTGACACTGAGACAGAACTACATGTACAGAATTTATAAATTTATCATCAAAAACACGAAGAATGGTTAGTAAAATATGAAAATAGAACCTCGAATAGATATAAAAATATCAAGTGCCTAAAAGTAACAAAACATCATTTCAAAAAAAGTTTTTGTTACACCGCACCAAAAATAATGAACTTCATCCACTCTAGTATATTTACACAAATAGTAATAAAAATACAGATTACAATGTATTTATTATGATCAAAAACACAGATATTAATGCAGTGCTTTGAAATAAATTATGGCACCAATGCATATTAATTATATACTAAAATACATCTAATGAAGAAAAGAGCAGTTGCTGAGGGAGAAAATTATGTTTTAAAAATCATATAGGCCTGCTGGAAGGACTTCATAGTGTATGTATTGTATGTATTATATGTGTGTGTGTATTTATATTATATGTTTGTATTTGTATATTGTGTGTGTAATTTGCTGTTTGTTCGTTTTAATTAAAAAATAATAATAATTAAAAAAAATATTCATATTCATTCACACACTCGTGATGTTCAATTTTCTGTAGATTGGAATATACAGGATGATTCAGAAAAGAGGATGAAAAACTTTAAGAGGTGATAGTACACGCAAATAAAACCAATTGTCATCAAAGATTGCATGGTCTAACATGAAACGCAAACGCGCTAGCGCACTTCAAAACGGCCGCTGGGCATCCATGCCAAACAGGGCTGGCATCCATGCCTTTTATTCGCTGTGACGCAGATTTTCATACAGTTTCTCTTTCTTCCCCAGGTTATATTTGTGTTCATATAGTGTTCTTTTTCTCCTGATAAATTTCAACAGGAATGCCGTTTGGATACGCGCTAGCGGGTTTGCGTTTCATGTTAGACCATGCAATCTTTGATGACAATTATTTGTATTGGTGTGTACTACCACCGCCTAAAGTTTTTCTCAGATTTTTTCACCCTGTATATGCTATCCTATGCCAATAGAAAATTTCACATATCTTTAATACTTAATGTTTTTGGAAATTTTCAAGAAAAGCATTAAAAACAGCTTGCGTACATGATAAAATAACATGACATAAATGTAATTGAATAAAAATTGATTCAAAATATGTAAAATAAATGAATTAGTGAAACGATTTTAGATGGAAAAAAAATTTAATGAAGAAAACCGTGTGTTTAGTTCATAAAATGATGAAAAATATTAAGATCTCCATTCAACTCTGATACTGGGAATGCATTCAATCTTATTTAAAATGAAATTTAAAAAAACTAAAAAACTTATGAATGGATTTCTCTCAAATCTCTTTTTCGTAATTTTATGAATTGAACAGTTTTCTTCATTTTGAATGAATTTTCATTGATGATATGTGATTTTATCATGCGCGCAAGATGTTTTTAATGCGTTTTTCCTGAAAATTATTTAAAAATCATTAATCATTGGAAACGTGTGAAATTTTGTACCAGCACATAGAATATCATACGCGACCAAATACATGCTGTAAGAATTTGAAATAAATTGAGATGGATAAATAATATTTCTTTATAAGGAGGTTTTTTTTTTAATCATGTTAAAAGGTAGGAGACCATATAAAGTGAAAAATCAACGTTGTTGCCACATATATCTACTGAATTTTATATTTCATGAAGTTTCCTCGGAATATTTTGTGTATTTGAATGTGCCACAAATGTAACAAATCTCTATAGGTTCTGGATACTTCGAAGAATTGAAACAAGCTGAGGTTTACACGGGTACCGGCAAAAAGTGCATGACTTTCAGGAATGAAACCATGATATGCGCTAGAAGTCACGGAAGCCCGCAGGACACCTGCCATGTAAAAATGCCAAATTCTTTGTTCTTTCTTACGTCATTTTTTTTTATCTCATGCTGCACAGAGAAACCGTTTAATTTCGCGCGTGATAGCGAAATAAAATATACTCATTTTTTTTCCTTCGGTTCATTCTAATGGAATGAAAATTATATTATAAGTAAGGCTCGAATTTTTATGACCTAAAAATCTTAGAAATATGACTTTTAAATATAAAAAGTCCCATTTCCAGGAATGATTCAGGCTCTTGCCGGCCAATACATGAAGTGGTCAGTGATCGCTGGCAGTAGTAAAATATGCTGATGTTAGACGGTCCGGTAGGTGCCAAATGCATTTTTTGTGGTCACCAACGTGTGATGCATGGCGGTATATAGTAGCTGTATTGGATTAGCTCCATGTGACGAGAGAAAAAAAAAATAGAAATTCAAAAATAAAAACTATTCATATAATAATATGAACATAGTTTTTTCTGTCAAATTTTGAAGGGAAAAAAGTTACCATATCGTGGCGGTGGTTTGATGGGTTACCATGCGCATTATTATCACGAAACAATACGCCAACTTGGCAATGAATACGAATCATGTCTTCTGTTATTGTACTTTGGCCAAGGCTCTCTGGCCACTTCCCAAACTGGTTGGCCAAATGTCAAAATTCAACATTGGACGGGTCAATATTCAGAACTGGTCGCTATCAGGTTTTGGCAGTAACATATATGTTATAATAGATGTGACAAATCGATTATTATGCATACTTACGAACCGTCTTGGTAAGTTTGATGAATTTACCATATTTTCCGGTGAATAAGCATTATATCCAAGCTTCGTTGGTGAGTTTGATAAATACTAAAAAAAAAATTATCACGTTAACCGGAGATTATGCGTAATTGTTGTTGGTAAATTTGATAAATACTTGCATAATACCTTAGTCTAGTTGGTGAATTTGATAAATATGAGAAAAATTACCGAGTCTAATATGTGTGATGAATATAGTCGAACCCCGATACAATGATAACAAATTTTATGATCATGCCCCGATATAATGATACAATGCATGTATGAACTATATGTATATCATATCATACAGTACGATTTATCATGTTTACCAACGACGCGGCGCTTGAGCACTATGCATAAAATGTCGTTCAAGGTGATAATTTTTAGTACATATTAAATTTACCAACAATGCTTGGGTACTATGCATAATAGCGAGGAAAAGGTGATAAATTTAGAGACATTTATCAAACTTAAAAAATTCTTGGTAAGTGTTCATAATAACCGCATTTACGCGATTTACCATAACATATACATGAACAATTATTTCAACTCATATTATTTCCAGTAAAATTTCAAGAAAAACTTGCATCAAAAATTATATTAATAATTTATTTATTTCCGACCAGAATCTACTTTTTCCATATATTTTCCATTGTTACAAATAAATCCCATTGCAAAACTTAAAATTATCATGTTATAAATAAAAATATACACCCACAAAAATTGTCGAATTCGATGTTATATTTCCATGTTCTCTTTCAACAGGGTGACAGCGGCGGGCCACTGAATTGCAAGATCGGCAACAAATGGTATGTCATGGGCATAACCAGTTTCGGAGGGGCGAGCAATCTGATCTCCGGTTTGTGCGCCGTAACCGATAAAGCTTCAGCTTATAATAAAGTCTCCGCTAAAACCTCGTGGATCGATGACATGATATTACGTCTAAGCTGATTCGAATCGAAAAATAAGTTTTGACATCTGCATCTTGATTAATTTATCGAACAAAACTGACCAATTATTCTGTATATTGACGAATTTATTCTCGGATCTATAACACATGATTTGATGAAATTAATACAATAAAGTTGATTAATTAAAAAGTTATAAAACCATTTGATCGTATTGCTGTGTTTTTCTTCCCGTCGCATATGTCATCGTACCAGTACCAGGGGATCTTCAACGCATGACCCGCGGAACACATCCGACACTCGGAGCTTTTGTCGTGTCACCCCGCGATCAATTTTTTAAAATAAAATTGTTGAAAACATTAAACAAAACATTAAAAAACGATTAACTTTAGAATAAATGAAGGAAAAAAATTCTAGAGTTATATATAAAGGAAATCATTTTTTTCCTTACGTTGTTTTGCAATAACGATCTGACACGGTGTTCAGAAATTACCGACTATTACTTCTAAACCAAACAAAACTGGAGATTTTGGGGTTCCGAAAATCCTCATTTGTGTGAAGAGGAACCACTGCATTAGCGTAAAGTTACTGCATGGGCTGCGGTATGCGCCATGTGTGCTGACAAATTGTTCCAAAATTGTAACGTAACGTTCAGTAGTAATAGTTTCTCGCACGAAGAAGGGGCCGATAATGCCTCTCGCGCATACCGCAGCCCATGCAGTAACTTAAGGCGAATGCAGCGGTTTCTCTTCACACAAATGAGGATTTTCGGAACCATAAAATCTCCAGTTTTGTTTTTTTTTTAAATTTTAAAAAATTAAAAAAAAAACTACATTTTCGAAATTTCTGTACAACATTCTTACAGTTTTGCTAATAAACGTACCGTTTACCGCATAATTCTATTGATCTTTGTTGTAGAGATATTTAATTTTGAAATAAGGGCTTATTCGCTGATCACCCTGTACATAGGGTACATAATTAACACATGGCACACCACAAATTATTAGCGAACCGTTCATCCTACAGGCATACTTTCAATTGGAAAAATTATCTAAACAACGTGTAGAACTCAGATACTGCATGTTGCAAGGAGTTGTACAGTTATAAAAAGAAAAAAAAAAACTTTTTATACGGCCACCCCCATGCTTAAAGGCCCAATTAGAAAGTGATTGCCTTGTCTCTCCTGCGACAAATATAAGAAAAACCAAGTGCAATATTCGAAGAAATATTTTAATTAAAAAATCTGAAAAAAGTTGGGGAAATACAGAAAAAACTAACGGAAATCCCCTCCCCCAATTTTTGATATTTTTTTATGGTTGCTCATTTTTGCTGTATAGTACTTGGCACACTTACGTCCGAGTTGCGTAATTACAAAGCTTGCATTCTTGGTTCTACTAGAGCAGCGATTCTCAACCCTTTTGACCTACGGAGCCTTTTGCTGTATGTAATTTCTATGGCAGAGCACAGTAGGCCTATTTTTTTATTTATTCATCAAAGTTATGACCGACTTATTTTTATTATTCAAAAATATTAATAATTATTTTTTTAAAATTTACTGGTTTTTTTTTATTTTTCTCGAGTGGCCGCGGAGCCCCTGGAATTTCACACGGAGCACCGGTTGAGAGCCGCTGTACTAAAGGAATTAGCACGCAGTGGTTTGTAAAGAATACAGCAAAACGTCACGAAGGCGGATTTCTGCCGGAACGCAGTTTCGCCAAATAACTCACAAATACAAATACAAATACAACGCCACAACAGGCAAAATGCCCAACGAGGTGGCTGATAAAAAGATGCCCATAAAAATATGGTTGTCATATGTTTCAAAAATACAGCAACCCAATTAAAAATGCAATTAGAACAACAAACTTTGATACTGTGAAACTGAAAAGTCTTGCATATAATGAGAAAAAAATAAATTAAATAATAAATGATAATTTTTTACTTAATGCTAAGTTCTTCACTTTATTAAATATTTATATACGTGGAAAAAATCTCTGAATATCTTGATGCAGATTAATTACCGCTGACTATTTCTGCGCCGAGAGGTTGAAAGATAAATATCGTATTAAAAAAAACTTTATAAAGAATAATTATCAATGCGACCTCTATGTAAAACAAAATCAAATTCAAGGGAAAAAATCGACATTTACCTCTATTAAAACGTGACCAAAACTTCAATTCCTCAAAATTTCATTGCTGATGGATGACATTTTGTGAATTTTATGATAAATAAGAGTGTGTGTGCGTGCGTGTTTTTTTTTTTTTTTTTTTCAAAGTGACGAGCAGCAATGGATTATTCGCAGAAAATTATGGTTTCTATGATTACTTAGAGTTACACAACACTCAGCACTGACCACTTTAGAGAGAGAGAGAGAGAGAGAAAAAAGTGAATTCGTTTTTTCAATGCAAATAACTCTTTTTACATCAAAATACTCTCAGATTTCCTAATAAACTCTCAAGAAAAAAAAGTACCGTTCATCTTCTGTCAGTTTCCAAATTGCTTTTCTGTTAAAAAAATAAAAATATACGATAAAGAAGAATAAGTCAAAGAGAGAGACAGATCGTGAAAAAGCGGAAAGATCGGGAAGGAAGGAGAGAGAAAAAAAACAACTTTAAGCGGGTTTCGAACCTACAACCTTCGTCGTAAAAGTCCTATACTCTACCTAGTATACATTTCTTTTTCTTTCTTTGAAACCGAGCACAACTCAGTTCTATCGCCATGGACAATTTACCAACTAGTGAGTTGTACCGGAAATGTAAGTGTGTGTACCTAATAGTGTGAGTGCGTATCTACTGTTGTGTCTCATTTTTTAGTGTTGCCATCTATATTTCAGAAGTGAAGTGAATGAAGTGTAATGACTGAATACGTATACTGTTAGTAGGCCTGTTGCTTTCTGTGGCGAGACTTTTTTTAACTGGGAGATCAGCTCGCATTTGCGCCTCGAAGTTGGTAACCACAGAAAACCAACTTCAACCGACCACCACTGCGGCGACGGTGGGGCTCGAAACCGGGTCCCCGCGATGAGAGTCCATCACTATGACCACTTGACCACAACAGCGACTTACCTCATACATTACAGCAGACATCAAGCTAATTCATGTAATTAAATAAATCAAACAAACCAAAAAAAAAACCACGTTAATTTTGTATAAAATAGCATTTCGCCTTATATAATTTTCTATAAGTGATGTATTGGTTCATTGCGACCAATCACGAGACACTAAATTCCTTTTTGTTTTCCCTGGTATGCATCTAGGAATGTAATCTTTGTTCATACGCGTCCGGGGTGGTTGGTTGGTCACTGGAGAAGAGTGATGACTGAAAATGATGATCATGAAAAACCGAATTCGTTCCTTTTGATTTCACAGTAGTGTTCGAATAGATTTGTTTTCCTGTTTACCTTGGTTTCTAATTCACAAGAGCTCAAAGGTTTCGATCTAATAAGTCCTCACGAACATAAAATAATGAGCGAGATCGAAAGTGACCAAACGATAAAACAATTTAAGATTCGATTTTGTTTTCCTCTCGCATTTTTGGTTTTTTTTATCTGCGGAATACTTACTATATACTTGGAAGATAAATCTATAGGTTTATGACTGAAACGAATGTTAAATCCCGTGTATGTTCTCACTAAACATTATAACGGAGCCGACATCGCAAAAGAATCGGGCACCTGGCTCTTCTGAAGTTCGAGTTTTCGCTTTAAAGGCATCGAAGACGGAGATGAATTTTGTGATACTGGTTATTGTGGAAATAAATGGGCAGAGTACAGCCAAAAGTAGATTGAATTCCTTTAAATCATTTCGGCTACAAAACCATGACTGAGTTGAAGCTATACTCAAACGTATAAATCCCGATACCCACTAAAGATGTAAACTTAGCCTACAAAATAAAATGAACTCCATTTTCTATTTCACCCCAAAAAAATGGGGGAAAAGGAAAAAAAAACAGTTTTAAAATCAGTTTCATTTTAGCATTTATATTTTTCTTATCGAATTCAGATGAAATAATGCTCGACAAAAAAGCGCTGATGGAAAACGTGTAAAATATGGGAAATGAAGAGTTCATCAAATATACGCCAAACTTGGAAGTTCCATCAAAAGGGAAACGTCAATATTCAAAGATCTTGCCAGAAAATAAGTTTTTGTTTCTTGTTTTTAGATAGATAATAAATGAATAGGATGTTTCAACAGCCGTGTTTACCCACTCGTACTGGATGCAGAAAAGCAACCAAGACGAGATATCAGATCTCCAGACTACGTGGAGGGAGAGTATTTCGAGAATGCTTACTGAGATTATACACCCTCAAGGCACCTCCTGGCCAGGTAAGAATATAGTGGGCATACAATCCCGTATTTTAAGAGATAATTTCTTATTTTTTCGCAATTTTTCTATTCCGACTTTTTTATTAAAAAAATGTCCCAATTTTCCGAATTTTCAACGGAGTTTACGTGAATTTGTAATCTTAGCTGGAATCAGAGATGAAGATAATTTGCATTGCACCTAATTTTCATTACGATAATTATAGCTGTAAATATTCATATTCATCTCACACACTCGCGATGTTCAATTTTCTATAGATTGGAACATACAGGATGATTCAGAAAAGATGAAGAAAAACAGAAAGAGAGATGATAGTACACACCAATACAAACAATTGTAATCAAAGAACTCATGGAATAACATGAAGCGCAAACGCGTTAGCGCGTTTCAAAACGGCCTCCGCACACGTTAAAACATCATTCCCGTTGAAATTTATCAGGAGAAAAAGAGCACCATGCATATGCAAATGTAACCTGGGGAAGAAGAAGAAATCGAATGAAATGTGAAAATGTTTCTTTTCTTTGATGTGTGAAAATGTTTGTTTTTGTGTATACTATTGCTTCTTAGTTTTTCCCAACTTTTCTGAATAACCCTGTATTTGCAGTAGTTTTTCATATTTTTGGCAGATTTTTACCGATTTCAGCCGTGAAAACATTTGTTTCTCCGCTTGGGGATGTCGTTTTTATCTTGGATTACTATTTTTATTATTATTCTCAATGGAACGTGGTCAGCCTTAGAAAATAATTGAAGATATAATTTTTGTATTATATTAAGTATCATAACATCTTCAGCTTGTAGAAACAATAGACAGTGTGAACAAACACATGTCATTGTTGTCAAAAAATGACATGTATTATTGTATGCTGCACCTATAGGTTGCTAGTATTCAACAAACGCCAAGCTACGTGAGGCTATGATAAAGATATGTTGGTGTGATAAAGAAAGCATATTTCTATGTTGAATTTCAAATTGCAATTTGAATAATTTGATGTGGCAATTTTTCACAGATTATGAAGTTGACTTTCAAAGGAATGGAATTCCAACCGAGCTTCCGGTGTACCCACGATAAGATGTACATTCACAATGACCCGAATGACAGAGGCACCGATCTTGACTCGTACTGTGGTACTACTCTACTGGATCACGCGATAGTTTCGTGTGGAAATGCGATGCGTTCAAGTTTAGGACTAACGAACTATAATCAGTAGGAGAGGTTTCCAGCAGAATACGAAGCTGCCCGACCAGAAGGTTAGATAATTCAATATATTTTAAAGTCCATCAAGGGTAGAGAATAGGATTTTTCAAGAGGGTATCTATTCTAGTTCTCACCCGTCATTGGAGAATCATTAAGACTATTTAAAATACCTGGTTAAATATTTGTGAATACATGTGTGTATGTTAAGATTACTATTGAATTATGTTGTCATGCAACCTATGTGTTGTGTACGTAGTTCCATACAGGTACTTGTCCAGGATGTTATCTGAAGTACTGTAAACAATAACTGCTACAGTTCAAGAGCTAAATGTGATGAATCTGAGGAAAAAAATTGTGTGGTAAATATGGTTTTCTTTTCAATGAAATCAGTGCAGATTTTACCGGGTGCAAGGTTTTTCGATTTTATAAAAAAAACAATTGTGTGAATCAGATAAGCTATCCATGTCTGCACACCTCCTGTGATTTACGATATAAATATTTTTCATTCTTATTCTGCCTCTGCTGACAAACACGGATTCGGCTAACGAACATTTTCGTTGATATGAATACAAGCATTAGCATAAAACAGCCGTGTCGTGAGGTGAATTTCAGCATCAATGATCACTAGAATTATACTGTCACTCGAGCCCGATTAAGGGGTCTTACATCTTTTAACATGGTGAGAACCATATGTTCTAATAGAAAGATCATTAAAAATACTATTCTATATACTGTATATAACTTTTGAAGAAATTATATAAATAACAATCAGAAGAGCTTTATGTTTATCTCTACAATAAATTATGACCAACATTTTGGGAAGATTCCAACCATTTTCGATAATATCTTTCGATGTCACAGTTTTCTTAATTTCGGTAATTATCAAAATAAAGTAATTGGACAACGCGGTCGAGTTTTCAGTGACCATAAAATGCTCTGAAGCATCACGAACAATTATGTATTACACACAATTATGCCTCCAATCTTCTTGATTTGAAATTTTATGGGTGATAATGTAAATTATCTTTAAAAGTCCGCTATTCAACACAGGCATGCAAGGGTAGGTGATTGGAGGATCTCGCTCGGAAATCAAGACATACTGCAAGGATCCGAATGAACAAATGAGACACGTAGAACCGATAGTAATTTTTCTAAACTATACTGGTGACGAAGTGTATCTTCAATTATAGGTATAACCCTTTAATTGGCAAGCAGTGAAATATGAAAAGGAGAAAATTTTTGAGCGGTTAGATAAAGCAAATGAGGTGCATGTCATTTCAGATCATGTAATGTCATGTTCCACAGTAGGAGATTCTAGTTTTTTGGAAAAATCAATCACTCAATTGCTTTCGTCAATGACAGTGTTCGTCGACGGACTCCCCTGTGTTCAATTGCCGCAAACTACAACAGAGCAAAATCTCAACGGCATTGTTAAACTTATCATTGTTCTTTTTTTCTTTGTTTAGACAAATCACAGCTCTCTCAAACAGAGAAACAGAGCATTCATTTATAACAATGAATAAAAAAAGTATAAAAACAAATGGTTTTTTTAACACCTGGAATATATGTTCACCGAGTTCCTGAAGAGTCAGTTTGAAAACTGAAAACAAGGGTGGTTGGATGGGAGACGTGGAATTCAAAGTTCACACACAAGAGTGGGTTAGTAGTCAGACGATCAATTGTGAAGGTAAACAGTGAAAAACAAAAGCTGAAAATGAGTAAAAGAGTCTCATTTCTCAACTCCGTCACATTGACTGAAGGATGGCATCTACACTCGTGAAAGAGGGTTCTGGTGGTAGGGCGATAAGGGATGGTATCAACACGCACAAATGTGTTGTAGTAGTTGGGCGATCCAATGTGTGAGTGAACAGTAAACCGAGCGTGATTTTCGCTTAGGTTTTCGAGCCACCATGTTCGTCACACTGATGAAAGCTGAAATCTACACTTATGAAAGGGCTATGGTGGTTGGGCGATGAAGCATGGTATCAACACGCACACATGGGTGCTAGTCATCAACCGATAAAGTGGAACATTGACAAAGAAACAGTGAAAGTGAGCATAAGTCTCGTTTCTCTGTTGGAGTCATTTTGTTCGTCACGCGGATTTAAGGATGATATGTACACTCATGAAAGGGATATGGTGGATGGGCGATGAAGGATGGTATCAACACGCACACATGGGTACTAGTCATCAACCGATAAAGTGGAACATTGACAAAGAAACAGTGAAAGTGGGCATAAGTCTCGTTTCTCTGTTGGAGTCATTTTGTTCGTCACGCGGATTTAAGGATGATATGTACACTCATGAAAGGGATATGGTGGATGGGCGATGAAGGATGGTATAAACACGCACACATGGGTTCTAGTGGTCAACGGATCAAGTGCAACATTGACAAAGAAACAGTGAAAGTGAGCATAAGTCTCGTTTCTCTGTTGGAGTCATTTTGTTCGTCACTCGGATTTAAGGATGACATCTACACTCATGAAAGGGATATGGTGGATGGGCGATGAAGGATGGTATCAACACGCACACATGGATACTAGTCATCAACCGATAAAGTGGAACATTGACAAAGAAACAGTGAAAGTGGGCATAAGTCTCGTTTCTCTGTTGGAGTCATTTTGTTCGTCACGCGGATTTAAGGATGATATGTACACTCATGAAAGGGATATGGTGGATGGGCGATGAAGGATGGTATCAACACGCACACATGGGTTCTAGTGGTCAACGGATCAAGTGCAACATTGACAAAGAAACAGTGAAAGTGAGCATAAGTCTCGTTTCTCTGTTGGAGTCATTTTGTTCGTCACTCGGATTTAAGGATGACATCTACACTCATGAAAGGGATATGGTGGATGGGCGATGAAGGATGGTATCAACACGCACACATGGGTTCTAGTGGTCAACGGATCAAGTGCAACATTGACAAAGAAACAGTGAAAGTGAGCAAAAGTCTCGTTTCTCTGTTGGAGTCATTTTGTTCGTCACTCGGATTTAAGGATGACATCTACACTCATGAAAGGGATATGGTGGATGGGCGATGAAGGATGGTATCAACACGCACACATGGGTACTAGTCATCAACCGATAAAGTGGAACATTGACAAAGAAACAGTGAAAGTGGGCATAAGTCTCGTTTCTCTGTTGGAGTCATTTTGTTCGTCACGCGGATTTAAGGATGATATGTACACTCATGAAAGGGATATGGTGGATGGGCGATGAAGGATGGTATAAATACGCACACATGGGTTCTAGTGGTCAACGGATCAAGTGCAACATTGACAAAGAAACAGTGAAAGTGAGCATAAGTCTCGTTTCTCTGTTGGAGTCATTTTGTTCGTCACTCGGATTTAAGGATGACATCTACACTCATGAAAGGGATATGGTGGATGGGCGATGAAGGATGGTATCAACACGCACACATGGGTACTAGTCATCAACCGATAAAGTGGAACATTGACAAAGAAACAGTGAAAGTGGGCATAAGTCTCGTTTCTCTGTTGGAGTCATTTTGTTCGTCACGCGGATTTAAGGATGACATCTACACTCATGAAAGGGATATGGTGGATGGGCGATGAAGGATGGTATCAACACGCACACATGGGTACTAGTCATCAACCGATAAAGTGGAACATTGACAAAGAAACAGTGAAAGTGGGCATAAGTCTCGTTTCTCTGTTGGAGTCATTTTGTTCGTCACGCGGATTTAAGGATGATATGTACACTCATGAAAGGGATATGGTGGATGGGCGATGAAGGATGGTATAAACACGCACACATGGGTTCTAGTGGTCAACGGATCAAGTGCAACATTGACAAAGAAACAGTGAAAGTGAGCATAAGTCTCGTTTCTCTGTTGGAGTCATTTTGTTCGTCACGCGGATTTAAGGATGATATGTACACTCATGAAAGGGATATGGTGGATGGGCGATGAAGGATGGTATAAACACGCACACATGGGTTCTAGTGGTCAACGGATCAAGTGCAACATTGACAAAGAAACAGTGAAAGTGAGCATAAGTCTCGTTTCTCTGTTGGAGTCATTTTGTTCGTCACTCGGATTTAAGGATGACATCTACACTCATGAAAGGGATATGGTGGATGGGCGATGAAGGATGGTATCAACACGCACACATGGGTTCTAGTGGTCAACGGATCAAGTGCAACATTGACAAAGAAACAGTGAAAGTGAGCAAAAGTCTCGTTTCTCTGTTGGAGTCATTTTGTTCGTCACTCGGATTTAAGGATGACATCTACACTCATGAAAGGGATATGGTGGATGGGCGATGAAGGATGGTATCAACACGCACACATGGGTACTAGTCATCAACCGATAAAGTGGAACATTGACAAAGAAACAGTGAAAGTGGGCATAAGTCTCGTTTCTCTGTTGGAGTCATTTTGTTCGTCACGCGGATTTAAGGATGATATGTACACTCATGAAAGGGATATGGTGGATGGGCGATGAAGGATGGTATAAACACGCACACATGGGTTCTAGTGGTCAACGGATCAAGTGCAACATTGACAAAGAAACAGTGAAAGTGAGCATAAGTCTCGTTTCTCTGTTGGAGTCATTTTGTTCGTCACTCGGATTTAAGGATGACATCTACACTCATGAAAGGGATATGGTGGATGGGCGATGAAGGATGGTATCAACACGCACACATGGGTTCTAGTGGTCAACGGATCAAGTGCAACATTGACAAAGAAACAGTGAAAGTGAGCAAAAGTCTCGTTTCTCTGTTGGAGTCATTTTGTTCGTCACTCGGATTTAAGGATGACATCTACACTCATGAAAGGGATATGGTGGATGGGCGATGAAGGATGGTATCAACACGCACACATGGGTACTAGTCATCAACCGATAAAGTGGAACATTGACAAAGAAACAGTGAAAGTGGGCATAAGTCTCGTTTCTCTGTTGGAGTCATTTTGTTCGTCACGCGGATTTAAGGATGATATGTACACTCATGAAAGGGATATGGTGGATGGGCGATGAAGGATGGTATAAACACGCACACATGGGTTCTAGTGGTCAACGGATCAAGTGCAACATTGACAAAGAAACAGTGAAAGTGAGCAAAAGTCTCGTTTCTCTGTTGGAGTCATTTTGTTCGTCACGCGGATTTAAGGATGACATCTACACTCATGAAAGGGATATGGTGGATGGGCGATGAAGGATGGTATCAACACGCACACATGGGTACTAGTCATCAACCGATAAAGTGGAACATTGACAAAGAAACAGTGAAAGTGGGCATAAGTCTCGTTTCTCTGTTGGAGTCATTTTGTTCGTCACGCGGATTTAAGGATGACATCTACACTCATGAAAGGGATATGGTGGATGGGCGATGAAGGATGGTATCAACACGCACACATGGGTACTAGTCATCAACCGATAAAGTGGAACATTGAGAAAGAAACAGTGAAAGTGGGCATAAGTCTCGTTTCTCTGTTGGAGTCATTTTGTTCGTCACGCGGATTTAAGGATGATATGTACACTCATGAAAGGGATATGGTGGATGGGCGATGAAGGATGGTATAAACACGCACACATGGGTTCTAGTGGTCAACGGATCAAGTGCAACATTGACAAAGAAACAGTGAAAGTGAGCATAAGTCTCGTTTCTCTGTTGGAGTCATTTTGTTCGTCACTCGGATTTAAGGATGACATCTACACTCATGAAAGGGATATGGTGGATGGGCGATGAAGGATGGTATCAACACGCACGCATGGGTGCTAGTCACATTTGCAATTACAATATAAAGAGAATTGTTATTATCAAATACAATGTGTTGCTTCTGATGGAGAAAGTTTCATTGATATTAAATTACATTGTTTGGTGATGTAAACTTCAATTAAAACCTTTTGATATCACCTAAACCTGTTATTAATTATTTCTTTTTCAAATCAATACACTCAAAACATTAAAATTGGTGCCAAAAGCATCAATCAACGAATAATTCAATTTTAGCCGCTATCTTGAATTACATCATCCCAGTTTGCCCCCTAGTTTGGCTTCCGTCATTTGAAGTCGATTTGCTCGTCACACTCATTGAGGGATCGCATTTACAATCAGAATGGGTTGTGGTGGTAGCGCGTGTTAATGCCATCGTTAATGTTATTAAGGATGGCATTAACACGCGCTACGACCACAACCCATTCTGATTGTAAATGCGATCCCTCAATGAGTGTGACGAGCAAATCGAATGTGCACTGGTTAACGAGGATGACATTAACACGCAGACATGGGTTGTAGTGATCGGGTGATGAAGTGTCACAGTGAAACGAACCGAGAGTCTTGTGTCTCGAGCTTCCTCAACCAATCAACTGGTTTCATTTAAAACAAGCGGTGAACAGTGACTATATCCCTATCTTGGGACAGAGTGGGAGCCATGTTCTGGTTTGGTGGTGGTGGTGAACAGTGACTAAATTGTGTAGCAAAATAAAAAATAAAATAGGAAATGAAAACGTGCAAAAAAATTTGTTTCCCTTTTGTGTGGTTTGGAAACGTGCAATGTCTCCATGTGTACTTGAGAACATATCCACAGCAAATAAAATATTTGAGAGAAAAATTACACCGTTTTTATTCGATCATGATTTGCATTGTTTTTCTTCCAACTTATAATAAAATTATTTGCATCCAATTTACAAAAAATAATTATTTTATGAGTTCGTTGTTCTTCTCTCTCCCTCTCTCTCAGTGCTTTTCAAAAAATTGTAAACAAAGTTATAAAATTTGAAATTTCTCAGTGATGTCATTCTTTATTTTCGCCGATTTAAGCAAGGACACATGCCATGAGAATGTGCACTGGTTAACGCTTATTAGCCGATATACAGGGTGCATAGCTTGCAGCGTACAACAAATCACTTACCCTTATACCCATTTTACCCGTATTTATGCTACTACTACTAGTAAACCCCCCACACACATGTACCTCGTCCATATTCCTCTGCGGAACTTCTAACGAATTGGTACGTGTTGGAATGTGCGTGTCCCCGTTGCGAACCTAAGGGAGAGCTTGTTTCTGTGTAATGCTTGTTATAGTGCTGCCATCTACCATATATTTTTTCGAACTGAACGAGTGAAGTGTAATGTTTGAAGATTTTACCGTTGTAGGCCTGTTGCTCTCTGCGGCGAGACTTTTTAATGGGGAGATCGACTTGCATTCGCACCTCGAAGTTGGGAACCGCAGAAAACCAACTTCAGCCGACTGCCACTGCGGTGACGGTGGGATTCGAACCCGAGATCTCGCGATGCGAGTCCATCACTATGACCACTCGACCACCACAGCGGCCTCGCATTTATGCTGCTTGCCCCGCCCCACCCCAACTCTTTTCTCCGTTTTCTGAGTTCTAATTTCTCAACGAATATTGAACTTAGAAACATTGAATGTTAAGTATTATTGCAGTAACGATAGATTAAGCGTAATTCTCAACACGGAGAACGAGATAGAAATATCTAACACATAACGGAGATAACAAGTATTTAGAAAACTCTATGCTAAATAATATGAATTCTGTGTAACAATCTTTTCTACTTAGATATAATCACCATAACGATAGAACCTGTATTAGGTACAAATGCAGTGATATATGATAAGAGAATCTAACATTATCTAACATTAGGTTGTTTCCCACGCATCTGCGTTTACTGTACCCTCCTTTTTTTCCTTCAACATAATCATAATCAGTGATTAGCTTTCAAAGAGTATTAGTAAGGATACTCACGCGGTAAAACACTAGTAGATATCCTGGAAACGAATCTGACTGGTTCCTTCTAATCACCATGTTGCCGCGTATCGTAACGGCTCTGTTATTTTTCCTCTCATGTGATTTGATACCTGCCCAAAGAGGTGAGTTCAAGGGGTTTTTTTTTTCAATTTTTGTTGTTGACTTTAATCAATGCCAGTTAACTGTAAAATAATGTGATAATCAAGCTTTGTGAGTTGGTGCGAAAATTTTCGATGGAATGAATAATTGTAGGCATTAACAATACTTAATACCAAAAGCGAGTTAAGAAGACTTTCATTAAGAATATATATATATATATTTGTATCCATGTATTGTGTGTGTTCATTTGCTAATAAACCAAACCGTACTCTATTAGAAAAATGAAATGACATTAAATGTGCATTTATTATTCAATTTGTGCAATCGAGTACGAGTGGTATAAATTATCAATGTAAAGGTGCATTATACATATATATACAATGCACTTTTATATCGGGGACTTGTTACAATCATTTAACTCTTCAAGTTTTTTTTTTAAGTTCCCAGATCCGCCTTTTAACTGCCTCAGTGGAAATCACTAAACCTTCTGTAAAATGTCACATCTTTTTTTCAAGAATAATATTTTCTTCGATTTTGTACAGATGCGAAGACTTTCCCACCAACTCCGAGAATAATTAAAATTAAGGAAGAGAAATACTCTGCCTTTTTCTATTATGTATACTGTACGCATATTCCGATACTACCCCCTGATACATTCTGCAGAGGCGAAGTGCATGTACGTTTGAGCAGTGGTATACAACTCCGAAGGGAAAATAAAACACGGTCTCTGCTCCTTGTGTTATTAAACTTTGAACAAAAGCTGACTCCGCCCATCGACAGTTGATCTGATAAGCTGTGGGGATGGAAATCATATTTTACTGTAAAAAAGACCACAAAACACATCTGGGCTCCTCATCACTGGAATTAGAAGGTTTTAAGGAAGTGAGATATATATATATACATATATGTATTGTAAAAGTTCTATATTTTAAATGAGATACTGCAAAAAAGCTAAGTGAACTGGAAAGATACAGCAAAAAAATGTGAAAATTCAAATAGGAATTCAAAAATGAAAAAAGTTATAGCCAATGTTTAGGGCTCTCATCAAGGGGGAGGGGGGACACCCTGACATTGGCTTAACTTGAAACGTTTCTGAGAGCATTTGGCCTCCATATCCTAAATATATGCTCGATCCCCCGACATTTTGCTGAAGTACCATTGAATTCAAAAATCCAAATAGAAGCAAAACAAATGTTTTTGTCAATTTGAAAGAAAGCAAAGTAGCAGTCAATATAAAAATATATAAAATAGATACAGAAGTTGCAAGTACATACCATGTGTTAGTCATATGTGTGGTGTGGCGGGTTGTATTCAAAGTGAACAGTTATAGTTATTAGTGTGAGGAGGAAGCAAGTCCAAGGTGTAAGGAGGAAACCCGTTGATATTAATATTTTTTTGAGATAATTTAATGAATTTTGAAAATCGTTGGCATTATTAAATATATGTTTGATGCGAGGAATTGAGAAAACACAATATTTTTGAAAACCTATTTGCTGATATTTAAATTGTGATTGGTTAGAAAATTAACTTTGAAATTAAAGTCTTTTCTTTTGTCGTGGATACCAGTAAAGACCATATTGTTAGTAATATTTATTTTTAAGTAAAGGAAATCAGTTTGATTATTGTTGTGATTAGTTTTTTTTAAGATTTAATGTGCTAGGATAGACATGCTGGTTGATTTCGTGAAAGTTGTTGTAATTGAAGATTATTAAATCAGCAATGTATCTGAAACTAGAAATATTAAGAGAAATTTTTGTTATATATATATATATATATATATTTTAAATCAGATAAAATAATTTTTTAAAACAAAAAATACATAATAACATACCAATAGTAGCGCCTACAGCAGCCTGAATATATAGTGTGCTGAAAAAGCAACGAAGATGAAATTTGAAAGCAAAGTAGCTTAGTGCAAAAAGAAAATACGAACGTAATTTGAAATATTCAGTCGAAACGAAGTGGAGAAATTATTTGAAGAAACAAAGAGAGAGAGAGAGAGAGAGAGAGAGATATCTCTGGGTTCTTCATGGGGGAAACACCACAGATAATGGTTGAAATAGCAACAACGTTTCTGATTAACAGAAACGTTTCCCTGTGTCTTCCCTATATATATGTATACAGGGTGTCCCTGAACTCATGGTGGGTCAAACTTTAAGGGAAGGTAAAATACCCAAAAAAACCATTGTTTGTATAGCAATGTCGGGTCGGAAATGAAAATCGTTAGCGGAAAAACACGAAATGGTGAGGAAATGAAAGAAAACTTTTTATTCACAGTAATAATTACAGTAAGTGCTCAAATGTGCCACCACAAACACCGATACAAAACTGGCAGCGTCTAGCAAGTGATTGGGGTACCCTTTCGAACGTGCTAGGTGTTTCATGAACAGTTGCAGCAGTAGAAGTATTGGCCCATGAGTTCGGGGACACTCTGTATATATACAGAGTGTCCCCGAATACCGTCCGTATATATACAGAGTGTATATACAGAGTGTATATACAGAGTGTATATATACAGAGTGATTCAGATAAACATTGCCAATCCAGGCATACGATAACAACCCAAAACCGCATAGGAACATAGGTCTGCAAACGTCATCCGAAGCAGATACGGGGAGTTATTGCATCACTGAATTTTAAATCCACCCCTGGCCTCGGAAAGTATGGAGTTGCAATTCTGACAACAAAAATACGTTGGTGGGGACGCACATACACTCAGAGCACACATTCTGACATGCATCGATTCGTTAGAAGTTCCACAGGAATGTGTACGATATTCAAGTACGGTCAAAAGTGATAGTATCAAAAGCATGAATTTCTAACGAACAACATGTAAAATTTCTAACGAACAACATGCAAAATTTCTAACAAATCGGCACATGCTGGAATGTGTGTCCTGAGTGTATGTGTTGCCCCTAACTTAACTATTTTATCAGAATTGCGACTTATGCATGCAGTGTTAGGGATTGCTTGAAAAGTGTGTAACGCAACAATTCCATGTAGCGGCTCTGGATGGCGTTTACTCACCCATGTTCCTGTGTGTGATTTTGGATTCCTATCTTATACCTGGATTGTCATTTCATTTTGGTGATGTTTTTTGAATCACTTGTATATATCTCGGAACGCCGGTTAACAAAAAACATCATGTCGGGCGGGATATTTCTCCAACAGCACTATATGGGTCACACACACACGCACGCACGCACACACACACACACACACACACACACACACACACAACGAAATCTCTATTTTCATGCGGAATACATGGGAATGGAACATAATAAGGAATTTTCAACTGTATATTTTATTTGACCACCATCCAAGAACATAAGTAATCAGAATATTAAATAAAATTTCAGTTAAAAATCCAGGATGTATCTACAATGATCCTTACCCGATGGTGTTTGATGCTGCAAAGCAACCTGTAGGAGACATATACTCACCTGATTTTGAAAAGGGGCTGTATCCGAATTATGCATATTGTGATTACACAATCAAGGCTCCTCCAGGATATGTGAGTATGATCAGGAAATATATTTGAAACAAAAACAATTGATTAAATTTATATGGGTTTATTGTTGTTAATAAAAAATACAATACACAATTCAATTATTCAATCATTCTCTTACGCATTGTAAACGTCAACTACAATTTAAATAACTTAATACATATTTCTTTTTGTCTTCTAATAATGAAAACTTACAGGTCATAAAGCTTACGTTATTACATATGGATATGCAAGTAGCAGGCAAATGCGGACCAGACAAGTTGTATGTGATCGATGGTCCTTCACAAGAAGGTAAAGACATTGCTGCTTTTTGTGGCTATGATCCCCCACCTTTCCCGGTGGTTTCAACAACGAACGGAATGCATCTCAGTTTCAGGACTGATAGCACAATACAGAGAAGAGGTTTCCATGCTCGGTATGAGGCTGTACTACCATCAGGTGAAACATCATTTATTTATGAAATCAATATTCGATTGTAAAAGGTGCATTTTGTATTGCATCTTTGCAAAATTATTATTTTTAATCAATTTCTATAGAGTATTTGAATGAATTAGTTAACACACTATGCAGTTTTGAGTATATTTTAATTATTTTCAATACTTTAATTTGAAAAAGAAAAATTTTATTTATGACACTTATGGTGACAAAACAGTTTTTGATGATTTTTCTTTATCGGTATTGAGCAGAAATTTGTCCACGTGGCCAGTACAAATGTTCGAACAACAGATGTTATACGGCGGAACAAAAATGCAACGGAAAAGATGATTGTCTGGACGGATCCGATGAAGCCGGTTGCAGTAAGCAATCTCTTATCATTTTCATCTTGAATACTTTTCAATCTGTTAGCAACAAAAACCAGCGATATTTATCGTGAAAACCCCTAATCCGTATTCAAACCATTATCCGTGACGATTCTTGTGAATCAAAAGCGCTTTTTTTTTTTTTTCTCAAACCGAGCACTACTCAGGTCTATCGCCATAGGCAATTTACTGCCTAGTGAGTTGTGCCGGAAGTGTAAATCTGTGTACCTAACAGTCTTAGTGCGTATCTAGTGTTGTGCATGATTTTTCAGTGCTGCCATCTATATCTAGGAAGTGAGTGATGTGTGGTGACTGAATATTTGTACTGTTTGTAGGCCTGTTGCTCTCTGTGGCGAGACTTTTTAACAGGGAGATCGGCTCGCATTTGCGCCTCGAAGTTAGGAACCACAGAAAACCAACTTCAGCCGACCACCACTGTGGCGTTGGTGGGGCTCGAACCCGAGTCCGTCACTATGACCACTCGACCACCACAGCGGCAAATCAAAAGAGTTACAAGAAAACAGATTTTTTTAAAACTGTAGTGTAGGTCAGAGGTGCAAAACCTCCGGCTTGCGGGCTGGATTGAACCACTTTGTGGCCCGCGAGCCGGAAATGTGTTCCAGTAAAAAAATATCAACGCACAGAACACGATAAATGTCTGTGCTGATCATATTTCGTGCATAAAAATACGGGAAATGTACATCCATACGGTGATATCGCCAATTAATTGCGAAAACAATAAATTGTTAAAGACATGTAAATTTGTTAATTACATCCAAAAAAGATTGTCAAAGGTGAGTAAAATCATCAATTACAGCCAAAAAGAAATTGTCTAAGGCAAGCAATGCTGCTGAAAGGATGAATGTGGAAAATCGAGGGTAGCAAGTCACAATGGGAAAAGATGTTGTTCCCCAAAAAAGAGCATGTTTGACAAATATGACATGAATATATTTATATGATTATAATTAATTATGATAGAGTGATTAATTATTATAATACTATTTATAGGTACTAAAATAATCCTAATTTCAAAAATCCAAGTAAACGTTGTTGATAATATAGGGAAAAATCATTTTATATAAAAAAACAACAGTTCCAAAATAATGAGATTGTCTCGAAAGATGCAGGTCTTCCTATACGTATACAAGTGTTTCTGGCCTGCAAGCAGCAGAAATATCCCATATCTGGCCCCGGTCTGAAAAAATAGTGCATCACTGGTATAGGCAACAAGTTGAAACTGTATGAGGTTCTCTGGTACGTGCTAGTTCTACTGTTCAAAAAGCAGAATGAGAAATTAACAGTAGAAAGGCGGACGGAGTTTGTGTACCCTACGCACTCTTCCTGCTCCCGTATCTCAAGATTTAACCGAGGACTTTGAACTTTCGGGACTTTACTTGATTCATAGCGCTCTTATTATATATATCAAAACTTTTTCATTATATTTCTTAACAACGGAGATACGAACCAATATATCGTATCTAGAAAGGGGGATATTGGTCACATCGGCAATCCCATATATTTTAGAACACGTTCACCGTCTATCAAAATTGTCACAATTGATTTTTGTACACAATGAAAATTCTACAAGTCTCTCTGTGCATCTAATACTGTGTAATCCCCATTCGTGAGACTTATTTCACTTTCGTTCTCTACAGATGTCGGGCATTAGGAGTCTCAGATTTTTTTATCAAGTATTTTCGTTATTTTGTCCGATCAATTGCTGGTTCTGCAAAGTAGAAATATGCACGTAATTATGGCTGCTCTAGAAATGATAAGAAGACATATATTCACCGGAGAGAAATTTCTTCATAAGTCTTGCTTGAAGAAAAATCCAGAACCAGTGGTGGTGATGATGGGAATACAGAGGAAGAATGGAAACTACCCAGGGAAAACATTTACGAAGCAAGCAAGAGTATTGATAAATAGACGTGTGAAATCAGAATGAAGCCAATGGTGGTTCAGCTAATTCAAAATAAATGCTGCTGGAAATAATAACGTAAACCACACTCTCTGAATCAGAAAAAACAACCTATAACTGCACCCAGACGTCAACTGATGTCCATAAATACTCGAGTTCTCAATAATATCATTCCTGTCGGTTCATAGCGAAGAAACTGCTATACATGAAAGTGTACGAAACATAGTGTGGTCTTCTTCGTCAATAGAAGGTCAAGGATTCCAAAATATTTTACGAGAAATTGATTGCTTACGGATGCTTATTTCACATCACTGGGGTTATGTGAGTTTTTGTTTTTTTTTTTTGAAATTGGCAAGATATGTTGAAGTTCTTTGGAAAGATCCTTGCCAAAATGCTTTTGATTTTGCCTTTTTTTCATGTGAATTATGAAAAACAAAAAGAATAATGTACACTTTTTGATTCTATTCAAAAGTGGAAACGATGCAAAACAGAAATTCTATATATCGGGTTGAAAATAGAAATCTTCCAGGTCTGAGTTCCCTTCAAACTAATGTGCATCAAGAGAGGCTTGCACAGAATGCTTTAAAATCTAAATAAAAATATATGAATAGACAACAGTTTAACCCTCATGTCTTTGTGTTATAACTCTATTGTGCCATAACATGTTTTATAAAATATTAAAATATTCAAAAATTTCCGGCAAAAGCTATAGGGTCACACTGGCCCCTCCAGTCTTTCAAGGTATAGTCCCCCGATCCGTCTTTCTAGTGTTATAAAGGATAAATTGTTGAATATTATATTTTAAATATACACTCGAGTTGTATATATATGTATTTGGTATTTTAGACCGTCCATTACCAAGCTACACTTGCGGCACAGGCTCTATACAACCGATCGAACTTTCTGACACTGGTGCGGATCGTGTTGTTGGTGGTATCGAAGCTCGACCACACAGTTGGCCATGGCAAGCTGATATGCAAACGTCGCTTTTCTATCCTAACAGTCACCAGTGCGGTGGTACATTGATAAATCCACAGTGGGTCATGACAGCAGCCCATTGTCTCATGGGGTAAAAACATATCTAGCCATTCAACGTATATAAGAATATTTTTCTCGTTAATGATCTTTGCTTTCAGTCGAATAAAATGCCAAAAAGTTTTTAATTTTTCTTAATCAGGTACCCTCTTGCTCGAAATTGGAGGATACATTTAGGCAATCACCACAAGTTCAAGAAGGACAAATACGAACAAGTTCGTTTGGTTGAAAGGATCATCCTCTACCCCGGATACACTGGTGACGATGTAAGTTCACTTCGAATGAATTTGGAAATAATAAAAATGATGCCATGAAAGGAAAGAGTCCTATATCTATTATATAGAGCTATATAGTACTAAATAACTTATCTTTCATGTGTGTTTATTAGAAATTTATATCATAGAAATATCTGAGTTTTTCCCAGTTACTATGACCTACAGACATTTCTTTCGATTAAGAAAAGCCATTATAATAACTTTTCGGGTTTTAACATATGTGGTAATTATTGAAGTAAGATATGAAATCATCAAGAGCATATATTTGTAATAAATTCACGGAAAAGACTCTTAATTAAGGGTGCACAACCTGTCGCCCGCCATGGGTTCCATCTGACCCGTAAAATAATGTATATTCTGGTAGTGAAGTATCAATACTCACAAAACAAAACGCGATAAATACGGTGATTATATCATCTTATTCATAGAAATATGGGAAATCGGGATTCACGCGGAATATCGTCCGTTATCGCTAAAATATTGTAGAGGCAAGTGAAGTTGTCAATTACAAAACAAAAACATGTCAGATTTTAGTAAAGTTACCAACTGTCACAAATATTGTCAAAATCTAATTAGAGGGCAAAAGAAATTGTCAATAAAAAAATCGAAGGCAAGTAATGTGGCATTTGATACCGAATGAATTTTCAAAGGCAGGAAAAATTGTCATTCATCAAAAAAAAAATAATAAAACGTATAAAAAATGAGAGAAAAATATATATTTATATAGTCATATTTAATTATAACAGTCATAATAATCATAATATCATTTACAAGACATGAAAGTAATCTTAATTCTTGATTTCGAAAATTCAAGTAAGCCTGGTTGGAAATTAAAAAAGAAAACTAAACATCCTCTCCCTTAAAAATTTGAGATTTTCGAAATTAACGTAATATCCCGTAAAATACGGGTCTTGTGGTCATTCTATATATTTTTCTGGTCCGAGAGTGGCGGCCGAAATACCGTATATTTGACCCACGGACTGAAAAAGTTGTGCACACCTGGTCTAAATAATAATTTAGTCGTAAAAAAATTATAAGGAAATGTTTTAATAATTTGTGTAATACTAACAGAATAAAGAATATCCAACGACCGAGTTAAATATAATTAACTATTTGTCTTTGTTGCTACAGTTGGTTCTTGTTTGTTGTGTTTGAAGTGCACTGATTGATTCAAAAGAAACAATCGACTATTGTTCAGCACATCATCTAATTCTGGTTAATCGAATTAACGTCATGTCATTAGACAGTCTTGTTTCCAACATTGCATCATGTGTTGAAATAATATAATTTTTGTTTCATTATTTCGAAAGCTCGTCGGGAAAACCATAAATTTCAATCACGACATTGCTCTGATGAAACTCAACGCACCAGTAGAGATAACCGATGGTGTGAGACCAGCATGTCTACCTCCTGAGAATTACACAGAAGAAATCGGAACGAAATGCCAAGCAACAGGATGGGGAGAGAGCAGAGGTAAGTACGAGTATTCTCGTTTCGAGATGAATTTCTATACATTTCTAACTATGTATAGTTGAATCCCTTTATAACGGACTCCAATGGATCGAAGAAATCACTTCGTTGTAATGAAATTTTTTTGTAAAGGAATTTCCGAGTTTACGAATTTTAACATTCGTTAAAAAATTTTTCCTTGAAGCGTATAATTTGATTGTAAGGAAAATATTACTTACTTACATTCTCTAGATAATAAAAAGAATCAAGCTAAATTTAAAAATAATTCATTCCAACTAAAATTAATTATCGATTAGGTATTCAACTTTTTTTTGGATAAGTTTTACTTATTTAACATATTTGAAGCAAATAATCTGTTGTTTATTTGTACAAGTATTCGCCAAGGAAACACCAAATTTCTCTAAAATATACGCGTGCAATGCTTGAAAGATTTCACACCCAGAAGCACATGTGAATTCCAAAGTCTTTTCGCTTATGATTGGACTGGTAAGAGTGTAAGAGTCACTCTTATCCTCTGAAGACGATACCCATAGCGTGTCGAAATGCATTAAGATTTTTTTAGTATTTCCTTTATTCGTTGACGATTTTTAAAGTAATCGATTATGTTTTCATGTGTGTTTTCTTTTATTGCTTGTGTGTTAAATATTTTATGAAAGGTACCGGGAATGACGATGCTTTGAAGCAAGCCGAGATGTACGTACAGTCAGAACAAAAGTGTCCTTCAGGTAGAAGGCAATACTCGATCTGTTTGGATAGCCGGAGAGGTATACAGGGAGTATGTCACGTGAGTGTTTTTCTTTTTTGGTTATTTTCTTTTTTTTCACAAGTGTTATTTTCTTATAGATCCAGTATCTAAATTTTTCATTTATCTTTTGTGCCCCGTCATCATCGCTTCAATTTATGCCGTCGTTTTGTCTCTATAGGGTGACAGCGGTGGACCAGTGTCATGTAAAATCAACGACAAATGGCAGGTTCTCGGAGTTGCAAGTTTCGTGTCCCAGACGAACTTCATATCTGGATTATGCGCCGTTGGAGGAACGATGTCCGTGTATAACAGGGTTGCCAACAAAATTTCCTGGATTAATCATATGATTGAAAAATTCAGTTGAGATTTATATTCTATGTAATGGAATGGATTTTTTGAATAAATCGAATTTATAGGCAATATATAAGAGGCCTTTTGTTACTGCGTTGAAATTCGATAGAACACTTTTCCTGTTATACAGTCGATATCGCTTACTACGTTCCCACTTACAGCGTTTTCCCGCTTAGAACGGCTTATTTTCGTAGTCTCAACTTTAACTAATTCACATTAAGATTTCCCGTTTAAAGCTTTTTCCCGCTTATAACGTTTTTCCATGACGATTTTTTGGAAACGTAATAAGCTGGTAATAAAATGTATAAGTGGGATCGACTGTATATAAAACGAATCATGAAAAATGAATGATATAAAACGGGTGGCGTATACTGTAGAACATTCAAACTGATTAACTAATCCCCTAATCCATGTGCAATCATGTTCTGTTCAGCTGTCAGATACAAATGTGCATCACCCAATCGGAGTCATAGAAGCTACACCAAGCAACTTTAATACAAAACGAACTTGAAATTGATACGATGTTTCCATAATTAACAAAAATAAATTCCATAATTAAAAAAATATAAACAAAAATAGTAAACCATTGCCAAAGATATTTCACTGATTTTAAGATGATTTTGGTGTGCTCTAATTCCAAATCTGGCACTGATTTTGTCAGATTCGCTGGAGTTTTTGACATAAATTATATTCCAATAGCAATTCTTTAAGGAGCACAAGAATGAAATTGAAAAACTGTGCGTTATAAATAAAAACAATAAATAATTGCCGAATATATTCAGAGATTTTAGAGGCATTTTGGGACAGTGAGAGATCACTTCAGAATTTTGTCCTGAGCTAAAGACTCTAGACCAGGAGTGCACAACCTCCAGCCTGTGAAAGTTGTTCAGGTAGAAAAGTATTAATATACCTAAATCACTACAGAGACTTGGTCTGACAAAATTCCTTTCATAAAAATAGCCAATTTCGCTAAAAACTTTAAGTAAGCCATCTAGAAGTGATTGTTTTAGTGCTATTTGAATCCCAAAAAAGTTTTTAAAGGCAAATAAAGTTATCAGTTACAGCCGAGAAAATTGTCAATGGTTGGTAAAGTATGTAGAAATGCCCTCTCCACTTGTTAATAGAAGATTCCTCGAAACACTGGTTGTATTTTTAAAGATGGCGATTACAAGGAAGAAAATTCATCTCTGCTCCCACGGGCACCAGAGAAGTAGAGCACTCATCCGGCAAGACTAATGTAGGGGGAGGGCAGAGATGAATTTTTTCTTAGTTGTAATCATCATCTCTAAAAATATAACCAGTCTTTCGAGGAATCCTGGTTGGTAAAGTTTCCAATGAAAGCCAAAGCATTGTCAAAGGCGAGTGAAATTGCTAAATATAGTTAAAATTGCTGAAAATTCGTTAATTCCTGCAAACGATGGGTACTAGATGTCAAAATGTAACTTACCAGGAAACGAAAATGTTTCACAAATATGTGAGCTGCATATATATTTATATGACTATAATTATGATAATTAGAGTCATGATTATTACAATTTTTAATTCATGAGATTAATTTTGATACTTGATTTCAAAAATTCAATTTAGTCTAAGACAAAAAAACAACAACACATGGCAGCACCAGTCTAACACGAGACAATCGTGACACAGACAACATGAATACGTTAGGGTTCTCAACAACTCGCGGAGCCCTTTGTGTAGTCTAAATAATTAGTCTTATTATCTCTATAGGCGGAGTGTATCCATAATTTTTCTGTTTGTGCAAAGAATTTACTGTTTCGAATGCAAAAAAAAAGGGGGAGGGGGCGGGAAGTCGCGGAAGAGAGATGATCTTTTGGCGTATATGGGGTAGCGCACTTGTCGGATTTGTCAGAGTACCTGGGTTCGACGCGAGGACAAGAAGAACTGTTGTTTTTTTTTCTTTTTCAGAGTTCACCTCGGCATGGTAGCCAGAAATTATCTATTTCCCTGATGTTTTAAAAGTCATCTCTCTGACCCTCTCTTAAGGTATCCGACTACATTTCTTGCCACTTTCCTATAAAATGGTACTGGAGGGAATTTTTATAACATTTTTGATACAAAGTGTCTTAAAATGGTGAATACAGTAACAAATTTTGGGTTTCATGTCAAATAATAAGCGATAGGCACGTAATATTCAAAACACGATTGTAAAAAAATTCGATGAATTAAATGTTTTGTTATTCGTACAATACATTCAGCTAATGATGACTAAGATCATGAACTCAAATTTGAAGGATTGTACAGGGCGTCCGTAATTAAAAGACCCTATTATAATACAGCCTACAGGCTACAACCAGTCATCAGAAAACTGTCAAATTTTGTGAAGAACTTCATGCAATGATGGGAATTTGTTTCAGGGGGAAAATAATTAGTTGCACATGTCACCACCACAGGGCGTTTTATTCAATTATTAAACACTTTTACAATTGTTACTGCAACAAAAGATATTGCGTATGATGGCCATCATTTTCAGATACCATGTGAAACCGCAAGATGGCATGTTCCACAACTGACTGAAGTGTGGGCGGGGAAATGTTCAGCACGTGGCATGAAACGCTGCCTTTAAGGTCAGGTAAAGTTCTTGGATTGTCACGAATTACCAGAAGTTGCAAATGCCCCCAAAGCCAAAAGTCGCATGGATTAAGGTCCGGGGATCGGGGAGGCCATAAATTAGAGAAGAGCCAGCTGATAACACGTTTCTCTGTAAAATGTGTTTAAGAACATTCTTAACACACACTGCAATGTGTGGAGGAGCTCCGTTTTGCATAAAGATTGTGCCTGCAAGGCAGTGACGTGCTTGCAGAGCCGGAACAATTTCGTTCTGTAACAGCAATGCACATCGCTTCCCGGTGATCGAACATATCACTGGACCTGTAGAACGTAATTCATCGTAGAAGTAGGGACGGAGAATAAATAATACAGTAAATCCACACCATACCGTCACTTTAGGTGAATGCAACGGAACCTCTTAGATAGCGTGCGGATTTTCTGGTTCCCGAATTCGGTAGTTGTGAGTATTGACAGCACCATCGAAGTGAAAATGCGCTTTGTCTGTCCAGATCATTCTGAAACGACCTCAACGCGAGCTAGAAACTGTAGTAAGAACCGGAGTCGAGCGTCATATTCATGTGGAAGCAACCGCTGTACAAGTGAAATTTTGTACGCATAATATCGGAGGATCCGCTTGATTTTATGGACAGTAGAACGTGACCTATCCAACGCCTGTGCTACATTAGTGCTACCATGAGAATTTGAAGCTCTGTCCTCTTCCACCTGAAGCGAAACCTCCTATACTATGCCTATAGAAACGGACTTTCTTCCTCTTCTAGGACGAACATCCAACAATCATGTGGTTTCAAAGTTCGTTATCATACTCCGAAGGTTTTTGACATTCATTTTGGTCCTCTTCGAATCCTCTTCTGAGTCCGATATTTCCGTAGAGCAGTTACTGCGGAATTGCTGTTCCGGTAAATTAATTTGACCAAGAAAGCGCGATATCGTAAACCTCTCGTAATTGTGAACAGAAAACACATTGAGAAACAAGATCTCCGCTTTTCTAGGTTTTTTAACAGTCGCTGTAAAACATCTCATAAACTTAGATGTTTTCTACAGGTATTCAAATTGAATCGCTCTCTGGTGGCGACATGTGCAACTATTTTTACCCCTGAAACAAATTCCCATCACTTCATGAAGTCCTCCACAAACTTTCACACTTTTCTGATGACTGGTTTCACCTGTAGGCTACTTTGAAATAGGGTACTTTAATTATGAACGCCCTGTATGTTATGCTCATAAGTTACAGACAAATATGTTGATGCACGTGCGAATTTTCTTTAAATTTTATTCAACTTATTGTGCATAAAATATTGCAATTAGACAAATACATGCGACATGCCTAGATTTTAGTTCATAACCTTAACAATATATGACAAAATATCATTAAAATTTTTGTAATGATACAATTGATACATTTTTTGAAATCCTCCTTCAAACTCAAGTAAAATGTCGAAAGTAATATTCTTCTTAGAACGCATTTGGAGTATTAATAACTTGCATGTAAGAACAGAACACTAAAGTGGGCGTAACTTCGGTTCTAATCGTCATAGCCAACAGTCAATTTTACTTGGAGATTTTAAGACAAATAGTGTTGTTTTTCTTTAATAGGTGGCAGCACAAAGTTTCTCTACTTCAACCAATATTTATGCGCATTTCTTTAAAACAGAAAAATATCGGAAAATATAGTATAGTTCGAACTAATTCATCAATGCTTTAGACATCATTTAATTTTAGACACGTAAACAAGCATTTAAAAAAGTTCCTTTTTTTACGGAAATTTTCTTTAGAAAGTTTTTAAACAATGACGGGGATTGCTTTGACGTTACCTCAAAAATTTCTTTAAGAGGAAAAAAAATGGTGAAGATAGGGAGAGTATACCGCTTTGAACAGAATTAAGCATTGCGTATAGGTAATTAACTTTGCTTTCTATATTCTAACATCAAGGTATTTTAGGGCCACCTCGCAGTTGTCCAATTGGGCTGAAATTTTGCACACATCGTTTCTTTGTTGATTGGAACAGGTTTAGGGTGTGGGAGCAGCAAAATTGTAACGTTTGGAAAATTACATACAGCTAAGGGCTACCCTAATACACACACACACACACACAACACGTACCTGCGTGTACCGATTCGTTAAGAATTCGACAGAGGAATATTTTTGAGGTGCATGTATTGATAAGTAGTACTGCAGAGATATTTCAAGTGTTCCATTGCTATGATTCAATTATCATGCTTTCGATTTTCAAAAGCAAATTTAGAAGAAATAACTGAATGCAATGAATGGGAAGAAAAGAATACAAATTGAAAAATAAAACAACATAATCATAGGCAATCTGTCACAATTCTTCTTTATATAATCACCATAACGAGATAGAACCAGCACAAAGTACCAATTTATCGATATGATAAGACAATCTAACATTAGGTTGTTTCCCACGCATCTGCTTTGTGTACCAACCTTTTTTATTTTCCTCTCTCAACATAATCATAATCAGCTATTAGCCTTTGAAGAGTATTAGTAAAGATACCATTACAACAAAAACACCAGTAGATCGCTGGAATCGGATTTGGCTGGTTCATTCCAATCACCATGTTGCCGCTATTACCAACTATAGTGGCCTTTCTCTTTGCATGGGATACGACATTTGCTCAAGGTAAGATATACTACTATGTTAACTCTCATTAAAATATTATAGTTTGTGCTATGGCTGAGATGAAAATCATGGAAAATCTGAGTTATTGCAAACATTAAATAAAACATTTTCTTGCGTTTAAAACCAAAGGGAGTTTGTTTACTTCATTACGCAATGATCAAGTCCATATTTCGGTGAAGGAATGGTGAAGGCATAGTCTAAGATAAGAAATAGTTTTAATCATTTTCATAAAGTCAAGTAAAAAGTCATTGTGGAGATCAATGCCGAGACTTAAAAAAGATAAAGTCAGAAGTCTCCTCCAGGAGCCAGACCTGTTATAGTCAGGTCGAGTGTACTGCTTTACAACATGTGCGGGGGGGGGGGGGCGCTTTGCAACAAGTGAACCGGGATTGAATTTTCGACGGAGGATCAAACTTCTTTCAGAAGTTCTCGGGAATTCGAAAGCGTCTCCCAGAAACTGGCTCGCATTCCGAAAGTGTTTTTCAGAAAGTGCCTAGTATCCAAAAAGTATCTAGTATCCAAAAAGTATCTAGTATCCAAAAAGTATCTAGTATCCAGAAAGTATCTAGTATCCAGAAAGTATCTGGTATCCAGAAAGTGCCTAGTGTCCAGAAAGTATCAGGTATCCATAAAGTGCTGGAATCCAGAAAGTGTCAAGGATCCAGAAAGTGTCATTCACACAGTGTCTGCTAAATAACACCACTAGCCTGGTATCAGGAACTTTCTAGTATCCAAGAAGTGTCTGCTAAATAATACCACTAGTCTAGTATCCAAGAAGTGTCTTTTTGAAAGTGCCTAGAATTCAGAAAGTGTTGGGCAACCAGATAGATAGATAGAACCGCTCACAACCCCGGACTGATGCAAAGCACCTTACTTCCGTTCCCTCAAAAGAAGCAGAGTTGTGTCGGAAAAGTTAGCAAAGATTTATAGTGGTGGCTCCCCTTGCCCCGTGCCCGCAAGTTTCGAATTACTCGCGTCGTTCTCCCCAGGAAGACAGCCATCAACCAATGCAACATACAAGCCATTTGACAAAAATGGGTGACTGAATCCAATGACTAGGGACAAAAATTGCACGTGCGCCCAGTGGCACATAAGGGCCGGAGACCGCAGCCTGGGATTCCGAAAGAAATGTGGAAAAGACTTGTGGGCAAGAAAGAAGAGGAAGAAGCTGGCAAGTTGAAGTGGGAGAGCTTTGAGAATGTGGGCAACCAAAGAATGCCTGATCCAGATGGCGTCTTCCACAATTTAACTGGTATCCAGAAAGCGTCTGATATTCAAAAAGTGTCTAGTATCCAAAAATTACCTATCATCAAAAAAAAAGTTCCTGATCTAGGTAGTGTCTTTCAGAATTTGCCCGGTTCTAGAAAGTGTTTTTTAAAAGATTTTGAGAATTTTTTGAAAATTTTTTTGAATAAAAATGTCTTTTAGAAAGTGTCTTCAGAAGGGTGTCTAGTATCCAAAAAGTGTCTTTAGAAGGGTGTCTAGTACCCAAAAAGTGTCTTTAGAAGGGTGTATAGTATCCAAAAAGTGTCTTTAGAAGGGGTGTCTAGTATCCAAAAAGTGTCTTTAGAAGGGGTGTCTAGTATCCAAAAAGTGTCTTTAGAAGGGTGTCTAGTATCCAAAAAGTGTCTTTAGAAGGGTGTCTAGTATCCAAAAAGTGTCTTTAGAAGGGTGTCTAGTATCCAGAAAGTGGTTAGTATTGAGAAAGGAGCCTAGTATCCAAAAAGTGTCTTTAGAAGGGTGTCTAGTATCCAGAAAGTATCTAGTATCCAAAAAGTATCTAGTATCCAAAAAGTATCTAGTATCCAGAAAGTATCTAGTATCCAGAAAGTATCTGGTATCCAGAAAGTGCCTAGTGTCCAGAAAGTATCAGGTATCCATAAAGTGCTGGAATCCAGAAAGTGTCAAGGATCCAGAAAGTGTCATTCACACAGTGTCTGCTAAATAACACCACTAGCCTGGTATCAGGAACTTTCTAGTATCCAAGAAGTGTCTGCTAAATAATACCACTAGTCTAGTATCCAAGAAGTGTCTTTTTGAAAGTGCCTAGAATTCAGAAAGTGTTGGGCAACCAGATAGATAGATAGAACCGCTCACAACCCCGGACTGATGCAAAGCACCTTACTTCCGTTCCCTCAAAAGAAGCAGAGTTGTGTCGGAAAAGTTAGCAAAGATTTATAGTGGTGGCTCCCCTTGCCCCGTGCCCGCAAGTTTCGAATTACTCGCGTCGTTCTCCCCAGGAAGACAGCCATCAACCAATGCAACATACAAGCCATTTGACAAAAATGGGTGACTGAATCCAATGACTAGGGACAAAAATTGCACGTGCGCCCAGTGGCACATAAGGGCCGGAGACCGCAGCCTGGGATTCCGAAAGAAATGTGGAAAAGACTTGTGGGCAAGAAAGAAGAGGAAGAAGCTGGCAAGTTGAAGTGGGAGAGCTTTGAGAATGTGGGCAACCAAAGAATGCCTGATCCAGATGGCGTCTTCCACAATTTAACTGGTATCCAGAAAGCGTCTGATATTCAAAAAGTGTCTAGTATCCAAAAATTACCTATCATCAAAAAAAAAGTTCCTGATCTAGGTAGTGTCTTTCAGAATTTGCCCGGTTCTAGAAAGTGTTTTTTAAAAGATTTTGAGAATTTTTTGAAAATTTTTTTGAATAAAAATGTCTTTTAGAAAGTGTCTTCAGAAGGGTGTCTAGTATCCAAAAAGTGTCTTTAGAAGGGTGTCTAGTACCCAAAAAGTGTCTTTAGAAGGGTGTATAGTATCCAAAAAGTGTCTTTAGAAGGGGTGTCTAGTATCCAAAAAGTGTCTTTAGAAGGGGTGTCTAGTATCCAAAAAGTGTCTTTAGAAGGGTGTCTAGTATCCAAAAAGTGTCTTTAGAAGGGTGTCTAGTATCCAAAAAGTGTCTTTAGAAGGGTGTCTAGTATCCAGAAAGTGGTTAGTATTGAGAAAGGAGCCTAGTATCCAAAAAGTGTCTTTAGAAGGGTGTCTAGTATCCAGAAAGTGGTTAGTATTGAGAAAGGAGCCTAGTATTTAGAAAGAGGCTTAGTGTTTAGAAAGTGGCTAGTATCAGTGTCTAGAATTCAGAAAGTGGCAGTATTTAAAAAGTGTCTGTATTTAGAATGCGTCTAGTATCCAGAAGATGTCTAGTAACCAGAAAGTGTCTAGTAACCAGAAAGTGTCTAGTAACCAAAAAGTGTCTAGTATCCAGAATGAGTCTAGTATCCAGAAAGTGTCTAGTATCCAGAATGTGTCTAGTATCCAGAAAGTGTCTGTATTTATAAAGTTTCTAGTATCAGTGTCTAGTATCCTGAAGTTTCTTCCCCTAATGTGTTCTGCGCAGAGAAATGAAACACATCTCTCTTCATCTTATGGAAAAAAACGTTAACTAAAGTGGAATCTCGATTATACGTCTCTCGGTTAAACTACTTTCGTATTTATGCAACGTTGGGCTTCGGTCACAGTCGGTTCCTACGCATTTTATTGTTGAAGTAATTCATTTATTTCACCCAAAACCTCAATTATTCGACGTAATTACTTCGATTTGAACGATAAACTTTTTTATGAACTCATTTGTACCCTATAAATATGCACAATTTCTCTGCAGAGCGAAAACGCGTTGTTGAAACAGGTCTTCCTGCATAATGTCAGCGAAAAAGCCATAAATTTTAGGGTGATTGGTGACGTATATGAGCATAGTCGTTGAACTGGATGAGAACCACTTAGAAAGGAGACTCAAGTCCACACTGCGTATTACTTTTTTTCTAAGAATACGCAGACGCAGAGAGCCCCAAAGAAACGGACTTTCATTGTTTGAAAGGTGTTGTGAGGGTTGGAATGTCCACATCGTTAGTATTTGAACAGGTCTGCTAACGAAAATGAGAAAACGGTACAATACAATAACGCCAAAAATCGAAAAGCAGGGGAGAAAATATTTTTGAAAAATCCATCCAAGTAGAAATTAGGTTTCCTGGAAATCATTCCAAAACTTTCCCGATGCTAAAACTATAGGTGGAAAAATAAAATTTTCACAAGCCTCGGACAATAGATTTGTTCAGCTCTGGTTTCTTCACATTCGAAACAATAAATAAACACTACAGAATACATTGCAAAAGAATACAAAGAAACATCCTATTAACCGATATTTCACTACATCCGATTATTATAAGTTCGCACTGCCTATCAAAATAATCAATTATTCTATAAATTAATGAAATAAGTTAATTAATTAATATTATCAACTGATTTTTCAGTAAAGAAAAAGATTAAAATGCGCTAAAAATATGATCAATATTTATACGTATATGGTATAAAAAAAGTGGTATCTAATATCAGAGATAGATTTCACGAAACAAATTTATTTTGCCACATAGAATTAGCGAAATTGAAGCTGGATTACAACAAAACAAATTTTTCCTCTCGGAACAAGCGGCCAATCGTCCCCCAGCCGCCATTCAAGCTATAAGCAGGCATATACATCGTTAACGATACAAATTTTAATGGAAATTTATAATTAGAGCAAAATTTGGAAAACAACATATTAACTAAAATTAGACTGCTTTAAATTTCTCCATATTTGAATTTAAGAGTAATATATTTTGTAAAAATGATATCTTGAAATAATGAATACATCCAAAAGAACAGATAAACATATTGCTAAAATATGCATCAAATCAGAAATTAGTGTTTTTAGTTAACAGCAGATGGCGCTAACAATTTTCCCTTTTTTTTTTGGAATGGGTATGACTTGAAACTGAAATGGATGAAGTTGGAAAAGTCCATTGTATGTGGAGGGTACAGGCAAGGCCGTCATAACAACACCATGGGCCATCGGGCATATTAGGGGGTCCCTACATAGCTTAAAGTACCCGCTTGTGCATTTCCATGGTTTCTTTAGAAAATCATATAACCGAATCTCATTATCACTAGAATTAAGTAGGCCTTTATGCACTTGAGGCCCCGGTCTGTGCCCATGCATTCAGACGGCACTGGGTAAAGGTCTGACAATATGAGACACATACGATACCCATACACATAGTATGAGTTCTTTCAATCATTTTCAGTGGAATTTTCTTTCTATGTGGTGCTATGCTCGCTGGATGTGTTAAACGGTATATGAACTAACGTTCCTTTCTATTATTTTGAAAGGAATAGTTATTGAAATAAGTAAAGGTAATTTTGTGCCAATTCTATTCTCCAAGTGATTTGAAATGCGATTTTAAAATTCAATTTATTCCCCACAAATATGATTAAAACGATTTTGTTATAATGCAGTTGGTGATGCAATTGAAGGCATTGGATTTTATAATGTTTTGTTGTGTGTAATGTTGGGAAGTCATTTTCATACAACAGTCTTAGTTGTGCGACTTTTGCATTTATGCGACGTTTTGACTCGGCCTGTGGGAAGTCGTATAACCTGCATATAGAAACGTCTTCCCCACTTGTCAATACAAGATTCATCGAAAGACTGGTTATTTGTGGAGATGAATATTACATATTACTCGTATAACCTGGTTCCCCACTGTATTTATCACATTTATCACACAAGAAAATTTTAAATATTGATTGCTGTATAATCGTGGAAATACATAATGCATTCCTTGGGAAAGTTCCAACAACTCCTATTTTCGGGGTGAACTCATTCTGAGTAACTTTTTTTAGATCATAAGAAATCGAAATGAAAAACTCTTCGTAGTGATATTCGTATATGATCATGATGATTAATATTTCTTTTTGTAGAGTGTTTAATTTTGTTTTAAATGAATACAAAATTTCAGAGGAAGTACCTGGGTGTTTCTATAGTGATACTTACCCGATGGTGTTTGATGCCGCGAAACAACCAACGGGAGAGGTAAAGTCGGCCCTTTACGAGAAAGGACAGTATCCAAACTCTGCTTACTGTGACTACACCATCAAGGCTCCTCCGGGATACGTAAGTATCAAGTTTTTATAAATATCTGAAGAAAATTATTTTGGCACTTGAAGTTGAATATATTCAAGATTCCTGGATTATTATTATTATTTTTTATTTTTTTTTTGCTCCAGTAAGTTGTAGTTGTAATTTAATATAATATCTCTCTCTCTCATATGTAGTTTTTGAGATTTTTGAAAACAGGTTATAAAGTTGACGTTTCTTGACATGGATTTGGAAGCATATAATAAATGTGGTGCGGATAAAGTTTTCATAATAGATGGCCCGTCACAAAAAGGTAAAAATATCGGTGTTTATTGTGGCTATGAACCTCCACCGTTTCCCATAGTTTCAACCAAGAACGGAATGCACCTCAGTTTCAGGACCGACAAGCAAATACAGAAGAGAGGTTTTCGAGCTCGATATGAGGTTGTTCTGCCGACAGGTTATTTTCCTTACAATTCCTAAATAACGTATTTTTTTTATATTTAATATATTTTTTCTAAAATTAAATTTCGTGTGTTCAACATTATTATCAAAATGATTTAATGAAGAAATGGATACGATCAAGATTATCTCTTGTACTTTTTGACGTGATACGTTGACTTACGTAACACAAATTTACTTTGGCTTCAAATTTTTCAACATGAACAGAGATTTGTCCACGTGGTCAGAACAAATGCCCGAACAACAGATGTTACACTGCAGAGCAAAAGTGCAACGGCAAGGATGATTGTCTCGATGGATCTGATGAAGAAGATTGCAGTGAGTATTTTTTATGAATCTACACTTATAGCAATTACAGAGTACTTACTTTATAAGTAATAATAGTTCCTTATAAGTTCCTTATAAGGAATAAGGAATGCGGTACTTGCAATTACAGTAATGAGTCTTACAGTAATTTACAGTGATTATAGTACTGAATGATTGCAGACGTGTACTTTCTTTACACCTTGATTGAGAGTCCGTAGGAATGGTGAATACCCATCAACATCGTATTTCTCTCAACTTTAAAGATCCATCGAGAACAATTTTTTTTAAGGAAAATAATTGAATTCAAATCAATTTGAATAGAAAAAACGCGTAACTATAATTAACTTAACTCAATCCATAACTAAGATCGAAACGACCCGTATATTAAAAAAACGGTGCTCTCTTGAGGAGTTCTTCCTTTCTTTCAAACCTAACGCAACTCATGGTTATCGCCATAGGCAATTTACTACCCAGGGAGTTGTGCTGGAAGTGTAAGTGTGTGTGTACATAACAGTCTGAATGCGTATGCAGTGTTCTCACTGATTTTTCAGTGCTGCAATATTTCAGAAGTGAAGTAGAATGATTGAATATTTGTAAACCTGTTGCTCTCTGCGGCGAGACATTTTAACGGGGACATTGGCTCGCACTTGCGCCTCGAAGTTGTGAACCACTGAAAGCCAACTTCAGCCGACCACCACTGTGGCGACGGTGGGGCTCGAACCCGGGACACCGCTATATGCGAGTCCATCACTGTAACCCCTCGATCACCACAGCGGCTCTTGAGGAGTGAAGTAACTTCAGAAAAATTAAAGGATTTCAACACAACCCGTACATTTCATTTTTATAATGAAATACATTTAGCTCAGTGCAAATAAAAAAATTCCTTGAGGTTTTTTCAGGTCTGTGATTTAAGACAACTGAATATACGCGCGGGTCACTTCTTTTTTTGAAACAGTGTGGTTTTTTTACAAAACATGTGTGATGTTAAATACTCCATGAAACAAGGAAATCCAGTGAAATATCTGAAATATTTCTATAACTTTTCCAGATATTTATGTTCGTATTTTCAATACTCACGACAGACATTGTACACCGGAAACTACTGCGTATATTCTAATAGTTTTGGTACTGTATATTGCTATGACTGCCGTCTGTGCAATGGACTAAAAATTTCAAAATACACAAAATTCATGAAACAAAATGTGAATTTTGACAAAAAATGCAACTATTTTTATCGAAACAGCTGTAAAATATTTCATTCTGAACATATATCCAAGATTCTGGTTTATTTCACAGCCAACACAAATACAAATACATCACCACAACAGGGAAAATGCCCAACGAGGTAGCTGGAAAAAAGTTGCCCATACCAAATATGGAAGTTTCACACCCTTTTCAAACGGGTCAATTGTGTTAGATTTCATTCGAAACACTGTGGAAAAATTTCATGAGTGTTTGAGAAATTTGGTTTTTTGTGGAATAAAATAACGCAAAAATGAATTTAAAAAAAAAACGCGTTTGGAAATTGTTTGTTTCCTCTGAAATCATTGTTCCAAATGTTTTAAATTAGCCATGACTTGTTGCATGTATAAGATTAAAGTAGTTTCGGATCCTGTGTAAAATATTCTTTCAAGTAAATTGACAAAAACACATTCGCGACAATTTTCAAAAATCTCGTCATTTTAACGTAGCCACTTGCTTTAAAATTTTAATTTATCAACTAACTTACTAATATAATCTATAAATTAACATTGTGGTGATTAATTGAATAGTTATGGAACTATATTTCTGCAGTTTCCTTACATTTTTATTCGACGTGGAAATCACAGTTCTAATATTTATATTATGATTATTTAAAGTATGAGAGAGACAGAAATAATAAAAGTTACAACTATTTCGTTTAAGACTGAATATCTATGTTTTGTCTTTTCTTTACGTTTAGACCGACCATTACCGAGCTACACTTGCGGCACAGGCCCTATACAACCGATCGAACTTTCTGACACTAGCGTGGATCGTATAGTCGGTGGTATCGAAGCTCGACCACACAGTTGGCCATGGCAAGCGGACTTGCAATTTACAGGATACTATCCTAACAGTCATAATTGTGGAGGTACATTGCTAAATCCGCAGTGGATCATGACAGCAGCTCATTGTGCCAAGGGGTACATATATTTTCAGCTTTTGACATACGCACACAACTTATTATCACAAGAATAAATAAATAATAATCACAACAATAAGTAAATAATAATAAAAATAATTTATGTAGAAGGATAAAAAAAATTTTCACATACTGAAACGACATAGGATATCGTTGAAACCTTAACAAATAATTCCAAGATATTATACAAATAAATAATTACAAAAATAATTTTAACCCTTTAAGACGGACTGCCACATTGGGAATAATAGTCCTTTCTGCACGGATATTAGGCGCTTCTTCTCAGCGGCACCCCGTGTAGCCTTACGTGTCGCATGGTCGAAGAATCGCCCCCGTGAATATGCGTCGATTTCTATCCCTCTACGTATTACTCAGTGAATTATTGAAATTTAAAGTAAAAACTGACTTTTGGATCGCCCTGCATATGAACTACTCTTCAAATAATAATGTGTCTTCGTTCCATGAGATATACAAATGGTTATCAAACTTTTGCTACCGCGGTTCAATTTCGTTATTCGACGTTCAACGGTTGCATCTCATCCGCTACTCCTCAGGATATACTAACACAAAATCCTTCAAAGCATCGATCAGGCACATGCATCATTATTGCCAGCTCACCACGATCCCGCTGACAAAGTTTGGTGACACCCCTAGGAGCCGTTACGCTCAATTTAAGAGCCACTGAGATATTTTACATATATATGTAGAGATTTCATCATATATAAGGAAATAATTTTCAACTCAAAATGAATGAACAAAAACATGAGCACCCTGGAAAAATGTTCCTTATTTAGAAATGCTTAATGCACTTTTATATTTCGAGGAAAACAAAATATATTTGTATTTTCTTTGACCAGCGTTGATGCTAAAAGTATGAGGATACATTTGGGAAATCACCACAAATTCAAAAAAGACAGCTACGAACAAATACGATCGGTTGAAAGGATCGTCTTCTATTACGGATATACTGGTGACGATGTAAGTTAAATTCCTAAATTCTCTCTTTTGAAACTTTAAAGAATAACTAGTGGTACTTTTTTTTATAAGTTTGAAAATCAAACCTTGCTTCGAGTTGTGTAAACGTTCTTTTTTAAGTAGTTATTATTTTTCGCATATATACAGTCAAACTCGGCAAATTCAAAGCTCGAGGGGACAGCGAAGAAAGTTCGAATTTAAAAAAAAGTAATTGCACCATTCATCCAGATAACTTGATTTTCACAAAAACTCTTAAAAGTTATTATATAAAAATGAATTGCGCTCTCCCACGGTTACTATGTCAATCTCGTAGTTATTGCAGTTAGTATTCGCATGAAACGTGAACGTGATCGCGAAAAAACTACTTCATTTGTAATATCTGTATTTGTTTTCTTCTGAATGCTTTTAAACATTGTGCAAAATATTTCAGGTTGAATTAGAATAAACGATGCTCTTTTTTTTTTTTTTGGAGCTTCAACGGCGGAATGTTTTATCTAAACATGCCCCGTAGCTTCTGCACGAGAAATGCGAAGATTTAGTTCAAGAATACTTTATTTCATACTGTCAACGTATCTACAAGTCAACCAAACTTTTTTATTGAGTTGAACAATAGTATGAATCTCGTTTGGACATGGAGAAAAATGTTACCAAGCTACATTGATATTCCAAAATAATGGAAAATGATTCCAGAGAAATTCATGGATCTTCAAAATGTTTTCCACAAATCACAGGGATTGCAACATTCCTGCTTTTAATAATTCCGTCTGTAGAGAAAGTTGATCCCCACACACCCACATATTTTTTTTTCTGAGTGGTAGCTGATGAAGTCGTCCAAGATCCGGTAAAACTCAAGCAGCCCGTGGGAAGACGAAAGCCAAATCTTGTGTGTGTGTAGAGCTGGAAACGAAATCAATGCTTCTCTTGCTTGGAGCCACAACAAAAAAAAAATCCGATTTTGTTGATTGTAGTTTATTTTTAATATTGGCCACATGTTATGTTCTGGAAAACATCGGTAAACCACAGAATAAAGAAAAAGATGACCAAAAGTTGAAGGAATTCACAGGGAATTCTGAGAAAAGAGACATTTCGTATATGACATATCTTAATCAAGCTCCGAAATATCTCAACCATTAGAGAGGAAATTAAAATGTAATAAGTAATTTGAACATTAAATTGAATTGGAAAGCAAAGGATATATTTCTAAAATCCTTACTGTATTAAAATTCGATTTAATTCGAATTATATCAGTTCCACACCATGTACTCAGTTCAAGAATGCGCCAGTGTTATTTGATTGAGGAAAAAAAAGTTAGGGTATTACATTCTAAAGTACCGAGGTATGCCTGGTATTTTTTCTAAAAAAATGTTCTTGTCAAAAACCCTTTGAAATAACGAAAAATAAATCTATTTATACAAATATTTTCATTTTTGAATCGGCCATGTTTATCATTTATATAACACATGTTTTTTTTTTCGCGTTAATGTTTACAATCGAAATGTATATATTCAGAAAGAAATGAAATAAAACTAAAAACAACAAAATCGCCAATAATCTCAAGAAAGCAATAAAATTTAAGGGTCTGTTTGGGTTTTTCGAAAAATACGATATGTGTTTGTGTTTTTTCTTTTAATAAGGACCGCAGTTTTTTGCGAACGAGTTTGATTTTGATTTGAATGAATCTTAAGTTTTATTTTTCTTATTTTTTTTCAAATTTATAATTCGGATATTTCGTTTGATAGATGAAAGAAATAAATTGGGCTCATGACACCGCTCTTGTGAAACTTAATGCACCCGTCGAGATCACGGACGGCGTGAGGCCAGCATGTCTCCCTCCTGAAAATTACACCGAAGATATCGGCACGAAATGCCAAGCAACCGGATGGGGACAGACCAGAGGCGAGTACAAATATCGAGGATCTATTTCCATATCAAGATTAGTCTAAGTACGTACAGACATATTGGATTAGTTTAGTCATATCCGGAACAGATTAATCCGGGAGGGACTTGATTAGACACGAATGCTCACGCGTGGGGCAGGTAGTGGAGTACCCCAGCTGCACTCAAGATTTCATTTATTTTTTATATGACATATTTCAGTTGTAAATTACAGTTGATACTCTAGTCAATTGTATATTATCGTGAGAAATCAATATTAACCTCTCTATAAAAATACTTTCAACTATGCAAATATGTTATTTTTCACATTTCATCAATCACATCCACAGCAGTGCTGTATAACAAGGGCTGTTTCGTGACTCACCGGAGTCGGTACCAGCTGATGTCATCGCCCTGACAGAACCGATTAATTGGCATTGGCTACTCTGGTATTTCAAGGTCGCGCTTTAGTTATTAGACTTATCTTAGACCATGCCCAGTGAGACAAGGCGGTAAGAGCAACTTCAAAGGGGTGACACATCCCTTACTATATTGCTTTGCTATAAACGCTATTCTAGAATAGTAAGCTATTCCAGATCACTCAAGTGAATCATGGCACATTTACAGATCACTTAATCATTCCATGGATAACAACTATAGACCATTTCAGCTACTCTTTTTCCCCTTTCTACTGCCTTCATGTTCCCATCTAGCATTTATACTCAGAAAAAGAAAGCGCACATAGTCTCCTCCCCCCCCCCCCAATATAGTTCGGGTCAAAATTAGCTTGAAAATGATTTTTTCTGAAAACGATATGCGAATTTTTTCTTCCGACTCTGTGGCCCAAGTGGTCGTTGTTCGGAGGTTACCTGTAATATTAAGTTTATGAGACGCGTTCGGTTCCAACAAAATGTGGCCGTTGTTCAGAGATTGCTATTGTTCGTAGGTGGCCGTTAAAGGAGATGTTTCACTGTATATTAATTTTATTTCATTAATTGGCACAGGATCAGGAAGCAACGATGCTTTGAAGCAAGCCGAGATGTACGTCCAGACCGAACAAATATGTCCTTCGGGTACTAGGCAAACTATGATATGTCTGGAAAGTCGGAGAGGTCATCAAGGTATATGCCACGTTAGTGTCAGGATCTTGAATGTCATTTTCAATTCTGTGGTGTTTGGTCAGAACGTGATAACTCCAAAATCACACATTTTCCAGTTATAAGTATTTTCATTATCATTTAAAAACTAAAAATAAAGCACACACACAAATATAAATGAAAATATCATACATCAGCATGTTGTTCAGCCGTACGACACGTATTTGGGCATTTATCTCACTTCTAATTAGTTATAATTAGCAAGAACTACTTTTAGATCAAAAAGCGATTTTTTGGAGATATGTTCTGACCAAACACCACAGAATTATTCGGTCTTTTTTTGTGCTTGTTGTTCTACGTATGTATGTCTTCCATTATCTCATCATATTTTTTTTCTTTTTGTTTTAAAGGGTGACAGCGGTGGACCTCTGGCGTGCAAAATCAATGATAAATGGCACGTGCTTGGAATTGCAAGTTTCGTGACGCGAGTAACTGGCCTGGAGGGGCTCTGTTCGGTTGGAGGAACGATGTCTGTGTACAGCCGGGTATCCAATAAAATTTCGTGGATTAATCGTGTTATTGAGAAATTCAGCTGAAATGTAAGATTGGAATAAAATATGAACAAATCTTCATTAGTGCTCGACAATGTTTCACATGTCTGTTTTTCTGTATACAAACCTGAATCCGTAGTTCATGACTAGGACGTCAAAAACAGCATTAATATAATTTCATCAATAAGGATTCGAAGAATGAAAAACTGCATACAGTCAGCTCCGCTTAAACAGATATGAACGGTTCCAGCACACAATATTCGATTAAGCGAAGTATCCGATTATGGGGTAACAGTTCAATTTCCGATTCACACCGTAAAAGTATAGTTATTTTACCGAAAACTGATGAAGGATAAACATGAATAATGATTCTGCAATAAGTGAAATATCAAAACGAAATGAAAATTACATTGAATTGAAACTCGATGTTCGACGGAGTCCCTAGGCTGGATGCTTCTGTTGGGTCCATTTACAGTAAATTTATATTGTGAAACAAAAATCATTCCGGGCTGGAACTTTGCAAGACCAGTCTGTTTGATCTTTTGGATCAAACAGAACTGGTCTTGACTTTCGAGCTCACTATAACATAGACGATGCTCTCACTTGTTTCTATAGTTTAATTTTCAATGCATTTGACTACTGTCCCTCGGAAAAGTGGCTCCAAAAATATTTTCCTCATTGGTTCGACACTAATATAGTCAAGACAATACGCAAGAAAAACTCGATTAGGAATAAACTTCTATCCAGTAATGGGCAATTGCATCTTAACACTTTTCATGACCAACGTAGACTCATTAAAAATCCCTGATCCGAAATGCCCGTGACTCGTAAAATCGCCGCATTGAAGATAATATTCATACGCACCCTTCTACATTTTGGAACCTCATTGAATCCCAACGACGAAAACTTACACTGAGAAACTTCAATTATGAAGAAATGAGTATCTCGGACGATGACGAGGTTGCAAACAAATTCACCGAGTACTTCCAGTCTGTATTCTCTTCTCAGATTCAGGGTACATCTTGGGAAGACTGCAGAAGTGAACATCTCAGATAGGTAATAGGCTTGATATTTTTGACATTGGTGAAATAACTGAAAGTGATGCTACCGCGTTATAAGACATATTGTTCCGGATAATTTTCCACAAGACTTCGAGATTGCAAAATAAGAAGCGGTTCGACGGACAAACACAGATTTATTTACAGATCAGCAATTTACACGTATTTACAAGCTAATCAGAGAGCTAAACAACTTTCTCTCAACGTTCAATCACAACTGACCTTTCATCGAGTCTGTCGCTATTCGAACCTGCCATCTTGTGAGCGCCACACTATTTATAACCCTGGCAGAAACTTCGTGAAAAAAAACATTCCACAACTTTCTATTTTCTAGTACCAGGTTCGTGGCGCCACTGTCTGGGGGGTAAATCTCTGGAATTTTCTCTACACGACCTCTGCCAATTCTCCACCAATCGCACATCCGTATGGTTAACCGAAACCGGTGTCAACTCTCATTGCCGACAGAAGATTGCGATAAAGAATTGCGCCATCTATTGTTTATAGTTCGTAACAATATCAAATTTGTCAAATGTATAGGTCCAGATGGTATTCCAGGCTACATAATCAAAGCATGTAGAAATATTTTTTTCTGAACCTCTCGTAATTCTCTTTCATCTTTCCTTGCGCAAAAATGTTTTCCCATCTTCTTGGAAGCTCGCAAATGTCATTCCGTCCAAAAAAAGAAGTGGTCAAGTCACTCACGATCTTGCCAAGTCAATCGACGCCAACAAGCAGGCAGATGTCATTTACGTGGACTTCACTAAAGCTTTCGACAAAATAAATCAGTAGACACTACTATAAACTCCGTTCTCTCAATGTGTCCGAGAACTCTATCATGTGGTTCACCAGCTACCTTGAATTTGAAATTATCCCAAGTTGTATTTCATACCACAATTCCAACAAAGTAGTTCGAAGATTGCATGATTCGAACCCAGGATTCGAAACCTTCGAGTTTTCTGTATAAAATTGTTAATAATGTAATCGATGATTGCGATTTTCTTCACCTTATTGATTTCTCTATGCAAATCGGAAACTGGCCTGTTCGGCGGACTTTACGCCTGCCTAAACCCCGAACAAATATTTTGCCGTGGTCCCCTCTTTTTCAGATGTAGTAGATCGTATTTTGAAAATTCCTAGAGGTGCTTACCCAGGGTCGTCGTAAGTGTATCATGGGCCCCCAAACCATGTGGTTTTTTTCTGAGGCCCGACTTGGCAAATTCACTTGGTTATTCCTGAAATTTTTACCAGATCTAATTTTCGTGACGCCCCATTTTCATTCAAAATACCCCTCCGAGGGGACCGTGCCCAAGTGGGCCCATATGATTAGATAGTACTATGTTTATCAAGCCATTTGGGGGGGGGGTCAGTGGGCTATTGCTGCCCCCTCCCCAAATACTATCAGTTTAAATAAAGAATCTATATTTACTTTTGCTGAATTCTTTCGCAATTTTATTAAATGCTTTTTCGGTGATTTGAATATCGTTTTTTTGAATATCCTTTCAACTAATAATTACTTATTCTGGATGCTTTTCAAGTTCCGAAACAGATTTTAAATTTTACGCTGTGTCATCGTCCAAACTCAAAAGACGAAAATATGAAGGAATACTAGGCGGTTCCACAACAAAAATGATCATGCGACTAACATGCCAATCGCCAAGTGACTGAGTCGCGTTGGATAATTCGTCACCAATACGCCAATTTCGTCGTGTGAGGGCTTCCATAGCGACGATATACGTGTTCGTCTTCTGGATACGGTCCTAAGTGCTGGAAAAGTGAAAGGATCACTTTTGAAAACAGAAATAAACCTTATCAAGAATAAAACCGAATATTTTGTATTAGCTTTTCCAACCACCGCTGTGTTGGAACGTTGTTCAGGAAAACCAAAGCAGCATATCAATGAGAATTCATAAAGAAAATGAGTAGCCATTCACTCATCTACGCTAAAAGTCATTCTCCTTAATTAGCATATGCTGCAATCATATGAAAATTCGTCTGGAGAAACTCCAACTCACTTGGATTTATGACTAGCCTCAGTAGCTTCACGTCTTCTACGAGTTTTCTAACAATCCCATAGAATGCTACTAAAGTCTATAGGGACCAAGGACACTTTCGTGAGGGACTCCACTTGTCACACCTGCCCTGTTTTGCTGCTGCGGTTGGGATATAATGCATGGTTTATCCTCTGCATTATATCCCAACCGCAGCAGCAAAACATACGTAAAAATGTGTCTTGCCAATTCCAGTGGGGCAGTAGAGACACACGCTAAAGCAGTTGGTGGTCATAATATATCACATTCGGTTATACAGTCGGCCCCCCGTATTCGCAGGGGTTACGTTCCGGGGGGACCGCGAATACGGGAAATCCGCGAATAACCGAAACCATAGTTTTTTCTTGTATATCTCGTTTATTGAACAGCATGAGAAGAGCAGTGCAACGCAGAAGTATAAGGGAATGTAAAAGAGGGTGCAGAAATTGTTGGCGATGTTTTCTGAAAGAACATTGGGATATGATGATAAGGCATCCTCTTCTAATTTTTCTACATGTGAAGAGCGTACCATAGAGGGATCTATACCATGAAAACAATCTATTGCTGATTTGAGAGTGCGAAGCCCTTCCGCTATGTTACTCACGGTGAACTTGTCTTCTACTTTTTGTAACTTGATCTTCTTCATCTGGTACCGCTTCAGTTTCAGGAGCAGTCAACTACATTAATTGTTCTTCGATCAATACCTCTGAACTGCTATTAATTAGCTGTTCGACTTCTATATCTATATCATTGAACCATTCTCCACCCACTTGTTTCGCTAACGTGACAATGTCTCTTCAGTTGGCTCTGTAGAATTGGTTGTGTCCTTTGGCGCACATTGTGGCCAAAGTGGTTAATCCAACCCGAGGTGACCGTTTCTCTCTTGGGAGTTGCCACGGCTCTAGTGATGCCAGTAATGTCATTAGCGAGCCATTCTAAACATGCACAACTCAAGTTTTGTAAACAAAACACATCAATGATGATTTCTGAGTGTTGCAAAAATAATTTCCATAAAGGAAAAAAACCCCGCGAATGCGAGGGGCCAACTGTATATATCGCTTTTACTAGAAACGTGAATTATTCACATTCAACCAGCATTTTTCCTAAGTTTAGTCAAGGATGTTAAATTTGATCGGTAATATGTACGTAAAACATTTAAAAAGTTAAAATATTTTACAATTTCATCTTCTTAACGCTTATTTTAATGTACAGGGTCAGCAAAAAGTCCGTATAAACTTTAAAAATTAATAAAAACCGGAAAAATAACGGAAAAGGAAAACAATTTGCAGGGTCAGTATCGCTAGACCACAAGAATTTTTCTAAAACGGGAACAGAAATAACTCAATAACAGCCGATAGGTGGCACTGGTACGACCGACTTCGGTGGAAATAACCAAATAAGATGAATATAAGAACTTCCGCTCCTAATCCACAAATAGTTCAACGATGTAAACTGTGTAGGTTGACTTGCTGCACTTTACCGTCGCTGGATTTGTGTATCGCCCGCAATGCGTTATCACCTGCGGTGGTGGTCACGTGGAACTCATAATGCTGTAATGAACGATTTGGGGCATTCTAATCGTTATTTGCGTATTTGACTTGTGTACGTCAGTGCCAACTATCGGCTGTTTTTAAGAGGTTTTTCCCCTTTCTTAAAAAAATTCCCGTGATCTAGCGATGCAACCCTGCAAATCGTTTTCTATTTCGGTTATTTTCCCGGTTTTTATGAATTTTTAAAGTTTCTACGGACTTTTTTCCCCACCCTGTACTTTCTATGGCAAAATACGTGTAGTGCACGAATCCCGTTGGGCAGTGTTTATATGTGGCTGAATTAAAGTTACGGTCGTATGTGATTTCTTCAATATTTATCAAACTTCCGAACATTTTGGCTATTATGCATTAATCGTGGTCCGTTACTTAATTGAATCCCTTATATACATAGTTATACCTTATCGGGACCCCCTGAGTAAGAGGTTGGGGTGTCACTCGGTTTTCGTGTAGAAAATTGCATTCTGAAATTTTGAAATCAATGGATATTACGTAATATAAATTTGAAAAATATTAACATAATATTTTTTCACGGGGTTGCAGGTCCCGGGGCCCCATGTCCCCGAAAACTCCCAAACAATAGTTCAAAACAGACAACCCTGAATCTTATGGGACTTATTTTAGTCCGAAAATAAATCCACATTTACTGTTGTATCATACCTTTTTCGGTAGTCTTCGGAATGATGTAAGTGTTAAGGTGTTATAAGCATTCTCTTATATAAATAATCACCAACAATTGATATCATGTTTTTCTGCTATGCAGGCATTCTGGGTGTTATGTTTTTGTGACTGGATGGCCATACATTTTTGGTTTACAAACGCAAATTAAAAATAAATAATAGAATATAACAAATAAGAACACAAATTGCAAAATTTCTTTTAGAAAATCATATGCAATCTTCCACAATTCTTCTCAAGATACTCTCCATGACGACGGAAACTGTATAAGGTATCAATTTAGTGATATGATAAGACAATCTAACATTAGGTTGTTTCCCACGCATCTGATTTTCCTATACCAACCTTTTTACTCTCGATCTCAACAAAATAATAATCAGCAGTAGGGGCACATTAGCCTTCGAAAAGAGTATTATTAAGAATCCCAACACGACGAAAACCGCCAGTGGACCTCTGGAATCTGATCTGTGTGGTTCATTCTAATCACCATGTTGCCACTACTGCCAACGATAGTGGTATTCTTCTTTGCATGGAATTCAGCATATGCCCAACACGGTAAGATATAATACTAGTACGGTATTGAATTATAATGAAACAGTTTATGCAATATCGCAGCGATAATTAATAACAAATTAGTTATTATTGCGAGCGTTAAATGAAAAATTTTGTAATTTTAACTTACGGGAATCTAATCGAAGCGTTCGAGTGAATAACAGTCTATGTTAAATTTATGGAAATTGGTTTTTTTTCACTGAATAAGTATGCCTTCCATTACACGTTACCAAAATATATTCTTGCATAAAAGCCAAGGAAGTGATTGCTATATGCACTTTTGCAGTTACAATCTATGAAAAAAAAGATGTTTTTCTCCTAATTTAGCGATGATTTTTATTGCGTCTCCCCTAAAGTTTGATGAAAACAAAAACGACAGTCGTTTTGCCGAACGCTTCAGTGCCACAGTGTTAGAGGCAGGTTCCTTCAATTGAAAATACCAGAAACATAAGTTGAGATTATTTTTTTCAAGTATTGTAATTTATATCAATAAAGTAATAACCTTTACACAATACAGTGGAACTTCAGTTAACGAGCGGTTCGGTTGACGAGCAATTCGCATGAAAAGCAAAAATTTCCAACAAATTTTGATTTGATTAACGAGTGATGATTCGCATTACGAGCAAATATTTTGGGCTTTGTTTATTTATGTTCACGTTATCATAACTGAGCTGATGTTTTTCACTTTCGTCCACACAAGTACTGTGAAACAGTGTACAGTCTTCGGTCAGCGTGCCTAACTGGAAAAATGAACACCCCTACGGACGGGTTAAACGCAAACCAATATTTATTAAAATAGCAAAACACAATGTGCAAGTGAGTGTTATACGCCATACTTCCTTTTCTTACATTTTTTTTCAATTCAATATGCGTAAAATTATTAATGCACGAGTTTAGGAAATGCTTTGCACTATATTCAAAGAAACGCATTTAGGGAGTTAATATCCATAAAGCCTCTTAAATGTGTTGAAAATGGGCTGAGAAAGGAAGGGGTACTTTTCCCCCACTTTATAGAGTAATTTATTGTCGCATTATTTGGGAACATATCATTGTTTATTGTCGTATGACGGTGAAAATACATAATGAATTACTTGGGAAAAGTTTGCGTTACAAACAAGTACTATTTTCAGTGTTCAGTTGAAATCACGGTAATGAACTTTTTGAAATTCATAGAAAACTGAAGTAATCGGTGAATATTATCAAAATAAACATTCGTGGTACTCGTACCTTTTATGTTGTATATCCTTGGAATCGTTTAATTTTATATAATTTCGTTTCAAATCATCATGAAACTCCAGTTAAAGTACCTGGGTGTATTTATAATGATCCTTACCCGATGGTATTTGACGCTGCAAAGCAACCTGTGGGAGAAATAACGTCACCGTTATATGAGAAAGGACAGTATCCGAACTATGCTTACTGTGACTACACAATCAAGGCTCCTCCGGGATTCGTAAGTACCACGATTATGTAAATTTCTGAAGTAAGATCTCCTGGCATGTATAGGTGAATATCATCGTGATTTTTGCATGATTATAAACTTTTTTACTCCAGTAGGAGGTAGTTGCATTTAAATAACAGCTTATATGTAGTTATGAAATTTGCATTCACAGGTTATAAAGTTGACGTTCATTGATATGGATTTGGAAGTATATGGTAGATGTGGTGCAGATAAAGTTTACATAATGGATGGCCCATCACAATCAGGTGAAAACCTCGGTGCTTATTGTGGCTACGAACCTCCACCGTATCCGATAGTTTCTACCAAGAACGGAATGCACCTCAGTCTCAGGACAGACGGCCAAATTCAGAAGAGAGGCTTCCGAGCTCGATATGAGGCTGTTCTTCCAACAGGTGATATTTTCCAGTCTGAAAAAAAATTACATTTATCCAATTTAAATCAATTAGCACACATACATTGTGCGCATGAAAGTGTATTGCAGGTCTTAATCCTGCAATAACTCGCAAACCTTTGATCCTAGGAGCATACTTTCAATTTGGAAAAAGTATAAAAATAACGCGTATATTTGGTTTACATCATTCATATTGCAAGGCATTAAAATTAATTAATAAAAATAATCAACTTTTTATTTGGTCATCTTATCCTAAAAACACCCATCTTTATATGCTGTTGCCCTGTCTCTCCAGCACCCAATGTATTGCGAGTATAATATATATTAGGATATTTGAACTATATCCGAATATTTCAATTTGGCCGCATGGCAGTCCAGTGGTTAGGGAGCTAGCTTCTGACTGTCGATGTCTGGGATCGAATCCCGGTTCAGGCATGGATGTCTACTAACACAGTAACAAGTTCCCTCGACAGATCGTAAATATCTCTTGGGAATATGTGCTGATCACGTTATTAAAAAAAAATCCTGAAAATGAGAAAAGTTAAATCATATGAAGTGTAGAATAACAGCTTGACGGTTAGTTAAAATGGTTCTTTCATTTTCAGCGACTTTTACAAATATTGTACTTAAAAGCGTAGGATTTTTAGGGCAGGGTGACCTAATAAAAAAGTTTTATATTTTTATTTTTATTTTATAACTATACAGCCCTTCGCAATATGTGAATGACGTTTTTAAGGTCCACATTCATTTTATTTATTTTTGGATAAGTTTTCTAGGTGGAGAAGCATGCTTCTAGGATCAACAGTTCACGAATTGCTTCAGGATAAAAGGGCTTTCCTATGCATTCTGCATATTGTGCTAAGATACATCCAGCATTATATTATGCAAGCAATTGCAAGCGGATGAAGAGCACAATGGAATCAATTTTTAAAAATAGTTTTGGAAAAATAAAGTTAAAAATGCGACATAAGATTATATTTTCAAACTAGCAGCGATTCACAGAACAGACATTTTCATTGCTTTTCATTGTTTTCAATTGCAATTTCCAAATAATTTTGAATTTTATGTTTGTTAAATGCATATATTGTTACTCCCATACGTCTAAAAATTCATTCCATAGGTTCAACAATGTATTATTATCAAAGTGATTTAAGGGTTGTCAGGATTCCGAATGATTTTGAAAATATTTCATTAATTTTCAAATCAATTGCAAGAGATTTCCTGTCCCATGCACAGTCGGTCAATTTACTCTTTCAAAATAATAGAAAGAATTAATGAGTAATAGTGTAAATGTATACAAGAAAAGAATACTTTGAATGCGATTTTCTCAGATTTCAGCTTTTGATCTCATCCCATAAGATTAAAATGAAGAACAAACAAAACAAGCTACTGCCCCAAGAAGTCTGAAATTTTTCAGAAATGTATATTCCACATGTGTTCAGTAAAATGAGTCTCGTACTTGAATATCTGACTGTTCAATAGAATGTTATGGATTTTTAATGCCTGGAAAAAAAAATTAAATTTCAAAAATCTGCATTCAACGTGTTCTAAAAATACTTCTCATTGATCAATTGCAAAATTGGATATTTATTTAACTGAAAATGTTGAACAAGCATTTCTGCAAAACTTTTGGTGTAGTAGGTGGTAGTTGTATTTTTTTTTTGTTTTTTAATATCACGAATGAGCTCAAAATCTGAGAAATTTTCGTTTAAAATTACGTTACAAAAATTACGCTTTTTTTTCCTGGATATGTATTTACGTTATATAATTTATTACTTCTTGCTTTTGTTTTCAAACAACAAATTATATATGATTGGTAGGAAATTATTTGCATTTGATTTTCAATTGAATGAAATCTTTCCTAATGTCATTTTTTGAAAATCGACTTCAGGTGTCGTGGCACTCTTTATGAAGAAATCCTCACGACCAATATTATATATTGCACTTGGTAAAGAGTTGATACGTTGTGTGCGATTTATTTATACAAAATATTTTTTTCTCGAATTATCTCAACATGAACAGAGATTTGTCCACGAGGTCAGTACAAATGTTCAAACAACAGATGTTACACTGCAGAGCAAAAATGCAACGGCAAAGATGATTGTCTCGATGGATCTGATGAAGCTGGTTGCAGTGAGTATTCTGTGTGGTTTTATTTTCAATAAATTTTACCCTACTGACTGCAATTTGTCTTTGCAAATGGGAATTGAATTCTCTCTCTCTCTCTCTCTCTCATTCAAACTAAATTCATACTTATTTAGAAGTAGGGGCATCAAAAGTCCTATTTTTTGGTACAATTTCAAGGGTCCTCTTACGTTTCGAAAAATCCGTCCTCTTATCCTCTTATACAGGTTTCCGAAATTTGTTCTTAGGGAATTTTTTTTTTTTCACTCCGAAACATATAACTCCTCTTTGATATGAGAGTTTTTGTGTGATTTTTCTTTCCACACGTTTACACGATTTGACTAATCGTCACCGAAATTTCCAGGATATAAGTACCTAAGTTGTCTCTAAGCAGGTCTGATGCTATTTTTCCGTGGTCCAGGTAGCCCCAGGAATCGACACAAACTGCAAAGTGCCTACGTCAAACATCACACAAGCCGACTTGAAATACGGCTGAGCTTCGGCGGTCAATATAAAAGTAGCAGACTGCCTGTGGTTCGTAAAATAGTGCTTCTCCCATACAAGGCTATAAAAGCTTTCATAAATGCCAATGAATGCAACCAAAAGAAAGGTTCCCACGCCGTTCCAGGAGAAGGTCACAAAAAAATATAACTCACCGGTAGGAAAAATAAATTATAAGCGAAGGGTGGTGGGTATTTGCTCTTTTTTCCGATTTTTTTTCGCGGTCCTGTTTTAGTAGGGAAACTAAATAAATAACACCAAATAAAGGGAATCATTGTAATGATTCCCTTTATTTGGTGAGTATAGTGGCATCATCTGTTGCGAAAATTGATAAAAGTTACTTTATGAAGGGTGCGTACGCAGGTTTCCACCTTTCTTATATTTCGAATGTGGTAATCCTACTTAGAACAGCCACCAAAATTAATGTTTCAACGAATGTAATTTGAGTGATCCAATGTAAATGTGATCCAACATTTTCAATAAAAAAACGCAAAACTATTACGTTTGTGTGTCGAAGAAGATAACTACTAGACAGGCATTTGGATGCCCCATATATGGTCACCGGAGAGATTTTCTTCACAGCAAACTACCAACACATGAGTGTGGTCTCCGATGCTGTTTTGAAGAGAGATTCAATCTATCTCAATTGACACAAATAACAAGAACGTAAATTTTTCTAAAACAGCCACGACTGTAGCGGAAAAAATTAAACGTTTGTACGACAAAGGCATCTATCCCTGCGGTGTTTGAATGTTTGAATACAGAACATGTCAACTAATTAATACTTACCATGATTCCTATTATAAGATCAAAAAGTCGTACAATCGAGATAAAAAGAAACATGTTTTTCTAGCAATTCAAACATCGCGGTATTTATCTGACAAACTACTTCAAGTTGTTAATACAATAATTGAACTCAATGCGTTCGGAATTTTTATGCTCTGAAGTGAATCACCGGAATTTATGCGGCAGGGTGGATAGAACCTCTAAGCGAGCCGAAGTTTATACAAATACAAATACAAATACAACGCCACAACAGGCAAAATGCCCAACGAGGTGGCTGATAAAAAGATGCCCATAAAAAAATATGGATGTCATATGTTTCAAAAATACAGCAACCCCATTAAAAATGCAATTAACACAAATTATAAACAATATATACACATGATAAAATATTATACAATGCCCATAAAGAATACTTATGGTTGTCTTATTCTAAGAATGGATAGCTTCTCGATTTACCCCAACATGTTTATCGTATTTCTTTTTAAACGTGTCAATTGTGTTACAATTTACTACCTCCGGGGGTAAGCTATTCCATTTATTAACAACCCTATTAGAGAAAAATTCCCTGCGACACCATAACCTTGCATTGTCCCTCACCAATCGATACTGGTGTCCCCTTGTAAAAGCAGTTGATTGGCGGTGTACTAAAAGTTCATGGTCCATCCGATCCATCCCATTGTTCATGTTCGTAACTAAGAAAAAACAAAAAAACTACAATTATAGTTCGTTTTTGAGTCTGAATATAATTTTTTTGTTTACATTTAGACCGACCATTACCGAGCTATACTTGTGGCACAGGCTCCATACAACCCATCGAACTTTCTGACATCGGAGTTGATCGTGTAGTCGGTGGTATCGAAGCTCGACCACACAGTTGGCCATGGCAAGCTGACATGCAAACGGAATTGTACTATCCCAATAGCCATCAATGTGGAGGTACATTGCTCAATCCGCAGTGGGTCATGACAGCAGCTCATTGTCTCTCCGGGTAAAAATACTTGCAAGTTTAGTTTTCTTTTCGTTTTGAATACAGAAAAAAAAATTTTTTTTTTCTCTTCTAATACATATTGGTGTATAAAAGCCTCCACAATAAAGCCCCGTTCACATGGGAAATTTTTGAAGCGGGTTTAAAACCCGCTTCAAAAATTTTCACCAATGACCGCTCTCAATTCCTTTCTTTTCGAAGGGAAAAGGTCGTCAAGCGGGTGCTAGAACTCCCAACGCTATCGCAATATTTGCACATGTGAACGCGACTTGAAAGTCACTTCTTTATGATTTAATTTTAAGAAAAGTAAGTAATAGAGTGCACGTCGCTTAATGTGATCGCATTTAAACTCTGGGTTTATGATATCCATATCCGAAAAGAATCTCAGTCGTTGAAAATGATAGCCATATATCCCATTTGGATTTCCCCAAAACTCCGATTTTCTTTCCCCCATAACATACTCCAGAATGTTAAATCGTGCATATTTTTAATTGTTATAAGGCCGGCATTACATTATAAAAATTCTGGGGAGGTTTTTTTTATAAAACTTTTACGAGTGTAATAAACAATCTTAAAAAATGAGATCCCCAGATATAATCCTTTTTAATTCAGAATTTATGAAGAGTTTGTCTAATCTGTATCACGAATTACGATACTTTTCTTAATGCACGGTGCGTTCTATAGATTACTTTGTAAACGTTTTACGGCCGAGGAACCATGAATGTAGTAAGTTAAAAGAAACTGACCATGAAGTGAAGAAAGATACCCTTTTTTTTCAATTGCGCTAATGTAAAATTCTTTCCCTAATGTAAAATCATTACAAAACTAGCTCCACACGTAGATGGATCGTATAGGCTATTGCTGCCCGTTTGGACATGGTGAACTGAATACAACATTGGAGCCTTCTGATCTCCTACATAGTTTTGCAAACTGATAACCATAAATTATAGACAAAAAATGAGTCCGGTTCAACATTACCTTCAAAATACGGGGGGGGGGGGGACTTGACAAAAACAAATAAACAATTGTTAACATACAATTGATGTTCTGGAGAATCCCCCCCCCCCGAATATGACATTGGTTCATTCCGCCTGTAGTGAAACCGATAACAATACCCGAATAATAACATTATTTGGGAGTCTAATATGCAGCAGCTACTATGTTATGAAATAATTTTAGACGCAGAGTAAATGAACAAAAACATGAGAGTCCTTGTGTGTTTGATGTGCTCATTATTTAGAGACACTTACCACATTTTTATGACGGGAACTCCAAGATGAGTCTTGATTTTTTTTGATCAGCGCTGCTTTGGCCAAAAATTGGAGGATACATTTGGGAAATCACCACAAATTCAAAAAAGACAGATACGAACAAATACGATTGGTTGAAAGGATTATCTTGTATCCTGGGTACACTGGTGAAGACGTAAGTACAAATTCTCTTTGAAATTGCTAGAATAATTATTTTTTATACATAATTTGATTTTTTAATAATTTGTTAAAAATTTATTATTCATTGAAAACGTGCATGAAATATTTGATTAAGAAATTTTATGTACGATTGTGGCTTCTTATCCTTTATATGAGAAAATCCCCCTGCCGTTAAGAAGCATTGAAACATTTTCTGTTAAGTATATTCCGTCTTTTTTTTTGAAAATCTGTGAACATTTTCATCAAATTTTGCAGGAGCTTTTTTGCAGTCCTGTTTTTTCTTTATAATTTTAACTTCATTTTTTTGATCATTTTAATATTAGTAAAATTCCCTCGCTATAAAGCACGTATAACTTCAGTTCTAAGATGTACACAAGTTTTCAAGGACTTTGAAAATGTGGTACTTGAAGAAATGTTCTTTATCTGGCAAAAAAACAACAACAACAACAACATAGTTTTGAGAAAAGAGCATTCTAAGGGAAAACATTTGCGTATACAAGGTGTCGTGTAAGTAATAATGCGGCCATTATCTCATGAAGCGTATATATAGAGGTGTGTGTCGCTTAAAAAATTCTCAAAAAGCGTTCAAAAATTAATATACACCAGTTTTGAGAGTAGCCCGAGACGCGCAGTGATAAGATGCGCGTCGTCCACTATGAAGGTTACCATCAAGGTCCATGGGTTCGAATCCAAGCATAGAACGTCATAAGCAAGTTCTTTACCGACTGGGGCAACCACGGATGGATGGAGTCTTCATTTTCCACCCAACTCCACTGGTTGGGAATTTCCGTATAGCGATATATGACCGGTGTGCGGGCGAAGTAGTTTTGAGAGTAAAAATAAAGTGCACATATAAAAAGAAATCTCTCTAAATTTTTATACGGTCTCCCTGTTCTCTAACTTCCAATTAGGAAGTTGTTGCCTTGTATCTTCTGAGACCAACAGGAAGAAAAAATGTCATGTTTCAAATTTCAAAATTCGCTAAGATATTTGAATTAGGGAAAAGTTATGAAAGAACAGCATAACTAGCGGACAACGCTTCTTTCCCTCATTCATGTTATCCTGTCTAACTTTTTCCGATTGTTTAACTCGAATATCGCGACGAATATTCCACTTGGAAACTTGAAATTTTTTTCTTTTTTTTCTTCAGGAGAGACAGGGCAACTACTTTCTTATTGGAAGTTAGAGGACAAGGAAGACCGTATAAACGTTTATTGTTTTTCGTTTTGTGTATTTTCACTGCCAAAACTGGCACAGGGTAATTTTTGAACTCCTATCGAGCATCTTTTCAAATTGTAACCATGCCTCTACGACGAACGGTTGATGAGATAATAGCCGCATTAGCACTTACAGGGCACCGTGTATAATTCCTACGAGCAGTTCATATTAAAATATTGAAAAAAAAAAAAAAAAAACTCTTTTAGTACAGTTAGAACAAAAACACCCACACAGTTGGATGCAAAAATTCTGTCACATTTCAATATTTAAAAAAAAAATGTGCGGTAAATTTGCGTGCACCCACCCCCGTCAAAATAGTTCCGTGACGTTTATTTCAATTACTTGTTTCATATTTAAGAATACCGTTCAAAAAAAGCTGCTGGTTTTGTTTCAATCGTTATTGTGGGAAACTGTTAATAGCGTATTAAATTGTGTGTGTGTGAAGCATAGGCGTACGCAGAATTTTCTCGGGAGGTTTCAATATTTTTATTTGGGATATGTTCATGTTGCATAGTAGTTATATTATTGGTTTTCGTTTTCATTAGTTGTACCCACTGTTTTTTAGAAAAAGAAATTGAAATAAATGAAACCACTGAAAAAGAGATCAAAAACGTATTTGGAAATATGAGTCCTTGGGCAGATTTTCCAAAAAAAATGCGGTGTTTGAACCGTAGCTTCACGAACGATTTTGATTTCGATGAATCTTGGGCCGGATCATATTCCACCGCAATACACGATTTGGACCTGCGTAAAAACTGTTTATAAGTGCAACTACGCAAAATCGACCATTAAAATAGCCCGTGCTGTCCTGGTTCAGCACTTCCTAGAGATAGAAGGTGGCGTCAGCAAGTAGTCCATTTTACCTCAGATTTTTCAATGAAAAAAAATCCCTGCTCGTTCTAGTATCATCGTTGTGAGAAAAAGAAATGATCGGGCTCAGAATTGGCGATTCCTACGTCCCCACATCCAATCACCATGCGGTAATGGTGAGCGAACCAGGAAGATTCTGTGCCAAAACAAGAAGAAACGAAATAGGATGCTGTAGTTCAAAATGTGGCAAACGTGTTAGATTGTCTTAATGACGTTACAGATTAACTTAGCAACCCGTGTGGAGGCCTGGTTAGACCTCAAAACCAGTTTTCCGCAATTTTAGTCAGTGTAGCGTTGCAGGTGTGCATCCGGCTCCTCATTTTTACTTTAATTATAATTTGAATGTTTTCTTTGATAGATCATCGGGAAACATATAAATTTTGATCACGACATCGCTCTTATGAAACTTAACGCACCCGTGGAGATCACAGACGGTGTGAGACCAGCATGTTTGGCTCCTGAAAATTACACCGAAGAAGTCGGAACGAAATGTCAAGCGACCGGATGGGGAGAGAGCAGAGGTGAGTACGAATATCGGTAATCAATTACCTTCTCGAGATAGAAGTAAGTACGTACATATTGAATTAGTGTTAGCTAGACACATTCGATGTTAATTACTGTCAACCGCAACGGCTGTATCTCCAGACACCAACGACGAACTTTTCCTACAGGATATTCGTTCACATCAGTAAAACTCGAAAACTGATAAACTTTTCATCTATCTTTTAATATAGTACCAGGTATCCTATAAAATTGTAAATGGTTCAAAAATCGATTAAAATCAGCGCATTCGCACAAGGCGGAGATTCTTCTTTAGGACGGGGAAAAAAATATTAGTTAAATTTTTTTTCGATAGGGGGGATGCATCAGAGCTAATCACACGAAATATGCAAATCAGAGTCATAAAATACAGCTCATTTCTGAATTTTCCTGTTACTGGCTCTTTCATAATGATATGTAGTTGATATGCAATTCATAATTGATGCAGTTGTTTTACTTCAGCCGTGAATCCCCGCCTGAAGCTTTACTAACGTTTCGCACAAAGAAGAGATTGAAAGAAGGTTCCCACACAGCCCCGGAATTATGTTATTGGATTTCTTGCACCGAAAAGCTCGGAGGGTCACATTTTGGCCTTCGAGCCATGGGATGAGGATGCCTGTCGTGAATAGAAATTCAGCATACGGAAGTAATGGTCCGGAAATAGAAAACATTAAACTTTATATTATTTAATAATACGGGTGGGCAAAAAGTCCGTAAATACTTTAAAAATTCATAAAAACCAGAAAAAAAAACGTAAATTAAAAACTATTTGCACGGTTAGCATCGCTAGGTCACGGGGATTTTTTTGACAGGAAAAAACCCTCAAAAAACAGCTGATAGGTGGCGCTGACGTACACAAGTCAAAGAAAAGATACGCAAATAACGAACAGAATGCCTCCAAATCGTTTATTACAGCAGTATGTGTTCAGCATGGCCATCACCACAGGGGTTGACACATTGCAGGCGATTTACAAATCCAGCAACGGCAGAGTATAGCAGATCTACATACATGGTTTACAACGGTGAACTGATTGTGGATTAGGAGCGCAAGTTCTTATAACCGTCTCATTTGCATATTTCCAACGAAGTCGCTCGTACCAGCACAACCCATCGGCTGCTTTTGTTTTTGAGTTTTTTTTTACTGTCTTAAAAAAATCTACGTGACTTTAGCGATGCTAACCCTGCAAACTGTTTTTTATTTTGGTTATTTTTCCGGTTTTTATTCATTTGTAAAGGTTTTGGGGACTTTTTGCCCATCCTGTATAATAACTGCTTTTGATAAAGTGAATTCTTTATTCAAAGACCGATCAGGAGTTAATAACAAATTTCGCAATAATTTATAAATTTAACATTCAATAATTTATTCAACATTACTTCTATAAGTATTTTTCTGTTATTTTCATCCCTTTATGTTATCCTATGCTCCCCTAAAGCAGCGTTTCTTAACGTTTATAGCCCATGGCCCCTTTGGACCATATATTAGCCCCGTGATCCCTCTGTCTTATCCAACCCTCCCCCATCCAGGTGCGAAGTCGTTTCCACTTGTTGAATTGTACTTATCGAAAACAAATTTATAATGAACAATAATTTTAAAAATAAATTTGATCTGAACTTCTTGACCAGAAGCGGCGCCAGACGGGGCCGATCACCTTTCCCAAAAGACGCATATAAACGTATAAAACTGATTTGTCCTGTAAAATACTTGTTAATCCAAAGAGACTACACTTTGGACATTAAAGGACAGGACACACCCTCGCTTCACATCCCCGAGAGATATCAAAACGTTCTTGAAGGATAGGTGCGTCAGGAAATTTATTAAATAACAAGTAGTAATGATGATTATTACAGATGAGATGAATGTACAAAATCATTACAACAAATCTTTATCACCGATTTTGCACAATAAATCGCCCCTTCCGATGATCATCCGTTTCTACCCTAAGCTGGAGTTCAGTTCCATCTTGTGAGTGCTCTATTCGGGCCGTCTCAATGTCTGAAGTAATCTGGCTAAGTGGTGTTATGGTATTCCATACTTAGCGGGAAGTAACAGTTGATATATTTGCCCACTTTCTTGTGAAGATTTTAGTATCAGATCTCACACACATCATGTTGGCACTCTATGGGCGTGATGACCTCAGGTAAAGTCTGGATTGGCCCCATGCGTTCAGATGGTTCCAGGTTCTATAGGCTTCTGTGTGATTCTGAAACTAGTCACATTTTTTTATACTAGTCTTTAAAACTTACTTCTCTCGACAGATTTATTTATTTTTAAAAGCTCTCTGTGAGTGCTTAAATTTCATTCGGGGTTCTCTTTTCACCTGATTGTCAATAGTGACCCCCCCCCCTCCCCAGAATGTTCCAAAGTACCATATGGCCCCAGGTTGAGAACCACTGCTCTAAGGGATCATGCCCCACATTTCCTATATTACTAATTTACGTTATTCCACTGCGTGTACTGACTTCTATGAATTTTTTTTTATTTTGTTAAATTGTTAAGGGTCAGGAAGTGATGATGCTTTGAAGCAAGCCGAGATGTACGTACAAACGGAGCAAAGTTGTCCTTCGGGTAGGAGGCAATACTCGATCTGTTTGGACAGCCGAAGGGGTCTTCAAGGAGTATGCCACGTTAGTATCAGAACTTTAAATAATACTTTCAATCTTTTTTTCCCCCTTTTTACTTTATTTTCTTGTTTTTTCGTGTTTTCTGAGTAATTTTTTTTTTCTTCTGAAGGGTGATAGCGGTGGACCTTTGGAATGCAAAATTAATGATAAATGGCATGTGCTTGGAGTTGCAAGTTTCGTGACGAAAACAAATTTCATGTCAGGACTCTGTTCGGTTGGAGGAACGATGTCTGTCTATAACCGGGTGTCCAATAAAATTTCGTGGATTAATCATATGATTGAAAAGTTCAGTTGAAATGTAAATTTGAAATGATTCAATAAAACTTTTATGAAGTCTCGCTAGTGATATGGACAATGCTTCGCATGATTATTTTAAGAAATGATTATTTACATCTCGAAGAAAAAAAACATTTTCAGAGGTTATTATAGTGTTAAATCATGAGGCAAAGGATAAAATTACCAATTGTCGTGAAAAGCCTTGTACGGTTTACCTCAGTGTTCTAGAAAATTATTTCCTGAAACATTTTTTATAATTTTAGTAACAAAAATAATCAATACAAACGAGTTCAGTTATTACATTTCCGTATGGCTAGACGTCAAGCAGAACTTAACTTGGATGTAATTCAATATTATTTCCTATAGCACTAGAATTCCAAATATTTGGCCAAATCTATAAGGTTCCACACGAATAGTTTGATAATTCATAAAAATCAAAGGTATTGGGAAATTTCAATGCATTTTGTGGAAAAAGTTTATCGTAAAGTGGTCGGGAAACAGCAGTTCCCTAAATGTAGAAACACCGTTCTACCCGCATTGCACCGGGTAGAACGGTGAACGCATTAAATGCGTGTTGTATGTTTTACAACACTTACACCGCATTTAATGTGCTGTTTTTTTCCCCCAATTTTACACAGTTTTTCGAATTCGAATATCTCAGTGAATTGCACTTAGAAGCGTGGAGTTCCTTTTGATAGCATCGGGAGAGGCGAGGCAACATCTTTCTAACTGGATTTTTGAGTGCACGGAGGCGGACTAAATTTTTTTTTTAATATATTTTGATAACTATATAATCCCTTGCAATATGAAGGACATATCTGAGTACTACACGTTATATGGATACTTTTTCTAATCAGAATTGTACCTCTAGGACTACGGTTCGCCGACTGCAATGCTTCTACTCCACCGGGAATTGAACTCGGGACCTTTTGCATACAGGGCAAGCACACTGATCATTACACCAGAGAGACGATTTGTTTTCCTTGAAACCTTGAAACACGCATAGTAGCAGGGCTTGATGAGTAAAAACATTGCAGTCTCTTCAACTTCAGCTAATGGCCTCTAGGCGGCGGCAGTAGAGATGGATGATGAGCAAAAATCGTCATCGATCTCCATCTTGTGTTTCCCTTCGATATAACGACCCTGCCAAAATAGCGACCGTTTTCGACGGGACGGAGAAGATCGTTACGACTGTATATATAAGCAATGTGCGCTCAAAAAGATTGGTGAATGGTCCAATATTTAAAGATCAGTGAGGGTTAGAAATGTGCGCACACGCATGCGCTTTGACAGACATATAAATGAGCGCTCCCTAGCATCGGATGGTCGGCGGCTGATTTTAATAATGATAACGGATAAACTGGGAAGTAGCAAGGCCCTTGCATACTTCTTTTTGTTCCCCCGACTCATGGAAGTCCTACACTTTGTAGACAAATTGGACGTCCACGAAAGAGTGACATCGTTGCTCCAGGAGATTCCAAAGAAATATTTTGTTTAACGTTTTCATCAGCTTCACATCCGTTGTCAATATGAGTATTGTAGCTGATTGAGATTACTTTGAAGGCCAATAGAGATACAATCGTGTGCAAAATTAAAAGAATTTGCACATTTGTGTCTATTTTCAAGAAATTACTGAACCAAAGGCACTAATAACGCCACCGAAGAAGTATGCAAATATTCAGTGTCGAATACGTACACGTGATTGTGGGAGGAGCTGTGTCCACGGAGAGGATGATAAGGGCATGAGGCGTTTTCCACAATTCGTGTACTCGTAGTTCCCGGTGACATTCGCTGCGTTTTTCGCGAGAGTTTGGCAAATTTTATGAGATATCAGGTAAAATGAGTAGCAACAAACGTATGGATGACGGAATCAGATGAAGAATCGTCGGTAGATTGGAGGCAGGGCAATCACAAATGCAGGTGTCTACAGAGCTCGATTTTATGTCCAGTGTCGTCTGCAATTTGTAGAAACAGTTTCCGGACACTGGATCCATATCGAGAAGACCTGGACAAGTTGGTCGAAGAGCCACGACGACCAATACAAATACAACGCTACAACAGGCAAATTGCCCAACGAGGTGGCTGACTTAAGACCATCATGGATCCCCGAGCCATTTTTTGGAGGCCCTACCTACTACTGCTACACCACATATGCACCCCGCCCACACCCCCGCCCACACCCCCCCCCTCGCGGAACCCCCAACGAATCGGTACATGCAGGAATGTGAGTGTACGTGTAGTGAAACCTGACGTGAAGTTTTTTGTGTTTCTCTGTAATGCTTGTTATGTGTAGTGCTGCCATCTGCCACCAGTTTTTCAAACTATGTGTGAAGTGTTATGATTGAATGATTTATCGTTGTAGGACTGTTGCTCTCTGTGGCGAGACTTTTTAACTGGGAGATCGGCTCGCATTTGCGCTTCGAAGTTGAGAACCACAGAAAACCAACTTCAGCCGACCACCCTTGGGGGGTCCGAACCCGGATCCTCGCATCGCGAGTCCGTCACTATAACCACTCGACCACCACAGCGGCGACCACCACTCGACCAATGAGGATCGTCATTTGGCACTTCGAGGGCGGCACCACAGGACTGCTACAGCATCAGAGCTCTCAAGTGAGCTGCATGCTGCCACTGGAACTCGAGTTTCACGATTTACTGTTGCCCGAAGGCTTCAGAGAGGGTTTTATGCCAGAATACCTGCTGTTTGCGTCCCGCTAACTGCAGCACACGGGCATGCGCTTAGCATAATGCAGAAAATGTCAGCCTTGAACCAGACTTCAGTGGAGCACCGTGCCCTCCACAGATGAGTCGAGATCCAGCCTGGACACTGATTCTCGACGTACACTCATCTGGAGAGAGCCTGGTACCCAGTCAACTGTCCAATTAATTTCTCCGAGCGTTAACCTCAGTGCCCACTTTTATTTGAAGATGCGCGTTGTTTTCCCCTTTTTTCCCTTTTCTTGGAAGTTTTAAATATTAAAATATTTTTATAGCATGTTTATTTATAGCTCGAATGTGTCTAAACGTAATATGACACCCTAAAAGGGGGGTGGGGATCATATTGTCTTTTGACTAAAAGAAATGCTGTTGATGGATTTATGTCGAACCATAATGGTTGATCCTTTGCTATAAGATGTATAAGTAATAAAACAGATGCCTCTTCGCAAGGGAATCAGAAATCGAAAAAAAAAAAAAAAATAGCGATGGGGATGCAGCTTTTTAAAACTTGACAAAGATAATATTAATAATAATCTCAGACCTTGAAATATAATTGTTCAACTGCATCTAGTGATGAGATAATAAAGTACATAGAAGGATGGCTGTACAGATGGCAACACATGTATGACAAATTATTTCGTCATATCTATGTGAAAAAGACTGAAAAGTCTGCGCATCTGCAAATGCCGTCATAGGCACCACCATTATGGCAACGTGCATATATTGCCATTATATGCCATTATATTATTACGTTGCATATGGACCATTATCGCACCTCGCAACCCAGTGGTTAGAACGGCATTTTCCGTCGTAACCACTTGACTGGGTACCCAATACCATCCTTCCCACATCAGGGAAATGGACCACTATGGTGATAGAGGTGTCATGGTCTGGGCAGGCATCATGTTCGACGGCCGCACAACCCGCCCCCCATGTGTTTGGCAGAGGGTCCGTGACTGCTAGGTGCTAGGAGATACTCGTATAGAGAAGACATCTTAGAGCCCTGTGTTCGACTTTTCACGGACGCGGTTGGCCCTCGGTTCCTGTTCATGGACGACAACGCCCGTCCACATCGGGCTCACCTGGTAAACGATTATCTGGAAAGTGAGAATATTCGGCTTATGGATTGGCCAGCCAAATCTCCTGACTTAAACGCTATAGAACACGTATGGGACGCATAATGTACTAATTTCGGCATAATGTGCTAATTCTCTTAATGTTGTACACGAGTGTGTTGTTTGTATCTTCTGTTTCCTTTATTTTCTGAGAACATTCGCAGAAATTTTTGAGCGCACCTTGTATAAATAAATACATAAATAAATATATATTTCTAATCGGTCATATCTGATTTTTGTAAAATTTTTAACATTATTCAACATGATCACCATCTTCACACGTCTTTTTTTTTTTCATAGCCTATGCTAATATTATGCCTGGTAAGGGAATGGTCCTCCCGTACCTCCCATTTGTCCGCCAACGAGGAGTCTCCAGTAATGACTGAAATATTGTGGAACTACGGCACTGCACACAGTTCACTATCAAAATGTATGTGGTATGGTTTGCGAACAAAATATTGCGATTTATGGCTAAATTCCTCAGCAAATAACTATGACATAATCTACTTAAACGAAGCATGGCTTCAAGATGACATTTCTTACTTGGAACGTTTTGACAATAGATACATTGTGTTTAAGCAAACAGAAACCTTTTGCTAACAAACAAATCAACAGGAGGAGGATTTCTTATTGCAGTCAAGAATTCTCTATGTGCGAAAAGGATAATGCATGATGAGACACTTGAAGAGTGTGTGTTTGTCGAAATTTGAAATGTCAATGCCCATGTCATCATCGGCGTGATACATATTCCTCCCGGCTCTTCCGCGGAGTTGTATCGGACATGTTTCTCTTTTATTGGCCAGAATCGTGAATTCTATGAATCTGACTGCATAACAGTTGGTGATTTTAATCTTTCGTTCATAAATTGGGTCAGAAGCGTGCCTCAACATTGCTCCCTGTGAGACATTGAACTTAATTTTTATCATTTTTTGATTACCATCATTTTCAGCAACTAATATCTTCCCCGAATTCTATTGGACATTAGATCTATGCCTTGCGAAGCTTCTTCGTCTCAACATAGTGGTGGCGTCATGTGATGATGCATTCATTCGAGACGACCTCCACCATCTCAGTTTCGAGATCAACATTTTTTGTGTAAAAAAAAGTTCCCGATTTGTCGCAAGAAAGTACATCAGCAGTGGATACAACTTTCATAACGCTGACTTCCTCTTATTATATAATCTTCTGGATCAAAATGGCTCGTCTTGCTTTCGAGCTCACTATACGTAGAAGATGCTCTTACTAGTTTCTATAGTTTAATTCTCGATGCATTTGACTCTTGTCCCTCGGAAAAGTGGCCCCGAAAATCTTTTCCTTATTTTCCGTAATCAAGGCAATACGCAAAAAAAAACGCAATTAGAAATAAACTTCTATCTAGTAACTTGCGTCTTAACACTTTTCATGGCCAACGTACACTCGTTAAATCCCTGATACGAAATGCCCAGGACTCGTACAATCGCCGCATTCAAGGTGATATTCATATGCATCCTTCTACATTTTGGAACCTCATCGAATCCCAAAGACAAAAACTTGCACCGAGAAACTTCAATTATGAAGGAATGACTTTCTCGTAGGATGATGAAATTGCAAACAAATTCACCGAGCACTTCCAGTGTGTATTCTCTTCTCAGGTGATGTATGTCTTGGGAAGGCTGCAGAAGTGCACATCTCAGATAGGTAACAGACTTGATATTTTTGGCATTGGTGAAATAACTGAAAGTGATGCTACTGGCGCTATAAGACATATGGAATCTGTCAAATCTATAGACCCAGACGGTATTCCAGCCTACATAACCAAAGCACGTGGAATAATTTTTTCTGAACCTCTCGTAATTCTCTTTAATCTTTCCTTGCGTAAAAATGTTTTCCCATCTTCTTGGAAGCTCGCAAATGTCATTCCGATTTTGAAAAGTGGTCAAGTATCCGAAGTCACCAATTATAAACCCATTTCTATATTATCCGCCGTCTCTAAACTCTTCGAGCGCATCGTATATTGCAAATTGTACAACCGTATCCTTCTCAACATGGTATTTAGCCGAATTACTTCACTGAAACAAATCTCGTCCATCTCACTTACGATCTTGCTAAGTCAATCGACGCCAATAAGCAGGCAGATGTCATTTACATGGATTTCACTAAGGCATTCGACAAAATAAATCACTTCGACACTACTTTATAAACTCTTTCTTCTTTCAATGTGTCCGAGAACTCTATCTTTGGTGTTTTCTCAGACTCCAAGTTTGTATTCACCAATCACATATATCATCTCATCAATAAATGCTTAAAACTGCTAGAATTTGATGTGAGGAGCAACAACGATTGTGACACTTTTCAGGACTTATATGCTCTTAAAACTGAAATATTGCGCTATTATGTGGAGTTCTCACAACAATTTAGACTCACTGATTCTAGAAAGAGTCCAGAACAGATTTCTACGTTACATGTTTTACAGGCAATTCCCACGTGTACATTAATGGCCTAAATACAACTAACCTGCGATGTTTTTTTCATTTTTAATCTTTATAATGCCGAACAAGAAGAAGTTACCTTCGCTTTCTGTGTAAAATTGTAAATAATGCAATCGATGACTGCGATCTACTTCACCTTATCGATTTTTATGTGCCAATCGGAAATAAGCCTATTCGGCGACTGCCTAAATCCCGAACAAATATTTTGCGTCGGTCCCCTGTTTTTGAGATGCAGTAGACCGTATTTTGAAAATTTCTAGATTCCCCAGGGTTGTCGTAAGAAAATCATGGGCCCCAGAGCGGTGTATTTTTTTCTGAGGCCCTACTTGGAAAATGAACTTGGTTACTCCTGAAAGTTTTTACCAGATCTAATTTTCGTGACGCCATATGTTAAGACAGCACTGTATTTATCACAGGCCCATGAAATGACGGGCCTGGTTTACCATTTCATTCCGTGGCGTCGGAGCCGTGGGTGCCGTGTGTGCTCAGGTACCCACGGTAACGTGTGGCATGGATCCGTGCAAACCCACAATTCATTCAGAAATTAAAGTTTAAAACTAAATTTAATTTCTGAATTTAAAACTAAGGACGAGCACCCACAGTTTCGAAACACTTCCGATGCCCCTGATTTCATTATAAAACATTTATGCCCTGATTTCATTATAAAACATTTATGCCCTGATTTCATTATAAAACATTTATGCCCCGATTTCATTATTTAAAAAAATAAATTATATATTTACCTGTGAGCTGAAATTCTGTCGCAGTTTCAATGAATAATTTTTCGGTGATCTCTTTTTTTTTTAATATCTTTCGAACTAATAATTATTTATTCAGGATGTTTTTCAATATTCGAAACGGATTTTAAATTTAACGCTGGGCCACCCATCTTCACCCAACTCGAATGACTAAAATATGGAGGAATGCTAGGCGGTTTCGGAACAAAAGTGAGCATGCGACTAACATGCCAATCGCCAAGTGACTGAGTCGCGTTGGAAAATTCATCACCAATATGCCAATTTCGTCGTGTGAGGGTTTCCATAGCGATATACGTGTTCGCCTTCTAACTACGGTTTCTGTTATCAGTCGAAGGACTCTAGTTTCCCCATGTGAGGAGGGCCTCTTAATAACTCATGGTCATTTCATCCATCCATTTAAATTTTTTGACACTTCCGTCATATCTCCCCCAGAGACAGTAGTGTTCCCCCAATGTAAACATACTGAAGAAATTAAGTATGTCCTCATAGCTCAGACTTTGTGTATCAACAACAGCACACGTGGTTCTTCTCTGCTCCACCCCTCTTCAAACATGCCATCTGTAGGGGTGACCTCTATATCGTTCTGTAGGTATGGTATCCAAAAAAAAAACCGTATACCATAGTCCAGCCCTGAACGACCTAAGATACGGAAAAGTAAAAGGATCACTTTTGAAAACGGAAATAGACCTTGTTAAAAATAAAACCGAACATTTTCTATTAGCTTTTGCAACCACCGCTGAACATTGTTCAAGAAAACCAAAGCAGTTTATCAATGAGAATTCCCAAACAAAATGAGCGGCCATTCACTCATCTATGCTAAAAGTCCTGCTCTTTCATTAGCACATGCTACAATCATATGCAAGTTCGTCTGGAGCGCCTCCCTCTCGCTTGGGTTTCCGACTAGCCTCAGTAACTTCACGTCTTCTGCGAATTTTCTAACAATCCCGTCGAATGCTGATAAAGTCTATGGGGACCAAGGGCACTTTTGTGAGGACTCCACTTGTCACAACTGCCCAATCAGAAAATTATCCGTTCAACCCGATGTAACCTATCATGCAAACAACACCATTCTATCCAATTCAGTTACTTGTATTTGTAATTTAAAGGGGCGGGGGTTATCCTCTGCGCTATAACCTAATCGCAGAAGAAAAATATACGTAAAAATGTTTCTTGTTAATTCCAGTGGAGCAGTAGGGGCACACACTAAAGCAGTTGGTTAAAATAACTAAAAAAACAGCCGATAGGTGGCGCTGGTACGAGCGACTTCGGTGGAAATATGCAAATGAGACAGTTATAAGAACTTGCGCTCCTAATCCACAAGCAGTTCACCATTGTAAACCGTGTATGTGGACCAGTGGTACTCTGCCGATGCTGGATTTGCGACTCGCCTGCAATGTGCTATTCCCTGTGGTGGTGGTCATGTGGAACACATAAATGTAATAAATGATTTGGAGGCATGCTGTTCCTTATTTGAGTATCATTTCTTTGACTTGTGTATGTCCGTGCCACATACAGGCAGTTTTTGAGTTATTTTTCTCGCTGCCTTATTCCCGTGACCTAGTGATTCTAACCCTGCAAACCGTTTTTCATTTCGATTATTTTTCCGGTTTTTATGAATTTTTAAAATTTTCACAGACTTTTTTGCCCACCCTATATTTTCAATGGCAAAATACGTGAAGTGCACAAACCACGTTGGGCAATGCTTATATGTGTCTGAATTGAAGTTATGGTCGCTTGTGATTTCTTCCATATTTATCAAACTTACGAACTTTAACATTTTCGCTATTAATGATGTTCCGCTTACTTGATTGAATCCCTTATATACGGGGTGTCTGACAACCCTAGTCACATAGTTATAACTTAACGGGACCCCCCGAGAAGGAAGAGGGGGGGTGTCACTCGATTGTCGTGTGGAAAATTGCATTCTGAAATTTTGAAATCAATGATATTACGCAATATAAATTTGAAAAATATTAACATAATATTTTTTCACGGGGTTGGAGGTCCCGGGGCCCCATGTCCCCGAAAACTCCCAAACAATAGTTCAAAACAGACAACCCGAAATCTTATGGGACTTATTTCAGTCCGAAAATAAATCCACATTTACTGTTGTGTCATGCCTTTCTCGGTAGTCTTCGGAATGATGTAAGTGTTAAGGTGTTATAAGCATTCTCTTATATAAATAATCACCAACTATTGATATCATGTTTTTCTGCTATGCAGGCATTCTGGGTGTTATGTTTTCGTGACTGGATGGCCATATTTTTTACATACGCAAATTAAAAATAAATAATAGAATATAACAAATAAGAACGCAAATGGCAAAAAAATGTTCCTTTAGAAAATCATACGCAATCTGCCACAATTCTTCTCAAGATACTCTCCACGACGACGGAAACTGTCTAAGGTATCAATTTAGCGACATGATAAGACAATCTAACATTAGGTTGTTTCCCACGCATCTGATTTTCCTATACCAACCTTTTCACTCTCGCTCTCAACAAAATAATAATCAGCAGTAGGGGCACATTAGCCTTCGAAAAGAGTATTATTAAGGATCCTAACACGACGAAAACCGCCAGTGGACCTCGGAATCTGATCTGTCTGGTTCATTCTAATCACCATGTCGCCACTATTGCCAACGATAGTGGTATTCCTCTTTGCATGGAATCCAGCATATGCCTCTCGCGGTAAGATATAATATACTGTATTGAATCATAATGAAGCAGTTTATGCAAACGCAGTGATAATTAATAACAAATTAGTTATTATTGCGAACGTTGAATGAAACATTTTGTAATTTTAACTGACGGGAATGTGTTATCCAATCGAAAAATTCGGACGAATTATGCGAGTCCATGTTACATTTATGCGAAATTGGTTTTTTCTCTGAATAAGTTCCGTATAGCTTCCATTACACGTTACCAAAGTATATTCTTGCAAAAAAACCAAGGAAGTGATTGCTATATGCACTTTTGCACAGTTGCAATTTATGGAAAAAAAGATGTTTCTTTCTAATTTAGCGATGACTTTTATTGTGTCTCCCCTAAAGTTTGAAGGAAAAAAACTATACAGAGACCCGTTTTTTATACACACAGACCGATACAGAGACCAGTTACGATACAGAGACCTATATGCAAAGCAACGCATTTAAGGAGTTAATATCCAGGAAGCCTCTTTCTTAGATGTGTTGAAAATTATCTGAGAAAGGAGTACCTTCCCTCTCTTATTTTTTTTACTGTATGTTCCCTTATGAGTATTTACTGTCGCATCATTTGGGAACGTATCATTGTTTATTGTTGTACGATCGTGAAAATACATAATGAATTACTTGGGAGAAGTTTGCGTTACAAACAAGTACTATTTTCAGTGTTCAGTTGAAATCATGATAATAAACTTTTTGAAAATCACAGAAAATTGAAGTAATCGGTGAATATTATCAAAATAAAGATTTGTGGTATTCGTACCTTTTATGTTGTATATCGTTCGAATCGTTAAATTTCGTTTCAAATGATTATGAAATTTCAGTTGAAGCACCTGGGTGTATTTATAATGATCCTTACCCGATGGTATTTGATGCTGCAAAGCAACCTGTGGGAGAAGTAACGTCATCATTTTATGAGAAAGGGGAGTATCAGAATCACGCTTGGTGTGACTACACCATCAAAGCTCCTCCGGGATACGTAAGTACCATGATTTTAATGATATCGGGAGGTGAAGTGTCATATGTAAAGTTGAGTATTATCCTGATTTTCGGATAATTATTAAATTTTTCGTACCACAATTCTAATGTCTGGAGGATTTTTCTTCTTTTTTTTCAAGCATAGTTAAATATGTATGTGATATGAGGATGATTATCAATTTTTCTGCTCCAATAGGATATAGTTATTATAATTTAATGATATCTAATTCATAGTATTCAAATCTATAAAACCAGATTATAAAGTTGACGTTCATCGATATGGATATAGAACCATATAATACATGTGGGGCGGATAAAGTTTATATAAAGGATGGCCCATCAGATAAAGGTGAAGATCTCGGTGTTTATTGTGGCACCGTTCCTCCGCCATTCCCCGTGGTTTCCACAAAGAACGGAATGCATCTCAGTTTCAGGACCGACAGGCAAATACAGAGAAGAGGCTTCCGAGCTCGATATGAGGCTATTCTGCCATCAGGTTATTTTCATCACAACTTATTTCCAAATAGCTTAAATTTTTATAGTTTTATACCAAATGGCATATATTTTTGCTATAGTACGTACGTCTAAAATTCGATTTCATGCAATCAACATAATTATCAAAACGATTCAATAACGCAAAGACACGAACAATACTATTAATTGTACTTGGTTGCAGTTATATTTATTTATTTATATGATTTTATTTTGAATTCGAATTTTCTCAACATGAACAGAGGTTTGTCCACGGGGCCAGTACAAATGTTCGAACAACAGATGTTACACTGCAGAACAAAAATGCAACGGCAGAGATGATTGTCTCGATGGATCTGATGAAGCTGGTTGCAGTGAGTATATTCTCAGTGGTGTTTTTTTTTTTCAATATCTTTTACCGCACTGACTGCTATTCTTTACAAATGGGAATTGAATTCTCATTCAAACCGAATTCATACTTATTTAGAAGTACGGATATCAAAAGCCCTATTTTTTGATACAATTTCAAACGTCCTCCTACGTTTCGAAAAATCCGTCCTCCTATATTCAGGTTTCGGAAATTCTTTTTCTTGGGGAATTTTATTTTACTATTGATAAATTCTCGATTTATGAATAAAAATTCACAAATTAGAGTTTAGAAAAGAGATTAGACTTTGCCTGATTTTATTGTCCGCTATCGAGAGTGTCCGAGAGTTAAGGGAGGTTTCACTGTATTTTTGTTTAATGATAAATAATATAATAAAAATTTTATCATTTTATATAGTTCAGTACATCCGCCATGTGTTGCAACGACATACTAAATGCGTTTCATTGGCGATTTTAGCTAGGGCTTATTTTCGGGGAAACACGGTAGATGCATTTGTCTCACAAAGTTGTTTACCGCGTTTCACTGTCTTGTGATACCAAGAAAGTAGAAATAATAATTATTTTCTTGGCGCTGTCAATGATTCTGTGGTCCAAAATACCGATGTAATAAGACACATTATTCAGAAGAACGAAAACAATTGACTAATTTAAATTCGAATTCAAAACGATTTTAAACAAATTATTTAAAAATATCGTTATAGCGGGTTTTTTTTTTTTAAATATCAAACATATTGTTAGAGAGATTTATTATCGTAAAGGATATCGTTTTATGGAGAGGAGTTTAACATGAGACTACAGATTGTATTACTATAGAACTGTATTTCTTTCTAAACAATATTTAAAAAAATCGTTGTAGAGGGATTTATCGTTATATCAAGTATAATTGTAGCGAGGTTTCACTGTAGTTCGTTTGAGTCTCAAAAAATCTTTTCGTTTTATTTTCTTCTCATTTAGACCGACCATTACCAAGCTACACTTGCGGCACAGGCCCTATACAACCGATCGAACTTTCTGACACCGGTGCAGATCGAGTAGTCGGTGGTATCGAAGCCCGACCACACAGTTGGCCGTGGCAAGCGGACATGCAAATGGAACTGTATTACCCTAATAGTCACCATTGTGGCGCTACATTAATCAATCCACAGTGGGTGATGACAGCCGCTCACTGTCTCCAGACGTAAAAAAATTCATTCGTTATTTGTTTCATTTTTGTTCGCCAAAAATTATTTTACTTATTTCTTGAAAAATATTTTTAATCTGTTGATAGAAATGAAATAAATCTCGATTCTCTTCGACCAGGGGTGCTATGGCAAGATATTGGAGGATACATTTGGGGAATCATCACAAATTCCAAAAGGACAGATATGAGCAAGTCCGTTTGGTTGAGAGACTCGTGGTGTATCCTGGATACACAGGTGATGATGTGAGTATGTTTTCTAATGTCGTTAGAACTCTTGAAAAATAAAGAAACAACAAATGGATTATCTTATGAGATTGATGTTGTACAGCTCAAATCCTTACTCATAAAAAAAATTGATTTGTTTTGTACAGTATAATTTCGACCGACTATATTATACGATGAACATTGCAATCAGTGCTGGACAAATATGCTGTGCAAAATGCACAAGACATGTGAAAATTTTGACGGGGCATGTAATGTTTTCACCCACATGTGACCTACACTAGCGTATACAATATACTGCCCAGCATGTATTATTTCAAATCGAGCATGTGCATTTTTTAACATTTGTCCAGTCCTAGCTGCATGCCTAAGTGACGTGGTGGAAAGATGCTGGTCTACCACCGTGGACGTTTTCGTTAGGTCCCAGGTTCGTACCATAGGAAGAGTAACATAATAATATATTCTTCCTAACGGGCTTGAGGCGACCACCGGTAGATCAAGCTGTGGAATCCAGGAAACAACTGAAGTTTTCACGGATAGTGTCTCCAGCTTGTGGGTAATATTGAACCAACGCTCCTCACATCAATATGTACGTCACATCTGTGTAACCTTGTCTGTCAACAGTCGCTCAAATGGATGAAGGCATATGCTGGAATTCACGGGAATGAACAAGGCGATACATTGGCACAAGCAGCAGTTTCATTTCAAGACAGGCTGGAGGAACTACCACTGCCACATAGCTTTGGGAAGCAAATTGTTAAGGTGGATTTGATTTCGGTTTGGCAGGCAGGTTGGGATCTGAATACCGCAAAAACGAGGAGTACAAGATCGAAAGAAGAGATAATTGGACTAAGAAGGCAAAAAGGGAAGATCATAGTTTTAAGAGAGCACGGGCCTTTTACGGAATATCTGTTCAGACTCCATAAGTCTAACAAATATCGGTGCGTCTGTGGAGCTAAATGTTCACGTTTCCATTATGCAACAGTGTACAAACACGCAATATTTATATTTTGTCCCGCGGTAGAAGCTTTCAGATCCTTTCGTTTTTATGCTTGTGGAAACAACGCTCGTTGAGAAGCCAAATAAACGCAAAAACAGTTGAGACCTCATCTACCATATGATGGAAAAATCTTCATGGGCTTCACAACAAGAAAAGGCGGTGCGCAAATTAACACTTTCTTAGCTCGTATGTAGACCCACACTATTCGCCCCCCTCATACGTGATCTCCAGCATCTACAATGACATCAGAGATGAGTCGTGCGCCGCCGCCCATGACACGATGAAGATCCAGACTGCTGTAATCATGATTTGGAGTGAATAAAAAAAGCTGGTTGAGACAAAGAAATGTACATCAACGTCGTTACGATCCAGCTTAGGAATATGATTTTTGTTAAAGCTACATCCTAATGATGGTTCCTGACAGATTCTGACTATCAAATAATCACTTACAGTTGAGACACACACACACGCACGTACGCACGCAGATGATTTTAAATTAGATTAAAATTAGCAATAAGAAAATTAAGAATTCAATCAGCATAAAGGACGCTCTGCTGTCGTGCACTTTAAATGAACCAATTCACGTGATTTTAATGAATCGTTATACAAGTATTAATATTTGATCGATCATCACTTTCCGTAATTCTAGTGATTTATTTTTATATGTATTGAATAAAACGTGTACCGAGGTACCGATATCCGTAAGGGCAATGGCCGATATTGCCGTAAGGCGATGTGGACTGGGTGCCTCTTGGCTCCAAAGATAGATGGAGCCTTCATTTCTAGCCCAACTCGCTAACGGTAGTACATTGTAGTACAGCGATATGGACGGAGTTGATGTGTGGTGAAATAGTCTTGATTGTGATGCATATTCGAATATTTTACATTTAAGCACGGAGAATTTCAACAAAATAAATTTCATATGACATGAATGTCGCTCTTCACTTGTTAATACAAGATATACGGAAGACTGGATGTTGTGAAGATATTTATTATTTGAGATGTTAATTTTTTTATTTTCTTTTTAAGTAAGGAAGGGGAAAAAAATTAACATCTCAAATAATAAATATCTTCACAACATCCAGTCTTCCGTATATCTTGTAAAATAAATTTCACTCCGCTGAATATTAGACTTTCTGCAAAACGTGGGATATTAAACAATTATTTTTTTTGTATTTCCAAATTCTTTCATTTCACAGCTCATTGGAAAAAATATCGATTTGAATCACGACATAGCTCTGATGAAACTCAACGCACCAGTAGAAATAACGGATGGTGTGAGGCCAGCATGTCTAGCTCCTGAAAATTACACTGAAGAAATCGGTACGCAATGCCAAGCAACTGGATGGGGCGAGACCAGAGGTAAGTGTTGGGTAGGCCTATCGGGAATCGATCACCATTTCTAAATGGAACCAATTTCAGACTTGTTACACTAGCTATATAAACTCTGTTCTAACTATATAGTTAGAACATACCCAAAATTGCAAGAGAACAACAACTAAACGTGTTTCGGAACTGAATGATGTTCCTTCTTTAGTAGTAAAGACAAATAGTAGAAAGGGAAATGCTCCTTTATAATAGGAGTCACTCGCTGTTCAAGACAAAGAGTCGAAATGAAGTGACCGGCAACATGAGAAAAGAGGATGAAAGAAAAATGGTGGAGCCAATCACAGACGAGAATGTGATAGTGATGCTGATGAAGAAAAAATAATTTTTGTAGAAACTGTTGCCAGATTTCTGAGAAGGGTGGTGTGCTAGTTTGGTGGTTGATTAGTTGGTTTGAGTTTTTGTAGATGTGGAATGATTTGTAGAAGTCTAAGTGAAACGGTGTGAGGAACATTTTGGAATTATTTTGGCTAATGGAAACTCGACTTTATGGTCAAAGGACAAGCAATGCTGGGCCATGGATGAGCGGTTAGTCTCATAACTTTTATGCTCGTTCAAACGGTATTTAAGGACGCATTTAGTTTGACCGTATTGGCATGAAATGCTGTAGATATCCCAGTTGTTGAATCGGTCAATGGGATCTTCTAATTTAGAGAAGCTGATTTTATTGATGGGGATGAGCATCACATAAAAATTATATTTTCGAATGATAAAAATTTAGTGACGTAATACTCGGACGACCTCTTTCCAATGGAAATAGGGAGCCAAGACTATACCAGGAAAATGCTCCCCAGACAGTGATTGCACCACCCACTCGAACAGTTGTCATGGGGCATGCCTGATCCATGGCTTCGTGCTGCTTGCGCCACACACGGACCCTGCCATTAGCGTCCTGGAGAAGGACTATTAACTTTTCAGACCAGAAAAACCTTCTTCCATTTATCAAGTGTCCGTTTTCTTCGGTGTTGCAGCGAAATTTAAGTGGCCCCTTGTTAGTCGCCGGCTAATAAAACCGATTCGTTTTAAAATGTGTCTTGTAGAGCGCACCGATATACTTTCCGATGATGCTGAGTTGTATTGCGCTGCAATTTGTTGCTTTGTAGCTCTTACATGTAAGTGATCAAAATAATGACCAAGAGGGCAAGGGATTAGGTCAGTGAGCGGCAAAAAGAATGACCTAGAGAGTTTGTGACAAAAATGGTGCACGGGGATGTGAGTGACCGAAAGAGTGACTTAGACAGCAATAGACTAGCTCGTTTGCCATCATGTGCATGCCAAAACAGTGTGCAAGCATGTGAATGACAAAACAGTGCGCAAGTATGTAAATGACAAAACAGTGTACAAGCACGCGAATGACAAAACAGTGTGCAAGCATTTGAGTGACGCAAAGAGTGACTTCGAGACAGACGCGTATTCACAGGGGAGCGGGGGGCGATCAGACTACAGCTCAGGGTGATAAATTCGAAGAATAAATGCGGCGAGTAAAAATCTAGAGGAAACTATCTTCGTCTTCGTGAGACAATTATACGTGGTTATGTATAATCCTAAGCTCGTATTGGTATATCGTATTATGATAATTATGATTACGTATTATTAATTGTGATCGTCAATTAATTACTTAATTAACCGAAAATAACTATCGTCCAATTTGTTGGTTTTGTTTGCACATGGTGATACGTGTGAAGAAAGCCAACATAACTGATAATGCTGTTATGAACGTTTATCTCTCTCTCCCTCTTTCTTCTCTCTAATTTTAATTTAATTCAATTTTCATCGCAAAATATGCGTAGCACACTTATCATGCACGAATAAAAAATAATTAATTGGTTTAATGTAAAGGAGAATGGTTATCAATTTTTCCTTGTTTTTTATTTTACTTTATTTGCAAAAACAAACAAAGTGCATTTCAAAGACAAAACAAACCACATAGAAAGGACAAGACATGAACACAATAATAATCATATTCGGCCCCAAGGGACACAACGTCCTTCCAGGCAGCCAGGATTAAATTATTATATTTTGCCGCCATTTCCCAAGAACCGTACGTTATGTTAACGAATGTTATGTAGTAAGATATGAATATTACAAAAAGTTATACACTGTAAAAATTTGAATTATTAGATCTGAAATTTTTGAATTACGATGTATTTCTTATACAAATAATGAGTCTAAGTAATAAATATACCTTTTCGTTTCACAAAGCTATTCATGTACAGACATACATACACATTTATAAATGCGAATATTCACACACACACACATTTTTTTTGGTACCATGACGTAATGAAAAAATGCCTGATTGGTTTTAGCTGCAATTAAGATTGTCCCTATATTTCCCATTCATGATTCAAACAGTCTTAAAATATATTTTCATGATTTTGTACTCTTTTCGCATACATAATAGCATCATATTTATTGCTACGATTATGAACGTTGAGTGAAATGAATTCATTATTTTCAGAGCAGTGAAATAGGAATATTTTTGAAAATGGTGTTTATTTCTTTTTTGGGACTTGAAATATTCATGTTTGATTCTTGCTGAAGTTCTGTTTGTTTTCCGCTGTAACCAATTGTTGTTTTTCAACACAAAATTTATAGGTCCGTAAATATATAGCTCTCTAAAGTCCAGTTAATGACAATTAATAGTGTTATCGTATTTAACAGACTTTCCATTTTTATTTTTACACTTTTTGTCGATAAACTCGATCAAGGTATCGATGGGATTGTTAGCAAATTCGCAGATGACGTGAAGCTAATGGGGGTAGTCGCGAATCAAAGCGATAGGGAGTTAATGCAGACCAACTTAAACAGGATTGCAGCATGGGCAAATGAATGGAGCATGACGTTTAGCGTTGATAAGTGCATGGTCGCTCATTTTGGTTCGAACAACCCATGGTTATCTTACGAGTTGAATGGTGTCACTATACCGGATGCAACTAGGGTCACCGATTTGGAAATTCTCGAATGGCTTAGGTTTTCTGAACATTGTTCAGCGGTGGTCAAAAAATCGAATAGAATGCTTGGTCTCATTTTCAAAAAGGTCTCTTCGCGTTCTTCTAAAGTAATTCTTCCGCTTTTTCGAGGCTTAGTTCGTCCTGGACTGGAGTATGCTGTAAGGTTTTGGAGGCCATACCTACAGAAGGACATAGACTTGGTTGAAGGGGCGCAGAGAAGAGCTACGCGTGTCCTTATTGGCACACAGGGCTTGAGGTATGAAGAGAGACTTCATTTTTTGAATATGTTTACATTGGATTACATATGTTACGTTGGCAGGTGTCGAGGAGATATGATCGAAGTGTTCAAAATTTTCAATGGGATAGATAGGAAGGACCATGAACTTTTAGTACACCGTCAATCGACTGCTTTTACAAGGGGGCACCAGTATCGATTGGTGAGGGACAATGCAAGGTTATGGTGTCGCAGGGAATTTTTCTCTAATAGGGTTGTTAATAAATGGAATTGCTTACCCCCGGAGGTAGTAAATTGTAACACAATTGACACGTTTAAAAAGAAATACGATAAACATGTTGGGGTAAATCGAGAAGCTATCCATACTTAGAATAAGACAACCATAAGTATTCTTTATGGGCGTTGTATAATATTTTATCACGTGTATATATTGTTTATAATTTTTATTAATTGCATTTTTAATTGGGTTGCTGTATTTTTGAAGTATATGACATCCATATTTTTATGGGCATGTTTTCCTTAGTCACCTCGTTGGGCATTTTGCCTGTTGTGGCGTTGTATTTGTATTTGGGAATAATGCATAATCGCCGGTAAAAGTAATAAATGTAGTAAAATGTAATCAAAGTTTCTTTATATCGGGATGATTGATGATTGTGCATAACCACAAGTGTGTCATTTAGGAACAATTGTGACAGAATCTAAGCGTCGTATGAATGTGAAAGTCGTATGAACGAGGTTCTACTGTATATCGTACCTCCCCAATAGTAGGCACTCCCTGTTAGCGGAAAAAAGATTGATCCCACAGGGGTCCGTTTTATCAAGACGTTATACTGTATTCATAATTACTTTGCTTGTACTGATTCTATACAAATTCATTTTCTGTTGATTATTTAAGGATCAGGAAGTAATGATGCTTTGAAGCAAGCTGAGATGTACGTACAGACGGAGGAAAGGTGTCCATCCGGCAGGAGGCAGTACTCGATATGTCTGGACAGCCGCAGAGGTCTTCAAGGGGTATGCCATGTAAGTACTTTATTTCTGGGGGCTCACTTGCTCTATGAGGACTACGTAGTACTCCCGATTGTGTGTTTTCTGTTATTAAGTCATGTCTTCTTTTATGGTTTTTTTTATTTCACAGGGTGACAGCGGAGGACCTCTGGCGTGCAAAATCAATAACAAATGGCACGTACTTGGAGTTGCGAGTTTCGTGACGCGGACAAATTTAATGTCTGGACTCTGTTCAGTTGGTGGAACGATGTCCGTGTACAACCGGATCTCGAACAAAATCTCGTGGATCAATAATATGATTGAGAAGTACAGTTGAAATGTAAAATCTCAAAATGATGCAAAAAAACATTAACAAAGCAAATTTTCTCACACACACATACGTGTCTGTTTACTTCTTTCGCTATTCATAACGAATTCCGAAATCATGAAATCAAACTCAATGAAAATCATGGAAGTGAAGCTCTGAATTGAAAGCAGTAATCAAATTCGAACAGGTCATGGTTCAAAAAAAATTTCATCATTGATTAAAGTGAAGTTTGACGATCGATTTGTTATTTCTTAAATAATGGAAAATTTTAGGGAAAGTTCCCTCGATATTTTTTCAAAATGTAAAGAGAAAAAGAACCCTTTCATTTAGAAATTAAGTAAAATTGCGAAAAATCTCAACCGCGTGGGAAGTGAGAGTGGGCCATTATGCACAAAAATGAAACAGATTGGTAAAGGGGGGAACATCATCATCATCATCATCCAGTTGGTTTGCTATGACTCGCCCTGTTTCCAGTGGTGGCACTACCTTACTACAATGTTTTCCGTAGAAGTGACAACATATCGTCTTTCCTTCTCCGAGCATCAATGGCCAACGTCGAACACACTCAACGACAGATTCTGCCCATTTTTTTGGGAAAAAAACGGAAGGCTGGGCAGCATTCGGGCGTTGTAATAGATTGAATGATAATTATTAACCCTTCATTTCCTTTTTACATGAAATTAGAATCTGGACAACTACAGCCGATGCTCGTTATAACCTCTTATTACAACGACCGCTATTACATGCCACATTTTTCTGCCATGTTATTTTGATCCAATATAACAAGTTGTTACCTGTAATTATCATTCAATCTATTACAACGCCCGAATGCTGTTCAGCCTTCCGTTTTTTTCCCAAAAAATAGGGCAGAATCTGTCGTTGAGTGTGTTCGACGTTGGCCATTGATGCTCGGAGAAGGAAAGACTAAACGTTGTCACTTCTACGGAAAACATTGTAGTAAGGTAGTGCCATCACTGGAAACAGGGCGAGTCATAGCAAACCAACTGGATGATGATGATGATGGTGTTCCCCCCTTTACCATTCTGTTTCATTTTTGTGCATAATGGCCCACTCCCACTTCCCACGCGGTTGAGATTTTTCGCAATTTTACTTAATTTCTCAATGATAGAATGAACAGGTAACTGAACCTGTGTTTTCATTCTGAAAATTATCCATTCGGCATGGCTGTCCTAAATAAACGGAGCGTTTTACCTTTACCGTATTCCAACGCGCGCTTTAGCCGGTTTCCCAGGAAACATTGAATCATCACAGGGTGTTCATCTGAGTTGTCGGTGAATATATTCCAAGTACAAAATCAAGCATTTATCTTTAATGGTTTAAGTGAGCGCCATGACCACCCCCCCCCCCCCCACACACACACACAAGAGTGGAACTGATGCAGCTGTTGTCCGGGGGGCCCGGGACAAATTTCATTGTTTTGGAGGGTTTTTCCTTACACTATAAATTCACTACAGAAGAGGCCTCACAAAAGATTGGGAGGAGGCATGATGAGCACAGAGATGCTCACGGGAAAGAAAAAAATTATTCTAACGTGAAATATACCCTTTTTTCCGGATAGGCATCTCTACTGTCTTTTATTTCACCTGCGCAGACATGTTGTTTTGCTGCGAAAGAATTCCGATATCTGTGCGGAATGACAAAATAAAACGCTACCTTATCCAATATAATTTTTTTCCTACTTTGCAAAAAACTCACTGTACAGGGAATCATTTTCAATCAGACTAAGCGTTCATATTTTGTGAACTCATTCACAATGAAAAAATAGTTCCTTTCTTAGTTACTTTTCGCCCATACCCAATAAACGGGTGGAAATAACATTTTATCCGGAAAAATATGCCTTCTAGGAAATATTGAAAACACACAATTATACAGTACAATATTATATTTATGTCAGAAACACATTATTGAACTGTGACCCATTCCGTCACCTATAAAAATTAAACTGTCATGATTCTTTGATTAAAATTATCGACCAGTTTTTGACTGATGTGCAGCATTGGAAAATACAATATGATACTATATTTTTTTGATATCATGAAATCAACATCATTATTTAAATTAGCAGGTTTGCATCAAAATTTAAATAGTTGTATCTTCATTGGTTAAAAGTTTTAAATTGTTTCGTTTCTATGTATTAATGCTGACTTTAAATTCTGAGAGTCTTACTAACGTTGTTTTACTATATAAAAGTAGTAAATGTTAAAATTTGGAAGAAAACTTGACTGTTTAACTAATAGCATATTTTGGTGGTTTTTTTTTCAAGTGTTATTTCTATGGAGTAATTATAACAGTTTTTCTTGATACGTGGCGGCAGAAGTTCCAGCCTGTAAATATTCCTGTGTTTCTCTCTCTCTCTCTCTAAGTTACTTTTTTTTAGTCGTTCACATACTTTAGCATCCTCCTCGAGGCAGTAGTTCCCAAAGGCTGGGTCACGATCCTTCAAAACAGAAATGTCCAAATAAATAACTCGTTTTTATCTTAAAAATGTGTCAAAATTAAAAAAAAAATGTCTACTCTGAGCTAATTACCATGTATCATTAAATGCAGTTTTATCAAATTATACTTGTACAATAATGAATATATATATATATCTCAAAGTTAATACTTTTACAGGGTGAATCAGAGAGAATGACAGGATTTCAAAATTGTATATGCCTTAAAAACACCAAATGGATAAGTGGGGTTTGGATATTTATGAAATGTCATATTTTGTTTTTATAACAAGTCATATTTTGAGCATTTTCGAGCTATCGGTCATATTTTAGGAGTTTTGAAGCATTCATTTAAACCGAACACAACTAATGCTTCGGCCAATTTGCTACCAATTGAGTTATGCAGGAAGTGTGTGTGAGTGTTGGCACCTAACATTTGAGTGCGTATCTAGTGTGGTGTTTAGAATATTCAGTGGTGCGATCTATATGCGTGTAGTGTAGTGATTGAATATTTATAGCGTTGTAGGCTTGTTGCTCTCTGTCGCGAGACTTTTTCAACGGGACGATCGGCTCGCATTCGCACGGAGTTTTGAAGCAATAGATTTTTTTTGGTCATGGTAAATATTAATCTGCAGGCATTTTCTTCCGATACGTAGAAAGGTACTTCCAAAGAATTCTGGATTTCCTTTCATAAAAATAAAAAATAAACATTTCATTCCCAGTGGCGGCCACTGTTTTGTTCTCGGAGAATACTCTTGCTATGTTTCTTGTTTCTGAATGGCAGCCAAGCACTTGCAAAAGATGTTAATCATTAAGACATTCGAAATCTCCGCGGTCAATGCATTTTCATCTTTCATCACACCAAGACTAGGGGATAATTGCCAGGAAGGGCAGACTAGGTTTTGCCACCGTCTCCCGTTACTGTAAAACTCCAAGTCTCTAAACCAGTGATTCCCAACGTGGGCGTTAACGTCCCCTTGGGGGCGATTGAAAATTCCGAGGGTATAACATAGGATTCTATGGATTAGATTGTGTTGTGGGGGGGGGGGGCGATGGAGAAAATATTTCTGAAGAAGAGGGCGCTGGGCCAAAAAAGGTTGGGAAACTATGCTCTAAAATAACTTTTTTGCATTGCGTCCTGAATTAAATATTGTAACAAATCTATTTTTCCAGTATGGACATTTTTACTAACCCTGTGGCCTTATACCACATAATATGCTTTGTTTGTTTATACGTTGTTAAAAGAAGTTGAGAAGAGAAAATCTATCTTCCAAGAGAAGAGAACGTGAGTTGGAATGTGGCTTCCGTTCTGTATGGTTGTCTGTTTTGAGTGTGCTTCAAAATAAAGGCTTCTTCGTTAAGTTCCGTAGTTTCGTGTATACATTGGACACCCCTCCAATATAAAGTGATTGGTGATATTCCGCCACCTCACGGAAAAGAGACGCACCTCCTACACGACGTCCCCTTATAAAACTGGCGCCCAACGTCGTGGCTCGAACTCAAGGCAGTACGAAACGGACATTCGAACTCGGTTGTGAGGTTCCTGATAGCTCCTAAAATCGAAATGGCGTACTTGGCCAAAGGTAAGAAACGTGATTTGATCCTACTCGCTCTAGAATTAGGAGAGGAAGTTCCGAATGATTCGCGTGTAGTAGATCTCAAGCATATAATAACAAAGTCCTCCGGTTATGAGGAAGAATTCGTGAAAGCCCTGCTGGCTACTATTATCGGAGAAAGAGAGGGAGAAGAAGAACGAGCTAGAATAGCTGAGGAAAAAGCTAGAATCGACGAAGAAAAAGAACGATCTAGAATAGCTAAGGAACAATCTAGGATCACCGAAGAAAAGGAACGAGAACGTTCGTTCGAACTTGAAAAGATGCGGTTGCAGCTTGAGTTTCAACGACTCTCGCAACCGGCAGAAGAGTCATCCGTCGCTCTCATCGATCAGCCCAAGTTCGACGTGAAGAGGTTGATCCCGAATTTCAATCCGAATGAAGATGATATGTCGCTATTCCTAAAGTTGTTTGAAAGACAGCTAAAATTCTTGAAAGTGGAGAAGGTGAACTGGGTTGCGTATCTGCTGGGAGTTTTGCCGAATGAAGTTGCTAAGCTCATTGCTCGAGAACCTGAAGATAAGGCCCATGATTACGACCACATCCGGGAGGTTCTCTTACGCCGTTTCAAGCTGAGTGCGGAAAGGTTCCGGCAGCTATTTTCTACTCACAGAAAATCACCTGGAAGTACCTGGAAGGACTATCACTTTGAGATCCAAAGTTATTTCGAAGGCTGGCTGTCCGAACTGAACATTAGCAACTTTGACGAGCTGAAAGATCTGATGATTTCGGATCAGATGAAGAAGAGGATTCCACCCGAAGTAAAAGAACATTTTCTGGATGTTTGGAGTGAGTGGACTACCCCTGAAGAGATCGTGGAGAAGCTTGATGCTTATGATAACCTTCGAAACAAAAAGAGCGAGATCAAATGTGAGAGGAAGAAGTTGCTGTCAAAGCAACATGAACCCCCTAGGTCCCCAGTGCGACAAAGAGACTTTCATTCTAATCAACGTGCGAATCCGGAATCGGAAGATGCAGGACGTCATCCTGTCTTAAGATGTTATGGTTGTGGGGAACCTGGTGTTACCAAGTCCCGATGCCGAACGTGTAATCCTCCAACGGATAGACCAGGACCCAGTGTCAACGCTTTGGACTTATACAGTTTATCATCCCATCCTAATACGGAATCGAAAGATGCCAGTAGCAGTCATATCCTAAGATGTTACGGGTGCGGAGAACCTGGTGTCGTCAAGTCCCGATGTCGAACGTGCAATCCTGCCACGAACACCCCAGAAGTTAGTGTCGACGAGTTGGACTTTTACAGTTTCTCAACTGAGAGACGTCAAAAAAATGCTATCGAAGTGATGATCTGTAACAGGCGCGGAGCAGTGTGTGCTGACACGGGTGCCACCCATTCAGTGGCAGGGGAGAAGCTATACCATCTCCTACAAGAATATGGCTTGCCCTTTTCCCGCAAGACTATCGTTATGAGACTAGCCGATGGATATGCTCGTAGAGCCGAAGTCCTAACTACGACTGTGGACATTAACGTCCAAGGTAAAGTGATTCCCACCGAGATGATGGTGCTACCACAGGCCAGAGAAAACCGAACCCTTCTCGGTACCGACTTTCTCAGTGATGCTGGTATCGTCCTGGATGTTCAGCAAGGAAAGTGGTACTTCTCTGAAGCTCCTGAGAAGCGACATCCGTTCGTCGAAGGCCCATCTGAAAGCAGTGCCCTCCTGGCACTACCTGCTGAGTCACAATCGTGTCGACTTCGTGAAGATAAAGGTACCCACCTTACTTCTCAGCAACGAGAACTTGATTCATCCCCGGCGGAGTTCAAGCGATGCTTCAAGCCAGGGGGAGGCCCGATACCTTTCATCGAGAAGCGAGAACTTTATTCCTTCTCAGAAGAATCCCATAGATGCTCCAAGTTAGGGGGAGGAAGACCTTTTCTCAAGCACCAGATCAAAAAGAGTGGTGATGACAGGGTATACCGCTGTAAAGGTGGCCCTGGAGAAGGTTATGAAAAATGTCGTGTTTCAAATTCTCGCTCGACCTCGCGAGGAAGGAACGCTTGCTATAACTGCGGTCGACGTGGACACGTTTCCCGAAGATGTTGGGATCCGATAGTGTGCTACCAGTGTAAAAATCGTGGTCATATTGCCCGTTACTGTCCAGGCAGCCACGCTGATAAGCTATCCAGCCCAATTGGTAAAGGAGCCAAGCAGTGTCAGCTGTTGAACTTCATTGTAGTGGAGAAGAGTTCACGGACTCTCCGCGAGTCCCAAAGTGGGAATGATGTTTTGGATAAGATCAGTGAAAACGTTGAATCTACTCAGGAAGCTGAAGATTTCCTGAACGGGAGGAAACATGAACTCGTCTTGAATCCCGTCAAGCAGTACCGATTCAAAAGGGAGTTGACTCCATTACGAGATGCTGAGACCACAACCGTGGTTACCCGGACCCCAAGAGAGTGGCATTCTTCAAAAGTGCATCCGAACCCTAGTCGACGTCCCCAGAACCGGTGTGACTCGAAAACTGAACTTCGACCTGAGACAAGAGTGTCAGCAGTTGCCCGGAGCTTCCCGTTCTGTTCGTCGGAAACTACTCCCAAACGAAAGATGGCTGTTACTGGCTCCTCGCCGAGACGTCGTCGGAGCCAGAGGGGGAGATTGTAACAAATCTATTTTTCCAGTATGGACATTTTTACTAACCCTGTGGCCTTATACCACATAATATGCTTTGTTTGTTTATACGTTGTTAAAAGAAGTTGAGAAGAGAAAATCTATCTTCCAAGAGAAGAGAACGTGAGTTGGAATGTGGCTTCCGTTCTGTATGGTTGTCTGTTTTGAGTGTGCTTCAAAATAAAGGTTTCTTCATTAAGTTCCGTAGTTTCGTGTATACATTGGACACCCCTCCAATATCAAGTGATTGGTGATATTCCGCCACCTCACGGAAAAGAGACGCACCTCCTACACGACGTCCCCTTATAATATCATTTTTTGTGGAATATTTTCCCACCCAACAATTCACATTTCTTCAATTTGTTAGTCGCCCTCTCAATTCTAGTACTGCCTAAAGTTGAGTGTTGAGAAAAAAAGTTCCGGAGTTTTTTCCAGGACATTGGGGAGAACATTTTAATCACTGATTGTAGCCGCTGTGCATTCATGTGGGCATTGTGAGGGATTTTTGCATCACGAGGACCAGCATTTGAATCCACCGGTGGAGGAGTGATGGTTGTCCGAAGTTGGTATTTTGTCGTTTTCCAGTTTCTGGGGCAAGTGTGAGTCGATCTCCCCGTTGAAAAGCCTCACAACAAGTCCTACAACCACGACCGCAACCAAAAACAATAGTTAACACTGTCACAAAAATAGGCGAGTAGGCACACGATTTTTGGCACGCCTTCCTCTTAATTTTGAACGAACGAAAAGCAAACTTGGTGGCTTTCTTGGTCCAGCGCACGGGGCACCAGACCCTCCCAACTACCCTTCCCTAGTGGTGGCCCTGCCTACATCTATACATGTATTCAAACATTACACTTCCTCACAATTCGAAATGCAGATGACAGCACTAAGTTCACGCACAACACTAGATACGCACAAAGATGGTTAGGTATAGATCATATACATACTTCCGGTACAACATACATCTGAAAGCGAATAAAATGGTAGTAAATTCTCCAATGACGGTAGACCGGAGTTGTGCTCGAATTAAATGATGATGAACCGATGGTGCCACTGTATTGTATTTTGTTAAATATGAGTATACGTAAAATGCATACACAATGTATGTAATAGGGGTAGTCGGGATTCAAAGTGATAGAGAGTTGCTACGTACCAACTTAAACAGGATTGGAGAACGAGAAAATGAAAATGCAGCATGATGTTTATCGTTGACAAGCACAATGTCGCTCATTTTGGTTCGAATAACCAACGTTTGCATTACGTGTTGAATTTTGTCCATATCCCGGATGCAACTAGAGTCACCGTTTTGGGAATTCTCATTGACGAGCGGCTTAGGCTTTCTGAACATTGTTCAGCGGTGGTCAGAAAATCGTATAGAATGCTCGGTTTCATTTTCAAACAGGTCAAAAGAGGCTCTTCGCGTTCTCCTAAAGTCATTCTTCCGCTTTTCCGAGGCATAGTTCGTCTTGGAATGGAGTACGCTGTAAGATTGGGGAAACCATACCTACGGAGATATATAGACTTGGTTGAAGAGGTGCAGAAAAGAGCTATGCGTGTCCTTATTGGCACACGGGGCTTGAGTTATGAAGAGAGACTTCATTTTTTGAATATGTTTACATTGGATGAACGCAGGTGTCGAGGAGATATGATCGAAGTGTTCAAAATTTTCAACAGGATGGACCACGAATTATTAGTACACAGTCAATCGACTGCTTTTACAAGGGGATACCAGTATCAATGAGGTAAGAGCAATTCTAGGTTATGATGTCGCAGAGAGTTTTTCTCTAATAGGGCTGTTAAGCTGTTAATAAATGGAATAGCTTACCCCCGGAGGTAGTAAATTGTAACACAATTGACACGTTTAAAAAGAAATACGATAAGCATTTTGGGGTAAATCGAGAAGCTATCCATTCTTAGAATAAGACAACCATAAACATTTTATGGGTATTGTATAATATTTTATCGTGCTTATAAATGTATATTTTTTCTAGTTTTTGTATTTGCTTTTTTAATTTGGTTGCTATAATTTTGGAAATATATGACATCCATATTTGTTATGAGCAACTTTTTCTCAGTCACCTCGTTGGGCATTTTGCTTGTTGCATTTGTATGTTAAAAAGTTCCAGCACAAAAAACAAATTTAAAGCATGATAATTCACAAGATACCCAAATGCAATATTTTTAATATTCCCCGAAACCGTCAAGGTGGGCCCACAGAGAACAGGATACACGTTATTTTTACACCCGTTTTCTCTATCTTACTATACTTTCCATCTTGTAGAGATATTGTTGCCCAACTCAGATAATGCTCAAGACCAAACTACCCAACACACCCTCTGTGAAAAAGTAGCATTCGATATAACCGGAGAGAATTGCTTCGTAAAAATAAGCGAGGAAAAAATAAAACAAAATACTTCTGATGCACATTTTGCTTAGTTTAAAATTATTAGGCACATTTCCAATAATTAACGAACTCTTTTTAACACTGGTCTAAGCAAATTTCTGAAAGTGGAAAAACAAATGTTCTCCTATAGCAGCCATGATATTGGTGACAACCGAGTGACACTGGTTACATAGCATCGCGGGAGAATTTTGAAATTCTTTAGCACTGTTTCATTTTGGGAGCTAGAGAAATTCCCGGTATTCCATAATACCCACACTTCCTATATAGATGTTTTGAGTGTTATGGTTTTCTGATTATATGATTACACTAACCATCCAAATACACTAAACAGGAAACAGAATCAAATCATCGGATGATTACACTAATCATCCAATAATTTGAAAAGGTGTTAACCTTTGAAAATTCCTTGATTTTCACAAGCGAATTACAAAGAAATAACAGAACATAATAAATAAGAACACAAACCGAAAAAAATATACATATTTTTTAGAAAATTATATGCAATCTGTCTCAATTCTTTTCAAGATAATCTCTATAACGACAGAACCTGTATCAAGTACCAATTTAGTGATAAGACAATCTAACATTAGGTTGTTTCCCACGCATCTGTTTTTCCTGTACCCCATTCTTTTCTCTCAACGGAATCATAATCAGCGATTAGCCTTCCAAGAGTATTAGTAAGGATACCAACACAGCAAAAACCACCAGTGGACCTCTGGAATCGGATCCGGCTGGTTCTTTCCAATCACCAATGTCGCCGCTGATTCCAACGGTAGTGGTATTCCTCTTTGCGTGGGATACGGCATCTGCTCGCGGTAAGATATACTACATCGTCTTGAATTATATTAAAGACAGTTTATGTCACCGATGAAATTCATAACGAATATATGAATTATTGAGAACGTTAAGTAAAACATTTTGTGATTTTAAGTAACGAGAATTCGTTTATTTCACAGTGTTGGATACATATTGCTTCCATTGAAAATACTAGAAACATATTTCTGAAATGATATTATTAAGCATTGTTGCTACTTGTAACAGAACTATATAGATTTCAAGGTCTCCGGTCAGCTCTTCCGGTTAATTTAAAGATACATTTTATTCAATACTATTTTCTTTGGCACTTTATCTTCGAGGGCACTTTTGTGAGAAATCAATTTGCATTAAGAACAGGGTTGGAGACTTTTCTCTTGGTTTTCTCTCTCGTCGAAAACTCTTCGACATCAACACTTCATTGCTTACATTTTTATTTTATGTCTATTGTTTTTTAATTATTATTTAGTTTTTTGTTCTATTGCTCTTTTCAATGGCTGAAACAGAAACGACTATTTATTTTGCAGTAATTTAACTTATCAATGCGTAAATGTCTCATGCCTTCATCCTTTCTCTTACACTTTTTTCTCAAAAAAATACGTGCAAAATTATTTATGTACGTGTGTGAAATCAGCAAGAGGAATTTAAAAAAATGGTTTGCGCATATGAGAAGCTAAGCATTTAGAGCTTACCGTATTCTCCCGCATTAGCCGGCATGCCGGTAAACTCAAGTAACACCAGGTTCTTGAATGATGGTGGGGGCTCTGGACCGTTCATGGCACGGCAGGAAAAGCGAAGTTTAATAAGAATCAGAGTATGCATTTAGACGCGTATCCCACTGTCGGCACAGTGGTGGTCGGCTGAAGTTGATTTTCTGTGGTTCCCAACTTCGAGGCGCAAATGCGAGCCAATCTCTCCTTTGAAAAGACTCGCCACAGAGAGCAACGGGCCTACAAAGGTGCAATAAATCAATCGTTACACCTCACTCATGGTTAAAAAAGGTGACCGCAGATGACAGCACTACACAAAACAAGCGCTACGTAGAAACAAACTTCACGCGAATATCACACACACACGCATTCCGGTATGTGCCAATTCATCAGAAATTTAGTAGAGGAATGTGTACGATATGCATGTATGATGAAGTAGTACTAGCATTGATTCAGTCAATTGAATGAATTTTTAGCATAAAGATATTGAAGCATTTTCCAGAATCTGACTGGAATTTCAGATGGAACGTGTACGAAACTTTTAGTGTGTTTTTATCAGTCTATTAAAGTATTATAAAATAATTTTATAAAACTTGACAAATGCTCATAAGCCTACCGGTTGCATTTGTCCGAACTTAGACGATAAACGTATTGGGTGAATTTTTCAATTTTGATAAAAATGCCTTTTAGAAAAATTTCATTGTGTAATACCGTCCGAAAAAACTTTCTAAAAATTATAAAAAGCTGAAGTAATATATAAATATAAATATATAAATATAAATATATATATATATATATATATATATATATCATGTCCTTCGACAAGGAGAACAACAAAAAAAAAATATCTATTGATTAAACACCAATTCCAGGTTGTGGCGTCACGGGAAATATTTTTCTATAGGGTTGTGGATTGGATAAATGGATATACACACAGCTTACCCTCGGGGGTCGCAAATTCTGAGTGAATGTACACGTTTAAAAAAGAATCACGATAAACATATTAGTGGGGTAAATCAAGAAGCTATTCATACTTTAATAAGACAGTCATAATCTCTTTATGTGCAGTATATTATATTTTATCATAATTATATTGGTACATTATTATATTGCTCTGATTTGGTTATTGTACGGGGTGATTATAAAAAAAAACTATCCCGACATATGGGCCCCTAACTATCATACCATTCACAGAAACTGAATGAAATTTTGGCATAAGGTACTTTGAGGTATGCACTCAAGAATGATATGGAAAACAACAGTGTCACTCTGACAGTTAAGGTTACAGTGAGAAAATTTCGAAAATATCAAATGGCAACACCAAGTTTTTTGTTTGGAATGCGATCTCCATACTGAAAAACACTAAATAGCGTTGGAATGGCACCTGTAGCACGAAAATCCCCGGAGCTAGGCAAGGAAAAAGTGAAAAGGACTTTGCCGTGCACCAGAGCATTAATGTTCGTATCATTCGTCACACCTTTTCTTCGGCTGAGATCCCAGCCTGATTAGTCCTCCACAAGGTCATGTGGAAAACACAATAAAATGCTTTATTTCATGCTGCTTCTCTGTCCTTATTGGTTGTCCTCACTTTTAGCCTATCTACCGCCGGTGATTTTCATGCTACAGTTGCCGTTCGAACGCTATTTAGGGTTTTTCACAATGGAGATCACATTCCAATACAAAAAACTTGGTGTTGCCATTTGATATTTTCGAAATTTTCTCACTGTAACCTTAACTGTTAGAGTGACACTGTTGTTTTCCGTGTCCGGAAAATTCACCGCCAGCAATTCACCGACAACAATTCACCGCCGGAAAATTCACCGACCAACAATTCACCGCTAGGAAAATTCACCGACCATCAATTCACCGCCATGCAATTCACCGCTAGGAAAATTCACCGACCGACAATTCACCGCCATGCAATTCACCACTAGGAAAATTCACCGCTAGGAAAATTCACCGCTAGGAAAATTCACCGACCGACAATTCACCGCCATGCAATTCACCACTAGGAAAATTCACCGCTGGGAAAATTCACCGACAACAGTTCAATGCGAGGGAGTGAGCGATTGAGTTACTGAGTGAGTGAGTGACTGAGTGACCGAGTCAGTGATTGAGTGGCTGAGTGACCGAGTCAGTGATTGAGTGACTGAGTGACCGAGTCAGTGATTGAGTGACTGAGTGACCGAGTCAGTGATTGAGTGACCGAGTGAGTAAATGATTGAGTGACCGAGTCAGTGAATGAGTGACCGAGTGAGTGAGTGACCCAGTGAGTGACTGAGTGACCGAGTAAGTAAGTGATTGAGTGACCGAGTGAGTGACCGAGTAAGTAAGTGACTGAGTGACCGAGTAAGTAAGTGATTGAGTGACCGAGTGAGTGAGTGACCCAGTGAGTGAGTGACCCAGTGAGTGACTGAGTGACCGAGTGAGTAAGTGATTGAGCGGGTGAGTGAGTGACCCAGTAGTGACTGAGTGACTGAGTAAGTGATTGAGCGGATCAGTGAGTGACCCAGTAGTGACTGAGTGACCGAGTGAGTGAGTGACCCAGTGAGTGACTGAGTGAACGAGTAAGTGAATGAGTGACCCAGTGACCGAGTAAGTAAGTGATTGAGTGACCGAGTAAGTAAGTGATTGAGTGACCGAGTGAGTGAGTGATCCAGTAGTGACTGAGTGACTCAGTGAGTGACTGAGTGACCGAGTAAGTGATTGAGCGAGCGAGTAAATTGGTTAGTGAGTGAATGGTCAGTAAGTGAGTGAGGGAGTGAGTGAATTGGTTAGTTAGTCAGTTTTTAACCTAGTAGTGTCACAAATGATTAAAAAATCCGATTGTTCCGAAAACGTATTTATGATGAAGTGTTGATTTGAAGACACTTGTATCGGGCGTCCTCTTCGTCGTGGTGGTCGTCGTCAGCCGCGCTTTGACATTTGGAACTGCTTTCAAGGAACGCGTAACGATTTACCAACAATTCTATAGAAGGATGGCATCGAGCGTTCCAACAGCAATTATCTGCTCACCACCCAGATATATGGAAGTTCATCGGTGCCATAAAAAGAGAACAGAGTTTGAATGAAGTTCGGATGGAGCAAATTGTAAGTGGACAAAACCATCACATTAGGAGAAAGAAATACCGGGACTCTGCGCAGAGATTAACATACCCCCTGTGAGTGGCCACGAAAATTTTTAATTTTTATCAATTTTAAAACGAATAAAATCCAGGGCCCACATCCAGTAACGGGGACCCAATACGCAGATATTTAGTGGGACACCCATGCACTGGATTTATCTCGGACTCCGCTGTTGAAAATTCTACAATGTTAAACGACAGAAAAGAATGAGATTCATCCAGTGCCCCAAAATGAAACGAGACCCCTGACTCGGAAGCCAATCGGGCATCCCCCTGTGAGGGCCACTGCAAATATTCATTTTACCAACGAATAAAATCGAGCCCCCCCCCCCCCCTCACGCAATTACCCTTGACCGAATTCGCAAATTTTATGGGGTCCCAGACTGGATATACCTTGGGCTTCCCCTATCGCAAGGACCCCTGGAAATGAAACTTTTTAACTTCCCCATGAAGGTATATGTGCAATCCCCCGGGTACCCCGACCCTGTATGTTGGGAGCACTGGTGATATATGTATATTTTACTTATACATACCTCTCGGCATGACCCCCACGAGGGCAGGGCTGGCAGGGGCAGGAACGTTTCTTATCGCTTTTTGATATTTTCACACTATAAATTAAGCACAGAGGGGCCCGTGAAAAAGCTGGTTTGGGGGCCCGCCATCCATTTCAGCTTAGGGGACCTGCTGTAGGATGTGGGAAACTCGGGGTACATGCACATTACTTGGTCCCGATGTGTCAAATGGGTCCCGATATATGCAAGAGTTAAATGAAAACTTGACCCCAAAATCGTAACCGACTTCCTTAACACAAAAACGTAACAGATTTCGTTTCACTCAAAAAACGTCACCGACTCCCGTGAAAAAAAAATCGTCACTAATTTCCGTTGCATAGGAAGTATATATATACGTATATAGTAAATATATAGTACATATACTAGATACGCACTAAGGCGGGATTCCTGAAAGTTCATCACGTGAAATCGCGGGTAACAGTTAGTTCATCATAAAAAAAATCCATTGGTTACTGATGATCAGCGATGTTTTTTATAACATCAAAGTGATAACAGGACATGATTTTAAGCATTTTTAGGAAGTTAATTCATCGCGTATCCACTTACTTTATTATCTTTTAATTCTGTTATTATCTCTTTTAACATTTCATTAGAAGTTTCTGAGTAAAACAGAGTTAATGGAATTCTGTTGAATATACTATCTTGTATTGGGCAACAGCAATTTGTAATTTATACAAATACAAGGCCACAACAGGCAAAACGCCCAGCGAGGTGGCTGAGAAAAAGATGCCCACAATAAATATGGATGTCATATATTTCAAAAATACAGCAACCCGAATCCGTATCATCTGAATTTCTTCTCATAAAGTCATTATTTAAACTTTCCGCCATATCTTTAGGATATGGCACTTACTCACTCAATAGATCACTCACTCACTAGATCGCTCACTCACTTAGCAGCTCGCTCGCTCGCTCGCTCACGGACTGACTTACTCGCTCATTGAATCAGTAACCCACTCGGTCACTCAGGGCCGTATTCACCGACATGGTTTAAACAGTAGTCACAATTTTTGGATAAGAGATCACCATAGATTGGTTAAAAACCTGAATTTAACCAATCCGTGTCGATCTCTTATCCAAAAATTGTGTGTGTGTGTGTGTGACTACAGTTTAAACCATGTCGGTGAATACGGCCATCAGTCACTCACTGGGTCACTCAGTCACTCATTCACTCACTGGGTCACTCAGTCACTCATTCACTCACTGGGTCACTCACTCACTCAGTAACTCAATCGCTTATTCCCTCGCTAACTGACTCGCATCGAACTGTCTGCGGTGAATTGCATGGCGGTGAATTGTTGGTCGGTGAATTTTCCTAGCGGTGAATTGCATGGCGGTGAATTGTTGGTCGGTGAATTTTCCTAGTGGTAAATTGCATGGCGGTGAATTGTTGGTCGGTGAATTTTCCTAGCGGTGAATTGCATGGCGGTGAATTGTTGGTCGGTGAATTTTCCTAGTGGTAAATTGCATGGCGGTGAATTGTTGGTCGGTGAATTTTCCTAGCGGTGAATTGCATGGCGGTGAATTGTTGGTCGGTGAATTTTCCTAGTGGTAAATTGCATGGCGGTGAATTGTTGGTCGGTGAATTTTCCTAGCGGTGAATTGCATGGCGGTGAATTGTTGGTCGGTGAATTTTCCTAGTGGTAAATTGCATGGCGGTGAATTGTTGGTCGGTGAATTTTCCTAGCGGTGAATTGCATGGCGGTGAATTGTTGGTCGGTGAATTTTCCGGCGGTGAATTTTCCGTAAACCGTTGTTTTCCATATCATTCTTGAGCGCATACCTCAAAGTACCTTATGCCAAAATTTCATTCAGTTTCTGTGAATGGTATGATAGTTAGGGGCCCATATGTCGGGATAGTTTTTTATAATCACCCTGTATTTTTATATCTATATATATAAAATTGATTTTCTGTGTGTGTGTGTGTATGTTCTCTATACAAATCTACAATTTTAGCATAAAATTTTGCATATTTTCGCAAAATTTTGCATATATTCCAAATGGGACCTGACTTGAACGATAGGCTACTTTAAAATTTCGTCAGACCAGGGCAAATGCCCCAAATGGGCAAAAAACTGTCCGGCAACAATGGTTTTTGGGCCTCAACAATCACTTTCCGAACGTTTACTTTGGTTACCGTGGTTCCCTAGCAATGCGTTTCAGACGTGTATATGCCTTTTACAACGGTTTGTCACTTCTTTAATCCTGTTAGTATATGTATGATAGTTTATGCCTTTATAATGGTTTGCCACATTTTCAATATACTCTCAGTAATGAGGCTTTTTGAATAGACGTCATAACCATCATCAGCATCGCTTTGAGAGTCAGGAAAAGGGTGATCCTCATAGAAATCAGTGCTTAAATTGTCGATTTTACTATAGAAATGCGGAAATTAGTGGGATTTTCCGCCCCATAATTTTAAATAATTTTAAAAATTGTATTGAATTCTCGATTTTTGAAATATTCAGTTCGCTTAGAGATATACGAAGCCCAGGAGATTAAATATGAAGTAATTAGCCAAACCTATACTTTTGAGTTGGATATTCGAGCAATATCATTGATTTCATTTATATCTTCTCAAGTATGAAAATTAATGTCTCCATATTGTCTCTTTTGATATTTATTTGCATAAATTCATGTGGGTTAGGATATTTTAAAATTAATTATGAGCCCGTGAAAAGTGCATCGAAAAAATTCCACAGCTTTAACTAAGGATTTTTGGAAGCTGGAACAGACAGATGGATAACTTGAAGTTCAGGGGGGGGGGGGATCGAAATACCTAGCACCCCTTAAAAAAAGAAAAATATATATTCATTTCTACGTTTCTGTGTAAATCTAGATTTGTTTATTTCGCGCCGGTCGCCATATTGGTTAACTTGGACACGGTTTGTATGTCCCTCAAGAAAAAGAAAGGGAGATATCACGTGATCCAAAAAAGCCTCATTGAAGAAAACCCGGGCAGCGCCGGGTATTATAGCTAGTAGTTATGATATATTTGACATACATATTTTTACAGGCATCTTTTTTCAGCCACCTTTTGGGAATTTTGCCTCTTGTGGCATTTATATTTGTTTATCCTTGAAAGAATGTAATTTTAATTTTTTTTTTCACATCAATATGAAATTTCAGATGAAGAACCTGGATGTTACTATAGTGGCACCTACCCGTTGGTACTTGATGCCGCCAAGCAATCTGTGGGAGAGATAATGTCACCCTCTTATAAGGAAGGACAGTATCCAAATAATGCTTACTGTGACTACACCATCAAGGCTCCACCGGGTTACGTAAGTACCACGATTCTAATACCTGGAGGGGTTTTTTTTTTGTTTTTTTTTTGCATGTGAATTTATATGTATTCGTGATTTGAGAAATTATTATGGTTTTTTTTTTTTTTGCTCTGGTGGGCTAAAGTTGTTACGTTTAAATATAGTTGTTATGTCAAATTTATAAAATCAGGTTATAAAGTTGACGTTCATCGATATGGATTTAGAACCATATAATAGATGCGGTGCGGATAAAGTTTACATAGTGGATGGCCCGTCACAGAAAGGTGAAGATCTCGGTGTTTATTGTGGCTACGATCCTCCGCCATTCCCCGTGGTTTCGACGAAGGAAGGAATGCACCTCAGTTTCAGGACCGACAGGCAAATACAGAGAAGAGGCTTCCGAGCTCGATATGAAGCTATTCTGCCAACAGGTTATTTTCATTGTAATTCCCGAATATTAAGAAGTCACCAACGAATAAGGCAAATGTACGAAACGTACACAAACTTTTAATACATTTCGACACCAGTGGGTGTCGTTTTCAGAGGAGTATATATTTAACCATTTATCACGCTGTCCGAGGATCCCACGTGGATTGAGCACCAAATCTTTATTCTCGGTTGCTCAGCGGAAAAAAGTACGTCGTTCACTTCATTCTGGACACGACGTTTGGAGTGAACAGACGTACTTTTTTAAGTGATAAACCGAAAGATTTGGCACTCAATCCAAGTGGATCAGCTTGATAAGTGGTTAAATATCTTTTCCTCTGGAGAAAACACTCAATGGTGTCGAAATGTATTACGGGTCTGTGTATTTTTCGTGTATTTGCCTTATTCGTTGGTGACGTCTTAATATTCTTGGGCAAAGTTGATCTACTCTTCAAATCACCAAATAACTTGAATTTTTATAATTTTATATGAAATTTATATATTGTTGCAATAAAATACTGCTACAAATGAGACTGCATGGTTGCATTATTGTGTATGAAACTATTTAATGAAAAAATGTATATGGTTAAGATTTTATCTGCGTCACATGGTAACATGATACGGTGATCTATGTGCATATATATATTATTTATATTTATTTATTTATTTTATTTTCTCAACATGATTTCGACAGAGGTTTGCCCACGTGGCCAGTACAAATGTTCGAACAACAGATGTTACACTGCGGAGCAGAAATGCAATGGTAAAGATGAATGTCTCGATGGATCTGATGAAGCAGGTTGCAGTGAGTATTCTCAGTTGTTCTTTTTTCTATAGCAGTTACCGTACTGACTAGGATTTTTTGTAAATGAGAATTTAAATTATCACAAAAAAATGAGTAACTTTGCCTGGTTTTAATTTACACAAAAATTGCCACGTTTTTAAGACAAATAAATCACACTGGTCGAATGGTCGACGCGTTTCGGCTCTTCAATGGAGAGCCGTCATCAGGACCTCGTGGTCAGAACTCACACGAATGAAGAGTGATGTTTACGTCTGGTCGTCCGAAGAGTTCGCCTTTGTATTTGCTGCGTCCGAGTGGTCTTTGGATGCGAATTGGGGAGCCATCTGTTGTAAAGTGTTGAAAGTTTTTTCACGACTGAGGTTAATAAAGCCTGTCCAAGCTGACGAAATAGGTGGTGTGTTTCTTCCATCATTAACGAGGAAATTCTGGCATGTTCTGATGAAGTATCCCTCGAGAAAATTCAATTCCGAATTGTGTGTTGCTTTTTTAAAAACAAATGCTTTGTCAAAATCAAAATGATGTGAATGTTGCCAGCAGTGTTGGGCAATAGCCGAATTATCCGTCCGTCCCTTCTCAACATGCTTTCGGTGTTCGAGAACTCGAATATTTAGATTTCTTCTAGTTTGGCCAATATATCCATTTTCACAATTCTTGCATGGGATGAAGTAGATACCAGATTCTTTGGAGGGTGAGATAGGATCTTTCAGATGGGAAAAGGTGAGTATATTTGTTGGCTGGAATATTGTATGGAAGTCAAATTTCTTGAAGATAGAAGAGATCATGAAACTTGAAGAAACGAATGGAAGAACAACGGTATTAGAAAACTGTTTTGAGTCAGCTGGGAGCAGGTTCGTGGTGCATGTCTGGGTCATTTTTCTGAGGACCTTGTCGATGATAAAAGGTGAAAAACCCCGATTAGAAGCGATGTCACGAAGGATATTGAGTTCATTCTGGAGGGAGGCTGAATCACTGCAAAGTTTTAGTGCTCGATGAACAAAAGAAGAAAATGCCGAAAGTTTCTGATTGGGAGGATGAAAGGATTTTGCATGAGGTGGCATGGAGATAGCGAATGGCTTACGGTACACAGATGTATGAAATTCAGTGTCTGTCTTTTTAATGAGCACGTCGAGAAAAGGCAGTATATTATTTTTTTCCATTTCATAGGTGAATTCAATATGTGGGTCAATAGAATTCATAGAATTGAATAACTCAGTGACATTGACATCAGTCTCATCAACTAAAGTGAATGTGTCATCAACATACCTGATCCAAAGTTTGAAGTGGTGGGTTTCCAAAAGTTTTGTTTCGAAAAAATCCATATATATGTCACAGAGGATAGGCGAGAGTGGGTTGCCCATGGCAAGACCTTCTGTTTGGCGGTAAAACTTTCCAAACACTGAAAAATAATTGTGCGATACACAAAGTTGGGTGAGTTGACATATTTCTTCGATTTCAATCGAGGAGAAGTGGAATTCTTGCAGACGTTGTTTCAGGAAAGAAATTGCACCGCTGATGGGAATGTTAGTAAACATGGATTTGATATCGAAGGAAATCATTGAGCTTTATTAACCTCAGTCGTGAAAAAACTTTCAACACTTTACAACAGATGGCTCCCCAATTCGCATCCAAAGACCACTCGGACGCAGCAAATACAAAGGCGAACTCTTCGGACGACCAGACGTAAACATCACTCTTCATTCGTGTGAGTTCTGACCACGAGGTCCTGATGACGGCTCTCCATTGAAGAGCCGAAACGCGTCGACCATTCGACCAGTGTGATTTATTTGTCTTAAAAACGTGGCAATTTTTGTGTAAAAATAAAGAATTTAAATTGCTATTCTCAAACCGAATTCATCCTTACTTAGAAGAGCCACCAAAATCAATATTTCAAAGAATGTAATTGGATCCAAAATATTCAATACCAAAATCGCAAAAGTGTAATTTCATAAAATAACTCAAGGTCATGTAAAAAATCCATAACTAAAATCAAAGTTCATTCCGTGTAAAATAAGTAAATCTCTATCATATATGAATTGAGTTTTAAATACCTGTATGTTTTGCTTCAATGTAGTTCATGCGCTGAAGAACATGGATATCCTCTTCATATCCGAGCATTCATATTTTTCTGGAATTTTCAAAATGTTTTTTTTGCATTTGTGATACTCAAAAAATTCATAAATGTTGTTTTTTTTTTTTTTTTTTTTTTTTTTTTCTCAATTAAGATTATGCAGGGTATTTTCATCTTCACATAAAATTATTACAGAATTTTATTGCTAAGCTTTCTGTAATAAATCACACTTTTCCCGGATGCAATTTTTCCTGGAAATCATCTTGAAAAATACCCCTGAAATTGATCTTTCTGCCCTCAGATAAAAGCCGGCAAAGATCACATTCACCACATCATTTGTAACTCAAAAACTTACAGAATCTTCTAAGTTAGGACTTGGCATCCTGAGGTTGAAAGAAAAAATTCTACCGTGAGAAAAGTCAACCCATATATTTGTGGCACCAGGGTCTGAAAAGGATAAAAAATGGTTTGATACATTATAATCTATCATCAATGGTAACTTCATTAAAACAAAATTAATAAGTATTTTATTGTTTTTAAAGTCGTTACAGTCCATCATTATTAAATATGTAAGATAATGAGAAAACCGTTTCATCATTTCATATCTTGCTTCATTTGAAAGTATTTGATCCGTTATAGTAAATGGTTCAAGCAAGTCTTATGAAGGAATCACATAGATGAATAAAAATATACACATTGTACATGCATGTTTCATAAATGATGAAAGTAATTTAACAAAATCAAACAAAATGACCAGTTTAATTCGCATTTATTTTTCATTACTTATCTGTACAATTATCTGTAATGACTACGTAATGCGATTCACGGTTTTATTAAAGAAAACATTTTTTTCCATTCAAACAAATTTTATATAAAATCTCAGTTACTTTTGAATTGCTAGAATTGAATTTTCTTAAATACTTTTTATGTTCTCATTCAACTTTCGAAATAAATGAATTTCTTTTTCTTCAATAGAAAAAATTCTCACTAAAATTGTATGATTTCACTTACATCAAACATCATTTCATCTGTAACAAACAGTAGTTGAGTAAATATAAGAATTAAAATGTGAAAATCTCTTATAAATAATGACAAAAAGTCAAATTTTCTCAATTTTTATTATACTTACAGAAATTTAGTCCATAACAAGAAACAAAAAACCTAGTCGATTTTTCTTCGATTAAAGTTGTGAACTGGAAATCAATGGACCATAGTTATTTATTTATTTGTTTAATTATGATTACAGTTAATATTATTATAATCATATATTATGATTACAGTTCATATTATCATAATTATACATTATGACAACAGTTAAAATAATTATTATAATTATTATAATTATACTATTCTTTCACATTTAGATCGACCATTACCGAGCTATACTTGCGGCACAGGCCCTATACAACCGATGGAACTTTCTGACACCGGTGCAGATCGTGTAGTCGGTGGTATGGAAGCCCGACCGCACAGTTGGCCGTGGCAAGCGGACATGCAAATGGAACTGTATTACCCTAATAGTCACCAGTGTGGTGCTACGTTACTCAATCCGCAGTGGGTGATGACAGCTGCTCACTGTCTCCAGGGGTAAAAAATGCATTCGTTTTTTTGTTTCATTTTCGGTCGTCAAAAATTATTTTGCTTATTTTCTTCAAAAAATATTTTAATCTGTTGATAGAAGTGAAATAAATAACGACTGTCTTTGACCAGGGGTGGTTTGGCAAAATATTGGAGGATACATTTGGGGAATCACCACAAATTTAAAAGAGATAAATACGAGCAAGTCCGTCTGGTTGAGAGAATTGTGCTGTATCCTGGATACACGGGTGATGAAGTGAGTATTATATACATACGAATCCCATTATGAAGAACTCTAAGAGACCGGAGAAATCACTTCGTTATAAAGGAATTCAAAAGGTTTTTGCATTGTTCCTATGCAATGTAAACATTTCTGGGGGCTTAGAAAAGTGTTCGTTAAAACGAGATTTTTGCTAAAACGGGATTTGACTGTAGTATATTTTTGAATGTTGTGAAAACTTGATAAATCCAAATCAATAATTAAGGAGAATTATAATAATGTTTATGGAGAATTGATGAAAATTTGTTTTGTGACGGATAATTTCGACTGGCTCTATAACAAAATGAAAATTGGGAACATATTAAACATTTCTCTATTTTAGAACTGCATTTTACATTTATAAATTTGACTGCACTGAATCTCACAGTCTTTCTGATATATTTGGTATTAAACAAAGAACTATATTCATTTTTTTCCGTTTAACAGATCATTGGAAAACATATAAATTTCGATCATGACATCGCTCTGATGAAACTCAACGCACCAGTAGAGATAACGGATGGTGTGAGGCCAGCATGTCTACCTCCTGAAAATTACACTGAAGTAATCGGTACGCAATGTCAAGCAACCGGATGGGGCGAGACCAGAGGTAAGTACTGGGTATCGGGAATCAATTCCCATTTCGAAATGGAACCGAGTTCAACCATATTAGATTAGCTGTAGTTAGAATGGAGTTCCTATACAAACAAGTATCACAGCATGTGTATTCACTGATGAACAAAAATCTTGACAAAGTTTCTGCATCCGAAACGAAAACATTTCTTATGTGATCGGGTGTGTTGAACATGAATTCAACTATATAAAAGCTTGATTGTCTACGTTTTTTTTTTAAATCACACATTTAAGAAGCATATAATAATGTAATGCAACACACTGAAACACATCATATGTGTCCAGAAAAAACAAATGTACAGAAATTCAGCAGAAATATATGTGTAGAAACTCCCCAAAATATATGTGTAGAAACTCCCCAAAATATATGTGTAGAAACTCCCCAAAATATATATAGAAGCATTAATATACACAAAAGTATAACGTAAACACATAGAAACGAAAATGTAGTAAAACAGCGTTTCTCAACCTATGATCCGTGAACCAACTCTCGTATACGTGATTCGTAAGCACAAACTTCGCAATTTAATTCTGAATGAAAAGTTATTCAAATGTTGTAATACTGACATTAGTAATATCCGTAATTGTCAAATTAAAATTCCATGCACTTACTCGCACTTAGGTTCATGATACCGCATCGAGAGGGGAAATTGCTAACTGTAAAAAAAAAACCAATTAAATAAATTTTACTACTAATCACTGCTAACATTACTGAAAGATGGGGTTACTACATATCACAGTAAATCATGCATTTCACGAAACAAAACAACAACAAAAAACATTCAAATGACTTGGTGACCATAATCTCATTGAGGAAAAAATGTGAGGAACTGTTCTTTTTCAAATCAAAAACGGTAAAATACGAGTATCGCCAATTGTCAACAAAAGCGATGCTATTAGTTGGCAAAATCACTAATTGTTGTTAAAATTGCTGAAATGCAAAGAGAAATTTAGGGCTACTGGAAAGCATTACACGTAAAAAACGTTGCATTTTTTTCATTATCTTACAAACATTTCAGATGGATATTCATACTTACATAGCAATAATTTTCATAGTATATTTCATAAGTTTTGACGTTATATTGTGCTCACAATTTCAGTAAATATTACGAATTTCCAAATAAGCATCGTGGAAAAACGGGACAAATGAGTGAAAAAAAATCGTAAATATAAAAAATACATTGGTCTGTCGAATTGTTGCAGACATTTTACTGATCCTTGGGTTCAGAAAGGTTAAGAAATGTTGCATTAAAGCAAAATAATTCATTCACCTGACACGTATTTCGTTTTGCATTACGCTTGTACGAGACATATAGATAACCTCTTGCAATTGTCCAACAGCAGTCAGCCAGCACTTATGTTGAGCATTTTCCCTAGTAACGTTATTCTATGGCCTTTGCCAGTTTTTAAACAAACATTATTGCTCATAAAGCACTTTTTATCTGGGCAATACAAGATTCATTGAAAGACTGGTTATTTGTGGAGATGAAGATTATTACAAGGAAGAAAATTCATCTCTGTTGTTGGAAGGCTCCGTATATGGAACCTTAACATGTATATTGAAAGACTAGTCTTCAATGAATCTTGTATTAACAAGTGGAGAGGATTTCTATATAACAGGGCAATTTCTCATAAACAAGAGCAAATAAAACTTTTTCGTGGTAATATTTGTGTTCAGCAGCTTTTGGAATTGTATATTTCCATCGGCCGTATTCACCACCACAGTTTAAACTACAATCGCAGGTTAAACGATAAGCGATCGACACGGATTGGTTAAAATCCTCAATTTAACCAATCCGTTTCAATCTTCAATCCTTTTGCCTGTTTTAACTTTGTAAGAATTCATTTTCTGTCGATTATTTAAGGATCAGGAAGTAACGATGCTCTTAAGCAAGCCGAGATGTACGTACAGACGGAGGAAAGGTGTCCTTCGGGTAGGAGGCAATACTCGATATGTCTGGACAGCCGCAGAGGTCTTCAAGGGGTATGCCATGTAAGCATTTTTTTTTTTTTTGGGCCCACTTGCTCTAGGAGGACTAAGTAGTATTCCCAATTGTTTTCTGTTATTAAGTCATGTCTTTTTTATTTCACAGGGTGACAGCGGCGGACCTCTGGCGTGCAAAGTCAATAACAAATGGCACGTACTTGGAGTTGCGAGTTTCGTGACGCGGACGAATTTCATGTCTGGACTCTGTTCAGTTGGAGGAACGATGTCTGTGTACAACCGGGTCTCAAACAAAATCTCGTGGATCAATCATATGATTGAGAAGTTCAGTTGAAATGCAAAATCGAAATGATGTAATAAATCATGAACGAAGCCATATGAATATTTTCAGACATTTTCTCTCACACGTGTATTTTTATTTCTACTGCTATTCGTATCGAATTTAGAAATCAATTTCAACAAAAATCACAGAAGTTAAGCCTTGAATTAAATACAAATAAAAAAGCCATAACAAGCAAATTCCTTACGAGGTGGCTGATAAAAGATGTACATAGAAATATGGATGCCAAATACTGTACCACTAAAATGCAGCAACCAAATATACGATCATACATCAGGAAGTAAAAACTAATAAATGAAAATATATATTACACTACCCATTAAAAAGATTACGGTTGGATCTAAGTATGAATATACTTCTTGATTTATCCCACCATGTCTATCGTACTTCTTTTTAAACGTGCCAATTGTATTAAAATTCTTGACCCCCTGGATGTAAGCAATTCCATTTATTAGGAGCTCTATATTAAAGAAAAACTCCCTGCAATACCACAACCTAGAATTGCTAAACGGTACTTGTGTCCCCCCGTCGAAGCAGTTGAATGACGGTATATTAATAACTCATGATGCATCCTATCGATTCCGTTGAAATTTTTAAACACATCGCTCATATCTTTCCGACATTTGTGTTCCTCCAATGTATACATATTACAGAAATTAAATCTTTCATCAAGCCTTGTGTGCCAACAAGAGCACCCGTAGCTCTTTTCTGAAACCCTCCCACAACCAAGGATATCTTCCTCTGTAATAGTATAGTCCCCAAATCCTTATGACATACTGCAGTCCAGGACGAACTAAGCCTCCGTAAAGCGGAAGAATGACTTTAGGAAAACGCGAGAACATTTTTCATTTTTTTAAGAATGAAGTCGAGAATTTTGTTCGCTTTACCACCGCTACGATTAACTGGAGGAGTGCTAGAGTACCCATCAAGACAAGGAGCAGTGGAACGATGGAACCTATGGTCGCAATACACCAAGTGTGTCGGAAAAGCAAAGCAGAAACACGTGCAACAAGCATAAGTCCTCGCTTTTAACGTCATTAATGCTGCGCCGGAGGAGAAGCAGCACTTGTGGACACACACTGAAGAACATGTGGAGCCTTCCACACCACTTCTCGTCATGTCCCGAATGTCACATAACTCGGACGGTGAATTGGATGTGGTGAACCTGTGGCATGGCCAACACGTTCACCGGACACTTAAACCCACTGGAGTTCTACTTGGTAAGGGAGGGGGAGCGCCCGTAAACTCTGCAGAAGATCTTGTCACAGGAATCTTTGTTGCAGCGAATAAGACCAATACGAGGAGTGTAGTCTTTCATTCATTGATGTGAACTGTACAACGTCGCCCTTGAACATGACTTTGAGAATCTTCTTTCGATGATATGCACTGGATTGTGCAATTTATCATTTCATTATGCCTTTTTTTTCACTGTTGAAACTTCACATGCAATGCACTCCACGCTTTTCTGACACTTTTCTCTCAGTATGGGGTTTGGGATTTGCTGATATGATTTATGGATAATTTTTATTGTATGAGATTTGCATGTCATTTTTGTTTTTGGAACGTTTTCTGTGGAACGAAAGAGATCAGTTTTAATTTTCTTTCTCAAAAATGTAAAAAAAGAAGAAAATTTCATAATTTATTAATTTTATGAATCACCCTGCATACTAGCCAAGCTTCGATGAAGGAGAATATCCTAAATATTGTTTTGTGATTACTCGAACAAAACCTCTCCGGAATATGAAAGCAATACGACTCGGATATAATGCGATTCAAGCGTCTATACATATTTATTGTGCATGATATTAAGATGGTATCAAGCCTTCAACACACAAACCGTATCGAATCGCTTATTTCAGAAGCCTCATAACTGACAAAAAAAAATTCGAAATTGAGTTTAAACAGGTTTCTTGTAGTCGATTGATTGACGTGGGTGCAGCAACCCAACCAAAACAACGGTCTGTATACGCTCATTTGGCGTTCTTGTCAGCCCGAAAAATTATAACCCCTACAAATAACAATGGAAGGAAAAAAATAAATTCACACATATATATAATAGGAAGAAGTATGTGGTAAAGGAGCGGAGGAAATAGACTTGAAAATAATCGTCAGCGTATGCAAGATCAAAGAAACATACTAAGATTCAATTTTATGGATAATAACAATTACTATATCAAACAGATAGTTTAAATTTTCTTCAGTTAGCAACCATGGTATTATTAAATTAATAAAAAGTGCTATATTAAATCAATAAAGATTGCTCTATAAAATCAATAAAGATTGCTCTATTAAATCAATAAAGATTGCTCTATTAAATCAATAAAGATTGTTCTATTAAATCAATAAAGATTGCTCTATTAAATCAATGAAGATTGCTCTATTATAAATTGTTGAAGTAAATTAAGTGTTCTAAGAGCCAAATACATGAAATATTTTTGAAAACGAGTTCTATGTTGTCTGGGTATATGCATAGTACGAAGTATAAAATGCATCCCAGATATATGTAACTTCAGATTGAGAAATACCAACTTCTTTTACAAAACCGCTTTACTCATTTGCAAACATACAAAATATACAAGTAGTGTATATAGAGGGAGTATCTTTAATTATTAGATGGGAAGTAGAGATGTATGCGTGATTATTTTTACTCAGAATGATACGGATAAAAGACTTCTGTATGACGAAAAGTTTAAATTCAAAAAGCAAGTTGACTCCATTCGCAACTGGGGAAAAAGAAACATAAAAGAATCGCACAGTTGATAATCCCTATAACGACAAGATGAAAATATTTTACGTATCAATGAATATATCAGATAAAGCTGTTACAAATGTATCGTTTCCCTTTCCCACACAGATGTTTCGTAGTAAATTTTCCTATATCGGACGTCATATCTGATGTAGACCAATCTGATAAAGATGTATGCACAAAAAACAACACCGAATGCCACTAATATGATGTATTGGCATTGAAGATAATGCTGCTTCTAGTTTTTCTTTCAATATGGGGTTTGGGATTCGCTGGTATGGTTTATGGATCATTTTTGTTGTATGAAATTTGCGTGTCATCAATAAGTTTTCATAAGCTTTTCTTATTCCCTGAATTTATTTTAATCTCCATTACGAAATTAAGGAAATAAGAAATTTACCCTATGATTCACTCCCGTAAAAACGTATTGAAAGATGTTTTTCCTTTTTTTAAAGAATAAATGTAAACAGGCACTGTAAGTATATTTTTAATTTTTAAAGGATACATTACAACTCAGCATTTAATCCCCTGCATTGGATTTATTTTTTAATTAGCTGAAATTATTGATTAACGGTAAAATATTAAGTTTGCCTTTATTTTACTGCCATCTTATAAAGAGATAAGATTTTGCTTAGTAAAGTTGAGTCGTTGTTTTACCTTGAATTCTATTTATAATTCAATCAATTTGGTGTGATTTTATAAATTTCTGAATACGTATAATTTCAGCAGCCGTCATAAAATGACTCCGACAAGAAATTAACTATATCTAAATAAACAAAAAAATATATAACATTTTTATATATAGCCGTACTTTTTACTGAAATGCGATCGAAAGATGTTCCGTATTTCAACTATGTATGTAGATATTAGGAACCTTTCGTGAATAAGGAATTATCAGGTTTTGTAGGCTTAAAATTTGGTTATAAAAAAGTTTCATTAAATATAATTTCATTTTAAGGTATATGAAAAAAGATATTTTTCATTCAACGAGAAACAATTAAATTCCTCATTCGACGCTTCATAATCAGCTTCATCAACTAGATTACCACCACCAGAGCCACTGTCATCGTATAAATTGCGAGGAATTTATTAATTTGTAAATATGTACGGCCTGATTATTTAATTTCCCTTGCCGCAACTCACGAGCGAAACGCTTATATATGCTAGAGACATACTTCCAATTAGATAAAATCTCCAAATAACGTGCAGAACTCAGGTACATTATGCATATCGCGAGAGGTTGTATAGTTTTATTAAAATAAAAAATATTTTTTATACGAACACCCTGTACTCAAAAACCGAATTACAAAGATGTCTCTCCCGATAAGACCAAAAAAAATTCGTCGTTTATAAGCGTAATATTCATTGTGATATTTGAATTCAAAAATTATAAGAAAGGCGAAAAAAAATAACAATAAGCTCTAATGGACAATGCAAACTTTTCCTTATTTATGTTGTTTTTTAACAACATTCCTCCGATTTTTGAATTATGATATTTCTACGAGTATTGCACTTATAACCGTAGAATCAGGAGGGTCAGGGAAACAACTTTTCAATTCGGTTTTTGAGGACTGGGCGTCCGTATAAAATGTCAATTATGCTATTTTAATGACTATACAACCCCTTGCAACATGAACGGCGTATCTGAGTTCCACACGTTACATAGACAATTTCTCTAATGAGAAGTATGCCTCTACGAGCAACGGTACGCTAGTAAAATGTGGCAAGGGGAATTATGGAATCGCCCTGTATAATACTATTCACGTATAAGAAACCTTCTTTTTTCGGGAACCAATTCAATTCTAACAGAAAAAAAGAGTTCTTTATACACCTTAAAACCCGGTATTTCCTAAAATACAAGAAAAAAAACTTGAGAAATGAAATTGTATGATCAGTGTTTTGACCATGTATTTACTATGCATATTCAAATATACGCTGAACCATAGGCAGTTAAATGATCATTTTCCAAATTTTGCCTGAATTTGCCTTCAAAAAACATAACTTTTTACTATCGCTAATACAGTAATACCTCTGTTTTCGTTAACTTCGGTTATCGCTGGTTTCGGCTTTCGTCGATTTTTTCTGCGATAAATTTGTGTCGGATTTCACCGATGACATTACGTCGCTGCTAATTTTCGTTCTTCTGCTCGTTATGCCATTGTTTCCCTTTGTGTGTGCAACACCCGCGCGTCTAGCCAAACAATTCCATGGAACCAAAGAAAGTTTCCAGAGCCAGTAGTCCTATCGAAGAAGGCCAAGAACACGATCGAGTTGAAGAAGTATATCATTGACAAATGCGAGAGAGGCATTGACATTGCTGAAATCGGCCCCACGTGCAGGAATTCGCCAATCGTATTTCGAAATCGACGAAAACCGAGCTATAATTGTATTACTTTTTTATATTTCTTATAAAAATGTATTTATTTATTTATTTGCACAACATTTAATATATTATTTATTAAAATTTATAAAAATACTTATTACAAGTGTTTTGTTCAACCGGCAGAGCACAATTTGCATAGGCAGGAAACCTCCACGAACATATCACTTCTAAAAACACGATAAAGTGATGAAAATATAAAGGAAATTGAAATAATAAACATAATTACATCAATAATCAAACACATATCTCGATTTTTCTTTTCAGTGAACATACCAGGATGCATTTCCAACAAACCCTACCCGATGGAAATCAACGCTACAAAAGAGCGTGTGGGCGATATATACTCGCCAGGTTTCAATGAAGGAAAATATCCTAATGGCGCGATTTGTGATTACACGATTAAAACCTCTCCGGGATATGTAAGTGTAATATAATTCGAACATAACACTACTCATTCGTTTAAAAATAATATGCACACCATTAGATACCATTAAACCTTTTATCACAAACTGAATTCATAAATATCGATATATCTCAAAGAACAACCACTACGACTCACCAGTATCAACCGCTCTTACACATTCCCTTTGCGGAATTTCTAAGGAATCGGTACACGCTGGTGCAACCTGGTGTAACGTGTAATGTGAGTGTATGTGTGGCCCAAACGTATTTATGTTGTCAGAGTTGTTCGTGGTTCGTGTTCTTGCTGGTGCTGCCATCAACTTCCACATCTCGAAGTGTATATGGTTAATGTTTAAATTCTCATGTTATGTAAGTATCATATTGAAGGTTTCCCTGCTATCTGCGGAGGGCCTTTTTTTTACAAATGGGGGAACGGCTCGCATTTCAAAGAACTGCTGTTCCCTGCCTCCACTCTCTCTTTTTATGTATTAACTTTTAATAACTGATACAAAAACATTGGAAGCTTCCATAACAGGAACTCCCCGTTAGGTGACACCTCCCGTGAACAGACATTTTTTGAACTGTTGACGGGTCACTATCCGTTAACGGACACTCCTCAGAAGCGGACAAATTTTTCGGTTCCCCCCCCCCTCCGGATGTCCGTTATCGAGAGGTTCTACTGTAATCTAATCCTTTTTAAAGGAGGACTTGGTGGGCTGTAGCCCAAAGCGGAAAGTACGGAGGGGCATCAAATTTGAGAAATAAGTCTCAAAAAAAAATTAGTAAGTAAGATAAGATAGGAAAAATAGCCCACAGGCGGTAAAACAATTAAATCTCCTCTGTCAGAGGAGCGAGGGACTCTACATCCGTGTCAAACGAGTAACCTAGAGAGTTTACAAGCATGTCAGTTACCAAAATAGTGCCCTAGAGAGTTTACAAACATGTTAGGGACCTACAGAGTATTTAAGCAAGTGAATAAAAAATTAACAAAAAAAATTGACCCTGAAAGTGAGGAACCAACTCAGCGAGAGACAAAAAGAGTGATAGAGAGAGTGTGGGATAGCAGTGATTAAAAGAGGGACCTGAAGACAGAGACGTGATTACGGAAGGGGCTTAGGGTAGCAAATTTGTGGAGTGAGTGTTCAATAAAACTAGAATAGGAGATTGAGAGATGAAATTTGTGCATAACGCAGTCATAAATCCACGCCTGTTACCGGCTTACCGGCTTAAAATTAATCCAATACATACTCTTCACAGTATTGACAGTCTCCCCATATAGTATTTAGGATTTATTATGCGATATGCTCCCTAATATTCACATCTGATCGGCGAAATTGTTTGTGTGTTTGAATCATGATTATTTTTAAATTAATTTTTGAAACTTTTTCTGTCATTAAAATTACTAGATCATAAAGCTGACTTTTATAGAGTTTGACCTGGAGCCATCAAATAAATGTGCATATGATACGCTTTATTTACTGGATGGTCCATCTCGGAAAGGAGAAGATCTCGGAGACTTCTGTGGTAGGAATGCACCGCCTTTTCCTGTTGTGTCGACTAAGAATGGGATGCATCTTAGCTTCCGGACCGATAATATGATTCAAGGAAAAGGTTTCCACTTTCGATATGAAGCCATTTTACCATCAGGTGAAGAAAAAATCATTTCTAAACAAAACTAATAATTCTTATTAAGGGCAATTAAATAAGTCCCTTGTACACAAATTGACGGTGAATCGTTGATCCTAGACGCGTAGTGCCAATTAGGAAAAGTATCCAAATAACGTGTATCAACCTCAGATATGTCATTTGTATTGAAAGGGGCTGTATATAGTCAATAAAAAAAAACTTTTTATTTAGTCACCCTGTTCTCAAAAAGTCAGCTGGAAAGTTGTTCCCTGTCACTAACGAGGCCAAAAAAAATAAATAAAAATCCACTATGCTTTATTTAGATATTTCAATTCAAAAATCTGGTGTAAAGAAGGGTAAAAACAGCGTGATGCGCTTGTCCGTTAGTGCATGTCGTTCTTTCCCTCATTTTTGAATTCTAATATTTCATTAAATATCGCATTGAAAACATGGCATTTTTTTGATGGGCTCAGGCGCGACAGTGTAAGAAATTTTTAATTTTTAGACAGGGTGCGTGTGTTTAAGAGGTTTTTATTTTATTTATTATTTTCATAACTATACGATCCCTTGCAATACGAATGGCGTATATACTTGAGGTCTATACGTTATTTCAATACTTTTTCTAATAAGAAGTATGCTTCTGGGATCAACGGTTCACCAGTTCCTTGCAGGGAAGGGACTTACGTAATGCCCTGTATAGCTTGGTGATAAGTTCTGTCGTTACAGATTTGATTTAAAAAATAAGTGATTTTTTTTTTACATTTGTTTTGAAAAGAGGTTTGTCCACGAGACCAACATAAATGTTCGAACAACCGGTGTTATACAGCCGAACAAAAATGCAACGGCAAAGACGATTGTTTGGATGGATCTGACGAAGAAGGATGCAGTAAGTATACAACCGTGTACTTAATTTTTTAATAATAAGTGCCATAAATTTTTAATCCTTGTAGTAATAAGTTAAATTTCTCAATTTTCCGAAAATGTTTCAATTTCAAAAATTCAATTTCAGACTTGCCTTTGCCGAGCTACAGATGTGGCGTTGGTCCTATAAAGCCAATAGAACTCTCCGATACGGGAATGGACCGTGTTATAGGTGGTATCGAAGCTCGACCTCACAGCTGGCCGTGGCAAGCGGACATGCAATTGACATCATACTATCCTAATAGTCATCAGTGCGGTGGCACGTTAATCCATCCTGAGTGGGTCATGACGGCAGCTCATTGCATCCCAGGGTAAATAGATATATCTACGGCAAAAAATCAAAAATGTTTGTCATATAATACGAAAAGACTTCATGTAGAAATATAAAGCAAAAACCCCACACGAATCTCTGAGTGAACGTTTATTCCTCAATATTTCATCGTGAAATTACAAAGGGCATTTTTTGTGCAGACACCTCTCTGACAATATTTCGTTTTCAATGTTTCATTTGTTTCAAATAGGGGAGACTGTTATACCTTGGAACATTGTCTTTCAAACTTTTCTTTCTCTCCTTAATCAGTCTTGACTGTAAAATATAACTCTGATTTCAATTCATTTTTGCTACTAAGTTCCGAGACTTATTTTATTACGGAAGAATGAATAATACAAATATTACTGGTAAAAAAATTTATTGAGCATGTTTAATATAAATTGTACATTGAAATGTGAAATATATAGATAATGTCGCAAATACCTGACTATTAATGTATAAACATACAAAAGTAACATTAGTAGGGATAGGAACATATTTCTCTTAACCATATGTTAATGGAAGAACAGAAATTCGTGAAGCTGATGTTCTTGTAAGAGAGAAGCATGGATCTGAATGCAAAATACATCAAAAATGTGAAAAACGAAAGAATGAGAGTGATAAATCATTAAAAGTTAAATTTCCAAGGATAAATGTAGAGCAATTTGAGGCTGTGCATTGTTCCAACATACACGATCTTTTTCGTTTAAGGTATACGATGTTCCATCATTTGTGAGAAATATTGATTGAGCACTTGGTATGGGTTATCAGGTGATTGCACAAATTATACTCACTAAATTTAGCTCAACTTAACTTGCTATGTTGAGAAGAAATGCAGCAAACACAAGAACACAATTTTATAACTAAACTATGCAAGATCACAGACAAAGAGCTGAAATAACGCTAGTTGTATGGCTATGTACAGGGTGATTATAAAAAAACTATCCCGACATATGGGCCCCTAACTATCATACCATTCACAGAAACTGAATGAAATTTTTGGCATAAGGTATTTTGATGTATGCGCTCAAGAATGATATGGAAAACAACAGTGTCACTCTAACAGTTACGGTTACAGTGAGAAACATTCGAAAATATCAAATGGCAACACCAAGTTTTTTGTATTGGAATGTGATCTCCATTGTGAAAAACCCTAAATAGCGTTCGAACGGCAACTGTAGCATGAAAATCACCGGCGGTAAATAGGCTAAAAGTGAGGACAACCAATAAGGACAGAGAAGCAGCTTAAAATAAAGCATTTTATTGTGTTTCACAAATTTTCCACATGACCTTGTGGAGGACTAATCTCAGCCGAAGAAACGGTGTGACGAATGAAACGAACATTAATGCTCTGGTGCACGGCAAAGTCCTTTTTACTTTTCCCTTGCCTAGCTCCGGGGATTTTCGTGCTACAGGTGCCATTCCAACGCTATTTAGTGTTTTTCAGAGTATGAAGATCGCATTCCAATACAAAAAACTTGGTGTTGCCATTTGATATTTTCGAAATTTTCTCACTGTAACCGTAACTGTTAGATTGACACTGTTGTTTTCCATATCATTCTTGAGCGCATATCTCAAAATACCTTATGCCAAAATTTCATTCAGTTTCTGTGAATGGTATGATAGTTAGGGGCCCATATGTCGGGATAGTTTTTTTATAATCACCCCGTATTTCTAATCTGTTACACCACAAAAACATCGGCTAAAATGCAATGCTGTAAAAACTTTTCAAAGTTTCAAACTTTTCAAAGAAACTTTTCACTTTTTCCAAAGTTTACTATGCTAAAGGTACAACGGTTTGTCATGTATATATTATGAAGCAGTATTAGATATTAACTGTAGAAAAATCTGAAAATATATTTAGTCAATATTCTTTTCAGTCATTTAAATTGTATCCTTCACTATTTCTGTTGTTTTCAAGTTTTACAACGCCTGACAAATGGAAAGTGCATTTAGGAAATCACAACAGATACGAAAAAGATAAGTACGAGCAGATTCGTCTAGTGCAAAGAATCATTTTATACCCGGGGTATACTGGTGACGAAGTGAGTTTGTATTCCTAAAACATGCACACACATATTATGATTCTGTCTATATCCCACCTTATTCAAATAATCTTGTCGCCCAAAGGATCATATGTATATATTCTATGATAAAGGATCATATGTCATCTCCATATGTATAGTTTTTATGATAAGAAATATAAATATTTTCTCGGTGTATTTCAATTTTTGGAGAAAAAAAAAATTAGTCACTTTCTTTTCTTGAAATTCTCTCTGCTGATCTTTCATCATTTATTTTTTGTTCCGTTTCTTCATTGCTGATGCTAAAACTTGGAAGACTCGTTGATTTTTTTTTTTTTTTTTTTTTCGTGTAGATCGACGGGAAACCGGTGAACATGTTCCATGACATCGCTCTGATGAAGCTGAATGCACCCGTTGAGATAACGGATGGTGTACGGCCAGCCTGCCTACCCACTGAAGATTTTGTCGAAAAAGTTGGAACGAAATGCCAAGCAACTGGATGGGGACAGACTAGAGGTTTGAATATTGTAACATTAATGTTTGAAGAACCATTTAACATCGACGAAAAGAATAATGATAACGCCGGTTAACTTGTTCTCTCAAATGTTATGTTTATTCATTCGTTAAATGCAGTATATTGCCCGATGAACAGATACACTTATCATGAAATTATACTACAAAGTTCTTACCATCATTGAAGTGCAAGTGCAAATTTATATCAAAAACATTGTTTTTGTAAAATGATTTTGATTAATCAGGTTACAACAGAAACATTTATAATTAACGCGCAGAAAAAAATGAGATTTCTCCAATGTAAAACCTGAGAAGATGAATTTATTTACCCAATTTTTTTCAACGGTATACTATAAGGTACATGGCGGTAGGTGGAACAGCTTTTATTTTCTTTAGTGCAAATTCAACCCAGCACCTAAATTGGTGAAGTCAATGAAACTTTTGAAAAATATGGTTATACAGGTTTTTTGAATCATGCTTTTTTCTAGGGCTAAAGTTTTAAATATATTTTCCCTGCGTGTTTATTTTTCAAGATTAATTTTCTTTTTAGTTTGCGAAAGGTTTCACATGCTTCGATGAGTGAGGCAAGTGAAACCTATGGCTGATTGTGCTTTAAAATCATTTACCAAATGATGATTATAATAGTATCATATATGAAATAAGTGCAAACTGAAGGAAGAAAGATCATTTCTTTTGGTTTTGCTTCTCGACGAATCTCACACATTCTTCACTGAAAAAAAATCAACATCTTCACTGACTTTTTGTTCGAAGGGAGGTTAAGAGCCTGCCAAAAACCTCCAAACATTCAGTGAAAACTTTGACACCTTAAACGAAAAGCTAAATCAGATCACTACTGGTTGCGAAAATCCAAAACTGCTGACTCATGAGCTTTAGGCCCCTTTCTTCCATTTTATTCTACTACAGATAATTCCAATGCGAATATGTACGTGTTTAGCATATATGTATTTTTTGGTTCTACTTGACCTAACCCACGAGAAACGGAAAGTGTTGCCTTTTTAATTCCTACTCTCCCTGAACAAATATCATATGGTAACTGCATTAAAATTACGGATTAAATAATAAGAAGGAAAGAACATGACACCGAAATATCGATATTAAATTAATAAAAAATTATAATAAGTATGTTTAATATAAATTGTACATCGAAATGTGAAATATATATAGATAATGCCGCAAATACCTGACTATTAATATATAAACATACAAAAGTAACAATGGTAGGGATAGGAACGTATTTCTGATAACCATATGTGAATGGAAGAACAGAAATGGGTGAAGCTGAAGTTCTTGTAAGAGAGAAGCATGGATCTAAATGTAAAATATATCAAAAATGTAAAAAACAAGAAAAAAGAACGTAAAAATCATTAAAAGTTAACTTTCGAAGGATAGAGGTAGAACAATTTGAGGCTGTGCACTGTTCCAAGATACACGATCTTTTTCGTTTCAAAGGTATACGATGTTCACTAGTCCTTGGTATGATTGAGCACTTCGTATGGGGTATCAGGTGATTGCAAAGATTATACCACTTACCGCCGAATTCGGACTTACCTCAGTGTACCTTATTCTTAATTTTCCTTCATTGTATTCTTCAATTTAAAAGCAGCGCCTTCTGTTTCCCGATGATTATATAAAAGGTTGGCTGAAATTTCTTGCCACATTTCAAAAATAAATTCAAAATCAGGCTTAAAGGTGTTTTTAAACACCGCAGGATGCTTGCCAATTAAAAACAATGTGTTCAAAATAAAATAAAAAAAGAAAACCTCTCGCTGCTTGTACTTGATTAACAGTACCCAGGTAAAAAATAGTTATCTAATATAGGTTGGATAACTTTTTTATCCTCCAAAAAAAAAAAAAAAAACAATCTTCAGCATGAAAAACATTTTGCTCTAAATAATACTCTCGCACAGTATGTTTGATCTTATTTGATCAATATTTGAAATGCGACTCTTGGCGTCCCATGTGTCAGGAACAACAATTCAATTTAATGAAGACCATGTTATTATTTCATGCTTAAAAGGAATTTTCTGTGTTCAGATCGGTGTTCGAATTACCATCATTCAAATAGTAGTGTTTATTCGATGTTGTTGATTGTTGAATAAAGGAACTGGAAGTTCTGATGCTTTGAAGCAAGCGGAGTTGTACGTGCAGTCAGAAGATAGCTGCCCTTCTGGTAAAAGATATTATTCAATTTGCGTTGATACGAGAAAAGGAATTCAAGGAGTATGTCATGTGAGTAATTCGAAATATTTCCGAGTCTAATAATGAAATTTAAAATTCGACGTGTAACCTACAATCGCAATCGATCGTAATTTCACTTAAATAGCATCAGAAAATAAAATCCGTTAAATCGTAAAATAAATAAAAAATTCAACAACAAAATCTTGAAAGTAACTCTAAATACATAATGAAAAATTCACAATTATTCGTGGTATTCATTCAGTTATTCATTCTCCGCATTTATTCAATCATAAATTAAAACTATAATTACGAGGGGTAGTGATTGTAAAACTATAACTTACAATTTTTATTCTAAATTTTAAAAAAGAATATTCAAAAATTTTATATCGGGGTTTGTTACACAATTCTATAATTTTTTTGAAATTTTTACTACTTTCTTTGCTTTATAATGTGAAAAAGGTTTATGCAATTTAAGAGATAATATATACGTGAGAGGACCCCCATATAGGAGACCCCATCATAGTAATCCCACTTTTATATAGGAAAGACATTTTTCATCAACACATATATTATTTAGCACCGAAATTGTATAATTCATTACCATTGGAATTTCAGAACATGTCCCTTAAAAAAAATTCAAATATTTTCATTTCAATAGACGACTCTGGCATTTAGGATGAGTGCGAATTTAGCCATCATAGCTTTCTAAACTTTAAAATATATTTTTAATTTAGCAACATTTTCTCTTGTTTGTGCTGTAATTTTTTTTTGTTATTATGCTTGACCCTTTATATACTGAACGTATTTCACAGTCCCAGTTTATATAATTTGTCATGTTAACATTTTTGTTTAACCTTTAATTAGAACAATAATGACAGGCCGAATAATTTTAATCATTTATTATCATCATCATTATACTTATATTTTATCATATTTATTACCACATTTTCTCATTCTCATTCTACTTTTCATAATCTGGTGGATAAAGAGTTAACTTGTGTTTGTTTATTTGATTTTCCTTAATCACAACGTTATTCTTTTTATCGTCTGTACAGGCTTTCATTTGTCCCTCGATGGTTAATAAGTGTTTCGACAAAATTCAATTTAATTTTTCTTCATATGAAAAGAATAAAGTTGATTTGACTATTTATTCAACGGAAAAATATTTATATTACTTGTTCACGTTCAGTCCAATCGAATACTAAAGGGGGTATGTTACCAGACAGCGTAAATAATATTAACAAATCTGGTAGAAATTATTTTCTATTTTATTGTATTTCTTAATTTTATTCATCAGTGTCTGAATTGATAATTGACGTTTTGTATTTTGTTGTCACAGGGTGACAGCGGTGGTCCACTCGCATGCAAAGTAGATAATGAATACCTTGTTCTTGGAATTGCAAGTTACGTGACTCAGACCAACATGATTTTGGGACTATGTGCCGTTGGAGGAACAATGAATGTATACAATAGGGTCGCCAACAAAATTACATGGATAAATTCTATGATTATGAAGTTCAGTTGAAATTTGAATCGCTATTGTACAGAAGAGAAATATGTTTACTTCAAATAAATTTCAAAACCTTTCAATGATTTCACACATACCAATTTTAAACCATAAAATGAACTTTCGAAATGGAATTTGAAACCACCACTACAAGCTATAAATGACGGAAAGAACTTTGCATTCCAGTAAATAGAATATTTTGACAAATCTTATGGCAGTGGTGCTAGGGTTATACGACAAATTTGGCTGAAACATGACAGGTTTGTTAAATGTCCTGCTCACCCTAGTAATGTTTGATGTTTAAGAACGGAATGTATAAAAAAGTGACTTTCTGTGAGCAAAGTTTCTAATGTTTTTCGTATGAATTATTTTGCGTTTAACTAAAGTATTCATGCTCTATTTATTGCACACATATTTTCTATGATGACGAAATACTTACGGTATTGTTATCCACATACTTATAAAATTGAATGATCACATAACACATTGTCTATTTTCCTTCTTCTTAATTCCCATTTTCCTTGTACAAATGCGACTGTAAAGTGATAGATCGGTGATTTTATGCATAATCACTAACCGTCTCGGCAGATTTGATAAATTCCATTATCATTTTTACCAGTGATTCTGCATTAGTTCCAGATGAAGCTGGTAAGTTTTATACAAATACAAATACAATATGTGGAAACAATTATATAGACAAATATCACCTCTTCATTCAACCATCTATCAGTTTTTCCTGAACGTGGCACATGCACTACACGTTAAAAAATAAATTAAAGTTAAAAAGAGTGAAGACGAGGAAAATGTATATAACTAATAAATGAATTGAAGAGTGAAGTGGTAAAAACGATCTAAGTGCCAAAAAAAAATTCAAACACCGTTTTTTCACATTTAAGTAGATAGCTCAAAATACCTATATTATTAAACACCTTCGAAAGAACAAACACTGATGGGGAATTTAAAAATATATAGAAGGTGATTGTGAGTGAAACATAAAGAATATCGTTGTAGCAGTTTCAAATATTCTAAAAAATATATGGTTATAGAAGGGGTTTATCGTAGTAAAGAACACCGTTGCAGGAGAGGAGTTCAGCATTTGACTATAGGGAATTTCAAACAAGACCCGAAAAAATATCGCTGTAGAGGGATTCGTCGTTATGTCTAATATTGTTGTGAGGTGGTTTTACTGCATACAAATTTATTTTCTCCGGTATATTAGAAAGTACATATTTAAGTGGTAATTTCAGTACGGTATACGTGTAAACACTCGTGAGAGTTGATTACTTGCCGATGTCATTTTTCGAGAGCTACTGAAATTTTTCGTGTTTAGAGCGCTCTATAAAATTGCATCGAATTGAGGGAATTGGAAATAAAATTCAAGCTAATAACGAACTTTGCTAATGACGTTTATGGGTGGTATATATATACTGTTGGCTATACTGTTTATGGGCAACAGTAAAATAAAGCTAAACTGTATATTTTACCCTTAAGTGGCCATTGCAATACTTAACTTTAGTACATTAAATTGCTGTGTCGATGCATTGTGTCTATCAAACATACTCTGACAACACCCACTAACAACCGTATTTTTCGAAAGAAAAATATTTCAATACGTTTTTATGGGGATTATCCATACAGGGTCGAGGTAAACATTTGGGTGAATTCTTTGACGCGAGCTGGATCTGATAGAACATTTGACTTGGAATAGTTTAAAAAAAATTCCTAATTGGTTAAAGGCTAATGCAAGTTATGTTTTTGAATGTTCATTTAAATTGGTTTCCCGTTGTATAGCGTCTCGTGTTTGGGTCAAATTCTTTGTTATTATATATGCTCATGAAGACAGTGGGAACATCGTATTAGCCGATATTGCAGTTTATCCGATTATTTTATGAGCGGGCACAACTTATCAAAATACTCATTTACTTTGTAAATTATTGAGAAATTATTTTATCGGATATAAAAAAAATGATAGATAAAGTGAAAAAAATATATTTATATGATCGAAAATTTTACGTGTAAAATTAGAAGATAGTATCTAAAGCCAGAGATCGATGGCGCTGAGAAACAAAACTAATTTATCTTGGCACGCACATGGACCGAAACTGAAACTGCCTTGAAAAATGTTCCTTAAAAACCAAATTAAAAAATATATATTTACCGATATTTCACTGCGCCAAATTTCTCCACGATTAAACTTAGTGTAATACATTTCATCAATATAATATCTTACAACATAAATTTCTCTAAAAAAAAGGAAGTAAACATATTCCTATAGTTTTCATCAATTCAGAAATTCGTGTTTAAAGTCAAAGCAGAGGACACCAGTAAGAAACTTTTTTTCTTCCTGGTATGCGCATTTTTCATCGATTTTTCAATGTCTTGAACAAATTGCACATAATTTTTACATGTGATTACTGGTTACTTAAATAACATGTTTGAGAAGTTTCAACCCCCCACTAGTCATCCACAGTGGCGAAAATCTGAGTGACGACAATCGACCTGTCGCGGGAAAGCGTTGAAAACTCAAATCCTATCAAGATCAATCAACCGAGCCCCGTTACTAAAAGTAGCACTTGGTGTCGTCACTTACTAAAGCCCAATGAAAGATTCTTAATACAGTTTAAACTTAGTACTGTAGAACAGACCTCACTTATAATGGGCAGCTAAAAAAACTAAAATTGTGTAATTTTTATCTGGCGAGTTTGAAATACGTTTTAAGTATTTAAAGAGGTACTGAAAATTATCACGATAAACAATCGTTTGACCACATTTACAAACACGTGATTAAACATCGAATGTCTTCTTTTTTTTGTTTTGCGTAAACCTAGACACTCTGCTTGACTCGTACAGCTCGCCAGCCAGAAAAATTAAGATTTATGCAGATGTGCGTACACATCTGTTTCAATTCCTCCTATGTTGAATGCTGTTCTTATTTGATGTATAACAAACATTTTTTATAAGATAAAAAATACATTAAAATATTTAAAAATATTAACAACATATAAACAATGTATAACAATACAAAAATATAAATAATATAACTACTATACTCTCACCGATGTACATACACACCCTGTGGCATTACATTCCCCCTCCCATAAGAATTATTTGTCATAAACCGTACTTTCATTATAACGGACAATCTTCAGCCCCTATCAATGCGTTATAATGAGTTGAAATGAGTTTCTACTGTATTGCTGTACTGAACAGCTTGCCTACCTGCACCATATTTCGAAGAAGTCGGAACGAAATGTCAAGCAACTGGAAGGAGAGAAACCAGAGATAGGAATACAGTAGCATTAATGTTTTTGTTGATAAAATACCTTGAATCAAGAAAATGAATGAAGATAACACTAGCATAATCTATTCAATCTTGGGATTTTTCCGTTTGTTTGCCATTTTCATAAAATGGTGAACAAATTAAATGAACTGGAGAACAAATGATTTTCAGTTTCTTAACTAAAATTTTCAGTGTCTATCTGCATTATAGTTTTTGTTCTGCCCTGCACCAGAAATACGTTTCAAATATTTTAATTTAAACCACTCTAAGACATTTTATATGCCAATAATTTTCAATTGAAATAGTCTCTTCTCAAAACTATATCTTTGGTCAGATAAGGAACATGCTTTCAAACATCACTTGTTCGAATGTCTTGGCACGTTGTGTGTTTCTTAGCACTGAAGTGTTACATGCTTTAACGAGATTATTTCTCATTACAATGATTTTAAAAGTTTTCATGGTAAAAAAATATGGGTAAATTGGTGATTTTTGAAAATGTTGAGTAAGATTGAAATTAAAATTCGAGAAAAAAAACTTAACTATATATAGGAGTTAAAATCCTAAAAACACTCATTAAATTTTATAAAAATATCCCAAAAATTTGATTTGAGAATTAAAATTAAGTACCTAAAGTGATAGAGAGAGCGATATCAAGAAAATTCTTAAATCTTTCCTAAAGGCTGGTGATGTTTTCCTTACGAAAGTATGGGAGAACAGAAGATCGTGCACCAACCTCTTTAAAAAAACCGATAAATTTCTCTAAATATTATGCCGAGGTGAACTCAGAAACAAAAGTCATCTGATCTCCGCTGGGACTAGAACCCAGGCCCCCTTGCAAACCGGATAAACATGCCACCTCTCTATCACACACGTCTATCTTTATCTTCATTATATATAAAGAACGTCCTGTAAATGCTAATGCAGCTTTTATCTCATCAACCGTCCACCTTAAAGGTTTTAAAATTAAATATATAATTTCAAGATTTGGCATCTTATCCGTCAAGACAATGAGCCACTGTCATGATCCAATGTGGACTGATGAGAATATCACCACATTGATGGCTGCTAGGGTAAAACAGTTCGGTTTGCATATCCGCTTGCCAAGGCCAACACTGGGATCTAACTTCGATACCACCAACTACACGGTTCATTCTGACATCAGAAGATTCTATCGGGTGCATACTGCCGAGTCCACAAGTTTACGTTGGTAAAGGAAATTCTGCACGGATGTAAAAAAGTGTGAGAATTATCTTACCAAATTCGTTGAGATCTTAATGTTGCTAAGTTGTTTGAAGAAATAAAAATATAGCAGACTCTTGATTATCTACGGGTTACAAAGATTTTCAATTTTCAGAATCTTAATATACAAAACGTCTGTAATAAAAGTGTTGCCATGTTCTGAGCTGGCTATTCAACTGCCCATCAGAAAATTATCAGACTTTGAGAACTCTTTAATAAATTGACAGATGAGAAGAAGTTTTGAAATTTTTTTCGAAGTCATTTGCATAGATACCACCAGAAAACGTTCTTGCTTTATTATATCATGCAAATAAGAAAAAAAAGAGCATTTTAAAAAATGCACAAAGGGCGTTCGAAAATTGCCCTCTACCAGTTTTGAGAATAGAAATACAGCGTGTCACCAAATAAAAAGTCTAAATTTTCATTCCGTCCCCTTGTCCTCTAACGTCCTATTAGAAAGTTTTGCCCTCTTACCTCCTGAGGCCAACATAAAAAAATTCCACGTTTCTAAGCGGAATATTTGCTAAGATATTTGAATTCAAAAACCCAAGAAAAGTTATGGAGCAATAGTATATGCTAAACGGAGCGAACACACACACACACACACAACGCACTTTTCCCACATTTATGCTGTACTTTCGCTATTTTTTTCCGGTTTTTGAATGCGAATAGCTCACTTCGAAAGCTTGAATTTTTTCGTTGGCTTCAGGAGAGACAGGGCAACATCTTTCTAATTGCAAGTTAGAGGACAGGTGGGCGGTATAAAAATTTAATTTTTTTTATTTTATGACACACTGTATTTTCACTGTCAAAACTGGTACAAGGTAATGTTTAAACGCATTTTCTCAGCATTTTTTACTTTTTACACTGAAAATATAACTCCATGACCGACGGTTTATGCGGTAAAGGCCGCATTAGCATTTACAGGACACCCTGTATATTGTAATATCCCTGAAAGCAATTTACGACACAATAAATATTCTCTCTATTCTATCCTTTTCGATGTTTCTCTGCTACCTTGACAAAAATGAATTTTCAGTATTTTTATGGAAGACTGATTTTTTTTTTCTTCGTGTACAGATAATAGTTAATCACTGGATATTTAAAGATAACTCTCCTTTAATAGATGTTGAAGTTTTTACTCATCCGATTACTCGAATTATGCAGCTGCCATCTGTATCAGATTTTCCCAAAATCATGATTCGTTATGTTTTGAAAACTAAAATATTTTATCACATCGTTTTTTTCGCGATCGATCCGATACTTGTTATAATAAGTTCCTCCTGAGAATCTGATCGAACAACATGCTACACACGTTCGTTGCAGCATTTTTCACTTGTGTGACATGGAGCTTCGGGCAAGAATGTACTATGATTTTTCTTAGTTATATGAGTTGTTCCATAATGATATATTTTACACTCTCATGGAATTTATTTTGATTAATAATTTAAAATAAATCTTTCTTCAAGATGAATTTAATGACTAACAAACTTGTGATAAAATAATAAGGGAATTCATATATCAATTCAAAAATACAATGCGATGAAGAAACTAACCTTTGTTGTAATTATTTATTAATAATTAGTTATTATTTAAAAAAATATATTTTACGTTCAAAAAAATGTATATATAATTCAATTTAAGGAAAAAGAACTGATGGAACATAGTGATCATATGTGTAGAATTCAAATATCTCTATATACAGATAACGAAATCCCTTTCAAGTCTGTGTCACTGTGTCAGTATTATGCACATGCCTTCTTGTATAAACGTTCATATTTCAAGTCTTAATATTTATTTCAGTGGACATGAGAGGTTGTCTCCACCAGGAGATTAGACCATTGGTGATCGACGCCGTGAATAATCCCGTGGGAGACATTTACACGCCGGGTTTCCGTGAAGGAGTTTATCCGAGGAACGCAATCTGTGATTATGTGATCAAAGCTAGACCAGGTTATGTAAGTCGCGGAGATTAATCAACCATTTATTTAACATATTATGGAAACTAAAAGAAGAAAATGTTAATAAATGACGATAAAAACATGAATATAATGATAATAATAAATAATTACCATGTAAATTATTTGGTGGGCCCATTTAGTTCTAATCATATAAAAAACAATTTAAAAAGAATTGTTTTTCAAACAATACGCAACGAATTATCCAACCGAGTACTTTAGAGCACCATCAGTAGATAAAGGGTTAATATCAGCTCAGACTGACCCATTAATTAATAAAAGATTCGTATGTAGGAGGAGTTTGTAGAATGGAGGAAGGATAATTCAGAGTGAAGTTGCGTAGCAAAATTTAATTCCGTTGAAATATATACTAAAAGATTTCCTGACGGTATGTTCAATTTGCACGAATACATAGAAAATTTGAAAAAAAAAAATACTTTATGACTATAAACTATGACTATTAACACTAGAACGACGGGAATTTTGAACTACCTAGAATGACGAATAGCTTGTCATTTCTACCGAAATGGGAAAAATCAAAGTAAATAATTTTTCTTCACCGAATTTTCTTAAAACAGTATCTATTCAGTTTATTTGATTTATTTTTTCAATAAACTCTTGTTAATTTTTTCAATAAACTCTTATTAATGTACCAGTTGTTTTTTTTAATTTTGGACAAAAGGACTTGTCATGACAAAAATTAAACCCACATTTTGTTAGTTTGAACAATGTTTAAATACGATTTTTCGAGCTTTTGTAATTCATAACATCATTTTAATTCAGCAAGATTTGAAGTATAATACGTTTGAGAAATTCGCGAAGAGAATGCATGTACGAATGAAAACACCGTGAATAGCTGCCAATCTCAGCAACGTTAAAGCATGCACTTGCGACAGCTTTTCGATGCTGATCCCATTGTGCACTGAATGAATTCATTTTGTCGAAAAAATCAACTACTACTCAGTTGAAAGCATGATGTGTGGTAAAATAATTACTTCCCACATCATCCATGGAGTCCCCCCCCCCCAAGGCTGCGGTCTTTCTTGAATTTATAGTCCAAAGAAATAAAAATGATGAGAATTGTCTCAGCTCTCTGTCTGGAGATCTGTCCATTTGTTAAATCGTGAAAAATGAAGATTCCTTTCGCTTGCGACATTGTACCAGCAAATGCAGTACAGTAAAGCGCAAAGTTTCCTAGAAACGTTACATGAATTGAATAACGTACGACGACGACGAGATTCTTAGATTCTTCAAAACTGCATCTTCGAATGGTACAAAATGGGTGCTGGAGGAAAAGCAGGCACTATGATAGAGCATCTGTTCTCTCCCTCAATATTAATGTCCTCTTAATAAGACTGCCCATTTCATCATGTTTTGTTAAATATCTCAACGATAGCGGTTAATATGACCGCTACCGACATTCTAGATAGAAATTAATTTTACCACTAAACTAAGAAACGTAGAACATTTATATTTTAGAAATTTAACAAGATGATGACAAGATCTCTTACCATGATGAGAGAAGTCATGAAATCTCTCAATAACCAAAGATAAGCCATTTGGGTGTAATCGCATGTCAAAATAGCTTTGCGTCAAAATGGCTGCTTCCATCGTTCTAGTGTTAATAACAAAAGTGGTGGAGCACTGTAATAATTCAGATAGAAAGAATCAATTAATCAATAGATCACCTATAATTGTGTTAGAATCGTAATTTTGAGATATTTTTTTTTCTCACAAAAAACAGGTAATAAAACTGACGTTCAAGGAAATGGACCTGACACCATCTAACAGATGTGAGAGGGACAAAGTTTATCTCATGGATGGGCCGTTAGAAAGTTCACCAGACCTCGGTGCATACTGTGGGATCGAACCTCCGCTCTTTCCTGTCGTATCCGCGAACCACTCTTTGTACGTTGCATTACGGAAATATTCCGTTGATCGACAAATGAGAGGATTCCACGCTCGATACGAAGCCGTTTTGCCATCCGGTATACAAATTCAAACTACTTTGATAAACATAAACCATAAAAATAAGTTGTGCTAAGATAATTCAAACCTGCCTTAATCGAAAATATTTATGAAATATGGATGAGTCACAAATGTGTCTAACAATAAGAATTCTGTTGCGTTATTCAGTTACTAAATGAAAAGTATCATTTGCGATTGTCATTATAGAGATATGCCCACGTGGACAGTATAAATGTCGAAACAACAGGTGCTACACTGCTGAACAGAAATGCAACAAGAAAGATGACTGCTTTGATGGATCTGATGAAGAGAACTGCAGTGAGTAGTATATCATTTAATGATCATGTAAGATGTTTTATTCTTCAATTACACTGTTATCAATGCCAAGTTTTAGCTGAAGCTCTACGTTGTTCATTTCAGATGTATCAAGTTTTCATTAATCTATATCGAAATACTTCACATTGTATTGTCAGCAATTTGTTCTTGAGCATAGCAAATTTTTATTGAGACGTAGAACAAATCCTTTAGATTATTTCTACAGTACACTCATGAATATCCACGCAGTCCAATGCCTCGAGAGCCGTGGATAATCTGCAAATCGATTTAAAAAATATAGCAAACAACAAAAAAATCGAATGTGTTAAAAAGAGTTTTTACATTATTTTTTCAACTGTTGTTTTCGAATACTATACATGGGAAAGCTTTGTTGCATGAATATCATCAATACAGTGTGACTGCCATATGGCGTGTTCAGAGAGCTGTCTACAGCTTTGAATAATTTCAGAATCTTTGGAAACGTGTCACTCAAATAAATAGGAAAACATAAAAAAAAATCAGTTCTGACATTTACCACTAGAGTTTGCATATATTCAAATTGTAGTGCACATGCTATTTTTTTTTCAAACATGCACCAAATTACTTCAGCTTAATGACGGGGTATTCTAGTTATCTGAAGCAGAACTATTCCCATTCTCATTTTTAATATTATTTGTCATATTTATCTAATATAGCATGAACGTTTACTCTGCTGGTATCTCTATGCAAATTATTTTTCCGAAATTCAAATTTCAAAAATTATTCTCATTTGTCAATTAAGAAGTTCTTAATGTTTCATAATTTTCTGATGGGCAGTTGTCTAGACCAGTGTTTCTCAACCGCCGGGCCGCGGCCGGTACCGGGCCCTGGCATCAGTCAAACCGGGCCGTGAATGATGTTTTTCTCATTTATTCCTTATTAGCCATATGTATGACAGGGACATCCGCTCACAAAAAGAGAAATCAATTGGGCCCCGGGTTTTCAGAGGTTGAGAACCACTGGTCTATAGCTCAGAACATACCAACACTTTTATAACAGACGTCCTGTATATTAAGATTCTGAAAATTGAAAATCTTTGTAATCCGTAGATAATCAAGAGTCTACTTGCATTTTCATTTCTTCAAACAGCTTAACAACACTAAGATCTCAACGAATTTGATTAGATAATTTTGTTTTCTTTACATCCCTGCAGAATTTCCTTTACCAACGTACGCATGTGGACTCGGCAGTATACACCCGATAGAATCATCTGATGTCGGAATGGATCGTGTAGTTGGTGGTATCGAAGTTAGACCCCACAGTTGGCCTTGGCAAGCGGATATGCAGACCGAACTGTTTTACCCTAACAGCCATCAATGCGGTGCGACACTCATCAATCCACAATGGATAATGACAGCTGCGCATTGTCTTGGCGGGTAAGATGATAAAAATCTTGAAATTATTTGTTTACTTTTTTCTTCAAATGCGTTTAATAATATAAAATCTTGAGAAAAGAATCATGTCAAAACACACAAGCCATATATAGTATTTTTATTGGTTTTTGTTTAAGATGTGCTCAAGATCAATAATTATTCTTTTTCATCTATTCCGGTTTTTTTTTTAATTGAAGCTACCCTTATGCCAGAAATTGGCGAATTCATTTGGGAAACCATAACAAATTCAAGAGAGATAAATACGAGCAAGTGCGATTGGTTGAGAAAATTGTGATGTATCCGGGGATCACGGGTGATGAGGTATGTTGTAATCCTTTGAATGACACAATTCATAATAGAGGGAGTGAAAGACATAAATCAACTGAACATCCTTATTTTATTATACGTTTCAATATACGTTCAATATTCGTTTTTATCGAATATCAAGAATCGAAGACTACTAAAACTTAGTTTAATTTCTACTTTATATGTGGTGTTTTGAAACTATGGTTTCGTATCATATACGACGCCTCTAATGCGAAACATAATGTGGATTTAACCACCTCTTAAATTCAAGATATTAGAACTTCATGCAAATATTTTTTACTATGAAGATACTTGAACAAAACGTCGACTTTAAACAAGACATTGCTTTGATGAAACTGAATGCTCCAGTTGAGATCACGGATGGTGTGAGACCAGCATGTTTACCTCCAAAAGATTACGTCGAAGCGATCGGGACCAAGTGTGTTGTGACAGGATGGGGTGAAACCAGAGGTAAGATTTCCCCTTTAATAAACTCTTAATCGAGTATTGATGCCGAATTTTTCACTTGTGGAAAAATTTGTAGGTTTTAAACATATGTAAAATTTGCATGTGTCTCAAATTTATGAGAAGGTTGAATGCTTTCCAAATTTATGAAACAAGACAAAAGAAATTTGTTCAAAAGAAACCCCATGGTCACGATGGAGGATAGTGGGAGTCAAACTCTGGTGGTTCGTGGAATAAAAATTGAGAAACGTTATTCACTAATCGAAACCAACATTGATATTGTAGTATAATTAATACATGAAGTACTTAGTTTAAATATTAAAGAAGGATGTTTACGAGCTGAATGTATGGTTAACCCTACAATGCATGATTTTTTATTTTGAGCTGATAATTTTTTCCATAATTAATGAAGCCTATAGAAAGCCGGGAATTTTTTTTTAAAAATTCTATTCCGAATTGTACTCCATATACAGAGTCTTAAAGAGGACGGAAAACAGCATATAAAATAGATGTATTGAAGTATTATTACTTTCCAAATCCACATCTACCGTCTTTGAGATTCAAATTATAAAAAGAAAACAAAATTGGCTTGCAAACTTCAACGTAAAAGAAAAGTATAGATAAATCCATTTCGACCCTGCAGTATACGATTTTCTTTTTTGACAGGTTACAGACAAAGTACTTTGGTGGCCCAGTGGTAGATCCCGCCCTTACAGGTTGCAGAAAATTTACATTTTTTTTTTTAATTGAGGAGTTTTTCTGCCTTCCATGAATGGCTTTCGAAAGAAAATAGAAATGGGAATAATGAATGTTTCAAACATGAAGTTACCAATTGTCAACGGGAAGAGAAACATGTTTAAAGTAGATGTTGCCGATCGGCAACAGTATGCATTGTATTATTAAGAAGTGGTAGTAGAGTACCCATTTAAGTTAACCCTTTATTTTTGCGTGCATATTTCATTTGAATACACATAGGGAATACATGATCATAAAACTCATCAGATCTATTTGTTTTCCCAATTTTGTTGCAATTTATTGTTGTTTCGATATAAAATACGGCTGTACAAGTATCCAGAGAAAGCGTTGATTTTTTGCTCGTTGGTGTCACGTTTTGAGAGCTGTTAAAATTTTATGTGTTCAGAGACTTTTAAAATCTCACAAAATTGAGAAAATTAGAAATAAAATTCAGGGTAAAAAAGATTTTAAACTTTGTGAAAAAAGATTTGATCTGATTATAGATAACATTAAAAAATCAAGGCAAACTCTGTATTTAAATTTTAATTAATCATTTCAGCTAATTCAAAAATCCACTCTAATTAATTAAATTTTTGTGTTGATGCATAATTACATAAAAAATATACTAACAGCACCAATTTACATTCGTTTTTGTAAAAACAATTTTTTTAAACTCTTTTTAAGGGGGAGGGAGGGGTGAAATCATAGAGGGTTAACGACTGTTATCATACTTACAGGATCTGGAGGTAGTGATGTTTTGAAACAAGCCGAGCTATACGTACAATCAGACCAGGATTGCACTAATCACGAAAGGAAGTTCCATATCTGTGTTGACAGCCGCGGAGCACGAGCAGGAGTTTGTCACGTAACTATCACTCTTTTGTGAATTTTTCATCCACAAACAGATCGCATAAAACTGAATAGAGTATACAGCGATTTAAGAGAGTTCCAAGTAATTGAAAATTTATTTTATGATTCAAATAATATTCATGATGACCGACACTCTTCTGACTCTTGACCCGTATTTCACACCATTTTTTGATCATAACCACCCTATTATATCTGAAATATGTTTTTTATAGGGTGACAGTGGCGGTCCAATGTCGTGCAAAATACAGGATAAGTACCATGTAATCGGAATCTCTAGCTACGTGACGAGGACCAATTTTCTATCTGGATTGTGTGCCGTCGGAGGACAGTCTGTGTATAACAGAGTCGCAAATAAAATCGATTGGATTCAAGAAATGATTCGACGCTTCGATTGAGCGATAATAAAAAAAGGAGAAATACTTTATAGAAAACAACACAAAAAATTGCTTTTTCCGTTTTTTTTTTAACCTAGTAATAAATTGTCATATTTAAAATTCGTATTAATGTTTCAAATTAAACTGTCAAGACACTATTTCATCTGTGTTTTCAACAAATACGGATATGCGTGAGGATAATATTATTAGTTCTTTTTTCCGTGATATTTGATCTTATTTTGGGTTCCTGTATGTTAGAAGTACATGACACTCATATTTATGGGAATCTTTTTCAGCCTTTTTGTTGGCCCTGTTGTGGCCTTCGTGGTGGTATTTGCATTTCTGACTACATCATTGTTCAATTACGAAGATGATTTAAAAAGTAAGCAAGTAAGGTATCAAAAACTGTCATGGGTTGAGATGAGTGCAAAGTTGTCGTGTCATGTCATGGAAAGAGTTGTAATTTTTGTGCACACAAAGTTCAATAACGGCACGACAGACGAACAAGAGTTAGTCCGGCAAAGTATTTTTGATGACAATGTATGGCAGTTTGAAGATTTTACTGATCTTCAAATTCCATTTATGCAGTGACTTGAATATTATACTGAGAGAAAATATTCAATTTTTCGTAACCGTTGATAATCAAATATTCAGCCGCTCTTCCTCCCGTATCACTTGTAGCATTCGTTATATCTTTTTATTGGTACGATGGCATTGTAAGACATCGCAGTTTAATTTCGTTTAACTCGTTTGTATCCACTATATTTATTTGAGTACAGCTCAACAAGAATGCGTATGTGTTACAAACTCTTTCGGGAAAAATACTCGTGGTCACAAATGAGTTACATATTTAAATTCGTGGAACTACACTATACCAAGTGTGTATACATATCCATCGCACATGATGAAAATAATTATGAACATATTTTGTAAATGTGAAGTCAATTTGGTTGGACGCGTGAGGAACTATTTTAACACAATTGTGTGCAAATAAATTACCAGTCCATTAGGGGTGAAGGATACATTATCACCGAATAATTTGAAACATTCAGTGACTATACAGATTTGCTTTGATTACGACTCTTACAAACAATATGGTGTCAATATCAAAGATTCCCCTCGAAGACTGTGTGAATAGGATGAAATCTTTTGCGGTCCCCTCTATAGGGAATTTAGACGTGTAAAATATAAGAAAATAAGTGCATAAAATATAAATAGCAAAATTCGTCTTCACTTGATACGAAATATTTACTCCCAATCAGCATTTCTAATTAGTCATTTATTAATAAGTAGTGCGTAGTAATAATACTAGTAGTAACTAAATTTTTATAATAACTAGTAGACTTTTTACTTTTCTGAAAAACAGACTTTAAAAGTGTTCCACAACTTTTCACATAATAACGGTACTTGTAAACGTCTCCATTTCAGTCTTTTTGACCAGCCCACTTCGCAACATATGTAAAAAATTAGAGATACGGTTATCTCTGAATTTGTGATTTCGACATAATACTATTTGGCGCCATGTCATTTACATGTGTAATTTAACCTACACGATAAGTAAGGAGTAAAAAGTGCGATTTTTTCAATAGCTGTGAGATATTTTTGTAACAGAAGTTAGAAGCAATCTCTCTCTCAGTTCAATTTCATGCGTATTTCTTATATATGGTGAAGTGGGGTAGATCGATGGATCGTCAATGGGCTATGTGCCTTCCTTAGTGCGAGTCCTAGTAAGAGTTGCTACTTTTCCAACAGATACCCTTTTAGTTAGACATTTCGTAAGGAATATTGACATGGGTATCTGTCTAGTTTTTCAAGTTCAAGTCCTTTTTCATAAAGAATAGAATTAATTTGTGAAAGAAATCATTATGACTGAATACTAAACGAGAGATAAAAGAAGAACACTGGGAAGAGGTGTTCTCAAATTTTCTGGAAGTTCATCAATATAGTAATATTCGTAGGATTATAAAGCAGAAGAGTTCTCTGGCTGGAAATTTTTTTAAAGATAAAATTATTTATTTACATGCTATAATTTTCAACCTGTCTTTCGGGAAGGTAATATTCAGGAAAGGGAAAAAATTACAGATTTTCTGCGATTACAAAAGTTATCTTGTGCAATGCTTTCTCTGGTACCAAACTATAATCATCAGAAAGGAAGGAAACATTGCACAGTGAGATGGCACTCGGGATATCTAATAATCAGCTCCTATATAGGCTTCGAATACGGGAGTTTGAGTGTTTTTCAATCCTATCAAGATATAAATAGATTAATTCTGTGAATTTTATGCAGATAGACATCTCTTGCATTTTTTTGATAGCTAAAAACTGCATTAAATAATTATCTCAGTAGCAGCTAGAACTAATTTCTTTATATATTTTTTTAATATTTTCTTTCCCTGGATCTTCGTTGAAAGTTTCACAGTCGATATTCCGAGAAATTCCATCTGCCGTTTATTCATTGATTTCCCACAGCATGTACGTAGATTATTATCTATGTGTCTTGTCAAGAAAGTGATAATTTTATTTATTCATTGTCGTTGTGTGTATTCCAATTTTCTTCGGAGATACTTCTCGGAACTGATTCTGGCAACATGTTGACAACGGTTGCTGTAGCGTTATTCGCTTGCGTGACATGGATTGCGACACAGGAAGGTAACTTTAAGTGATGATATATTATTATCTTGAATTTCGTTCAAAAAAAGTGACGGTACAAAAAATCCATACTACTTGCTGTTTGAGCTTAGAGTAACTATTGGATGTTGAAGATATATAATAATAAAGCAATATGTCGTCTCGTTAGAAATTGTTTGCGATAAACATAAAAGAGAAATATTTTTGCATTACCGTATCATTGATTTCAGTCGATAGAAGCGGCTGCTTAGCCCACAAGCCATTGGTCTTGGACGCCATGAATCAACCGGTAGGAGACATCTACTCACTAGGATTTCGTGAAGGTTATTATCCAGTTAATGCCCTCTGTTATTACAGAATCGAAGCAGCACCCGGTCACGTAAGTCCATATTCAGAACGTAAACATGTCAATTGAAACTCAAAATATAATTTTTGCTACCGTCAAATGGGGGTGAGATGAATCTAAATTTCAGGTGTTGCGCTGTGTCACTACTCCTTCCAACTTAGAGGAATGAGATTTTATGCTATTATTATACAAGTGCTATAACGTATAATCGTTTTTCATTACCTACTTACTAAGGAATACCTACTTACGTGATTGTGTAAACTGCTCTTGCTTTAAACCATAGTAAATAGCACATTTTAGTAAACCCCCTTAGAAATTGCTAGAAAGAGATTTTAATTTTTCAAAAACATCATGTGCTTTCTTATTATTAATATTTTTTGTTCAACGCAACAAAAAATAAGAGTCGAGTATCGCTAAAAAGACACACATAATTAACTTTAAACACATTGAATTGAAACTTCAAGTGTTAAGAGATGTTTTTTTTTTAAACTTGGAACAATAATTCAGGCGATTGTAGAAAATATCAAAATGAAAAGAATCGAAAAATGTTATTATAAGATTTTTTTTAACTTGTCAAATTCGCCGATTTTAAATGAAACCCACTATGTCCTATTTTCATTGGGTGAAAGTTATCCCTATATAACAATATTTTTCTTTTCTACATCACCAATATTTGCATTCTATAGAAGAAAAAATAATTTTTCTGTTTTCCTCTTCATAAATTCAACGGGGATCTCGTCACATAAATCTTTCTTCAATTTCCACGAGAAAACACTAGTGAGATTTGTGATGTCTTTTGACGTGAATGCGTCGTTTAAATCATCTGGTGATACTAGGAACACTCACAAAAAGTTGCGTGACGAAATTCTTTGTGCGTTTATATCTCAAAAACATACGCAACGCACGTGAAAAGCAATGGTAACGGCATATGCACATTTCGAAGCTGAATTCAATTATATCACTTTGATTCCAATATCTCTTCCCGTCCGGGTTTCCAGACCCTCTGCCGTGATTCGTAACAAATTGTTTTCCGCTATATCACGAGCAGTTTACAACGAAAATAGACGACATTGATATCGTTTGTGGGCTATTCCAAATACAAAGCCGATGATAATGGCATTATGAAATTATGTTATTACTAATGAAATAATTCCTTTATGTCAGTACCAACCATTCGATTCAAGGCACAAAAAAGCGTATTCACGTCAAAACTCGCGGCCGTGTCTGTGACGCAGCCAACCCTAATTTTTTATTGAATTTATATGTGTAAAAATTATAATGAAAAAAAAAATTGGGCAAAAATTCAATGCAGTATTATTTTACCTCTGTATTTAGGCACAACAAACGCTTCTAGCACAGTTAGACTAGTGTGATACTCTTCCAGTACAGCAACTACTCAAAATTCTTGAAATAAACACATATTTTGATGCAATCTCCCAATACTTCCAAAACATATACTCGCGTGCATTTTGATGAGATCAAAATACACACATGTGTATGTTTGATTAGAAAATTGAAATATTCATCTGTTTCATCTTGCTAGATAATTAAACTGACGTTCAAAGATATGGATATGAAGCCATCTGTCAGATGTCAAAACGGCGCTGTTTTTGTGAAAGATGGACCATCGGTAAAGTCACCTGACCTTGGGGTCTATTGCGGACTAGAACCTCCATACCTACCTGTGTGGTCAACAAGCAATACAATGCTAGTAATGTACGAGAAAGCAACCAATGTCTTGATGAAAGGATTTCATGCACAATACGAAGCCATTTTGTCATCCGGTAAGCATAGTAGCATTCATTTCAATGTAAAGAAAATAACTGATTTCCATTCCCGATTTCGAAAGTTTAAAAATAATCGATCATCTCTAAAACAAAGTGAGAGAATCTTATTTGTTTTTCAATAACGAATTTATGCAGAACTTTGATTAATATGAAGTAGGAGAAAAAAAAATATAATAAATGACGCACAAAATGAATTTAATGGCAGTGAAGTCTCCCATACCAGATACTCGCCTATAGTGGACACCTCCCGTTAACGGACACGTTTTTGAATCACGTCAACGGGCTCCAATGCGTTTTACTACTCATTAAAGGGCACTCCCCGTTAGCGGACGAAATTTTTGGTTCTTCATCGAGAGGTTGCACCGTGTATGAATTTTAATAACTGATGAGAGAGAGAGAGAGAGAGAGAGAGAGAGAGAGAGAGAATTATGCCCCACCCCACGCATTCTGCTGTGGGTTTGACTAGAGACGAAATAAAGGTCCAAGCGTTGCTCGTGTCACCGAATTCGTACCACCGAAAAATCAGCATCACGTAAATGGGGTTTTCGTTTGCAACCGTGGGTGGCATTGGCGAAGAACAAACCGCTAAGACCTGATGGCTCAAAAACGATGCTAATTAGTATGATGTTGATGCTTGAGCAGGGGGTGACAACCTATTATAGGTGGTTTTAAAATGAAGAAACAACGAACTGTTATCGAGGCATTGGATGCCTACGCCGTTATAAGGGGCACAGTATGAATTACCAAACCCTCTGTAAAATGTCGCATCTATTTAAAAAAAAAAAAAAAACATTTTCCGGTTTTCGCAGGCGATAGTGATCCTCCCAACTCCGAGAACAATAAACCGAACAACAAAAATAGCCAGTGTCTCTGCCTACTGGCAGTTAATCAACAGGTTGTAAGGGATGTGGGACTACTTTCGAGTGTGGAAAAGGTATTACTACTTCTATGGGCTGGTCATTGCGGAAATAGGAAGGTTTTCAAGAAAGCGAAATATCTCGGGATTGCCGCTTAGACGGTTAATGTAATCAGACTGTAAAAACATTTTCTTTTGTTTTTTGACTAGACATCAACTCCGGTCATATCCATATTCATGTACATCACCGCAAGATGTATTGCTTTTGATTGAGTTAAGTATTTTGAGAGACAAATCTATATGCCTTTGGGATTGGGATGCCACATCTATTTTCTGAGAGGATATTTTTCTCTTTATCCACGAACCCATCAGCACCTCGGTTCAATCACATGAAAATTTTAACCTCTGAGGAAAGATCCCACTTTCTCCTTTGAATGACTAATTTGTATTTAATTACAGCCATGTGTCCACGAGGGCAGTACAGGTGCAGGAATAACAGGTGCTACACAGCCGAACAGAGATGCAATAGGAAAGATGACTGCTTTGATGGATCCGATGAAGAGAACTGCAGTAAGTATTAACAATGTTGTTGCTTTATCAAACCCTCCTAATAAGAACCGAAAATCCGTAATCAAGCATGAATAATACATATTTTATTTATACGTGTTTAAGAAATCTCTATTTCCCAAAAGTTGGCTCCCAAAAATAAATGGGTTTTTTTATTTATGAATGATTTGACTCCTACCTAGCACCAACAGGAAAGTCTGGAAGCCAACAATATGTGAAGTTCGCAGTTGAGTGAACATAAAATAATAATAATAATTATCACAAAAAAAAAAAAAAAAAAAAAAAAATGAGTAACTTTGCCTGGTTTTAATTTACACAAAAATTGCCACGTTTTTAAGACAAATAAATCACACTGGTCGAATGGTCGACGCGTTTCGGCTCTTCAATGGAGAGCCGTCATCAGGACCTCGTGGTCAGAACTCACACGAATGAAGAGTGATGTTTACGTCTGGTCGTCCGAAGAGTTCGCCTTTGTATTTGCTGCGTCCGAGTGGTCTTTGGATGCGAATTGGGGAGCCATCTGTTGTAAAGTGTTGAAAGTTTTTTCACGACTGAGGTTAATAAAGCCTGTCCAAGCTGACGAAATAGGTGGTGTGTTTCTTCCATCATTAACGAGGAAATTCTGGCATGTTCTGATGAAATATCCCTCGAGAAAATTCAATTCCGAATTGTGTGTTGCTTTTTTAAAAACAAATGCTTTGTCAAAATCAAAATGATGTGAATGTTGCCAGCAGTGTTGGGCAATAGCCGAATTATCCGTCCGTCCCTTCTCAACATGCTTTCGGTGTTCGAGAACTCGAATATTTAGATTTCTTCTAGTTTGGCCAATATATCCATTTTCACAATTCTTGCATGGGATGAAGTAGATACCAGATTCTTTGGAGGGTGGGATAGGATCTTTCAGATGGGAAAAGGTGAGTATATTTGTTGGCTGGAATATTGTATGGAAGTCAAATTTCTTGAAGATAGAAGAGATCATGAAACTTGAAGAAACGAATGGAAGAACAACGGTATTAGAAAACTGTTTTGAGTCAGCTGGGAGCAGGTTCGTGGTGCATATCTGGGTCATTTTTTCTGAGGACCTTGTCGATGATAAAAGGTGAAAAACCCCGATTAGAAGCGATGTCACGAAGGATATTGAGTTCATTCTGGAGGGAGGCTGAATCACTGCAAAGTTTTTTTGCTCGATGAACAAAAGAAGAAAATGCCGAAAGTTTCTGATTGGGAGGATGAAAGGATTTTGCATGAGGTGGCATGGAGATAGCGAATGGCTTACGGTACACAGATGTATGAAATTCAGTGTCTGTCTTTTTAATGAGCACGTCGAGAAAAGGCAGTATATTATTTTTTTCCATTTCATAGGTGAATTCAATATGTGGGTCAATAGAATTCATAAAATTGAATAACTCAGTGACATTGACATCAGTCTCATCAACTAAAGTGAATGTGTCATCAACATACCTGATCCAAACTTTGGATCAGGTATGTTGATGACACATTCACTTTAGTTGATGAGACTGATGTCAATGTCACTGAGTTATTCAATTTTATGAATTCTATTGACCCACATATTGAATTCACCTATGAAATGGAAAAAAATAATATACTGCCTTTTCTCGACGTGCTCATTAAAAAGACAGACACTGAATTTCATACATCTGTGTACCGTAAGCCATTCGCTATCTCCATGCCACCTCATGCAAAATCCTTTCATCCTCCCAATCAGAAACTTTCGGCATTTTCTTCTTTTGTTCATCGAGCAAAAAAACTTTGCAGTGATTCAGCCTCCCTCCAGAATGAACTCAATATCCTTCGTGACATCGCTTCTAATCGGGGTTTTTCACCTTTTATCATCGACAAGGTCCTCAGAAAAATGACCCAGATATGCACCACGAACCTGCTCCCAGCTGACTCAAAACAGTTTTCTAATACCGTTGTTCTTCCATTCGTTTCTTCAAGTTTCATGATCTCTTCTATCTTCAAGAAATTTGACTTCCATACAATATTCCAGCCAACAAATATACTCACCTTTTCCCATCTGAAAGATCCTATCCCACCCTCCAAAGAATCTGGTATCTACTTCATCCCATGCAAGAATTGTGAAAATGGATATATTGGCCAAACTAGAAGAAATCTAAATATTCGAGTTCTCGAACACCGAAAGCATGTTGAGAAGGGACGGACGGATAATTCGGCTATTGCCCAACACTGCTGGCAACATTCACATCATTTTGATTTTGACAAAGCATTTGTTTTTAAAAAAGCAACACACAATTCGGAATTGAATTTTCTCGAGGGATATTTCATCAGAACATGCCAGAATTTCCTCGTTAATGATGGAAGAAACACACCACCTATTTCGTCAGCTTGGACAGGCTTTATTAACCTCAGTCGTGAAAAAACTTTCAACACTTTACAACAGATGGCTCCCCAATTCGCATCCAAAGACCACTCGGACGCAGCAAATACAAAGGCGAACTCTTCGGACGACCAGACGTAAACATCACTCTTCATTCGTGTGAGTTCTGACCACGAGGTCCTGATGACGGCTCTCCATTGAAGAGCCGAAACGCGTCGACCATTCGACCAGTGTGATTTATTTGTCTTAAAAACGTGGCAATTTTTGTGTAAAATAATAATAATATAAAATAATAATAATAATATAAAATAATAATAATAATATAAAATAATAATATAAAATAATAATAATAATATAAAATAATAATAATAATATAAAATAATAATAATAGTAATATAATTAGTAAAAGCAAGTACAATAATATGAAAAATACTAATAACGGGAAAAAACACTAATTATTAAAAAAACAACTGTAAAAAGTAATAAAAAAGAGAAGAAAAAGAAAAATAGTGAAAAAAGTAAAAGAAAAACTTCAGATGTGTGTGTGAGAATGATGAGGAATTTAACGATTTCTATAACGAATAAAAATATATAACACAGTGCAGTAAAGAAAGTCCTTTGGCCGCGCCGCATTTTACTGGCGAACCGTTGATTCTAAAGGCATATGTCCAATTAGAAAAAGTATCCGTCCAACGTGTAAACCTAAAATAAGTCATTCCTATTGCAAGGGATTATATAGTTATGAAATAAAAAAAATTATTAATTTATTTATAATCAATTAATCTTTTATTTATAATCAATTAATCTTTTATTTGCCTACCATGTCCTAAAAAACTCAAATTAGAAAGTTGTCTTACCGTCTCTCCTAGGCCAAGAAAAAAAATTCCTCGTCTCCAAGTGCAATTATTCGTGGAGATATTTGAATTAAAAAAATAGGAGAAAAGTTGGGGGAACTAATTTTCCGTTATTTTATGCTGTTTTTCCCCAGAATTTCTCCGTTTAAAATATCAGTGAATATAGCACATAGAAACTTGTTTATTTTAATAACGTTTTATATTAATAACGTTTATTTCAACAACTATACAACTCCTATACAATATATGACTGACATATCTGAAGTCCACATGTTATATTGATACTTTTTCCATGTTTTCTATGTCTCTCTAGGATCAACGACTCGCCAGTACCCTTCATACCCTGTATATTTTTTTTTATTTTAAAATAAAAAATATCTTTGATACAACTTTTCCCCCAATTTTAAGCCAAAAAACCAGGGATGTGTGTGTGGGGGGGGGGATCCTTATTCACGTTAAAATACAGTACTTGGTTTTGGAACACAGGCATGGTTACTAACATTAACCAAATGGAATAGCTTACCCCCGGAGGTAGTAAATTGTAACACAATTGACACGTTTAAAAAATAAATACGATAAACATGTTGGGGTAAATCGAGAAGCGATCCATACTTAGAATAAGACAACCATAAGTATTCTTTATGGGCATTGTATAATATTTTATCTTGTGTAAAGTAAAGTGTAATAATATTTTCTTGTCGTTCTAACCAGAATTTCCTCCGACTTCATATCCTTGTGGTATAAGCTCCATACATCCCATCGAGCAAATCGCTGACGTCGGAATGGATCGTATCGTAGGAGGCATCGAAGCTCGACCTCATAGTTGGCCGTGGCAAGCAGATTTGCAAAAAAGCTCAGTATTCCACACTAACAGTCATCATTGCGGTGGCGCCCTCATCAATCCCCAGTGGGTTATGACCGCGGCTCACTGCGTTAGCGACCATGGGCGGTGAGTAAAACGCTGATAACGTTTTCTATGTGCTTTATAATGATTTTGTGTTATAAATTGATTCGCATAGATTTATCTCAGCTTTTCTATCTTCGCTTTGAAGTGATTCTTCGCCGCGTGAATGGAGAATCCATCTGGGCAACCACAATAAATATAAGAGAGACAAATACGAACAGATCAGATCCGTTGTGAAGATCGTGGTCTATCCCGGGAAAAAAGATGAAAAGGTACATAATTATGATTTACGTTTCTATTATGACTTCTCTCTTCACTTTTGGCATTAGCATATTATCTAATGTTATTTTTTTCTTTTTTTTGCAATGTGATTTTACCTCACTTAAATTGAACTCATCCAATGTGACATTATTGACATAAATGCTGATACGAGCATATCTGCAAAAATTTTCGTTTATTTATTTGTTCGTATTTAAAAAAATCGTTGTTCTGATACATTTCGGATTCTGTATGTAGCCAAACTAATTAATTCAGGTGTAATCGAATACGAACTTAATTGGATTTTATGTGCTGGAACTATTGATATCTCTCCGTTCAAGTGGGGTCGACTGTATATTTCAAAGCAGTAGAATTATATGTACTTTTTAACCAACCGCTTATACTCATCCCTCAAGCCAGGGTCACACTCGTGTCAAGACTGGCCCAATGGTCATTCGCAAATATTTGCTCCCAATATTTGCCTTTCCCTGATGCAAAGAAGCAGCAGGGGCATAGGCTGTCTACACACTGGCCGACCTTGGCCCAATATTCTTTGGCGAATATTTGCCAAGAAAATTAACAGAACCTGTTTTTCCAGAACACTCTTCGTGTTTGTTTGATTTCTTCGACCAATGTTTGGCCGGACGGATTGGCAGATCGAGAAGGAAGGCGTTGCCTTTTACTTTGGGTTGGAAGCAGGAAGGTACTCGAGACGAGCCTTCCAATACCTTCCAGCCTCCAACATTTGACGATTATTGCCATTATGATAGAGCGGCCACACTACTTGCCCATGGAATGTATTGGGAGAGCCTTGACACAAGTGTGGCCATGTTTTTAGGTTAGTGTTGTGTGATGAAGAATTTATTCGTATCACCTTACCATTTGAAAAACGAGACATGTCATGAAGTTTATGGTGGTTCCAATGCTATTTAATTTTTTTTAATAGTTCCATGAATTTCTCATAGCATAGTACTTCCTCTGTAACACAACTTTGAATGATTTTTTAAATAATTTTACAATCGATTCCCTAATTCAGGCACCGCTACAAAGAAGATATTCTTCTTATCATGACTTCGCTCTGATGAAACTGAACGCACCAGTAGATATTACAGAAGGTGTAAGGCCTGCGTGTTTACCTCCCACAGGAAAAGTCGAACCAGTTGGAACAAAGTGTTTTGCAACTGGATGGGGTGAAACCAGAGGTAAATTTTTATAACACCTATACCTACCTAAAATTGGTTCAAAATATGGATTATTGTATATGTTGTGTGAAGAAGCCTGAAATAGGCCAGTTTCTGAATTCTGATTACATTGTTAGTCCATTCCGTAGCAGGGATTTACTTCGAGTAGTAGGCGGTGAGTAATCTGATAAGATTGAAATCGTGGATGTGTCCGAGTCTTGAGGTAGGCTAGCAGAAGGTCTAGTCTTGGTGTACCATATATGCATATGAGTCTCCATAGAATGTATAAGGTTTCCCATCTTTTTAGTGAGGACTTGCGACCAAATGATTTGTTTCTTCCATATGTTTATTCAACATGGATTTACTTATGCAAAATGAGCATCGCTGGTGTACGGGCGCTGTGTAAAATAGTGCAGAAGGTCCCCTTTACCACCACAGTTACAGAATTTGTTGTTGGAGAGTCCGAAGCGTTTTAGATAAGTTGGCGATAGGTCATGTTCTGAATGAAAAATTGTCTTCTGACGTATGTGTCCTAACTAAATACTGAGTCAATACTTGAATACCAAATATGGTGAACGGGGAATTCTCTGTTTGGACAGTGGAGTTCCTCAAGGAAGTGGCCTTGACCCCATACTTTTTTCCCTTTTTATCGATAAACTCGATCAGGGTATCGATGGGATTACTAGCGAATTCGCAAATGATGTGAAGCTAATGGGGGTAATCGGGAATCAATGCGATAGGGATAGATAGATAGAACCGCTCACAGCCCCGGACTGATGCAAAGCACCTTACTTCCGTTACCTCAAAAGAGGCAGAGTTGTGTCGGAAAAGTTAGCAAAGATTTATAGTGGTGGCTCCCCTTGCCCCGTGCTCGCAAGTTTCGAATTACTCGCGTCGTTCTCCCCATGAAGACAGCCATCAACTCGATGCAACGTACAAGCCATTTGACTAAAATGGGTGACTGAATCCAATGACTAGGGAGAAAAATTGCACGTGCACCCAGTGGCACATAAGGGCCGGAGACCGCAGCCTGGGATTTCAAAAGAAGGATGGAAAAGACTTGTGGACAAGAAAGAAGAAAAAGAAGCTGGCATGTTGAAGTGGGAGAGATTTGAGAATGGTCTAAGTACACAATGCATACAAATTGCATATATACAGCGCCTCGACTGTGACGGGAAACGAAGAAACAAAGCCTCCGTCCACAGCGCTGAACAGTGTGTTCTGCTCGCTCTTCCCCTTACAGAACATGCAATATATACACACACAGAATGCACACATAGCCCGCACTGCGACGGGAACAATCAAACAGAGCCTCCGTTGACAGTGCTGGGGATTCACATTTGAATTACATGCATACATTATTTACTTTACAAAAATTTCCCTTTTTTATACTATTGGGAATGCACATAAACATTACTATGAAGGTAGTATTGGGTACAAATATCACCCTGAGCTCATACAAATATATATTCAAGGTTACAAAATTACTATCATACTATAAAAGTGCGGCGGGAACAATCAAACACAGCCTCCGTTCACAGTGCTGGGTGGCAGCGATCACATTTGAATTTCTCATACATATATTTACATAATATATTTATATAATATACACTATTTACATAATATAAATTTCCAATTTTATATAACTGTTGATACACATAAACATTACTATGTACGTCACATATTCACAACAAATGCCATAATGAGCTCATACAAATATTCAATTACTAAACCACCATCATACTATGAAATTGTATATACAAAAACATTCATAATTTATACAGGGTGTATTACTAAAATATTATAGTTTAGCAGCGTATATAAGTGCGCCCCTCTATGTTGAATCTGCATCTGTTTCAGATTCTACTTCCGAATCATTAGTGGATTGTTCCCTGCTTTCAGTTATTATCAAAATAGTTTCTTTATTATTCATCAAATAGCCCAAGACTTGTTATAGTTTTCTCGTTGCAGATCTTTGCAAAATAATTTTCCGTTTCCACAAGATCTCTCTTCCGCTCGGCGGCGCCTCCAAATGGTATCCCTTTGTGTACTCACACTGTGTCACATAGTGTATCACGCTTCCCGGATGGCCGCATCTACACGTGCTGGTCTGGCTGATTTTGAACCTTTGCATGTATTCACCGAATGGACCGTGTTCTGTGAGGAACATTATTATTTCTCTGGGCATGACTTCTTTCATTTTACCCACTTTTGGTATAACGTCGAAGACCTTCCTTCCAGTTGTGCATATTTGCCAATGGTGTTGCCATTTATGCGATAGGGAGTTGCTCCAGACCAACTTAAACAGGATTGCAGCATGGGCAAATGGATGGAGCATAACGTTTAACGTTGATAAGTGCATGGTCGCTCATTTTGGTTCGAAAACCCACGGTCTCTTACGAGTTGAATGGTGTCACAATCCCGGATGCAACTAGGGTCACCGATTTGGGAATTCTCATTGACGAGCGGCTTAGGTTTTCTGAAAATTGTTCAGCGGTGGTCAAAAAAGCGAA